>NC_080432.1:103073144-104511894 GCF_028018845.1 Melospiza georgiana | reverse complement strand
GCCAAGAAGCAAGTGTGATCCACTGCTGGTTTGGAAAAGTCCAAGAGAAAGTGAAATTAAAAGAAAATTCTGATTTCTCAACTCTACTGGAATGTGTCAGTGGTGCTGGCACAGAGAGATTCAAACCCTTCAGAGACCCCTGCTCTGGCCCCAGCCTCAGAATCTTCTTCACCTCCAAATTCACAACTGAGCCTCACTGGTATAGGCTCCTGATTCAGAGGTCCACTAAATCTCTCAGGAGCAGGAGGCAAAAAGATATGACTGGACACCAGGGAAAACCACACCTACACCATTCTTCACAAATATCTTCATCACTTAGAATCTAAATAAACCTTTCCAGAGCTGTTGGTGGGTCCAACTCTCGCAATAAGGGGAAAACAATAGATCTGCAAAGCGCAGATGTTCTTAGAGGGACGTTGCAAGTTCAGCTGCAGTGGAGGCAAGTGGGGTGACAGGACAAGAGGTCTAAAGGCAGAAAGGAAGTTTCCTCAAGGCAAAGAGGATGTTTTTACTGTAGATTTTGCTTTTTATTCAAAACTGATTTGTTTTGTGCGTTGCTCTTATCCATAGAGCAATGCAACATTCCACTGCCCTGTCAGACTTCTAAACATCCTCCTTCATTGCAGTGTCCCCTCACCCACCATGAGATCAAGCACAGGTGGATTGCATTACTCTGGGCTGATACTGATGGTACGTGTGGTAAAATCTGAGCCTGTGCACTAATTCATGTGCTACACTCTCTCTCTCTGTCTCACAATAGGGTCCAGCCCAAGCAGTGTCAAGCTGAAACATTGCATTTCTCTGGTGCCCTGCTCAACATTGCTCTTGCTTTTCTCAAGAGATGCCAGTTTCTTTCTTTCACTTAAGCTTCATTTTTGAACCTTCTTAGTGACACTCAAAAGAGGGGGATGGGGGGATAAAATAAAATCTGCCACAGTTACTTTGACTGAGTTAACTATAACTACTAGTGAGTAGAAAAAAACTTGGGAAACCATCACCACAAGAAATGCACTTAAACTAAAAATATTACAGTACAGTTTCATTGGGTCTTGATCTGGGTTTCACAAAAATTTCTCTTTTATTGTTTTTTTTTTTTTTCAATAAAAGGTTACTAGAAAGTCAGCTATTATGTATAAACTCTAAGTGATTTTGTGATTTCTTACCAAAACAGTCTCATGCCCTCTGTTTTACTCAGGTGAAAAGAATTTAAACTGGAACCCACAGCTACCACACGTAATTATGAGGTCCAGCACTGCAGAGCACTTCCCATAGAATGGCTTCATTTCTGCTTCTGTACATGACTTGACACAAAAGAAAGCACTAAGAAGCTGTCCAAAAATTAATTCTGAGCAACGAAGGGGTGTGGGGACACTTTATGAAGAGGATCAGGGCTAAAGAGACTATGTAGTTACTACAAATTGTAGCTTGCACATCCATACTGCTCTTGTAGTAGTAGTTTTGTCCACTGAAAACCAGGCATTATGTCCAATACTTCTCCTTCTGATTGACAAGGAAAAAGCACCTGGTTCCTGCTTCAGTTACTGAACTTTCCAAATCACAGTTATTCTTTTTTAAGAACATCATGGGGTTTTTAAAAAGGATGTTTTTTGCAAATTCACACAGGCATAGTAGAGTTAATACATAATTTTCATCGAGACAACGCCAAGCTCTAACTACTTTAAATGGCCCTTTAAATAAATAGATGAAAATTAAAAGCCACTTCCAGAAATAAACTGAAATAATTAAAGTAATTTCTGACCATGCTTAAGGAAAAATAATTTCCAAGCAGTAAAAATTGATAGTCAAATCTTGCTATCCAGCCATGGCACGTGAGATTTATGTTTTGATGTCTATTAGTTCTGTAATTGTTTTCCCTCCAAGCATTCATTTCTGGAGATTTGGTAGCTCTCTGGAGTTGTTATTAATTACTCTAAAATAATTTGTCCTGAAAAAATTGCTAGTGTTCTTAATAAGTGGCAGGTCTGAATGCTTACCTGCATGATTCATGAACATCAAACTAATCACAGCCCGTCACTAAAAATACTAAAAGTTCATTGCAGTAATTACAGCCTTTAATGCAGAACATTTCATATAACTGTCTTTATATAAAGGTCTCGGTTTCATACAGATGTCAGCAGTGGCAGAAAGTGCTCCCTTTTTAGGAGGGTATGATCATGATTTCAGGTGAACTACCCTGCAAGAGGCTGTCTGCACGAGAAGTGGAAGAAATGGCTTGGATGGGAACCCAGATCACCTTCTCCTGAGTGGGGATTAGTTACACCTGCCTTCATACAGCCTATTCTTAAAGACATCAGTGATGAAGACTGCCTAGGGAAGTCATGGCAAGGCTTCATCATACTTATTATCACAAGGATTTTTCAAGTGCTTAAGCTGAGTCCTCAATGGTCCAGCTGCATGGTGCATTTCTATTTCTTTGTAAGATCCACTACTATTATTTTCTTGAGGCTAAAAAACCCCTTTTTTTCTTCCCAGATCTCCTTCAGTGGTGGTATTTTCTACATGTGAAATAAGTTTTCAGGGGAAATGTGTCCACCTCATCCAGAAACCTGCAAGGAAAGCAAGTCCAGCCCACTTTTAGAGGCAGAGACAGAGCAGGAGGTGCTCCAAAAGCCCCCTGTGACCTCTGGCTGCAGCAGGCAGCCTCTGTGTGTGCAGCCAGTGCATAACTCTGCACATTGATGTAAAATCAGACATAAAGGGGCAAAAATAAAAGCCACAGTGAGAATGAGAGATTAACCAAAGAAACAGTGATGATGAGAAAGTTGGGATGATGACGGGATTTTTGTACACGGGATTTTTGTACATGTCAACAAATCAGATGAGAAAAGCAGGGAAACTATCTACCTCAGCATTTGGTTATACTGCAGTGTCTGTGGAGTGCTGCAGCAAATGACAGCACACAAATATTCACATTTCAAAGAAGACTTCAAGAAGAAAAGAATAAAAAAATCCAGACATGTTTAATAAAGAGATCTTAAATAACTAAAAAGATGAAAATCATCATAGGAATCCCGCACATTTAGTTCACAAACTTACTCAGTTACATCCTCTGGGATTATAAATACATTGAGGCCCCACACACAAAGCAAACGATTGGAAGCTGAAGCTAAAATTCAGAGATAACCAAGATTCCAACTCAACTCACAAGTGTAAAACTGTTCAGAGTGTTTTACTGGACTTATGGATCTGTCAGTTGCCTTTTGAATAGTAGACTCTGTGCATTAAATGTCAAGGACTTGCACTTAGATCAGGATTTGATTAAGTTAATGTTGCAATCTCAAAACTTGCTGAGTTTCAAAATTCTTAATTCACAGGGTTATTTTCAATCTTCAATTTTAATATAAAGCAGTTTCCTTTGCTCAGAACAGAAAAGGAATGTAAGAATGTGAAGTGAAATTACTTTATGTAGTAAAGCCCACAAGGAGAGACAGCCCAGCAGGGACTTCTCCTTGTGCTGTCCACTGTCTGTCCCTCAGGACAGTGAGACAATGTCTCAGGAACATTTCTGTCACAGACAGAAATGTTCCTGAGACAGAAATGCACTGCTGAGCTTCCCACAGCAAGCTCTACACCTGCTCCTCACAAAAATTCAGCTCCTCTGAAATGATGTGTCAGCTTACACAGGACAGGATAAAGGAGACATGCTTGGTACTGGAGGCTTTCTGCTGGAAGTAGCTGAAACACTTTTATTTTCCTGGTCTGGCAGAGCCCCTCTATTGATTTACCTTATCTTACTCAAGTCTTGTTGATTTCTCTGAATCTGATTTCACAGATATTTAATTAAGCTTCTTTAAAACACTAGCACTAACTGTTGAAAACTCACATATGAGATAGCACATTAAAAGGTATCAGATAAGGGGAAATCCCAGGTGTGTATGAAATGGCTTTTAGTGTCCAAATGTGCTGGCTAACAATTATCAACACACTGTGGGAACAGAAAACTGTAACCAGAGATGTTTCTGACCACAGTTTTACAGGCCCCTGTAGAAGCACTGAAAAGATTGTAAACTTCAATCCCATTTCTAAATTGTATTGAAAAAAACCCTTAATCTGGGCTAAAAAAGAAAATTGTTTGCATCTGGAAATAATAAGAAGGCTAGAAAAAAAAGGAGTGTGATAGAGGCTCCCTGGTGAAGCAAAGTTGCATAAAGATTTAGACTGCAGAAACAGACATAAAACCAGGTGCTACAAATATTGCAAAGAAATGCATAAATGAAATATAACCAGTGAGAACCTGTTAGTAGATCAGATTCTTGTTTACAAATAGGTGAACTTTAAAGGGAAGATGTATAACAAGTAGTGTTCCCCTAGATAAAGACAGGTACCATGCAATTGCAGTAAAAAGAGAGAAAGAGATTGGGAGAGTGAAGCAAAGTGCAGTGGAGCAAGGAGCAGCAATTAAAAATTGGTACAAGACAATGCCAGGGCATTTAAATGAAACAGAATATTGTGGGGAGTGAGGGAGAGGAATCCTGGGAACTTTCCAAAAGTATTTAAAGCTGCAGAAAAATGGCATGTATGAATGACATTTTGAACAGGGTTATCAAGACGTTGAAGGAAGCCCACAATAATATTTTGTCAAGCTAAAAAAAAAGTTACAGGCTTGTGTAACTACCCAGTTTCCAGAGATGAACAGATGGCACTAGTAACAGAAAAGGAAAAGGCAACAGCTGAAATGAAAGCACAGAAAGATGCAAACTCTAGCAAACAGTAGAGACTTGCACAGACCTGAGAAACAAGCTTGTACACAAACAAGAACACTAAAGAGAAGGGGGCATGCAAGTGATACAGAAAATAAACCAGCACAAAGTCAATAGCAAATGTACAAGATACAGAAAAAATAAAATTAGAAAAGCAGTGATGTCGTGTAGAAAACTCAGTGGAAAAACCTTATGCACAGAATCATGATGTCAGGGGTTTCAGGAACAAATTCAACTGCTGATAACTTTGAGATTTCTCACAGATGACATTATTGAAACACAGTAAGTAAAAAGTAAATGTTAGTCATACCCCTCAAAAAAAACCCCAACAAACAAAAAAAGACAGCAGTGAATGAGCAAGAAAACAGAAACCAAAGAGAAAATCAACACTTTTTTTCCCCATGCTAAAGTGTGCACTAAAATAATGCAAATTAAACCTATAATAAGATAAGTCTGGGAACTTTACTATAAACAGCACTTAGACTGATGAAAAGGGGAAAAGATTGAAATTTCACATAGGGAGGAAAAGCCACAGCTTCTGAATTAAAAAAATGTATATGATAACTAAACCTGAGACATACACTAAAACTAAGACACAGGTAAAAAAATAAAATTGTATAAAACCAGCTTATTTACAAGTCAGATACAGTATATAAGTGACACACTGTCTATCACTGACTCCAAAGAGGTAGAAATGCTACTACATTATCAGAGCAATAATCTAGGGTACAAAACCTCCTAATATTTTCTCAAAAACCTCCAAGTACATCTGCCACCTGAGACAACAAATGGAGTAAGCTTCTACAGGATACTGTCTCAGCACAGTGCAGCTTGAGTGTTGATGGGAGCTGGAAGCCAGCTACCACATCCTGAAAAATAAAGCATGAATGAAGAGGCAATCAGCATACAGCATGAGATCAGCCAGGCAGAGCAGAAATACCACTCCAGGAAAAGGCAGTGAGCTGCTGGATTGCACATCAGCTTCATTATCAAGAGATGGTCAAGAAATACTTGGAAAGAACATCTTGAAATAAATGCCCTCTTGACAAGAGCCAGCCAGAACTTTAAAGAGTAGGTAAAAACTAGTAGCAGAGGATATTAGAGGATAATAGCCAATGAGTAGAGGGGGTTTTTGGGTTTGCTTTTTTTCCCCTTTTTTCACTTAGCTGGTTAGGGGGTTGTGGGAGTTTTGGGGTGTATTTTTTTATTCTGTTTCATTTTTAAATGAAAAATATCACAGTCCAAACAGGTACTTCACTACAGTGACTGAGAGGTGGATAGCTAATTGCTGAGACAATGGCCTTGCTATGTGAAAACACATCCACTGAACAAGAACTTTGATCTCACAATCAAACAGAAAACTTCTGTTTTTTCTCCATCTCAACTAATGGAGAATTTTAAGGCAGGCACTAGAAAGACACAGGGAAAAAAAGCAGAGGTTTCAAAGTGGGCATATTTATTATTCTGCCAGACTGACCCTGCCAGAGAGGAATTCCTCTCTGTGCCCATAAAGACAAGAAACACAGAGAAAAGCTGAGCCAGGTCGAAAGCATCACTTAAAAGATGACTGGATCATCAAAAACAAAAGGGTTGTCAAAAGTCTGAGCCACTGTCAGCAGGAAAGCTATTTCTGAAAAGTCAGAATTGCCAAATTCAGCCCATGACACTGGTTAAAGTGGTCATGGTACTTGCAGAAGTCAAGTTAAGAGCCAAAGAGATAATGACAGCTCATAGCACTAGCAGCAGGGTTTAGATTTTAGAGTTACTAGTTCCAGAGAATTTTTTACAGGTTAAAAAAAAAGAAAAAAAATATTGAAAACAGAGGCAAAAATAAAACAGGAAAAAAATTAAAAGGAAAAAAGAAAGCAGAGAAAAGAAAACAAAAAGAAAAAAGAAAAACAGAAGTATTTTATGAGCAAGAAGCTGTGTGGGGTTGAGCTGGTGACCAGGATTAAACCATGACACAAACGTATCAACAAGTCAGCTAATCTACTCTAACAGATGTCCTGATTCTTAAATTTACATCTCAAACAAATATGACAGAGGGAAAAGTGATGCAGTCTCCCTGAACAGGCACTAGGATCTTACATAAAGAAACTGAAAACAACTTTCAGGACTTTTTACTTGGTCAGAACAAGTGTGAAAGAAGAAGCAGGACCAGGACGCTGCACTTTGTGTCTCACTCCTGTCTCACACAAAATAGGACGAAGCCAAAAGACTCTCTGCGACAATTTATCTGTTTGAAATGCTTTTATCCACAGGGAATGGAGGTAATTTTGCCCGAAATTTCCTCAGCTCATTAGAAAGCATTTCCTACCATAGAAGTGAATATGTGAAGGTGCACGAGAATGAACTTGGTTCCTGATTTCAGTCAGCTCTCCATCCCCCCCTTCACTGCTTACATTCCTGTACCTCCACAGCACTGTCTAGAAGTTACTGTAACCTCCATGGCATGCATAAAGATGGTTTAATGAGAAAATAATCCTTGCTTTTTTTTTTTTTTTTCTTTTTTCTTTTAAAGCAAGCTTTCTGGTACTATATAGTTAGTATTTGCCATGAAATACCATCATAAAACCTTAAAACAGCCCTTGGTAATGTTACTACTGCGAGACCATGTTTCAGTTAGTTTAACACATAACACATTAAAATAAACACAACCTGGTTTGGGGTTTTTTCCTCCCTTTCAGCCTGACCCAAAATATGCTAACCTGATAGAAGGAGGCCAGGAGTGTTGCAAAGGCTCAGGCTCAATACATTGCCTCTACAGCCACAGCTGCACCACCACAGGAGAGCACATGAAGAAGCAGCCGTACTTTCTGGAGATATTCGAGGCACAGATACTTTTGGGGAAACAGGGCTGGCAAACTGATAAAGTCTGATAAAGTCTGGGAAGCCACAAGGGAAATACTCCATGTGTACAGCTCAACAGGACATAGGATTCTATAACATTTTCCAGTTCTTCCTCACAGTTGGACTTCACAAAACCTAAGACTTACTTTCTCTCCCTGTGAACTGCTCAGCAAGGTTAAAAGGGATCCAACATCCAGTAAGTGAAATAATTCATCATTATGCTGTCAGCAGTAGAATCCAAAAGAGATGTTATTAAAAAAGAGAGCAAGAGTAAAAAAGCCAGTTCTTGAGTCTGTTGGATATCAGCATACTGCTTCAGAGTCCAAGGCAGCATTACAAGCATCCAACTCTGAACACTTCTAATAAGTTAATTAAAGAAATATTACATTCCTATTCATAAAATCTTCCTTCTTCCAGAACGGACATTGATTGATGTCCTTAATAAATAAAAGATCATCAACTTTTATTTTATGATAAATCTTTCAAATTGCCATGTGTTTGCACTTTTCTGCTCTACCCACTGCAACTCCCCCAGCTGCTATGAGCTATTAGCAATATTTCAAGAATGAAAACATGGAACTGTTCTTGTTCCTTCCCAAATGCCAGAACTGACAAAAATGAAACAGAAAGTGACATTTTCAACAGTTTTTACCTGATCCCATCATCCTTGCTGAAAATATGTGTCCAAATAATAATGCACAGCACTCTACTCCTACTTGAGTTAACCTAATTCTTTCTTTGACTGAAGAAGAAAGGGACCTTTCATATGCCAGTCCACAGTTCCTAACCATATTAAATGTCTCTACTTCTCATTTCTCATCTGTAACTTCACTTGGGGTAGGGGCTGGTGGTGGATGGAGCAATGGGTATGACAAAAAAACCCAAAACCAGCTCCAACAAACAGGCCATGAAAAACCCAATCACATAACCCAAAGAAATCCTGAACCATACGTCATAGTTGTTAATATCTGGCCATGATAAGCAGTCGACAATTGTTTACAGGACCAAATTAAAGAGCAGAATATGCAAGTTTGTTGTTTCCACATAGCCACATGCCTACAGCTGGGGCAGGTCATGATTCTTGCATGCAAAAACTTTGTGAAGCAGTAGTCTAAATCAGAGAGATTTGCATAGAATTATTTTGCACAAACATTTCGTTTTTGAAAATATTCTTCAGCTTTGTACCCTGAGATACAAAGCTAAAGCAAACAGATTTACAGTCCTTCAGGAGGACCCAGCTAGACTAAGACAAAAATAAAAAAGCAGCAATGAGTTTAAATGTGATAAGGCAAAGCATTGATTTTCAGTCCACTACATTGCTCCTTTCAAAGGCATCCACAACAATCCTTGCATTGGCTACACAGGGAGATAAGGCTCCTGTGCTTTCCTTGCCTGAAAATAGTTGATGCAAAAATTGTCCTTTCAGAGTTCTTTCTCGCCAGTATAAACATCTTACCATAGTACCAGTAAGAAGTCCTATCCAAAGTAGATTGCCTGCAACAGTTCATAGATTCATTTTCTTTCCTATTTAAAAAATAAGCTTTAAAATCTTGCTGGATTTTCATATTTCTGTCCCTGCAGTAAAGCTTCTGAGAATCTGGTCAAGACCTTGCTGCAACAACAGAATCACAGCAATAGCAATGAATATATTAAAGTTAGACAATTAATGAGTAATCTGCTTCAAACTATTGTTTAAGGATAATTCTGACCATGCTGACACTCCCTATCAACAATGCCTTTAAGTAAAGCTGAGAAGGACACAAATGCGGATGTGGGGGAGGTGGTGAACAGAGAAATCTCCTTTCCCACTAATGAAACAACTGAAACAAGTAAACAAAGACTCCACCAGCAAGTGAACTCTGACAGCTTTTGTCACCTAACATCTCAGTAACACAGAAACGTGGAGGCAGGTAGGTGGTGAGGCCTGAGATGGATACAGCCAGAAAAGATCTCTTTCACCCATCAGTGATGTCTCATCCAAACCAAAGGGAAGGAAAAGGCAAGAGGGTTCACACCCTAAATGGGGAGAAATGGAAACACTCCTGAGCCATTGAAAAGGAGACAGTGGTACTCAGACTAATGGTATTGGTTATATTCTACTTAACTTGTTCTCCTGGGTCACACAATATCCTGAGTTGGTAGCGACCCACAAGGACCCTCAAATCCAACTCTTCAGTGGTTGATACAAACCCACAACCTTGGTGTCAATAGCACCCACTGAGCTAATCTCAGCAATCAAATGTTGTTTGTCCCCAAATTTAGGGCCCATCCACTT
This sequence comes from Melospiza georgiana, assembly GCF_028018845.1. Taxonomy (NCBI): domain Eukaryota; kingdom Metazoa; phylum Chordata; class Aves; order Passeriformes; family Passerellidae; genus Melospiza; species Melospiza georgiana. The sequence goes on along the minus strand of NC_080432.1, from coordinate 104,502,048 downwards.
CAAAGATCCCACTGTTTGATGTTTGAACAGGGCCCTTGGACAATCAAAAGGGAAAGACTGTCCCCTAAATATTCCTACACAGTACAAAGGCATGGACATTCAATTTTCTCTTGGTGAGATAATTAGTTTGCCAAAAGGGAACCCCAGGCTACAGATGTGACTCCTCTGATTTCCAGCTCTGATTTCCAGTGTGACAGAAAGGTAGTAGGAGAAGTCTGCCGTATGCTGAGCTCTCCAAAACAGGACAAGAGAAAGAGGCTGGAGGCCTCAATTCTTGTTTTGATACAAACAAAAGCATTTTTTATCATCCAGCCTACAATAAAAATGAAATTTAAAAAATCAAATAATAATTCCCACAAAGGTCACAGCAGCATCCAACACACTTGGAAACAGAAGCCAAATGAGAGGTTCACCTGGAGGTTCCTGGGTGGTGGGGCAGAGTGCACTGTCAGCTTGCACGACACCAAACTGAGGAGAGTGACTGATACACCAGAGGCTGTGCTGCCCTCCAGAGGGACCTCCACAGGCTGAAGAAATGGGCTGACAGGCACCTCATGAACAACACAGTACTACACAAACAGATACAGAAAAAAATTCTTTATCAAGATTATGCTGTGGAGGAGAAAATAGTTTGTTGTCATATGATCCAAAACAAGGAAACAATAAAAGTCTTGGTAACTTGCACTTCTAACTCCTTTTTGTACTTAGCCCAAGTTGCTGAAGATACTGAAATCTGCAGAGGCCTGCTGCACAGGCACAGAAACACCCAAGCGTTCTGTAAGGTGTTATAGTGCTAGTAAAGATTTTCTGTGGAATCTTGCAACATCTTGCAAAAAGACATTTTGTGCTCTAACAAAAGTTTGCACCAGGTCAGCAGTTAGGTTTATTTTTCAATGGGCTTAAAATCTGTTGCCATGTGCCACAGTAGCACATAAATCTTTCCATCTCCTGTCCACCAAAGATTTATCAATACTGGACCTTCAGTTATTAGTGCTCATCCTGAAGCTGCTAAGGAGCAGGGAGAAAAAAAACTAAGTAAATCCTGGGTTTAATTTTTTTAGGAAAGAAGATGTCTAAAACTAAAAGATGAGAATGAATAAAAGGTAGCTCAAAAAATTGCAGCTTGCAACTTACAATGGGTGTTCAGCAAAATTTCAGCCAAAACCTCATTTTTGATGCCATCAATGAGAAAAGAGTGTCCTGGGAGTGGAATTTCCACCTCTGCTTTTGGTGCAAGCCTGTTCTTGCAGCAGCTGCACTTGTTTCATAGAGAGGGTCAGAGAAAGAGAGGAACAAATCTTGGCTGAAAGGCATTCAGCCTTTCAGCATTTAGCCTACATAGCTGATTCCAGAAGAGCTACAGTCTCCACATGGGACAAAAAAAGGAGAAACTTCCAGATTCTCCTTCAGGACATGACCATAATGTACTGCTTAGCCTTAGACTAACCAGCTTCCTACTAGCCTGTTGACAGCCACCACCTGGAAGCTGGATAAGAGTCCACAGTCAGTGTGCCTCACAAATACAGTGAGACGTAATCGTTAACATTTGCAAAGCACATAGATAAAGTTCAGATGAAAAGGTTCACTACCACTGAGTACACAGAGATGGAGGGAAGAGATAACATATTACCTGTATTTGATGAATGGTGCAATATAATTCAATTCTACAACCATGAGCAAATACAGCTATGCACACGTGCATGCACACACATTCTCCTTCAGCCCACGTGCTAGCAACTGTTTGTGTAACACAAAGATGTGATCCTGGAAACCCTGCTGCACTCACAGCCCAATTCCATCTTTGCAGTATGCATGAACATGGGCAGGGTGTCTTGTCAACATCTTAAAATACACATAGTGGGAAAGGACTTAGATTTTGCACATTTTTCCCTCCTATTGCAATAGAGGCAGTATAGAGAAGGTCAAGTGAACAAAAATATCTATGTGTATACCGAAAAGAGAAAAATAACTTTAATACATACTTTATGCCTTTTTCTTTTTTGCTAACGTATCAGTTGTTCCCAGTGTTGTGTCACCAAATGGCATAAGCACAGCTCTCATCACCAAGTGCTGTGTTGTCATCTATGACCTCTGCAGAAATGGTGGGGTCCCCCTCAGTACAAACTTACAACAGTAGATAAAAAATTGGCCTAGAAGCCCAGTGACACTGAAGGCAGTCACAGCTGATGAATCATGAAGACTGCAGAGAGATGAGCAGGAGGCAGGAGCAAGCAGCTCGTACTCCCTGCACAGCTCTCACAGCCTCATCACCGGCAGCACAGGGGCTGCAGCCGTGCTCACGCCGCAGGCACAGCGGCCGTGCTTAAAGCAAAGGGCACCTGGCACCCTCCCAGCCACCCCCCCTACAGCACAGGCAGCTAGTTCCCTCTAGCCAGGGTCCACTGCCTGGCATATTCCTGCAGAATTACAGGGTGGCAAAATGACTGTGTGAAGAAGGAAGACCCCTCTTCTACTTTAATGGCATGCAGTCTGAGGAGACATATCTGAAAACAGCTTACTCCTGTGAGAAATTAGTTGAGAATCCAGGCTTGGGTGTTGCGCTCTCCCTATCTTCATGAAACAAACTTTAAAACAATATAGAAGGGAGAAAAGAAGAGGAAAAAAAAAGAAGTCTTACAGTAATGAGAATGATATAAAAACGTCTGTATCCATTTTTCCCTGCTCATGTTCTTATTTGAGAATTATTCATGAAAATTTATGAGAATTATTAATGAAAAATTATGACTATTAAGGAGAGAACTGACTCCGTTTTCCCTCAGCTGTACATTTTTGCTTGAGAGCAAATGCAGGGGATCTATTTAAGTCTGCTGTAAGGTCAACTTGCCTTTGTTTGTTTGCTTGCTTATCTGTTTTTCATACATCCTTTATGCAAATGAAACAGGAAAAAATCCCCCAAGCATATCCCTGCTTTTAACAATTATATTTCCGTCATTATCGGAAAACTTCATGCATGATTTGGAAGAATTGACCCCAAACATTAGAAATATGTGTTTTAAAAAAACTCTGTAGATCTACAAAGAATTCATTTAAATCAAGATCAAGGAGTGTGATGATCTTTCCTAAACCACCACTTGACTCAAACTTTTCTATCTCCCTGGATCAGTTTCCTCCAAGAAAACTGCAGTTGAACGAGCACATTGTTCTCCCACTCCATGAGATTATGAATCCTCTTGAGTGGCCTAATTTTGACTGGGTATTTCCTTCTCCAAGACGGGCCACACAAAGAAAATGCACTCAGCACAAAGCTAATGCTTTTGACAGACTCATGGTGTTTTCAGGAAACATGAACCAAGGAATTTTCCTCCCTCTTTGCAAAGATTGAGACATGCCAATTCAGGCACCTTCACGTGCTCTGAATGGAGGTGCAGAAGACCCAGCCCAGGCAGGCACCAGGACCTGGAGAGAACTCCCCTGCAGAGTCCTCAGAAGTCACCCCAGAATTGTCATGCTGCCCTCACTTGACTGCCCAATTCTTTACTGTCTGTGACCTCAGCTCAGTCACTCTCCACTCACCAAGGCCCAATTTCATGCTTCAGGCCTGAGCTGAAATCTATATATTGTATAGAAACAGAACACTCAGTCACTTGAATCACAGGAAATAAAGCATACTTTAAACAACACCTTGATAATCCAGAGTGCATTCTTCAAAGCTGATCTAAAGAGCAGACTTTTAACTATTAGTATTGCCAGTCCTTACCTGAAGTCATTGCAAATGTTTTCTCTTTTCTCATGTTATTCAGGTGCCACAAAATAAGGGGATAAAAGACAGGTCATGCTAAAGAAATAGTATACTATCTGAGAAATAAAAACAGAAATCAATATAGAGAATGAAAGAGGAATAGAAATAAAGATAAATAGAGAAATAGAGAAGGAAAAACAAAACCAGAAAAACAGAACAACAGAAAGAAAAACCGAAGAACAGAAAAACAGGGAAAAATAGAAAAACAGAAAAGAGAACAGAAAGCAGAACTGTTGCTAGAACAACAGGCACCTCACCTGAGGAGTATCTTCATTTCCACACATTCTTCACATCCAGCTTCCTTTCCTCCAAGCAGAGTTTACAAGTGCTGAAGGACTAGTGTAATGAGTGTCCCATGCAGGTATCTGAAAGCTGCTATAAAAATGCCATTTTTTTTGTTCCGTGATACACACTGTAGTTCAGGAAGAATTTTACTGGAAAGCAAAAACTTTCTAGGTAGAGTTTGTGTCAGATACCACTCTTGTGAGCAGGAAACATCTCACACAAGCCACTAGAGGGATTCCCTAAACTCACAAGAACTTCTCTGCTGCATCATTGCTAAAACCCTTTCACTTCAAACTCAGATTGCATGTTTGTGGATTTGCTGGCCTTCTGCAATTAATGAAGATTTTTTCTCAAGGTTAGACACCTGAAACACTACAAAAATAGTCCCTTCCCTCTTGGCATTTCTCAGGTCTGCCACATCTAGAGCCTTTACAGGAGGGATTCATTTTGTATGCTTCAACATCTCACCATTTTCCAGCACATCAGGCCATAGAGAAAACCTTTCCCTTCAGTTTAAGTACCTGGCACTTTAGTGGAGTTCTACAAACTTTTCTTGGAGTGAGAATGGATGGAACACATTCCGAGATCATTTGATACCTTAACTGACAGCTCCTGTTACTACAAAGTGTCTCTGGTGACACCCTGCAAGTCAAGGATTAAGAGCTTAAATTACTTTATTCCTGTGTAAATCTTTTACCTTTATATTTAGAATATGATCTAACACACCAGTGTTCTGTTCTGACTTGTCTTTACATCAGAGCTAGCAATTGTTTGGGTAAGGAGGAGAGTCCAGGTTGCCAAGGAGCTGCAGAACATCATTTCAATGGCAGAACAATCAATGAACACAATCAAGCTGAATCCTGTCAAAACAGTTCAGAGTCTCTTTTTATATTATTTAAAAAAAAAAAAAAAAAAAAAAAAGGAGGGGCAGGCATGGGGACAAAAAAATGGACACATTTGAAGTTCAAAAGTGTTCATTTTAAAATGTGCAGCTAAAATAATCTATCACCACCTACAAATGATGCTAACCATAGGGTGGGGGATGGGAAATTCAGTTAAAAAATATACAGTAGGAAGGTATCATCAAGATTCATAACAAAAGCTAAATTAGGAAATTCAGTAATTTTTTTGTCAATTCTGTTCTGTGAAAGGTTGCACAATCAGTCCTAATATGGAAATTCCATTCAACAATACTGTCAGATTAGTCACTAAAACAACCTCTACCCTTGAGGAACAAAAGTAGCAAAGATTCTACACCTGACTGAAGTCTCTCATTTTACTTACAGTGCAGAAGAGTTATGCATCCCTCAAATGCCTTGACACAGTAACAGCAAGTCCTGAAGGTAGCACAGTATTATTAAAATTTTAAATTGGTTTTTTTTCCTCCATTTGAAGGAGGAAAATTCGCAAGTTTTATTTATCCCTCTATTTTTTAAGAAGTTACTGAAGTTGGGGATAATGAATGATGAAGGAGAAAAGACAAACTGCTTATTCAAGGAAACCTATTTGAGAGAATGGTTCATTTGTCTTTGAGACAAAACAAATACTTGAGTAGAATCCTTTTGTTAAAGTTGTATTTCTTACACTAAATAGCTGCAATACATCTCCTTTAACTTATAAATCTATATGTGAAATATTGTTCTTTACTGCAAACTCTGATGTGCTGCATTATGTTCACCAGAACCTGGGAATTGAACCGTGGTTTTGCGCAAGTTAAAGGAGTTAACAAGCCCAGAAATGACAAAATGTGATGAGAGCTGAATTCATGTCTGGAGTAAAGAAAAAAGGCCACAAAGTTGGGCATCTGAGCTAGAAAATGACGGTTTTCTGTGACACATTTTAGCCTTAACAAAGTTGTTCAATCACAGCAGTTTAGTGTTCTCAACTCCAGAAGAGTGGTACACTGATCATTCTTCACTTTTGCTTATGAATATTACATATAACCAGTGATGATGCCTAAACAAACTGGGACAATAAAACCTCAACTTGAAAGCAGTCAAGCTCTTTGGCATGGTGAAACATCAACCCACTTAAAATTTCAGGATAATTTTCAATGGCATATTTTGAAAAAAAAAAAAAAAAGCAAATTAGCAAATTTACACTTGATAATAAATTAGTTCCCACCTGGAAAGGCCTGCTGCTTCTATAGCTATTTCTCACAGTACACAAGCTTTCTTTTAAACCAGAGGATAGTTTCAGCAGGCCCTAAGGCCCTTTAGTGCACCAAGTAAAGCCTTTAATGCAAGTATTACCATCAGTTTAGTGAATGAATTACCAGTAGAATTCAAAACAGAATCAAAACCTACATCTTTCCTGGCCTGTGTAGCTTCAAAATGTCTGCAGTTCTTGTTTCAGACACAGAAGAAATATTTATCAATTACTCTAGTTACCTAAATAATTGATTATATATAGACAGCATATAAAAGTACACTAACTTTGTATAAATCAAGATTTTATGGTTTATTGGGTTTTTTTTACAATTTTTGTGGGGGATATTTTTGGTGTAGCTTGACCTGAAATCATTAAGACATATCTACATCACTTTTTTCAAGATTCTTTTATCACACAGTGATCAATTTTTTACATTCATTTTCTGTAGATCTCTCCATTCCAGTTTTCCAGAGTTCATGAGTACTGACATTACTGAGGAAGCACAAGTTCAAACACACCTATACAAACAAGACAAACTAGACAAAATATTGCAGATAAGGCTACTTTTTTTTTTCTTTTTTTTTAATATCTATAAATTTGTTTCAACCAGGCACAGAGAACTTTGGAACACAATATTGAAAGCCGTCTATGATAATCTTTGCAGCTCAGGTATTTGCAGATTTCCCAGTCAAGCACTCGCCCCGACAGCTTCAACAACGTATACACTGATCTTTGATTTCCTCAGCACTGCAAGTGAATCATCCCCAAACACAGTGGTTCTAAAACCATACCATATTTACCAGAGTTAGACTACAGATGGGCTAATAAATGGCACCACATCCTCTTGAGCTGTGTGCTTTACTTTAAGACAGAGCTGGCTGCTCTGAGGCAGGGCTCACTCACAGCAGTGACAAACATGCACAGCTGAGCCAAGCACAGGCCATGGCTGGGCACAGCCTGGGGCACAACAGGGAAACGTGCTGGCCACAGCAACCAGGGAACCAGGACTTGCACACATCACTTAACCAAAACTGCATTGTCAAACTATACTTTTACATGAAGTTCAAGCAAAAACTTTTTCCCAATATTCCCAATTTGCAAGAAAGGTCTGAAGGACACACCCCCAAACTTTAAAGGTGTTTAATTCTGCACATTCAATTCCACGTTAAATCACAAAATAAACACTCGCTTTTCACCTGTTAATTTAACAAAAAACCCTTATAATTTAAGATTAGCAAATACATTCCCATCTACAGCCTCATGTACCATTACTAATTATAGGTGTCATTAAAGAAATGCTGTCAAAACATACATCCAATAGATAATGTGGGTAAAGGACACAGTGAACACATTATTTCATTCTCTCTAACAATAGCTAGTGATTATGGGCAGTGTTTTAATGCTGATGTTAAAAATTACACGATTCTTATTCTTCCAGTCCTGTATTACTTGTAAGAAGAATTACAATTTCAAAAGTGCACATACAGCTGTGAGAACTGTGGGAGGGAGGACTGTGAAGAGTACAAATTAGTGCTTGTTCCACATGGGTGCTGCTATAGGTCCCTGTGGAGCCCTTTCAACGGTCACAAATTCTTCAGGGTTGTCAAAAGCTTCGTAGTGGACCAGTAAGTCTTGAATAGCACACTCCTCAATCTGGAAGGAAAAAAAGAGCATGTATGTCAGTGTCAAGTCTACATTTACTTTACTGGTCCTGAATGCATCACACCTCCTCATCAGGAGGGAGTAGTAGATGATACATTCTTCAGACAGCTTGAAGAAACCTCATGTTTTCAGGCCCTGCTCCTCCATAGGAAACTTGAGGCACCTTGATATCTGCTGGAAAGGCAAGAGAGCTGGACACAAACACTCTAAGACACCTCCCCATTGGTGAAAAATTCTTAACACAGATGATGAAGGAGGTGATCAAGGGAGACATTCTGATGGATCTCATATTGCCAAAAAAAAAAAAAAGGACTGGTCAGGGATGCGAAGGCTGAGGGCAGCCTTGGCTGCAATGACAATGAGATGCTGGAGTTCAGGATTCTGAAAGCTGGGAACAAGAGAAATAGCAAAAAACTTGAGACTTTAGAAGAGAAGACTGTGAAGGCATCTGCTTAGAAAAATTCATGGGATTTGGCCCCAGAAAGAAGAAAGTTCCAGGACTGCTGGTTGACTTTAAAGATCACCTCTGCCAAGCTCAAGAACAGGCCAGGCCAATGAGCTTCCTAGCCAAATAAGAATGGCAGGAGGACTGCGCAGCTGAAAAGAAGAGCTCCTGACAAAACCCAAACAAAAAAGGAAGCCTACAAGATGTGGAAGCAGAAAAAAGTCACACAGAAGGAGAACAGAGACACTATGTGACCACAAAGGACAAGAATTAAGAAAGTTAAAGGCCATCTGTGGTGAAATCTGGCAAGGAATATGAAAGGCAGCAAAACAGGCTTCTACTGCAAAAAAAGACAACATGGATCCACTACTGGATGAAAAAGACATGGAAAAGGCTGGGGACCTTCATCTTGGTCTTAGGTGTAAAGATCATGTCACTAGCAATGCCAGGTCCTGGAGATCAGAACGAGCCAAAAGGACTGCAAGACCACTCTCAGAAAAATCTTTGAAAAATTGTTGCAATAAGGTTGATTCCTGAGGAATCAAGTGTCATTCCTCCCTTTAAGAAGGGCAAGGGAATCTGAATGACCACTAGGTGCTTCCTGGGAAAATGGTACAGCTTAAGTATTAACTAAGAGTTTAAGTGGACAAGCTTAAGAACACACCTCATAAATGCAACGTGAGACAGACAAAACTGGCAGAACTGGCGATCTCGAAGAGGGTGTGACCAGTGGCACAAAGTCCACCACACCAACACTGAGACTAGGACCAGTACTGTTTAACACCTTCATCAATTACCCATCAATTACACACAGTGCACCCTCAGCAAGGTTGCAAGCAGTAGAGAATGGGAAGGAGTGGTTGATATACCAGACAGCTGTACTGCCTGAGAGACTCAGACAAAACTGAAAAATGGGCTACAAAGAATCTCATGAAGTTCAAGAAAGGGAAACATGAAGTCCAGCTCCTGGGAAGAAAAACCCCAGACACCAGTACACACTGGGAGCTGAAAAGTTGGAAAGCAGCCTGGCATAAAAGGAGCTGGGGTCCTGATGGACCATTTAGCCTTTTAGCCAGCACTGCTCTCATACTGCAAAGAAGGGTGACAGCCTCCTGTGCTCTGTGAAGGACAGCACTGCCAGAAAAATGAGATGACACTTTCCCTCTACCCAGCACTGGCAAGACACACTTGAAATGCTGGGTCCACTTCTTGATCTCCCAGTATGAGATGGCATAAAAATGATTAAGAGTCCAGTGCATCTGACACTGAGGAGATGCCGAGCACACTGCACTTGTTTAACATGGATAAAAGAAGGCTTAGAGTGATCAAAGTGTATAAGTACCTGCTAGGAGAGAATAAAGACAACTGACCCATGCTCCTCTAAGTGGTACCCAAAGACAGGAGAAGAGGCAATGGGCACAGACTGAAAACAGAAAATTGCATTTAAAAATCTTTTTTCATGTGAGGGTGGTCCCTGGAACAGGTTTCCTAGAGAGGCCATTAGTCTTCATCCTTGCAGATAATCAAAGGCTGTCTGGCTTTGAGGAACATGCTCTAAACCTCCTCTGAGCAGGGGTTTGGATTAGACAATTTCCAGGGGTTCATTCCAAACTCAACCATTCTCTGAAGCTGCAAATACATTTATCACATTTATGAGCCATTTTGACTTTAACAGACCTTATCAAATAGCAGTGTGAAGTTATCATTAAATTATATTTGCTATTCACTATGTAAATGACATGTACTAATACACAATTAATACTAATAACTGATCTTTGAAAGAGCCATTGGAAACTCCTTGTGTTACTTTAGAGCAGCAGTAACTTAGCACTTTACCTGGATCAATGCCAAAGGTTTTTCTCTGCTCCTAATAAGAGCAGCTTCCTGCTGGAGCTCCTCCTCTACAATAGCTGAGAACATGACAGGTGCTGTCACAGGAGAGCTGGCTGGTGTTGCTGTTGACCAAGGACTGCAAAAAAAGAAAAACCAAACAACATTATGAGGCAACATCAAGATCAGCACAACACACAGTAAAAAAGTTCCAGGACACACGCCACTACCAAACTTACTTATGACTCTCCAGCTGTGGAGAATCCAGAACATGGTCCTCCAGACCTGGATTACTTCTAGTGTTGCACCTGGAGAGAGGTAGGAAAGGAAAGAAAAAGTCATTGGCAGAGCATTCTCCTACATCACATTGTGAAATACAAAACTGCAGTAGGAAATCACAACAAATGTGTAGGATTTTTACAGAGGAAAGGCATGAGCATGTAATGTGGAATTTGTTTTTAAGTGTGATACCGAGACTGAAAAAGACACTGATTCTCATTTCTAACTACCAGACCCTAACAGAATTTCATCTTGGGCATTAATTCTGGCATTTCCTAACATCTGAGGATTTGATAAAAGGAGTTTTATTTCTGATTATTTAAAAAAAAAAGCTCTTTTGCTTTTTTACATGTAAATTAGCCAACTGAGTTATGCACTAACAGCAGTACCCATAAAAGTTAGCAATTAATATGAATGAACAAAAAATTCAAGTTAAAAGGATAAAGAATCAAGATAAAAAACTGAACTGTCCTGCATTCAAAGTAAGTGGTTCATGCAAAAGAGTCAGTGCTACAATCTCACTAGAGTAAATTCTTTGAGTGCAAACCCAGAAATTAAGAAATTTCTGTACACATCCTGTAACCACCTCTCACATTCACAAGAACAGCATAAAACTAAAATTAACAGAATAGAAAAAAAAATCTTGAAATATTTATGTAGTTCCTGACAGGAAGGTATTTTATCCAGTAGCAAAATGTTAACCTCTCAACAAAAAGAAGCTCACATTTGTTACACTGTATTCATTAAGAGACAAGTGTATTTGTCAGAAAAATCCTACGCCAGTAGGAAGAGAGGGCCCTATTCTCATGATTTAATACCTATCTTTGACAGAATAGTTTTGCAATTTCCAGAACCTTAAAAAAGTATTACAGCATAAAGTGACATGCTGGCAAACATTTTTTGAATTATTCTATGGCACTGCAAACAACTCTAAGGGTGTTGCTGTTTAAATAAATCACTCTCAATTTTCTTTAATGCTTTGGTAATCCTTTGTAAGTGACCACAAGCTCTTGGATAAAACAGAAAAAAAATCTATAGAAAGTTAAGAGAATTCCAGTAACAACCAAGTTCTCTGTCTGAAATATTTTCCCCAGAACACAATTCCAAGGATAACAAAAAACATGATTCCTACCACTAAGTAGTAAGGGCAAGATCTCAAAAAATCTGAAATCCAACATCCATCATCAAAAACGGATTTAAATTAATCGTGTTGAGCTTTTTGTCACAAAACATAATTTTTTCCCACAAAACAAACAATGCACATTGCCAGGTCATGCATCCTTGTTCTCGGTCTGAAAAATATGAACTGAGTAAATGGGACTACAAGATGGGTGGAAAATGGTCTGGAAATGGATTAGCTGTACAAAGTCCAACTGGAAACTAAGTACTAGTGGGGGTCCTCAGGGACTGGTACTGGAACCAATCCTGTTAAGCATCTTTGGTAGAACAGAATAGAACAGAACAGACCCTCAGCAGGCCACAGCTGGCTGTGGAGAGGTTGGGGATGGTGCATATTCTGGATGTCAGGCTGCCTTTCAGAAGCCCTCAAGAGGCTGGAAAAATGGGCAACTGAGAACCAATGAATTTCAAAGGCAAGTGCAAGGTCCTGTATTGGGAGAAGAACAGCCCCATGAGGCAGTACTGGCCAGGACTGACTGGCTAGAAAGCAGCAGAGAGAAAGCAGAACCTGCAGAGTCCTGGCTGACAATAAGTGGAAGATGTTACCAGCCAGTGCCTCTGCAGCAGAGAAAGCCACCTGTGCGCTGGGCTGTGCTAGCAATACTGCAGCAAGGCAGGCAGAGGAAGTTGTATTTCTTCCTCTACATAGAGAGTATCATCCTCAATTTTGGCTCCACAATAGAAGAAGGATGCTGTTAGGTTGGGACAGGTCCAGAATTTGGAAGAATATGTTTTCTTAATCCTAAAGTGAGGCACTTAACTGCAGGACAGAGAAAGATGAAGCAAGAATCTTCTTAGAAGAGCACAATGACAGATTAAGAGGCAACATACACAAGAGGTAGAATAGTAAATCTTACACAGATAAAAGGAAAAATAAAAATACCATACAGAGATGATTGTCCACTGAAACATGCTGCCCAAAGAGTCTGGGGTATTTTCTTGGAAGCAGTCACAACTCAACCAGGCCACGTCCTGCGTAACATGATCTAGTTTCACTTATTTTGAGCAGGAGGCTAAACTACAGAGTCAAAATTATTCTGTGATTTCAAAGCAGGGCACTATTTTTCTGCTGCATCCAGCTCTGAGGTTCTCAGCACAAAAACCACATGGACTTTGCTGCAAGTCCAGAGGAGGCCACCAAGAAAATTAGAGGTGTGGAGCACCTCTCCATCCAGGGAAAAGCTGAGAGAATTGGTTTGTTCAGCCTGGAAAAGAGAAGGCTTCAGAGTGACCTAATTATTGCCTTCTAATACATGAAGGAACCCTGAAAGAAAGATGGACAGGGATTTTTTACAAGCACATGTAATGTTAGGACATGGCTTCAAACTGAAAGAGTGCAGGTCTAGTCTAGATTAGGAGGAACTTCTTCACTGTGAAGGTGGTGAGGCACTGGAACAGGTCTTCCTCTAGGGAAGCTGTGGATGCCCCATCCTTGCAAGTGTTCAAGGCTTTTACTGCACTTAAAGGTAACACTGAAAAACAGAAAAGAACGAAAGAAAAGGAAGACAAAGAGGAGATGAAGGCAACCTTCTGTGCTTTTATACTGATGTTAAATCTCAATTTCATCTCTTTTTCCACCTGCTTTTATAATACTCACATTCCAGCACATTTGACAGTATCTGATTTGACAGCTACACTATAAATGAACCCAACTGGATTGCTACACTTAACAAATGTGCCGACTTCTACACAAACAAACAAGCCAAAAAACCCAAATAACAAGTAAAAAATCACCTGAGCAGGAATTTCCCAAAACTGGAATTAATAGTTCCAGCATCACAGTATGCTCTAGCGATCAATTAAAACATAAGTAAATACCTATATCATCTCCCTCAGTTAAAGTCAATGGGGCTTTAAAATGTAGGAAGAAGTCCAGGTATTTTGAAGCTGTTTGTACATATGTACATCTGTGTTCCTTGCTAACAAGCTTGACTGCTAACTCAGTCCAGATATTAAATCAACTGCAGATATTTCAACATTCTAAATTAATTCCTCAGCTGGCATCAAAATGACTAGAAATGGAATACACAGGAAATGTGAAGCTAGCATATACAGAAAAATGGAAAAAGAGCCACAAAAACATAGAACTTGGAAATCTGGAAGTCTTAGAAATTAAGACTGATGCAGACACATAAATGGTTCTGCATGGAAATAAACCAGCCAAGTATCATCAGTACTGAACCAACCTGATTAACTCAGCTGGCTGAACTTGCCATGACTCTTGTGCAGCCACCAAAATGTCCCAGCCCTGAGCCCCCTAGTGTTTCTGGAGTATTTGTTCATGAGACGCCAGGTCAGGTTTGGGGCCTCCCTGATCTAATAACTGCTCTCAGAAAAAGAACACAAAGCCTGGTCTCCTGCAGAACCCTCCTGGGTTTTGCTGTACCATTTGAGTCATGAGCTACATATTAGCTCATTATTAGCCATGACAGAACTAGGCCATTCCCACACACGAAGCTGCAAACACTTGTTTCCACTAAGATGCTTCCCTGCTCCCTGGAGTAACACCGTGAACACAACTCAGGCGGCCACAACTGAGTTAAGTCATGTCAGCCCCATGCTTTGAAATTGGACTGGGAGCTACACATGCACAGCATAACTCCTAAGGCTGAGGTGCCCCTGGAAACAGCACAGCAACATCCACATGCCCCAGCTCTTGGAATGATCTGCCTCTGGATTAAATGCAGCTCAAATCACCACAATTCATGACATGGTTTACCTAAAAAAAAAAAAGATCTGTACTGCAAAAATTGGCAAGTGACAGCACATAGAAGAATGCTTATGTCACCATCCAAAATACCCTCATCCAGAGATATAAGAAACTGTCTTTTTAATTAGTGCACAGTTTATCCAAAGGAGAAAGACAAAGCAGGAACATAATGACATGCAAGTATCTTCAGTGTCCCATCACCAAGTCTCACATGAACAGATGAGGATTGTTTATCTCTATGTTTGTGTAATTTCCTCCCCTTTAAAAGGAAGGGGTAAGGGTGCAGATAATTAATCTTCACATAAATAGCCCTTAAATGCCTCAGGTAAAAAATCAGAGCCTACTCTGACAAAATTGTACAGTCAAAAAAATTACCTCAAACTAGAAACTCCACTCCTAAGTTTCAGACGGAGGAACTAGTCACCTAGGCTCTTTATACCTACTAGGAAAAAAAGGCATCTTCAGAGACAATTCAAAAACAACCTGAAATGGCTTTGGAGGCACCTTCTCTTCAAAGTGATGATAGTCAATTTAGCCATCTACTAGTCTTCCACTAGCTTAATGTATCATTTTCAGACATTTAATGTATTAAGCCTGCATTCAGCTAAAATAGTCCACTTTGTGAGCATGCAGACAGGCCAGACTGCACTGACAAGACAGAGCAATGCAAAAGGAAAAGAAATGACTGTATGAAGATTACAGAGCTGTTGTGGCAAAGCTAATAATAGCATCCAGTGCAAATTCTCTTATTACCAGCCCCTGGCATCTCCCATATAATGAAAAGTTTTATTATTGTCCTAGCAACAAAATGAACAATACCTGTTCTGCAAATTTGTGTTTCATGTCCCCACACCTCCACTCACCACAGTAACTTCATCTTTATCACTCTGTTCCTGAGGAATGCCTCCCCTTCACACACACTCCAAATGCCTCCTACTGCTCTTCTCAACACTATCCCACACACAATGTTCCTACATTTCTATCCTCATTTTATTCTTTATATAGCAGTGAAACATGTACTACTTCTGTCCTAGGGAAACACCAGTTTTTATACAAGCTGAACAACTAAAAGCAAGATCCAGAAGAACTTTCTTTTCCTCACAGAGGAGTCAGTTACTGGAAGACAATGGAATGGGAGTTCATGAAAAAAAAACAGCCAGAAAATGACACAGCTCCTTGTGCACCAACAGCTCTGCAAACTTCTCCCTCAGCACAGCTGTGTAAATTTGAGTCAGATTGCTCTGAAGTTGTGTTGTAAGAAGAGTTGTGTGAAGGATTACAGAAGCTCCCTCTCTTTATGCAAGAGCTTCACTTAAGCTCAGTCCCTCAGGCCTTTCTTGAGCTGTGCTGCAGCTATGGCCAAGCCCAGCTTTGCTGTTCCTGATCCTGACTTGATTTGCAGGTTTGACGTCAACCTTGCCTGATCCCAATGCACCTGTCTGTGCTCACTGCCACGGAGCCTGCCCTGCTCAGCTCCCTCTGGCACACTGGGGCTGTGCCTTTGCCAGGGAAGCCACCAGCCAGTTGTGCTGTCACACTTGGGTTCCCTACCACTGTGGGTCAGCTGCTCTGCAGTGCTTCCAGACAGTAGGTGACAGAGTCTGAAAGATTTTCAGGCTCTCTGTTTTGTAAATATATTTTAAACATCTAGCATTCAAAGTTATTCATGATAGGGGGAGGAGATGCAGGTGGGTGGGCAGTTCAGTCATACAGACCTTCAAGAATAAGGCTGAGATTCTCTCCTCAGCTTAAGCAGTTATTTTAACCCAGAACAGAGATTCTGTTGGAGGTAGAAAGAGGATGCATGGCTAGAACATTTTGACCAAAGAGCAGTATTGTCTAATAACTAGATATTATTCACACATGCCTTATTTTGTCCTCAGAACTGTAGCCCCACAGTAATTATAACACACTGACATAACCAGTGCATCGATGTTTCTGTAAGCCTGCCTAATCCATGAAAAACTGCACTTAAACAATAAAGTCATCTTATAAGAAAACTCAGAGTAGGAAATGCCAGAACTGTGTTTGAATAAACTAGTTTTATCCACTCAGTGGTTACACAAAAATACTTCTTAGCAAAATATTTCATGAATGCCATATCTGAATGCTCATGAATATCTAATTACTGCAGAGGTTAGAAAAAACTGGTTTATCATTTGATACATAGATACATAAGCAAACAAATTCAGATATGTTTTGTTTGGAGCCTGAAGTTTTTATACACATACATACATACATACATATATATATACACACACACATATATATACATATATATTTAAATATATATAAACATGTATCCATCTATATGGATACAAACACTTTGAAACTGAAACCAAGTATTAGCAGTGGCATTAAATTGTTCAAGTCTTTAAGCTTTCTATTTTTTATAGTATTTCATTCATAAAATCTTATTAACAAAATCATCAGAAGAATGCTCTTTTTAAATTACAATTTTATTCTTATTTTAGCAGAATTCAACAGGTCGTTGTGCTTCTTGTACAATGGCTGACAAATCATCAAAAATGTATTCTTACCTTATGGTGTTTTGGACAGATGAATCCTCAGATCCTTTATATCCACATCTTTTAATACCAGTACCAGGTGAATTATTCACATTCATACATTTTTCTTCTTCCATCACAAGATCACGGAATGACTTTGGCAAAGCAGAATGTAATGAAGATGACCTTTTCAAAAACAAAAATGAAACAAAACCATTGCACTTGATACTTGCACTTTCCCAGATCCCACATTATTCCATTATTCAGATAGCAAAGAGGCTTTTCTACTTAAATATACAAATAAAAATACATTTACTACTAAAAATGAATTGTTACTTCGGTTTTGTATACCACCATTATTGTCCTAGACCCCATCTGTTACAGTAAGTCATTTTGGGTCATATAGATAAAGAACAGGAAATAAATATCTATGAGAAGAGAGGAAGCCAGTAGTTCTGAAATGTTATTAGAATTAAAAAACAAAAAAACAAAAAAAAAAAATCAAACCTCACTCCTCCACCTATTCCCCCCACCTCATCTTTTCATAAATTAATTCTTTTTTTCATAGATAGCTTCTCTTAGACAAGCTGCACCTTTTCTAACAGTGCTAGTCCTTGAAAAGTATTTTCATAAATCACAATGCTCCAGGTACTGTTGGTCTAACACAGGCAGTTTACCACCATAAAAGTCAAGTACACCTGATCTTTTCTTCCCAAGATACTGAATGGTTTACTCATACCTGCTTGAGGCTCTATAAACCCTTAATCCACAGTGAAATTCAAAAAAACTGATATCCTCAATTTTCTTTTACTTGTCCAAGCACAAGTTACTGAATTAGAGCCTGCATATTCTCTTTCAAAAATAAACCAGTAAGAAAACATGACAATTTAGCATCATAGGTATCATGACCACTTTCTAAACCCAAAACCTCTTTATTTACAGAACCCAAGGCAGTTACCATGAGTCCTTCTCTTACCTATCAAGGCTCTGAAATTAATTCTTCATAAGCACTACAGAAGTAAAACAAGCTTTTTATACAATGACAATTGTTTGTGCAACTGCCATAAGAAGAGCAGCATCCCATGTCAAAGACTTTAAAGCTACATCTGGGTGGGACACAATTTAAGGTAACAAAGACAAGGGAATTTTACAAGCACAACATTGTATCTGAAATGTTACAACAAAAGCACCTGAAATCTATGTATGATGTGTGGTGTTAGACCACCCTGGCTTAAGTCTGGATCCTTTTCTTTTATTTAAATATTGGATAAGCAACAGAGAAGACACAGAAAGAGGAATAGGAACCTCCAGATACAGGGGCTCAGAGTCATTTTGCACATCCTCTATTCCTACCACCAGCTGGCACACAGAAGTTCAGGTAAGTGTTTGACCAGAACTCCCCCAAAACTATTATACTGAGTAGGCATATGGTCCATGGGATCTGCTGTCACAGAAGCTGCTTCTGCTAGTAACATTTTAAGTAGCCTACTTTGATTTCATTTATCCATTTCCATAAAAATTCTGTACTGCAATCAGATCCACTTGCAACAGAGAGCCAAAAAAAAACCAACCCACAAACAACATCTCCCAAAAAAATCAACTGTGTCATTCTCAGTTTGTGAACCTATCCAAAACAATTATTTGAGGCTTAAAATGATTTGTCTGAAAGGTGGTACAAAATTTTCCAAGCACATAACAACTCTAAATTTCAGCTTGTCCTGTCTGATACATTGACATTTTTATCTAATTTGCAAAATTAGAAAAACTAGTTTATACTTTAAAAAAACCATAGAGTATGACTATGGTTCTCTAAGATGTAACTGCAAACCATCAAAGCATGGAGTTCCAAAACAGCTGCTGATGTTAAGTATAAGCTGTCAAACCAACAACCTAGACATCAGGATCACAATTGTTAATTCTCAAGAGAGATTTCAAATTTCTTACGCCTCTGGTCTTGAAAAGCCATAGACTCTCCTGAGCTTAAAAAAGGCAAAAACAAGTAAGCAACACTCCCAATTCCTTGATCAAAGTAGGTTTAGAGAACTAATAAAGTCAACATGCAATTAACTTTAGACATTTTTTCACAGTATTACTAGAGCAGCATTTTATTTTTCCCTTCTAATTTTCAGTTCTCTTCAAAGGAAGAAAGAAAGGTTCAGTTTCCAAAAAACTGTGAAACTGGAGGTTTCTCTTGGTGGAAAAGGTAGGGCACAGTGTATAACAGACTTTCAGTCAACCCAAAAAAGCCAGAAGGTCCCACACCCTTCTGGCAAGTGTGCTTCACTGTGTTCAACATCCAAGTTGAATATCTGATTTCACTGGAACACAAGTTCTATGGCTTTGACTATATTGCAAGTGTGGAAAGCTCAATCGACTGCCAAATGCAGTCGATTAACAGTCCACTGTGAATTTACAGACTAACTGCAAATATAATATTAGCGCAGATGAGTAATACCCATTCTACCTTACACACAAAAGTACTCTGAATAACTAGCAGGGGCAATCCAATAATTGATCGCTTGCCTAAAGCAGCTTGAAGTTTATTCAATAAATGCTTTCTTCCAGCAGTGAGGCCTAATTTTAAAATTTCATAGAACTCCCACCGGTTCTGCGCTTGAACTCTTGAGCTACCGGCATTTTCCAGATCGGCAGCCAGAGGAACGCAGGAGGAACGAGTGGAATCACGCACGGTGACCACATGAGCGTTAGATTGGATTCCATCCTCCTGAAATATACCCTAGCCTTTCCACCTAAGATGGTTTGTGTAACACAGTAGGCCCAGCTCTTTCCAAAAGCTGTTTAATCCGAACCTTAAGAGCACAATATACTTTTTGGAGACATTTATCGAGGGATATTCAAAAATCAGTCTTTATTTGCTTTTTAAAAACAAGGAAGAATTCATAGGCAGTTTGCAGTTTAAATAACACTCTATAGGTAAAGAATTATCTATGAGAGAGTAGACAAACAGTATGAATAAGTCAAACTATTCAGGCACAAACTGCCTTTCTTAAATCTATGCTGGCTAGACCTGACCATCCGGTTGTCCTGCACATGCCATGTTAGGCACTAAGGATGATCTGCCCCATGAGCCTCCTGGAGCTGAGCTCAGGCTGACAGAATGTAGTCCCCACAATCTCCACCCAATTCTTCTTTAGATGGGTGTCATATTGGCTCACCTCCAGACACCAGGCCCTCTCTATTTGACCAGGGCTGCTGGTAAATGATTTGAAGTGGCTCAGTGGTCACCTGTGACCAGCTCCCCTGGTACCCTTGGGTTGCTCCCATCCAGCCCCATGGACCTGTGTGTGTCTAAGAGTGTAGCATATCATTCCCCTTGGATTATGGGGGATTCATTCCAGCCCATGGGGCTGGGTACCTGGAGAATGACTCAACTTACTAATAAAGACTAAGGCAAAGAAGACATCAGCTGCCTCAGGATTTCCTTCATACTTTGTCATTGCAAATGATAAAAGGATGGAGATTCTCCTTCACCTTCATTTTATTTCTATAAACAATTTTGTCTTTATTTCTTAGAATTTTTATATTTAATTGTCTTTATGGATAATTACAGCATTAGTGGTGAGATTACAAACAGTAGATAGAGTATCCTTTTTTTAATAAAGGATAGAATGACTCAGTGTTTACTCTGCTCATCAACATGTGATTCAACCATCAGTTTCTCCTAGTAAATTCTAAGCCTCAGAGCTGTAACAGCCCTGTGACACCTCCATTAGCTAAGGCAAATAATTAACCCGCTGCTTGACCTGCAAAATCACCTGCGTAAAGCAGGTAGCATGTTCTTCAAAGCATTTGAGAGGAGCAGTTTTAAGGATACAAATTCATCCACTCACTAGACTTCACAAGATGAATCTTGCAAACCTTGTTTCTCCTTTTGTCAAGGTCTCAATTATTGTTCAGAGATCAGGAAAAGTCTGAATCCTTAAACGCAAACCAACTCATTTGTCTTTCCTGTTAAAAATAAAATTGCGGGCTTTGCCTAATATCACAACAGAACAAATTTAAGAGATTGGGGGAGTAAATGAGACCCTAAATTTCAGTATTAGGTGTACATGGATGAAAATCAATTCAGAAGAGAGAAAGCTTAAGAGTGATTGTGATGGGTATGCTGAAACCTTTGCTCCCACTGAGGTACAACCAAATAAGCTACAGGGAGAGGAGACTGACAATTCTTCTAGGGTAACAGTACAAATGTATCTGCAACAAAAGTCTAGACCTTCTTGAACAGGGAAAACTGGAAAAATGGCCACATTTACTTAAATGAACTTTAAATGAACATTTACTTCATGCATAGAGCATGCAAATAGGTTTATTCCTGAGATAATTAAACCCATTAAATTTACATAGTTTGAAACTTCTACGTGTTTTGGTTATGTTTTATCCAATACCAACAGTAAAAGTGAAGAACAAAGCATGACTTGGGCTAGCACCTTATTATATTTGTTATAAACCTAATTCACTGAGCAGATGATAAACTATTTTTGCATTAGTTACTATGATATAAACTCAAACTTCTAAATTGTATGTGATCAGCATTCAAAGTCATTTTAAGCCCCTATGCATCCTTCCACCATAAAAACTGTTAGAAGCATCCAATGCTCCCTCCAGCTCCAAGACACCTAGATAACTTTGTTATCCCTAATTTGGGTCAGTTTTCTCTAGTCCAAAGTCATTCCAGACCTTCCCCCAGGAAGGGCTAACATTTTCCTTTGGTTTGACAGAGAAAAAGCACCATCCATAATGGTTTTCAATAACTTCTTCCTAACTAAGTTTTGGAGCTAGTTCTTCTTCTTCTATGGTTTACTTCAGCACCATCTGCAAATACAACATTGTACACAGGAAAGCACCAGATGGGGTGCAGTCTTCTGACTCAGAGCAAAATTTCAAAGAACTGTTAAACTGCAACCACTGCACTTCCCTACTCCCTTTGCATTTCTAGATTACTTCCAAATGTAGATTCAAATAGATCAGTCTGCCTATTCAATGTAAAACTCTCCAAAGAAAAAGAATTGATATTTGATTTATAACATACCACACATTCCCTAGTTTTGCAACTTTTGTGGGTGGAGGTGGTGCAGTCACTAGAGTGGTAGGCTCTGGGCTGCTAGCTGATCCATTATCTTTTGCTGCCAGGGCAATCATTTTCCTTTGCTTCTGAGAAAGCTTGATTCCATGAGACACCATTCTGCTGTGAATGGACATTGCAAAGAAAGAATTTGTAAGATCTATGTCCTTTGAGATGACTCACCTTTAATCCTGCAAATTAAACTGAGAAATAACTTGTTCCCTAAAAATACTTTGCTTAGAGTGCCAAAAGGCAAGGGGGAAACAAGGGCTCAGATGGCTAGGAAGCAAAAAAAAAAGAGGATCAATTAATATCAAGAGTGACAGAAAGAAAACATCACAGAAATATTCTTCACATAGATGTCCATAAATGAAAACATGCAGAGTAGGAATCAAGTCACCAAAAGGGGACTACCACCAGATGAAGATTACTTTCTAATCTTGTCATTTTTTTAGAGATTTTCAAGCTTAGCTCCCTTAAACCAAAAATATTCATACATTAAAAAAATGTATACAATAGCATAGAGCCATTTCTTCTATCTGCAACAATACTCCTTTTCTAAGCTATATGGATTCTTCAGTCTTGGCTGTTTTGTTTGCAGTTTCTGAATCTATCCTGCAAGCCTTTACCAGGTTCCATGAGTACTGTCCTAAGTCTCCTTTGTAAGAAAGCCACACCTCAAAGGTCATGAGAGTCACCTCCTCTCCTCTTCCATACGTTGCCACTTAAACAACACTAGCTTTAACACACTGCCTTGTAAAGAAGCACATTTATCTCTGTGTCTTTTGAGATGCTTCTGCAAGGAGGAACCCCACTTGCTTCTGTCTGAAGACTTGTTAATATCAAGACATGGTTTCTGGGGAGGTCAGAGAATGCAAGACAAGAAATGAGCTTCTCAAATCCAGTACTCGTGCACAAGTAATTTCCAAAGTCCAAGGGCAAGAATTAATTCTTTTTGGTCAGAAACAGAAAGGCTCATCAGGACAGGCCACTTATTTCAGATACTAGCTTACTTGTTCTTTTGCAGTAGTTGACAAAGTAAGACTAGAGTAAAATAAAGGAATTCATTTTGTATGCTCAAAGAAAAACAACACAATGAAGTAAACAAAGCCGTTCAAAAGCAAATAGCACAACTTTTCTCCTGCTTTTTTTAAACTGAAAGGCCTAAACCACTAAGTAAATTCATAACAACTTAGGCCTATCACACTTTTTTATAGATTTTGGTTTTTTACCAACCTTGAATTTGCCTTTGGCATGGTTCCACATTTCTGCATACTTTCTTCAATTTCCATGATGGTTCTCAGATCCATAGCGGGAGGGCTGGCAGGACTAAATGAAAAATAAAAAGTTACCTTACAAGACACTGATTTTTACTTACATTCCACAGTTCCAGTCTTCACTGAAATCCCCTAAATCATACATAGGATTGGTAACTGGTTGTATAATTTATGTCTGTTTCCTCAATTATGGCAAACCTCAAATAAAATGTTTCTGACAAGACTTTTATAAATATATACGTATTCAAGAGCACACTATAAAAATACTTTCAAGACTCATTATAGTACGAAACAAAAAGATGTGAACTATGATTACTTTAAAAAAATTAGAGCCCTAAAAATTAGATACCTAACACTATGATTACTTCAAAAAAATTAGATAGCTAAATAAGGATACTTATTTAGTAGTGAAATGCTCATGCTAAGTTATAGAGAGGCACTGCTTGCAGCTCTGAATGTTGGATTAGATCTTTTGAGTGCAGGATTGAAAATATTTCACATGATAAACAAAACAGTTTTTGCAGTCAGAGTGCTACACAAACATCAGTAACATTCTTAAACTTCAGATATCAGTCTCTTTTTCATACATGACCTAATTTTAAACTTCCACAGAAATAAGCATGAATTAAATATAAACATTCCCAAGCTCTACGAAAACTATAAATTAAAATGTGTGTACTTAAAGGCATCTGTAAAGTAAGCTGCAATTCAACTCAATTCAGGGACAGGCTTTGGAATAAAATATAATCAGCACTTCCTCCATCTCTCCTTACACACAAAAAACAATACTCAATTTTTCATTATACCAAGTGTACCAGTTAAACCTGTGGTGTTGATTTTTACAGCCCTTGTAAGTCTAAAGGCATAAAAAATGTCAAAGTACAGTGGAGATTCTAAAGGCTTCAGGCATGGTATGATTCTACAAAAAACTCTCCTGTATTTTCACAGTATTAACCAAGTAGGTGTTATAAAAACAGATATTAGAAGTACGGAGTGGAAGCAATTAAAAGGAATTATATATATATATAGCATTGTTTTTCTCAATTAATAATTACAAAATATTCTCCTTTTATTAAATTACCAAGATCTTGAGTTCATGTGTACAATCATTTTGAAGAGCAAATAGCTTTTTAGTCTACATAGACCATTGTTAGCTTTCACTACCAAGTGTAAACCAGCAACTGTAAATATTACTGCACCTGAAACTGGTTGCTACCCAATTGGGAGAGCTTGCAGAGCTGTGTCTGGCACTGGGAATGGACTGTGGAACAGACTGCATCACTGCTGATGCTCCCTTGTATGACTTCATCTCCTTGTTAGGGTGAGAGGGTTTCACACCCAGACTGCATACTTTGTCCTTCATCTAAAGATCAGGCAGAAAATAGTTGAATAAACACTGCAAACACTAAATTTTATTTTCTTAATCAAATAAACTACAACTCTTCAAAGTCATCTACTCCATTGTACAACAGGTTCACAGAAAGACTCTAAAATAAAAACTCTTCTTTTGATGGACTAGATAAACAAAAAAATTGCTTAGAGGAAATCCAACCTCAGTCCTCTCTGGATGAAATCCTTTTGTGAAGTCAGGGGACTGCAAGTCTCTGGGACTACTCACTCCTGCATAACTACCTTCAGAGTCAGATGTTAAGAGTTCTGGAAGTGAGTCTACTGAGTTGGCTTTATCCAGTTTTACTGAGCCTAGAAATACAAAAAGATAAAATCATGAGAGCCAGACTAAACAATGCTTAACAAACACAAAAATTATTAACACCATACGATGAATATAAAGCAATCAGAAGTTTACCTAGTCCAGAATACCAGCCCGTGGTAAGTAAAAGCAAATTTTTTGCTATGCTAAATATTTTTTCAGACTAACATTACTCCTAGTTTTCTTCTTCTGTCTCAGAATATACAAATAACAACACTTTTCCTTTAAATTCTTCTACCATCTTCTCAATAAAAAGTGAATAATTTATTCTTTATGTTTCAGAAAAAAAACCTCCACAACAGAAATGTTCCAATTACTAAAACCACATAAGAAAATGTGTATTATCTTTATTTGATAAAATACATGCTTTTAGCTGAACTTGGGTACAATGACAAACACCCTTTCAAAAAAACCCTTATCTTAAGAATTCACTATTTAAATTCAACTATAGTGTTCATTAGAAAAGAAATAATCTTTCTAAGATTTCCTTCTTGAAATACAGACATTGCATTGCATATTACACTTGATGCTCTGTTTTTCTACCTGAAAGGAATCTCTTTCCCACTGACCTGTGGAGGCCGGACTCTGAATAATATCTGACAGATTATATCCTCCAGAGCTGTCAGACCGTTTTCTTGGCTTCTTTTTTGCCTTAGTTTTTGCTTTTTTGAAAAGGGCTTCCCTAATAGGAAAAAGACCAAAAAAATCCACAGGATGCATTAAAGCCAAAGAAACTGAGAACTCCCCATGTCAACGTCCCCTTTCTCAGTCAGCAGCAGCAGTTATACTTCAAACAGTAGTACCTCACCTCAGCAGCCTGCACTTTCTGCCTGCTCCTCTCTGCTTATGCACTGGCACAACCATTTCATAAATGACTTTGGGGGAAAAGAAGAATCCAGGAGGAAAAGAAAAAAACTCTTTCCAATCTAGATCTAGCCTCTGGACTATTACACTGCACACAGACTTGGAAGATACAGCTGCTGCACAGGCTGGCACTGCCACCTAGGTCAGATTAAACCTGCTACATATCACAGCAACTGACATAAAGCAAATTACATACAATTCTCCACTTTTTTCTCTCTTGCTTTCTCCTAAATGCTATTAGGAAGAGTGAAATCAAATTAAAAAAGGCATCTTTCATTTTAACAAAACTACTAGATATTCAGAATTACATGAAATGCAGCTACATATTCAGAATTATATGAAATGCAGCCACAGTGCACTATTTCAAAGTTTCTTTAAGCAGATTTTTGTTAAGTAACTATATAACTACTTAACCACTGCTGCAGCACTACCATACTTGGGGTGTCTATTTTTCAATCCTTGGACTACCCAATTCCCTAGATGGTACCACCCTGCCTTGAAAAACACTGGAAGGTTTAAAGTTGAATATAAAACATCCTCTCAGTTGCCTTGATCTACTAGCTCTTACCTACACTAGTTTATTCAGTGCAACTTTTCCTGACACACGTGCTCAGGACAGTACACAATATTTCAGGCGAGGTTTCCTCTGCAGGCTGACATTTTATCCCACTATTTGGAAGCCTGTTACCAAGACATTCTATCATACTACAACGCGCTGTATTTCACTTGACAAGTCTGTGATAGTTCTTAATATCAAGAAATTTAGATTATCACATTTTTTCATACAGATCTATAGTACATTCAAGTCTGTTGTTTTTTTTGATCTCTCCTAATGCAGTGAAGTACAATGAACTGCACAGTTGGTCTCACACATATACAGATACTCTCATCACATGCACAACCCCCAAACACTGCTGTGAATGCTCATTTTGCAACCTTTACTCATACGCCATTTATAAGCTGAAAGTTCTCTGCTGCAGTTTTGCAACATTTTCAAGGACTTAAGGAAACTGATAATGGTCTTTGAAATCTCGTTTCTTAATCTTTCAATTCTGAACTTAAACACAGTCAGGCACCAATACCACACACAGTTCATCTAGTGAAAATATTGATGAAAAACAAACACTTACTGAGAATTTTGTTCTGTATTCATTTCTTCCCTCAAAAAGACAAAGTTCTCTCCATCTTCAGGCTCAAAAGAACTTATATCAGGTCCATCTGGATATGGAGTAATTACTCTCCTGACCATAGCTGGAATCTGTAGTTGCAGAAGTTGTTACATTAAGTTTCACTGAAGTTGTATGCTAGCAAATTTATGTAAAGGGCCAAAACTGTTCATCATTTAAAATCCTTTCACAAATCAGGTAATTAATTACCTAACAAGCTTATAAACTTAAGTTATATCTTTAAGCAAAATTGGACAAGTATCTTAAGTGACAGACACAAAATGCCTATGTTTCATCTATTGTTAACTTATGGCAAAAAAAAGCTTACAGATTTTGCAAGCATTTATCTTTTACAGTAAGAGAATACTGGATTATAATGGGTCTTGGCTTTCACCATTGCATTACAGTTCAATTTTCACATTATTCTTCTTACTGATTTTAACATCTATATGATCAACCTGAACATTTTAGCTTCCTTCTAAGTAAGGGATGCTCTTTTCCCTAGGTTTTGCTTACACTGTTCCAAGCAACAACTGTTAATTACAGAACATTAATATGTTTCATGTGTATAACTAATTAATTTAAAAGACACAACACTGTAGCAGCCGTAGCTAGTGAATAATGAAATGTAGACTCCTTGAGAGTGATAATAGCAGAAGACAACTTTATCTTTTGAGTCAGATGTTCCATTTCAGCCTATCACCTACAGACTCTTCAGGTACGTATTTATCACATCCATTCTCATTTTACACCTAATCAGCTTACACTCAAGTTGTACAACTTACCATTTTCCTGTAATAAACAGAAAGATCCTTCACAACTTCATCACTTAAGACTTCCAGAGTCCTAAAATAAAAAAATAATTATTTTTATCCTTAAATATCACAGTCATCTTAGCAACTTATAAAAAGAAAATCACATTAATTAAAAATTCAGATTAACATTTTGGATTAATCTCACCTACAGCTATTATCACCTATTCATGGCGGTCAGAGTCTAAAGGAAGACACTGAACACAAAATAAAAACTAATCAATACCTTTGTTGTAGGGTAGGATTAAACACACAACCTTCCCACCTACCTTAACCTAAGGTCACAGCCAAAACAGATCTATATAGTTAAGTTACCAAGAACTGGTAGCTTTACCTACTTCTGCACACCGTCCTCCTGACATGTATCTAAATACTCCAAATCTGTGTAAATTCTCCATAAAAGTCAAACACAACACACAACATAGATTTATGCCAATAAATAATACTACAGCAACAAACTTGACTCAACAGAACTGTCTTGTCCATGTGAGTAGTTCTCCTTGCAAAAAGCCGTCAGGAGTTAGTTCTGTTTCTCAAGGTCTCTCAAATTAAAACCCTTTCTACCCAACACTAACATTTTCAGATTTTCATTAAAATGTAGCCAGACTCCTAATTGTAATAAGAAAATTACATGTAGGCTTAAGAGGAAACTAGTCTGAATTCCAGGTAATATTTAAGGTAACATTACTATATTTTTACTCTTCTCTCCAAAATCAAAGGTTAGAATGTTGATATTTTATAGAGAGGGGAAGAGGGAAATTGCTAATATGAATGAACTTCTGTATCTGGGATGCAAGGGAAGCCACTGTGTGACGTGGCAATGAAATGCTGGCATCCTGAACTGTTTCAAACCTCAAAGAACTTCTCTAAGTGAAAAGAAGTCTGACAAAAAGGACAGAGAGAACTCACAATTGAGATTTTTTTTTGGCTTGGTTTTTTGGTGTTTTTCTTAAGGTTTTGCTAGAAAAGAACTTCATTCAGTGCTGATAAGGTTTGCTCTGAGAAGATGATATGTACTTAGGAAACAACTTGACGGCCTGTCCAAATGCATCAACAGAAGGAAGGCCAGAGCACACCTTCAGCTTCTCAGAACTTTAGAACCACTGTGGAAAGCAAGGATAATAAATAAATTTGTTCAGCTCTCACTGCAGACATTAAAGCAAAAAGACTACCAGAGGACAGGCCCATCCTCTTTGGAAAATGAAGCAACTATTTAGTACACCTGCTTAAAACAAATCAAATATTCATTGTTAACAACCATGTTTTTAAAAAAAAAATCCACCCAAAGAAACAGTCCTAAAACAAACAAAAAATCCCCACAATAATCCCCATCCCCCCAAAAAACAACCTCCAAATGAACGGAAAAGCACCACAGCAGCTTTATGCATCTTCAAAAACACTTTTAAAACCCTAGAAAAGACTAGACCTAATGTTAAAGCCCACTGAATTCCAGAGAGGTTCTTCATGCCAGACTGTAACATATGGTTTTGTATTACAGAACTGGTACAGTATGTACAGAGATTTAACTAGCTTCTCTCTCCCTAACTGACAAAAATGAGACTACCTTTAAGCTAGAAGCATTCAGCTGCATTTTGACATTAAACTCTCCATATTAGTTATTCCAATCCTTTTACCTTTTTGGGCTTTTTAGATTTTACAACTAATACATGAATATATTTTCATTCCTGCTTACCTTGCTTCAAGCAAAGCTGCCATATTGAGTCCTATGAACTGCAAGCAGGACAATTTTAGCTGTTCAGCATTATACATTGCTGAGAACTCCAACAGCTCAGCAGCATTCTTTAAGGTCACTGCAGAAACAAAAACCAACAAACTATATTAGATAATTGGCTGTAGTATCAAGAAGCCAGTTTAAGACTTACTGTGCAGCATGATCTAGTTATTGAAACATATCTTATATTTCCCATTCCTAGAAAAAATGCTAATGCTCCAATGGCCATAAACAATAGGGAGCTCCATGTTATTTGTGGCAGCTGGTATGCCATGGCTGCTGCACAGAACTAAAAAGCCTTGCCTACAAACAGATCAGTTTCAAAATATTAAAACCCAGCAGTCCAAAAAAAAAAAAAAAGGAAAAAGAAAGATAAAAATAGAAAAATAGTAAATTTCATAAATAGCATAAAGAGTTGTTAAACGTCCAAATGCTCCAATTTAGCACAGATAAAGAAAAAATAAGGCGAGTGAAAGAGGAGAGAGGGAACACTAAATACAAGGACAGAAATAAAAACAGAATTCATTTTATCATATTTCAAAAAAACGAAATTTCAATTCAATGAAATGAAGATTTCATTTGGTTTAGATTTTTTTTTGTTTTTTCTTTTTTACTTTTTTTTATTAAAGAGCATGAGCATAAGTAATGGAAGATCATGCTAACTTAGAATATTGCTCAGACTAAAGAAGCAAGTATTAGCAGATGTGCAATGAACATCAAAATGTAATCACCTGAAAGGAAGATACACAAATCCTGTGCTGCAAAAGGCAAGAACATCTAAAAATAGCATTTTTTTGTTCTCTAACCCTTTACAATACATATGGAAGGACTCACATTTTTCTGCAATGGCTACTTCACAGATTTCTTTGAGTCTGGATATAAGAAGCTGGTCTGCTACCACAAGAACATTACATATGAATTCCACATTTTGAGAATCTGGAAAACAAAGCATCATATAAACACTGGGGGCAAATCAAAAGCAACTATAAAAGAGACAGCTTCAATGAAATTTTACCAAAGCACAAATATAATGGCTTCGCAAATTTTGATGGGATTTTCACAGCACAAGAAATAGCTTAGAAGAGCACCAGCAATTCACTTTTTGAAGCAACAGAAGGAGGGAAAAGGAAAACTGCAGTTTGACAAAATAAAGAAAAAGTAAAACAAGGCCTGGGGTACTGCTATTCCCTCAAACTCCAAAGAAAGAGTCAAGAATTTTGATTTTTTTAAACGTAACTCCAACACAAGCATATTAAGTTTTGAATTTCTATTTTAAAAGTATAAAAATTGCAAGAGTTACAGTTGAAAATATATTAAAGGCACCTTTGATGGCAAGAGCTTCATCTGTATACAAGTAATCCACAATTATCTGTAGTATGTCAGAATGGATGGGCATTTCCAGAGCTGAACAGGTAGCCTAAAAAGCAAAAATATTTAAAGCAAAAAAAAAAAAAAGAAGAAATAGAAAGAATAAGAGAGGCTGACTACTCGGAAAAAATGCAAAATTAAGACAGTACCTATATTAAGAAAATAACTCAGATTGAAGGCGACATTTTCAACATCAAGTACTTAAGCATTAGTACAAAATCTGTCCAAGTTTCTCAATCAAGAATTGATTGTAGCAAAGCAATTAAAATCTGTTCAAACTTCTGAATAAATACCCATGAAACAGTTTCATGTTTGATCACTTTGATCATCTACTCTAACAATCCTCCTTGACTACATTACTTTACCAACAATTGCCTAAAAGTAGAACTACAGGAACCCTCTATGCAAGTACTAAACTGCTGAACTGGTCAAAAGAGCTAATGAAATCATGAGTTCCCAAATAACAATAATAATGAAGTAATCGCTACTGTTAATACCTCTGAAAACAAGGTCCTGATCAAGTCCTACATTTGGACCATCCTAACCATAAAGATAAAGCTTTTGTAAGAGAAAAAATTGGCCACTAAACTATACAACTGTCACCATCTGTGTTTATTCAACATCATTGCTAAACAATTTTGGTTTACTTCAGCTGGTACCCAAGTAAAGCTTCATACTAAAATATTTACTTTGCTTTAGAACACACTACTGGCACTGACATATTTTCCTTCTAAAGGTTAAAAATCTCTTACAGACATTAAGGTTTTTATATAACATTTACAGCCCTTGCTTCATAAAATATTTACTTATTAATTTAGGTTAAATTAGGTTGACTTACAAAATAATAGGCAACTTATGAACTATATACTACTGATATACAAAACCATGATACAAATGGACATTCAACACTCAAAAAAAAACCCTTAAATCCATAATTTGTTGCAAATATGTTTTCTCAGGGATGACTTGGGAAAAGGCAGCACAGTAACCTGGAGGACAGGTGAAGTTCTGTTTCACAGCAGAACAGAACTGCCAGTACTTCACTTAAGTACTGAATGTTCTTAATGTATTGCCAGAAAACTAGAAATTTGAGGAACTCCTGCACACTGCTTTAGTTTTTAGTCTCAGAAAAATGCTTCTCCATTTAGACCATTCCTCTCTTTCCATAAACATTATCAATAGTGATCAGGTAGTTAAACAGAGACATTTTTTGGAATTACAATGTCCAGGAACAACCAGGGCATTGACACACAGCTGGCAAATACGAACCAAGACAAATCAAAGATCTACACCTTTTGAAACAGCAGTTGGTCACTAAGTAGCATAGTCTCTGGTATCTTCTGTTTCATTTAACAGCAAAAGTCAGCTGGAGTTCTACACACTGACCTTCAATCCTGTTCTCTCTTGCACTCAGTACATATGACACTCAGTACATATGCACTCAGTACATATGACAAGCTATTCCAATCTGGATACTATTTAAATTGTACAATCTTTTACAGAAAGAAAATGAAAATTCATCCAAAGCAGTATCCCATAAGAACAGTCCAGTCAATGGTTTTTATAAATCCATGAACTAGTTCAAACTAAAAACCCCTAAAATAAAAGCAGTAATTTCCTTCAATATACAGTATTACATTTGCTATTCTCATTTAATACACAATCTCAATAGTACAAATACAGTGTAACCAAAAATGTGGCTTGTGGGTTTTTTCCTTGCAAATAGAATCAAAGAATTCAACCCTTTCTTTTACCTAGCATTTAGGATATGTTATTATAGGAAAAACTGAAAAGCTGTCCCTTATTTGATGCAAAACAAAAGTACCATCACAGGTGGTTTTGGCAAACTTACCTCAATCCATGAGCTGCTTAACATGCTGTGAAAATAATCTGTAAAGAAAGGCATTTCAGTTCAAGATGCAATAAAATGACAGTTAAAAAAGACAATATAACTTATGTTATATAAAGATATAAAAATACACACACATACCAAGTCTTGCACAAAGTACACACTTATGACACGGGAATTCCTTTCCATCTAAAGATTTCAGGGTCACATCGCAGAGGTATGAACTAGAAGATATTTAATAGCATCAGAACTGTGACTATTCAGATTTACAACTATTACAAGTTGTAAACTCTACAACTGAATGATAACTTTAGCAAGTTAGGATTTATCCTTTGAAATAACACACACCTGACCTTTAATAATACCACAGAACATGAACCCAAAAGAACAGGCACTATACTTTCCAGGGAGAATTTCTTTGTCCAAAGTTAAGCTTTAAAAATTCCATCTGAAATATTTCCTTCAAAACTCAGTCAATTGCTGTTTCAAAAATGCTATGATTAAATAAATTAATTATGGCTTATTTTCATCAATCTTAAATGGTCTTAAATGGTTAAGTTACCTATTTCTTCAATATCAGGAGGTACCATAGGCTTTGATGATGCATTTTAGGAATGAAGCCCAATTCTGTGAAACCAGCTACTGTCATGCAATGTTGCTTTTCCTATATAGACAGACTATTCAGGACTTTGGGTATAAGTAACTCGATCACATCAATAAAATTAAAAAAAAAAATCACTTTGCTAAAAGCAAATTAGAAAGCATTTGCTTATTTCCAATCCATGTATTCCTATTGTTACAGAAAGCAGATTTACAAAAGTCAAATTGCTTTTGACTGGATTATCCATTACATTTCTCCTGGCATTAGCACTCAATGACACAGTTAATCCACAGAACACCTTAAGGTACAGTAAAAAGAAACAAGGATATATCACACGTAATCTATCCCCAATTACTGATCTACAGATCAAGTCTATAAATATCTACAGAGAACTTCCAAACCTGAGTTACTCTGACAGAGACAATTGCACACCAGAAGTTAAAATGCAGTTGGATCAACTTCAGCCCTTACTTAACATATAAAGAAATGACATAAGAGGAAGATAGTGGGGCAGGGAAAGTTGATTTCAAAAAATTACCATTTCTTCTGATTTAACTTTGGTTTGTTCCCATTCTTCTTGTTGACAACGTTAATTTTTCCATTTTCTAATCTGACTCCATCCAACCTGCAAATTATTACCATTGGTAATAGGCAACACAATTAGTATACAGTTCAAACCATTAAGAACAGTTTCACAAAGTAACAGTACTTCAGTGGGCTCATATTGTGAACATGAAAACGAAATCATCCTACAAAAATAGAAGCCAGTTGTTACTTGAAAGGTCTTCAAGGAAGATGCAAAATGTAACTGACATTCTTTCCTCACCTTAGATATGTATTTATTATCTGAGATGAAACCTATACTGTATAGTTAATGCCAAAGTTCAATATTACAGAGTCAAAAACCAGAAGGTTAAATACGTATCAGTAGCAGCCAATAAACTGAGCAAAGACAGTGGCTGGGATTCAGCACAGGCTTTTTTAGCATCCTAATTCATAAAGGAGGCTTGTGAATGGGATGGTAAAGACTCAAGGAGTGCTGCTGGGGGATTACAAAGTAATACACCTTTAAAGCAAAGTACTTTACCACAGAAATATTACTTAGGAACTCAGTTTTAGCAGCAGCCTCACATCTTGGCTGTGTATGCAAGAAGTTCAGTAAGAAAACTGCCCTGAAAAAGTTCATATCCCTCTTTGGAAGAGACAAAAGCAGGGAAAAAAAAAAACCCAAACTGATTAATGCAGTTCTACAGAGACATCGGATCTCAATTCCATTTGTTTCAGTATGTAACATAAAAATTACATCACTTGAGCAAGAATTTAAATTTGCTTTGTGGTGTTTTACAATAAACACATTTGCTGTCTCGTGAAAAAACTGCTAGACTACAGACCACAGTATAGAAATTATGCAGTTCAAAATTCAGTTAGATCAGCTGTCTCTAACATAACCAGTACTGATGTTTTACAACAGTCTTTCTGGAAAGCCAGATGATTTATCCCAGATATCAAATCTCACAGAGCTCATGTCTTAGAGGATACTGTCATGGTTTAACTCATCTGGCTAAAGACCACACAGTCCCTCATTCACTCACTCTGCCCTCACCAGCCACCAGTGGGATGGGGGAGAAAACTGGGGAAAAAATAGTATAATTGTGGGCTGAGATAGGCAGTTTTAATAGGGCAGAAGAAGAATGGAACATAGTAGTAATGCTAACAGAATGAGCAGATACAAACCAAGTGATGCCCAAATAGTGATGCAATAGCTCACCACCCATCAACCTGAAACTCCTATATGTACTGCAAATAAGCCCAGTCAGTTCCTAAGCAGCATCCCCTCATCATCTACCCCTAGTTTCTATTCTAACATCAGTGTATTAATTTTCACTATTGTCATAAAAACTGAAGTTAGATCAGCTTACATAATAAAACTACAGGGAGAGGTTGTCAAATAGAAATGCATTTCCTTTCACCTACCTTCCACTTAAATTGCTGAGCCCAAACTTCTTTGCTGCACTTTGCAACATTTTAATGAGGTTAGCTTCATCACCAGCTTTGCCTTTTTTAGATTTGCTCTTCTGTTTTTCATTTATAACTTGCACTTGATTATTTCTATAAATCTCAAATGCAGACTTTCCATTGACATTTTCATCAAAGCTCATTTTGCTGAGATTCGAAATTAAAGTATCTTGATATTCGTCTGATTTTTCTTTATATGAGATTTTTGGCTTATAACCATGAGTCAAAAGATCACAAGTATCAGTGTATATGAACTGCAGAAGGTATGCAAACAGATCTGGATGGACCTTCTCAATTACATAGAGATCACATCCAACAGCATCCTCATCTTTACGGTAGATGTCTGGAGTGTCTAGCTGGCTGTCACTGGAAAGAAAGAGCTTCCTGAAGAAGTCGGAGCGTACGGCCAAGATGTATTTGTGCACAGGGTACATCCTCGTGCCAATCTGAAAAGTCACATCATGGATGCTGTCCATTTCATCTGTTTCATCCAACAGTTTGCCAAAATCCATTCCAAAACTTGATAGTGACACACTTGGAATTTCATAGAGACTAAAACAAAATTAAATCCATAATCAAACACTATTTTAAACCTTCATCACATTTTACATAGTATGTTTAATGACGAGAACAATGATGTTTTCATTTGGTTTCTTTGTTTCTTACATTGCTGCACTGTTCAATATTTCTTGTCCTGTTCTTTACAAGAATAACTAATAATATGGTATTTAGGCAATTAAACTACTTAAAGAAGACTCGTCGAGCTTCAGTGTATTTATAATATATAATATTTTGCCTTTATACTGTACCAGTATTATCAGAACTATCTTATCTTCAGCTCATTTTTCCAATGTGAAAACACAGAAATGTGCTTGCTATACTTCATATTACAAACTAAAGCAATAAGGGAAAAAAGCTAATGTTCAGCTATTTATCACAAATGTTGGAAACTATTATGAGAGCATAAGAAACATGGCCCAGTATTCTATTTATTTATTTCACTTTATACATTTCTTTCCAACCAAACAAAAATTCACCCATCACTTTTACTTAAAAGCTGATTATTGGTGATTACTGAAGGGGTAAATTTCTACAGTATTTAGAACTCAGAGTGTATTAGGAAATACATGGCAAATGCTAGCCTTAAACACTTCAGATAAGACATCAATAATGTGTATTATTATGCAAATACATAAGCTTAGGCCTTTAGATAACTTCAACATAATAACTAACAAAGTACTATTCTCTAGCAGTATGGATAACTGTATTTACTGTGACTTCTGTATGAGCCAAAAAACTGTTTGGAAAAGAAATGTTCAATCACAATCACACACAAAAAAAAGGAAAAATTACAGCTGTTGCTATCTTAAATATACCTGGTTTTAGGATCTGACTGTAATACAGCAAAATTGCAGCCACTAGGATCAGTGGCAATACTGACAGCTCGGTGGACAAAAGTCAGCTTCTGAAGTCGAATTCTTTCATACACACTGGTTGTATCATGTTCACAAGCCACATCACATGAAGGATGCTGAAGGCTTGATACAGGTTCTGTTAAAAAAAAAAAAAAAAAAAAAAAAAGAAAGTGAATACACATCATAGAAAGATCCTGCTCATTAAAAGACAACTAATACAAAAAAAAAAAGCAAGACTATGACGTTGGTATGTCCATTGATGGAGTAATTGAATAAGGCTAAACCATGCTGAACATTTCAGCTTGCTTATTTACAGAACATATAGGAGGAGAGCTGACAATTTCAGTTAAAATTTTGTCCTGTATGAGACAGATACATTCCTTGCAGAAAAACAAACCATAAGGACCTACTTTCAGTAATATGAGCCAAGCTAATAAGGTGGAAGTTGCTTCAGCCCCTGAATTGTGCCCAGATAAGGGACTGGGAAACAGATTTCACAGACTTAGCAGAGCAAGCAAGTATATGTTCCTTCCCTTGCTCAGTAACAATTCTCTTCAGACTCCTCATCTAATATGTGACAAGATCATTACACTAGATCATTGTGCTACTACTATTCTCCAGAAGTATTTTTTTTCCCAGAAATCTCCACCTAAAGGTATATTGAAGGGTGCAAAGTCAATCTTAGTATTACTGAGGAAGGAGTCCAGTAGCAGTCAATGCTAAAAACTGTCAGTCACAGAGGAAAGAACAAACTTGCCACATAATAATACTATTAGAGATTGTAAAGATTCAATTAAACTTTTTTACTGAGTTAAAAGTACTTAAAAACCACTAAGAAATCATGGCTAACCTTTCTTTTCTGAGTTTTTTTTCCCTTCTTCCAGCCACTTCCCTGTGAAGGCTTCACCATCATGTGTCACAAACATGATTTCATTCCCATTCAAGGCAACATCAGACATGAAGACTTGCCGGCCATACACCCAACGACACTGCTTCATGGAGTTGTTAGATGACTTCCAGCAAAACACCTATAATATCAAATT
This sequence comes from Melospiza georgiana, assembly GCF_028018845.1. Taxonomy (NCBI): domain Eukaryota; kingdom Metazoa; phylum Chordata; class Aves; order Passeriformes; family Passerellidae; genus Melospiza; species Melospiza georgiana. The sequence continues at coordinate 104,464,303 of NC_080432.1, read as the reverse complement.
TTTCAAGAAAGGGAAAATCTTCATGTCATTTGAAAGCATTTACATATTACACATTACTTTTTAAACACAAGAACATATAAAAGGAGAAAGACATTAAAAATTTCAGGATAAAGTGTTACGAGCATCTATTAGAGAGAATCCACAAGTAAAACAAGGAAAATCTATCATGCTATCAAGATCCATTTGCTCATGAAGAGCATCTGAAAACCTTCTCTAAATACTGAAATATCTTCACAACAGTCAAGCATAGGACAAGTTTTACTGACATCTTGACAAGGAGAATAAAAGGTGTCAAGTCAAGAAACAAGTTTTATCTAGTTCTTAATTTACAGATTTGTCCAGCTGGTTTGCTTGTAAATTAGACAAAATTCAAAGCTAGCACACTGGAAATTTAAATCATTTTCCTGTTAATTGCTTGACAAAAATCTCAACTTCAAAACCCTCAGGAATATGAACCACTGCATGCACAGCAAGACCCCAAGAAGGTACACTGTACATGTCTGAAAGACAGCCCCAAGCAAGGTGAAGTCAGAATGTGGCATCAGCAGTGCTAAAGTCAGGCCTTCGTTTCCTACCACAGAAGGACCTGCACAGGTCTGTTAGCATCCACATAAGGAAGGGGCAGAAGAACTTGAGTAACCTATTTCACTTCCCCTGCCTTGAGCCCTAAGAATTAGAGAATGTTGAAATTGAAAGAGATCTCCAGAGTTGTCTAGTCCAACCCTCTGCTCAAGCAGGACTACCCAGAGCCAGCTGCCCAGGAACACGTCCAGACAGCTTTTCAGTATTTCCAAGGATAGTGATTTCACAACCTTAATTGAGAACCTTTGGCAGTGCTGAACCACCCTCAGTGCTTCCTGATATTCAGATGGAGCCTGCTCTATTTCAGTTTGTGCCCACTGCCTCTGGTCCTGGATCTGGGCAGCACTGAAAACAGCCTAGCTCTATCTTCTTTACATCTTCTCTTCAAGTATGTATATAAAAGATTCCCTTTATGACATTTATTTTCTAGGTTAAACAGTACTCCCTTCAAGAAAGTGCAATCAAACCAAACCAGGAAGCACTGATTCAGTAAACCCAAGTGTTAAGATGCCATTCCTCTCCTTATTCAATAATTTATAATGCCTGAAAGCACTGAAGATCCCAATACTTGTCAGTATTCAACACGGAAAGATATGAAATGCACATGGACATTTTTCCTCTGGTGCAGGAAGATCAAGTAATTCCTTACTGCTAAAGCTGTGTCCCAAAGATGCTGAAGGGGCACTACCAATACTACAGATGCTAGAGGCTACACCTCACATGATCAAAGTTTATCATCTCTGAGACAACTAATGACCTAATGAAAAGATAAGATCATTTCAAAACATTATTCAGCCAAATGAGAGAGAAGAAAAGGAAATGACCACATTGCTCCTTATTTTGATATACAAGCACCTTTTTCAACATTCTTTAAGAACGCATTTCAGCAGGAAAAGCTTCTTTGTAAACACCACTAGATGGCAGTGAAGGTTGAGATCTCTCAGTGAGCAGATCGAAAAAAGGGATTTAGTAGGGTCCTGTAAAGCAGCACTTAAATAGTAAGGGAAAAAAAATAGTGAATGGGGTGACATCAGACTGGTGACCTGTCATTTACTGGGGTTGCTCCACAGGGCTCCTCAGCCCTGTTCTCTTCAGTATCTTCATAAGTGACTTGGAGTCAGGACTGAGAGAGATACTGAGCAAGTTCACAGATGATACAGAACTGGGAGGAGCTGCTGGCTCCCTCCAGGGCAGGGAGGCCCTGCAGAGACCTTGACAAATTAAAAGCTGGGCAACCACCAACCACATGAAGTTCAACAAGAGAACGCGCTGGATTCTGGACCTGGGATGGGCAACCCTGGATGTATGGACAGACTGGGGAATGGGATGCTGGAAAGCAGTGACAGGGAAAGGGATTTGGTCCGTGGCAAGTTGAACATGAGCCAGCAGTGCCCCAGAGCCAGGAGGGCCAACCCTGTCCTGGGGGCATCAGGCCCAGCATCACCAGCTGGGCAAGGGAGGGGATTGTCCTGCTCTGCTCTGCTCTGGGGCAGCCTCACCTCCAGTGCTGGGGGCAGCTCTGGGCACCACAATGTAAGAAAGACATTAAACTATCAGAGAGTGTCCAAGGAGGGCAACAAAGATGGGGAAGGGCCTTGAGGGGAAGCTGTGTGAGGAGCAGCTGAGGGCACTGGGTCTGTTCAGCCTGGAGGAGACTGAGGGGAGACCTCACTGCAGTTACAGCTTCCTTGGGAGGGGACAAGAAAGGGCAGGCACTGATCTCTGCTCTGTGGTGACAGTGACAGGACTGGAGGGAATGGCCTGACATTGTGTCAGGGGAGGTTTACAGCAAAAAGATCCTTCACCCAGAGGATGGCTGGGCACTGGAAGAGGCTCCCCAGAGGAGAGGTCACAGCAACCATGACAGAGTCCAAGAAGCATTTGGACAATGCTCTCAGGCACCTGGTGTGACTCTTGGGGATGGCGCTGTTTAGGGCCAGGAGCTGGACCTGGCAATTCTTGTGGGTCCCTTTCAACTCAGCATATTCTATGATTCTGTGAAATTCGTTACTTTCTAGGCATGACTTTGTCCTGTCTAACGTTTAAAGTTTAATTAATCACTATGCAGCCTGCTATATAATTATAATTATAACAACTTACCCTTCCAGCTTCATCCAGTGCCAGAATGCAAGTCTTTTGACCCCCATTTTCTTTAAGATGCTGGGTATCTACTTTATATTCCAAATATCCTCCACTGACAAGAACTTTTTTAAGGTTCAGCTGTCTGAAAGAACACAAAAAGTTAAATTAGTACCTCCCTATTGGGTACTTCATGTTGGTTCTATGACAGTTACCTTTTTATTTTACACAAACAGTAAAAAAGTAAAGCTGAGGCAGTGACACTGAAAAATTACTTATGTTTAGTTTCATTCTACTGGTTCTATTAACATAGTTGCTAATATTACAGCAGATTATAACTTTTCTTTTGTTTTTAGGTATATCAGATTGTATACCTGTAAGTTCTTCATAAAATTACAGATTTTGTGAACAATCTGTAATTCTTCACAAATGGAGAATTACATTTGTTAAGAATTGCAATGAGTGAAATTCATTACATGAATTACATTTCATGAATGTCACTCATTCCATGAGTGAAAATCAGTAGATTATGTAGCTTTGATTTTATCATTACAAAAATTTGTTCAGCTGTTTGTATTAAAACATCTATCCTGTCCCAGCAGGTCACTTCTCAAGGGTTTGCTAGGTCTTGGTTTTTAGCTGATCAAAACCATATTCATTATCTTTTTTCAGTTGCTTAGCATAAGAACACAGGACACAGCATTAAGGTTCTTCAAGTGTCAACACCTTCACTTACAGCTATGTAGAAATTAAGTATAAAGCAATCATTAAGCTGTAATATGTCAATAAATACTGTCAGAATTTGAAGCGAAGCTGAAAAACCAGGGGGGAGTTATGTGGGCAAAATCAAATCTAAAAAAAATCTATTCTAATCTGCCATTACAAACTAAGTAAAAGAGAACAGGATTAAATATTTTCCTAAATTCATGAGTCAAGAATCCAGCTTCTTCAACAGGTTTTACACCCTGGTTTTAGCAGACGTACCAGAGGATTTCACAACGTCCTCCTTGCAACCTAAATACTCTTTATAATGTACTATATCTACACATTAATTAGGAAATTCAGACCCCAAATCACTGATTCAAAATCATAACAACATAAATAAACAGAATAGCAGATCTTCAACATCTCTACCAAGATGCACTTAGACAAAATCAGAGTAACAGGGGAAGAAAAATACCAGTTTCAATGTCTTTAAATTTACGGCACATAATATTTCCTCCTAATGTGTTTCTTTAAATATCTTTGGTAAACAGTAAGTGGCACCTTAGCCTCTTGTAAAAAAAAAAAAAAAAAAAAAAAAAAAACCAAAAGACGTTCATATGAAAGAACTACCAGTGAAGAAATTACAGGGCACCACTGTATTTTCTGTACTTTATGCACAAAAATATTGAAAATAGCTTGCAAGTATACAACTACAGTGAAATTTTCCCCTATTGTTCTTCATGACAAATTAGAAAAGTAACACATACTTGGAAGCTATCTTTTTGCACTGATAGTCTGCAAGTAAATAAATATCTCCTCTTTCAGAAACACATACTGTAGCGCCATCACTTGCAGAGACCAGGGACACAGAGATGTCTTTATGGTGTAGAGCAGAGACCTGGCGAGGTGCAGTTACACATTTTTCTCCATTAGGATCCAGCAGATAACCTAGAAAATACAACACACTCAAAAGATTATTTGTCATTCCACACATTGTGCATTTAAAGGATACTTTATGACACTACTTTGAAGAACCTTTAAATTCCAGGAGATTTTTTAGGTAGTTGGATAATTTATCTCTAAAATATTTAGGCAGATGAGACCCACCACACCTACTTGTTACTTCACTACAAACCAAGTACAACCACTACTTCACTGAAAACCAAGACCTGATACATAAAAATGAAGTAAGGCATATTTAACAGGGAAGCTATTTAATGTGGTGGTACTGCTTTGATTCCCAAAAAAGAGTATTTATTTGATCATACAAAAATTCAAGATAGTAGAACTACCATAACACTGGCATAAAGTACAGATTATTTTGGACACTGGAATACAGAAAAAATAAGCTTGTCTAAAAATTACTGTAACTGCAGGTAAGCAAGAAGGCAGCAGTTACATGAAACAGAAAAGGTTGGAGCTGTAATGCAATATCTCTGAAAACAAACCAAACAGGTCATTGCTGCTCTGTTGCAACAAGAAACCTAACATCAGGAATCTCATACATGGCATAATCCTGATTTTTGATTCTTGGCATCACAGAGCAGAGCACAGATACCAAGAAACAAGCAGCAGAGCTGCCTCTACAGCTGGCAGCAACCCTGCCACAGGACAATGTAGGGCTATGCTCAAACATCTGATGGGGGCAAGGTTTACCACCACAGGTCTACCATGGTGCCCAGCTGACACAGATAACATCACTTAAGATTCAATTACTGTCTCTCTATGGTACTGCTCTGGACCACATGCTAGCCAGAACAATCCCAAAAACATAAGCAACCATAAAAAAAGCTTATTTGATGGGTGCTTATTAAAAAAAGGCAAAAAACCCCAAGAAGACACTCATTACTAAGGTATTTCTCAGACAAAGACAAGTTTTTTCACATACCTTTGACACCTTAACATAGAAATACAAAACTACCTGGAACCTGAGGCCAGAACTGATTAAGTACCAGAGATAGCTAATAGTTTTGTTTGCCCATAGACCCAAAACTGCAAAAATGCAAATCCAAATCAATATAGCAATACCTGTTTATTAAAAAAGATAAAAGCAATTAAAATGCCCCATTCATACAAAAAATCAAGTTCACTAGTTGGTAATATATTTTTAAAAGGTTCTTTCTTGATTTCAGAATAAGAAAAAGTTAACTGAAGATTCTGGTAATGGTATTGCTGAAAAAATTCTAGATATAGGCAAGTATTTAACTTTAAAAAGATAGTATGGAAAAAGTTATCAGAAGCATGTTTACAGTGCCTCATGAAAGAAGGACATAGGCAGGAGAGCTCAAGGCTAATTTATAGTTTATTAAAGGCAGTGCCAGCCAGATTGCTGGAAGGAGACAAGCTTGCCTTGGAGTAATTTCCAACACAGCAACATGCCATTTCCTCAAAGTCTCCAGTGGCAGGACCACACAAGATACATGGAAGGTAAAAGTTAAAAAGAGTTCAAATGAGAGCTACATTTGACAAGCTCCTGTCATCTCTAAATGTGAAAGTAATTGGTAGGAATGAAAAATATTCTTTGAAAGAAGTGCGAAAGGATGATGTCATCAGATTGGTTAAAAAAAACAAACAACCAGAGAGAGAGAAAAAAGCTTCATCCAGGCTTCTGTTCTCAGAAGCAGATGATAGGTTAAGCATGAACAACATCTTTCAATGGCTGGGTTTACTGTCAGAATGCTTCTACCTTACCTAGTTGGCCGCCATTCAGCCCCATGGTATACACTGCTTCCTTAGTCCATAGCACAGTATGGAATCTGCCTGCAGCCACTCCAATCACCATTCTACCTTTCAGGTTTTTTGCCTGAACCTAAGCACAAATCCAAAGTACATCTTAATATTAAGTAGCAACAGGTGAATTTCACATGTACAAACTTCTGACAACATTTAACTCCTAAAGTCATTAAGAATGAAGCACTAATATCAATCCACATACAGTCTAATAAATCAGATTATTCCAGAAGTTTGTCAAGTGGGGTACTATTGCACTAATGAAAAAAAGAACAAAACTTTTTGTAATAGCTAATCAGAACTAGAATCAAGTCTCCTTAGGCTGTCTTCATATGTAAGATGTTGAACAAGACTGAACAGGACATGAATAGCACAGCCACAAAAGACTCAGGTGCTGCAAAATGTCAACTAGAAGTTCAAACTTGCAAGTCCTAATGGCCTAAACACACTGCAGAACGCTACACTACTAATTCCACACTTCACATTTAACTTAAGTTTTCCATATTAAGATGATAAAATCATGGCAAATACTGTGGATATAGAGCTGTCATTACACTACTAAAGAACACACGGTACCCCAAAACACTATCCTGTTGCATTTTGGCCAATCATTCTTTTTGACACTAATAGTGCCATGTTGCTCTACTTCAGATGAAGTTAAAGCTTCTTTACTTACAAAAAAAAAAAATAGATATTAGGCATAGAAATATAGTTAAGCTGCTGATGCCCATACCCCCTCTTCCCTGTCACTACTCTTCCCAAAGCACCAACTCCAGTGCTTCCAGCAAAGGATGTAATGCTCCAACCCTGAGATCCATCATCCAGTGATCCAAAGGAGTTCAGACCATGATTCTCAAGTGATACATATCTATTCATACTTTAGCTACAGAACAATTTGGGGAAGAGGGAAGAAAAGGGTTTTGGCAGTTGTACCTTGTATCATACTACAAATTTTGGTCTTGTTCAGGTTACAAACTCAGACATTTATCAGAATACAGTTAAGATCTGAGATGTCTGATAACATAGAATCAAGATTTATCTGAACTCACATTAAACTTTACTGTTCTGAAAAAGCTTAGTGGTTATTTTTATAATCTTCACATTTTACTTTCTTTTAAGAGAAACCAAAACAGCAACACCAAACATTTAAGCTTTGATTGATGTTATTTTTACCTGTCTTGGAACACTGCAATTAGAAGGAGGAGGAAGAATACCCAATTGATGGAAAGTATTCAAACCAAATGTGTAAACATATCCATCTTCTGTTAGAACAACAGTATGATCCTTAGCTGCAGCTATCTGGGAGCACTGATGACCAGCTAAGCCTTCAACAAGTCTTGGAACCTGAATCAGGAAAAAAAAGAGTTGATACAAAAGCATATTGTTTTGTTATTAACCAGTGGCCATCCATGAAACTAAAGTGACACCAACAGAAAGTCATGACCAAATATTGAAATAAAGATAAAATGCATTTGAGCACACAACACACTCATTAACATAACAAGCACATCCAGTGCAGTAAGATTAACTACTTTCATTTGAAATGCTATCATGGAAATGTCCTTTTCTATGACGAGAGATGAATTTTAAACCACCTGCTCTGGAATTAGGTTGGAAACTACATCTTCAGAACAGCTGAACAAATATTAACTATCACGTGGTATTTTAAGTACCACAAACACTAAAGCTATCTCCCTCCAACACAGGATAATCCTGATGAATCCTGCTTTCTTATTTCACAGAATAAGGAAGCAGTTCTGTATCTTTGAGTCTCGATGCACTCTAACATGACTTCTCCTTTATTCAACCAAGTAACATCACAATTTTGAAAAACAATTTGAAAAAAAAATCCTAATTTAACAGAATTACTTTCTTTTAAAAAAAGTAAGAAAATGTGAGCTCCAGTCTCCACTATAGCATTCAGCAACAGAATATCAAGTTCTACCATATACTCAATATTATAAATTTTTAAAATTGACTATGCTGCAAGATAAATGCATGCTACAAGGTAGGATAAGATGCTTACATCTAAGAATTGTATTGTTATCATATTTAGTCCTCTCAAATTTAATTTTGTGCATTGCAGCAAATGTACTATTCAAATGAAAATGACTTTTCAATTAAGTTGCATAAGTCTAGTAAAAAACAACCCCACCAGCCCTCTTCCTGCCACTACAGCTTCCCAGCACTGTACTGCTGTTCCTCTGCCAAAAAGCCCAGACAAAAAACATTTGCTTCCTCTTATCTAGCATCAGCTGGCCTTTAAATCAACTCAGCCATAACACAAGTTTGACCACAGCATCTAGCTATCTGAAGTTAAACTATAATTAAATGCACACTTCTCTACTCTCTGCCACCTCACTATTAGCACTGGGAAAGCTTTTCTGTTACTTAGTGGGAAGCAAGGAGATTGGTTTGAAATGAATAGCAAAATCATTTTGAAAGTACACTGACAGAAACTCTAATTCCCTTTTTAGCCTTGCTGCTAGAAATAAAAGAAACATCATAGCAGACTACAAGGAGTAACACAAGACAGCATACCAAGCAGGTTTGCTCATCACCATGACCCAAGCGCCCTCCTTGTCCATGTCCACATGTATACACTTGGCCTTTGTGGGAAAGGAACACAGAGTGGAATTTGCAGAGTACCACCTGAAAAAAGAGCAAAAAATGCATGGGAAGAGGCAACATAGGACAGATTAATTTTTCTGGATAATCTGAAAACACTTGTCGTAAGTACTTTGTGAAGAAGTTCTGCTTTAAAGCTATATTCATGAAAATACAAGTAAGATAGTGGTATTAAATCATAGGACACATAAAATACTTGCTTTAAACATATTATGTACTGCCTTAAGCTACTTGAAGAGATCAACAGTTTCAGTTTATTAAAATAAGATCAAGCATGGCCCCACAGGCTAACAGAAACTCGAAAGACTGAATTTTAAGGTTCACGGTGCTGCCTCAGAAATGCCAAAGAAAACATGTTAAGACTGCAGCACAGATTGTCTGCCCTGAATGTTTGCTCAAGTTGTACTTTAAACTTTCAAATATTCTCAAACTGAAGTCACAAGAAGTTATTAGAGACATGTGCTTAACAGCATATGCTGCTTTGAACACAAGATGAATTTTAATTCAACAAGTTCCAAGCACATTTATTATTCCACTTCAGTTCAAAGTGTGACTGGAGTCACACAGGAAGTCAGCAGCTCAAAACAGTTACAGAAGTGTCAAGTTCCTGAATGTATTTAATGACACACAAGCCATATATCCAAAGTAAATAACACAGAAACCCCTGTTCTCCCCAGAAAACAGAGAACCACAATTTCAGTGATGGTGAATGGGGGTGAAGGGAGGTAAGGAGGTGGGCAGAGAGGGGAAAGCACCAAGAACTGTTTTTCCATGGAAATCTTCAATGTTTGATAACTCCCCTTGGTCACTTTTCCCCCCTGCACACCCCTCCCCAGGAGAAGTGCCTGTGTAATACATGAGGAATACCTGTTTAATGTACACGCCATTCCGAGGAAAAAGGTCCACCAATTCAGGGTGATGTCTACCCTGCTGACCACCATGGCCCAAAGTAAAATTTATATTGTTTCCCCAGGTGTAGACTTCTGTGGGATCTGTAATGAAAAAATCCTCTCTGGTAAATGTATCAGTATTGTGCACATTGACTTCAAAAAACAGCAATTGCTATTTCTATCTAAAAATTGAAGAGGAAATTTTTTTTACCTAAAACTGAACTTTAAAAACATTTAGTATTATAAGAAGTAAGGTACCATGACAAAATATTCCAATAATATTGTACAGATGATCAACACTAGCATCAGGCATCTCACAATTTAAGAAGTCACTATTAAAAATAGAAAACATTGTATACACTGGTGCATTCATTAATACATTGTTGAAACAGATCTCATTGCAAAATACAAATTAGACTATTTTATTTCTTACCAGTTTTCTTGAACACCACATGGATAGGCCTATCTTTCATCACAAGATCCAGGGCTGATAAGCCTTCTTTATCCTGAACATACAGACTGACACCATGCTGAAAGAGGAGAGGAGAAGAACTGAAGTTAATTTTAACTGCATAGCTTAATGTAAACCAGGTAAACCTTTTAAGGAGCAAATCATATCTTTAATTGAAGTTTAATACTGATAAAAGAAAATTTTCAGATTCAAGTAAACTGTATGCAAATCTAAAATAAACCAAGAACATTGCAAATCTGTTCTGCCATGTATACATCTTGTTGATATATTAACATGGATTTTATTGTCTCAACACTGACTGTATAATAAACTGTAACCAGCAAAACACAAAGGAAACAGATGTGAAGATAAAGCACTGACATCTAGGAATGGCAAGTATTCACCAAAAATTAATTTACCAGCTTCAAAGGATGCATGTTCTTAAACTGGCATTCTACAGAATCAGTTTTGACAAGCTAGACAAGTGACAAAATAAAAAATAAAATACTATTACTTTGAAAACAAGCAAGGAACAGAGTTTCATGGTTGCTGAGAAAAGGCAAGAGGACACAAACAGCCAGGAAAGAGAGAATTAGGGAAGGTTCAGAGGCACAAAGCATGCACAGGTCATTCTTTCAGAACTTAGACAGACACAGACAATCTCTGTAAATACCATTTTCTCAATAAAAAAGACTGCTGCTACAGCAGCATTGATTTTAGGAAGGAAGTCAAGTTCCATCAATCACCTCCCAAAAGGGGAGTCCAGATGTCCTCAAACAGAACCCAATAGCCAACTCAGCTGTACCTGCATACCTTGTACCTGAGGTCATGGCTAATACAAAGGATACCTTGGAAAAACCTCACACTTAAGAGGCAAACACATGAAATACAACTTTTTCTGAATAAAACATTCCCCAGAAGAACAACAGCACACATTCTCCAAATTATAAAGACAACCCTAGTGCAACAGGGCTGGGATTAATTCACCATATAATAGAAAAGACTGACCTATTTTTATGACCTAACAGATAGCTGGATATTCTTCATTTCTGGAAGTTGTTTAAAATGTTCACAAGCAGACAGAGGCTGTAGGGATATTCACATGGTTGGAATTTGTGAAAACAAACTCCAACTGCAGCATGGCAAATCTTATAGTTAGATACAGCCTCAGAATAAGCCAAGAACACCTCCAGCCCACAGCAGAAGTCTGTCATCCACACTAGTTTAGGAATCCAGAGGCTCATTCTGGAGCTAGTACTGTTTAACATCTTGACTTATAACCTGGATGACAGGCTAGAGTGCTGCTCCCTCAGCAAAGGTGATGACAGGAGAGCAGGAGGAGTGGCTGATAAGTCAGAGGGTTATGCTGACATTCAAAGGGACTTTGACAAGCTAGAGCAACAGGAAGAGGAACCACATGAAGTTCAACAAAGGGAAATGCAAATCCTGGCCCTGGGGAAGAACAACCCGGTGAACTGGTACAGCTGGAGGCTGAATGCCTAGCAAGCACCTTAGCAGAAAAGGACTTAGGGACTCTTGCAGACCACCAGATGACCACAAGCCAGCAGGCTCAGAGTTAAGAATGCTGAAAGCATCCAGGGCTGCAGGCAGGAGTGTTGCCAGCAAGCATTACTCAGCACTGGAGGGCTGGGTTCAGGTCTGGACTCCCAGACAGATAAGGACACACAGGAGCAAGCTCAGCAAAAGACCATCGAGATAATGACTGGGGCATCTGACACTGAAAGAGAAGCTGAGAGAGCTGGCATGCTTAGCCTAGAGGAGGTTTGGGATGGGGGAGGGGGACAGCATGCCTTACCATACATAATAAATCCCTAATTGGAGGTTAGAGGTAGGGATGACAATGATATCCAGCGACAGAAAAAGTGGCAATGGGCACAAACTATCATGTAAGAAATCCTGTTTAAATCTAAAACACACTTTTACTGCACTGATAGTAAAACATTGGAACAGAAATGTCTGATGCTCTGCTCAAAATCCAACCAGACCTAGCCCTGGTCTGCTCTAGCTGACCTTGCCTGAGCATGGGGGCTAGATTAGGCAATCTTAGATCTCCTTCTATCTCACCTATTTCATAATTCCATTATGAAATTCCACTATTTCACAATTCCATCAGTTTCTGTTGTTGCTATAATACCTTAAGAACACATCCTTTTCATAACACAGTACAGCAGACAGACTTCAGTTAAGGAACTAGAGGAGAGAGCACCCTCCATGAACCGTTTTGTGCTGCTTCTTAGAAGAATATCAGCAGAGCTGGCTAGCAAAAAAATCTCATTCACTTATGTAACTCACAGAAAAGTAAAGACATTGGGGAAAGGCTGTACAGGCCTCCTGTAAGCAAATATCAAAGATACAGATATACACACATGCACTAGAGGACTGAAAACTTTCTCATATGTCACGTGCACAGTTTCCACTTTTCTAGAGAACAGAATCATACGTACAATGCTTATAAAAACACCTACGTTTTTCAAGTTGAATGAAAGCTTCCCCACTCTGTAAGGGGACAGCACATGAAATAAATATTTAACAGTTATCAGACCCTACCAGATCCACCATCTTTCTATTTAAAGTCTTGTAGGAAGCAGAGAGTTACATCTACAAATGGCTAGTCACTGTAATTTTAAAAGACTGCATTCAAAATGGAACATTCTCTGCCTTAAAAGGTTTCTTTTTAAAAAACCCTGAACCACAAATATTTCATTTTCTCACATGGTTAAAGAGACTCTGAACATCTCAAACAAACATCTCTTCTCTTTGCTGTACTTGCAAAAGGAGGAACAGAAGGAAGATTAATTAAAAATATATACAACTTGCTAATTGGATGGCAAGAAACAATAGTTGTAAGAAAGGAATAAGGGGGACTGAGCAAAAGCCCTGGTTTAAAATACTAATGAAATGGAGTCACTTAATAGAATGCTCCATATCTTTAATTGTTTATCTCTTAAATATAAGATTAATTTTTAATTAAAACTCCATTTAATTTTCCCTTATTTTTTATATTCTCTAACATCAATTGATACAATTACTGCAGGTCTATTTTCAGAGTATCTTTAGTCTGATCACTCTCTATTTTTAAGATCCTGAGCCTGATATCATCTACACAAACGAGTCTTCAAGGAAGTCCACAAATAATCAGGGATCCTTTCTCAGTGCTGATTTCTGCATGGGCAGAGGCAGACATCTGTATTAACAGAAACAACCTTCAAGTAAATCAATGCACTGCAATCTGAGCCCAGTATTAAGACAAGCCTCAGGAGGCTTCCAGTCAAGTTTAAAAATACAAGTTTAAAAAACTTTTACAAAAGCAATACAACTCTAAAAATTGTAGGTGCCAAGGAAAATTACAGCTGCAAATCACTCACCTTCAGTAATGACAAAACACAATCAATGTATCCATAAAATATGCTTCTGTGCAAAGCTGTCCATCCAGACTCCTTGTCTTTTGCCAAGAGATCCACTCCTTTGGTCTCAGCCAACCAGTCCAGCACACCTTTTTTGCCACAGGACGAAGCGAGATGTATAACGTTCCTACCAAAGGCATCTTTGATAGTTGCAGCATTGTAGCAGTAAGAAGAGAGAAAGGCCTTGATCTGGCCTTCACTTCCTCTGGTAACTACAGAAATAACATCCAGAGCATGCTGTAGAGATCGACACTTTGAAGTGCACTCTGGCATGTAAGAATTCATCTTCAGTGCTAAAGCTGCTCTTCTCCTTAAGGGGAACAACCCTTAAGTGTATCAAGGCACTCCAATTCAGTACACAACACAGTGCCTTAGAAAAATTGTAATTCCAAGGATGTAAATCCAAGCTTATTGAGCTGCCATTAGAAATCTTTGCACTGTTATGTTTGGCACTTGATCCAAATAAATATTTATAAATATATATTTTTAGAAGTCTTATTTCACCATCTTATATAACAAATAATCTTGTCCGTAGAAAATTCCAAAAGTGAACTACCTCTAGCGTGCAGAGGGGGATTCCCCCTCCACACTACCTTATTCCTCTAAAACTCCATAATTGCAAGGGAGACCTGAAAGAGAGCATACCAGAACAGATTAGTAAACAAAAGCCTTTTACCCCTGCAACTGTACTGATTTAACTGCATATCAAACTAGCAAGTACAGGACAAGACAATGTGACAAGGGCTGACTGACCTGCCCCATGCCATCTGAGCTTATACTCAGACATTCAATCAGATTAAAATAGCATTACTCCCTTCTCCACCCCAGCCTCCAAAGGCACCTCCTACCTTTCTTTGACATAAGTTGTTTAGGCCACAAAGTAAACTAGATCCAAAAAAGTTTGCTTTCCCACCTTGAGAATCCTCATGATCCTGACTGTTTAGTGTCAAATTGTATCATTACTTTGTCATCAGAAACTAAGAACTGACCTAAAAGACTGGGGGGGGTGGAAGCCATCCACCAGAAAATCCCCTCAGCTGCTGAGTACACCATTGCTAACAGAGGCATTGTTAGTAACGTGGCAGAAGGAAGGAAGGAGAGACCACCAATCTTCACAGCCACTGCAATCAAAGGCTTGTGTCCCACTTTCTCTTCCCTGGCCCCAACACCTTTCCATGTCCCTGGCAATTCTACTCTGCAGAATCAATAGGAAGGATCCTCTCCACCACTCCCAGAGCTCACAAAGGTGGGATGGAGGATGGCACCAAAGCAAATAAAAGCAGCTTGTACAAGAGACATGAACTCAGGCTGTTAGCACTCACGCAGGGCTAAGGTCTAAAGCTCCTGAAACAGGCAAGAAGAAAAGAGGTCTAACTTGGAAGGGGTAAGGGATAAAAAAGAAGAGAAAGGAAGCAAAAATAAGAATAATTCTTCATGAAAATATATATTTACAGTCTGGGGCATCCAGCTCTTCTGCTTAGCTGTGCATACTTATCTTTAGCATATACATCTTTCTCTGGCATCCCTCTTCTCAAAAGTAAAGGAGGCCTGACAGAAACACTCACCTGGCCTACGAAATGTCTGCAGTTACAGTCAGAAGTGTCACAAGATGTGCAGACTTCAGTACAAAAATCACACACAAACTCAGAAAGCAGAAAAAGTGAACTACATACATCACTATGCACAACACCCCCAAAAACTCACTCTTCAGCCTTCCAGATATGTTTCAAACTGAGTGAAACAGTATTCAGTTCAAGTTTTTGTTTGCTATGCAAAACGCAATTTAAAGTTGTTCTACCCACAATTAAAATATTCCAAGAGAAGCTGAGCAATGCCATCCTGAAAGCTAAAAAAGAACAAACTAAAAATGTTAACAAGCCCTCAGAGTGGGGAATGGGGGGGGATAAGACAGGGATAAGAAACACCAAAAAGAAAACCAACAAAACACAAAAGTCTCCCATCCTACTCAGCTTAGCATTCATTATAAATGTTCACATCCTACTCCTTGACTCCAACCCCATCAAAAAGGTTGAGCTTAGCTTCCACTGCTTTTCAGCCACTAAATCTAAAACCATATTTTCTTAATAACTTTATTTGCAAAGACATATCAGAAAAATATGATTTTGTCTGGAAAAGAGAAATCCCAGTCCTCCTCCTGTTTTAAGAATCAAGATTTTCATAAAGCTGCAAGCAATCAGCTTAGAGCAAACATTAGCAATAGAAAATAAACTTTCAAGAAAAAAAAAATCTAGTCCAGAGTATTCATTTAAATATCTCATAACCAAGCCTCCAACAATTACTTTTCAACCTCATTCAGAAGGGTTACAATACTCAGAATGCAAATCTATGGACCAGAAGTTGTTCAGCGTATACCTTCAAAACAAGTTCAAAGAGCAGGCAAATGAAAAAGAAAACAAAAATCATTTTTATTCACTACAATTTGTCCCTCATCCCTGACCAGGGGTAGCACCAGGAAATCTTTACAAGACTTGAACTCACCACAACTGTTCAGCTTAGATTTGTCACAGCAAGCTTTAGTTCACTCTACAGGGCATTTTCCAAACAACATACAAACTTCTGCAGTAACACTAGAAATTTATCACATATATGTGTGGACTTTTGTCCTCTGACCTTCTCAAGCCTCAGATTGTAAAGAGAAGTAAATCACTGTAACAGGTTTGGAAAAAAGCTCTGATTTCAAGAATACAACCTGACTTCTTGTTCCAATGAATCGAAGTGTGATGGGTAACTATCAGCACACTCAGACTGCCAGCACATCAAACACTCTTCTAAAACTAATAATTAAAAACAAAACACCCTCATGAAAAAACAGACCAAAACAAAAAATCTACAAAAAAACCCAAACATTTCAAGATCTACAGGAAAAAATGTATCACATTTCACCAACATGACACTAGGCAACAGAATTATGTCATGGAAGAAGTAAAAATTTTATGCATGCCTTGTAAAGCACATCTTAAATACAGCTCATTATTTAAGCATTACTATTGTTGCTACACAGGAAAATAAAGGTAATGATAAAAACAACATTAAGAAAAATCACTCAGGGGAGACATAAGGTTGACTAATCTGTTAAACTGGTCTGAAATGGCACCACCATCCAAGAAAGAAGTCCTGCTGTCCCCTGTGTCATACCTTCCTTTGTGTAGATCCACACCTATCTAAGCACTGAATCGCATGAGAAAATGATCCAGAAGAAAGCAAATCCTGAGATTTGTGCCATTACAAGAAAAGAACAGAGGCCACACAAAAACTTATTGAAGGCACCTGAGCTCCAGCCTACCAAACACCAAAATAATGTGAATAACAAATCAAGTATTAAAAGAATAAAAAGCCTGTTAGTAAACAGAAATATAAGCCTGCCTATCATACACTAACTCCATCACAGTGACATTTACTTCAGCTATGTGAAACCTGACCCTGCTGAATTATTTCTTTATAAGTCATTCCAACCCAGCCTTTCTTTACTGTAAACATTACAAAACTAAATATGGCATTAGTATATTGATATATATATATATATATATATATATATATATATATACACCTTGAGCTCAAGACAGAAGGCTGTAGATCAAGTTTTCACTTAAGGCTGTCACAATGGCAACAAACATTGTCACATTAAAACAAAATCTGGAAAAAGGTGATCATCAAACCTGACTGGTCCACAAAGGAAGTCCTTAAGAGAAACCTTAAAACTTTCAAATTGTGAATTGAAGCTCAGGTCAGTGTGAAAGCATTTCCACTATGAAATGCTTACTTTTAGTATATGGAGTCCCAGCTGAACAGTGAGCACCTAAAACAAGCACAAAACAGGAAGCACCAACATTTTTTAAATTTTGAATTAAGATGATCTGGAACATGGTGCCATTTTGATTATCTGTCTCCACTTTAATTTGCAGATATTTCTGTGGGCTTCTCAGCATGAATCACATCCATGTTACAATACCAGTGTCTTCTTAATGTTGTAATTATTAAAAGACATAAAAAGCTAAAGAAGGCTATAATATTTTTAACACTTTTATGATACAGTAAGCATTATCTGGAATTCAAATTATTTTTAAAAACTGATTCCTAATTAACGTTATAGAAAAAAGTCATAAAAAATGAAGGAATTAGAGCAGCATCCAAAGTATCCCAAAGATATTTTATTTCAGCAGCAAGTGGGTTTCTAGCCTTCAGAGACATGAGCTATTTATTATACATGTTCACAGCCCAGGAAAATTTAAAAGATTGGAACCAATTTGGAAGCAATTCTTTAGTAGCAAGAAAGTGTTTGTGGTATCTCACCTCCTGCAAGTGGGCAGGGAGGGCTGTCTTACTCAGCTCTCCCCCTCAGGGAAGGCAAGGCACCGCTGCACCAGAGCTGTCAGACAACCTCCCAGAAGGAAGGTGGCACATGCATCATCTGACCCTATGGAGGCAGAACTCCTACAGCTCAACAGCAGCTCTGCACCCACTGTGCTTGTCTCAAAAATCTGTTTCTCTCAGGAAGCCACTACAAAAATCAAAGCTGTCACACCTCTCCTGAGTATGAAGTGAACAAAGACTCTACAAATACCTTAGTGACTAAGGATGATGGTGATAGATTTCATTTCCTGCAAACAGCAGACATGAAATCTCAACATTTGGGAAAAGCAGAGTTGGCAGAAGCCTCCCACTGTGAAGTTCCAGAAACCTCTCTCTGTGTACCATATTCTATCAATTCTATCATTGCTATCAATGCATCCCAAATTTTCTCTTTTTCCAGAGAGCATTTCCACAGAGGTTGTGTGCTCTCAGCTCAGAGGTACAAGGAAACAGCAACCAACCCTCACCTCATGGGTGGCAGTGTCAATGTATGTCTCTAACATTCAGTCTGATTTGATACTAGAACTGCCATCTGTGGTCCTTTCAATTCTTCCTGAAAGCCTACACTCAGGTGTTAGAGCTACCAAAACCTGGCTGACAGGGATGTGGGTATTGGTTAGAGCTACCAAACCTGGCTGACATGGATGTGGGTACTGGTTAGAGATAACAAAACCTGGCTGACATGGATGTGGATACTGGTTAGAGACAACAAAACCTGGCTGACATGGATGTGGGTACTGGTTAGAGATAACAAAACCTGGCTGACATGGATGTGGGTACTGGTTAGAGATAACAAAACCTGGCTGACATGGATGTGGGTACTGGTTAGAGACAACAAAACCTGGCTGACATGGATGTGGGGACTGGTTAGAGATAACAAAACCTGGCTGACAGGGATGTGGGTACTGGTTAGAGCTACCAAACCTGGCTGACATGGATGTGGGTACTGGTTAGTGATAACAAAACCTGGCTGACATGGATGTGGGGACTGGTTAGAGATAACAAAACCTGGCTGACATGGATGTGGGTACTGGTTAGAGATAACAAAACCTGGCTGACATGGATGTGGGTACTGGTTAGAGATAACAAAACCTGGCTGATATGGATGTGGATACTGGTTAGAGAGAACAGAACCTGGCTGACATGGATGTGGGGACTGGTTAGAGATAACAAAACCTGGCTGACATGGATGTGGGTACCGGTTAGTGATAACAAAACCTGGCTGATATGGATGTGGGTACTGGTTAGAGCTACCAAACCTGGCTGACATGGATGTGGGTACTGGTTAGAGCTACCAAACCTGGCTGACATGGATGTGGGGACTGGTTAGAGATAACAAAACCTGGCTGACATGGATGTGGGGACTGGTTAGAGCTACCAAAACCTGGCTGACAGGGATGTGGGTACTGGTACCAAGACAGTGGCTGGTAGCTGCTGTTGAGCCTTTTTTCATTTAATACAGACAATGGTCTTACATGGAAGTGAAAGAGAACACAGAAGAGATTCAGCTACTCAGAATTCAGCACCACTCAAAGACAGATTGCTGGGTTTGCATCTTCAATGTGCACTGCATTAAAGAAACTCAACTGTCAAATTAGTCACATGGCCCTGAAACCCATCCTTGGCCTGATTTACTAAAAACATATTTCTAAAGACCTTAAAATTGGCATAACTTCATTCCATTCACTGCTTTTTTGTCAGAGTTTAATAATTTATTTTTTCAGTGTTATTAATTTTACTAAATCACACCCGAATTTTACTAATTTTACACTTAATTTTACTAAGTCACACCTAAAATGCACATGGTGAAAAATTACCTAGCTCCCCTAATTTGGCTCTCCTAAAAAAGAACTAAGTTATGGTTTCTATTTTTCATATAAAAGAAGCATACAGCTTTCCTTGTCAAGCCTAACACCCTTCCTTTAAAAAAAAAAAAGAAAAGTAAAAATAATGTGTTTTTTCTGAAGGCACTAAATTAATTTTCTTTTCCTTCTGATAATAAGTTGCAAAGTGAAATGAGACTGGCAACATCACACATTTCAGGAAGGTTAGCTCTATCCTTATAAGGGTATTGCAGTATCTTAAATATTTCCAGGGCAGAATGGAAGGGGATTGTTTTTTAAACAAGCATGCTGACATTTCTCCACGTTGGTCCATTCACATTTGTTTCATAACATCACAAAAGCCCTGTAACCATAACAGCACAGAAATCCTTAAAATATTTGTACCTAAAGCAAACTTCACTAAACAGACTACTTGATTAGAAAGCTAATAAAAAACGGCTTACAGAAATAAAGCCATGGGAATTTGCTATCATGTTACCACTTTTCCAGGACTTTCTGTTGACTGCATTCTTACCTCAAGGCAACTTTCACTAACACCTATTAAAGAAACAGTTTAGAATCTGACAAAAGTGACCAGAAAATTGAGGCTAGGTGTATATATATAATATAACAGCCTTAGCACTGGCATTAAGCAAGATATCCTCAAGGAAACACAGATGAATTCCTAGATAAACAAAGCACAGGTGGCACACAGCCTTTAAAAACAGTTAGACTACTAATTGCTGCTCAGATTACATATCCAGAGATAGTTTAACCTGGCCACAAATTCCTTGTATGTTTGTTGAAGAACAGGCAAAAATCTACACTTTCCAACCCCTTGAACACAAAATGTATTTTCTGGGGAGTAAAGTGATTGAGTGTACAAGGAAAAGCAGGTAAATCTAAGCTATGCAGTAGATAAGAGTGGTTTAGCAGCCTGAAATTCCCACAGAGACCTTTAAAAAAGCAGCTTCTTCTCGACTATATAATAGGAGCATTGAGACACAGAAAACAAGGGTTCTGCTCTCCTCAATGCACAAAATTGATATCAGAGTCCTGCTTCTAGTTCAGATAGCAAGTTTTAAGAGAAGCAAGTAAGTAGAGAAAAACTTAGAAAGAGTCACTAGGATTCAGAATGTTTATGGAACAACCCCTGAGTACAAGCAAATTGGATCTCTTTTCTCCCTCAGCTGTGGCTTCAGCAGACCACCCAGAGCCTCTGAATAAGGTGTCTGTTACACAAAGAGGAAACATCAAAACTCCAGTCCCTTTTACTCCAGACAGTGGACAAAGCATCCTTTGTTCAAATTTCATAAAAGATTCAGATGATATGTCAGGAAGGATTTTCAAATGACAAACTGAATGCACGTGAGGCTCTCAAATCAAGCCAGACAACAAGCAAACTGCTCAAGTTATAAAAAAATGTGACCTGCCCAGAAGCAAAGCTATGAAGGAAAACCAATTTGCCTTGAAAGACACCACATTCCACCATGCCCACTACATCCCTTGGGCCACTGCTGCTCCTTTTCCTGGGATGGGGCCTCCGTGCCACCACTCAGCACAGGTACACCCCAGCACAAGTGACCTTTAGAGGCTCTCTCCAGATTTTCTGTACCTTCAACAACAACAGCATAATCCTTATCAGAGTGAGACATGCAGCAATGCAACAACCCTAATTCAGTTGCTCCTAGCTGAGCTAAGCAGCACTGCCAATTACAAGCTGACACATCTGTCAAAAAAAGACCAAAGTACCACTGGTAGCTAAATTCAGCTCCAAACGTCAGAGCACATCTATCACTTGGGAATCGTTGGACATAAACAGTAAACTGTGAAATACTGTGCTGTGCTTATCTAGAAATACCGAGGACTGCTTATGCTTAATAACTTAATACTATTTAAAAAAATTAAAACAAAGTGCTATAGGCAAAAGTACAGTGAGTGCAGCTGCAGTCACTTCCACAATCCATCAAGATCTTGCTTCAGGCTTTATTGAAACAGATAATGCTGAAGGGAAGTTAAACACAACAAACCACAAGTGCGCACAAGAACTTCACCCCACTTCAAATTATGTCCGATAAATCCATCAAGGACTTTTCCATCTTGGGAAAAAGTGACGTTTTTGAATTAACTGGGAACTTCTGGTACAGTTTTACTGCAGCCTACCCACACCAGATGTTGGCGGGCGATTACTGTTTTTTGTAAACCACAAACTGTGACCAGTTTCCACAAAGACAGACAGCTACACTGACCACATAACCAAAAAAAGAGCTGTATTTCGCCTAGGAAGGCTGCATGGAAGTATGCTCTTAAGATAACTTAGGACACTTTAACGAGACCGCGGCTCTGCAGTGCTTACGGCGCTGGTCTAACACAGCAGCACCGTGAGCGGCTACCAAAAACAGACAAGCAGCACCAAGAAGGAGAGAAACACGCCAGGCTTTCCCTGAAGCCGCAGCTAAGGAAACCTGGCCAGAGGTTCCTGCCAGTGTCAGGGCGGGGGAAGGTCTGCAGCGCTTCGGGGAGCCAGAGCGGGGCCGGGGGCAGGCAGAGGGGCAGGGGCCGGGCCGGCTCCCACCGCACGCGTCCACGTAGCCGAGGAGCGCCGAGACACTATTGACACAGGAGGCCGAGCCACGAAGCCGGTCCCCTCCCATTCTACGTGGCCGGCCGTCCTTTACCCGCCCTGGCTGCCTTGCCCGGAGCTCTCCCCACTCCTTCAGCCGCCCACCGCCGCGGTCCCGACCCCTCCGCCAGGACCGTCCCCCGAGCGGCTCCCCCGCCGGACGCGCCGGCCCGCCCCTCACCAGTCGCTAGATGAATGGACTCGGGCGGGCAGGGCGGGACGCGCGCTGGGCAGCGCGGGGGCTCATCCTCAGTGACTCCGGGGCAGGGCCAGGCTAAGGCTGCAGCCGCTACCGCGACAGCTCCGCCGGCGACAGCGACGGCGACAGGCGGGGCCCGCGGCTCTCAGCGGGGCGCACCGACAGCGGCCGCCGCACCCACGAAGAAGCGAAACGCCGATTGGCCGCCGCGCCGCCGCACCTCGCGCGCCGATTGGCTGCGGCTGCCGGCTGCCGCCTCGGCCCCGCCCCTCGCTGCCGAGCCCGGATTGACTGACAGGCGGGGTCAGGGGGCCGAGGGGGCGGGGCCCGGGCGGCTGTGGCGCTGCAGGGGTTAAACCAAGATGGCCGGCGGGGTTTGGGTTGTGGCTATCGGTCCTCGTGTGGGGCAAGGGAACGGGCTGGAGTTATCCGGAAGGGGGCAGAGCTTAGAGGCCTCCTTCTGGCAGTCCTGGCCGGAGAAGCACCGTGCCTTGCTGCGGGGGGTGGGATGGGTTTCTGGTAAGGTCACGCCTCCCTCCTGGAGGGCTCAAAAGCAAATAGTTAAATACCCAGCCTGTGGGTCCCCTAAAGTAATGGCGAGAAAGCAGGGAGGGGGCTGTGCCCACTCAGACCGTGTTACACCACAGCAGCTTCTCTCTCTGACAGAGCAAATGGTCTAATGTGTCGGATATAGCTTGATTTTTTGTGGGGCTTTTGACACCGTCTCGGGGCAGTCTCGTAAGCAAAGGCGGTGTGTGCACAAGCAGTGGCACAGCCGTGAGTCCTGCGGGGCACAAGGACTGGCACAGCTGCTCCTGTGAGTCCTGCGGAGCACAAGGACTGGCACAGCCGTGAGTCCTGTGGGGCACAAGGATCGGCACAGCTGTGAGCCCTGCGGGGCACAAGGACTGGCACAGCCGTGAGTCCTGTGGGGCACAAGGACTGGCACAGCTGTGAGCCCTGCGGGGCACAAGGACTGGCACAGCCGTGAGTCCTGCGGGGCACAAGCAGTGGCACAGCCGTGAGTCCTGTGGGGCACGAGGACTGGCACAGCCGTGAGTCCTGCGGGGCACGAGGACTGGCACAGCCGTGAGCCCTGCGGGGCACAAGGACTGGCACAGCCGTGAGTCCTGCGGGGCACAAGCAGTGGCACAGCCGTGAGTCCTGTGGGGCACAAGGACTGGCACAGCTGTGAGCCCTGCGGGGCACAAGGACTGGCACAGCCGTGAGTCCTGCGGGGCACAAGCAGTGGCACAGCCGTGAGTCCTGTGGGGCACAAGGACTGGCACAGCTGTGAGTCCTGCGGGGCACAAGGATCGGCACAGCTGTGAGTCCTGCGGGGCACAAGGACTGGCACAGCCGTGAGTCCTGTGGGGCACAAGCAGTGGCACAGCCGTGAGTCCTGCGGGGCACAAGGACTGGCACAGCTGTGAGTCCTGCGGGGCACAAGGATTGTCACAGCTGCTGCTGTGAGTCCTGTGGGGCACAAGGACTGGCAGCTGTGAGTCCTGTGGGGCACAAGGACTGGCGCAGCTGTGAGTCCTGTGGGGCACAAGGACTGGCAGCTGTGAGTCCTGTGGGGCACAAGGACTGGCGCAGCCGTGAGTCCTGCGGGGCACAAGGACTGGCACAGCTGTGAGCCCTGCGGGGCACAAGGAGTGGCACAGCCGTGAGTCCTGCGGGGCACAAGAACTGGCACAGCTGTGAGTCCTGCGGGGCACAAGGATTGGCACAGCCGTGAGTCCTGCGGGGCACTCCGGGAGGGCTCAGCCCTTCTTGGTGGATGTCTTGGGTGATGCAATAGGCGGCACAGATTACAAATTAAATCAGGGACAGGATTAGGGTTTGCTGTTTAAGGGCAGGAAGCTGAGCCCAAGACAAGCGGTACCCAAAGTAAAATACAGAGTAAAACAAGCACACATCAGCTTTAAAAAAATAAAAGAAATTGATGTATTTTTTTCCAAGAAAAACATTAATGATGTATTGATATTAATGTAATGGCCAGAGTTCCTATATGTTTTTTAAAGCCACAGCATTATCCATGCTGTGTGAGCATTATGACCTTGAAAGAGCATAGCTATCTTTAATACCACAAAACAGTTGGGAAAAAAGTTATGCTCTTTAGTAGGAGTTCAATTTGGGAAAGATCCAGTATGAATTGTATTTAGGTGAATCCCAAGCATTTTTACCCGTGCCATCTGACTCAGTTAATGTGAACCATACAATCTGCTCTATGATTTTCTCTGTATAAACATTTGGTTTGCCAGCAGACATTCACCATTATAACTAAAACTGCAAGCTACATGAAATTTATTTATGCATTATTTTCCCAGTGATAGTTTCTTAGTGCTTCAGTCACAAATAAAGGTTGGAGGTGGCCACACTCCAAGTCTGCTGCCAGCTGGCCTAAGGACAGAGATGACCATCTGGGGACACGAGGAGGTCCAAATACGGCTCAAGTCAGTTCTGAGCAATGCTTTGTTGCATAATAACAAATTCAAGTGAATAGCCTGGACCGAATTTGGAGCAGCAAAGAGCCTGATGGAAAGATGAAGAGGCTTAAAGTAGAATAATGGCTAAGATTCCATATGAAAAAAATGATAATATCTGGAAGCTGGACTGCCCCTTAGGTCCTTTATAATAAATGCTACTGTGAAGAATAGAAAACTGCAGCAAGCAACACAGAAAAGTGGGAAAAGAACAGAGTCATGAATAGAACCTGATTAGAGTCCAAGCCAGACAAAACTTTGACAGAATAACCAAAGGGTTTTAGCTATCATTTTCTATGCAAGAGTTTTATCTTTGCAGAACTTTTAATATATGCTTGGGAAAATAAGCTGTTAACTGCTTTGCCTGTTGTTTATTGTTTAGGTTTTTCTAATTTACTCCAGCCTACACAATAATAGAAATTCCTGCTATCTTGTTTGCTCTGCAAAAGCAGCAGCAAACTATTCACAGAACCAGGATGCTACAGCTTGATTTGCAGAGCTATGTTGAGATGCAAAAGTAATATTGTAAAGCAAAAGTAGCTCAAACAGGGTAACTTGAGGCTCTGTTTAAATTACTTTTTTTGGTTTTGGTAGATTTGTAAGTTCCTGACACACGTAACATGTGTCTGTCAATAAAGAACTGTTCATCTGGCTTTTTTCAGTCTGTGACGAAAAGATCTGAATTATCAGAAATAAACAAGTAATTATAGGAAAAAATATGTCTCTAACTGCTGTTGTTACTTTTTATAGAAGCTCTAGACTTTAATCCATAGAAAGGAAGGAAGAGCAACACTTAAAAAGGAAAACCAGTATACTTTGCCATCTTCAGAATTTGAGGAGGAACATCAATTTTGAGCAACTTAACTAGCCTACAGAGTGTATTTTTGTCTTTATATGCTTCTCAGCTCATTGACTGTTGAAGAATTACAAATTGACTGAGCTCTAAATGTGTGTACTCATTTAAGGTTAGGGAAGATAAATCTAGGCTATAGGGAGGACATTACCCCATTAGGCAGCTTTCTAGTGACCTATTAATCTTTTCCATCCATCCATTGTAGTCTGCACCAGACTTAGGCTACTGGAGGAATTAGAGGAGGAGATTTAAGTGACAGAAAGGAAAAAAAAGAACTTTGTGCTTTATTCTGTTTAAAATTGATCCTGGATGTTGGGGGGAAAGAGTGTTTTGGTTTTTTTTTTAAGTGAGTAATCAAAAAGTTCAATCTATATATCAAAAATAAAAACAAGTAATTCTTTCCTTTTTGGCTATACTAAATGTCAAGTGACAGATTTCTGTCTTCACATATCTATTTATGTGCCTTAGCTGGCCTAATTATTACCAGTGTCCTCTGGAGCCTTGAGTAATAACTGTTATTGGCAGCAGTAATACTCTGCTGAAGAAAATATTAATCAGGTTTAACTTCTGCTACTGAAGAAGTTTCTCATGATCCTTCTCTTTAATGAATTTGAAAAAAAGAGAGTATATGTAGAAAGCGAAGGGAGACAACCCATCCTTTGATCAGCATCGAATTCCAATTTATTGATCCCACTTACACACTTTTATAGGGGTGTTAATTAAGCTTATACATATTACAAAACCCGAGCTCATCATTTGCCACAGATTACACACCAACCCCTCCTTTTGTTTTCAATACCTGTGGTTTGTTATTGAAACCAAGATTTGTGTTCTCACCCCGATATGAAAGGTTCTCAAGGCTTCCATGTTTGTCACTTTTGCTTTCCCATACCTTATCCAAGGACAAGGTATTTACTTGTTATTGAAGACAGGCTTGAGAACTCTTGCCATTTACAGAAATGTGCCTGGGAAACAGGCTTGAGAATTAGCTGCTTACAGCTGCCTTTTACTTTTCCATCAGCTGTATATTTTCATGGCCTTTTTTCCTTCAAGCCATGTCTGAGCAAAATTCTCCAACAAGTATAATATACTAGAAAATTTGTATTGCAGAACTAATAGAGCAAAATTCAATGTAACACCTCTTAGAAAGGAAAGCTTGCAAAAAAAAGTGTCTCCAAATTCACTAAAACTATATGCATCTTGATTTAACAAAGCTTATCCTCTTACTCAAACAGACTGGGTCATTAAATTCCTGATGTATAACAATCTAAGGAAAGTGTGGAGAAGTCCAAGGATCAAACAGCATGGAAATGACAATGGTGATGGATGTGGGCTTCCCAGACTGATCAATCTACTTGAGAGTTCCCCTGTGAAGTAGGAAACGGAGAGGTAGGAGCTTCCAGGAGCTTTCTCTCAGCAAACCATGGCTCCAGAAAAGCAGGTTCTTCATCTTGCATGGCTGGAGCACTTTGTGTACCCGTGCCATGTCAGAAACTCCAACATCTCCTCTTCAGCTTCCAGGATTTCCAGCTTGTCTAATTAGACCTTGGGAGCCTCTCTGATCCCCAAGGTAGATTTTTCTGCTATTGTAGTTGTCCAGGTACACAAAAAGGATAGGTTATTATCAGTGATGTGAGACGTGTGTGGTGACAATGCATTGTCCCCCATTTGTTCAGAATTCCCATATTTTTAAAAAATGTTTTGTAAAATCCTGTGATAAAGGGCCTAACATACATGAAACAAAAATTAAAATGGTATCCCACAGGTACTAAAAGAACTTTTGTGGAACCTGGTAAAGGGACAGTTACTAAAATGTAATTTTCAATAAAATCAGAGACTGCAGTATATGTAAAGTTATTGTAGTAGCATCTGTTGTGTGTGAAATATTTTTCAGAAGAGCATGATTTTAAATAAAGTGGTTTTTAGACTTTCTTTTATTTTGGGGGAAGTTTATTGTACAAGTGCAGCAAAAAATTTACTTTGTGGCCTGTCTTTCTGCATCATTCTTATCTTACTGAATAGAAGGAGCAAGGCTGCAGATTATTTCAGAGCATCAACCCTCTGTGGAGAAGAGAGATGGACAAAAAGACAAGAGAATCAAGCCAATGTCTTGGGCTTCATACTGACTTTCCAGTGAAAATCTCAGAGTCCACATCCATGGCAAATAACACTGCTGGTCTTTGGCAGTCTCACAGAGAGGGGAGAGGAAAGATCATGGTGGCTAAGAGAAAAAGAAGATCTGGTTTTCTCTTCGGAACCTGTGGCAACAGAGAGAAACTGCCTTTCTTTCCTTATTCTGATGATGGGAAAAAAAGAGATTTTTTTTAAAAAAACTTTTTGTAAAGACTAAGTAAACATCCTGTTTATGGTACAGCTGTTTTGTTTTCTTTTTTCCTGTCCATTTCATGCCCAGATGCAGCTATGTTGATGCTATCCCTGAAAAAGGCATCTGACCCCCTCTCTTGCATCGAGCCCCACGTAGAGTGGCCATGCTGGCAGTAGGATCTTGCTGTGCTCAGTGTGGGTGGCAGAGGGATGCTGGAATCGTCCTGCACCACTCGTATCCATCCCTGTAGCAACTCACTGCTCTTGTG
Organism: Melospiza georgiana; assembly: GCF_028018845.1. Lineage (NCBI taxonomy): Eukaryota > Metazoa > Chordata > Aves > Passeriformes > Passerellidae > Melospiza > Melospiza georgiana. The sequence continues at coordinate 104,435,861 of NC_080432.1, read as the reverse complement.
GAAGGTGTTGCTTCCACTGCTATTTACCCAGTAAGCACGGCTGTAAATACTATGTTGGCAAAGGAAGCATGGCTTTCCTTCCATCACCTCCAGACAGGTCTCCTCTGGCCTTACCTTACTTCGTTTTAGGTCTTTAGTCATAAAATGCTCTCTGGATATCAGTGTTGATAGATAAAAAAACAATCTCAAGAGAATAAAATCTCCACAGCTGCTAGAGACACACCTTTGCATTTACCTTGCAGTGCCATCTACAGTCGGGAAAGTCTTGCGACACTCAGATGACGCCTCAGTGTTGCTCAGTTAGCAGGCAATTCTGCAACAAAAACTGTGGCACCGCAGTTTTCTTTGCAAGTTTAGCTTGTGGAGTGCAGGCTCGGAACTCGAGGCATTTCCCTTGACCTAGTTTCAGCTGTGCCAATGGCTTGCTAAACATTGCATCAGGCAGCGGGAAGAGGATTCATCCTTCCTCACTCCATGGTGAAGTCTCATGGTCTGTCTCAGCAATCTAAATTAGCACCTTTATTGGGACTGCTAAAAACAGGAACTTAACTTTTCTGTTTTAAATTGTCCCTTGTAGGAAACTGTTCGTGATCACTGACTCCCCAGCAAAACAGAATCAGAATGGCCTGGGTTGGAAGGAACCATAAAGGTCATCTTGTTCCAATCTCCTGTCATGGGCAGGGACACCTTCCACTAGACCAGATTGCTCAGAGCCCCATCCAACCTGGCCTTGAACACTTCCAGGGATGGGACATCCACAGATTTTCTGAGTGACCTGTTCCAGTGCCTTACCACCCTCACAGTGAAACATTTCTTCCTAACACCCAAACTAAACCTACTCTCTTTTAGTTTGAAACCATTAGACTTTTATCTATCACTCCCTGATAATCACTTTCTATCTTTCTCACAGGCCTCTTTAGGTACTGCAAGGCTACTGTAAGGCCTTCTTGGAGCTTTCTCTTCTCCAGGCTGAACAGCCCAAACTCTCTATTTGTGTTCTTAGGGGGGGTGGCCCTCCTGTGGACTCACTCCAAGACATCCAACATATGCCAAATTGCAGGGGAAAAAGAATAGGAAAACTGAAAATGCTCATTTTTCTTCTCACAGATAGCTCCAACCTACCCAGCTATCATTTAGCCCCACTGTAAATAGATCATACATAAATACATTGTATTTCAGACAGATTATGTCAGAAAACATATAGATTTTTTCCAATTAACACCTTTAAGGATTTTTTTTCTTAATAGCTTTCAACATTAAGTCTAGCAACTTTGATATAACTGTTTGAGTTTCTGCTAAGGATTCTAATAGCAGAAGTTAAGCAGCAGCATTTCTGTGAACTGCCATTGTAATAAACATATATGGAAATTATAAATTCTATTTGTTCTAGTTTCACAAAGAAGATGCACAAGATTTGATAGATTTCATACACCATGCTGATTTCTAAATTTTAATAAAGTAATCCCAAGTTTGATGTAATTATTTCTGATTGATTTTTAATTTTGTTTATTTCCAGGTATGAAATAGGTTTCTATCTCCTCTTTTAGCATTGATTATACAGTGTGAGCATCCAGTACAACACTGCAGGTACAAAGGAGTGTTTTAGTAGTACTATAGCCCAAAAGATCGTTAATGTCTCTGAGACAGCATGGATTGAGCAACAATACTACAAAAAAAACACTCAGCTCTCTCCTTCTTTCCTTCCCAAATGAACAGTAAATTCAACTACCTGGCCCCATGCCCTGGGACTAAGACCTCCAAAAATGGGAGTCCAAATAATACAATTGTAGCGTATCTCACTGCACTCATACCTGTATCTCATCTTTGTAAAGAATTCTCTCAAGAATCAAGTCAGCTCCTATCCTTACATCCATTCTGAACTCCTCAGTGCTGAGCAGCCAATGATGACATGTAGATAACATTGCTGTAGATAATCATGGCTGTCTATAGGATAGGTGTCTCTCTCTCCTCTTTTGGCTGGGAAGGTAAATCTCATGTCCCAGATCGTGACTCAAGGTGATGATCCACATCTTCATGACAGTAGGCTGCAGTTCTGCAGTGTAGTGGACACACTATAAGTACAGTAGCACAAACATAAGTAAAGTGAAGCTATTTAGAAACGGGGAAAAAAGGGTTTTTTCCTTCTTTTCTTTTTATGCACCCAAGTGGTTAAATAGTTCCTGTTAGTTCTGCTGGGACATTCTTCTGCTGTTCCCCAGCACGAATTCATGCTCAAATTCAAGACCTTATGCTCTTGTAGTTTGACTTGCTGTGTCAGACTAGCTTAAATACTTTCTCAGAAGATACCAATCCCCCTTTATGGTTTCATTACACAGCAAATCTTTTCAGATGTGCAAAGGGCAAATCTTTCCTAGCAACTGAACTAAAGGCATGGACCTCTTTCCCCAGAACAACATCATCTCCCGTGCAAACTGCTACATGTATTCCTCATCTATTCTGGATGGAAGAAGCCTTCAAGTCGCCTGCAGGGAGAGTTCCCAAGGTACAAATCTGTGGACCAAACACTGATCAGTTGAGAACAGGCTGCAGCTCTCTCAAGGACATCGCACGTATTATGCCACTAGATGCCACTGTCGAGACACGTTTGGTCTTTGATCCGGCTTACTCAAAAATAAATTAAACGAATGGCAAGATATATTTTAAGCAGTATTTTGGATAGCCTTTTTCTTAAAATGTGAGGGGGAAATACAGTCTAAGAAACTAAAATTTCTAGCTAAAATGGTATACTTTCCAGAAGTAGAACCAGGGAAACATATTTTCAGACGACTGCAAGTAAATGAGTTCATGTTGTATTTATCTGTTTAAATAGTTATGGTACTATTTAGAGACAGAATGAAATTCTGTCAGATACTTGCAAGCCTACTCACATTTTCATTACAGAATCAAAACTAGGGAGAGAAGTTGACATGTGAAATTTCTATTTCATTTAGCCAAGCAAAATTGTGAGTTCTTCCCTGGTTTTGCCAGTCTTCTTATCTGGGAATATATATGCTTTCCTCACTGAGCTGAAAAACTTCTATTCTTTCTCATGTCAAAGACAGCTAATAACCAACAGCCCAGAGAAAAAGAAAGTCACTGATAAGCTGGACCATTCTTTCATCTTCTTTCTCCAATAATAAAGAAAATAAGATATTTCCCATTACTCTGAAGGTATAATATGGAGTAGGAGGACTCCATCCCGCTCTAAAGCAAACTTGCAATCCTATTGCTAGCTCTTGGAAACAGAAGTTATCTCTTAAACATGTGCAGTTCTCCTGACCCAGAATGTATTCACATGGTCCCACATTTATTTGGTTTTGTAGTTACCTGAAAAGCAATCCTTGTGCTAAATATTGTTCAGCTCCTGCCCAAGCTACTTGCAGGCAGCAGGACCATTTCCAGGCTTGGATAGGTGAGCAGAACAGGGAGACTGGCCTGGAGCATCAGCTAAGAGTGACACTGCCGTAATTCTGATGCTGCTTTGATCAAATATGGAACTGTTTTAATTTGACATCATTTGGAAGTGAGATAAAAAGACTTGTGCTCAGAATCTATAAGTGGCAACTCAGTGAATGTTCAGTACTTTGAAAGATGAATTAAAAGCTGTAGTATTTGAAATTCAAAATGATGTTAAAAATGCAAAAACATTCATTCATTCATTCTTCATTTTTAAAAGTAATTTTTACCATGCATACATCTTCCCTAGCTGTTTCTGCTTAAGAATTTGGTCAGCAGTGAACTGCTTGCAGAACATGTGCCTGCTACTTCTTGAAAAACAGTTTTATGAGCTTGCTACTTGCTGCTTTTATTTTTATTTTTTTAACAGAATCAACTTTTTAGGGCAGATTATAGAGCGGATTGGATTAAGTTTTTGCTAAGCCAGTAAGTATCATCTCAGATCAGTGTCAGTAATGTAGTCCCACATCACTAGATCTATACTGAAGTGATGCGGATTTCAAAAGTACTCCTTTTTTTAATCCAAATCAGACCAGATCTTGTTTTCAGCAGAGCCTCACAAACCTGCTTGAGACCGACAGAACTGCAGCAGAGCCATGGCAATAAATGTGTAGGACAGAGGACAGGATGGAGAGGCAGGAATCTTATGGGCCAGCTATGCAAAAAGAAAGAAAACGTGGAATACACCACAGGATGTTACACAGTTCACAGAACAATTCTGGCATGTTTCTTATCAGCCATAACACTGGAATAATAGCATAATAGTACCCAGACTACAAATAGGTGTTTTAGCAGAGGTATGTAACATTTCCAAGGTATGTAACATTTCCAAGGTATATGGGAAAATATTTCAAAATCACTGTGAGAGCCAGGACACTCCAGGTTGGCTCACCATACTAGTTCTGTTCCATCCCTTCACATAATGAGAGTGTAAATGGAATAGGGAGTGACAAGATTACAGACTCCTTGTAGCATTGTGTTAAAAAAAAATCACAGGTTAAAATGGATTTTAAAAGAAATAAGGACTGGAAGCACCTCTCAGCTATCGCTGCTGGGCATCAGTTTACTCAGCAATTACATGGTTAAGAAAACCCTGGGGGTTTTTGCCATGCTGGCTGGCTGTGGTGATGGGATCCCTGGCTATGAGACCTTGAGAGCTCATGGGGGGGACCCTGCCACTCCAGTCCCCAGCCCCATTGTGCTCTGACATTTGCTTTATCTTGAGGAAACTGCTCATTTCTCTCTGAACATACCCATTTGTATTTCAGGTATTCTTCCTTGCTCTCTCAGCTCCATTTTTATAGAAAATAGTAGAAAGAAACAAAGATCATTTTTCATGCCAAAGCTCATTAAGCAGACTTGGTTCAGCTCCCAAGCAAAAAGAAAAGACAAAAAAGCAATGAAGGAGCCTGTTTTTCCCTATAATTCAATAGCATCCTTAAAGAACCAACCTGTGAAAAATTATTTTTGTCTGTCTTTTAGTTGCCTTAGGAAAGAGTTTGCAGCAATGTTTCTGTCTTATGCCTTGGGCCAGCTATATGGCAGCACAACAAAATCTTTATACTCTTCTTACCAGTGCAGGCATGTTTTATACTGCGTGGCATTATGCTATCCTTTCACCAAAGCACAGAAAAACAAGGCTGGAGAAAGATACTCAGAGGTGGTATTCTGAGGTAACAGACCCATTAAGAAATTTTTAAATGACTGGTGTTGCACAGCTGTGAAAAGGATGAGACACAAAACACAATTTCTGCAGTAAACAGGCCTAAATAGGAGGGATTTAATGATATCATGTAGTCAATGTGATGATTCACTGGTTACTCTGCAAGGACATTGCTGCTACAAGCCCTCCTCAGGGTTGTTTCCTTTCTGCAGCCCACTTTTATATGACTTAAAGCTTTGTATTCAGTCTTTTTCAGCCTGAAAGATTACAGCCAGATTTTTCTCAACTCTGTCCAACAAAGAGCTCTGTCTTAGCAGTACAGGCACTACCCTTGCACAGCAGCATTTGCCATGTCTTGCACATAGCCAAACACCAAAGCCAGAACAGCTTTATGGAAAGGACAAGCTGAAGGGGAAAAAAATACAGAAAACTTCTTCTGTAAAAGGAGCTTCTGAAAACTAAGAAGCCTAATTTGTCAGCTGCAGTCTTAAAAGGAGTATCTCCCTTTAACAGCTAGTAAATCTCTGATCTGGGACTCAGCTGCTCGTCGCATAAAAATGGCATATGTCGCTGAACCTTCAGATGCCTCAGCACCTACAGATATTTTAAACTCATAAGCACGCACAAAAAGTTGTGTCCAGATGGCATAAGACTTAAACATAGTTTCTCTGTCTCCTTGGGACTTGATTATCTCCTGTCTTGCTCTTTAAATTGCTTTCACTGTTTGTATCTTCTAATTTATGTCTCTGTAAAGCATTGTCATTTTGGTAAGGTGAACTATACACACACCTGTAAGTGGCTGCATAGGATATAAAGTAGCAGAAGATTAGGTCTGTGGTTCCAATCTGTCCTGCAGAAGGAAAAACAATCTAGAGATGAAAGGACAATAGGAATTACCAGCTGCTAGGACAAAAGATAAACAAAACCATTATTCTCCCATCAGTCAAGAAAGCAGAAAAAAATTCCAGTGTGACCTCATGCACTTCATCTCAGATTGCTTTCCTCAGATCCTAAAATGTAGCTAGCTACATAATGAAAGGAAGTCCATTAGAATGTTTTAAGGAGTTTTTCCTGAAAGCACATGAACAAATGTCCTCCTGTTACCTTCAGCAGAGTGCTCAGTCACTCTGGCAAACAGCAGTAATTCATTCTATTGCACACTTACCTGGCACAGCAGGCACAGCAATGCCTACAACAATATAGCTCAAGTGCCAGGCATTTGCCTCATGCACCTGAAAAACTGGTGGGGAGGTAATTTCTTCTCTTAGTGCAAGAGAGAATGCTACCAGAGCATCTCTCATGCTGTGAGAGGAGTACTGAAAATGTTAATGCCTCTCGATGAGGAAACCAGGCTTTCAACAGCTGCCCATTGTGCCCCTTGCACAAGGAGAGGGGAAAGCATTCCTTTGTCTCCTGGGGCACATGAGAGCCTCCCCAGAAAACTACAGCTGCTGGAAAAAGTTCAGGTTTGTGACTCTGCAATGTATCTAATCAGTCCTTTTTTACCATACCTGTAGTGCTGTACATGCAGCCGTAGACATTTATAGTGATTGTGCATAGTTCAGTTCAGTTTGTGCATGTTATATATGTGCAGCTTATAAAATAATCATACATACCAGTGCTAGTCAAACTTTCTACGTGCTGCTAAACAAATGGGGCTGACTCAAAGCACTACAGATATGAGCCCTTTCACAAGCCATTTTACCTCAGAATACTTTTTGTCTCCCATTAGATCTATCCCCCTTGCCAAATGATATCAACATTTTAATTCACTAAAACAATCCCAATTCTCCCTATGAAGGACTTTGATAAAAATGAAAAAAGGGGGGGGGAAGCCTTTAGAAGTTTGAAACTGTCAGCTTGTTCAAAATGTAAGTTTTGAAGCTGTCCTGTGAGAAATGATGATACTAAAAAAAAAAAATCCAGTTCAGCTGAGTTCATAAATCTGATGATTGCTGTGAACCATTAAGACTGAATAGATCTGCTACACTGTCTAGAGGCTGCTCTTTATGATGAGTTAAAGAAAAGCATTGGACATCTCTGGGATGCTCTACACATTATCAGAGAAGCTTTTTGACAGCTGTAGGGCTACTTTGTCCAGAAGATGAGTATCAGAGAGCCATGGAAGTTGTAGATACATTTCGGATACCAAAGTACCAAAAAAGACCATCATCATTATTAAAATGGCGTGTGATCTAGGAGATGCAATCTAGTAAATAACTTTAACCAGGATCCCAGAAAAGTCCAGAAATGGAAGGGAGAAACTAGTAAGGAAGATAACTGGGTTAAAAGAACTCAGCACTAACTCTGCTTGAATGGAATCAGTGCCTTCCAGAGGAAAAATGCAGGATGGTTTCTTTAAATACAATACATGTAATCCTTTCTTATTCATTACTTGTTTTTGTAAATTAAAATTTTCTCAAGTTGGGGAGAAATAAGCATTGCCTTATTCCAAGGATTTGTATTTTTACTACTCTTACACTCACTAACTGGCAAGTAGAAATATTTCAGTTGATACAAATGCTTGTACAGGGCTGATTTTCTTTCTGTCTCTGTATAGAGAGTGCCCAGTTTGGAGTGCAGCTCCCTTCCTGGGACTCGGCTAGGAACAGGAATGTAACATATGGAGCTGTTTGTAGAATCAGCATTGAAATTTAGTCAAGCAGCTCTTGTAATTTTAAATTTGTTCTGACCCAGCAGAGTTATTCCTGTTCTATAATTAAGTTTATCATTACTGTAATAAGAACCATATCTGAGGTTGAAGAAATGTTACTTTAGCAAAAATGAACATGATAAGAAATGCCTCATTAAAAATTTAAAATGTTCAAAGATGTTAACTTTTTAAAAAGAAACAGTAAACAAGTCACCTAAGCTGTTGAAAAATAATGGTTTTACCTATTTTCACATTATAGTGATTTTTCAAAGACTATCTGGTAAGCAAAATAATATATTCTATAATGCACTTAGCATTGCACCCAAAATAATTTCTGCCCATTTCAACAAAGGCAGACTTTTACTTCAGCTCCGTGTAACGCATCTCTGGGATTCTTAAGCTGCCAGGTGTTTTATATAACATTCTTATGGAAAAAGAAAAAAGAAGAAGTATACTCTGTTCCTATAAAAATAGCAGGTCTCATCATATTAACACAGTCAAAGCAATCTCATATGCAAAAGAAATGAAAATAGCTACAGCAGGTTGATAAGGAGCAACCAGTATAGGAAACAAAAGAAGCCAACATAAGTGATGAATTTTGAATTTTGAATAAAATGAAAAGTTCTGATTAACTTAAAATGTACAGAGTCTGAATGCCTCATTGATTGCCAATGCTATCTGACAGCGTGTGCAACAGTCCAACAGAACTTATCGACACAAAAACATTTCCATATTACACAACATAACCAGGTGGGCAAATGTCACTGCCAGAGAGGAAATGGTAAAAATAAAAAGGAATCTGTGTAATGGCTGAGGTTACAGCCTAAGGAAGCCACACGCAAAGGTTTTCTCCTGCAAATCTCCCCTCTTCCCAAAGGCTGGAGTTATATGCATGAGGCCCTGCTCATTTCCAGAGAGGCAGCATAGATCCATGAGAAAGTGGTTTTGTACTAATCCAAGAATATAAACGAACCTGAGTGTATAAATAAGAGAGGCTATATTTCCAGAACCAGAAAGGTTTTATTATTGCACGTAAACCACTGAGATACAGAAAGTCAGTTGTAGCCTTAACAAACTAAAAATACTCCTATCAAAATTCACTTGACATCTCAGTTTAAAAAAAGTCCAAGCCTTTAGCAAATATAATTTAAATGAAAAAAAAATTATTTGTTCAATCTAGTCCAAGTTTTGACAGAAGGTTATTTTTTTAATTAATTGAATGAAAAAATAGTTCTCTTCCCCATCCAACTGAAGACCTCTCTTACATACAATTAGCAAATGCCTTGACAAATTTAGCTCTCTTTTATTTTGAAGCTCAACATTTGACCTTTTTACACTCTCAGTATTGCTTTTTACAAATTAACTTTATTTTTAGATTAAATAATTACAGCACTTTTAGTTTTCTTTCAAGAAGAAGCTACCATCAAAAAGTAACTATGGGATACATTTTTCCCATTCATGTTTCACTATTAAAGGCATTGCCTGAACAATTAATAAGCCTTCTTTAAGAATACATTTGGCAAGGTAAGACTTGAGATTTAATAAGCATAAATATTTTTTTTCCTTATAGATTGAGTAGAAAAATTTAGTCAATAACAAAAATTGCTAATTGGGTTTTTTTTCCTATTCCCAAGGAAGATATTTTGATATTTTATCTAGAACCTTTATTTTTTGAGTAGTGCTGTTCTACTTATCCAGAGTCTGCAAACAGTATTTATTTACCTTGTAGAGACACCAACTGTGAATATTGAGGACAAGAATATCTCTGTAACAAGGAAATATTTAGAAGCTCTACAAAAGTGCCCTGACTTGAGAATTTAGTAACTTACAATGAATGAAATGCCTGGAACCACTTTGGCATTTGCCAAATTGTTGTTTTTTTCTGAATGAAGCAATTCATCATCAGACAGAACCTGAATTCATATGCTGATGGATTAATCATCAGTCTATTATCAATTAACCTGAAGAAAACAAACAAAGGACTTAAACTGAGGAAGATATGAGTTACAATTCTTTTGAAAAACCTGAAAAAATATTTGAGATAACAAAATGATTGTTCTAGCCTTCAGACTTAGTATTGCCATTGGAAATGACAAAAATAGAACCTGAGAATTGCTTTGTCCTATCTGAATGGGGAAACAGTTAAATTCTGAGCTGCAACATAAGTAACTTTGTAATCAGATAAAAACATTTCTACAGAGCTTCCACTCCGATTAAAAACATCTGCAGAGTGTCACATTACCTGTGGCTTTCAAAACTTTACATCATTTGTCTCATGTACATCTTGGTTAAAATGCTGGTCCTAGTCTTTTGTGACAGCTTTTCAAATATGTTTTCCCTCTCTCCTTACACAGGCTCATTTTCTATACTGGCCAACACTTTTTAAAAATAACTGCACACCATCCAGGGCAAATATATAAATAAGCAATGTTCCATTATTATAGAGCTATTTTTCCATTCGGTGGCCCCACTGGATTCAAGGTATGCTAAAATACTGTTTCCTGAAGGAAGAGTAAAAATAGAGGATTTTGAAACAGATCTAGCCAGCAGTAGATGTCCTGGCAGCATTATATGAAATCTTAAACTCATTAAATGAAAGAGGCCAATCTTTTTTCTCTTGTATCTTTCCAGCAGTTGACTTTGCCTTTGTTCTGATGCAGCTCTGAACTGTCAATTGGCAGCATGAGGTTGGCAAAGTCAAGCATTTTTCAAACTGATACTAAATGATGGACAAATGCCAACTGACTAGAGATTTAGCATTCATGGCATGTAGAAAATCTACCACGACTATATGTAAGCAATAAATTATGATCCTCCTAATACTTTTTGAGGTTTGGTCAAAAACACAGTGAAGAACAAATGAATTTATCCGGTCCTTTTTTGGTTCCCCTACCACCTTGCCTGGCTGTTTCCTGGATTGCAGCAGTTCTGTAGAGGCACATGAGTTAGCAGTTTGTCTAAGCATGTCAGAAAGAAGATGTTGACTGAAAGGAATAAATAAAATACTGAAAGTACTAAAAAGAGAGAAAATTACTTTTCTGTCACTGTAGAATGGTAAATTTTTAAAAAAAAGAAGTTTTACTTGCAGCCTCAAAAATGCCAAAGTGTTCTTCATCTCCCATTCTTTTGAATAGGAATATATAAATGTAACAAGTAATGCCCCTGTAGTTTTGCAAATACTAAAAACTTTCTTTTTCACATTAAAATTATTATTAAATACTGAAACTGATTTCCATTCAAGAAAGCACTTATAGCTTAGTATCATTTTGTCCAGCTTAAATGCAGCATGACCTCCATGCCCACTGTGATCAATTGTCAATTATGGTAAAAAACTACCATCAGCAACATCTATATGAGAAACAATAAAGCATATACAGCACTGAAAAGTTCAGGGCATTTTTTTGGAAGATGATTTAACTATCTTAACAACTGCTTCTCAGCCATTTTCCCCAGCAGCACGTTAATTTTCAAGAATCATGTTTATATACTTGGTATTAGCATCCCAAACTTCAGAATATTTTAATCTAGTCATAAAAAAACAGCTCTTGCCATTCTGCATCTAATTTCATGTCATAAATCTCTTCAAGCAGGAAATCCTCAGCAAGAACACCTTTGATATGTTATCTCGCATTGCCTCCATTGCAGGCTGTGATGCTGCCATCTTTTCCCCACTATTCTGTGTTTCCAGTGATACATTTCTTCCACTTAGGGGAACCTCTATATCTGTGTGTCCATAATGCCTTGAGGTTATACACAACTGGAAACTGTTTTTTTCCAATTACTTCTTTTATCTTACCCTTTTGTGGGTATGAATTGTAGAAAAAAGAATATGGGGACTGAGAGTCTGAGTTTGTGCTGTAGGCTGTGACTGTGCTGTCCCAAGTGTGAGTCAGAGCAGCCTCAGTAAGTTTCTGTCACCCTCAATATCCATGCAATAAATTGCAGGTATATATTGTTCACTCTCAAACTAATATTCTTTTCAAAATGTTCTATGTCCGTGCCCCATTTTCTGTAGAGGCTGTCTGCACCCAGAGAAGGGAAGGAGCTTCAGAAAGCCATTTTACACCCTATAGGGCATTTTGCTCTGAATATGACGCAGGGAGGCACTAATGAAACAAAGAAACCATCCAACAAAACTTTCAGAAAGATTTTGCAGGATGTATATTGTGCAAGTGCATTTCCAACATTTTATTCAATAACATCAAGCATACACGATGGTTCTGAAGTGTATTACAAATATATGGAAATTTAAAATTAATATGTTTAACATTATATTATCTACTGAATTTTAAAGGCAGGAAATCTTGAATATCTTAATAAATATTTTAATTGACATATTCAGATGGCTAGAGAAAGTCATTACTAAAATTGGTTAAAAATGTAATTTCTCCCAGAAAAATGTTTAAATACTTTTTCTTGTCACTTATTAATAGTATTGTATGGAAAGATGGATCAGAAATAGATCTAAAAAATAAAATGTTTTCTGTTTCTCCTTATGTTCAATACCATTCATTTTAAATTTAGATATTTTAGAATTTTGTCCCCTTTATTCTCGTCTCTCTCTCTCCATTTTGTCACAGACTGTAAACAGACTAATTAAGGCCACAGCTTCACTTCCATTTTCCCTGTTCTTTTGACATCCTATGACTGAAATCTTTCAGAGCTAGAAAATGAAAAGGGATGGTGTAAACTTGTAACTATTTTACCTTTTTTAAAAAAACTTTCCAGATACTAAGGATGCATGATTTTGTTTTTGAACTTTAGGTTGAAACAAAAGAATATTTCAACAGAGAATTTTTTCATTGTAAAATCTTCCAAGTGAAAAGAACTGGCAAACAGAACTCATGTTCATAGTACTGAAGATTTTTAAGCTCTTATTTCCCTCAGTCACAAATCAGCAGGGTTTGGGAAAAATGTTGAAGAGTTCATGTTTGAACAGAATTTAATGTCTTTCTTCAGCAATGTGTGTTGGCCACAATAAGAAACAATATGCTGGACTTGGCAGACTTTTACTCTAATGCCATAGCAAGAATTTGGCTCTTTTTCTGGGACTGAAATTCTTTCCAGTTTACATTCAGAAATAAGAAACCTAATGGGGTAGACCTCAAACCTTTTACAACATTGAGCTGATAATTATAACAGACTTTGTAATGTAAAATACATTGTTTTACCCATAAAAGATACTAAAATAGTTCAGCCCAGTGACATTAACTTTCCATGGCTAGCTGGTGATGACATGTATCATGCTTCAGTATTGCACTAAATCATTAAAGCTAGCATATTTTTAAGCATGCAAATTTGGCCAAAGAAAGCTGAGGTCTTTTGATCCAGACTTTAATTTTATTGGAAAAAGAATGCCAGAACAGACTACAGTTATATGTTCTACATGTAATTGCAGAGGATCTTGGGGTTCTTGGCTATGACATCACAAAAACAAAGAAAAAATTAAGAATGTATTCTTTAAAAACACTCCATTACCACATTAGTTCCCTTTTACCTTTTCATCTGTTACCATAGTGGACTGACAGATAGATATAGAACTTCCAAGGTATATAAAGATTGGACTCTAGTGAGAGGTACTTGGACTGAAGTAATAGCCAGAAATTGTACAAAATCTGTAAGTGTTCACAGCCATGAACTAAGGGAATGAGATTTCCAAAGTTACAAGAAGCAGTCAGGAAAAAATAAGAGTTGCCTTTCACACAGACAGATTCACGTACACCCACTGGCCATTGTGATATTTGGGACTCTTTTCAGGCATGACAGAAATGTAAGCATGTATTGGAGCCATGTGTTCACCAGTTCATTTAGCTGTAGCACAGGGAACTTCTATGAATTCTGACATACTTTCTATAAAAAGGTACAATAAACTACCACTAATTCAGTGTACTAAGGGCAGAATTCTATAGTGTAGGCAAGTTTATTTTTTATACTAAGCATGCATTTTTGTTTCCTGAATGTCATCCAGTCACCTCTATCCACCTTGAAGTACTTCAACTAGCTCCCCTCTTCACTCAATTTTAGCCTGTTTTGAAACAGAGATACCTTCTGTAGCCTTTTTCCTTGGGCAAGTCTTTGCCTAAGCTTTTAAAATTTATTTTAGTCTTTCCATGTAAGTCAGCATACATCTAGCCTCCAAATCACTTTTACTGCTCCTTCCTTCCTTCCTTCCTTCCTTCCTTCCTTCCTTCCTTCCTTCCTTCCTTCCTTCCTTCCTTCCTTCCTTCCTTCCTTCCTTCCTTCCTTCCTTCCTTCCTTCCTTCCTTCCTTCCTTCCTTCCTTCCTTCCTTCCTTCCTTCCTTCCTTCCTTCCTTCCTTCCTTCCTTCCTTCCTTCCTTCCTTCCTTCCTTCCTTCCTTCCTTCCGACACTTCCTTCCTTCCTTCCGACACTTCCTTCCGACACTTCCTTCCGACACTTCCTTCCGACACTTCCTTCCGACACTTCCTTCCGACACTTCCTTCCTTCCTTCCGACACTTCCTTCCTTCCTTCCGACACTTCCTTCCGACACTTCCTTCCGACACTTCCTTCCGACACTTCCTTCCTTCCGCCACTTCCGCCACTTCCTTCTTCTTTCTTTCTTTCTTTCTTTCTTTCTTTCTTTCTTTCTTTCTTTCTTTCTTTCTTTCTTTCTTTCTTTCTTTCTTTCTTTCTTTCTTTCTTTCTTTCTTTCTTTCTTTCTTTCTTTCTTTCTTTCTTTCTTTCTTTCTTTCTTTCTTTCTTTCTTTCTTTCTCTCTCTCTCTTTCTTTCTTTCTTTCTTTCTTTCTTTCTTTCTTTCTTTCTTTCTTTCTTTCTTTCTTTCTTTCTTTCTTTCTTTCTTTCTTTCTTTCTTTCTCTCTCTCTCTCTCTCCCTCTCTCTCTCTCTCTCTTTCTCTCTTTCTCTCTTTCTTTCTCTTTCTTTTCTTTCTTTTCTTTCTTTTCTTTCTTGTCTACGTCTTGCCATTTTTTCCAGTCATAGGATGCCAGAATGAAATGCAGTATTTCAGGTGTAGTCATCGATACTAAAGGGGAAGGAAGGTATCTTCCTCCTCCTTTGTTGACAGAATATGCCATCTCCACAAAAAAAAAATCACTGTATTCCTTGTTCCTCCCACCCTCATTGGGTGAATGCAATCCCTAAGAATGCATTCCTTTTAAAACATTTCAGATGTAGTAACCCAGAAAGATGCAAAGTCTTGAGCTAAAGATGGAGAAGGATGGGAAGGCAAAGAAAAACAGAGTTCAGTAGAAGAGAGTTCTATAAACCTACATGTGCCACAGTGGTCAAATGCAGGTAACAAATTATCAACCATCATAAAGGAAAAGAAGCAGGAGACTGATTCACCAAGCCTTTTAATATTGTGTGCTCAATCATACTTGTAAAGGAGAATCCTACCCAGGCAGAGAGGTTGCATTTTAAGTCTGCTTTGTCAGATCGTAAACAACAACACAATGTGTAAGACAGGGGAGAATCAAACCCCATATGTTCTCAAATCTGCTGAGCCTTTTATATGCCTTTTTGGGTTGGGTTTTTTTGTTTTGTTTTGTTTAATGGGGAATTCGTAAAATTCAACTCTTCCCTACAAAGGCTTCCAGTTTCAACAGACGAAAATGTTTTCATGAAAAAGGCTTTCCATGGAAATACTCCCAACTTGCAGTCCTCTGTGGTCAGAGCTCCCACAACCCTGAGTGCTGGAGACAGCCACCCTTACTTTCCCGGGAAGCAAGGGCAAACTGGGAAACACCCCTGGCACCACGAGGGGCTGCAAAACCTTGGCACAGCACTGCCTGCGGAGTGAGGAACGAGTGGGACTGTCGAGACAAGTGTGAGGAACACATTGGCCCAAATTCCCTGCAGATCTGGGTTCTGCTTCTCAGAGACAAAGAAGAAAGCAGTGTATTTCAGCTCTCCCTTCCTTTCTCCACTACAGCTCAGGGATGGCCCCAACCTATGCCATCCTTTAAGAGACCTCTAGAAAAACTGGGACCCAGCACCTCAATACAACATGGTGCCTTCTTTACACACTGTAACGAAGACAACATCGCCAGTTGGCTAAAAAAGCAGGATTTTGAGTAAAGCCTCAGCTGGGAGTGACTGTGTGTAGCAAGGCAGGTCACCATGGCCCAGAGCAATACTAATCCAACAAATAGTCTGCTCAGCCAATTTCCCAGGTTTGCCTTCAGACATCTAGATGGATATCCCAAAAGGATACAAATACACAAGATTTCTAGCTGAAGCCTACTCATATTATCCACCCTGCATTGTGAATCAGAGTAATAAGGAGTAATCAGAAACCATGTTATTCAAGAAGGACTAAAATCAGAAAGCTTATTTTGTAGAAGGAAGAGTTCTACTCACTGTAGTGATTTACTCTAAGTAGAATGTATTTGAAAAGTAGCCTAGGTCTAAGAACTAAACTTGCATACTTAAAATTAGAGAAATGAAAAAGAAATTACCATTTTAAAATACATATAGGAGTCCATCAAAGATAGATTAAAAGTAAGACATGCATTGTTCCTGAGCAAAGAAAGAATAAAAGCACGATTGAAAATTTAGCCTGACCTGTTGAAGCATGTTAAATTCTCAGTTATATTGTGATGATCTTGTAAGCAGTTATTCAGCTTGGATCATGTTGCAGACACTCTACATGTCAGAACATGCAGAGCTGGAGTACAGGCAGAGGAATTAGCACAAAGTGCTTACCTGGAATACAGCATCTGGAATACAGCAAGTCCTCTTCCCCAATCTTTTTTCCTAGTACATTCCTGACTCCAGGTCTGGTAGCTGGTTTTGCTGGAGGAATAGCTTTTTCTCATTTGAGTAAAAGGTTTTAACAATAAAACACTACCATGAAACCTGGGGAGCAGCTGAAGAGTCCATCTTCAGTTGCAGCAGTTTTCAGCATTGCTTACATACTAATGGGGCACTTTGTCTCCTATGGTCCCTTCTATTCCCAGCTAAGCATGCAGGAGTCTCCAGAAATTAAACAGTGCACTAATAACAAATTAACATATTTAAAGACCCCCAAAAAAGGTTACTTTCAGCTAAAATATTTTTTCTGTTAGTTCTGGCAAACTTTATGTTTTCACAGTATTAAAAATCAACATTCTCTGTATTAACTTCCATTTTTTTCAATACAAAAAAAATGGAAAGCATACAAGAAAATGCAAATATCTATTCCTTGAAGATTGTCTTCTCTACAGCTTCGGTCCAAAACTATCACATGAATTTAAGTACACCTAAAAAGAAAACTGGAGCCTGAATGTTTATGGTTGTGAACATGTGAATGCTAAATAAAATTCAAACAAGAATTCAAGGCAACATTTGGTTACCTAAGTAGTTTTATGACACAATCTTAAGGATTCTGATGGTGTTTGTTCAAAGGAAGCCAAGCCTCAAGAGAAACAAGGGGTCCCTTGGAGGACCTGCTGGATCTCTCTGTGTGAGGAAGCAGATGGAACTTGCAGCTTGTTCTTCCACTTTTGTGGGAAGATATTTTTGGTAGAAGAAATGAATTCTGGTCTCTGTACAATTGCTCACTTAGTTTATTATCTTTAGCACATTATAAATACGCTTCCAAGGTCACTTCCTATGAAGTGCTGAGTATCTTCATGCAATGTTGAGGCAATGTAGAAACATTTCACAGATGAAACAAAAATGTCCCCATTGATAAAGAAAATAAAAAATAAAAAAAAAAAAGATGACCACTATTACATGGAGTCCTACCCCAAGTTATTCCAACTCCTTGGACATCAGCTGCAGTCAGGCCACTCAAAAAGGATATCCAGCATTGTTTAGTATCTGTCCAAAGGGGCACTGAGAAGATTGTTTAGGATGGGATCCATCTCAATGAGCTTAATTAACAGCCTTAAATTTCAGTATCTAAAGAATCTTTCAGGTTTTCCTAAGGACAGTGGAGTGACATGAGCATCTACAAATGATACTTTATTCCTTTCTAAGCTGAGTCTTAAAAGGAGAATAGCAACACCAAAATGGTCAAGTAATGCAGTTATCAGAGGTTGTCCCCATGACTCTGCAGCCCCTTAGGTAGGTTTTCAGTTTGTGGAAGGTGAATTACTGGAGTACTGATTTTCAAAGGCAAGCAGATCTCATCACTGTCACACGAAGCAAGCTTTAACCTTTTGGAGAAGGAGGATCAGAGGTTTCCTTCATGATTCCAGATGGGCAGCACATCATCCAGCCTCAGCCTGGAGCAGCAGACTGAAGCATTGTCTCAACCCCCACATTGTTTAACATGAGCATTGTCTCAACCCCCACATTGTTTAACATGAGCTTCTCAGTCAAGCCCTGGAAATATCAGCCACAGGAACAGTTTCCTAATGGTAAATTACCTTCCAGGTTGTGTCCTTTATCCAAGACAATCTATTTTTAAACCCTTACTTTAACTCAGGCAGAAGTTTTGCATAATCTTTATGCAAAAAACTATTAGATGAGATTCCATGGTCTGTGCAATGCAAATTCACAAATGAATCAATCATAACAGCCAAAACTGATCTGAAACACATCAAGGTTGGGTTTTTTCATTTTCTGAGTATATATTACAAACACATCCAGGAAATCCACTTAGTATAGATGAATTCACCAGAAAGTACCATATTTTTTCTTTCAGAGTATGCCTCTGAGAAAAATTGTTTTATTTAAACAAGAGGAAAAGAAATCAGATTACAAGTTATTTTCTTCCTCTTGCAAGCTTAAGCAGGTTTAGCAGGTACAATTTGCTACTGGAATAATAGGAAAGACTAGGAAAATACTTGTTATCTATTATTTGCATTACTGCAGTACATTCAAGCACCTGTCAGTGAGCAACTTCACAGAGATGGAAAGAAAGCATATCCCCTGCCCAAAGAGCTAACCTGCTGTGAAGGACCAGAGGCACAGTCCCATCTAGACAGTCAGGAAGAGCCTGAACTGCTAGGAAAACTATGGTCAGGACAATGAGCAGATCAGTGTAATTGCTCTTAATTGTATTATTTAATTCAAAATGACATTGTATCTAAATATTTAGTCAAAGGTGCTTATATTTATGCTGATTTAGTATTTTTTCTTTGATTTATTTTTGATAATATATTCAGTTACGTATTTTTAAAAGCCATCTCCTTTTGGAAACTATTTATTGATCACTGACTTTTACTGCTGTCCAATTCAGGGATCGGGGTGTTTCTTTGACTTTTTCAAAGAATTTTCATAGATTAGGAGAACAAGTCTTTCTCTCACAAAATGCAAGATATCTTTACCTATCTGGTTTTTTGAGCACTATACTAAGAGGCATGTCAGCAACCTCACAACCAACTAAAATCTCATGCAGTGTGGTGCCACTCAACATTAAAGCAATAACTTCCCAAAGTTCTGGAACTTCTTGTGAGTCCAAGATCTCATTTGTATCACTATTACTTCAGCCACTGCATATTTTCTTTTCTCCATAAGCTTCACGTTGTGCTGCTCCATCGGCTGGACAGCCCTTGCCTGTCACCCCAGGCGCAGACTTTGCTGCACCGTAACACCACTGTCAGGCTAGAGAGAGAACAATCCGACAGAAACTGGTGCTTCAATTCATTATTCTCCAGATTCTGGAGCTGATTTTATCAAGACTTCATACTGGATTCATCTCTTCATTTCCCCTACGGCTTTTGGCAGCTCTGCGATTCCTGCTGACTCTACCAAAAAAAGGAACACAGTTTATCAGGAAAGCAGGAGTGTAAGTCTGACATATGGGGAGAAGGAAATCTTGTGTAGGCAGTCAACAGAAGGATAAGGAAAACCCAAAGGAGTCATCGCCTCAAAACTTTCTGTTTCACATTGCTGAAACTGGTTATTTGTATACACTGGTGAATATTTTGTGTTAATTAGGTGTTATTTGATGATCTGAATCACTTTCTAGGGACCAGTGGCTAAATACAGCCCACATGGCAGCTCACATCATTCACGACTTCCTCAAATACCCCCACTGTAGGTTAAGGTAAGGGAGTTACTCGGTTGCAAACCAGATTTTGTTACACCCGGGTTGTTCAGCCCTGCCTGTCCCTGTTCTGGGACAGCCACAGCGACTGAAGCTGCTAAGCATTTCACACGCAGACAGGTACTTACAGGCTTTTCCTCACCATAATAAAGTTTAAATCTCAGTCTTGAATTGTCGATTTGCAGGTTCATTTCTTTTCTTAAAAATCACTACTATTATATATTTCAGGACCTCTAAAGTTCCCGTTGGGTTTAAGTGTAGTTTTGGTATTATTTTGGTTTGGGATTTGTTTGCGGATTTTTGGGGGCTTTTTTGCTTTAGCTTTGGAGCTCACTCGGTGTATTTTGTGGCTGTTGTTGTTCCCTCCTCTCCCGAAACACGATCCCTGGGTAGGCGGGCGGGGGCAGCGGCCGCCAGCAGCCGGCTCGGCGCCCCGGCGCCCGAAACCCGCCGGGATTCCCCATCCTGCCGCCGGCCTGAGCGCGCCCATCGCGGAAGCCGCGGGGAAGGGCAGGCACAAGCACGGCGCTGCGGGGCGGGGAGCGGAGCGCGGGGCTCTCCCTTCCAGAGGCGGGCGGGACCCGCTCCGCGCCCGGCCAGCCGAGCTGAAGCCCCGCACGGCGCGGCTGCACATGGCGCGGCCCCGCTCGGCGGCAAGGTGAGTCTCCGGCAGCAGCAGCACCTGGGCCGGGGGCCGCGGGGCTCGGGACGCCGAGCGGAGCCGCTCCCGGGCCGGCAGCGGCGGCGGCCGAGCTGGAGCGCGGGGGCGGCGGGCGGGAGCCGGGCGGGGCGCGGGCGGCGGCTCCCCCTGGCCGGGCGGCGCTTGGTTTCTCCTGCCCGCGGAGGCAGGGCCAGGCGCGGCGAGGGTGGGCGCGGAGTTGGCGGCGGGGCTGGGGGCAGACGGCGGCGAGCTGCGGCGGAGTTTGTGCTGTACGCGGGGCGGGAGGTGAGGGACGGGGTCCGGGAGCGGGCTCGGCTCCGCTGCTCTCCGCGGTGGGTTTTGGGGGCGGGAGTTTGTAGCGGCCGCGGAGCGGAGGGGAAGAGCCCGGGGGCAGGGAGGGCAGGTGGGGAGCGGCGGGACACGGTGGGCGGTGGCGGGCCAGACCCTCCTCTTCCTCTCCGCGCTCCGCCGGTGGAGTCGACGGTCGGGTGGGAAGGTGGCGGCGTGAGCTGGAAGTGGGCGAAAACTTGTTCCTGCGCGTGTTTTCCCGCTCTGCCGCGGGGCCGGAGCCACCCGGGAGAGCCGCGTATTGTCGGGGGCGGGGGGCGAGACGCGGGCCGAGGGAGGGCGGGTGGGCGCGGGCAAGAGGAGCCGCGCCGCCCGCCGCTGCCGTCTCCCTTTCCTCCCCTGCCGCAGGTCTCGCTGCGGGAAGCGGAGCGGAGCCAGCCCCCGAGGGGAAACGCCTGCCCCCGAAGAAGGGGCTGCCCGGAGCCGGCCCCCGCCTCGCCGCGCCGCCCGGAGCCGGAGGCGCCCGAAGGGAAAAGTTGCGTGCGGGGCCGGGCCGGGCGCGATGCCGGGGCGCGGCGCGCTCTGCCTGGGGCTGCTGCTGCCCGTCCTGCTGGGCTGCGGATCGGCACAGCCCGGCGGCTGCCCGGCCCTCTGCGAGTGCTCGGAGCCGGCCAGGACGGTGAAGTGCGTGAACAGGAACCTGACGGCGGTGCCCCCCGACCTGCCGCCCTACGTGCGCAGCCTCTTCATCACCGGCAACCCCCTGACCGACCTGCCGGCCGGCGCCTTCCCCGCCCAGCGCCTGCCCGACCTCGCTTCCCTCAACCTCAGTGGCAACCACCTGCGGACCGTGGAGGCCGGCTCCCTCGCCCTGCCCGCCCTGCGGCAGCTGGACCTCAGCGGCAACGCGCTGGTCTCCTTCAGCCCGCAGGCGCTCGGGGAGGGCGGCAGCCCGCTGGAGGAGCTGCTCCTCCGCGGGGCCCTGCGCGACCACGGCGTGCTGCTCAGCCTGGCCGCCCTGCTGCAGTCCGGGGCCCTGCGCAACCTCAGCCGCCTGGAGCTGGCCGACAACGGGCTGCTGCTGCTGCCCGCCGGCATGTTCACCGCCCTGCCGGCCCTGCGGCTGCTGGACCTCAGCAACAACTCCCTGGTGGGCCTGCGAAATGTCTCTTTCCAGGGACTGGGCCAGCTGCAGAGCCTCAACCTGAGCGATAACTCCCTGGGCGTGCTGTGGAACAGCACCCTGGCCCAGTTCCGCAGCCTGCCCGTGCTCCGGCACATCGTCCTGCGCCACAACGCCTGGGTCTGTGACTGTGCCATCGAGGACCTGGTGGCCTGGCTTAAAGAGAGCGACCAGGTGGAGGGCAAAGAAGCCCTGACCTGTGCCTCCCCTGACAAGATGTTGGGCAAAGCCCTGCTGAAGATCAATGGCTCGGACCTGAACTGCTCCGTGCCCATAGACCTGCCCTCCCAGCTTCAGACTTCATACGTCTTCCTGGGGATAGTCTTGGCTCTCATTGGGGCCATATTCCTCCTAGTTTTGTACTTGAACCGAAAAGGAATCAAAAAGTGGATGCACAACATCAGAGATGCCTGTAGGGATCACATGGAGGGCTACCACTACAGATACGAGATCAACGCAGACCCCAGGTTAACAAACCTCAGCTCCAACTCGGATGTCTGACAAAATGCCCCGGATGCAGGGCAGTGCAAAGTACCTATGCATGAAAAGTAGACTTATGCTTTACCCTTGTGCTTGCTTCCATCTCCCCTGAAAAGTCTCAGACATGCTTGTAACTTGAGGGGGATATGCCTCCCTGTGATGTCAAGTTAATTTTTGTTTTGAGACACTGAACTGCTGAGCATGGCGTTCAGCTGTGTGTAGGAAACAAGCTGCTACTTATTTTCCTCCTTACCTGTCTGCACTTGTGGGAAATTTTTCAAGTTGTCAAAAGAAAAAAAGGATTCTCTCTGATGATCCAAAGCCACCAGAGTTTATAAAACGTTTACTAATGCAGACGCCATTCAACAAAAGCTGCCTCAACTTTTTGGGAAAAAAAAATGTTATGTTCCTCTGTGCCAGTTTTGATCTTGTATATCTGAATTAAGATGTGATGATTACATTTCATAGACTATCTTGAGATTTTAAAAACCAAACAAACTCCTTTTAACAGCTCTTCAGAAGGAAATCAAATAGCAAGCATGCACAAATACTGTATAGTTTTACATGTTAGGAAATTTATGATCTCAGTAAGTCTCTTACTATTTTGTAGTTATTTTTGACTGCAGTTTACGTGACTTGACAGAATTTTTTTATACGAACTGCATCTAAACTCCATCTAAACTCAGTCTGAACTGTTAGATTCAATAAACAGTCTTACAAGAACTGTTGTGTTTGCTGTTCAATGAGAAAAGTATGGACATCTAAGAATGTGAATAGTGCTATAATCTCCGAAGTAATAGCCCTGAAGTAGTAATATGAATAAAAGTTTATACAAATGTTTAGCTTAGAGCCATAAATGTTTGACAACTTTGTGATATATGCTAGGAGAATTACACTGAGCTTAATTACACTGAGAATTAAACGACGGGAGCAGTTTCACTTGGCACAAACCCCTCAGACTGCCCTCTGAAAGCACCTGCATAATGTCAAGACAGATGCTAGGGTCTACCTTCCTGGGAAGGCACAAGCTAATAGAATTTTCATAAGGTCTTCTCTACCAAATTAAAAAGCAAAAAAACAACCAAATTAAATTGTGGAGTACGTAAGCTAAAGAACATTTTACCTGAATGGAGTGGCTTATTATAAAAAACCATACTTGTGTGTCCTGAACTAAATTAAATGCAGCTCAATCGTGCGGTCAGGAAGCTCTAGGCTTATGCATCACTACAGCAGTTATTAGATTGCTGTTCCTTTTTAAGGCCTTGGTACTTGTGAGGTTCTGTAGCGATCTACTTCCAGTAACTCGATGGAACTTTACATTTATATTTATGCATTTAACAGGTGCACTTCAGTATGGTATGTTGCTTGCTACTTGCTTGGGAATGCATTTTCTTGTAAATAGATAAAGCATGCAAAAGAACCCTTCAGAATGCCTAATTTAAGATGCAACTCTGACCACATATAGAAAGGTTAGCAAGAACCTTGCAGTGGCTGCCAATAATTAGTGCACTTTTTCTAATATATTTATGGTTTTTTAATGAAAAAAAAAATACACCAGCTGTAAAAGTGTGATGTGACTTGATATATATCAGTTTATCTGTGGAGCTTTTTCCATGGTCACTGTTACTTGAAGCTTTTGAGCATCTCTCAAATTTTATGAATTGCTGGCTAATTCCTTTTGCTTTCGAAAGTGACAGTTTTCTCATAGATGTATACATTTGGTAAGAGCTCAAATACAAAATAGTCTTTAAAGTATCAGAAAAAATATAATCTATTTTGGGCATTGGTATTATTCAAAAGTGTTTCTCATCTTGCGACTTCAGACAAAGCAAGTAGCACAATTTGCTTTTGATTCATTTTCTACTGCTTTAAATTGGATTTGTTTAACAGCAGTGATTTTTTTTATGTACTTATGTGCATTTACCCTTACAAGTAAAAAAAAGAATGGATATTAAGTACAACTATCATTTTGTAAATCAGTATATTTTGCAATTAATGTGGAATAAGTGATAGCATATTTTCCTGCTGTAATTTGAATGTATGAGCAATATCTGGATAATGGCATATTAATTAAATTTGTCAATTCTTACAAAGCAGGCTGCCCGTCTCAATATTAGCTGCCCATATTTTAAGGATAGTGTGAAAACCCCCGTGTGAAGAACTGTTGCTGTTGCCACTATGCAAACCCTTCATACTTGGTGTACATCAGATAGGTTATGTAAGAATTTACAGTGGCTGCGCCGTGTGCTTCGTTGTATCCGTTATCGTGGAGATTATCAATTTACACTTACCTGTACAGTGCCAAGAGGAGTAGAGCATCATCCTTGCTTAAGATGCTCCTGTAATACAATAGATAAAATATGTGCAAACCAAGCCATTTCTTGGGCAATTTCCTGAGTTTTGTTAACAGATACTTTAACTACAGTAAAAGCAATTATCCGTGATGTGCTAATGTAACAGCCGTGTGTTTGTGGAGCTGTGTAAGGACAGGCAGCGACTTTCATTGCAGTCTCTCACCAATGGAGCAAGTATTTGTATAGTGAGCAAGTGTGACTGTTGTTACTGTTACTACACATATTATTCTAAAGATTATTATTACTATTATTTTTGTATCTTAGTCAATGTAATAGAAATTTATTAGAGATCTGGTGACAGCTGCTTAAAAACAATTTTTGTTATTTGCTTACATGTGTATTTATTAGGATGTAACATTTAGCATGTGTCAGTGTTGTGTTGGATGATGTTCCCCTACAGTGTTTGACCAATAGTGAATGCTTTGGTGTTTTGTACAATGCATTATTTGATCTTAAATTCCCTTCCATAAACAGTGCTTGAAATTTGTTTTGCTTTTCTTTTACAAAATAATTAACAGTGGTACTCAGATGACACATAAAAGTAGCTCCCACACTGCTCCAGAACGTGGTTAAAAACGAAACACTTAAAAAATAATTAGTTTCAACTTTCTTCTGAAGCACATTTTATAATCCTACTCTGCTTTGACACCTGGGATTCCAATTGACTACTTCCAACTGACTGTTTCCAGAGCAGCTTATTCATTCATTCTTTGTTAAAACACATGTAGTTCTAAATCCCTCTAAAATATGTTTTGTATACATAAATCCCCTAAGTTCTGTGTGACATAGTTGTCGCTGAAAAACATCCAGACTATAAAGTACTGGATAAATCTTCATAAAAGGCTGCACAGCTTAGAAGCAGAAAGGATAATTTTTCCAAGGTTTATCTGCTTTGTTAAAGCTAGTTTTAGTTGTAGCAATCTCATAATTTTCTTAGAAAAATAGCACAAGTAATTAACATAGTTTTAATATATTTTATTAAAACACTTTGGATAAGTGATGTTGCCGGGTAAACAAATTCCCCCAAACCTCCTCTAACCAAGGTAGCTTTAAATTAGATCATTTTTATTTTACTAGATAATATTTATTTTACCAAGCCATAATATTGCCAGTAATTCTGACATCCAGAAATAGTTTGAAGTTTTGCAACAACTGCTTCAAATCTTTTCACTGTGGGTAATTTACTTTTTCAGCACTGGTGACAGTCCCCAGTGACACGGCAGCAAGCAGAGCAGTCTGCTCAGACCCGCATTCTGTTGTTGACTGAGATGTCACTGAAAACAGGCATGGCAAATTATTCAAAATATGACTGCACTAGGATCTCAACTCTCATTATTCTTCTAGCATTTTCCCTGTGGTATACTCCAGTCTTTCTGCATCTGCATAATTTCTTTTTTGCCTCATTTTTTCAAGAAATCCATTAAA
Source organism: Melospiza georgiana (assembly GCF_028018845.1). NCBI lineage: Eukaryota > Metazoa > Chordata > Aves > Passeriformes > Passerellidae > Melospiza > Melospiza georgiana. The sequence continues at coordinate 104,409,741 of NC_080432.1, read as the reverse complement.
AAGAGTATCATGAATCTGCACAGGTAGAGAAATCAGTCTGACTGCACCAATATATTGAGGTTTAGCATCTTTATTTTTCTTTAAGCCTTAATGTGGAAAAGAGCCTTTGTCAAAGTGGACAGAATGAAAATTTGATATGCACTTTTTCTTTCTCTTTAGCAGCTGAATTTTCAAGAAGAACCATTCATTCTCAGCATATGATGAAGGAAAATAGCATTTGGTAAGAAAAATGTTTTGGTTTCAAGCTTCCAAAATGACATTTATATTCCATAAGAGAAAGTGTAAGGGAGAAGCTTGTGAAGGAAACAGAGATATCTCTTCGTAATGGGTCAGCACTGGAAGTCACAATGCTATGGATAGGAACAATTCCTGATTGAATCTGTCCATTACCTTCTGGTCATTTTTGTAGGTTCAGCTCAAATTTCTTCCTGTTGCTATAAACAGAAACATTTTGTTAACAAGTGCTGTCCCATCTTACAATATTTCCAGTGAAGGTGTTTCCACTGTGAGTTTCTTGTGGAATATAATAGAAGATTGAATTTAATTCAGTGCCTGCTGATTTAATAATGATCAGATCAAGCTCATAACTTAATAATCCTTTTTTTTTTTTTTTTTTGCAAATATGCTGCTTACAAGGGCAAAAGACCTTGGCTTGAAATCAAACAATAAAAGCCCAATTAAAAAAAAAAAAACAAAAAAACAAAAACAGGAGATAGATAGAAAGCAGAACATTTGGAAAGTGCAGCACTCATTTAGGTACTTCACTCAGAAAAGAGGCAAACCAGTGGGAGCTGAGGGTCCTTTGGTGATACAGGAGTAAGTGTACTCTGTTAGCTTCCCAAGTCAATACAGCAGTAGCAGAAAAGTGATGCTTTATACCAACACAATAAACGTAAGAGCACTTCTCTCCCACATTGAAAAAAACCCCACCAAGCCTTTAGAAGGAAAAGTACAGGTTTGCAGTATAAGTATGTCCTTAAAAAGGACTTTCACTTTCTCAACTGTGTTACAATTTATGTGTTGTCACATCCTTGGAAAACCTTGCTATGCCAGAAGTCATCTGTTGCGTAGGCAAAGCTTGAAATCAGTATTTGCATTCCCAATGTTAGCCTAAATAGAAAAAGCAAACTATTAAGGAAATTAAACCAGTACTTTAGACAGCATATTTGTGGTATAGTTAATAATTTAATATTTGCAATTACTTACATTTTTCAAAGTATTCACTAGATAACTTTTCCTATCTGATGGTAGACTAGCAGAAAAACAGATTTGTGTTTCCAGTAATTATGCATGAAAGCATCTGAATAAATTAGCAATATTTCAGTACATACGGTGATGAAAATGCTAGAAATCTTGTGTTCTAGAATGTTTCAATGTTACAGAAATGTTAGATGTGCAAGAAACAGCTGTAACTTTCTGATTGAAGTTTGGTTTCCTAATTAAAAAAATATTCTTGAGGAAAACCCCAATAAAATATTTACCAGATTGCTTATACATGTTATATGTTCACTCTGTTTATTTTATGACTATAAATCCTTACACATATTGAGGTCTTTACTAAAAGTAGTTGTATTCCTTTTAGCCCAAATTGATGGTTGGACTATGAATTTCCATGATAGAATAATGAAAAAGCAAGGTCCATATAGCTGGCCTGATTGATTTACTTAGAAAGAAATTTGGCCAGTGAATATAAGAGATTATGCTTCAATTGTTTTTGTTATTACAGACATAATTTGGTAGCTTTTTTTGGTTGGAATATATATGGTATTAATTTTCAAGTTAGGTGCCAATTCTAAATTTAACAGGAATGTATTTTCATCTTCTTCATTACCATATCAGATTGTGTTTTAAAGTCTTCAAATACATATTTACATAGTGAAATATAAAGGCACTGTTATTACTGATGGAACTGTTAAGGAAAAATGCTGCTGGAACAGAGAAAACAGGTGAAAACCAGAGTGGTACAAAAAAGCATTCAGTTGACAAACTTTTATCCCTGCAACTTCTTTTAATGAAATTGTTTATATTGTAACCTCATGGAAATCCAAGGGAAGAACGGCTGTTTATCTTCTCATATTTAGCTAATACAGATGTCCAAAATTTTATTAGGTAGGAACAATCTTTTGGGGTTGTCCCAGGAGCAATAGCTGATAACTTAGTTTTGTGTCTAAATTGTTTGCTATTATTTTTTGCTAGTTCTTAGAACAGCTAACACAGAAGGAAGTTTGGCTTTGCACATGGTAGATTGATCTGTCCCAAGTTTTATCACAGAGCCGAACCGTTGTAGGATCTGGCCACAGTCTGCTTCAGGTGTTCCATTTGTTCCAGTAGAATTTCCCTTCTGCAGCATAGCCCAGGGTAGCTTTGTGTGATGCCATGGGCATGGGTACAATAAAGAACTCCTTTGCCAAATGGTCATTATCAAAAGTCAAATAGACATTTCAACATAATTCACTGAATATTTCATCAAGTAATGGTAGTGAAATAACAAAATAAGAAAAAAGTAACGTTTATTACCAGAATGCTGTAAGCAGTCATGAACTGACTCCACATTGGAGCATTTGAGTAATTTAAGCTGCTTCTGAAGATGGAAAAAGAAAAAGGAAGAAGCTATTGCATTAACAGTTTTCTTCTTCAGGTAGATGTCTTCATTAATTCTCATTAATAGCTCATGAACAAGCAATAACTGAATCCTACAGATAGTTACGCATTTAAATACATTTCAGTGAGGGGTTTTACTCCACTGATTTTCTTTCTGCAAAGTTCCATCTTTGCAGAGGTAGGTACTTTAGTTAGCCTGGAGAGGACTAAGAATTCTTAAACATTAGAAGACAAGAATTTTTATTTTACATGTACACAGAAGCATTTTGCATACACACACCTACATGTATAAATATATTTACATAATGTAAAATTAGTAGAGACAGAAGAAGAGTAAAATCCAAGACACACCATCTCTCCTGTCCAACATTCTGTTGGCTAGCTTAGGGGCTTTTTTTTTTCCCACAGATTGAAAAGGGAACCTAAGTGCCTAAAGGGAGCAGGGAATGCCTCTGAGAAGGACATAAGTCATAATTCATGTTGCAGCACACCTACTGTGACCATTAGCAGCAAGTTAACAAAAACTGCTGCTGAGTGGTCAAGATTTTCCAAAGTGTCTGCAGTCTGGGGTCCCTCTCTCAAAGTAGCTTAATGGGGCTTCATTTACAAAAGTTCTTGAACGCCTTTTGGAAAATTACGCTTGTTTACTTTTTAAGGCAAATTGAACAAAATGCCTTTTCACAATCTTCAATGTGAAAAGGTATATGAGAGAAAATATAAATACTTACTTGTAAGAATTCCTGAAATTCCCAAGTCTTTGCTTTCTTTGTAATTTCTCAAATTGAGATCTCTCTAGCACCATCTATCCAGAATATGTTTCCTCTTCCCTATCTTATTTAATCATCCCTAATTCAGATTACTTTTATCTATCAACTTTGTGGTTACAAACTTGATTACTTCACATTGATAAGCAAAGGTAGAACTCCTAGGAAACAAATCATGCATAAAATCAAATACTCAATATTTATCACCAAGCAGATTATTATTAAGGTTATATTTGTTGACAGTGTTTCATTAGGTTTTCCCTTTTGCTGTCAGTCCCTTTATGTTTAGCTTTTCAACATACTAAAAAGTTCTGTGGTAGCCCAGAGGAACTCTCTGATTCCAATTTCCAGGGACAAACAGGGAGATCTTATTTTGTGACGATAGTCTTGAAAAAAACTTGCAGGAACAGTGCTTGAACTTTTCTGACAGAATAGTAAAATGTCGCTGAAAATAGCTCAGCTAACATATTCTTCATTTGTCAGAAATGCTAGATGTGCAGAAAGGGCTGGAATGCTGAATTTGTGATGCTGATGTAGATGCTGTTTAACGAGCCTGTGAGGTTTCTGTTACATGGCTTGTGCTACCTCTGCTCCGATTTCTCCTCCCTACAGCTCCACACCACTCTGATGTGCTCCAGCAGGACTTGGATGAGTTTAGGACATGCATTCAGCAGATTGTGTTGATTTGTTTATATTATTATTCATATGTGAAGTCCCTTTATTTTCAAGCATATAAAGCAATACATTCTAGTACTTGTAATTTTAACATAGAAAAAACTAGCTGGCATACGTCTGGTTTCATAACTTATCTGTAAATACAAAAAAAATGCTCTGAATTTGAGCTTGCGAGGAACAGATGTCTTTCAGCAAGCTCGAGTGTAAATTCAGCAGGATTTCCAATTTAATCCAGGAAATGATGACACGGAAATTTATTGCAAGCAGAGAAATAACTCGTTCTTCATCACAGTTATGCGGACTGTGCCTTTTTCACAAAGCAGTGCAAGGTGGTTTTTTCTCCTAGGTTTCCAGGGAGACAATCACAATCCAGTAGGGGTTACTGTTGTTCTTAATAAAGCTCTCTAGATTTTGTAGTTTTAGCAATTTTTCCGATCAAAATTATATAGATAGCAGATAGGATTTGATAAATGACACTGAGTAACGTGAATTGAAGTGACCTATTTCAAACACACACAGATGATGCAGTGTGCACCAGCTTAGAGTAGATGATACTAGTACTTTCACCAGCTAAAATCATTTTCACTGGCAGGAAAGGACTCAAAACTGAGTATTAGTCACTGTAGAGAGCTATAAAAACTATCCTTAGCATTTAGCAGTTGGGACAGAATATAGTATATCCAAAAGGTTTCTTATATAGTGTGAAGCACCATGTCTAGTTCTAGGGTTTTTTGTGTACAAGTTATACCCTCATTCAAAACCTGTATGTCTGTCCATGATTTAGAAGGAAAATTGAAGTAAACAAGAACTGGTTGATGTAAATCAAATTAATAGACAAAAATCTCATCTGTCAAAATATTAATAGTTAGTGATCTTATTGTTGATGAGAATTCAAGAAATGTTGATCACAGAAATATATTTGCCTCACATGTTTATTTATTGTTATACATTCAACAGTGAAAGCACATTAATTTGCAGAGGGTATATTCAGTACAAGGAGATCAATGGATAGTACATCAGTGCTACTGAGGACCCTCTCAATTTTATTTTCCATTATTCTGCCATGTGAAAGAAAGAAGTAGAAAAGGGAAAACCTTCGACAGAACAAACTTCCTTAAGAAAGGAAGGTGGTAGAGCCAAAAATCTCCTGTAATGACTGTCCTTTTTATACTTATTGAAGAAGGATGTGGCAGCAATAGTGATGCAGTAGTGGAAGATAGTACAGGTTCTTTCATAAGTTTAAGGTTTATTTAGGTTTATTCAGGGTTTTATGTTGTTAGATCCAGAGCTAATTCGTGCATTAACATTTAATCTAGATCACCAGAAAGTACCAGTGCCAGAATGTGCTATACATTTTCTTCCTGTAGTTTTTACACAGCACTCTGTGCCTTCCAGTAATGCATGAAGTGCTTGTTCTCTCCTTCCCTCCCAAGGGAAGTGTGCACAATAGCTGAGGATACTGTATGCACTGTGTTGCCTTATGTTTCTGAGAGAAGGCATAAGCAAAGTAAAGCATCTTGCACTCAAAGGTGGGTTTGCTTTATGATATTCCCTAAATCCCGGACAACTAAGTTCTTTTGCAAAGCCTGCTGCTTGGAGAAAGTTTTGTCTCCCATGCAATAAGCCTTTTGTCTGATTTAGAAGAAAATGTTAGGGACATTGTTCTCCTCTTTAATTTAGTCCTAGAAGTTCATCTTTCCAAAGGAATATGATAAATACTCCTAAAATTATGTTTTGCATCAGGAAATAGAAGGTCAGCTGTGCGTAAATTCAGTACCATGATGGAACCCCTATCATGGAAAATGATTGCTTAGAAACAGTGAAAAAATGAGTAAAGATCCTACCAATTAAGTAAGTTTTTAAAGTACGTCATAGTTAATAAACTCCCTCCCTAAGGATCCTGCAAAGCTCTCAAATGTGGGCATCATAGTACCCTGTGAACTTTCCTCTCTCCCCTTCCCTTCCTCTCTCCCCTCTTCTTTCTCTTTTTTTTCTCCTCTCTTCTCTCTCTCCTCTCCTGTAGCCTGTGTTGTTCTGACTGATCTGTGTCCGACCATCCAGCTAAAAGGACATGAATGCCATCCTCTTACATAAATAAACAATATTTGCAGCTCACAGTTGGTTTTAATATCTTTCCTACATCAGCCAAAATTTAGCATGTACTGATCTGAGCTTTGCAGTTAAGTGAGTGAAGAATACAAGGTGAGTTGGAGATGCACATGCAACTTGGTCAGCTTGTGAATTGGTCTTACTGTCTTTAAAGGATGAGGTGAAACATGTCCATACCATTTTGCTCTTCATATCTTCACTCATAATGACACAAATAATAAAATACATTTTTTGCATTTTCAGTATTTTTATGTGCATGCATTTTTATATATATACATGCACATTTACATAGTACATTTTAGAATTCTTGCATATTTTATATTTACAAAAACACAAGTTTCTTATATGCAGGCCATGCTTTCTTCCTGGAAAACAATATTTCAGTTTTAACTCATGTGCAGGCTTTTGCAAATAATGCTAATTGAAAGCTATTTATATTTTGTTTACTTTTTTAGATAAAAGAAATAGAGTCTACTAGTTTAGAACTAATTATTGCAGTAAGCTTTGCAATAAACACTTTTGATAACAGGAATGATAGTTCAGGCTAACATGGCAATTTTTAGCATCTATTAAGTCTTCTGAGTAGCTTAGAATTCTGTAACTTGTAAAACAGTCAGACAGAAGCTTATCCTGGGTGAATAGTTTAGCACAAAATACTCCCTTGCCTTCACTTTGTTTTTATTGCTCCTTCAGCATGAGGATGCTGCCAATATTTTGACACTTTTTCTCCTTAAAATCTGCATCTCTCTGACGGTATGCCTTCAGAGAAAAAGAGCAAGGGACTGGGATATTCTTGAATTTTCTTGTCAAAACACCGACAGGATAATTACCAAGAGATGATCCAATTTGTCAGCAGGAGAGTGGGTGTTTGTGCATTGTGAGAGGGTGCCACCATGGCAGGTACATTGTGCAGGTGTCACATCCTGCTTCTCCAACGGGAAAAGGTCTCCATCTTCAAATGTGATTAGGGGAGCGAGGGCACTTCTGTGAAGGGTGGTGTAAGATCCAGTGCTGCTTTTGTCCTGGATTGCTCATTTTCTGGGCTCTAAAAGGAGAGAGGCCTTCCCATTACAGCAACACCTCACAGGTCTCCAGACCCACTGTAGTGAAGGAGGTCATGTAGGACATCATGCGATGGCTCTTTGGTCTTTCTGCATCTGGTCTCTCTGCACTGCCAGTAAATCCTTTTGTGGCCAGTTATCCTGGCTTGGTGGCTCTTTTGTACTGGCAAAGAGAAATAAGCCAAGCTGATTACAGAGGAGGACTAGACCTCCATCCTTATTCCAAAATCACAAAATGTGTGATCCCCAGTGTGACCTGGAGCAGTCCAACAAGGAGAAAAGGAGCTTCAGGAGTAAAGGAGGTATTTCCTTAAGGTCTGGGGATAAATTGTTCTTGGCAGAGATAATTTAGATTTGGTTGGGGAGGCAGAGTTCTAGCAGTGACAGGAAAAATGTTCTAAGGTGTAATTTGTGCTAGGTACTCAAATAGCTCTCTTTGGCCAATCAACTGCTGGTTTCCCATTAGCACAAAGTAGTAACAGAGAGGGCTGCCTTTGAAAAAGGGAGGGAAAAGACAGGGTAATTACCCTGATTTCATTTGAAACTTTAATTTTACTAGTGGATAATGCAAAGCAGGACTTGTGATAGTGCAGAAACGGGGAGTTTATGGAGGTCAAAATGATGACTCAACAATTAAGTATTTTAAAGAAGGAATAGGTAAGTGTTCTACCTACATTAGGAACAATATTTTTAGAAACATGCTATCAGAGAATCATAGAATCACTATGGTTGGAAAAGACTTCCAAGGTTGTTGAGTCCAGCTTTTGATTAAACACCATCATGCCAACTAAACCATAGCACTGAGTGCCATGTCCAGTCCTATCCTGAATATTTCCAGGGATGGTGAACCTACAGCTTCCCTGGGGGGTGCATTCCAATGCCTGACAACACTTGCACTGAAGTAATTCTTCCTCATGTCCAACGTGAATCTGCCCTAGTGTGGCTTGAGGCCATTTCCTCTTGTCCTGTTGCTGGTTGCCTGGGAGAAGAGGCCGACAGAGAGTTAAACAGAATTATAAGGTCACGCATGAATCTTCTGTTGTCCAGGCTAAACACACCCAGCTCCCTCAGCCACTCCTCACAGGGTGTGCACTCCAGACCCTTCTCCAGCTCCTTTGCCCTTCTCTGGACTCCAGCACATTAATGTCCTTCCTGAAGTGAGGGGCCCAGCACTGGGCACAGCACTTGAGCTGTGGCATCACCATTGCAGAGTACAGAGGGGACAATCAGTGCCCTGGCCCTGCTGGCCACACCATTGCTGATCCAGGCCAGGTGCCATTGGCCTTCTTGGCCACCTAGGGACATTTTTTCGGTGAACTTTTTGGAGTAGGGCACACCTGTAACTCTGTTCTGTATTTCCACATTACCTGGTACGCTGGTTCACAATTCTCTGTCAGGAGCATCCAAATGCTACTAGAAATAAATAATGGTAATGCTGTGCAGACTAATACACTTAACTTCCTTTCTTAGTTCTCCAATAACACACACTGCTTTAACACCACCAGCTCTTTTGGAATAGTGTAAAAAATCCCCCAAATGCCTAAGCCTCCTCCTTCAATACTTACCATGGACTAAATACTATCTTTGGGTAAAAAATACTTAATATTATGAGAAGGCTTTGCCAGGAAAGAGATTTTTGTATGAGGAAATTTGAGACAGGCCTAAGAATTCTTAAAACAGCTAAACACTGCATGCTTAACTGGGGGAAAGACTCCAGTGTAATGCAGAAATTCCTGAGCTGGCTTAAAGTACATTGCTTTGTGTATGAGAATTCTAGCTGTGGCAATACAGAACCCTTTGCAAGAGAATTTTCTCTGCCAGAGAGACTTCCTCTTTCAAGGCTACAGCAACAACAGCAGAAAGATACCTGCTTTTTTGCCAGAACAATTCTTAAAAAGAATATAAAAAAAATTAACACAGGACAGATCTCTTATACAGAAATAAATGAAAAGAGACATCTTATTTAGTGAACAAGAATTAGGTTGTGAAAAGACTGCAGTGAAAGAGGATGAAATAATTTCAGATGATTTAGATTTTATTACCAGGAGCAAGTTTTCTGCTGGAATCCATGCTGCTGTGAATATCATCAGTGCCTGTCCAGGGCTCCTTGTCAAAGCCCAAGCCTGTGCTGTCTTTTCTGGGGACAGCCAGGTGTGCCCAGTCCCTCAGCACAGCACCTGTGCTCATAGCAAATTCCTTGTGCAGGAGGACAGCCATGAACCTTATCATGAGCTTTCTTTTAATAAATAAATTGATAAAAAGGTCTGTGCAAGAGAATTTGCAGAAACCTCTGAGGGATGCTGTGGCCCAGTCAGTCCTAAGGATGGTGGCTAGTTTGCTTTGAAGTGTTTGTATCAAAGTAATGTAAACACTGCACTGCTTCTCTTTCATTTATTTTCTTTCACATGCTTCCAAATGTGCTAATTTTATGCAAAGATGTCTGCTAGCTGTAACAAATATTTATCCTCTGCTGGAACTTGAGCTCTTTTGAGTACACAGCAGCCCTTGTAAGCAGGCATTTGAGGAAGGCAGGTGCTCACCTGCTCCATTCCTCTGGTTTTTTCCAGCTGGCCACCTTACATTATCCTTCTCAAAAGAGCTGAAGTTCCCAAGGTCTGTCTGTGTATGGAGTTGTAATTAATCAGCTTCAGTGGGAGCTGCATGTGTAGTATCTGAAAGTAGCTGAGAGCTCAGAAATGTGTACCCAGTACTTCAAGCAGATGATTTCTCTGAGCGAACTATTTATATTCCTGGCCAGCAAAATAAGCACGTCCTGAACTTCTGAGCTACTCATTCACAAAGTAATGCATTGTTTTTGCAAGGAAAAGAGCCTTAACACATTGCAGCAGGAGGTAGAGGATAGTTTTCCCAAGCATTTTGTGTCTTGTAAATTTTGACTTCACTCCAAAGGAAAACAAGTAGATGTGCTTTCTTTGGACACTCTGCCTCTGGCTCCTTGAAATAGCTCAGCTACATTATGCTTCTGATCGTGTTGCATCAATGATGCTTTTTAATTCATGAGTTGAGAGAAAGGCTTGGAGAGACAGGTGATTGACTTGCATGTGTTCTGAGAGCAGATTGTGATTTTTCTCATCATTTTTTAACTCATCACTAGAAAAGATGGTTAATGCAATGAGCTGCTAAACCAAATAGTTAGACTTTATTAGTAAAAGGAGACTAGTACACTTCTCTTATGGTGTGATTTATGTCATATTTTTAGACTTTTATATCACCCAAAGGCCCTGTTAAACCCCAGCTTATCTTGAACTTATCTTGAACTTATCTTGAGAACACTTATCTTGTACTGCAGGTAAATATCCTTAAAAATTCCATCACCAAAGTTAATATGATTTGCTTATCAAATTATGACACAAATTTGCTTTCCATATATATTTCACATTTATATGTGTAATTATACATACAGCCCTTTAGGAAAGACTGAAATAGTTCTAGGACATTGTGACTTAGAGAACATGTAATGTATTTTGCAGTTATTTTACCTGTTGGCTCAGGAAATAGGCAAACTAATTCAAGCAACTACGAGCCCCTGCTTGCCAAGGTGTTCCCTTGGACAATTCCTTCCTGTGGCTGGAGTTTTACCCCAGATTTGCTCCTAGAGACTCATCTTTTTGCTGTCTTTTGAAGGAAGTGGCTGAACACTTAAGCAGGAGGTCTGAGGCACAGATCTTGTAGATCTGTGGGGTGAAAAGAGGAAAGGTTGGAGAATGCTCACAGGTTTTTAAGGTCATGGAGACATCAGCTTCCTAAATGTCTGAAGCCAAATGACTTTGCCTGGTTCATGGGCAGATCTGCAATGAAGTGAGATAGTGATTGCATTGTGATGGTATGTAGTCACAGAGTGGCTTCAGGTGCCCTCCATGGCCTGGGAAGACAAGAATTGTCCCTTCTGGAAAGTACCTTCAGGAAAGAACTTTTCCTCATGCAGAGAGGGAAGTGTTTGGTTCCATCCAATAGCTCCAGTGAGCTGCTAGATCATACACTCCACAGCTTTCTGTCAGCTGGGACCTCTCCAGATTTCCAAGACTGCTCTGAAATCATTAAGAGAGCCTTTAGGATGACATCAGCCAACTCTTTGAAGATTCTTGGATGAATCCTATCGATTTGCAGGGATCTAGCCGGGGCAGCAGGTCCCACACAGTTTCAGGATCAGCTGTTGATCATTCTCACAGCCATGAACCTCCAGCTCAGGGCACTGAGAGCCTCTTGGTCCATCATCCATGTTGAGGACAGAGGCAAAGAATGAATTAAACACCTGTGCCTCATCTGTGTCTGAGCTTGTGGGGGTGACCATCCTTACTCTATAATGGGCTGATGTTATTTTTACACTGCCTGTTGCCATTAATATATTTGAAAAATCTTTTATTTTCCCCTACAGCTCAACTCCAGTTGAGCTTTGGCAGTCAGCACAATTTTTGGTATAGTTATTTAGTAATGCTAAAGTTGGCCTTCTTCAGTAAAATGATCACACCATTTCTACATTGTTTATTATCCAAGAAAAAGATGCTTTTATGAAGCAGTGAAACAGTACTTCATGCTGTAAAATACAGTTCATTAAAATGCATTGTCATTGAGTTTTTCACTGGTAGTATTTGCAAAGTAATTATTAAAGGAAACTATAAAAGCTATAATTTTATTCATGTAATATGAAACTGTTATTAATCATCTATATGTTTTATTTTATACAAAGTTTGTTCATTAAACCTAACCTTAGTAAAGAAATTATACTGGGATGGAGAAATTTATCACATTTCGTTTTTCATCAGCAAGAGCTGCCTCTAGTCTGGTGACCTAAGCTTGTTTACACAAGTCACAGCTCAATGTTTAATGCAGTAATACAAACACAATATGTAGTTCCACAACTCCTTTTAAGCTCTGGCATAATTAGCTTCCATTAATTAGTTAATGAATTAGCTTTCTTTAATACCTCACCTCTACAGTTACAAAGGTCACCTTCAGATTCAGGCAGAGGAGTTTCTGGTGGTAATGCTAAGAGATGGAAAGTGTCCTCATTAATAGCTGTAGATGTTAATTCTGAAGTTTAACAAATACTATTAAAATTTGAACAGTAGTATCAAATAACCTTTTTACCTGTCACTTTCCAAGCAGTTAAGGTTCTCCTTACCATGATCACAGCTGTATCCATGATGCATTTAAGGCCATTCTGTTCCTTATGGACTGTCATGGGCTGCAAATATCATGGCCAAAATCTGTGCTAGCCCTCTACAGTGTAATTATTTGTAGGTTTTTTGACAAAAATATCAGCATAGAGCCTAATGTGGCAGAAGTGAGAAGGAACAGGGTCTGGAGGTTGTGCTGTACAGTTAGGTCTCACATGAGGTGGAAAGCTGCCTGTTGGCTTCATATGGAAACATGGCAGTCCTGGGTTTTCCAGAAGGAATATTTAGGCAGACACATGAGTTGACTTCTTTGCTACACATGCCTCCATTTGCATGGTAGACAGGTAAGTACATAACTCTGTAGGCTCACTCAGAGTTCTCCTTTTGCTCAAGGAAGAGCTGTGGTGTCACTCTCAGTACAGCTAGAGGTAAAACATTAAGATTAACAAAAAATAAGGAATTTTTTTAAAAGTCATTTTCTATAAATGCCTGACCAATGCCTAATTGTCCTCGGCCATTTTGAAAAACCACTAGGATTTTTGTGGCTGTAAAGAGAGAGGGTCAATGATGGACCTTCAAGGAGAAGAGCAGGCTCACATGTTTATGACATTTTTTTCTTTGGAAAAGAAAATAATCATGGGAAAAGATCCCTTAAGATGGAAATGGGAGCTCTCTGTAAAGGCTCTTCATGCTGATCAGCAGTGACGAGATGTAGAAAAAATACCAGTGACAGAAAGATCGCTTCATTTGCAAGTATAATTGTCTCCAAGAGAGGTGTTCATACAGCCAAAGACATTGCTCTCCTTGCCACTCATTACTGGTGGTGGGTGTAAGCGATGTCATGATCATGCAGGTAAAGGAGGAAGCAGGTAACTAACCTAAAGCACTTTGATGGTTGCCTATTGAACACTTGGCCTCCTGGGGAAGCAGCATAATACCCTGAGATGCAATATAAAACATTTATAGCCTCCCTTTTAAAAGGCTTCCAGAGGGGAAGGTTCAACTTTTCCATTTTGTTGCAGTATTTTGCTGGAAGAAACACACTGTGAAAAAAGGGGCAAGCAGAGAAAGTTAGCAGTAATTATCGTGCTTTAGGGCTTTTTTTTAGCAAATTCCTTGGTCATTTCTACAATCTGAAATATTTCAAAGTAATAACATACATAGGAAAAGCAATTGCCATTTAAAACAGGAATAAATGCTATGTTAAAAATGCTTTTCAACTTCATCATATACACCCATCTCTGAGTTTCAAACTGAGTTCTGCAGCTAGCAGACAGACAAAGCCTCATGTTTCAAGTGTAGAGCCTACTTGACATATTCTAAAAAGCATTTAGAATATCTGATATACCTTAGTGGTAAGGAAAACCTTAACTTCATTCATTTGCCAGTAAACTCTGTACTTAAACAGTTAAACATACACAGTGCATGATTTTCCCCACTTGGCATGGTAGGGTCTGTGACATGTGACAGGATATTAACTTTATTGAATTTTGTTAGAAAAAGTTAATCAAATCTAGTAACAGAAAGAGTGGTCAGATACTGGAATCATCTACCCAGTGAGGTGGTGGAGTCATCATCCCTCAAAGAGTTCAAAAAAAGACTGAATGTGGCACTTGCTGCCATGATCTAGTTGAATAGTTAGAACATGGGTTGGACTTGATGATCTTACAGGTCTCTTCCAGCCTTGAATTTCTGTGATTCTGTGATTCTGTGAACATGGTGTAAAAGTAAAAAAATAGCTGTCCTGGTTTGAGAGGAAGTGAGTTTTTTGGGATGCTGTGGTCAAACCAATCGGTGCTCAGATTTGAATATCGGCACCTGGTGTGGCCACTGAGGACATGGATACGCCTCTGAGAACACGGCGGGGTTAAAAGCAGAGCACTCCCAGGAAATCTTTCTCTTGGGTTCTGGTCAGTGAAGAGTTCAGACCTCCCCTGCCTGGCTGCTGGCTGGGCAGGGGAGGGGAAGCCATGCGGCCGGGTGGGGTGAGCTGGGGCCCTGAGGATGGAAGGGTGGAGGGGCACCGAGACATCGGGCAGGCTCCCCCTGCCCCCTCCAGGAGAGAGAGAGAGTTGGTGTCTGTGCCTGTGCCACCTTGAAGTTTGATAGCGCAGCTGGCCGAGAAGGAGAAAGGGGAGGTGTGGTGAGAAGGTGCCATGCAGGGCAGCCATGGGAGTTCTGGACAGGCAGATCCAGAGATTTTTAACCCTTTTCTTAGATGATGGAAACCTTACAAATGCTGATCCTCCTGGAGTTGAATGAGAAGAGAGATAGAGATGAGATAAGAGGAAATGGGCCACAAGAGAAGTTGAGAAGAATCTTGGGTGGGCAGAGGTGATGGAGTAGCCTTTGGCCAGACTTTTATTGAATAGCCATGGACAGAACCAATTTTTTTCCTCTGGCACAGAGACTCCATTTAGGGGGAGGCAATGGCTTGGAGCCAAGAGAGTGCAGTGATGTTACGTGAAGGAGTACGTGAACTGAGGCAACAGGTGAGGAGGGTGCTGATGGTGCCCTCCGTCTTTGGGGAAGAAGAAGAAGGAGATCTCTGTTCTTGAAACCCCTCAGTCCAGGGGGTGAATCTGGGGGGGACAGGTGTCCCGAAGGTGAGACTGTGCTCTTTTTGGAACGGGACAAAGCATCCTTAAAAGTACAACCCAAGAAGCAGCTCTGGTCCATGGGCAGTGGTGAGAGCACTGGGCATGGAAGGAAGAGGTCACCATGGCAGATGTTCTCCAGGCGGTGCCACGTGTGACAGGAAATATATGAGGTTTCAATGGTATTTCCTGGGGAAGCCTATGGCACAAGAAGGGCTCCTCTCCTCTTGATGAACTGAGAATCGATTATCTAAAGGGTGGTGATGGACTGAGAGTTGATGGTCTGAGGGGTAGATGTATTGGAAATTTGCTGGGGGGAGCAGGAAAGTTTTTGGAAGGTTTTCATTCTGAGTTCTGTGTGTGTTTCTTTCTATATATAGTTGTAGGTTAACAAAGTTTTTTCTTCTTCATTCCTAAGTTGGAGCCTGCTTTGCTCTATTCCTTGTCACATCTCACAGCAGACACCAGGGAGCATATATTTTCATGGGGGTACTGGCATTGAGCCAGCCTGAAACCCTGACAATAGCCTAATAGAAAATCAAATTATTTACATTTAGTTCCATGTCATAATCCAGCCTCCTGAGGAAAGAATTTTATAATCTGTCCAACTTTATGCTGAATTTTTCCATCTGAAGACATGTGTTTAAAAGGAACAGTTTTGAAAGAGAAATACCATTTTAATTGCATTTTAATCCACCCACAGAGATGCTGCATGTTATTGATTTGATTAGCTGAAGGCCATTCCTTTTGCATACTCAGAAATGCAAATTTTTGAGTCTCATCAGACAATTTCACTTAGGCAAGTCAAGTATGTAGAAATATACATTGAATAGAGCAAAATCCAAAAAATCTTTTCCCTGCCTCCAGCCTGTGCTCATTCTTTCTAATAAGTTATCATTACTCTGAGCCATGTTTGCACATCCTACCTCCTTAGGGAGAAGAAGGGTCACAACAAGGAGATATTCTAAGTGCCACTTGTCTCCATTTCTTACCAGAAATCATTTTTAATGAGCACATTCACTCGTTTCAGGGCAGTGCCCACCAAATCGCATCCCTCTGAGCCAGAACACATGGGAGTCTTTAGCAAGGGTGTGTGCCTTGTGAGCAGACCAAAAAGAGGCCTGCAAAAAGAGGTCTGCAAAAGATCCCATGATGAATTGCTAGCTGAAGTGAGCCACATTTGAAACACGAGCTGGTGTGCTTCATTATTCTGCTTGCAGCATTTGTATGGGAAAGTTCAGTAAACTAGGCTATAAAAATTTATGACCAGTTTGAATGTGGACAAAAATAGTGAGTTTATGTGTTTCCTGATGCAGATGATGATGGACAGTAAGAGCATATAGTACTCCCAAGTACAGAAACCCACAGAGCTTTATTTAGTGTGACCTGTCACTGTGCCCCTGCACATTTCTAACAAGGCAGCAGCACTGGCTGGTACACTGCACAGTGAACTGCTTCAGCTTAAAAAATAGCATAGAGGGTATTTCTTATATGCATGAATATTAACTATGGTACTCAGTGCTGCAGGGAATTGAAGTTAGAAAAGAATTTAAGTTGGAAAAATTTAAGTTAGTTTTGTTGAGAAAACTCAACAAAGATTTAGGAAGATTTAACTGTGCTCTCCCTAAAATGTTGGCTGGAGGCCCACAGTTCCCCATCCACCTTGTACTTCTCTGTCATTTTATACCCAAAACCCCACCTTCAATTTCCTCCACAAGTTTGTAGAACTCAGCACAGGGCTGGTCCAGACAGCACAACAGTGGGAATCCTTGATCCCAGTCCAGGGGAGCCCTGCTGCCAGTGACGCAGTGAGGACGGGCTGTTGCTGCTGCAACAGCAGGAGATTTCCTGTACAGTATTGGTCTCACTCTTTTGGGACCAGGCAGAGCCAATTAACCCTTTAGCATGTGTGTTTCCATTTATGTCCTCTAACTCTTCTATGCTCATCAGAGGAGTGAGGTGAGTCTGCTGCTGCAGCGTAAAACACGTACATTGTATTTTCTCAGAAAAAAAAAATGAAAAAAAAAAACCAAAAAAGGATTTCATCTTTCCTGAAAAGTCACATAAGTTTTACTATCGCTATTTACAATTAGGCCAATGCAGTAGTGTTCAAAGTAAATGATAAATCTCCCTTCCTGATGGCATTGCTATTTCCCCCCCAATGACAGAAATTTTCAAGGAAAGATTTGCTGTGGTGACTGAGCAGGACATGGCGCAGGAAAGCCTTATTTTGGGTAGTGCTTCTGCTCCATCTCAGACTAAATAAATCTAGCAGAGATGCATACAAACATGTTTCTATCCTGCCCGTGCCTCTAACTGAAGAAATGGACTTTGGAGACCTTACATCTCTTCTCCAGAATCTCTGAACTCAGTCATTTTCAATAAAAAGTGTCATGGCAGTAGAGGAATTTGAAAGCACCTTAGGGCAGCCCTGGGCCTTGCTTACTGCACTATTTTTCTGTTAGGTGGTGAGTTGCCTTCCACTGGTTATTTTGAATGTATTTTGAAATAAATCCATTTTACATAAGATAAAGTACTATATTCCTCAAAATAACCTGTAAGAGTTGCAAAGCTAGTTTTGTTTGATACTGGTATGAGAAGAATCACAAACTCAGATTCAAAATGAGAAATGTATTGCTACCTGGAAATTGTTCACTGTCTTCCCACTTAGTCTGAGGACAATCTAGTTACCTTGTTCCTTTGGTTTTATAAACAGTGTATTGATTCAAAGACTAACTAAATAAAATATCAAAGCAAAGGTAAAGCAGCCGTTGGGCAAAAGTTACAATATAACTAATACAAGTCAGAAAAAGCCATAGTAAAAGAAAAAGAAAAATGCTATTACTGGGAATTCAATAATATGGATTAAAAAACTTGATCCCTCTAAATCTGAAGATAATATGGCATATGCAATAAATTTCTATAATCTTTCAATCATTAATGTATTAAGTTTTAGGGTGGATGTTAAAGGAGAGTAGACCTGAGACAGTTCTTTGGGTTGCTCTGGGACTTTGAGAGAGAGCTTCTGAACTCCTCTGGGAGCCTAATGCTCTAAAATAAATGTAATTCCTGAATTATTAATCAAAAGAGCATATACTCTCATAAATTATAAGCAACAGCTGAGGAAGTGACCGGAAGACAGTACCCTAGGACACCAGGAGAGTGATGCTCCGAATTTCATTGTTTGAACTGAGATGTAGCTACTCTGATTCAGTAGCCTTAGAACAATTTACTCAACTCCAAGTACTTTGCTGCACTCAGGCTGTATCCTCTATACCTAAAGCAGAAACAGTGATCCCCCAGATGGGGAACAACGTGCTCTGACTCCAAGATTCAGAAGGCTGCACAATTGCTATATTAAGCTAGGTTATATTACACTAATACTATACTAAATTATCTACTAAAGAGATACTATACTAAAGAATACTAAAGAAAAACCTGTGACTGTCTGAGACCGTCAGGACACAGCTTGGACCCACCTGGCCAATCAATCCAAACAACCATCAGCAGAATCCAATTAACAAATCACTCTTGGTAAACAATCTCCATAACACATTCCACATGTGCCAAACAACAGGAGCAGCAAGTGAAGGTAAGAATTGCTTTCTCTTTTTCTCTGAGCTTCTTACTGCCTTTCCCTGGAAAAATCCTGGGAGAGATTTGTGCCTGCTGCTCTCTGTGAAGAGAGCTGCAGCCACATATACCCATGCTCAGGGATGGGCAAAGGGTAGCAAATACCACCCTGTCTAGTTTTTGAGCCAAAGAGTGATGTTTGAACAAGCAGCCTGCTCCACAGTGCTGAGAGGCTTTGCACTGAGGCAAGGCACAGCTAAGGGGCCATGCCAAGCAGGGCAGTGCTTCCCAGCAGGTTCCTGCAGGGCTGCTGTGGATAGCTGGGGTGTGAGCCATCAGCCCAAGCAGGGCAGTGCTTCCCAGCAGGTTCCTGCAGCGCTGCTGTGCATACCTGGGGTGTGAGCCATCCAGCCCAAGCAGGGCAGTGCTTCCCAGCAGGTTCCTGCAGTGCTGCTGTGGATAGCTGGGGTGTGAGCCATCAGCCCAGCAAGGCGAGCTCCTGGGGGGCCTTGCCAGAGCAGCTGCAGGAGGGCAGCAAGGGCCAGGAACAGCGGCTTTGCCCAGATCTGCTGATGGGTAGGGTGTTATCAAAGGGAAGCAACCACTTCCAACTTTGATTCTAGTTATTCATCCACTTTTTCTCTCCTTTGAGCACTCTGCAGCTGTTACTGAGAAATCTCTGTCGAGAAATTGCTACCTTGAAAGACAGGGACCTGGCTGCTATGTTAAGGAAAAACTGAATCTAGTGCTTCTTTCTGCAGGTATTGAGAAATGCCTAAAATCATAACTGTGGTCCTGATAAACATTTCAGCCTTTTACTTGTGTTTCAAAGGTAGGAATAGGAGAACTGGGGTTTGTGCTGATATGCAAAAAAATTGAAGAAATGTGGGACAATAAAAACCAGATCAGTCTCCAGCAGGTAGGAAGGTAGTGATTTTTACTTGACTTATGATTGTGCAGAGGGATGGGGTGTTGCTTCTGACATCTAAAAAACAGGGCAGAGAGATTAGAACAGACATTGTTGGTAATGTGCATTACTAATCTCTTACAGCAAGTAAGTGGAGGGAAAGAGGTAACCAAAGGCAGCAAACCTCAATTATGCTCTCTAGAAAATAATTGACTATAGAAGAAATGTATCACAGGAAGCAATGGTAAAGAGCTGTTTAGTTAGTTGCCTGATTAATTATTTTAATAATAAATAACCTTAGGTAGATTATTCTTAAAATTCAGCACAACTGCCTAGAAATTTCCCATTGTCAGTCAAAAAAGGAAAGCACAATTTCTACTCTGTTTCTATCAATCATTTTGAAATTATTTTTCCTGCCTTTCCATGCAGACAGAGAAGGGAGGTGAGATCAAATATTTCTTCAACCACTTGTATAGTCATTGTTATCATCTGGCTATTCTATACGTGTATCAACAGGGTTGGACACCTTCAGAGGACAGATGTGAGCATCTGAACTATTTCTCTCTGTGGTTATATGTCCACTGCTAAAGATTTTTGTCCAAGAGAGCAGTGCTTGTTCTCAGGCCAGACCAGGGTACAGGGTGGGTGGTGTCCTGAATGTTTGGGTCTGGCTGCTGCTGGAACAGAGTGACCATGCAGCTCTGCCCAACCATTTCACCAAGTCTTCCCTGGGTGCCCCACTAGCACTGAGTCCTAACAGCTGCTTTTCAATGGAAAACACCTGAAATATGGCAACACCAAGTCCTGTGATCACCAGTCCAAGCATAAGCAGTAGGTTCAAGTCCTGACCATCTGTTAATTAGGGAAGAAGACAGATGGAGTGACCAGTAATTTCTCTCTGTATATAATGCAGTAGAAAGAGAAGAGGTGAGGAGGAAGTAGCTGCTGCCCATTTCTCAGCCCCCTGTTTTGGAATAGCACCACAGTACCCAGATTTTTAAATACAGCCTTACTGCAGACATGCATCTCTTCATCATGGGGCTTTTTTAATACAGCCTTACTGCAAACACGCATCTCTTCATCATGTAAATGGAAAATAGTGCTTGACATACAGCCCCCTCATAAAAACAAACTGCTTATGCCTGTGGCTATAAATATATGCACACAGAGAATTCTCTGTACCTCTTTATCTATAGATGTAGTTAAATTTCTATCCATCTAGATATTGTATTTATATCTATTGTATCTATTCTATCTATTTGTATCTATTTATCTATAGATATAGATATATCTCTGGAATTAAATCTTCCATGCTTCTGTCCTGTCTGATTGTCCTTTGGCCCCCACACTATGATGATTTCCACATCAGCAGATGCCCAGGGCTTGCTGGGATGAAGTAGCAAGATTATCATGCTCGGTATGATTTACACACATATGCTCTGGCCTGAATTAGATAGTGGAATTAATTGTCTGTTCATGGGGTTGTTTTTTGGGGTTTTTTTGAGAGAACTAACTTTGATTCAGAAATTAGCTCAAAATTAAAAGAAAAATGCAAACCCCAAAATCCTAGTTTATATGTAGTGTTCTGCAGGCATCCAGGAATGAACTGAGGAGCTAAAGTGATTTGACAGCTCAGCATTCCTCACGTGCCTCTCCATCTTCAGCCCATTTTGAAGCAGAGGTCCCTCAGAGTGACTGAGGAGGGCAGGATTTGGGTGCAGAAACCCCAGTTACAGCAACTTCCCAATCTGAATGCCAGAGTTTGTTTCAGGGTTTCACAAATGACGTATGTGTGACATACTCTAAAAACGATCAATGGTCTCAGGGAGGCGTGGAAGCCAGAAAGGCAAACCTTGAGTTCTTCAGTGGATAAAAGCAGCACAGGTTTGCTCTGCTTCTGGCCGGGGAGGAAGGGGAAATTTCTCTATCTAATGGTACTCCTGCTGTTCCTTGTAGGACAAGTCCTCCTGAGTAGGAATTCAAAATACAGAAGCATAATTCTCAATTCTCTATGCTGTGCTAAGGAGCAGTACTTCTGGTACAAAATCATGAAGTGCACTGTCCCAGAGCAGCAGACTGGGACATACTGTCTCTGGTTCCAGTGTAGAGAGCATGACCTGCTCAAGAGGTTCAGAGAGGCTTGGGAAGGGATACAAAATCCCTAGGGCCCTGGAAGCACAGACATGAGCTGGCCTGGTGCCATGGCTGATGGAGAGCTGGGTCCTCTCCCTAGGCTTTCCCAGTAATTGTGTGCAAACCCCATGGTGCCGGGTGCTCAGCATTTCCACACACAGAGCTCAGTGTCCCAGCCCTGCTCCAGCCTCTGCCTGCTGCAGACAGGTGGGAGCTGACCCAGGCTGGGGCTGAGTGCTGTGCCTGCAGCCACGTGCTAGGATGGAAGGCAGCTGTGTGGTGTGAAGAGAATTCTTCTACACAGGTGTTTTTCTGAGTCAGGCATGTGAGCTCCAAAAAGCAGAGGGGCTCTCCTTCCCTGTTGTCTTATCAGGCAGGTTTGGTGCTCAGTAGGTAAGCTGCTTTCACAAATAACTCTGAAGCTCTTCACTTTCCTACTGCAGTCAAGCAAGGAGGCAATGATTTTGTTTGCCTCTAGGACAAGGGGTTTTGGGTTCTTCTCTGTATTCCTAAATTAGCTAAAGGTAGAAATTTTGACTGCTTCAAACGATTATCTTCTTTCTCACAGCCAGTAAGAAAGAGATTTTTTTTCTCTTCTCTAGTGTTCCTCTGTGTTTGTGGCCACTTAAGTCCCAGGTTGCACTCTTTTAAACACACAAGAGGAAGAAAAATCACCATCTTAAAGAAATTTCCCACTTTGCACCTGAAAGACAATATTTTAACATTAAGCTATGCAACATCTTCTTAGGTTTAATTCATCAAATGACTCACAAAAGCAAAAAGTGTATGATCTTCCTTTCTCTTTTCTTAGGAAAAAAATGCATTGATTTAATTGCAAGATCAAATACAAGAATAAAAACCAACAAAAGATAGTGTTCTAATGCAGATTAGCATTCACATTTAAATATATGCACTATTCAATTACCTTTTATTGTTTGACCAAAAAAGGTGGTATCCGTTATTTTGTTTATTTTTTTAATGTGATAGAAGTAAAAGCTACTTTCAAAGACGTGAGGTAATGTCCATCAATAATGCACTTTCAATGGCTATAGTATTTAAAGATAATCACCCACTGGGCCATTTATTAGGCCTGACAGAGTGAATAGTGTCAGATATCACTGAAAGGCCTGAAGGATTAAGGCACCATGCTTGCCAGTCAAACTAGTCTCCAGGACATAGTTAAACCAGGTCATAACCCTTTGCTTGAAGTTAATGCATTTAAGTCTGTTCATGCTTTGGATCATTGCCTCTCTGCCTGCAGAGAAAGTAGAAGGGTTAGCTCAGCACTGGTAAAAGAATTTTATATAAATGTAATATAACTTTTTTTTTTTTTTGATACATCATATGACAGATACAGTCTGTATCATTTGTCTATAAAAATAATTATATACTCTGTAAAATATTTTAAAAACTAGAAGTAAAAAAAAAAAAATCAGACTGGTTGAATTGTTCAGTGAAGTTAGGAATTCAGTAAGCAGACACCTCTCAGCAATTACTTTAAATCCTTTAGTTATGTGCAAGAAAGAAAAAATTTTTGCCTTCAGATTCTTGAATCATATTTGCTTATATAAAAACACTCCACTTGTTTTTTTTGGTTTAGAGAGCACCATAAAATCAGATCGTGCTGCTATAGCATCAGGATGCATTTTATTCTTGTGATAGCTATGAGGTCCCTGATTTTCTGTGCATCCAAGGAAATAAAAAAAAACCAACTCACTAATATTCTTTTTTCCCTAACTTAACACCTTGTCATATTGGGCTAACTGGTAATATATTATGATTAGAAGCAATGATGCTAAAGGAGGATAAAAATGAAAGACTGGATATTAAATGTGATCCACATGTCCAGGTCAATGCTGCTGCCTCATGTACCAAATACTCTTTATTGGCAGCACCCACCCCTTTCCCTGATCTGCCATAACGAACCACGCACTGGTTGGCAAGTGTGCATTAGTCTCATTTAGCACTCCTTCTCCTGGAACAGCAAACAGGACAATAATTGGGTTGGGCTGTGTTTGGAGAGGAGCTCCATTACTGCCCATGCTTGGCCAGCGACTCCTTCAAGCTGCCCATGCTCCTGAGGGGAGCAAACTGCTTGGCAGCAGCAGCAGAACCATCCCTGACCCAGTGCCCAAGCCCTCCACGCCCAACAGCCCAGTCACGAGGAGGAGGAGGAGGAGGAGGAGGAGGCTGTCACTGATCTCCCTCCCAGCTGGTGCTGCCCCGCTGTGCCCTGCAGAGCCACCTCTGCCACAGCATGGCTTTATCTTCCCTTTGCAGACACCGGCTCCCTGCCTCCTGGAGGGCAAGAAGTTCCTGCCAGAAGCACAAAAACCATTTTATTGCCATGTCAATGTCATGAACTGCTGGAACAGAGCCATGGAAACTTCTTCTAAATGGGAAATCAAACTTTTTTTTTTTTTTTTTTTTAAGCAAACTGGGGGAAACTAGGTATGTACTTTGCTGCAGCAGCGTGTATGGAGCTAAATGTGACCCACAGTGATGCACTGTGTGAGTAAAACAAGCCTGAATGCTTCTAGCCCAGTCTCAAAGAGGCTCAGCTTTTCTTGCTTAGGTCATACTTAGCTTAAACTCATCCATTTAATTATTAAAATGTTCCTGCTTTGGCCCAGAAAATCCCTTCTGCCCTGGAAGTAAGATCTCAGTATGTTTTTCTTCTGGCCAATTTTCACACTCTTCCCAGAGTAAAGAAGCTGATTTTTCTTTTTCCAATAGATATAATTTACACTTATCTTAGAGCCACAACTTCTCAAATACAATAAGCATTCATTCCATCCCTTTCTAAAATACAGAATCTGAAAGAAAATATAGGTAATATCTAATATTCGAGAAAAATTGAAAAGAGAGAAATGGAACATTTGTTCTCATCAATTTTTTTGTAGAAAATCCATAAAGTCAGATTATGACAGAATGTCCAGTATTATGAACTAATAAAACCCAGCCCATTATTACATGAGTGCTGCTGAAGGCAATTAGTGTGCTGGATACCTTCTTATATTTTAAATAAGTTAGCTTATTAATTAAATATAGAGAAATTTTTAAGCACTGTAACTGACTGGAGTGTCATAAAAACCAAAAATACCTTAAAATTCAGTGAAAAAAATACTGAAAATTTATACAAATCCTAAGTTTTTACCAGGAAAGCTGAAGCAGCAGTTAGTTCTATCTAGGTCTATAAAGTGCTGCATCCATGTGCTGCAGCACTTCAGAGGTGCTGTTTCCAGAGGCTGTCTCCCAGATGGAGACTGCTGTCTATCAGTGCAGCTGAGCACTGCAGCCTTTTCATCACTGAATGAACTAATCTGGGTGTTTCACAGGGGGAAATGGAGCCAGGGAGAATTAGTTTACAGACCTGTTACACCTTTGAGATGTCTACCTTTTTGGTCAAAAATAGCTGAAATTAGCTGACAAATGAGCAATTGTAGAGCAAGAGCTGAAAAACAGATCACATGGGCCCAACTCCTTTTGGAAAGTAGGCTATGGAGGCAGAATGGACCAATGCAGTTCTTTGCATCTCTTGTACACTGAGGAAAGCAAACTCACAGTAACAAATAAATCCACAAAAAACAGCTGGTATATCTGATAGAGGGTGTCAGGAAACACAAACATAAACAAATGATGTAAAATTTACAAAAATTCTCCATTACTTTTTAAGGGAGAATTTTTTGTAAATTTTACATCATTTGTATATGTTTTTGTTAACCACTGGGTTTTAACAAAATGGCATTATTTTCAATAACAGAAACAGAGTTTTCAGGACAGAACAGGAAATATTTCAATGAAGGCAAGGTTTTAAAAGGCCAAGATGCTACTACTCTGCTTCTATGTCAGAAGGAAAGACTCCAGTATAAAAATAGTAGGTTACACTTATCTTTGGTGCAGCTCTCAGGTAATTTCACCAGCCTTAACAGAGTGATATCTATCACCCAGGAATGTTTTCTATTTTTGGTGAAAGTGCAGAATACAGATGGATTTGCTGTCTCTGCCTCTATGTTTCCGTTCTGGAGTCCAATTTATCCACCAGTTTAAAGCCATATGCCTAATTGTGCCCAATGTCAGTTGTGCTTTCAAGTCTTTTGCTGAGAATGGACCACTGTCTGTTTCAATGTTTGGTTAGGTGGCCGTTGTGCCAGTAGTAGACAGAGAATGAATGTGTAGACTTAACAGCTGTTTTCAAATGTTTCCAAATTTGTAGCTTGGTTCACACACTGAGCCATTGTCAGATTGCTGTGCTGAGCAGAATCAGTGCAGTGTGCTTTAAATATCTAGGCTGAGACAACTACAGAAAGTGATCAGCCAATGGCATGAAGCAGATGTACAGTAGCTATAGAAACCACAGCTTACACAAAACAAATAAGCTTGGACCATTACCTACAATTTGGTTCACGTTCCTTCAACAGCACCATAACATCTGTTGTAAGGGGTCTTGTGGGGTGGGCTGAGAAAATATATTAAACACAAATATTGCTGAACAAAGAATAAAGCCATTTCAAACTTAATGGTGCTACAAGGGTATTTAAATGTACCAATAAAGAAAGTAATGAAGGATGCTGTCAGTGCCAAATAAAAACATTAGAGAAAATTAGCTACAGCGACCTGCCTGTGGAGCAGCACACATCACACCACACCACACTGCAACAGCAAAACAGTGTCATAATAGCTTTCAGCATCAATTTTAAAAAACTCAAACCATTAAGAAGTTTGGCACTTTTTTTATTACTTGATGTGTACAATATTACCCTTGAAGATTCTGGGTTTTCTCCAAAAACTGGGACTCTTTCCTCAAAAGTAGGTTTGAAATGAAGACTGGATTGCAGCTGACAGCAGTGACCACAACCTTCTTCACCTCCTTCAGGGTCTCCAAGGGTACAACAAGAAAATATCTGTCTTGTTTAAAGCAAAAAAACTTTAAAAAAAAAGAATGACAGAGAAGAAAATGTAGAAACAGACATCAGAAATAGTGAGGTATATATATTTCTATCCTAATGCACAAATTAAATTCTTACTGCTCACCCCTTTGGTTTCTGTTACTTTAATTGTAGATCCTATGTGCTGATGCCCTGGAGAGCCCTCTGATGTCAGAAAGGTGCAGACTCTAAGTCAGGTTGCTGAATCTGAAAAGAAGATGAGAAAGCAAAGAGAATATTGGGGGATCAAGTGGTTTCATAGCATCATTGAAACTTTTACTTTGGAAAAGGCCTTAGGATGATCAAGTCCAACTGTTAACCCAGCACTGCCAAGCCCAGCACTAAACCACGTCCCTAGGTGTCATAAGAGTGCCTAAGGGCAGGGCACACCCAGCAGCTGACACTTGAGAGGCAGCAGGTTCAGCCCAGAGCTCTGTCTGGGCAGCTGAATCATGGTGGGTGTGGGTCTTAGACAAGCCATGGCTTCTGCTGGGTGGATGCCACCACTCCCTGGTCAAAGCAGGAGGGTTTCAGCACCCTTCCTGCATGCTCTTCCACAAGAACTGCTGCCCAAGCTGGGATGTCATTCCCTGTTTGCCTGCTCCGCTTGTGGAGCTCCTGGTTGCTAATGTTCCATTGCACTAGGTGAAACACAAGTATATCAAAAAGAGATGATCCTTGACCTTGAATTGTTTGAACAGACAAGAGAAAAGGACTGCAGAAAGAAAGGGCTGCTGAGCATATTTGACAGGTAAAAAACTGAGTTATAGGGAGATAATGCTTCAATATACACAACCTGCAAGTGCACTTAAAGAAGTATCCCTGCTCTTTCTCATTCCAGAAAATATGTCCTCAGTCTGACAACAGCCCGTGTACTGAAATAAAAAGAACCAGCATTTTCCAGGTTTTGAGACCGAGGTAATTTCACAAGTATCCTGGGAACAGAGGTGGGAGTGACCACTCTAGGTAGGAGTGACTAATGCTCTGTCACTCTGCAAAATGCAAAGAAAAGCAATAATCGCCTTCAAGGAGAATGAGCCTTTTTTTTTTCTTCTAAAATCACCCCCTGTAATGGCTGTTTCCAACCTATCTTTTTGTTCTTTGAGATATTCTGCAATAACAATCTCCAATGCTATCTAAAAATTTGATTGGTATGTGGAAAATCAGTGTATGTCAAGTTAGAAGCAAGATATGTAGGACATTTCATTTCCCCAAGGATTATTGAATAATATTCCTCAAATATCCCATTCAATGCATTTAATGATATTTTTTCCATACATTATTCATTTTTCATTACTTTCACATCTTATAGAAGAACTTTCCCCAAAAGTTTAAATAAAATATTTTCAATTTAGTTCATTTCATTATTCATTAAACTCTTGCTTTCATTTTCTTTTTCATAAGCACAATTCTTTAAAAACAAGTGTTTAAGCCGTAGATGGAGGGTGGTGATGTAACTGACATAATATGGAAGTAAAGAAAACATTCCCACAATTTTAAGTTTTAACATCTGGAAAGCAGAACTCAGAAGGGGAAAGACATGAGTTTCTCTGTGAACAAGTATCAAGTTTGCAGAGGAAGGAAATGATGGAGACTGCTCCCAGGGTTGCCACTAAAAAATAGCCTTCTTTTATGTAAAGAAGGTTTATTTGCCTCTCCCACAGAGCAGGGCACGCTGAACTGTGCAGCCTTGCTAATCATTTTAAAATTACTTGGTATTGGTTTTGTACCAGTTTGTATTCATTTCCAGTGAGGGGCTGGAAAAGGTCATTTGTGCATTGTGAAGAAGCAGGAGGCATCTGAGCACAGCCCGCCATCAGAATTTAATGAGATGATCCAGTCTGTGCATGTGCTTGTAACGTCACAGCCATGATAATGGAAAGCATATGTCTAATGGTTGTTTCTTTTTTTCCTTTCCTTGTAGATACAGGAGTTAAAAATAGGGTAGATAAGCTAAGAAGGGGAAGGAAGAGGAAGGAAAGCTAATATCTCATCCCATGTTTCCCATTCTGTAATAAGGTGTCATTTTTAGGATATCTTGTCTCTGGTTAGCTGAATTCACTGAATACACTGAATAACTGACCTACTGGGAATTTAACTAGCAAACTCCAAGTTTAAATGCAGCTCTAAGCCCAATTTCCATATTTTCCCAAGGGTGAGCTGTCAGCTCCTACTCATTGGCACTTTTTACATTAAAAGTGTTGCATTAGGCCTGATGCATCTTCCCTTCCTGAAACATGAGTAATTGGTGTTGACTTGAAAGTTCCACATAAAAATCTGTGGTAAAAAATTAAAGGGAAATTATGTTATAAACAAACAAGATATTTCTAAAACTATATTTCACATTATTTATTATGGAATATTAAAAATGTGCCAGGAGGCAAAACAACATTCATTGTTGCCAGTCCATACAGAGTCCTCCAGAGGAGGAATCGCAGGGTCATCCAAACCCCCCTGCTCAAGCAAGGTCACCTAGAACAGATTTGCACAGGGCCATGTGCAGTCAGGTTTTGGGTACCTCCAAGGACAGAGACTCCACAATCCATTTCAGAGTCTTACCATCCTCACAGTAAAAAACCCCTTTTTTCTTGCACATGAATAGAATTTCCCATATTTCAGTTTGTGCTCATTGTCTGTCCTGTCCCTGGGCACCACTGAATAAACCATCGTTCTTAATGCCTCCCATGAGGTATTTATGAACAATGTTAAGATCCCCTTGAGCCTTTTCTTCTCCACACTGAGCTCTCTTAGCTTCTCCTTGTGCGTCAGATGCTCCAGGCCCTCACTGTCTTGATGGCCCTCTTTGTCCTATCTTCAGTATGTCCATGCCTCATGTGGGGAGCCCAGAACCAGACCCAGCTCTCCAGATGTGCCTCACTGCTGGAAATGCTTCTTCCCAAACAGGTTGAAAAATAAAGAAAACCATCCCAGTCACTTAAGATACTGCTAGGATGTGAGCCAAGAACTTCTAGGCCCAAGAGCTTTCTCTGCTTCACTCATAAGGAATGGTCTTAAGCTCCTGTTGGAGCTGTTATTGTCACAGGTCTGCTGTATCCCAGCTATTATTCTGTTTTCACTAATTCTTCTACAATTGTTTCCAGATCCTTTAAACTCTCATTATTCTTCTCAGAGGACCCATAAGCACGTCCATTTACACCCTTTAAATTCAGTCTAACTTTGTAGAATATTCTTCCCAGGTGATTCTTCCAACATCTGTGTTTTTCACCTATGTGGAAATGAGAGAGGACTGATGAGTTCCTGTTCACTTGGGAGTAGAATATCTCAAATTTCACCTATATCTGCTCTTTATGCCTTATTTTAGCCCCAAACTCAGCCACCAGAAACAGCTGCAATCAAATTAACTTTTTTCCTTAAATGTTTTAAATAAAGAGGATCAGATAAGCACTGAAATAGCCAAAACTCCTCAGTGTGTGCAAGACAGAAGACATCTCTCCAATTAAAAAAAAAACAACCAGATTTGTCCTCAGAGGATGTAATTTTCTCAGGAAAACATCATCTAACATGCCAGCTTCTTCAGACATACTACCTATCATCACTAGCATGCAATACTTTTGTCCTCCTACCTGACATTGAGTCTGGAAGAGAAAAGAAGTCGTTAATGAGCAGAGAGAAACCAATTCTAGTTTAAAATATTGCCAGTGAAAAAAAGTCAAATAAAAAGGGAGAATAAATTTTAATTTCCATGTCAATAGTTTTTTAAAAATACAACCATGTAAAAATGTGGAAGTGAATATGAAGTACCAAAAATAAATTGATTTGCTCCATGTAGTTTTGTATGCCCATTATCCTGTGTAGGAAACTGGAAAGCTGGTATATTTATACACAGTGATAATTATTTCTTATCTGTTCAAATCCAAATGATGTTTAAATATGGATTTTCTAGGATCGACTTTATAATACCTTCCTCCAAAATCCTCAGGGAATAGGGGGTTTAATTAAGAGTGCTTTAGAACTGGACTTCAGAGTGATATTCATGGTGTTTACTTTAATACCTTTAGCAATCATTTTACATGGAAATCTGCAAACACTGGCCTACCAGAAAGATGTCCACCATGAAAAGTTGTTCTTCATGTAACTTCAGACATTTCTATCTTTGACTTGTTATTGTTTGCATACTTAATGCACTGAATAATATAGAAGCACTTATTAACTGTGTGCAATTGTAGCAATTAATTTAGAGTTCATTTAAATGAGTTTATAAAGGGAATCAGAGATTCCTGTTGCCTCGATTTTTTTAAAGTAGAAGCTAGCAGCACTGCATATTTAACACTTGGTCTTATTAATTCTTCCATGGGGTTACCATAGGACCTGCTGATGACAATAACAAAGACATGGATGTTCAGGAAATATGCATGTAAAGAAAAAAATAGATTTCATGTAACACTACATTTAGCTTCGACTTTTGAGATTTTTGAAAGAGTACTTGTTAGTAATTTCCAGTTTATAAATGGTAGAAAAATTAAGCTCTAAAATCCATTTGAATACTTCTAGAAAATTCTAATGGTAATCAATTACTCAAAGAAAGTATCAAGAAAGTACTTGTCTGCGGAAAGAAAAATAATTTTTTCCTGGAAATTCAAACATTTGGTGCGTCATCCTCGTCTGCAGTTCACTTTGTTCTGCTTCTCACTAACTTGCATGTCTTTGATCAAAATATTGTGGTTTAAACACATTTGTGGGCCAGAAAAGTTAATTGAGTGTGTTCTGTAAGACACTTGTGAGTTTTCAGTCTGGTTTCTCAGGGGAATGCAGCTTACATGATCTTGCTCTCTGTCCATCCATCCATCACATGACAACTACAAGCCCATCTACAGAAGGGCAAGATATCAATCACAAATAATTTCCTGCAAATTCCAGGAGAGTCTGTGACCAGGCAGATGAAAGAGATCTAAATAATGTCTTGTGCTGAGACAGAGCACAGGAAGGTTGCAGAGGGAGCCCAGCGTGGTCAGAACAAATTCCTCACATGCACTGTCTGGCTCATGGGTCGGCACATGGGCTACTGTGACCCACACACAGCCCCTGGCCCAGCCAGGGAGAGCCAGGAACACAACCAAGACTTAGGGATGTCATGGGCATGGGATGATGGGCCATTCAAGGCCAAAGGAAGAGGCAAAATGGAGATAATGCAGAGGAGATACAAGGGGACAGTGGTGGCTTATTGTGGCAAGGAATATGGAAGGTGCTGGGTTACTATTGGGAGGAAGTAAGGAGAAAATGGAAGAAACAAATCTCTAGGATGGCATTTGTGTTAGTTTCACTGGTTCCAATGAAATTGTTTGCAATTTGTTTGCCTGGAATAATAATGGAAATTACTTTTATATTTGCTGTTTTAATATGACATTCTTGAGCATTTCACTGCAATAGAGGCAGAATGCAAAATTCAATATTGGATCTATTAGCATGAATTTTGCTGAAGGACTTTAAGGACTTAAAATGCTGAGATTGGAGTCAATATTAGATTCAAGCCTCTTGAGGGGAAGTAAAGCCATGTTTGAAAATGTATTTAATATGTTCTATTTATTTATTTATTATATTGTAGTTTCTCAGTATTTTCTCCCACAGTTACTATTAAGAAAAAACCAAAACAACAAAAGAAAACCAAGACAAACAAACAAAAAAAGCCCAAACAAAAAAAAAAAATACATTTAGTATTATATAGAAAAAGAAATGGGAATAAGGTCTGTAGATAGTATATCATTCTGGAACCTCAGTGAATGGAAAGATTTAATACTCCTATTAAAAGCAGCAAATAAAGAGTGATTGAGTACATGAAGCCAAATAGCTTGTGTTCCATTAAAGTATGTCTTCCATCCAGGCATAATTTGAAGTTATATAAAAATTAGGAATCTGCTACCAATGCTGGTAATTTGTTTCTCATTGATTACAAATAATGAATGTTCTTCATTTTTCATTTGTATTTAAAAAGCTTGAGCTTACATCCCTAAGATTTTTTACCACAGAATTATAGAGTCAGAGAATCATTTGGACTAGGAAAGACCTTCAAGTTCATCAGGTCCAACTGTTACGTCAAAACTGACAAGTCCACCACCAAACCATGCCCTTAAGGGTCACATCTTCACATCTGTTGAATAACTCCAGAGATGTTGACACCACTTCCCTGGCCAGTCTCATGCAATGCCTGACCACCCTTTCAGAGGAGAAATTTTTCTTGATGTCTAATCTAAACCTGCCCTGGCACAATTTAAGTAATTTCCTCTTGTCCTATCACTTGTTACCTGGCATAAGACACCACTCCTCACCAGGCCTCACCCTCCTTTCAAGCATTTCTTGAGAGCGTTAAGGCCTTCCCTGAGTCTCCTTTTCTCCAGGCTTAACAAACCCCAGCTACCACAACTCACAGCATTTGTGCTCCAGAGCTCTCACCAACTTCATTGCCCTTCTCTGGACTCACTCCAGCCCTCCCGTGTCCTTCTTGTAGTGAAGGGCCCAGAGCTGGACACAGCACTCGAGGTGTGGCCTCACCAGGGCTCAGTACATGGGGACAATCCCTGCCCTGGCCCTGCTGGCCACACTACTGTTGATACAGGCCAGGTGTCATTGGCCTTCTTGGCCAGCTGGGCACAGCTGGCTCCTGTTCAGCTGCCATCAGCTACCACCTCCAGGTCCTTTTCCTCTGGGCAGCTTTGCAGACACCCTTTCCCAAGCCTGTAGTACTCCAGGGAGTTGTTGTGACCTGAGGGCAGGACCCAGCACTTGGCCTTGTTCAACCTCATGCAATTGGGCCCATCAATCCAGCCTGTCCAGACCCTTCTGTAGAGACATCCTGCCCTCCAGCAAATCAATACTCATGCCCACCCTGATCTCAACTGCAAACTGACTGAGGATGCCCTTGATCACCTCATGCAGATCACTGGTAAAGATATTAAACTGGGCTTGGCCCAACACTGAGCCCTGGGGAACACCACCTTTGACTGGATACCTGGTGGATAAAACTCCATTCACGTCCACTCTGGACTCAGCCAAACACAGGTGGCAAACACAGGCAGGCACCTGCTCATACCAGGGGCACTTATATGAATTATCTCACTGACTTCAGCACACATAAGTAAATGTACTCTGCTGCAGAAGAACTCTCAGTGAGAGTAAAGGTGCACATGAGATGCGAGAAGGTGCAATTTCATCCTTGCTGATATTTGAAAAAGCTATATATTCATCAGGCTTGAAATAAGATTGTATTTTGAAGTATTTTTACGCACCTGGTAGCACTTGTGTAGTAGAAAGTCTCTCAGCCTTTTCAACATGAAATTATAAACAGTTTATAAGATCTAGGGGCTCACACAGTGTGCACAGTGTCAAAATGACATGGCTGGCTAGTTGTTTTTTGGTTTGTTTTGGTATTTTCCACTCTGAGTTGCTCCAAAAGCAGTTGTCTTTCTATAACAGAAGAATGGGGACATTTAATTTCTTTCATTATGACAGGCAAACTAATCCTCAAAATGTATGATTATGTTTAAAAAATATTTAATAACCATTGTGCTGTAGCTTAAATGAATCCTGTTCAACATACTGGTTTTGACTGTGAAGTTCTCTTTTCTTTATTATTTTTAAATTATTCTAAAAAGCATGGAGTTCTTTTCTCTCTCCCCTTGAGATATAATTTGGTATCTGAAAAAGCTGAGCAGTAGGTGATTTCAAAGTGACATCTCCTTGCCTGCTGGCAGCTCTCCTGGCAGCTCTCCTCTTGGTGGTCATCTCCACTCCTGCTCCATCCCCTGTGGCTGCCCAGTGCCCAAAGTGCCCTTGAGCCTTAGCTGGAGTAATGCTGAGGCTGTGCAGAGGCAACAGCAACTGTGCAGAAGCTTAACAACTGACCAATGTGCAACATTTGGGTCTGATAAACACACACACTCCAGTCAGCACTAATAACATCACTCACAGCAACCACCAGTAGGGATCTTGGGCAGGTTCTGATGAAAGACGTGTAGTTCTAGGGAAACAGCAGAGCACAAGTCCTGCTCCTTCTTGTCACCTTCAGTCCTGATACTGGGTGCACTGGAGACAGTGCCAATAGGAGATGATCAACTGAGATCTTACCACTCTTCTTCCTGGCTGGACACTGGGCAGATTTTTTTCCTGTTCCTTTCCTCACTCTCTTCTGTTTTGTTTTGTTTTGTTTTTTTTTCTTTTTCATTTTTTCCCCAAGACTTGATTTGTACCTTTAAAATCAACATATTCCATGAGTTTCAGATGCTCCTAATCAATCATTTTGCAGATGGACCAGCCTCAGAATCCTCTGTGCAGCTATTTCTCCCACTATCTGTCTTTGATGGCCAGCGTAAGTGAATGTCAAGAGAAGAGTGTTACAACAGAATGACTCCCCAGAATACCTTCCTAGAACAAGAAACTTGTGATTTAGGAACTTTCCTGACTCAGAAATTCTCAAGTTAAATGTTTGCAATTAGGAATCCTGGTTGGAATTTTTGAACACAAATGTTTCCATTGCTTTATAGACCCAAGCAAGCTTTTAGCACCTCCAACACACACTGATGGGGATTTCCATGTCCTTCTGCACTGTGTATATGGCTCCTGTCTAATTCATTTCAACGTGCAATTTTCTGGCTCTACCTAGTGCCCCTCATTCTTGTATTAGAAGGAACTATAAACAGTTTCCAGCCTTTTCCATGACACTGCATGCTTCAGCATGACCTTCTGGCTGTTTTTTGGGGGATTTTTTCCCAGGCTGTAAAGCCCCAGTTCATGTAAGGCTAGAGGTTCACAGCCCATGGAAGAAGAAAAAGAGGAGTGGAAGACTTGTGCTTAAGTCACACATTTGATGGGCACATTTCTGAAAGGCTGGGAAATTCCACAAACAGAAAAATATGCAGTCTGCCCCAGCACAACACAGGACCATAAAAACCAGCATGATGAATGTCATACCACTATGCACAGCACAGTGAGTAGCTGTACATGAGCTTTCAAGGGAGTGCAGATGATGGGATTTAAATGTCCACCATCTGCTTTCCCAACTTATTGAGGAACCCAGGTTAATTTTCAAGAATGAGGAACAAGGTAATAGAAATTATATTTGATTAGCAAAGAAAATAGAAATTATATTTGATAAGCATACTCTTCTGGCTAAATATTCAGTGATTGCAAACAGCATTTTTCCAAATATACAAATTTCTCATGCTTGGGTTGCAAGACAGGCACAAGTTTGAGGCCACTGGTGTGAGCATCTACACATATAAAGTTTTGATATGTATCTGTAAAAGAGACAATGCACACAGAATTCTCATCAGGATGAAGAGATCTTACCTAGATAGGAATAGAAGACTGCCCATGTCAGAAGACTCCTACTTGCACATAATTCCAAATTGAAAAATGTTTTATATTTTCATGTGTAGTCATACAAAGAACTCTAAATGAGCCAGAATCTCCAACAAGAAAGACAGATCTTCCCCTTGAAAAAGAAGACAGACTTAGGGAGAAAAGATAATTATAAAGACACTGTAAAGTGTAATTTTTGTTATGGCATAGTGGCTGAACAGTAAAAGGTCACTAACATCATCACATCTCATAACTGCATCTCAGACCTTATAGGTGTAGAAATGAGTTTAAATGCAAGCTTTGCTTCTAATTTGCCTTCTTTTTGCTTTTGGGGGTTTTTTTTAAGCCTGCTTTGTGGCAACTCTTAAATCTATATTTCTGGTTTAATTAAAAAGAGGCATAATATATCACCTTCTATGTGATGGCATGGAAATTAATTTTACAAATTCTAGTTATAAGTAATAATGTTAAGTTTGCACCAATTTCATGAATAAAAATAGCATATGCTGCATAGTGAGCTCTGCATACTGGCAAAAGAATAGAAACAGGCAAAGAAACATTTACTGTCATTTAGTCTTGTCAAAGAAAAATGGATTAAAACCTTGTTTGAAGAAGGTCAGCTCAGACACCAGTGCTTTTCAGGATCAAGTCCTCACACTTCTGCCATGTTGACAGATATTTCAGTCAAGGAGATTTACACACTGAGGAGCAGCTGAATAAAAATATTCCCTCTTGGTCTAAATTGTGCAGTAAACAGATCCCAGGAGTACTCATGCATTTAAAAATTAGTGTTCTAGGCAGATCCCACAAGCAACAAGCAAATGGAAATTGTTTAGTTAAGATCATACAGCACAAGCTTTTACTACATGATGGACTAATGCTTCCATGTCCACTGTCTCAGGTCCTTGGCTGGCTCTGATTTTCATTCTGAGTTATGTATCCAGACCATCAAAAAACCATATAATCCTACATGCCTTAACTGACATGCAACCCAGCTAGCACCAAGCTACAAATCAGCCTTCTGCTTGGTTTTTGCTTTGTGGGCTTCCCAAATGCAGTCAGACAGCTGGAGGACAAATGGCAAACCTGGAAGTGTACTCCTCTGTGAGTCATTGCTCAGGTAACAGCTTTCTGCCTGGAATGAGCACCCAATAGTCACAGGCACCCTGTCTTTTCTGTTCTGAGAGGGCTGAATGCAGTGCTGCCCACAGGCCCAAGGTTCTTTCCCCTCAATAAATGGAGGCTAGAGCTTTTCAAGAACAGTGGAGAAAACAAAAAATCCCTCACAAAAACCTGAGAGCCAACAGTTTATATGAGCAATGGCTGTAGTCTCTGAGATGCTTTTGTATGCATTTCTAATGCATTCATTACCATAATAGCAATGAAACAATTCATTTTCTTCCTTCCATTTTACTGTTATGATAATCATTTCTATAAAATACGAGTTACATCAGCCAATTTCATATAAGATATTGCTCCAGTTTAAAAATGTTACCTATACTGGGCAAGCAAGATCTGTAATTCAGAAATGATTGATCTCCAGGGGGTCACAGCTCCCACCACAACATTACTGCACACAGAGAAACACAACCCAGCTATTTTCTGCAATAATAAGTGGTACAC
Organism: Melospiza georgiana; assembly: GCF_028018845.1. NCBI lineage: Eukaryota > Metazoa > Chordata > Aves > Passeriformes > Passerellidae > Melospiza > Melospiza georgiana. Next base: position 104,372,320 of record NC_080432.1, on the reverse strand, counting down.
TACGGCAGATCAGCTCAACATGCATTAACTGAAACTCCCAAGAACACATTTTCTAGGATTTGCCCCAGGATAAATTTTTGAACCAATACTGCATGTTCAGGTCAACTGACTCTTGTGTAGGAAAAGTATTTCCCTACCAAGGCTGGATACATGCCAAGTGAGAAAGGAAGGACAAACTTTGTCTTGAAAATATATCTGAGCGCAGTGTAGGTTCTCAGCACTGTCTTGCACACCATTCCCAGTTAGCTACGAACATCTGGCCCAGCTAAAAGTATCAAAAAAGCAGTCCACAAATAGTTGTTAGAATACCCCAAGAGAAACAGAATGGGAAGGTATGTCAAGTGAGTTGCCTTATAGTTGTCTCCTCTGCTCACTCTACTCAATATTTTCATTTATCTAGGGCTAAGTGGTTAATGAGAAGTTATAGAGGTGACGAAAGTTGTGGAAGACCAGGACAAATTCTGAAATGAACTGGTGATGTAGCTGTCCAGAATCAACAAGATTAATTTAGCCTGTCTTTGCTTCAAATGGATTGTGAAGGGTTTATTCCTGGCAAGCTATTACAGAACAAATCAATGGGGATAACAATCAGCTAGACAGCTGTGTGCTGGTGAAAGAGCCGGGTGTATAGGAGTCACAAAACTGGTATGGATGCAGCAATCTGGCTCTGCAGAAGAAAGACAATACTCATTTTGGAAAGCATTACAGAAATGGGGTGTGCAACAAGACAAAGACATTTCTTCTGTCACACAGAGTGCCAGTGAAAGGTTTCCTCAAGCACTGCATCCTGGCCTGGATTTTTGAACATAAGACAGAGAAAATGCAAGGGAATATGAGCAATAAGAGCACCAAGAGGTCTGAAAGAGAAAACGCGTAAAGGAAAAAAAATCTGTGGCAGTTCAGTTTGGAGAGTGAGGACAGAGAAGGAAATGGAAATCTTGCATCATTATAAAGGCTTTCACAAGTTCTTGTTAACTTTATTCAGGGCAGATACTAGGGAGGACTTCTTAGTAGGGTAGAGAGAAGGTAGCATGGTGACCACAGAAGACTATGAACTCTGCAGCAGCGCAGGATGCACAGAGTATGTCAATATCAGCAATTAGCAATAGTGGAATGTAGACCTGGGCTCTCAGTCATCCTCCCCGAGAAACCATCTGGGTCCATAAGCACTTCCTGCACAGGCCTGGTGCTCCCATGGGCCTTGGACTATTCCCAACAGACAGCTTTAATGGGAGTATTCTTGACAGCAAGATAGAAGAGCTTCAAAGTATATTTCCCTGGGCCTTTCGGTCTCGGGGCCAGAGAACTGTGTCAGGCACATTTAATGTTTCAGTACTGCAGTCAACCAGTAGAAGTCTGTAGGAAGGCAAACCCACCTCTGCACAGGAGGGGTTAAGATATCTTGTAATATCTTGTCTGGTCCTATATGAGTGCAGTTCTGTTTACCTATTATTGACCTTTGTTGCAAAATACAGAAAACTTTGGGCTACAGTACAGTTCCAATTAATCCAGAATCCTTATAAGGACACTATGAGGCTGACTTTCATACACAAGAAAAATCAGTCTAATACAAATCAAGTCCAGCAGCTCAGCTGGAGATAAACAACTTTTATCAACCAGAAGATGCGGAAATAGATTTATTGTTATATGGCATCACACACAGGAGCAAGTCATACCAAAGGATTCAAGGATATTACCCTTTCATCATTTTGGAATTCAGAGGGGATAGAGCCTCCACACTCATCACAGCTCTCAAAAACCAGCCTCTCAGCACCAGCTGTGGGCCCAACTTTATCAGGTTTTACAAACAATGTCCATAACAGAGTCACTGCTCCAGCTGTGCTGTGATTGATGGCAGCTTAGCTGCCATAGCAAGGAGCTCAGTGTGGGCTCCATCTGCATAAGCACATTGTTGCCCTAGATGGATTCCTGCTGGTTTGGGGGCACTTAACCTAATCCTGGCTCAGATGGGTCTTTGCTGCACCTCCAGTGTAGAAATGGCAGGCAAAAGAGGCACCTCCATTGGCCAGCTGAGCCACTGGAGACAATCCCTTTAATCCCTAGAGGGCTCTGTTTCTGAAGGCTCAGCATCTAGAAAGACCTTTTATACATACACTGGGAAATATTTCGGCATGAAGGCAAAGTTTCATCGGGATATACTCCTCACTGTCACCACTTTTCCCTCGCACACCAAAGTCCTGCTTCATTTCTCCCACTACATCTTGGCATCCTATTTTTTTGGGATATAGTTAAAAGAATGAGAATATTTAGTCACTGGGTGGCCTAGAAAGTGGAAGATAATGTTGAAGATAATTTGTCCACTAATAATGAGCAAAAAATTCTTCACCTTGCTGTGAGAAAAGGAGCAAAATGCTATGTGGCATTTGCCAGCCCATCAAAATGGGGAAATCTTATGCAAAGTGCACACTTCCCTGCTGTGAATTTCTTGCTCCTGCTCCTTTCCATATTCATAGAGAGACTCAGTTTAGGCACTTTCAGTCATCTAGTTTTATTGATGCAAAAAATACAGAGGAAACCACTGGCTTTATTGGAGGCAAAAAGAGATGATGAAGAGCCCCAAATTCTTGAAATCTATCAGTAGCAGAAGACTAATAAAGGCAGATCAGTAAAATGTGCTTTTTGAACTCAAAATACAGTTTAAAAATAGAGGAGAGAATTTGAGACACTTGAAGTGATGTAGCTTTAAAAGAGATCTAGGTATTCAAACCTGTTTCTGAGGTGGAAGGTGACTTTGAGCAATGCTTGAAGGACCTCACCCACTCAAGCCTCAGTCTATTCCCTTGTAATCCCACAGCATTTGGTTTAAGCCACCTGAGAGAAAAAAAAAAAATGGCAAGTGAATAAATTTTTTCCTATTCCACCTGGGCAGTCTGCGGCATAGCTTGAAATCTGTATTTTTGTAGCAAATATAAATTGATCCCCTTGAGCTCAGCATATAGGTGGAACATTTATTACACTGCACCTTTGAGTCATCAGACCCAGACCCCTGCTATCTCCAGCAATCACGCCACATAAACCACTTCATAAATCTATCTTGTTCCATATTCAGAATTTTGTGCATGGTTGCCCAATTTCTAAGACTTTTTAAGCTCTATCTGAAGAATGGAAACGTTCTTCAAACTTGCATTTAACATTTATTTACAGAGAGCCTTACCCTTTGGTTTCATGGCAGGGAACCATTTTCTTAGCTGTTTACTCTGTACAGCACTAACCCACCAATCCAGACAGCATCAAAACAGCCTTTCCAGCCTTGTACAAACTTTGCTTTGCCAAAGGGACCAAGCCAAGCTCTTTCCAATGTCCCCCAGCCTCTGACAGAAAGCCTCTGCCCCTCTAAGTGATCTTCCTCTGCATGTATGGCAGCTGGAACCCACCTTTTTGTAATTTGTTTGGGGTTTTATTTGTGGGCTTGTTTTGTTTTTAACTGGGTGTCCAAGGTTGCACTCAGTTTTCCAGAGAGGTTGTAACATGCTTCATACTTGCTAATCTGCAGCAAAAATATTGAAGCCAGTAGGTTTTAGCCTTGTTTTTCCTTTCTTCTTTGGAGCATCTCATTGAGTATGATTCACTATCACATGTATGTTTCTTCTTTCCTGTCTAATGGCAAATCTCAGGTTTATAATGGTAGTTATTGCTCTAAGTTCCTATTAAATTTTCTCCCATTTCTGTAATTCTAATTTAAAGGCTCGGCCAAGTTCTTTATTTGATATTCAAATCCTCGTTTGCAGTGCTGGCACTGCTAACTTTTTCATTAGCAGCAGTTTTCCTTGCCACATGATTTTCTTTTCCTATTTAATTCATTGATGAAACCAGTAAATAATCAGAACTTCATCATATGATATATTTTCAAATCCAAAATATAATATTGTATTTTTTTTGTTTAAAAAACTTATGCTATACAGCTGCAGTACAACCCATCCTACGTAAACTTTTTTCTATTTTTCACCGGCTCCCATATCTGATTATTTTACTAAACATCTTGCTTTCTGATACACACTGGGTTTCTGAATGAGAAGAGCATGTAAACATATGGAAAAAAAAAAGTAGAAAGTTCGGTACCTTCATAAACCTTCCTACCCTAGATTGATTTGGGAATATTTTTTGCCTGCTGTATTGAACTGTTCAGTAGCATCAGAGTTACTGTTTTATTGGGGTTTCATTTATAAATCTAGAACCAAGCATAGCCTTTATCATAAGGCTGCTACCTTAATAAATAATGAGTTGATGCTTGCTTGTGAGCTGAGCTTTGCCTTGGTGCCCGAGGTTAGGTACCTAGATTCACATGAAAATCCCCAAATAATTCTACTGGCCAGAAGCACAGTATAACACCATTCACTGTTGATTTGACTACAGGTGCAGGTTATTAGGTTTGCTGTCCTTTTACAGGACAGGAAGATTTCATTTTGGTGAGAGCTGAAGATCACTGGTGTTTCCACGCTCAGTGTCTGCCTGCGAAACCTTTTATCTCTCTTCACTTTTCATTCTCTTTTGGAGATAGATCAGGCATTTTGCTGCCCAGTGCTATGAGACAGGCGGGCAGATACACGATGTTCTGAGGTTGGATGATTCATGCACACTGAAGAGAAAAAGGCTAGAGACAGTGCACTGTCCTCAAAATTAACCCCCTAGCAGCAGATCCCAAAATGGAGCAGAATGAGAAGCACCAAAGTGCTTGTTCATGTCTCTGCCTTCTCTAAGGTTATAAATGTTTTCCTGCTTAGTTTGAATTTGTTACAATTTTGTGCTTAACAGAGGAAACGCGCTAGGATTTGGCAGCTCCGTATTTTGGAGCACTTTCCTGCTCTGTCCCCAGAAAAATCTCTGAGATAAACTTTTTCAAGCAGGACTGTAAACATGGAGATCTTCCCCCATAAGATTAGCTTCCAGCCAAAGCAGAAGCTAGCCTGGGACTTCCTGACTAATGTGAAGCCTCCATGAGTTTCCTGTGCTAATTTATTCCTTCTGTTTTGAGCAGCTTTTTAATATTGAGCTCAGCCAGAACCAGGTGGGTGGTAGAAACAGAAAAGTGTTTTTTCCCCTCTCTTCTCCAAGGTTCCCTGAATCTGCTGACTAAAAATTGTATTGTGGAGTACTTTGGATTTCACTCTAAAGTAAAAACAGCAAAGTTGAGGATCATGGAGAAAGCAAAAAAAAAAGCAGAAAATTAACAGGCTGAATTTGGAAGAAAATTTTATTGTGTGCCTCATCTGAAGGAGTGTACAGTCAAAAGGGGAATCAGTTTAAATGGCAGGAAAGGGAAGAGAGGCTGGAAGAAATATACAATGAAATCCTGGAAGATCGGTGATTTAAATTATGGAGACAAATGACTCTTGAATAAGGAGTCTCCACAGGCATAATCCAAGTCCATTTCTAACCTCCCTTGTCCTTGCTAGATTAAGCAAGTACTTGGGAGCAACTGGGCAGCACACCAGTAGGAATCTCCCTGCAAATCACTGGAATAAGATCAGTCAAACAGCTTTGGTACCACAAAGAAGCTGAGAACGGCTGCACTGGGGCTGCGCTTCATAGCGGTGTGCACATTGTGACAGCTGACACATGGAGCACGGACTGCTCCCCCTGGCACATTCATTCAGCAGAGCCCTGAGAAGTGGGAAAGCCTGAAGACCTCTGGGAGCTGTGTGTTGCAGCCATATGAAGGACAGAAGGAAAAGAAAGGCAAGAAAACCTTACATGCCATTTCACATAATGATTGTCCTGCACAGGCTGCGCTGAACGCACCACACCTAAGCATTTAAACAGGTCTAGGATAAGAGTGAAGGGAAAGTTCTGTTTACCAGTAAAAAGAGAAAAAAAATCCCCAAAATTATAAGCTGACAAGAAGGCTCTCTGCAGTGTGGTGTGAAGTATATTTTGCAATATCTAACATGTCCAAACGCTGACAATCTGTTATCGGCTTTGGGCAATGTTCTCAGGTTGTGCTGCTCAGAGCCTGCTTTCCAGCAGCAAATCTCACCTCTGCTAGCTGCTTTCAGTGGTGTCTGCACTGGGAGGAATAAAAAGCTCTGCAGAGAAGCATTATTTTATTTTTCTACTATTCTCACCAGAATATCCTTTTTCAATCGCAAAATAAACAGCTTTATGAATCTTTTAACTAAAACTAACTTTACAAAAGAGGAAAATGTATGCAGACATGGAGAGAGAGGAGTATGTATACATGTGTGTGTTTGTTTTGGGGTTATTAATCTTGCATATTAGGATATATTATGACTGACTAATAGAGTAAAACTCAGAACACGTAACAAAAATAATTCTGTCTGTCAAAAGTATGAGCCTGTAAACTTAATTACAGAAATAGTGTAGGTTTATGCAAGCAAAAACCTAACAAAACAAACAAAAACATGCAGAAAATCCCAGAATTTCTCCAGCAAAATCATGATGTCAGATTTCCTCAGTGTGCATATCTGTGTACCACCTCTTCTTTGCCTTTATTCTGGCTGAATTCATAACTGCTTGCCTACCAAGTAATGCAAACACCAAGGGAATTAGAACATCAGGATTCCGTGGTGTTGTGACAATTTTGAAACTAAAAGCATCCTACCTTGTGCTTCTCTTTTTTTTTTCCTTCTTCCTGGTCTGCCAAAGTGTGAACAGCAATGCCATGTATTCAGTGCCTCTGCAATGCCTTTTTGGACAGCCTCCAGTGCCTTGGTCCTGACACGTGTTGCTCTTCCTTGGCTCTGACCTGTGAGGATGCATCTCAGCTAGGAGCCATGGCACTGCTCCCTCAGAACTGAAAGCCCCTCTGCTTTCCAGTCGGAGCTGATGTGCCAGCACTGTCTCTGAAAAGCAAAGTATGAGCACCTCACATGATCTCCCTTCTCTTCCCACCTCTCCACTACCTCTAGGGCAGGACAAGGATTAGAGTTTGCTTGGGCACCAGTGAAGCACCGTGCTGGAGGTCTCAGTCTTGGCTGAGCAGTTGAGTACTGCTGTAGAACAAGTTTTTGGCAAGTGGTAGACGTGCCTACCACTCAAAAGCTGTGCTAACAGCTCTGGTTTCTTCACTGGGTAGTTGGGCTTGATGCTTTGCTATTAAAAAGCACATGCCATTTATGTAGGCTAAATAGTACACTTAACTATAAAAATCACAGAACTTACTGGATATTCTCTGGGGATTCATTGTTCCACCAGGTGAATAGGATCTAATCCAGAATGAAAATCCAGGAAAAAGTGTGAATGCAAAGTCACATGGTCATGTGTTACCTTAGAGGAGAGGTTTGAGCATGAGAGCAACTAAGACATATCAAGAGCTAGCATAAATATTTATACAGTGTTGCAGAAATAACAGCTGTTTTATAATAGACAAAGTGTGCCAAACAGGTAGAACCCCTGAAGAGCCAATTTCCAAATAGTGTAGAACAGAACAGCAATATCTCTGGAGATGGGATATGGCACCTGCTACCCTGAAGTGGAAGTGGATCAGGCAGGATAAGTCAATGCACTAGAATCCCATGTGTATGTTAGAAATTGACTGGATTTACCACATATGTACCTCAGGCAGAGCCTGCTGGAAAGACAAGCTTTGGATCCAGAGCACCAAGCCAGGAACAAGATTATCTCCATAAGATATGGGATAAGATATTGTAGCCATTTTCTGTTCAGCGTTTTCCAGGTGAAGATTTAATGCAGATTTAGAGACACAGATAAACAAAGCATCTCTGAACCATGCTGGGCATCTACCTCTCCTTAAATCCTCTTCTCTGTCCTTAGCTAAACTGAATTTAATGCATCCTTTTGATGAGACATTTTGCTATCAAAACATTAAGAGTTTAAATAACTTTTTTAAGAAGGAAAATTATGAAAAATACCATCAGAACCAGCAAAAATTCTATCAAACCTCAATTCATCAGCATGCTGACCTGTTGAAGGGGAATCAACCCCAAGAAGCAGATACTTTGGAAACACATGGGTAATGGTACCCAGAAACTATTTTTCCCCTTATGGTTTCATGGCAAGCCATAGCATACACCTCTCAAATTAGGTTAAAAGCCCATAAGGAATTTGTTGGTGAAAGTTTTGATAGGGCTTAAAGCTGACTGGAACTCACCCACAAGTCTGGGAGGATTTGTCTTTTAATTTTTTTAAATGAAAAATTTAGTTTACTTTATTCCTTGATTTTTACCTATTTTGTCTGCAGAGTGACTAAAAGCAGCTTTTTTTGCATATGCCATCAATATTGTTCAAGTGACACACACTGCTGTGCTACTGCCCTGAGATAATGTGCTGCTAAATGAGTAACCCTGCGTTACTGTCATACCTTGCTGCTCACCACCAGCTGAGTTGCCTGAGCTAAAACAAATCTGCCTGATAGTAAATTTGTCTGTATTCTTGTATAATTTCAATTACATACAACCAGTTTATCATAACCTCCTTACACGAGTGCAAAGTGACATTAACTGGTTGTAAATTCTAGAGTTAGATGAAATAACACTTTAAATAGCAGTTGGGTCTTAATGCCCCAGAGACAAGCATAGAATCATAGAATAGTTTATGTTGGAAGGGATCTTTACAGGTCATCTATTCCAAGCCCTCTGACCTTTACAGGTCACCTGATCCAACTCCCCTGCAGGGATATATTCAGCTAGATCAGGTTTCTCAGACCCCCCATTGGTCCTTGCATATTTCCAGGGATGGGGATCCACCACCTCTCTGGGTCATCTGTTCCAGTGTTTTGCCACCTAGGTTGTGAAAAAATTCTTCCTTCTATCTAATCTGAATCTACTCCCTTTAATATAAAACCATAATCCCCTGTCACATCACAACAGGCCCTGCGAAAAAATCTGTCCCCATCTCTCTTATAGGACTCTTTAAATATTGAAAGGCCTCAATCAGGTCTCCCTTTTGACGTGTTTGCATAAATGATGTACACCTTTTCCAGTAAAATTGGTTCAGCTATTTTATTTTCCCTGTGCTGAGTGCATCTTTCCAATCACTTTGCCATCTACAGGGCCAGTAGATGTGCTGCTATCCAGCTTTTCCACTTCAGCTATCTCAAGGTTTCACCATGAAGTAAACAATGAGAATATCTAAGGGGGAAAGCTGGATAGTTTATCTACTCAGTCACTGGGAAGAGTCTCTTGCACGATGGACACAACACAAATGGACTCAGGCAATGGTAATTTCATTACCAACACTTGTAAGAAGCTCATGAGAACACATTCCTTTTTTCACAAAACTTAGCTCAGGTATTTGTGAGTCATGGAGGAATTCTTCTTAGGCCAGGGGTGGGACCTATCTCACTCAGGTCTCAAAAAGTTAGTTTCCAAACTCTCAGCTATTTTCACTGCTTCCCATTATAGGCAGCTGGGAGAAGCAAGCACATCCAGGGAGAAATTCATCTCCTCTGGAGGTAGTTAGTTAAAGTAGGTCAGAGAGATTGCATGTGTGCGTTGCTCTTCAATGAATGTAGTGGAAGCCTAGAGCAATCAATAGAGAATTAGACAAGTAAACCTTAAATATCTCTACTAAGATGGGAATAAATTTGCCCAATATTTTTCTGTCAAACATAAACAGCTGCAAAAAAAAAAAAAAAAAAAAAGAAAAGTTGTGCTCTTGGTCATAGTTTCATGACTTGGCTTGTAAAACATGCCCTGCTCCAGGGTCTCCAATGTCCCCAGAGGCTCCTCAGAGTGTTATGGTGTGTAAGTAGGTCAGCTCTCCTGCTAACGTTATACCTCTCCAGTGATAAACCTTTTGTTTCTGCAAAAACAATGTCTAAATGCTACTTCTCTAGCATCTGTTTGGCCATGATAGCAGGAGTATGGTTTGCAGTATAATATTTGTCCTTTTTAAATAGATCCACTAATTTATTCCCTGTACAGGAAACCTTTGTACAGATTCACTGCTGGAAGAAAATAACAGTTGAATAAAGGACAAATGCCTCTGAAAGAGCAGCTTGTTTTAACCCACATGCTGATCACAATACCTCTGTTTCTTTTCTGTTTTAGAGAGTAAGCATTATAGAAAGTACATCTAAACTGTGAGGATTGATGAGACTTTTTGGTGCTGTTTGTATAATATTTTCCCAAATGAGAACTGTGATTTTGTGTTTCGTAAATCAAATTAAGTAGAAAGATGAGATAGAAACAATTTGGAGTCTTGAAAAACAAAAAATAATTTTACACCACTTTTTCTACCAAACTGCTCCACATATTTAGATTCAGCAATCTTAATTATGGCTTCATTTTTATGTACCATCTCTATTTGAAGATAATGATAAATGACATTATTGTAGCCAAGTACAAGAACTACATCATTAGTAAAATGATGGAGCTCTACTCAACAGACATGAAGCAACAATGTATATATGTATATGTATATATATGTATAACCCTAACCCTATCCTATAAGATATTATATTTATTAAACTTCTGTCTTATTTTCACTTTACAGTAGACTAGATCAGTCACATTTTATTCTTTGCAAAATAAATTCTCTAACAGGTATATTTTTTGATTACAGCGTGAGACTTTTTCTCTCAAAAGTCTCAGAGTTAGAAAGGCCAATCATTTATGGAAATATCTGTGAAATAGTTCAAGTCCTTTTGAAAAGTTACATTTTCTAGAAGAGTGTTTTCCCTGATTTTAATGGCAAGGGAGCACAGCTTGCTGCCTTCAGTTCATCAGGACCAGTTGGCCATTTTCTCTCCAATTAAGTGAATTGTGGGCATATTGCAGGCATGAAGACTGCACACAGCAGTTATCACCAGTTCCTCACTGTGTGTCAGCACATATTTCTAGATTTCACTCCATCAACAACATTCTTCCCTCAGGTTGTTTTTTTAAAGCTCGGATTTGAAAAGCCTGTGTTGATCTAGCAAAATCTGGCACCATTAACTAACTTGGAAACTTGAGCATCTTTAACTGTAACTTTGAAGTTAAATGGCGCTATATTTTTTAAAGTACATTATATTCAAGTTCTTAATTTAAAAATACAAGGTTAATGTTTTTTTCTGCTTATGATAGTGTCAGTAAAATATATTTTAAAATGTATTTGAAGAAATTCTCAAGTTTTATCTGAGTATATACAGATAACAGTCCAAGTAAATTGCATTTTCTAGCATGTTGAGGGCCTACTAAGTAGCACATTCCAAGACTGGATAATATTTTGATTACAGTGGTACCTTTATCAGCAAGGACATTTTATGGTAGCACAGATATGAAGGAGACCAGATGTTGACCTGACCTTATCTGGTCCAACCATGTCCGAGTTGTTTCTTGTGACAGTTCCCTGTGACTCTGGGAAGCTGTGACTCTCCTCCCCTCTCTCTGTGCTGACATAAGCCATGGTTTTAATTCCACATCACCAAAGTCATCTTCCCAGAAGGTCTTTGGTTGAATACTTCACTTAACAACACTTGTAGCCATTGATATTTTACATGAACACCAAAGCTAACACCGATATAAGATTTTCTTGGCAATACAGTATTGAATTCCACCAAAAGATACCTCCAAAGTTCTCCACACACAAACCCATGCAAACTGTTTTTCCCACAGTTTGCAGCATCCACCTTCCAGAGAAACCCTAATTCCAATAAGGCTTTATTATTATTGTATAATTAAAATATTTCTCTAAACTAGAACATTTTTCAGATCTCTTCTGCACATGTCTTTAAATCATCTGGACCTTTCTCCACCTTCACAGTCTGATCTTAGGCTCAAAATTATTTATGGTGTTATTCTGATGACAAATACTACAGAAATGAGCCAGGGCATGGATATATTTCAAGTTGAAAACCAGGAAAGAATCATTAGATATATGATAAATCAATTATTTGAACAAAACCACAATCATGAATGAAAAGAAAGAAACAGAAGAGAGTCAATCCATTTTAGTGACTGACAGAAGCAATAGAATATAGGTACAAAATTTTTTTCTATTTTGTATTTCTTATGAGAACACATGCTTAAGAAATGTGTCAGTATATTTCAGTGATATACTGTAGCAAGCTGTCATGCACAAGAGGAACCCATCAGCAAACAAGACATTGGAAGTAGCAGCTAGGGAATACATTCTCGATGTTTCAGACCAAACGTGATAGAAACTCATGTGAGTAACTGAACAGACCTAATATGGTATTTGTTGATATTTGAGACAGCTATTGTCCAGTTTAACCAGCATTTTTACATACAACCACTCACAAAAGCTGATGTCTACCTGAGCAAGTACTTGGAGTATGGCAGGTCTTCATACAGATACTCTTCTTTAACCATGAACAGCAGTAATGTTTATTTGTTACTCAGCATCTGCACTTCTGTTGAGACTGCTCTGATTCTCTGATTGGAGGGCAAAAGCAAGTTCTGGGTGATACAGGTGATCAGAGATGATGGTAAGGACACAGGGATCGTGTCACTAATCACTCATCTCCTTTAGGGAAATTGGCACAAGAAAAATTTCCTGTGCATGGAAATAGAATCATATTTTTCTATCAGTCATAAAACCTGTGATATAAAGTTATGCGAATAAAATGAAGGAGAGAAGTTGAAGGATAAATCAATAACTCATACACATCACTCACTCACACACTGCTGTCTGTATAACACCAAGAGAGGGTTACATTGAATTTTCAAAGGCAACTGAGCTTCTTGATTTCTGCAGCCAAGGCCAAGGTTCCCTCTGGCAGGGCTTTTGGCCAGGGTGGGATACTGAACTCTCAGTCCCATAAAGGACACTTCTATCGCTTGAGCTGAAGGACTAAGTTCTTCCCTTATCAATGATGATGACAGCAGGCACATTAAAGGCTCTGTCAGAAATTCAGTGCTGGTTCTGGCTGGGGCCATTGAAGCTGACACTGTACCCAGCTGTTCTCCCCTCCCTCTATCACACCTTCCTGCTCCACTGGGGCGCAGGATAGACATCCAGAGCTCAGTTACCAGAGCTTACAGCCTCATGGTTTAGAAGGGACCGCTGCTTCAGATGTTTTAGGTACCAGATGAAACAGGACACCTGAGGCTCCAAGTGCATGTACCCTTCTACCCCTGCTTGAAGAGGATTACCTACTGTAATACTGATCCCCATCATGCCTTACTTTAGCAGGGAACATGTGACATCCTCTGCTCTTATCTCCCTTCTTGCTCCTTTTGATTCCCAAGTGACCCCAAGGGGTCATGGAATTAGGTGTAGTAATCAACATTGCTTCACATAAAACCAAAGTATACAAAAGGTGAGAGGACATAGCAGTTGAGCAAAGGATGGCTGAAAGCTCCCAGTTTGGTACAGGCAGCCTCACAACACATCTGCAATGTGGAACAGATATATTGGTGCATCAAGTAAACATGAAATATTAATGCACCTGAAAAGAACAAGCAATGACTGACAAGGAATGTAGCAAACAGTGCTGGTAATTTCTGCACCAGAAAGAGAATCTCAACCTGTAAAAGGCACATAGCAGGGTAAGGAATTGTGGAAAGTCTTCACAGCAGAAGACCTAAAACTGCTTGCCTTTCTTGCACTAGAAGAATGAAGGCTGAGAGAACAGGCGTCTTCTGCATATAAATACCTGGTTGCAAAGATCAAGGAGGTAGGTGGGCTGTCTAGGTGAAAGAACAAGTACAATGTGATCCCAAAGAAATGTAGCCTGAAAATTAAAGATTGTAGCAAACTGCAAGCACTTTAGACATCAGCAGTGTACTCAGTCTCCATACCTGATCCACCAGATGCTATCACTTGTGCTACAGATATCCATGTTCACTGGGAGCTGCAGGGAGTTCTACAGTCCAGAATCAACATGCTTCTCCTTAGGATTCTGGAAAGACTCCAAAGCTTATAATGGGTATTAGCAATGCCATTTGACTGGGGGATACCTGTTGTTGTGAGGTCCTTTAAAGCTTCTTTTACAGCCCTGCTGTTTGGGAAATGCTGTGTGCCAAACTTACAGTAACCCAGCAGTTTCCACAGAACATTTTCCAGTGCACTGAGCTGTTTAAGGCTATGGTTAAGAACTAAGCAGTGGGGTGGCAAACTTGGCTCTGATATTATTGTGGAATTAGGATCCTCCAACACGTATCAGTGTAATTACCCCAGACTGCCATCAGTGGAAAAGAAACAAAATTTTGTGGGTGTACAGCTGCAATCACTTACTGTCATGCAAGAAATACAGGCAAGTGTCAAGTAACAAAGACATCATGTGCCAAATTATGATCTCCTTAGGGCTTTGGTGACTTCAGTGGACAAGAGCAGGGTACAACAAAATTGTGCTTATTCCAGATTTTCACCTTGACTAAGAAGTTATTTATAGCTACCAAAGGGGAATTTAAAATTCCCTCAGTCTGAGAAATTCCTCACCAATAGCGTTTTGGAAAAGTCTTCTTGTCTTTTTAGCTATTTCTTTATGAAGGATTTAATTCCAGTTTTTAAGTTATCTCACATATCTATAGGTAGGAGTCTCTTAGAACTTGTGCTCTGCAGCATTCACCTGTCATTTTAATGGCCTACTTTTCAAATGCAAAACTGAAAATTGAAAAGAGCTGAATTTTCTGGTAATAGGCTTCGTTTTCCCAAATGGTATTATGAGAGATAGATTTTTTTAATGGAATTAACAATACCTTATTGAGCACAGACATCGAAATTTACATTTCCATTTACAGAAAAATTTACCAAAGAACCCTAATTTCAGGAGGGAGCATTTTGTACTGAACTTGTAAGTAACTAAGATACAGTAAGTCAAAGAAATCATGCTCCAGAAGAGGCAAAACTGACTAATCTAGTATACTGATAAACCACAATATTAATACATTGAGGTGGTACATTAATATAATCCACAACATATGAAAAATAGTCTGCTAAGTCCTGTACAGTTTTCTGTTGTATGTTTAAAGAGGCTCTTTGGAAAGATAACAAAATATTGCAGAAATACACCACTTATTTGAAAGCATTATGTTTTGCAATATTGCTCTCCAAGTAAATTCTGTTTTGTTAATTTTGAGCTGGTCTCAGACCTCAAAACTCATTTTGCTTCTCACGAATACGCTTTGTAAGCAGTCACCTGTCCTCCATCTTCAAAGAAAGGCTGCCACCCTTATTCCATGGGTATAGTCATCTTGATCTCTGCATGCATAATTGTTGGCTATTCCAAGACATTAGAAAAAAACAAGCAAATTGCTGCAGAATGGCAAAATTATTTAAAGATAAATGGCTGATCCATAAAACCAGGATTAACCCGTAGTTGGATATTTTTGATATTGCTGTTATCCAGCAAAAATGTTCAGAAAGCCTCTACTTGAACACCTAACTTGCAGGGCTGCTGAGTAAGAAAAGCAGAAAAACTATTTGAAAATCTTATTTAGGTACCGAACCTTTTAAAACTGCGTTCCTGGGCAGCTTGGTAATACTGTCAAGTTGCATTGTTCTTTTACTTTAAAAGAAAGTAGGAAGTCAGAAGTAATCCCAGAACTGCAGGTGACTTTTTCAACTGGCACCTGCACTAAATTCTTTTCAAGCCTCTTGCCAGATGTGCAAAGGTAAGCAGCATCTCAGGAAAGAATATTTCTCCTGGCAAAAAAAAAAAAAGAATAAAAGCCCAAAAAAAAAACCCCAAGAGTTTATTTTGTGGAATACATTCTACCATTCTTTTAAGATACATTTTCATGTCTCTTTTAGAAGCCTGCATGTTCAGTACTACCATGTGATGTACTGCAAGTCTCTGCATGATAGTTCCACACAATGAGTGCCAGTGAAATTAAAACTAGGTTCTGCTTTATCTGGTTTGAAGGTGAATATGATATGCATTTGCCACCATTTAAAATTATTTTCTACTTATATTTGCCAACATGTTTGTCATCATATTTCCTTTTTTGATCACAAAGGAACCCTTTGCTTCTCAGGGCCAGACCCTCAGCTGAGCCAGTCACTCAGCAGTACATATTGGCAAATGCTGACATTTGAAGTGCCCCTGCTGGAACATTATTTGACTAATAGAGGTGAAACCTAACACTTAGTGCTATAGTTCAGGATCCTTTCAATTATTTTAATCCCTGTTTGTCAGGGCTTCTTTGGAAGCAGCTTGTTGTGTTTTCATCTCATCAGCACACCTGCTGTTTCCATCCTTGAATATATTCTGCAGCCCACCCTGTTTTCCAATATCCTTCCTGCATTTCTTCTTTGCTTGGCTCAGCAAAAGACTTGACCCCTTCTTCTCCCATCAGACATTTCAGCAGTCCTCACTAGGCACTAGGTCCCTACTCCCCAGGCTATTCCCCTCCTCCTGAGGGTCTTCCCTCAAAGCAGGGGATATTGAAACAACAGTGATGCTCTGTGTGTGACCTCATTTATGATCTCTGCCCTCTGGGTTCTCCCCTCTGAAAAATGATTCTCTCCTATTCTTTGAAGGTTAATTAATATTTGCACCGTTCTTTGTCCCTAACTAGCACACTGAAAGTGCCAAGTAGTATCAAAAAGTGAGGATTCCAGCCCTGGTGAGGCACAAAGTAAACATCTGTCAGATCTTTTCCAGATATGAAACATTAAATCTCTCTTTTGTCTAGTGAACCAAAGCGCCCTTTTAAAACTCCAGTTTTGCCTGGGAGAAAACCAGCTGGCAATGAAAATCCCTTTATCCTTCTCCTCACAGCAAGTTGGTAGGGAGCAAGTGAATCTCAAGCCTGTCCCCATGTTGTGTGGTGGCACAGTGGGCTCAGCATCCAAGGAGCTGGGCCTGGAACTCCTGCCTGGAGCAAGTGCTGCATGTGAAACACACTGAGGATGGAGCAGAGGCCTGCCTGGGCTGTACCCTACAGCAGCTGCCCCAAGGGGACCTGCCAAACTGCACTCCCCTGCAATCCTTACACCAGCAGCAGAGAAATCTTGTGTTCCTCATGTTACAGCCAGCTCACAACACCTTCATTTACCTGATGCCTGTTTCTGCAGGTACCTGACTTCAGCTCCCTGCTCAGCAGCCATCTAATCCTGTAGGCATCTGACATCTGCAAATGCAATATTGACTTTTATTGATGTTTACCTATTTCCCCAAGCACTTCTGGAGTTGCTACCAGAATTACTTCAGACTCCTTGTCTCTGGCAAAGAGATGAGAAGCCCTTCTCTAGCTCCATTCCTTGTCATTGGTGTCAGCATCCAAATCATGAGTATTTGGAAGACTATGTCTTTATAGGGCTGGCTAGAGCACTGCTGTGAGGGAGTTACACCCCAAAAAGGAACATGAGTTCAGACATGCCTCCTCCTTACACATTTCCTACTTACTGCCTTTGGCTCTCTGCTCGGGGCAGGCTGGCCTCTCTCCATCCCAGCATGAGCAGCCTTGTTCTCCCACTGAATTTCACCAGAGCCCTGGACACCTGCATCGTGACAAAGTGAAAAGACACTGTGCTTCTGTGAGACATGCTTGTGACTGAGCTAAAACATTTTCTGCTTCTGTTCTGGCACTTGCACAGCCAGCCTGTGTGACACCCACAGCCCAGCTGGGTAACTCACCTCTGGAGCCCCACAGTGCCTCACAGGTGAGCTGGTTTAGAACACCTCATGCTCTGGGAGCTCAGTGCACAGCCATGCAGCTCTGCTCAGCCTGGTGGTACCTTGTAAGCAGCAGGAGGAAACTGCAGACACGTTGTAAGTGGCTGGCTGACTCCCACAGCCACTGAGCATCAAAGGATTTTTCCAAAGGAAGGCAGCACTGATGGTAGCAGTTGTGTTTGCTCAAATGCTTGGAGAAAGCTGGCACTAATTTTGGACAGAAGCCCAGAGAATCTTCTTAATGAGTTGCAACTTGCAATATGTCTGATCTGTGGATGAAAGCACATCCTTTACAGGGAGTAATTGTTAACAATTTTTTTTCCAAGAGAGGTTTCTGTTACAGTAGAGTCTGTCAAAAAAAACCAGGACCTTCCAACCTCTGAGGCTTTGAGCCTCATTATCAAGGGGGGATTTGCTCAAGTGTCTCCTCAAGAACTGAGGCACACCAGCCTACAATTCTCCCAAGAATTATATTCAATCATCTCTGCCTTGCTTTCAGTTATAAACTTGGCTGTTTTCCTGGAGTACTTCTCCTTCCTTCTCCCTCTCACATTTTCTAAATCCTCAATCCAAACACATTTAAGCAAACTTCATGCTTTGAAGGAAAGCAACTGGCTGCAAATCAACCGGTCACTGTGTGGCCAGCTCTGTGCCAAGCTGTCTGTCTGGCACGGTGTAAGGGCTTTACATGAACCATTTTACTCCTAAATGTAAAAACCTATCAGGTGGCTTTGGGGCTTGCCAAGGCTGCTGCTTTGTACAAATTTGAGGCACTGATACTCACAGCTGGAGGTCACCAGCTCAGAGGTTTAGTGGGAATGCAGTGTCATAGTCTGGTCTTGGAGGTGATCTTGCAGCAGGGATGGTCCCATGAGATCTGGTCCCATGGTCAGGGTGAGCCATCCTGATCTTGCCCTGGACCCACCTCTCTGCCTTGGAGTGCATAGGAAGTCTCTCAAACCTTTAAAAGTACAGCCATGCTGGTACAGTTCTGTATTGTTTCTTTTGTGGACAAAATAATATCTCCTCCTTGCATTATCTCCTCTAATTTTCAAGATTCTTGGATATAAATATCTGTTGAAGAACATATTGTGCAAGCTGCTCCTCCTTTACTATTCTTCCCCAGTGTGGTCTGCAAAAAGTCCTTTCTGTGTACATTTTTTGGTAATCATTGCACAGGGTCAATCACCCTTACTACACATCTGTCTTGTCTTTTACTCCTCCACCTTCGCCTTGCCCCCAGGAGAGCTGGATGTATTTGACAGACAAGCAGGAGATCAGCACACAACAAAACAGCCACACACAGCACAGTGACCACCACAGAAAACAAGAGAATAGATTAACTTTCTCCTGGAGTACTTTTGAAAAGAAATTACCCAGAGTAAATGGCTGCTCATTTAGTTGCACTGCTGAGAATATGTACAACAGCTGCAATGCTTCCAGTCTTCCCCTGTTTTAGTGAGAGGGAACATCCATTTCTGATTATAGTGATAATGATCTTAGCCCTTGACCAGGTTTACCCTGAGTCATTTGCTAGTTTCTATTATTTGCATACAAATAGTGGAAAGCACTTGGATCAAAAATCACAGACAGTTCTCTTCAAAACAAAGTTTTGTGTCTGTCCTGTCCTCTAGAGCAGCTTTTCCTTGGATTTACCCTTTTTGCCTCAATCAGACATCTGCACTGCACATTTTTGAGCTCTTAGAAGTTACCCACATTCTAGTGTAACTAATCCAGAGACTTTTCTAATGGCAAACAAATATTTTCTTATCGTGCACATACACAAACACATATAAGACTAAATATTGAAAACATTGACTGTCCTGGTAGATTTGCAAATTGCATGGTAAAGCAGCATATAGAGAAAAAATCTGAAACAGACAAACAAAACCAAAGACCTTGGTCTATAATATACTTTTGTTTGTAAGTGTTGAAGTCAATGACTACTTTCCATCAATTCTGTTTGATAAAAAATTACCTGACAAGAGTCTTTCTCTGAGTTACAATAGTATCTGGTCCTGTGCACTTACTAAAATTGATAACTAATGCTTTGTCTGTTTTATGGTGCTCTAAACAAATAATTTTCACCACTGAATGAAAATCATTCCTTGTGTGCACATGAGGTCATACTTGACTTTGCATGCAGAATTCTGAACCTGGTGGAGCTCTTCAAATGGAAAACAGTTCACAGCCTTTCATGGACTGGAATAAATCTGCATGTACACAAAGACTCAGGCAGAATCTCATTTGAAAAATAAAAAAAAAAAAAAGGGTACTTCTTTTTAGGGTACTTCGTTCTCATTTGTTTAAACTTAGTGAGACTAGAAAAGGACACATTTATCTGGAAATTATCTTGCTGGCAATCTCTACTGTAAAGATGAAAACCAGCTTGATTTTTATTACATTTTGTTCTCTCTTGAGCAGCAAGATCTGTTCAATGGACTTTGCTGCAGAAACCTGGTGGACATGTAATGCAGCACTGACCTCAATTTATATATTTTCCGCCTCCATTTTTTTTTTCAGTGAAGCATGGCTCGTGTTTAACTGTGCTATTCATACAGTACCTTATTCGGAACTTTTTCCTACCTGTTACCATGTGCTGTAATTCATAGATGAGTATATGTAAGGGGTTTCATTGTGATCCCTGGTGATGATACAAAGATTTTGTGACAAAGAGGGGTTTCTTTTTAATCAGTTGAGACATTTCTGATAATGAAATATAGCAGTGATATCCCGTTCTTCCGTTTCATAGGGTTTGGGTTATGGCACATGACATTCTTGGGGAATTGTTAAATGCCATGAGGCAGCTTCTTCCAGTCTCATACAAGAAACAGCCACTACTTTTTCTGTTGTCATGGGAGTGGGAATTTCTTTGCTTCTGTCTGGATTTATGTTCCATCCCCTTACACTAATCTCTCTGAAAATCCCTGACTTTGACATCCATGTAATGATGTCGATGAGGAAACCACAAAATCAGAAAAAAAAAGCTTCCAGTCTCCATTGGGAAAGCAGGATTCATTTTAGGACACACTTGTCTCTGGTTTATTGAAAACCAAATTTGACTGGTAACATCTTTTTCATGGTCGTGGTAGCAGAAGTGCTCACTGAAGGAGGGGGCAGAGAAAAGTGAAACAAATGGTTCTTTCTGGAGGAAGGCATTCAGCTGGGTGAACTGAGCAGGCAGCAGGAACTCCCATCCAGGGAACTAGCATCATCATCCACCTCTTAATGTCATCCCAGACCACAAAACAACCTTCCTTGCCCAGCTGAGCCCAAAGGAACAAAATAGCTGGGTTTCTTCCTTTTTGTGGTCCTGTGTCAAGGGCTTCTCTCAGCGTGCAGTGGCTTTGCATCCTCATTTCTCCTGTGATGGGATGGTCTGAAAAGCTGCAAATGGTGCAGCTCAGCAAAACCTGCTTGGTGTCAGCCTGGCAGGCACTCGTGGCCAGCCCAGAGCAGCACCTGAGTTGTGATTTCACAAGAGCAGTCACTCTGCACAGGTTCCCATTGCTCCCTGTGTACCTACAGCTGGAGCAGTGTATGGGGAGCGTCAGGGGAGACACAATGGCCACGCTCTCACCTGAAATCCCTGATCAATTTTTTTCCAAGGAATCAATGTTATTTATAAATGTAAAAAATGTTGGGTTTGTAGTCATGGGGGAAAGGGATGGGACAGCCAGAATTCTGCCAGAATTGCCTTATTCTTAAGGAGTTTTCCCGACTCTCATTCTATCATCAAGTTTCTTTCGTGGTTGTAAGTTAATCTTATGTGATGAAGGCTGGATGAATTTGTGTTCCAGGATACTCAGCATCACCAAATCCTTTCCCACTGATAAAAAATCTACCAATATCAACTGAAAATATGAACATTCATGAGGGAAATGTATGTAGTATACAGTACAGCATATTTTAAAATTTTTTTCTCTGCCTCTAAAAATATATTTTAAAATAAAACAGTGTTGTGCAAATATGCATAAGCACATCTTCTGCTTTCAGGTCCTAGGTAATTATTCAGGATTGAGTACATATCATACAAGTGCACAGAAGGGAAAGCCAAGAAGAAATTTTTCAAATACATTTAAAGTTTACTTTGCTGAGATACTGACACTGATATAATGAGACAGAAAATGTCAACATCTTGTCTTTTTGAATTAAGAACTTGATATTTATAGGCTTTAAACTTAAAAATAAAGTCACATCTTCAAACTTTCAGTTAAAAATTCTTATGCTGACAACTTAGTTAACACTGCAAAACTTTGCCAGATCAACAAAAGCTTCTCAAATCTACTTCACCCTCCAAACAAAAGGGAAGCAGTCAGAGAGATTGTGAGCAGAAAGAAAGGTTTAGGAGGCAAAAATGATTTTCCAATATTAGAATCTCCTCAGGTTGATAGAGAGATTATTTTAAAGTTTTTGAACAGTGGGAACTGTTGAAAGATAACTTTTCTGAAGGCTTCTCCTAGACAAAAATCAGACAGAGAATAATCTTTGGCAAGGTCTGAAACAAAATGGGGTTATCGTACATAAGCACTAGGTAAATATCTCCTTTAAAATGTCCTTTGAAGAAAAAATACTTTATCTCTTCTTCCTGCAGCACTTCAGCTCTGATCATGCAAAGTGCTGCTTTATATCAGGAAGGGAGGGGTTATGAATGATTATGAGGAATACTTGGAATTTTCCAGAAGAAAAAAGTTTTATGAGAATTATTAGAAGTTCCACAATTAGTACAATGATTTCTGTTCTCATCCTACAGATTTGATTGCCAGGTTAAAATCATACAGAATTAAAGTTACAATTAAAAGCAGAGGTTAATCTGTGCCAGCTTTTTTATCATTTCAGAATGACATTGTTCCTCAGCTGGAAGGATTAATTCTTTCTATTTTGTTTTTGTTTGTTTGTTTTGGTTTTTTTTAAAAAAAACATCTGTGAGAGAACCAAGATGTCTCCTTCAATGTCTCTTATCCCTGTAGAACTGACCTTGCTGGTTCTACTCTACAAATGAGCACCACCAAGTAGATCTTTTGCAGCATATCAAAAAACTTCTGGCAGGCAGTGAAGATCTTTGTATCCTTTATGCTAGTAAAGCCACACTGTGGTCAGCCTCCAAGGTCTGTAGAAAAATGGTAGTTTCTCCTTGTTCTTTCTGTGACTTTTTGGCCTCTGCTTTGTTTTTTTGTTTCGCTTTGCATTTTTGCTCATTATCACAAGAAACCCCACTGACTGAAAAATTGTGTCAACAGGGTGTAGAGTGTTGCAGCTTCTGTTAACAAGCCAGGTTGTATATACAATAAATGTGTTTATGCTCATAGGTGGTGTATATTGCAAAAAAAATTTAATGTTTAACTTCTCAACTGTATAATCAAATGCAAGAGCTATTTTTACATGAAGGAATTGAAAGCTAAATTCTGTTTTTCTTTGTTATTCATAAAAAACAAAAAGCTTTGCAGTGTAATTGAAGTTGGTGAAGCAGAGCACAACGGATTGCAATCATTCAATCTATAAATATATCTCCATAAATTTCTTCAAACTTTGTCTAAATATTTAGGCCATATATTTACCCCACTGAATCTAGTTGCAGTCTCCAGGAGGGGTGACATTTCCATATGGGTCTAGCCCTGAGGTCCTTATTTCTTCCTCCCTTTCTAGTGTCCTCCCACACCTTTCACCATTGAGTCATATCAAGGAAAATATATAACTTACTTTCTTTTTCTCTTCTTTGAGCACATTTTTCCCTACCTATAGTCACTGCAGGTTATCAACTGGTACTGAGTGATAACTTAAGAGTCCCTCACCTTGAAAGATTTTCTTTATCTGCTGAGAAGAAATCACTCTTCTTCATCACAGCATCCAAGGATATGGAATGTGTCCTTTGAACGAACAATTTTTGAGAAAGTGCCTTAGGTACCAATAGCAAAGAGACAGGTAAGGTGCAAAAAATCATGGCAGCATTTTCAGATCTTTTTTACGAAATAATTCATGTCCATCTAAAGCTGACTTGTCACCATCTGTCTCTCTGATAGTGCTTTTCTACTTTTTTATATGTGATGTAAAGGCTTGAATCAATGAAAAGACTCAGCTGCTGAGGTACCTTAAAGCTGCTTTTTCTCTTCGTGTCTCTTGACACAACACTGGCACGCAGCAATGAGAAAAGCACAACATCTATCCCGTGTGACACGAATCACACCTTTGCTGTCCCAGAACCTCCTGCTCAGTGTACATTATAAGCACATTACACATCCTCTTGGTTAGGCTCAGCCCCGAGTCTGGGTGCAGGTCTGGAGTCGCTGCTTGCTCTCACAGTCTGCACTCTGCCTTGGCCTTCAGCCCTCCCAAACACACAGCTGGCTGGAGCTGCCTCTGCCCCAGCCCTCAGCAAGCCTCTCCACCCCCTCCTGCCTCAGACCACCAAATTCCCACTGACATCCCCCTACCTGCTTCCATGGGTATCGAGTCTGCAGATCTGCTCTCCCGTTTCTAGCCCTGCGTCAGATATGTTGATGATCTTCTGCCTACAATGCCCAGACAAGAGAAAGACTAATCAACAACTGACATGATTTTGCAGATGGAAAACAAAAATAATCCAGGTGTCAGCCAGCAGAGCTGAAATCTGGGAGAGGAGAGGAGAGGAGAGGAGAGGAGAGGAGAGGAGAGGAGAGGAGAGGAGAGGAGAGGAGAGGAGAGGAGAGGAGAGGAGAGGAGAGGAGAGGAGAGGAGAGGAGAGGAGAGGAGAGGAGAGGAGAGGAGAGGAGAGGAGAGGAGAGGAGAGGAGAGGAGAGGAGAGGAGAGGAGAGGAGAGGAGAGGAGAGGAGAGGAGAGGAGAGGAGAGGAGAGGAGAGGAGAGGAGAGGAGAGGAGAGGAGAGGAGAGGAGAGGAGAGGAGAGGAGAGGAGAGGAGAGGAGAGGAGAGGAGAGGAGAGGAGAGGAGAGGAGAGGAGAGGAGAGGAGAGGAGAGGAGAGGAGAGGAGAGGAGAGGAGAGGAGAGGAGAGGAGAGGAGAGGAGAGGAGAGGAGAGGAGAGGAGAGGAGAGGAGAGATAAATCTGTTTAGGAATCTGTATCGATGCTGAAGAACTCTTGCAAAGCCAGTGACCAGCTGTCATTTGGGGCCTGAGGATACCAATGTGTGAAAGTGCTTCTACTCACTCTCCAGGGTAGCAAGGATTGGTTATGCTCCCATACAATAAGGAGCAGACCCTAGGACAGCCACAGGCCACCTGACCCAAACCAACCTTTCTGCTCATTTCTCTCTGGGCTCTTCAAGCCCTCTGCTGTTTGCTCACAGCCCAGCAGACTGGGAGATGCAAGATGTATCACTTAAGTGATTTCTGCATTGAATTTCAGCCAAGAGGATCCCCAGGTGGCCCCAGACCAGCCTGACTGGTGGCTGAGTGGTTAATGTGCTGCATTAAACTCGTGGTGGCCTCTCTTCTGGATCTCTTTTATGGCATCACATGAAATGGCTCTTTAGCAAATGTGGCCAGAGAAGTCATACTCAAATATCTAATCTAGTTTCCAGAGTGGAACCTGAATAAGCGGGAGTTTCTTGAATCTCCCATCACTCTCTAAAGACTAGAAATAGATACAGCAGGAGCATATCAATAACAGGTCCTCTCATGCAGCAGAGTCTGATCAGCCTTTCTCCCTGCCTCCATCTCTTGTTTGATGCTACTGTCTCCCACCTGAGTCTTCAGCAGCTTCATTAACAGCAAGGACAAGGACCAAATGTCCGGGCTGGGTGATTAGGGGCTCCATGACAGAAGATGGCTTCCTGTGAGCCTGGAGTATTCACACAGGGAGATGAAAGCTGCTGCTCTCCTTCTCCACCAGTATCAACCCCTGGAAGAGGCTTCTTCCACTCAGTCCTCCCATTTTAGCAATTAGTGAATTGGGCAGTGTACCTTAGTGGAGATACACCCTGGCAGCCTCTGCATGCCCTGGGATAGAGCTCTGACAGTGCCATGCTGAGCCCTACAAGGCTGCCTGGCCTTTAAGGTGGCCAGGCTGGCAGTGGCACAGAGCCTCATGGCACATCAGCTCACCTGGGGGTGGCTTTATTCCTAGGCAGGACATAAAGGCAGTGTATTCATAGAAGGACACAGGGGAGCACAATTGTGAAGCAAGGCTGCAAAAAAAAAATATATAAAGGAGACATTTTGCCAAAATTAAAGATATTTACAAAACAGTAACAGCATTCCTCAGTTCTTGCAGTACCTTAGTTGTGCTGGGAGGCTCACTAACTGTTTTTTATGGCTCACCCTGGGCAAACACCTCTCAGAAAGGCTTTTAGAGCAGCAACATTTTTTTCTCATGTGAAGATGAATAGCAGATACAGAGCAGGTGCTCTGGGCGAGTTGCCTCTTCCTTGTGTACAGGGAAACCCCCCCCCAGCTTTGCCTTCCTGCAGGTGTGCCAATCCTCCCTTGTGACAGTGCCCTGCAGTAGTATGTGGTGCTAAGGCTGGGCACCTCACTCTTAAATTATTTTAATACACATTTTATTGCATATTTGAATAAACCAATTTCTGAGTTAAGTCCTTGTAAACCAATTTAACTACAGATTTCATCAATTAAATGCATCTTTTATAATATAACCAAAATCAGCCTACTCTTAACACGTAGTAGTTTAAGCACAGTAATTTTGAGTGATAAAACTGAGTTACAGAGTGTTGGAATTAATCTGCTGTTAGCTCTGGAGTAAACTTCACAGGCTGATTGCCTGTGGCTGAAGAAGCCATATGGACAGCCAGGCTGCTTTCCCAGTGGTTTGCATGTAGTGGGCATGTAGAAGTCCATCCAAAAATCCTTCATTTTTTGCCTCACAATTGTCATGAGAAAAGACTACCGAAGGGTTAAAACTGCTGAACCGGTTGGGAAAGAAAGTCTCCTGCTTAACTGGACTTTCTTCCAAACTCGTGACGTGGCTGGACTGAGCTCTGGGGTGGCTCCCCCCTGCTCCATGAGAAGACCCCTCTTGCCTGTCTTCAACCACCGTGACAGACCAACAGAGATGCGAATCCCCTCATCAAGGAACCAAGAACCCCTCTGGCACCCTATTGGCACCCCCATGGCACCCCCATGGCACCCCCATGGCAACCTCCTTCCAGAGACTGGGACTGTACTCCCTCCCAACTCAGGGAGGGGGAAAAACCTAACGTACCTGTGAGCATTCGGCCATGAAAACAATGGACTTCTCCCCTCCATGGAAACCTAATTTCAGCCACCCTTCCCCCAACCAAGAACAGTATATATATTGGGGTTCGGTCCGACTGTCCTTTGAGATCTCCCCAAGACGTGTACCAGCGAGTTTCGGTGGCGGGACCCCGAAGACACCACGTTTTGGTAGCTATACCCCATTCCCTGACCTCCTTTCCTCCCTTTTTCCTGTCTTACCCTTCTCTTCCCCGGATCCCTTAACCAAACGCATATTTAGCTGTGGTTATAATCAATAAAATTGCACCTTGTTGATTTGTTACTGCAAAACCCCAGCGCCTCGTGTTGGTTATTTTTGCACCCAAAAATCATTCGTCACCCGTTCATTTCGGGCGGACCTTCACAGGGCAGGAGCAGGAAGGTGGTGAGGGAGGTCAGCAGAACGGCTCCTTGTGCTCTCCTACAGACACCACCTCATCACTGGTGGTGGTGCCTCAGCCACAGGTGCAGCAATTGTTTGTGCTGTGCTGAGCTGTGCTGGCAGCAGCCATTTCATCACATGGACCCTGGGGCTGCTGCTGCTTTCTCCTGCTGCAAACCAGCAGCCAGGCCCCAGGCACTAAAGCCCTGCTTCTTCCCTTGATGTGACACAGCCAGAGCAGCCCACAGCAGCAAAGGAGCTGTTTGACATGGCACAGCTGCTCAAAGGGCTCATTCTCCATAGCCACCCCATTACCAGCTTGGGAATCAAAGGATTTTGCTCCCCCCAGCAGCTGAGCAGGCAAGGTTTACACGCAGCTTTCCTTTACCGCTGTGTTTTAATCTCTGCTGCAGCAAAGCCCTCAAATGGGTCCTCAGTAGCTACTGTGCCTTATTCCCAGGCTGCTCATTCCTGCCATCATTCACTTTGATGTCCCAGCACACAGAAATAGGAATTACTAAAAACCTTTGCATCAAATCCAGCGCCACCAGGAGCTTTCTGTGCATTTTAGAAAAGCCCAGGCTGGTATAGAAAGTTCCCTGTTGCGACAAACAGCAGGGCCTGAGTGAGGGCAGTGCCTCTCCTGGCCATGAACCCATTTTGTGATGCCCTCAGACAGGTGAGCTAAAAGTCCACAGAGGCCAACAACCCACTTGTTTTGTTTTTCTGGTTACTGCAAGCAGCAGCCACAATGTCAACTTTTCCTGCCACATGGGACTGCAGACCTATTTTCAAGTTTTACAAGGGTGATTCAGGGATCCAAAAGGGCAGGAGGGAGCAGAGGCAGCAGTAGAACTGAAGCCTACTTCTATTTCTGCTTTCAAACTATTAAACCAAAGAGCAAAGCAGGGTCTGAATGACTCGTACTTACATGGCAAGGTGGTGAGATCCTGAAATCCATCATAAAAGGTTTTCTCAGTGGTATTTGACAGTGATTTGTCAATAAGCAAGACCTTGCACCTAGTGAAGGTGGCTGACATCTGCAGTGGAGGAGGTAGGAAGGAAAAGGTTCTGAGTACAATTGCACCTGGAATGAGATCACCCAGAAATGGCAGAGAGGAGGATTGAGCTCGTCAGCAGAAATTGGGACGTGCTCCCAAGCATGGAGCGTAAACTGGAACCTGGCTGCACGAAGTCAGGTGCCAAGGACAGGGTGATACTTTTAGCACTTGTCTTTTTACTCTTGAAGCCACAAAAAAGGTAAAGTTTATTACACAGCAGCTGTGAGTACTTTAAAAGTATCCGTGAAACCAAGAAGAAAAATCATGAAAATCTCCTCTGCAGATTTGCTTCCACCAGCTCCCATATGGTGGGAGGACTATTCAAGGAGATCTTCCAGCTCTCTCCCATGATTATTCCATAATGTAAAATATGAATATTGTGTGGGGGAGGTTAGAGAAAGGATTTTCTTCTTTTTCCTATGTAAAAAACTCTTTTTTTTTTCCCTGACAGTTGTTCTTTTATCTTATAAAAAAAAAACAAAAACAGTTTACTGAATTATGCCAGGTGGCTAATTAAAAGAATTAAAAGCTGATCTAGAGAAAATGCAGACCCTTGCTAGCATGTAGAACTTTTAAGACAATAACTTTTATAAAGAAAAAGTTTTCAAAAACTTTTTTTTTAACAAGGAAGCCACAAACAGGCTTTTGTGTGCAAAATTTAAAAAATTATGTAAAGCTATCAAATTCCACAGGGACTCTCAGCTACCAGTGGAAGGAGAAAAATTTGGCCTAGGATACAGCTATCCCCTCCCTTCCTTTTTTCCATTTGTGAGTTTTCATGCATTAAGGCTATTTTGAGTTCCATAACCAAACAGAAGGAACAAATCAAAACCAATATCCCTAATAAAAATCTTCCCTCTACAGTGACAACGGGAGTTATGTAACACACTTCAATAATCTAACTCTTAAATGGGAGAATTGAACATGTCAGCTGTAATCATAAGAGGAAGAAAAGCAGTGTGAATTTAAAGATTTTTTTTTCTGGCATGTGTCAGCAGATCAGAAAGTAAAAACCACTCAGCTCATACTCATAAAGTTCAGAAATTGTCCCAGCACCAGTTCTCAATCTTCAGGCAAATGGTGACCACAGCTAATCTTTAGCCACCAGTCATGAACTCCAGTAAAAAAGTTTTACAGACTATCTCCTATTGTTTTGATTTAGAGACATTTGCTGATTTGAAGTCTAGAAAATATCTTCAAACCAATTTTCAGAGATCACAGTGCAGACTCCTTTGCATTTTTCCAAGACAGGTTTCTCTGGCATACTGTGGACTTGCAGCAGAGTCCAGGTCTTGCCTCCCACCCTATTTTCACGTTTTTACAGGAATTTCTCTGATACAGTGAGACTCCCCGTGCCTCACAATCCAAAGTGAATTTCTTAGCCAGACACTGAAGAGGGAAATCGGGCAGAAATTTCAGGTATGCAGGACAACCAATGCAATTTACATTTTCTGACCACCCTTATATAAAAAGAGGTTTGTGAGTAGTATTTCCAGCTGGCTTAAATAATTTCACCTCTGAAGTTATGTGTGCTGTTGCTCTGGGGGTTTCAGTCCCATTTTCTGGATTGGTTTAGTTACGTTCAAGTGAAAACAATAGTTCTCAATTGAAAGGACTGTGTCATTGATGGAAACAATGTAGAAAAACAGTTGGAAACAGCAATAGCCAAAGAAGGACCAAAGCCCTGCATTTTGGCTCAGGCATTGGATCAAGCGAGGTAAATGCACTGTATGGTTTGTGTTGCTCTTTTTAGTTGAGTCCATCTCCAAACAACAGCTGCTGCACAGCAAGTTATTGGTTTTAAATCACTTTTTCATCTCATGGTCATTAATAATTCTTCTAAAAAGGAAACAGGGCCCTTAATGCCCCTGGTTGCTCCTTGCAGGTGCTGCAGCCAGCACAGCACCAATGCCTTCCACCCAGCTCTGCCCTCCAGCGCCGTCTGTGCTGGGAGCTGGGAATCCTCACACCTGCTTATGTGGCTTCTTCTCTGCCAACACTTTAAAAAATGGTGAAAGCAACATGATTTAAAATGCCAGTCCAAATCCATTGGCATCTGCTGGGATTTCTTGGGGGAAGGAGAAAAGATTCGGAGGTATTCCTCATGGCCACCTTTCTGCAGTGCCCTTTATGCCGTCTCTGTGGGATTTTGAAACTGGGGAGCGCTTCACTGGCTCCAGGATTTTTGGGGGAGGCTGTGAATTTCAGAGCCTTACACAATACAGACCAAATAATTAAATAAAACTTGGGTAAAAGTGTTGCATGGAAAATGAAACACACAGCATAACAAGAGCATCCCCTCATCATGCAGACCTGGAGTGAGGGTACCCTTCTCTGACATCCACTAGCAGTCTGACATTGCCACCAGAGACCAGCAGCAGGCATGAGCAGACAGTGGTTGCTGCATGGTGCTGAAAGTTGATCATTCTGCAGAACAGAAAGAAGGTGTCATAATTCCTGCTAACACAGAGTGAAGTATTCCAGTAATAACTCTGAAACAGAGATGCTTGGTAAGGAGTGACTAGTATGCCTAAACATGCCCCTCTAATGACATTTCATTAAGGTACCTGAGCCTTCCTTACAGGGCTGTCAGGTCTGACACTGGACCTCTGGGAAAGCAATTGCCCTTCTGCATCAGCCACTGGAAGTCAGACAGAAAAGCAAGGGCATCTCAAGTAATGCTTGACACGCGTGTTCAGGAATCTCAGCCATTCCCAGAGGATCCAAAGGCATGCCCTTCTTTTGCTGTATTGTTTGAGCAATGTTCTCTGTAGCAAAAATAGACAGAAAGGACATGTAAAACAAAAGCTAAAAGCCATTTGACTGCAAAGAACAATTTCCACCTGAGCACAATGTGGTTTCTGGAGTAGGAAAAGAGTCACCTACTTTTCTCTCATTGTTAATAT
This sequence comes from Melospiza georgiana, assembly GCF_028018845.1. Classification (NCBI taxonomy): domain Eukaryota; kingdom Metazoa; phylum Chordata; class Aves; order Passeriformes; family Passerellidae; genus Melospiza; species Melospiza georgiana. The sequence continues at coordinate 104,341,280 of NC_080432.1, read as the reverse complement.
GCCTTTTTATTAGTGTTAGTCTTTCCAGCTCTACAGGCTCTTTCTCTGGCTCTTAAGGCACTTTCAGGGTAGTTAATCCTGTCCTCTTGCAGAACAGGTAGCTATAATCTTGCTTGGCATGTGGGTTGCCATCACCATTGAATGCAGTGCCATTATATCACTGGGTAAAAACGACCGACCCCCAGCTGGCTGCAGCCTCCTTTCAGGAGAGCACTAAGGCCTCCCCTGGGTCTCCTTCTCTCCAGGCTAAACAACCCCAGCTCCCATCACCCACTCCTCATGAGACCTGTGCCCCAGACCCTTCACCAGCTTTGCTGCCCTTCCAGCACCTCAATTCCTTCCTCTAGTGAGGGGCCCAGAACTGGACTCAGGATCCACAGCGCGGCCTCACCAGCGCTGAGTGCAGGGGAATGAGACTCCCTGAGTCCTGCTGGACACACTTCTTCTTTCCCATGTTAAAGGGACTCTGATGTGTCCCTTGTTTCTCTGCCCTTCCATGAAACTTCTCTTTGTTCATTCCTTGTTCAAAGAGATTCAAAACCCCAAGCCCAACACTGTACTTTGATATAATTTCTCTCTTCAGTAGAGCCCTTTCTCCTCCTCCATTATTGGATTTTTTTGGACCCTGCCAGTTTTCTTATGCAATATAGTTTCCACATATTTCTGCACTGTACCTAAGAATGTGTTTTCAACACAATATTCTTTCTATGAAGAGGGAATGTTCCATCTATATTTCCCATGTCAACCCTTGTTCAGTCCTTTCGTGAGATGTGTGGCTATATCTGCATGATCTGCAGGTGCAAAACCCTGGAAGGCTCCAGTCACCCAAGCTTAAATTGTATTCCTGGAGATTTCACGTGATGGACTCAATTTTTTCACACTTCACTCAGTTCTTGGATTTCTGCAGTAAATATCCTCCTTCCTCCTTTATTTTCCACCAATTATAGTATCTATGAAACTGAGGTTTCGCAGATTGGCAACTTTTGTGGTTTTAATTTCTGCTTTTGAAAGATAGTGGTAGGTCCCAGCAGATTCATCTTTCCTTCTACTTCTTAAAATGCAAATAATTAATTGAATGTGGTAAAAACCTTCAGGTATTTGTGGATGGAAAAAGAAATGTCTGGTTCCCAAAACATGTGTTCAACAGATGGTGGTAAAAATGCACTACTCCTTTTGTATTTGAAAAACAGGTTTTAAATCCTCATTTTTTAGGAAACCAAACAGGGATAAAATTTTCTATTGTTGTAAAAATTGTACTAGTAAAAAATAATTGTTCCACAGTAGATCCTAATTAAGTTGCCAATGCTCCAGTGTTTTCAACACTCACAACCATTTGGAACTTTTCTCAAAGAGAAAAAATTCAAGTGATTATGAGTGATCACTTGCAAAATGGTCCAAATGGTTATTCTGCAAAGAGCTGCAGAGGCTCTTGGCAGAGAACAGTTAGATCTGCTGGCTCTCTCCTTGATGTGGTAGAACAAGGTGTTTCATGATGGCACTCCTATGTGCTCCAAAGAGGGTTTTTCACCTGGTTGTTGAACACTATGCATACAGACACATGTCCATGGCCATACAAATGCTTGTATGAAATACTGAGGCACAAAACCGTTCATTAGTTCACAGTTCTTCTGTTTCTTGTGTTGGCCTTCACAGTCAGCATTACCCAGAAGCTGAGCCGGGTAAAACCCACCTGCAACTTGGAGAGCAATGCCAGTCATTGCACTGAAAGCCTCATTACTGCCATTCTCTGTGTCCTATTTACTGGCATAGAAGACGCTCAAATAGTGATGGTCAGAGAATCAGAAAAGCAATGAGCACTCCCTGGAGTTCCCACTGGCCTTATGTAAAACCCTTCCATCTTTATTGCCATTAAAGCTGATCTGCAGTATTCAGACATCTTCTTTGGAGCTCTTTGGAGAGGATGTATTTCTCATTATTTATTTACTGAAAAACAGAGATGCCTCTTTCTCAGTGGGACCATATGCTGATCTACTACCGTCCTGCTGATCAGGAATATTCACATGAAATTCTCCCCAATGCAGTGCCCACTGTGCTCTCTCATAAAGCCTAAAGTTATTTCTAACTCCAGAGCAAGCACCTCTCCTGCTGTACTTGCCCAACTTACCCAAGGCATCTCAGTAAAGGCAATCTTCTACCTGGCTGAGCTAATTAAGTTGTTACAGACTGGGTAATCCAGGAAGGCTGTGCAGCAAGTCTGCCACTGACAGGGGCAATTTTCTCACTAAAATTAGGCAGAGCTTCTGAGAAGGGAAGAGGTGGATGTGCTTACAGCAAAAAGCGAACATGACACAGTACGACAGCTTTAGGCTGTACCACAGACAAGGGGATGTAAAGCACATCTCCTGGGCTCAGTGGCATGTGCTTTAACACAACTGTACAAAGGCAGCTGCGTGCAAGCATAAAAAATCCTTGTAAATGTATGCAAGCACATAAAAGAGACTGGACACAAAACAGAGTTTATCTCTAGCATGCAAAACTTTTCTCCTGAAGCAGCCACTTAGTCACCACAAGCTCAATTCTCTCCTCCCACCATTTGCAAGGAAATGTTGAAAGGTTCCTTGCCTCCATTCTCCCCTCCTCACCTTATGGTTTCCATTTTATTAAAGCAGATCAGTTTTCAGGTTGAGTATCACCAGAAATACCTCCCTAACAGAAACACAGGAGACAAGCAGTTGTCATGGGGAAATGCTGGCTCCCTGCTGATGACTTTGTGGTGGCTCAGGCAATTCTCTCCTATTTCCACTGAGATGGAATGATAAAACACCTTTGTGCCAAAAGGGTTGTGAGCAAGTGCGGTGCTTACAGCACTTGCTTCACTCCCCTGAAGTTCTGCTATCAGTAGCACTTTTGGACTTGGCTTGTCCCACCCTTGTGGGTACTTCAGCTGCCCGTGGTGGGAAGCCCAGGCAGCAATGGAGGCAGGAGGAGCAGAGAAGAGGGAATGGAGGCTGCCTCTCACAAAGGCACCCGGGGGATCAAACCTGAGTAAGAGGAACAGCCAGGCAGAAATCACAGGGTTTCTGGCAGTGCCCTCTCCATTCTGACACTGCGCTTTGAAAGACTGTGAATATAAGGGAAAGAAAGCACCTTGTTCCACCTTTGTTTAATGCAAAGCCGCAGATTGAATTCATTGTGTGTGTCTGATGAGAAAATGATGAAAGAAACCTCAAGTCCTTTCCATTGGAAGCTTCTGCAATGCGGGGCACAAGTTATCCGCTCCTTTTACTGAGCTGGTCCCTTAGAGGAAAGGCTGAATACTCATGAATGGTAAAAGAGAAAAGGAACTGCCTTTAATTACAATATTCAAATATTTATTTCAGTATCAACTATTCCTCTTAAGATCCTGAAGGGTTCAACTGTTTGTTACTGCAGCACACTCAGCCATGAACATTTTCTTTGGTAGCATGACTGGGAGTATATTTAAAACATAAACACAGCTAAGAGAAGGTTGAAGCTGGAAATTTCCAAATGAATGCTTTTTCTTCCTCCCCCCTTTCTTTCTTGTCTGCCTGCATCACAAGCAGCCTACTCTCCTGTTTGCCTAATGTGTCAGGGTGATGTCCTGTGAGGATTTTAGCTATTTCATCACTTTATACCTGTAGTTCAACAGCAACATCCCAAAGTCCTCAGGAGGCACTTTTCTCTCAACATTATACATCCCCTCTATAGATTGTCTATAGATGGAAGAGATCCATAACTGATGGAGCTGGTGTCACAGGATTCCACTGGCACAGCAGTCAGTACGGAATGCGGCGCTAATTGCAAACAGCACCTATCTGCTCAAATTACTGTCGGAATGCTAACCTTGGGAAAAGATATTTTTATGCATAAGCTTTTCTGCAAAAGAAATATTACTGGAAGTGAAGCAGCCAGGCTTTCAGTTATGAGAATGAGCTCTGCTTTTTCCCTTGTTATTGCTGCTTTCGTGAAGGAAGAAAATATATCTTCAGACCAATTTCCCACTGAGGTTAATAAAAAACAACCCAAAAAACAAGTGGCCATGGTAATTCTGAAAGGGAAAAAAAAATCTAGATCCTGTTATTTTGTAGAGACAGTGTTTGTTTTAGAAAAAATAGAAATTTCCCAGATGACTTAGAGATACGAAATGTAATGTGAAAAATATTCCCATTTGCAGTACAGTGTTTTTAATGGGGTGTCTGCATTTTATGTGGCATAGCACACAGAAAACTTTTTAGGATACATAGAGAAGTATTGTTCAAACACATGTCACAAGGGACTCATTTTAGGATAGTTCTGTGTCACTTCTACAAAAATATATATGGGTTTTGCAAGAGGGTCTGGCATTCAGGGGTGAGGATCCCTTGGCCACCCTGGGCAGCAGTTTGGGTTCAGGATGAGAAAGAGGTTTTATCACTTGCCAGAATGAATTTCAGCACAGAACAATTCCCCAGGAATGAAATAACAGTGGAGAAGAGGACCTGTTCAGGGATTTGGAGAGAGAATACAGAGAAAGGATGCCAGTCTCATCCACCGGCAAACTAATTAGTACAAACTAATGATCTTGATGACCACAATGTGATCCCAGACCCAAGGAAAATATTCCTTTCTCAGAGTAATCGGTCCCTTGCAACCTGAAGGTTGCATAATGTTTCTGCAGGAGAAAAACTGGAGAAAAAAAAGAAAAAAAAAAAAGAAAAGAAAATTAAAAGAAGGATTAAATCAAAGAGTTCTTAAGACTGGTGAAACAATTTTCATCCTTCCATAATAGACTCTTTGTTTTAGAGACTGACACCATTTATTTCAGCAAACTGTTGATTAGGATTTATTTCTTCTCTCACAAAAACTTCCCACCTGGAGTGGAGGAAGTGTTTTCAAATTGTACTGCTGACCGGAATAGCTCCTTATTTCTCAGCATGCCATTTCTGTCATAGGTACATATTTTCCCACTGCACCCGAGAACTATTCAGCATCAAAGCCCATCATGAATTATACACTGAGATCTCACATACAAAATGTTCTCATGTTTACTCACCCTACTGTTAACTTCTTCAAAGTCAGTTAAATTACCTTTCATGTGGACAGAGTCTTCAAAGCAATATGGTTCCTGTGTTCATTTTCCAAAAACAGTAAATTAACTAAATCTGGGGATATGTTCTCATCCCTCTTGAATTCCCTGAACTGCAGTTTTAAGCAACTGCTCATCTTTTGCTACGAGGACCAGTAGCAAAGTAAGTAAGGTGATGCACTGTGATGCCTAAGACATGTATTCATCTTGCTCCAGATTCATCCTAAAACCTGCTCCCTATTGTCCTGGCTTAAAACGGGTATCTGGACAAAGGCACTGGGAAGTGAAAAGTAGCCAAATATGATGCAAACTTTTTATACTTATGCTCTAAAAATGATCACTTTTCAGAAAGCATTAAAAGTCTACCAGCATCTTTAAGACAAAAATATACTTCACAAAAAAAAAAATTTAAAATTTGAAAAACTGGAAGCTGCAAGAAATCCCCTTTCCAAGAATCACAGAAGGGTTAAGGTTAGAAGGGATCACTGGAGGTCATCTAGTCCAACTTCCCTGCTCAAGCAGGATCCCCTAGAGCATGCTACTCATGATTCTGTCCAAATGGCTTCAGAATATCTCTAGGGAAGGAGATACTCACAATGCATGCAAATGAAACAATGAGGTATTTTAATATCACTTCTATTCATTCACATGCATTCATTACCTGAGCAATCTAGGTTGAAAATGAAACTTTTACATTCACACTCCTACAAGCAAAAAGCTGAGGCAGCAAAACTGAAGTTCAATTAGCAGCTACCTGGCAGCTCAATTAGCAATTCCCTTCAATGAGCTCCACCTGGGCTATTATAGCCCACTGGCTCTGGGATAGTTCAGCCACAGCTAGCTAGGGTATTTGGCTCTCTACTGTTATCCTGAGAAATGGAAACAGTGCTAAAGTAATTATTCTTCAGGACACAAGAAAAATTGGTGTTTTGACTAATGAAACGTAGTAAGCAATGAAGCCTCCATTAATATTATCAGATTTTTTTAATGTGATGGATGATGAAGCATTAAGGTTTCTGTAGCATTTGCTGATTTCAGCTCTTAGGAATACTGACCTTTTAAATCTCATTGTTCGAGTGACTGTGTCCTAAATTGCTATTCTTGAGAGTTTTTCATAGTTTAAATACAACATTAGGGAAACAAATTCTTCCAACTTGACCCTCTTAAGAGCTGAGTGACAACTACTACTATTACCATTTGCTGACTGGATTTTTTTCTTTTTTTCTTCTTTTTTTTTTTCTCTTGTTTATTTTTTTTTTTTTAAAGCTGCATTCAGTCAGGGATATGAGCAAAGAAAGTATGATGTCCAAAGGAAGTATTATCAAAGCAGCTGGTCCACAGATCATGTGTAACTTTGAAAGCAGCTCTATTTGAGATATTTCATATCTCCATGTGGTTCCCTCATTGTCAGAAAAGCAACTGCATATAAATAAATCTTCAATGAATGATGCAGGAGGATTTTTTCTTTTGACAGACCAATATTCAGTCAGATTTTTTTTTTTGTTTTTACAAATGATTCTCATTTAACAGGCAGATCAGTTTGAAGAAACTGTTTCAATCACCTCATGCAGAAGCCCTCACCAAAGCCCAAGTTGATTTTGCCTGTCTTAAATCTGTAAGTCTTCAGGTCACCTCTTTCATTTTATGATTTTTCAGGACAGGAAATTAGCAGATTGAAAATGCGTGGAGAAATTACCTTCCTCTTTTTTTCTTATTGAAAAGAAACATTGAAAATATTCCCCGATCCCAAATCCAAAATGCATAGCAAAATGCATTTTTCCTCTGGCAAAGTGCAGCGAAGTCGGTCAACGGAGTCGAAACAAAATTTCCTTTGCCTAATTTTCCTTTCTGCCATCTTGCTCTCTCTAGTCCTTTTCTCTGTCCTCAAGGATGTAGGCAAAATGCAAGGACAAAAGCTATGGAGCATCCTCTGACCTTACCTGAAGTTGTTTCCCAAGTCACACGAGCACAATGGAGGATGCTGACCACTATCCAGTTGGGCTGGTGCAAATTCCTTTGTCCATGCTTGGACACTGACCATGCTTTAACACTGACCACTCGAGCCAGCAATTAGAGAGCACATAACCTGGGAGACCATCCAGAGCTTGACTGGATGAACATTGGCACTGGGAACATTTTCATTCCTCATGGAATACCATAGAAAAACCCACATAGCAGCCAGGATACAATGCCATGCACAACCACAGGACCCCTCCACTGCCTTGCCTGGGTGACACAAATGGCACAGCCCTGTCAGAGTGATGCTCTCAGCCAAAATACATGTCAGTGTTCACAGAGAGTGTCCCTACTCACAGAACTCTCAGCATCACCCATGCCTAAGCCAGTCCATGGTGACTGATCAGAGTAGCTGACACAAGACAGAGTGAGAACTCTGGTAGGATTAAAAATATAATAGCAGAGATTATGTAACCATATACGTAACCATAGAGATATTTTCCACCTGTATTTCTCTGAGACAAGGTATTACGAGAATTTCTTACAGAATCAACAGCATGTGGTACCGTCTCCCAGGTGACAGAACCTCAGGAAGTGGTCTCAAATTTCACCAGAGGAGGTTTAGACTGGATATGAGGAAAAAACTTATCATGGAAAGGGTTGTAAAGCATGGAAACAGACTGCCCAGGGTAGTGGTAGGATCACTATGCCTGAAAGCATTCAAAAAATGTGTGGATATGGTACCTGAGGACATGGCTTGATGGTGAACATGGTAGTGGTGCTGGGTTGACAGTTGGACTCGATAAACACAGAGGAGTTTTCCACCACTAACAGTTCTATGATTCTGTAATAGCAGTGTCATGTTAGATAGAGTAAGGTGTGGTTAATTAATAGATCAAAAGTAGCTGTCATTAGAGAAAGGCTGTGCAATTAGCAGGGATGTTTTTATAAATTCCAATTTGTTCAGAACCTCTTCTGATGGTATGAAAGCCCAAATGGTCACAAAGTTGCTGCAACAGCAGACCAAGGCCACCTCTTCCAAAACACTGGATTACCCTTCCTCTCCAGTCTGTTGTATAATACTATTAATTCCAGATTTCTGTGCACAGCTGTTTCAACTTCATTGTTTGAGTTTCTTCCTTCACTAAATATTTCACCATTCCTCACTGCAGAAATACATACTAGAGCTTCTTGGCATGGATTTTTCCTTTTGTCTCTCTGGCCTCTTCATGACCTAGCCACAGCTGGGACCCCAGATGCTTCTTTCCAGCACAGGTTTTCAAAAATCTGCTGCTCTAGAATCTCTTTCTAATCTCTTCTCTTCAAGAAGCTGGACTTCATTCTTGCTCATCTGCATAGCTTCACTTGACACAGAGCTTGGACCTTTTTTAGCCCAATTTACGTGGCTAGGCAGTATTACACTGCTGCAGTCGTCAGAGATGACGCGTGGTGGGGAAGAGTCCAACTGGTCAGTGGCTTGGATCCAAAATCCTTGAGCTTCATCTCACCTACACTAGATTTAATTGGTTCCATCTAATTTCTCTAGTATCTAATTTTATATCATTAGCAGTCTCAAGGTCTTCACTATGTCAGTGCCTCTAGTAAAATAAACAGTAGTTCATGTTCTTTATTCTTTAATACCTCTGCTTTAGGTTAGAGCAAGGAGACCACAATTAAATTACAGACCACAAGTGGCTGCACACCAGGGGTGTTTTTCTGTACCAAAAGCTCTCCATTACCCAGGCAGCTACTAAAATTTGATCCATGGTTTCACACAGTAGTACTTGACACATTGCATAGACCTACCATGGATTTACTTGTAAAGACATTTCTAACATAACTAAAACCATATTTTGTCTATTGGACCCCTGAGCTGCATCTGATAGCAGCCAGGATCTCCTTCCACATAAAATGCAGCGAGTTGAATTTTCTGGGGACTTTTGGGAGTGAGGAATTGACCATCATATCCTGATCTGATCTAGTTCTGTTTAGCACCTATGTGCAGGACTAGGTGGGAGAGGCATTAAAATATTTACATTTATATATGGTGTCCATTTTTGACTCTCTTATTCTTAAAGGCAGAGTACAGTCTAATGTCAAATGCCATAGGACTTTCCCCTCTCCCAAGACAGTATACTTGCAAAGAGCTTAATCTCTTGCTAAGACAGAGCTGCCCCACAATTTAGAGTGCACATGGAGCCAGTGGATTTCACTGCTGCAGTGTAATTCTCAGCTGTCATATATCCTGCACAGAACTGGGTTTCTGTCCTTGATTTTTCATCAAATCATTGGGTAATTGCATGATAAGCAACAACTAGCAGGAGTAGCATAGCTGTCTGGAGAACTCCTGGACTGTATGGTAAGAGGTGACAAAAGCAGGACACCAGGATTGCGGCAGAGAGGTGTAAGTGTGAGCATGAAACACCACCTATGAGCATTGACACAGTACTGCCTGAGCTGCCAACGTGCAGTCACATTTAAGAAAGCACAGCCTGAAACCTGAGGTTCAGCCAGTTACAATTTTAACACTAAATGGAGCAGACACCTGATACTCGTTATGAAACAGGGATGGCCACCACTGGCTGAGGTGCAGCAGGCAGGCCTGTGCTTGGAGAAGTGTTTTGCTGATATTACCTGAGGTGCAAATACCACGAGAGAGCAGTGACTGAGGCCACCCTGGTGCTAAGTGGATACAATTTTGCATCTTCTGTTATCAGAGAAATTTGTTTAATGTCCCTCTGTGCTCCTTTCCCCATCTCACCTCCATCAATGGACTCCAGAAGTACCTCTGCAATGAGCAAGGTCAGTCCTTTCAGTCACCAGCCTGCTTGAATGTAACTGGTAACCTTGAAGATATCATCCCCAGAAGCTATCTTTGCTTATTTCTAACAGGAAAATAATACATTTAGTTTGTTCTGTGAATCAGAAGAATGACTGCCTCCTTCTAATATTGCAAGATGTATGCAGCATGGTATGACATTGTCCTTTTCATCCACACAGTCTCTCCTAGGAACATATCTGCTATTATTTCAAACGCTTCTTTCATATTAATAACTCACCAGGTAATAATTAATCTCCATTTCATCTCTTTTGCAATACAATAATCATAACTTTGATTTTACACATGGAAGAATTTGAGGTAACTGCGACCCTGTTCCCACATTTTCATACCACATTATCTTTGTCACTTTCTTCCTTACACAAATCACACATAGAAAAATTAAAGTGACCACACCAAAGCAATTATAAAGGCCCCTGAAGCTTCTCTTGCCTTTTGTAGGGACACATTTTGCAGAGTCACTCATCTCAGCCTTTTTCATACAGAGCTGTGGTGGTGTTTCAGGACAATCTCTCCATCTACCCCATCAGCCCCTCTGAATGCATCAAAGAAGATCACCTTGGTATGCAGGCCAGCAAAAAGAGAATCTGATGCATGTTCTCTCATGCCTCACAGAAATTACATTTGCCAGACATCTTAATGAACAGTAAATTTAGATGGAGTAAACTACAATTTGTTTCTCACCTTAATTTTTTATCAAAGTGCATGACCATGCATCTTCTAAAAGCCATTTACAAAGTGATAAAGAGAGATCCTTGGTTACTAATTTTAGAGGGATCATGATTTTAGTAGTCTGTCTCACCCACTCTGTCAGGAACACTTATTTCCCACTTGGCATTCTGATGCTGATGGCTTGATTTATGAGAAGACTTGCAATTGTGAAGGACTTGGGCATTTTTCCACTCCAGGAGTGGATGTTGGGTGCCATTTTCTGAGGTTGGCAGACCAGCCAAACGCTGTTGACCTCAGGGCCAGTGGCAGTGTTTCTCAGCTCCAAACCACTGCCCTCCAGGGCTTCTTGGATTTACAAGCATGCATAGCTTTTCTAGGACAGACAGTTATTCCTACTCACCTGCAACCCCAACTCCTTCCACCCCACAAAGCAAGAGCACTGCAGATTAATTTTGGGTTTTGCCAGCAAATTCATTCCCTCACAAGGTGAGAAGGTAGAAGAGAAATGTCAGCTGTGAAGGAGGTGGATTTCTCAAAAGAGAGATACGTTGGTTATTTGTGAAGCAGTGGGGACCTTGGTGGCTATGAAAGTAACTCATTCACATTTACATGGCATTTCACATTCAGAAAATAGCTTTTCCTTAACCATGAGGAGTGATCATTCCGTGACAGTGTTGAAATTGGTCAACAGTCTGTAAATAGTCTCTCCTGTCACCCATGCACTATCTTCTTAGAGGAATAAAATTAAAATTAAAATTTAGTGTTTGGCACTCTCAGATTATACTCACCAACATTTATTTAATCTCTCCCTCTCCGTATTCTCATTGTGTGAATGGAAAGACAAATGTAAGAACATTGAAATATGAATGTTTTGAAAACATGGATCTGGACTTGTGCCCCGTGTCACTTCAACTTCTCTGCCTCTAGATCACACATAAACTGCTCAATATATCATATCTATCCTTAAAGTCTGGGCTCACTCTCCCCAGCCTCTAATAGACCTTGTGAGAAATACAAGCACAGCTTTACACTCTATCTCAGTTCTTTCCAAAACCCAAGAAACTGTTACAATAAAGAAAGAAAAAATGAGTTTAAAAGGAGAAAATAAATTGAATCTGTCAAACCAAATAGCAAGTAGGCTAGCTGGTTAGTTAAATAATTTTTATTGGCTTTTTCCAACTAATCTGCCTGCAGGATTTATTAGTCTTCTACTATATCCTCAAATAAAGCATCTGACTTTAGTTCCAGTTTATGCTTTAGGCATTAATAATTTTGTACACCCTAGAGAGCATTTATATTATTTATTAATTTTATCTAACCATAATTACAGTCATTGTGGCTGTTTAATGAAAAGTTACTGTGGGCCAAGTTTCCAGAATTCTAATTGCATTTCATCATTTTTTCAGAGAGGGCTTTTGGACTGTTTGGTTCCTTACCCAAGGGCTTCCCGCAGCCAGAAAACCTTATGAAGAAGGGATAACCAGAATGGGTTGTGTCCTGGCCCCATGCAGAAGAGAAGCACTGCCATGCCTTGTTATTCTTTTAGCAGGACTGTCAGAGTCACTCCAGCTTGCTCCGTTCAGGTTTGCACCAACGTCCGCACACAATTCTCATCATGCCAGAACCAGGGCACACAAGGAGAGAGGAGGCAGAAAGACTCTGCATCTCTCACCTCTTTGGTTTCTGCAGCAACGCTGAGATCAAAGCTTCTGATTCTGAGGCTAGAGATGCACTTGCAGTTCTGTGGTCTGTGGTAATGAGCCACAAGTAAATCCTTGCACAGCCCGTTCTGGGTTGCTCCATGGCTGTGAAAACGAGATGCTTGCGTTACATGAAACGAAGTCATCTTTACTTTTCTCATAGTTTTCCTATGTGGATCTTGTCAGTTTGCTGAAGAGCAGACAGTGTGTGGCTCTCAATCTTCAAAGCCATTCCTTCATGCTGTAGTTTTGTCTTCTCAAAGTTTTGAGCAGCTGCTAACCTCCAGCCATTCCGGAGATGGCACTGACTGAAATCTCTTGTGTTGTTCAGGAATCCTACACCTCATTACTTTGAAGTGGGCAGGAGGAAAGGTTTCAGTGAGTCAACCCTTTGCACTATAGAAATGGCACTGCTGTAGGCTACAGAGAAGGGAAAAATCCATGTGGTACTCTGGCTACTTCTCCTTTTTTCTTTATTAAAACTTATAAGTTGGATAGGCTGTTAGGAAAGAAATCTGACCCAGCTTATCTAAATGCAGAGGATCTTCTTCAAAGAAGATCTCAAGGCATTTGTGTCTGGTAGGTTCAATATTCCATGAATATATCTGAGAGAAAAATTTCCATTAATAAAAGTAATATTAATCTATGTAAGGTAACCAGATAGCATTCAGACAAGATTATCTTACTCTATGTAGGTTAAATTCATATATTCATTTGCTGCTGGTGAACAAGCTGTCTTTAGGACCTTTGCCCATGTGAGGCCATAATGATTTCTTATTTTGCAGTCAGCTGAGTTTCTACTTGTTCCAGCTTTTTAACTTTAACAAATCCAGCATTAGCCTGAAGTCTTTCTACTCCTTCAGCTGTAAGTTGTTCTCTATATTGTGGCCCCAAGATAATTCTAATTACTCAGACATTTTCATGCATTAAGTCTTACAGAATGGATTAAGATTTAATTTTAATTTTAAATTTAGATCCTGAATTTCAAATTCAGTTCTCATCCCTAAAAGTCCGAACCAGGGACCTGGTCACATCATTCATCTGGTCTTCCCACCCACAAGAAGTCTGGGGTGTGGACAGGTGATTGCTCAGCAGGGACATGAAAACACTGCCTGCTGACAGACCTGCTCTGGGATCCCAGTGTTTCCACACAGCCTTTCTCAGGGATCATGATGTTTCACCACAACACGAGATCTCATCACCTGAGGGCTTCTTCTGAGATACACAGAGAAGGCAGTCAGGCATTTAGCAGAGCCAAAAAAGTCTCTTTGAACATCATGGAGTGGAGTGTGCAGATTTAGAGTTTTGGAGGGTGACTGAGGGAAAAGACAAACAAGCCTAGGGAAAGAGAACAAGAAAATAAACAGAAATCCAAAGGGAGCAAAGCACAGTGCCTGATGTGGATGCTTGCAGACGTGCACGAGTTGTTGCTTGCTCAGACTCATAAGTAGGGTCCATGGTGTGGGAACGAGGCCCTGGGGGTGGCTCAGCAGTCCTGACACTGCTCCTGGAGCTGGCAGTGACACCGCCTCGATCCCAGTGCCAGCTGTGCCACAGCCCAAACGCGCAGGACAGGGGTGAGATGGCAAGGGGAGACACTGAGGAGATTCCATGCAGGCAGCGACAGGCGGGGAGGAGCAAGCAGAGCCTCCCCATCCCAAATGCAGCTCTCTTACAGGATGATGCAGTCTGTCATCCCCTACCCACCATGAAGCCAAATCCAAAGGTGATTCCAGGGCCAAAGAGCTCTCAGGGAAGGTGCTTGTGTCAATCCCTGTGACATTTCAGGCAGCATCAACACAAACCATGGAAACTTTTGCATCCTAAGTTCACCCTGTGCTGCAGATAGCCACCAGCATAGGGCTGATGGCCCTCCACATCTTCTCAAGGTTTGTGCCCCCATCCATTGGAGTGGGCTCTGCTGGGCCAGACATATCCACAGGCCAGGGAAACCACAAATAGCAACACAGGTAGGATGGGAAAATAAATTATTTGAAGGAAGGTGTGTGCTATTACAGGTTTTTTGCTATTGTTTTATTTTTCCTTTAAAGCAAATACTAAAAAAAAGGTTACTAAGGATGGCAATACTAAAATTGGAGAAAAGAGGAGATACTTTCATATGAAAAATAAGGCATATATTAAAAACTATTATAAAACTGTAATAAACGTGTGCAAATTCTGTAACATTTTTCAAGTTACAGTGACATTAATAAACACAGTGCTAAGAACTTGAATAAAATATAATTATCTTTTCTTTTAACCACTTCCTTCTCAATCTCATCTGTTTCAAAACCACAGTTTCAGTAATATCTCAGCCATCCTGATTAAATGAACAGGACTAAGGGCTGAATCCTTTCTGCAAAATAATGCTTTTTTTCACCCAACCACTTTGCATGGCATTTGAGACTTTGAAAAAGAAATACTGACTGTACAAATTAATATGATCTATATTAACAAAAATTATAAAATAAAAATATAAATTCCATCACTGCTGCTGTACCCTTAAGTAACTATTTTGTTAAATGTAAGGAAAAAAACTATCATTTTATAGTTAAAAATAAACAGCAGCTTGCAAACTAGCCATGATCTGAAGACAGCCATAAAATTCTTTTAAAGCCTTTAGACTCCATGCCTCTTTACTCCACAGGGGAGAGAATGCAGGACGAGCAGGAGAGAATCCCAGGACATCTGATAGCCAGCAAGAGACAGAGAGAAAGAGGGAGCACAGGGTGGCTCTTATCTAGAAAAAGAAATAGCAGCTGACACAGCTGTGAGCAGGCTTATATTATTTTATTTTCAACGTACGACTGACATGCTTAGCAAACATTTCTTGAGATTTGAGGGCTCTATCTCCCAAGCATTGCAAGTAGGATGAGCATGGGTACCCACTGCCTCCCCCTGCACCTCAAGGTTATTAAAAGAATGAAGACATAGGCGTGGATTTAATGCCACTGGAGCCTGTTCAATCCCCTGGGTTGAATTGTACCTAGTCTCAAAGAGACCTGTAAATTTTTTGCTTGGGAACAGCCATTAAACATCATCAGCTTTCAGTCCCTACTAACTCCCACTGAAGTCAGAGCCGTGAGCTGTCCCCAGAGCCCCGCAAACCCTGGAGCAGGCAAGCAGCAGCCACTGAGACCCCCCAAACCCTGGAGCAGGCAAGCAGCAGCCACTGAGACCCCCCAAACCCTGGAGCAGGCAAGCAGCAGCCACTGAGACCCCCCAAACCCTGGAGCAGGCAAGCAGCAGCCACTGAGCCCCCCAAACCCTGGAGCAGGCAAGCAGCAGCCACTGAGACCCCCAAACCCTGGAGCAGGCAAACAGCAGCCACTGAGACCCCCCAAACCCTGGAGCAGGCAAGCAGCAGCCACTGAGACCCCCCAAACCCTGGAGCAGGCAAGCAGCAGCCACTGAGCCCCCCAAACCCTGGCGCAGGCAAGCAGCAGCCACTGAGACCCCCAAACCCTGGAGCAGGCAAGCAGCAGCCACTGAGTCGCTGCAGCACATCTCGGCCCAGGGATCCTCACCAGGAGGGGACAGTCCAGGCTGAATCACTAATTTGCCCCTCTAAAATTGTTTATACAAAAACTCTGGGAATACTGCAGCTCTGGGGACACAGGGAGTCTAGCAATGGGTGCTGCAGGAGGGGGAGCACTGTTACCTCATGCCATACCATCCCATTTATCTCTTGCATGACTGCTGCCTGAACTGAAGAAGCTGAGATTCCTCCCAGAGGTGGGTGGACACTATGCCATGCCTGAGGCTGGCATGACGAGGGCCAGGAGGCCCTCACTGCTCCCCACAGAAGCCCATCATCCACTGCTTGTCTGTGCCCCTGCCTCTCATGGCATGAAAGCTTCTACTGCATGAAATCCATGAGGGAGCAATCCTCCCGTGAAGGAGGCCAGCTTTGGAGCTTAGATTTGTCTGACAGCCACAAGCACAGCTGAGGAGCAAAGAAAAAGAAGGACCACAGTTAATCTTTTGCAAGCATCTCTAGCTGTAACTTTTTAAAAAAGCAGCCACTGAAATACTTGACTGATGGGAAAAGGACAAGAGGGATGCTTTTACTTTTACAAAGTGTAAGCTTTTTTCTATTTGTCATCCAGCTACAAATTACTGCTTGGTTTTCTGTTTTTGCAGGAAAGGCCAGATACATATCAGAAAGTCTGCAGTGTGAGCAGGGCATTTTAGGCCATGTAGATACCTGTCTTCACCATGACTTCCATTATAACTTTGTCTTAAATCTGGCTGCTGCTCTATGTGTCCTCATCTTCCCTTTTCTTCTCACAGACTGCTATCAAATTTTCCATTGCTCAGCCTTTCCCACTGCAGGTTTTCGTGCCCTCCTTTCCACAGTGATTTCCCCAGCTCTTCGCTTTTCTGCTTTCTCTTTTGCCTTTCCTTATAGTTACAGATATGTTCTACACATCTTTTTGAGCTACAAGATTTCCCTCTTCTCTTCTGCCAGTATTCTCATTCAGAGCCCTCCTTCACTGGTTCCTCATCCATTTTCTCCCCATTACCCAGTTTGCATGCTCCCATCTCACACTGCACTGTTACCCTACTGCACAGTGCCCCATTGAAATTGAAGCTGGGGACATTCTTGTGCTACTTAAACCTACATGCAGGTTAAAATATTTCAAAAAACCCATAATGGTATCTTTACCAAAGCAAGTGGAAACAGCCCACCCTCCCCTTCTCCTTGCTGAAATTACATGCTTTATTCTTCTTCTGACCTCTTTACCGTTTCCTTTATATCCTCCCTGATGATTTAATTTTTTTCTTTCAGTCCCTTTCTCACATAGTTTGAGTTCTACCTCTCTTCCCCCCCCCCAAAAAAAAAGGATTCTTGGGAAAAAACATGTTCTTGGAACTTATATTTCACATTTTTCTGCATTTCTTCCCTGGATCATGAAATTCACTGAACCCTCAGTTGTTACCCTAGTCTGCAATTATTATTTCCAGCTTTGGTCTGGATCTCTTCCAAGCTGCTTTTTATTTTTACCACTCTTCACAAACCACTTGGAGTTTCCAGCCTCGTTTTTATTCCAGGGTCTGAGCAGCCTCTTGATCTTTCTGCTGTTCTTGCATAGCCACATATGGCTCCTCCACCTTGTGCTGCCTCCCCCCACCTGGCTGGCCACTACACAGTGTTTCATGGTGTTAATCTCTCCCATTGATCTCCTCCCTTTTCCAACTGACTCTAGTGATGATATTAGACAGTATTCTGGGTGTTCTTCTTCCCTCTGCAGCCTTCTGGGTGATCTAAGCCACACGAGGTTTCAGTTTCCATGTGTTTGTCCAGGGCATTGCATTTCAATCTGGGCTCCTTTTCTCCAGTCCAGGATCTGACTGTCTCTGAAGCTCTTTGTTTATCTGTAACTATTTACAAGCAGAGAGGTACTTAGGGGAAATTAATGTCATCCAAAGCAGGCAGCGAATGCGTGTAAAAACTTCTCTCTGCTCTGTCTGGGTTTCTTCAGCCTCATGAGTCTGATTGGAGTTTTTAAGCCTTGCTGGGACAGCAATGGGCACCTCCTGTGATTGAATAACAGCTTCTGACACAAGTAGGGAGAAAAGCTGGGGTGAGGAATTACAGGCATTATTGCACCCTGTCACTTCTGATGAGAAAAAAATAGTGGTAATCTGAAGGGCTGTTGGGAAAGCAGGATACACACAGTGAAAATGTGTGTCGTGTCTTATTTTCCTGTAGATATGTTCCAGCACCAGAATGGGAGAGAAAACTGTTGATGTGGGATGCAAGTGAAAGCAGCAGCATTCCCTGGTCCATGATGATATGTTATGGCAGTTTATCTGTGGCAGGGAAGGAGCAGTTTATGGGAGAGAGCAATATGAGTCCTGCTGCACTGGGAGGGCTTCTCTGCTGTGCTTAAAGGGAATAACTGAAATTTGCTGGTGGCACATCTGCCTGACAGGCACCAGGGTGTTCCTTAGGCCTGGCTCTCAGCAGAACTGACAAAATATTCTTCTTTATGTTGTGAAGTGCATCCTTTTAGTGGTAGGATTTGGCAAGAGCCCTCTGCAAAGGCCAAAAAAGGCTATGGAGGGACAAAGCAGCAGCCCTGTAGGAGCAGCCTATAGGGAATGTTTAAATATAAGCAAAAAAATGTAATGACAGCTCTGCTGTTTTTTGACTCAAATACAAAAAATCTGATCAACAGGATGGATAGTTCTTAAAAGAGAAAAAAGAGGCAAACATTTTCCAGGAACACCTGTATAATATGCTCTTTACCCTCTTCTGGGAAAGAAGAAACACCCCAGGGAAAGTAAAGATTATTCTACTTAAGTATATTGGAGGCAATTTCTAAGAAGCTAGGAGATTGTAGACACTATCTGGAGTTTGGATAATAGCCATTAACATTCCAGATAAAAGGTTTAGAAGGAAGGCAAGCCTGCAGTCAAATATTCCCTTTCTTAACTGGGTAACATTGATCCCTTCCATTAAGCACACACTCTTCAATGACTGCAGCTTTACCCACGCAGCTTTTTCCCTGTCTGTTTTTGTGTGCAGGACGCCTGGTGCAGTCTGGTTTGTAACCTTTCAACCATATTTTTGAATTGATTGTGACCTTGTGGACTCTTCCCAGGGCCAGCACTCATCTTGGATCAACCTTGGCACTCTCTTTGATGCTCTTTGTTTGCAGAACCAAAGTTACTCGAGCTTCCAACACTGCTGTGCAAACCCATGCTCAAAATGAGCCTTCTTTCCAGACAGACAGAAATTCCTATGGAGTCCCCCATTTGCCTTTGTCTGGGCAGAGATGACCAAGCACAGATTTTCAGGAGCAGCTGAAGAAGCTGTATCCTGACTGGCTGCTCAGCTTGCACAGCATCTGATCCCCTACCACAGGAGATGGCCAAAACTGCACAGAGGCTCTTCCTGCAGACAAATTTTTGTGCACTAGAATCTGTGGTGATTCAGCCACTTGCTTTCATAAATGAGCTTAGTGAATTAGTTGACTTTATTTTAAATGAAGCATGCCAAGTGAATCCACCAGCTTCAGTAACTCTTACTAATAATAGTACTTTTCCTTTATTTCCCTGGCTTATTATTAGTAAAAATGACATAATTTGCTGAGAATATTCAGCTTAAAGTCCACAGATACAGTGTGGGGAGTTTCAGCCTGGATGAAAATTTTCCAAAGCTACTAGCACATGAAAATGTGGTTTTATGATGGAACCAGAATCTTAAACAGCATAACCAAGGCACTGCCACAGTTATACAGTTATGTCTGGAGACAACCATTCTGGCTGAGTGCAGTGGTTTGGTTGTACACTGCTCAGCCATGGATGACTCCATCTGTGGCTCAGAACCAGGAGGGCCATGATCAGCCCCCTAAGTCCTGTAGCACCCTTGGGCAGACAGACTAAAGAGAAGGGAAGGTAAAGAGCATTTACTTCTTTCATACTGTGTCCCGATCATCACTGTGGAACTGATTCTCCACGATGAAGACATCCTAGAGAGTTTTCAGGGAAGCCCATGGGAGGAGCAGAGCCTCATTTGACATAGGAAACAGCAGCCACAAATTTCCTAATTTGGTGTGAGTTACTGCTGTGACGCTCGAGCAGCTCCATTCCCTGAGGTGCAGGTGATATTTGTGTGGATGCAGATTTTAACCTTTTTAATCTTTACTTTGTTTCCGTTTTCAAAAGGCCACAAGATTATTTGCATGATTAGTCAATTTGAGTAGAACAAAGAGCAAGCACAAACCAAAGAAAGGAAAAACAAGGAGTTATTGTAGGGCCATTTCTGCCATCCTGTAAGAGTGTATGACGGCAGAATATGAGGAGGGAGGTGCAGGGAAACTTTTCTTTCTGATAACCTACCTTCTGCAACACTGAACTTTCCTTTGCAAAACACTAGTAAAGATATATACTTTCTTCCTCTCTATCTCCTTGGTGAGAGTTTCAAGGAAGCAAACTGCTGTGTGGCTGCTTTCTGACACCAGGCTGAACGGAACCGTGCTTGCATCAGCACGGCTACAATGGCAGTAGCAGTACAAACGGGAGGGACTTTCCTCCAAGGCTTAAGACTTCATGCATGTCTCACATTATGCCAGAGCTCCTTGCAGGGTATGTGTTGAAATTCCTCTGCAGCATCTCTCAGGCTTTCGGGCAGCATTTTACTTATTTTTGGTCCTTTTCTTGAGCAAGAACTCTCTCTCCACCTGTAGTGGGTAACCCAAGCACTTGATTCCTATGAAGCATTTCCAGAAATGCAACATCTCCTACAGAGTACTTTTGTCTCAATCCCATTATTCACTTCCCTTTTCCCATTCATGTATTTGCAACTCAGATACCTGTCAGGGAACAGGTTTGTCGGTCTCTGCCCTGCACCTTGAAGTGAGGGCTCTGTGCAGGGCTTCTTGTCCTGGCCTGCCATCGTCAGAAGGGCTTTGCAAATCAGTAGGAACAGAACATAAACATTTTGTAGGCAGGCTGGAAAACACTGGACTGATGTTCATGCCAACAGCTCTGCCTCAGAAACAGAATGAACAGGAGCTCATTGGTGGGTGGGATTGTGAGAAAAACACACAAATTTGATGGCAGAAGGCAAAGAAAACAATCTAAGGAATATTAGTGTTCCCACTGATCTTTAAGACTTGCAAATAATACTGCCTTTCATGACACAAGCATTTAAGGAACTATAGCTGCAACCCTGCTCTGCATTTTTTGGTCACCCTCAAGATATTGCAACCAATGTTGCAGCTGAGATCTGTCTCTCAGACTTGCTGTAGTGACTGAAATGGCCACAGGACAGTGCTAACCAAACATCAGGTTTTGTACTACCAGGAGGTGTTGAGATCATTGCCACTACTCCTCAGTGCCAATGAGTGAGTAAATGTGACTGCACTAGACCCAAATGCAGAGAACCACAACATCACTCATACAGCAGATTTAAGTTTCAGTGCCATTTATTCATATGCTCAGAATTCTTTCAAAACTCGCTTCTTTTCAAAGATCCGTAGTTTTCAAATCTAAACTGACAGAAAGCTAAAAACTATTATACCTTAAAAGAAAAAGATGCTTGAATCTGAGACACCCAGGACAGTGGTGATTTGAACAGAAAATCAGTCGGCTGGTCCAAATGAAGGTCTTTTAAGAAACTTTTACTGGAGCTGTGATTTTTTTCTTTTCAAATCAAGTAACTCCCACTGAAGTTTTACAAATGAAAATATGAAACCACTGGCTGTCAAAAAGAGATTAGGAATACATAGCCCTAAATCAGTTCTATTTGGCTGGTAAGCAGAACAGCAGGATTTTCACCCTTCCATTTTTTTTTAACACAACTCATATCTGTGCACAGTAATTTAAATGCAGAGCTAATGGTACCTCTGCCAGGATGTAGAGCGACAAAGATGGATAACAGAATGATGGAGTGTTGACTCACTGGAAGTTTTTTACAATCCTGAACACCCAGCAAAATGGTCCTATTGAGTAATGGCACCAAACATTCCCCAATCCATATTCATTTAATTGTAAAGTTGACAGTTGTGTTTGCATGCACTATAGTGCAAAGCCAGAATATACACTAGAAGCCAAAAAATGCTGGTCTTTTGCATGAAGCAGAATGGAAAAACAAAGTTTGAGATTCCTCTTGTTCTTATATCTCATTTAGGTGAAAGGTGAATTAGTTTGAGCATTGGGTCAAAATTATTGGACACACAGATGCTGTTTATTTTAGCTTTCTATTAACAGTTATAAATTGACAAAACACATCCCTTGCAACAGCTGCACATTCTTAACATTAAAAAGTAGCAATAGCCAAAGGGCTTTTTTTCTTTATCATCTCTTACTGAACTCAAAATGTCAAGTTAGAAATAGGACTGGTAGCAAATAACAGTCATTGTCACATACAATGAAGTATAAGTGACACACAGCACAGAAATGATGCTTCCACTCAGAAATTCTGCATGTATATCCAGCAACCAGTGCTGCTTCAGCCCATCCCAACAAGCTTCAGCTGAATACATGGTGACAGTCACTGCATTTTAATTTCTGTGACTGTGGATCAGATTTCTGATGGGTATTAAGATTCTCTCATTAACATGGACTATAGGAACACCTTTATTTAGTCAGAAAAAGCCCACCAGGTTCAGTGACTTCTGTCTAAGAAGTGGGTAAAAGCAAATGTCTGGAATATGAGTAATGAAAAATAGAAACATGTAAGATGTCAACTCAGCTATTCCTAGCCTCCAATTGGTTGAAGCTCCAGGAGTTCCAGACCAATTGTATCTGGTGTATCTCTTCTGGGATCTTGTCTCACTTCAAGTATAAATTCCTGATATTTCTTCTACTGCTTGATTAACAGAGAATCAACTCATTGGAACATCTTGTTCCTATCTCCTACAGCTTCATTTGATGCCTTGTCATTCCTTACAGGGACAGAAAACAACCACTCCACCCCTATCCATCCATCCTCCACCAAGCTCTTGCATTTTTACCGTCCTCTATCATAATTACCTTTCAGCTGTGCCCCAGGCTGAGGAGTTCTCCCTCATTCACTCTCTTCACAATGAAATAGTGTAGATCACCCTTCTCTCAACCCCTTCCAGTCCCCACTGCACCTCCCCTGAGCCAGAGGGATCAGAACAGCACAGAACACTCAAGACATGTGTGAATCACTGGCCAATGGCATGGTGCTCTTTCCTTGTTCCTCGCCTCCTCTCTAACCTCGCTGGGATTTAGGATGTTTTGAAGCCCTCTATGCTGTGATTCTCCCCCAGCTGTTTTCCCTTTATCACAGAACACAAAGCACTGTACATTTCTATTTGAAGCTTCTTTTTCCATCACAAATGCTGCCAGCCCTTTAGTAATGTGGCTGGGACAAGGATTCAGTCTCCCTGTCTCTCAGGGCACTCTGAGGCTCAGGTCATGCTACTGCCCTATAAATAGCATTTCCCCACCTCAGCAGCCTAAGAGTTCACAGGACAAATGGAGACAATGAAGCATCCAATTCATCACTTCACAAAGCCATTCCTTCATCCCCTGATCAGAAGGCACCATGACAAAAAGATTTTACAGCTGTTTTCTGGAAACTTGTCATGGTGTCAATGTTCAAATCTTCATAGAGCAGTTCAGTCCCACTGCTCAGGGCTGCCTGAAGCAGTTTTTCTATTCGGGGCCACAGAGAAATTCAGCATCCCTCTCTGTCAGTGCAAAGCTACCTCTCTCCTTTACTCCAGGGTCTGGCAGTCTGAGCTGCTCTCTCCTCTCATCCATAAGCCCAAATCCACACTGGCCCCTGGGAAGCAAAGGGGCTCCCACCCCAATACCACTGTGGTTTGTCAGTCACAGTGGGAGCTGGATCAAGCTGATCCCTGAGCTCTTGTAAGCAGCAGTGCCTGGTTGTCAACCTGCCACAAACAGCCTGTAAAGCATTTTAAATAAAAAATGAATGATTGCTTTAGTGCTCTGCGTGAGCAATTCTGTGGACTCAGCACTCCAATAAATCACCCACATACAGGGTGAGTGCAATGCTCAGGAACTGGAGGGAGGTTTGCAGGCTGCAGAGAGACTGAGCACAAAATCCCTCTCTGGAAATGCAGGGGGGGAAGGTGGGGGGTGTAAGGGGAAGGGAAAAAACAGGAAGAATAATTAAAGGTCCCGCATCTCTTTGATAAAGGAGGAGATTTTCAATATTTCAACCATACCTGCATAAATTAGAAACCTATTGGTAGAGGATAATTGGAGCAGGTTTGTAACTCACTAGTCAATGTAGTCATCATAGCATGAAATCATGTTACAAGGCAAAAAATATGTTTTGCTAACCATCCATTAAATCTTAATCTCAAGTTTTGCAAGCCATTAAAATTGCAGAGAAACTTTCCATTTCAGCCAAACAAATCAGGAGCAATGCAACTTCTGTGCTTGCAGAAACAACCCTTGGTGAGGCAATCAACTCAGAAATGAGCATAAGCTTCTGCTCACTTTTCAAGTTCCATATTTGTAATTTTATTTTAAAATTAATATAATTCTCACAAAAAGTGTTGAACTGAAAGAACCTGGAACAAAGCTCAGAAGTAATTAAATGCTGGCTTTAGCTCTGCAAGATCTATTTATTGACTCCTCTCAACATGTCTTTGATCTGACTTGAAGAAACAATGCCTCAGACAGAAGTAACTCAATTTTCTGGCTTTCCTAAATGTTGTTCTCTCTTCTAAGATTACTGGTGCTACCTTAGTGCAGATGGACCAGACAGCTGGCAAAAAAGGTGCTGTTGGGTCTTACTAGCTCTTGAGCCAAGGTAAAGCATTCTGCTCTTTGGATAAAAATTCAGCCACTGAGCTACTGAGCAATCTCTGCCTTTGCTTTTGAAGAATCAGCAGAACGGGGCACCACCAACTGTAGTGTACCTAAAAGTGGTACTGGATGTATTGGCCTCGGAGAACAAGATTATTTCTCTTTGAAAGGTCCCCCAGGCCTACAAGGGGATGTGAATTAATGACTGGATTTTTCCAGGTTTTGAACACCCAGCAGTTTTCACAGAGTTGGGGGGGTCTAACTTTTTACAGACACTCATTTTCTGAAAGCTTTTTCCAAGGATCTGTTTCACTCCCACCTCCGTCGCCTTCAGTTAGCAAAGTGTGAGAACCTGACATGTAAATGACAATGGAGCTGAGCTATGGCTGAAGTCATTCCTCTAATTCACTGACATTTCTGGGACAGTGAAACTAAAAATGTCTGAACATTCAAAAGAAGAACTTCTGGTTTGTACACTAATAGTTTCCTTGTTCTGCTTATGCAATTGTCATCGTTTATTCTGATTCCCAACCCAGCAGTTTGGAGCGTCAAGCAGATACCAGGGATGGTGAGGCCCACAAACACTGCCTTTTTTCCTGTTCCTAAAATACAAAGAAACATATGTACTGGCTGCTGCCCCTCCAAGTGCTTGCCTCCCCTAACCAGGCACTCATTCCTGTAGATGCTGTGTGGACAAGACCATCAGGTTTTGTAGGGAGCCTTTCACAGCAGAGAGAAGAGCTGTAAAACAGGAGGCCTGAGCAGCTCCCCTCTCCCCCTTGCTGCTTGCAGCCCTCACTGCTCTTGCTGTAGTGATTCATCTGCAGCCACTGATGCACATGGAGAAAAGCTGAGGTCTCTCAGGTCTAGGTTCTGTGATCCTTCAAAGTCAACTGAAGAAAAGAAATCTCCAACTCCAAACCACAGCTGTGAACTGCTCTCCCAAAATCCAGTTGTATAGCCTGGCATATAAGCACAAAAAAAGTTTAAAGATATCCGTGCAAAATGGAAATACTGTAGAAAATGTTTCCAGAAAAAAAATAACCCAAAGATATAATTTATGCTGTATTTTAAATTTTATTGAATTTTCAAGCACAGTGAAATATGTGGGCAAGTTTTAATGAGAGATACTATTTTGTTTGGACAAGACAGGGTTTTAACATTTACCTTTTCAGTCACAGAAATCATGTAGCCACAGGTTTTGTGTGGAATTTTTGCTGGTGATACTAAATAGGGAGGCCATTTGTCCCATTTTTTTTATGCCAGAGTCATGTTTTACTGATACTAAAGGCTTGGACTTCTGACTTTGCAGAGCCTTTTGGCTCCTCACAGCCCTGGCAATTTTTATTGATAACACTATCTGCTTTACCCGGGACTAGCACATTTTATCCAGAGCCTATCCTCACCCTGCACACAAATTCTCTCCCTCCCATGCTGAAATAGATGTCCCACCACCTGGTTCCAGTGTTCTCAGAGCCCATCCAGTCCACACCCGTAACATAACAGGGGTGCAGAGAGCTGTGCTGGGCACCCCCAGCATTGCAGCAGCCCAGCCTCAGCACAGGATGCAATGTTTGCCCTTGTGAGGAGTGGGACAGGGTGCCCACAGCTGCCTCTCACAGCTCAGCCACCTGGTTGATATCCCCACCCAAGCCAAGCACTCTAATGCCAGCACATCTATCAGCTTTATCTAACAACAGTCACAACATTTTGCCTTTCATC
Source organism: Melospiza georgiana (assembly GCF_028018845.1). Taxonomy (NCBI): domain Eukaryota; kingdom Metazoa; phylum Chordata; class Aves; order Passeriformes; family Passerellidae; genus Melospiza; species Melospiza georgiana. The sequence goes on along the minus strand of NC_080432.1, from coordinate 104,315,077 downwards.
CCAAAACCAGGGGATAGGTGTGAAGCCAAACTCAAAAAACTGGAGCAAAACAGGATCTCATACTGAAGATTCTCTACTGCAGCTTTAATTTGCAAAACACAGTTTAATATAATAAGAGAGAGCTCAACATTTCTCTCTTTGGCCCAAGCACTTGAACAGGAGCAATGCAGAAACCAAGAATATTCCCAGATGTGCTTCAAGCCTAGAGTAAAACCAGAGTCAGGTTGATGCTGAGGGTCAAAAAGGGGTCAGAAGTGCTTAGCTCCGCAGGTAAGAAAAAAGATTGGGCAAATATAAATTATATGAAATTCTAAAGGTGCTATGTCTGTCATGCCAGAAGCACTGATAAATACAATTGACTTCAAACTGAGGAATTGCTTCTAAATGATTTTGTGTACCAAGCCACATTTAATGTGCCTGTGCATGACCAGCAACTCAGAAGATCTGCAGAAGCTTTATAAAAGCAGCACCCAGCTGCATCTAGGAGGCTGAGGTGGGGAATTAGAGGCATGGAATCACTGCAGCAGAGAAGTACAATATGGGATCTGGGTTAGAAGTCTAGAGGGATAAAGTGTCAGAGGGGGTAGCTTGCAGACAACCTCCAGGGAATGCACACATAAGAATAAGAGGGGGAGTGTGTATATTTAGAAAGTGACCTGGAAAACATAATTCATGGTTTCTGTTGTGCTAAGACCGAACTGAACCAATGTAAATGTTTGCCCTCTCTTCCTCACTGCAGATCAAGTGAATGCCTGTCTCATAGGGATTTGTTTCTCAAATCTATATAATTGCACACTTCTTATTAAAAGCTCCAAATTTATTACTCACTTGTGCAAACCCCCTGAAAAATCTTGAGACGTGAGTCCTGTAACTGAGTTTTGTGAAATTTCTCACCCATTACCCTTTTTGCCAAAGCAGTACTAGTTAAAGCCTTCTAACTGGGTTTTAGAACCCTGCCTTTGACAAAAAGATGTGCTCTGCTCCAGACAACTGCTACATCCTCCACCAAAGACTGCTCCAGGAGTTCCCCACTTGGCACTGACTGATCAGTGGACATTTGAAAAATGTGCTTCTCATGTTAAACACACAGCACTTTATTTGAAGATTATTATTAAAGATGCAAAATAAACCCTTTATTCTGCTGTGGGGAAAATGGTAGGCATTTAAGTTGAATATTAAAAAGAATTACTAAAGAAAAACCAGAACATGGAGAAAAAGGGATGAGGGAATAAAAGAACCCTGTAGGATATGCCATTACAAACTGTCCACTTCAAGCTTTGTCTCCCATCTTTCCCTCGTTAAATGTGGCTGCTCTTTTTCAAGGGAAAGGGAAGGCAGGCTCCAGATGCAGACCCAAAGTCTATAATTCCCTTTCATCTCCCTCCCCAGGTTGGAATATCCTGTACTAGTTATCCATTTCTTATGAGTCCCTACCTTCTTAGATCCTCTGACCCAGTAGAGCAGCATTATACAGTGAAGGGAGCGCAGGTTCCCATCCTGTAGAAGTTAAACTTTCATTTGGTTTTCCTGCTTCACTGTCTTCACTTGCTTTTTTTTTTTTTTTTTTTTTTTGCTTCTGCAGCTTTTGAAAAGCATTGTGTAAAACCTCCAAAATCATAAAACGTGAAAAACATCATCATTTTTTCAGGCTCAAAATATTATTGCCAAAATAATAGTGTCTGGTGCATACATGCATGCAAAGTGCTGATTTTTCCAATCTGAAAACTTTTTATTTATTCACTAGGTTAAAAGCCATAGAAATTCAGAAGTTATGATCAAGATCTGCATTGCAAGTTTAATACACAGGTAGTTATTTTGAAGATAATGTAATCTGTGATAAAAAATTGAGTGAGTTCATAAGGAGTAAATCACACCAGAAATCTGTTGTGCTTGAGGAAATTATTACAATAAATGGGAAATAGGAAGAAGGTTGATGGGTTATTTTGATTTTTCAAAGCATGTGAGAAAGTGGCATGAAATCTACGAAGTGATTACATCAGGACTGGTTAGAAGATGAACAAATGGTTCCAAAGAGATTAAAAAGCTGTAACAAGGGATAACAAATAATTTTCATGATAAAATGTCACTAGCTGTGTGATGAGATACAGAAAAAATACTGTACATTTTGACAATATTTCAGGACAGCATTAGAAATCTAGGTTTTGATCCTCTTTATGGAGCAAAACCAAAGAAAATTCCAGGAGACACTTTTGTATCTGTGGGCATAATAATTCCATTTCAAATCCAATAGGAAGAGAGCTGGCTTTGAGAAAGAAAATTTAGGAGTCTAAAACAAATCAGAAGTCAGTTTAATTTCCTACAAATATTGCCAATGCCTTGTAAACAATTTTTGCTGATGATCCAGAAAACGCATTCCGTGTACAGGCGGTGCTGAGATGCAGATAGCGAAACCATGCAGCTCTGAAATGATAATATAATGAGGATCAGAAAGAGCATAAATATTAAGCAAATGAAATCTATCCTAGAAAAAAAAATTGGGTTGCTGTAAAGCAAGGAAGATGGAAAATTATAAACCATCCAGAGAGCTAAAATAGCAGTGAGATAAAGCAGGGAGGGAGTGGTGCAAGCTGGGGCTGTGCACGCTGGCACACAGCTTGGGGTGGGCTGGGCCTCTGCACACAATCTGTCCAGGTGGGAAACTCTGTGCTGGAATTGTATTTGCAAGCACAATGAAGCCCTGGGAAAAGCAACAGAGGCAGAAACTTTTTTAAGATTCTATGAAAATTATCTAAAAAGAGACAAAACCTGAAGTGGTATCCACTGAATAGAAGATGGGTTTCTGCTGTCCATCAGTCCAAAACCCAGTTTATTTATTCAAGGAACTAGCTGCCTTTACCCATTTTTTCATATTTTTATGTCCAGCCTACAAAGGCTTCCCTTATATCACCTGAAGAGTGTTTTAATGTTTTTACTTGTATTTCCTGCCTGTTATGAAGGCATGCAGAAAAACAAAACTGTAAAATGGATGAGAAAAAGTTGACTGAATCTTTCTGAAACTCTAGACAGGCTTCAAATGAGAGGAGAGCAAGGTTTTCACTCTATTTTTATTTCAGTTGGAAACAGCTGCTCTCCCTTAATTGTGATTCTGATGAACACAGACAAGCATGACCTGTTGAACACTATTGGCCCTATAGTATTTTCCAGGTTCTGCAATTATTAATATGTCAAACAATGGGATGTTTGTGCATGAAGAGGAGATGCAAAAAATATTTCCCTACAGTAGATGACTGCCTACAGGCTGATCTGATGTACTGAATTGAGAGAATGGCACTCTTCCAGACTTGTTCACAGTTAGAATAACTCCTACCCAGATCATCAAAAAAATGTCCTGCTCAAGACAAAGAATGCCCCCTAGGCACAGATACAAAAATAATGGATATTATCTACTAGCAAGCTGTCTTGGTGTTGTTAGGGCCATACCATCACTAGGAAGGAGTATGGTGCTTTCAGAGAGGCAACAGGGTGTTTTACATTCCTAACTGCATGGATGTGAGAAGACTGGAGACTTTCAGAGGGAGAAGAAGAAGAGGAGGCTGGGAAGACTGAAGAAGCACAAGACTGTCTGAAAGGTCAGATCTTCTGGACAGGGTTCCTGGTGAACACAGGACTCAAGGGGATCTTACCAATTCAAGGCCATCTGAAAGGACAGCAGTTGTTCCTTTTTTATCAGTTTTGCTCATCTTGTCGCCTGTCTAGTCACCATTCTCATAGAGAAAGGGTGGCCACAATTAGTGCATTAACTACCCTATATTAACTCTGCAAAGATGCCAATGAGCATTTCTGGACACTAAAACACAGGCTGGAAGAATGGCATACCAGGTTTTATGTCCCACATATCAATACTCAGAAATGCTCAGACCATTTTCAGGTCCCACTTCAACCCCTGGGTGCAAAAATCTTCCATCACATGTAATGATACCAGAGCAGGGGGACTTTGGCCCACCCAGTGACCACTGTCCCTCTTAATGTTGTATCTCAAGTGGCACCAACAGCCACAGCAGACCACAGACACAATTTTCCCTTCTGAGTGTCATGAGGAACTTCAGAGACAAGATCATGTCCCATCAAGCCTTTGTTTTCTCTCCACTGACAAAACAGGGCATTCCAGAAGTGGCTGCTTGCTTTCCATTGGAAACAAATGCACATCTTCAAATAAAGGAGAAGGCAGTGCTTGGATGAGCAAAGGGGACATTGCCCTGAATCTGAGATATTAAATACCTCAGTGTTAAAGGGACAATGTATACTGTAATTGCTCATCAGATTTTCTTGAAGAGAGATAGGTAAGCCATGCTTTAAAGTAACTTTAAGTTCTCAGACTTCCATTAGAAATTGAAAAATAGATTCTGGGAATAGTAAAGTGTTTGCCAGTTGTTTTTCAAGTAAATAAACATGTTGATATATATTTGGAAAACTTTCAAAGTAAGACTAATAATGAAAATAATCTACAACATAGATTTGGAAAGTAAAGACATATTTTTGTACCAAATGCAACATGCCATTTTCCAATTCCTGGTGCCCTCTGGCACAGTGCAGCCTATATCTATGCTGTCACCTCTGACCCAGGAGCATTCATCTAAACTTTCTTTTGGGAAGGATCATTGGACCATGCAATGTGACATTCTATGTTTTTTGTAAGAGAAAAATATAATCAAATAAACATCTGTATCAAAATACTTTTCTGATTTTTTAGATAGAATAAATATAATTATCACCAAGAAATTTAAACTAAATTATTTCCTCAGTGACAAATGGCATATTTCTAGTATAAAATACTACCCAACTCCTTTATTTATTTTCCCCACAGGTTTTCATCATCATAAATCTCTTTTAAGCCAAACTGCTCCTTCGGTTTTATACTAATAGAAGTTCAGAAATTACATTATCTATGGGATGATTCATACAAATCAAACACTTATAGATCCTACTCTAAATGCCCACATATATATAAAAAGACCTTACATATTTTACAGAGATGTTGAGTTGTAGATGGGCCCATTAGATGTGATGGCAGAATTCACTATAAGACAGAGAACATAAGTGTAATATTTCAGACATCCAAGGGACCCATTAAATAATCTTGGCTTATTTCTCAAACAGCTGTTGATAAGAAGTACTTAACTTCTTAATTAAAAATTTGCCACTGATTACAGCTGCAGCTTCCTACTCAGTATGACTGAAAGGGCAACTGATAATTATCTGAATGTGACCACAACTGCTGTGGTCATTCATGACAGCCTTGGTGAGAGAGGTGAATGATTCTTGGCACATTCCCCATCCCCTGCACCTGCTTGGACAGCTCAGGAAACTATTTCAAATATGCAACAGCACTGTCCTCTTTTCTAAAAAAAGAAGCACAGCCCAAGATAATGTTATTTTCTTGCTGAGTTTTAAAGATATTACATATGGGCAAATCTTCTAGTTTGTTGCCTATTGGAGCAAAGGAGTGCTCTTCAAGCTCAGTCTCAGTGATATGATTAGGAGAGGCCACTGGAGAAGAACTGATTGATGAGTAAGTACTAGGCAGTAATCAACATATGATATGTATCTCACGTAAAATCCCATCATCATCCATGAAATCTGCCATATGCTGAGGTGGTTTTTTTTAGAAAAAAAAACAAAAACTAACCAAATGAAAGAAGACTTAAAGTCCCAAACTGTCATTTTAGATGTTATCAAAGATGGACAGAAGGTTCCTTTGGGGATAAAGGGAAACAGCTGAGATGCACAGAAACTTCTGTTATTTGTGTCATTTTTGAGAGGCTCTGTTTCTTTGAAGACAGAGCGAAACAAAAATCAAAAGATGAAACAAAAACCAAACAAAAAAAAAAACCCAAAAAAACAAAACAAAAGCAAAACAACAAAAAAGACTACCAGAAAAATCAACAATAAAGAGAAAATTCTTTTAATTCATCTCCATTTTTTGTTATCAGAGGAAGATGTACTCCTGGAGGATGACAAGCCCAGGTCTGAACCTGTCATCCTCCTTGAGTCCAGGCAAGCTCATGTCAGCTCCAGATCATGTAAGAAGGCTCTGTTTTTAGGGCCTGCCCTAGCTGTAAGGTTTACTGCAGTGTTGCAAGATACCAAGCTGGTCAAAGGCACCTTTTGAAGCAGCAACCCAAAGCAGAGATCTGGAGTCTGGAACACCGAAGGAATACGATAAACTGTCTTGAAGCTTTCATCCCCAGCTGACACCTAGAACCATACCTTGCTCAGATCTTAAACATCTCTTAAGCAGGCTTTCAGGGGGGAGCTCTCCCGTCGGGTCACTAGCCCTGGCATCTGGGTTCCTCTCTCCACAGGGCCACAGGTCCTGCCAGGAGCCTGCTCCAGCACAGGCTTCCCACAGGGTCATCACAGGCTCCTTCGGGCCTCCACCTGCTCTGCTGTGGGTTCCTCCAGGGGCTGCAGGTGCATCTCTGCTCCAGCCCATGGTCATCCATGGGCTGCAGGGGCACAGCTGCCTCACCCTGGTCTGCACCACAGCCTGCAGGAGAATCTGCTCTGGCACCTGGAGCAGGTTCTCCCCTCCTCCTTCACTGCCCTTGGTGTCTGCTGGGCTGTTCCTCCCACATATCCTCATTACTCTCTCCAGCTGCTGGCTTTTGGGCAGATCCCTCCCCCTCTACTTTTCAAATATGTCACCACAGAGGCTCCACCACTGTCCCAGGTGGGCTCTGCCCTGACCAGTGTCAGAACCAGCTGACTCTGTCAGATATGGGGGAAGCCTCTGGCAGCTTCTCACAGAAGCCACCCCTGTGTCCTCCTTGTTGCCAAACCCTTACCACACAATCCTGATACAGCACTTCATTTATTAATTTCTGGCTTCACATTCCTTTTTATCAGTCATAACTTTAGCACAGTTTCCAAGCTCAGTAAAGGTGGTTTTTCTCTTTGAATTAATTCATTTTTATTTACTTAACTTTTACAGAAATGTGTTATATACATTTCATGACATAAGCAGAGTGGCTTTAAACAAGTTAGATAAGTGCAGGTCCCCATCCAGCCAATGACCCAAACTGAATGTTCACAAAGAAGCAAATGTTACTGAGAATCCTGCCTTCTCACCAAAGAAACAAGACAAAATCTCATTTTTTTCAGTTTGTTCCAGGATCAATGGCTTTTGTTTGTTCCTTAGGAGCAGCCATCTACTTTCCTCTCCTCTGGCACCTCACAAAGTACTCCTAAAAAGTAGAGGTCCCTTGGGAGATAGGAAATTTACTGGGTAAAAGGAATGCTACAAAAGCTCAGCTACTTTAAGAATCTTATTTTGCAGATAGGCTCACTAGACTTCAGTATAGAGAGTAAATCATTATAGAGTAATTAAAAGGCACCTCACATATTCTGAAATGGCACATGTGAAGTATATTATTAAGTTATACAACAGCATAATCAGCCACATGGGAACCCCTATGAAAAGTCCAGCTTTCAAGAGGCAAGTAAAGGCATAGTCGTAAGACAGGCATGCATACAAAGAGGGTACTGTATGGTCCCAAAAATTGTCTTTTGAGAAATGCCATTTCACCACTGAGTGGCTATTTTGCTTGACACTATTCATTTTCATAGGTTGAAGCTATTACTGTGGTTGTGGGAATTTTTATCTTAAAAAGGTGGTGATGAGTCACCTGGTCAATTTAACACAAATGAGAACTCACTGGAGACTTTCTGAATGGTAATGCCTTCCTAAACTCAGAGTTCAATTAAGCAACCGAAGACTGATTTCCTTTAGGAGAATTAAGGCACAGGTGGAAGTAAGAAACATAGTTTGGGTAGGAAATTTCAGCCCAGAAATAATATTGTAGATCTGGATTTTAACAGAGAATTTTTATCCGTTTGGAATAATGTTTTAATACAAGAAAAATGAAAAAGTTTCATGTAAACTTCAGAGGCAATGCCCATCCAGCAGAGCACGTTTGGGCACCCAGACTGCTCACGGGTCTAGGCATGCAGGGAGCTGCAGTAAGGTGTTCAGGATTGTCTGAAAGTCCCACCAGGAAAACTCCTGCCCACTACCAGGTTGTGCTGTCATGAAGAGAGTCAGGAGCTCAGACACAACCTGCCTCATGCTGGTGCATTGCCCTGTGCCAGCCCACGGCCTCCCCTGCACAGACAAGTGGCCAGGAGCACACAGGAGTCGTGCCAGGCTCCCCTGTGCATGCCCACAGCTCTGCTGTGGTTTCAGCCACAGGACAGGCATCTTCCCACACGAGGCCAGAAAAAGCCCTGACACTGCTCCTGGGATTCCTTTCCCCCTTTTCAGTGCTGTGACATCTCACCAGCGGCCAGCAAAGAGCAAAGGCAGAGTCATGCTGCATTAACTCTCCTTGCACCAGCAGCCACAGCCTGCCCGTGCTGCAGCATGGGTTGGCCAGCTCTCGTGGGAGCAGCCCTCTCTGAGCCCTCAATCCAGGCACTGGTGCCTTTGGACAACTCAGAGCAGGGGAGATTATACAAGAATTTTCATGTCTTCCTTGCTAACAAATGCAGAGGCATGGTTCTGGTGATGTGTCCTCTTCAATAAAGAAAAATTTTTCTTTAATGGTGTTTTGAGTGATGGGGTTCTGTCTTTTAACTGGGCTGTGTTAAGGCTATTGATGCACATCTGAAATATTTTCATCACATTTTGAAAGAGATATTGATGCAATATTTTCTTACTAGTTTTTGGAAGCTTTATCAAACTTACTAGCTTTGAGGATTCCCATACAAAATACATTTTCTTTTCCAAATTTTCTTTGTTTATGTTCGTTGGATGGAATCATACCAATTCTAAAATGTACTGACTGCTGCTATTTGCAAGCAGGCCATAGAGGACTTATGGAAAAACTTGCTCTGGAGGTGCAAGTAGAGAATTAGCAGTTGGTTTACCAGATTAGCAGGAAGGCACCTTGCAGCTGAGAGGCCAGCTTTTAAAAGGTGTCCTTGTTCTGCCAAAAAACTAGGCTGGACATTACAAAAGAGACAAATACCAAGACTGGAAAAGCAATTAATACTTGACAGATACCTTTCAGGAATATCATTTTTCCTGTCACTACCATTGATGTCACTACCTTTGCATTTGGGTGGGTTTCTAAAAAGAGTCAGTATTTTTATCATACATTATCACTCCTGGAAAATGTTAAAACGTGGTCTCACAAGAGCTACAGAGCATGTGCCTGGGTCCATTTTGAAGAAGAGACCCAGGGCAGCCACACTATGAATCTGAGCCTGAGGGACAGCTTTGATGCCACTAACCTCAGGGAGAAGGAACTGCATTCCCACTGCATTCATTAGGTGTAATGGAAGTGGAAACATAGGTTAGAAAGAATGAAGAGACTGAAATAGCATATGAGAATAGGGGGGTTATTTTTACACTCCAATGCACATGGAGTGCCCATTAATTTTAATAGGAGCTTTGCACTGCAATTATTAATAGCAGAACGTGGCCCGTTGTATTCTTTTATGGCACTCAGGCCATGTTCAGTGACACTGCAAAGGAAGGCTGGAGTACTGTTGACATAGGGGGAATGGAAAAGGGGGAAAAGAAATGGAGCAGCTGGAGGAGAGAGGTTCCTATAATATAAACCAAGATTACTTGGGAAATAGAGCTAGGGTTGAGGTGTCTGACAAGACACTTACCCTAAGAAGAGGAGGTCAGGCAAAGGGATTGTACTGCTGCAAGTTACTGTGGAGAGCCCCATTTACTTTTCTAGAAACAGCAGACAAATACATCTGAAGAGATAATCCAGCTATTAAAACACCTAAATGTTTCAGGATGTCACTAACCTGAAAACCTGGCTGTGTTGGGCTGAAGGCTGCCAGAAATATTTAAAAACCTCCAAGTGGAGGATTAATGGGTGCACCATTATCATGACAGATGCTGAGTGAAACAAACCAGTTCTATATACAGGTCTGCTGGGATGGTCAGCAGAGTCTAGGGGAAAACTCTGCCCTCCTCTTCCAAAGCTAGGAAATGGTCTCAGCTGACACATTGGGAATCTGTGTCACTCTGCCTTGCTACATGTCCTGAGTATTACTATTATAGCTAATATTTCTGGACTACCATGATGACATCACCAGGGACTGTGAGCTTGTAGAGCTACATACAAAAACCAGTCCCAAAAAGCCAAAAATGTTCATAGACTCATAAAATGGTTTGGGCTGGAAGGGACCTTAAAAACCTATCACTAGACCAGGCTCCTCAGAGCCCCATCCAGCCTGGCCTTGAACACCTCCAGGGCTGGGGCATCCACAGCTTCTCTGGGAAACCTGTTCCAGCGCCTCACCACACCCCACAGTAAAGAGCAAAATAATGTATGAGTAAAATATGGGGTTTGCATGGAGCTCCATAAATTCATAAATAGGTATAAACAAGATGAGGTGAAGCAGGACAGTGAAGCAACATGTCTGGCTGCAGTCATACCACGCTGTTAACTTCATTGTTATCAGTTGCCTTTCCTACCTGTTATGAAATGTCAACACTTACATAATGTTAGAATCATATCTTTACTTTGTGGACCTATTTTTCATTAAATTAAATGCTTACAAGCATCAGTTTAATTTTCCTTCATTACAGACATTTTCCTTAGTATAACAAAGAGCTAAAGGAACATAAAAAGTAAATTATTTCTAAAATCCTGGTGCTTTTATGCCCATTAACATTGGCTTTTCTGATTCAGAGTAGAAGTTAAGATTTATTGAGTGACATCTGGTTAATTAAACGTCTATTTCCTATGGTGTGCTACAGGAATCATAATGCAGAAAGTCAACATTGAGAGAGTAATTAAAGTGCACTTAAAGAGCAGAGCTAACCTTGTAGTTCACTGTAATTAGAAACAAAATGGGAACAATATGTTTAGAGAATTACCTCCTTTATTAGGTTGCCATCAATAGAAACCTGTTTATATATTTGAATTCTCATTTTGCAAGCTTCCATTTTACTTGTACCCATCAGTGTAACTTAATACCTCAGCATGGATGATTATATCAGAAGTAAGCAGAGCTCAGTTCTCTTTTTCTCTTTTCAAGACATACTGTCTCAGGGGCTCTGAAGTTACTTTGGTGTGCAGCATCTCTCCCTAGGTTTTCATTCAATTTTCTTTGACTGCATCAGCTGCAGAAGATTTAGAAAGTTACCAATAGTATTGCAGTCATTGGTAAATACATTTAGAAAGTGTAAAGCTACCATATCACCAAAATATATGCGGGGGACGGGGTAAGTATAAGTCCAATTGTGTCAGGAACCCACGTCTTACTTAAAAAGGAACCCACTAGGCCGTGGCAAAATATCCAAATATGGATAACATTGTAACCAGACCAGTGAAGAGATTTTTGCTTTTATTTCCAGCACATCAGTCTCAAAATACAAAATGGAGACATCACATCTCACTGATCCACACCAAAAAATGTCTCTTCCAGCAGCGCTGGTACAGAAAGACATAAAATCATCTCAGACTAGAATTCAGCCAATCAGACACAGAAAACACGTATCGACAAGCATTCTATCCAATCCCACAAAGCACACGCAATGATAGTTAAAACAAAGACTAAGTCATAAGAGACAAAGAACAAAGTTCTATTCATGCTAACCTTCTAAAGATATACATTAAATAATCTTGTTGCCATCCTAAAGCCAATTCTGTAGAGGCCTATTGTTATTTGTCAGGTATGCTCTACTGCTTGGGAAACTTTTCTGCTTGCATGGGAAACTTTTCTGCAATGCTAACAAAACTCCAATCTAAGGCCTACATACTTCTTTTAACCATTTCTTAAAAATCCTCTAACCTTATGGATTCCAACAATATACAGTGGCCTTTCCCTGGGTTTCTGTCAGCTGCTTTCAAAGCCTCAGCTGCTTTTTGTGAACAGCAGATTTCCAAGAGAATCTGGCTGTGAGAGGGAAGGGAGCCAGGGTAGTAGGGAAGAAATGTCAAGCTGGTCAAGAAATGTTCTGTGTTGTGATAAAGGTACCTCTGAACTGCACAGGCACAGAGATCTGTGTGGCACTGTTGTGCCTTGGCACTGCTCAGTTGTCAGATGTGGAGGTGGCCACTGTTATGAACAAAAAATTCAGTTGATTTTTTGCTGTGAGAAAAAAAGTTACCACTACTGCTGGGCTGCTGCCTGTGTTATGGTAATTGCGGGTCGTTGTTGTTAATGGTTGGTTTTGTATTAGTAAAAGCCCTGGCTAGGGCGAGGTAATGGCCCTTCTCCAGACAGTAATGGGTGGAGACCTTCCGGAACAGTGAGGAGAAGAGACCTGGAGGGGGGGGTTATGCAAAGTGACTCCAGGACCAGCATGCTGTGTGGGTCCCCCGCTCTGAATGTACCGAGAAAACCCCCAAAACAACGAGCCAAATAAGAGTTGAGAGACTGGAGTGATGTCTGGACGTGAGGAGCCGAGTGCTGAGCCTGCAGAGATGCTGAACACCTTCGGAGCCTCTCGCCCTGACCACAGGAGTCGTCCCTGGAGATTAGGGCTGGCTAAGACAGGCAGCAAAACCAGCTTCAGATAGCAGCCCGACATGCTAAAGGCCCCGACGAGGACGTAATTTCGATTCCCCAGCTTTGTCTTTGGTGAACAGAGCTGTGTTTATCCTCCTCTTCTGAGGCAACGGGAGGCCACAGCCCTGCCGAGCTGCCCAATCCTGAGCTGATCACTTTTAATAAAGGCATTAAAAGGAAAGGAAGTCTCCTGGCCCTGTTTATTTCGGCCACCAGCCCTTCCCCACCAGGCCTCACCTGAGCCCTCTCTCAGAGCAGGGTCCCACCCGCCTCTTCCCTCAGCCGTCACCCTCCTGCCAGCACAGGCCACCACACCATCTGCCAGGCAGGGAAACCTGGACCCTCAATTTCATCATACCTGACAGGAAGGACTACATTAAAATCTTCAACTGAGATCCACCAAAGTGACCTCCTTATGTTGGTCCAAGGATTCTGAGTCATAGAGGGTTTGTAATGTGCAGGAAATGGCCAGAAAACTGAAGACTGAAAAAAAAAAAAAAAAAAAAAAAAAAGCTAAACCGTGAAGTAGTCTCAAGGATTTTTGTTTTCATCAATGAAGATAAATTTATTTGGGCCTTCTGCCTAGGCTACCTAATGTCATAAATCTCTTCAGCTTGTCAGCGTGGTTACAAAAAAAGCAATTATAATGTCTAATATTATGGCTTAAAGGAATGCAGAGAAGGATTTAGTAAATATTTATATAAACAAACTGCATTTTTATTCCAATGAATGAGAAAAATATCTTTTATTTATAAAGAACATGAATGTAAGAAGCAAGGCACTACAAGGCAGAGCCTTATGTGTGAACATGGAGTACAGCAACCCAGAAAAGTCTGCTTGATCAGGTTCTGGCATGGGATTGCTGGCAAGAGCTCCCATCTGGTGTATCTGTCACAGGCACAAGGATGACTGCAGGGCTGAAATACCATCGATTTATGAGCTGTGAGCCACGTCTGGAAGATCAGAAATTAGGCAAATTAAAATTTCTCAATAGGGGACTCACCTAACTTTGGTGCCTACCTGAACAAAGAAAAAACCCTCAAGGTGAAGACTGACAGTGGAGGCATTTTACCTACCCCAGCTGCTGCCACCATGGCATACGGTTGTTTACAAGAGCTCTAAGGATTCAGACAGCATGTTTTGCTCCAGCAGAGCACCTAGGCCTTTATTTTAACCCTTTATCTAAAAATCTTGGTGACAAGTCCTCCACTGCCCTCCCACTGGGTCTCCTGGGTCAACTTGTCTAGACATCTCTGTAGCAAAGGTTTTATTATGTAAACTAACACCATATGATTAATTTTATATTACTAGCCTCAGCTCAGTTTTACATGTTGATTCTGTCTTTGATATGTACCAGCTCCAGGATTTCCACGGTCTGTCTTTCTTGATGGAAGTTCTGCTATTCGTGAATTGTTCCTTATTTTTAAGAACTGTTATTTTAGAATTGAAAGAAAAAAAAAAAAAAAAAACAAAACAGCAATAGAAAAACAAAAAAAACCCCACAAATAAAAATAATCCCACAGAGTATTTTGCTGTAGAACAGAAGGAATGTCATGATTTTGCTTACCCCTGACATCAGACTTTGGCCAGGCACATGTTCTCTTCCTCTATTCCCTATTTTAACCTTGCAAAGCTCCTCTTTGGAGGCAATGGCCCTGGTTGTTCATCCTAAATCAAGCCCCACATCAGCCAACAGCACAAGCTTCAAAGAGCTCTTTTAAATAAATTAGTGTCACAATAACTTTCTTTGCAACTCGTTAGCATTCCCATTTCAGGTAGAAGATAATATATGCAACACATTAACACTCTTTACAGAACCTTTATGTTTCTTTTTAACTGAACAAGCGTGAGAATACATCTAGTTTCTCCCCAACTCTGCAATCTAATAACTTACTTAGCACACTATTACCAAATTGTACATTACTTTTATATTACCTTTTCTTGCAATTTTGCTTTCAGAATTGCCATTCTGTCCTTTTCTCATTTCTCAGAAATACTTTGCACTCGGCTAGGAATTTATACAAATAAACATCAAGACTGATCCAAGCACCTGGATATTTTTGTTTTCTCTTTAGCAAGTATAGGAAAAAGTGCATGAAACCAATAAGGTTTACTCTTGGCGTTCCAAATGTTTCCAGTGATGGCAGATTTTGTCATCACCTCACAGTGTCCATCACAAAACAAATAGCTTATAAGTTTCTTTGTGCTGATCTCCACTCTGTCTAAATGGTCCAGTAGTACTCCTTGTTATATCCCAAATTTTACATCTTCCGTGGAGTTGTTTTGATAATATGTATGTAGGGGGATAGAATATAAGAAAATAAAGAGAGTGTAGAAAGTAATCTTACCCCTAAGGAGTTGCAGCTGGGCCAATTATCAAAGATTAGGAACAGGCCTGACTGTACCAGGTCACAGCTGTAACCAATGGGAAGAAGATGCTATAAAAGAGTGGGGTGGGAACTTGAGTCAGTTGGTTGTTTTGTGAAGAATAGAGAGTTGGTGCTCTGAGGAGCAGCCTATGAGAAACACCAAGAAGGTATGGAACTTTTGCAATAAGGAGACAATGGTATGGAACTTCTGCAATAAGATGACAACAATAATATACATGGGATATGGAGGATCTCATGAGGCTTACAGCAACTCCTTTGTATCTAATTTTCCTCAGAATATCAGCAACACCACTATGTCTCTGTTCTTCTCCATATCATACCACTGTGAAGAAACCATGGAGGGAACAATTTATCTATAACAAGTCTAAGAATGAGCTGCTGCCCTGAATGTCATCTGGCCAATCACCTAACGTGAATATTTGGGAAAGAACTCAAAGCCAGAGCAGTAAAATTAAGTTCTTATTAACTGCAATTTTTCTCATTGTTAACCAAAACATCAGTTTCAGTGCTCAGATCTGCCATTTTGTGATCACATGACACAGTGAATTCCCTCTGGAGCTCTTGGCTGATGTCTAGCACACACAGAGTGCTTCTCTCCACAGAGTGTAGTCTGACTTTAAAGACTTGGATTGGGACAAAATCCATTGTATGCTCAAGGGCATTTCACCATTTAACTAAATTCCCGCATCTCACTTTGAGTCCCTGAAGTTGTCTATATATTGTTTCTACCTATTCAATGGCTTTGTTTGGAATCTTAGGGGGTTTTTTGTGAGAAATCTTTCCAGGGAATGAGGAGCCAAGTTGCACTGTGCTGGATAACTTCCAGATTGCACTCTTGCCTCCTCTGCTGTGGCTCTTGTTCAGCCAGCAGCACTTTGCCAATGGGTACTGCTCCCTTTTTGTGCAGACAGCCAAGTGCAGGTTTATCAGACTTTGGAGTGAGTTCTTTGCCAGGAGATTGGTTAAGCCTGGTTTCTCAATCATGCTGGGCAGGCAGATTCATTGCCACCACTGTGATGTCAAATTTAAAGGAAAAAAAAAAAGGAAAAGACTCATCTTTAAGTCAGATGAGTTTTGTCTGAGGGCTCAGAAATATTTCCTGGCTTTTAATTATGGTCTAATGTAATGTACATTTTAGCTGTAGCTGTGTGCCTGCCCTAAGCAAGGGCTAGGTTATGATTGCACACATCTGCTACTCCAAACCTGCCCTCACCTACTGCATTTCCAGGTGTGTGATGCTGTGAGTGCCAGCAGAGCATGGAAAGGTGCCTCTCTCAGGACACACAGGGAGCATCTGGATGAAGACATAGGCTCAGTCCTCCCTAGAGGGTAAGTGCTTCAGCTGCTTAGGCCTTTTGCAAAGGGCAGGAAGGATCTTGCCATTATCACGTCTGTAAGTAGCGTGTGAATTCCAAGCAAACTCCCAAACTGGGGGCAGTTTTGGTGCCTTTAGCTTCATTTTGATATTCTTTAAGTGTTAACTTTAATAGTATTTAAAACTAAACAAATATTTCCATTTTGCTTAATTCTGCAGTTTTATTTTCATTCAATATTAGATGTTGAAAATCCAAAATGAAGTTTGAGGAGATGTGTTTTCTCTGTATTCTTTCCCTTTTCTCTCTCTATTGCCAAATACCTGTCATTTTCTGATTTCATTCTTTTTTTCCCAGTTTCTCTGATCTTCTGAAAATTTTCTCAGGCTTTAGTGTCAGTTTCAAGGGTGTTAAAATAGCAATTAATCACATTTTTAATTTTTCTCCTTCTTCCTGTGAGAATTTTTGAAATGGAAGAAATCTTGAAAAGGTAAGAAGTTAAAAATAGAATAAGAAAGAGAAAAGTCCCTCTGAATCTAATTAATTTTATTGCACTCAGTAAAAAAATGTGCATGCAGATGGAAGTTGTGTAGGCTGAGGTGAAGAAAAGTTAAGATAATATTGATTTCAAAAGATCTGGTAAAAAGTATCACCTGGAAAAAACTTAAACAATAAAAACCAATCTAATATTATTTGAAAAGTTGCTTTCCTCTTTCAACAATCTTCCATTGCTCTAGAGGAACAAGAACTACTATATTCCAGTAGAAGGCATAAGGAGAAAAAGTATAAATATTCTGAAGTCATCCTTGAATTGTTCATTTTAATTAGGGGTTTTGTAAAAGGAAGTTCCAGAGGGAACAAAAGAGTCACAAAAGCATCCATTACTGAAAAAAAAAGTGTCTGTGTACAGTCACCAAACCTCTATATTGGAGCTCTTGTATTTCACATATCTCAAGGTTTGCTTGACTTCACACTCCACTTAAATTGTTAGATTTTAAAAGAGAGTCTACTTCTAAATGAACAATCTTGTATTCCAACCACCTGCTAAAGTAGATATCAAAGCAGTTGCCAGTTTACCAAAATACTCCAAATGAGAAGTGTAGGTGTCTACAAATAGTGAAGTGAGACTACTACTATATTTGCATGTAGCAGAACAGGAAAAAAGCCCAAGTACAAATCCAGGGCATGAGGATAAGTAGCTGAAGCAGACTGGCATTTGTACCAGAAGGGAGGTACATCTTGCACAGGGTAAAAGTCCAGTAACCCCTGTGCCAAGACAGGAAACAGCATTATATAAACAACATTATAGACCCTACTGCAATATTAGAATATTGGTTTAGTACAACTGACAGAGGCACAAGCAAGAAATTACTGAATTGTGTTGATTTAAATCAATTTAGAGGAAAGAAACCATTACAATCTCATAAGTAAAGGTTATTCCAATTACAAATCCCAGCATTTCATCTTTTTAGGAAGGGATTACATGAATCAAGAAGTATTATAAGGGAAAAAATGATGGTGGGAGCATAATGAGTTAAACTGAAATCTCATTAATGAGGAAGATAAGCAGACTGCATGATAAGTTGTTACTCTAATAAAAGAGAAAATGAGGAAGAAGCAAAGCGAATAAAACCAGGAGAAGCTTGGTGTGTGATATGTTTTAAACAAGCTAAGAATATACCTTGTATGCTATAAAAGTATTTTGTAACCTGTGAAACACACTCACCCATATAATTTATGTGAAGGAGATCTATTCATGTATTCACTGCTCTTTGCCAATGAGCTAGATGAAAGCCTTTCTTTTTGGCACCTTTATGTATCAATGGCATATGGTGGCAGCATCTTGTATTACTTATTTGTAATTGGGTACACAGAATTACACAGTCTAAACTCGTGCCAGCAAAACTTCTACTGAATACTGTTGTGCTCATGAAAGCCTTCTGTGACTGCTCACCATGACAGGAGTGCCCTCCAGACTCAGTGAAACTCTTTCAGTTAACTTGAGTGGATGACAAAGTCCAACAAAAAACATGACATATTCACACCACTATCAGTCAAGTGCAAAAGGAACCAGCATAGCCCCAGCCTACAAATTAGTGATTCTCACTTGACCATAAATCTCTCTCCTTCCCTCCCACTCTTTTCATATAGAAATATCTCCATAATTTATTTAAATCACATTAAGTATACCGGTAAATTAATTGATTTATGTATTTTGAGAGCAGAAGGAACCTCCAGGAGCATGTATTCTGGTTTTCATAATGAGGATGTGGAATGTAATCCAGTTACTGCTGGGTCACCATTATCAATGTCATGAAGTGATGCCAGCACCTGTTTTCTTGAGGAGCACACAGGCTTGACCAGAGACTTCAGGCCATGGCAATCCAGAGCAGCTAAGGACACCACGGACCTCTGGTTGCCTACAACATGTTAAAAGAAAGCATCTTATTTCCATTTGGGGTTTACTCTGATTCAGCTCAAGGCACTTGTGAAATCTTCCACTGGCAAACTGAAAGGGATACCAAACCCCTTTCTGCCAGTGTACATCATTTCAGACTATGATGAGGTGACCTAAATGAAAACAAGCAAAGAGCTGTGTATTTCCTGAAGAAAAAATTAATATCTATCATCCCTAAATTAGAGGGACGAATTAGTACAACCATTGTAATAGTTTGCATGAAGCCAAATTAGCATTGGCTGCTATGTTTTAAGGGGAAAAATAATTTCTTCTTCTATTTTGTACACACCACTATTTGTTGAATATTAATATATTTAGATGTTAAATTCCTATCCCCCCCACAAGGCATTATATAGTAATATATATGCAAAATATTAAAACAAAAATAGATTTGCCTACACATCAGCATTTCAAATGCTCATTAACACCAGGACAAACAAAACACCGTGTTCCAATCCTCTCTACATCATCTGTTATTTGGAAACGCTAGGTATAATGAGGCAGAACCTTAATATTTGTTGGTGAAAAATTAGTTGTGCTTCATCTTTCATTTCCAACAAACATGATACAATGCCCTTACACAGGTTAGAAAGCAGAAAGCCCCAGGCCTGGATAATGGAGACTCAGATCCACAACACAGATGTGCCCAAGAAGGATGTTTTTTCCCATGTACTCACCAGCATTTTGTGGTGCTTCTGCCACTGCTCTTGGTCCATCTCCCTACTGTTTGTTCTTTGCATCAAAACAAGAGACTAGGGAGTCTGTTTTTCATTAAGGAACGACCTGAACATATTTGTGTGGATGCTCCAGTGACAGAAAAAATGTAATTTATTGCACATGTCTTTTTCAATACTACACAGTGAATTTATTAATGCACTGTGACCAGTGCTGAGGCCAGTTGAGATCACCAGTGAGTGGCCATATTTAGTCAGACTGCAGCTTTATGACATATGAGGTTGTTAATGTTATTAGATACACCTGGGGAGCACGCAACAGAGGAGACAAGATGTGTTTCAAGGAGTAGAATGCTCCTCAACAACACAGACATTTTGTTTTCACACCTGTTCAGACAGCTTCTACTGTGATTGTGTAATGACAGGTGGGAAAAATCTAAAAAGTAATAACACAATGTATGCTGACATTATTTCAGGTTACTGTTTGTGAGGAAGTTTCTGATGGGAAAAGATGGAATTGGATGATAAAATATTCTGGAAACCCTGACTCTAACCTAAATTATATATTTTGTGAGACCAGGCGTGCTGCCAAATCATCAATTCACTACTGTCCCCATCTTTCCAAAGTAATTCTCAGACGAGTTCTGTTATGACAAAGGATTCTATTGGAAAGGTGTGACATTTTCCATTTATTTTGTGTTAGAATAAACTACAAAAAGAAAACAAAAAAGAGACTATAAAGGATCACCAAAAAATTGAGGTGTTGTTTTTCTCAATGAAAAAATGAACAATGCTGGAACAGAAATTTCCAACTGCAACAGCAGCCCAATAAAGAAAACCGTTTGCATGATAATATTGCAAATCATGGCAATTTAGTTTTAAAATATTTAATTAAATCACCTTTTCTTGCTTTTCAGTGGTATTTAGATTATTATATATGAGGGGCCTTTTTAAAAATTGGTTTCTTCTGTTGTAAGAGTGATATTTTTAATGCCACCCCTTGATATCAGAAAAAAAAATCAGAACAGAATAACTAGCCTTATAAAAATTAAGGTCAGTAATAAATGCATTGAACAATTTTACATCCTTTCTTGTCTTTCTCCACCAAGGTCTTGAGCAGCTTTCAAATCTTTTTGTAGTTTGCCTGTTTTTCCTTTCTTATCTATTTGAGGGATGGAATCTGCTCTGAAATCTGAGCAGCATCAGAAAGCTTTAGCAACATATTACCAACTTTGTAAATATATGTGTGCCAGTGAGGCATTTCAGCCCACAAGATGCCTGACAGATGTGTATAAAACTGAAATTTGAGGGTAAGTAGCTGTTGCTATGATTTGTAACCTCTTTTCCTTTCTTCAGTCCTGTAAATCTGCTAAACAAGATGGGTATACCTGTTAAAGAAGGTGTAAGTCGCCAGAAAAAAATTACCTCCTTCTTCTCAGATATTTGGCATTCTACAAGAGCCATCAGCAGATGCCATTTAACTCAAGAGAGAATCACTTCTAGCTTGCAGGAGTGACAATATAATAATATAGGCATAAAAACAACCTCATAAGCATCATACAAACTGACAGCCCTTTACTGACTAGCATGCAGCTCCAGATGACTCTTCAATGGGTCAGAAAAGTGCCATGAGTGTAAGGGACAGGTGTCAAGATGGACTCTGAAAATCAAATCCCCTGGGCTCCCCATGACCCATCTCCTCCATGATGAGACTCTGGGAAAGCTCCAGTCCCCAAAGGTGCTTTGCAGCTCAAACCCAGCTTAGCAGCACTCACTGAAACCACTTTTCTTGCTGCTTTTCCCCCAGAGTGAACCTGCTGACTTCCATACTGCCACCATCAGCCTCCACAGGATTTTATTCCTAATATATCAGTGGCATCAGTCCCCCTTTTAATCCTATGAAAAATCAAGGTGAGCCTTGCAGCAAGGTGGGCTCCACTTGGCCAAAGCAGGCAGCAGGTGTCACCACCAGGACCAGACTTTTGGGGGTGGCAGCATGGGAAGTTGGTATCACTTGTAGTTGCCAGCAAATAAAGAATAGGGGATCACAACTTCTAGGCAATGTGCCAACAAAGAGCAAATTAAACACTGGTTATATTCTAAAACTTTTCAAATATTTGTTGAAATAAGAAGTTTACTTTTCTCAAGGCATCATCTTTCCTCTGGTATAATTTCTCTGTCACATGAGGAGCAGTGAGTCTGACACTTCTATTGCCTGCCTTGACTGTGGCAGCAGAAATTCATCATCACATCTTCTGGTGGCCAGAAAATGCTTAAACCTGATTGATGCTTTAAAAACATGTAGAAATATACCTATTAGTACTAACCTTTGCCCAGGAAAGCACTCAGCAAGGACAGTCCCACACTCCAGTTGATTTCTAAAATGGTCTCCCCAGGTTAGGAATGATTCAGGGAGTCCTTGTCCTCGTTAAGTCCTATTGCCAGGGAATAAATGAGGAGGGAGGAAGGTGGCTCGTTGGTACTGCCAATAACGAGCAAGAGCCAAGAAAGTGAGGGTACAAGAGGTCTTTACAGTCACCTGCACAGCTGACTCAGCTCACTCACCTAAGAATATTTATTGACTAAACTGATCCCAAATCATTTTCTGTGCCAGATGGGAGCTACAGGGAAAAGGCAGGGCAGTGCTGGCTGGCTGTGTGTGTGTGCAGGTTCTGAAGCTGTTCCCAGATGTGGAAATCATCCCTGTGGCAGTGCTCCCTGGGCAGCTTTCATTAGAAAGGACTCCTTTGCACTCTAAGGACCCTACTCACAACAACCAGAAGCAGACTGCAGGTAGTTCAGGAAATTAAATGCCAACATCTGATCAGCAGAACAAGGCCACTGAAATTTTCACAGTGAATTTGTAAAAATTCGAGATGACAATAAGGCTACACTGTCAAATAGTAAGGGAAAGCATCCCAGTTAACTTGTTTTTCCTTAACTCTGAAATAGGCTGTATGATAGGTGAAGATTTTAACTTGTGCTTGTGAAAAAAATGGGTCCATCATGACACATCTTATTTATCTGGAAACTTCTAATATACTAATACTAATACTAACCTTATAGTATAAATAATGTACATTTCCTGCTCTTTTTATCCATATGCTCCTCCACAGACTAATGGGGCCTAATATCAGCCAGAATCAGACCTTTGTTTGCCCTTTTTCTATTCAGCACCCCCAATATCCCTCTTCAGAACTGGGTAAAACACACCACTTATCAAAGCCCTGGGGCACAGCAATTAGTCATTCAGTGACTCTAATAATGACACAGTTTTAGGTCAGAGACCTGATACAGCTTTAAATCTGAAAACTGAAAACCTCTTTTAATAGAGTAAGGCCTCCTATTCCAGCCATCTAAGGCTATATCCACTGTCACAGACATCTTTTCATTAAAAATCCTTTCTTAGGATTTTTCTTTCTGAGAAGCTGAGAGGCTTCAGGAACAAAATGTAAACAATGATTATCTGCTGCTGTGGAATGCAACAGGTGCATCTGTGATTGGTCTCATGTGCTTGTTTGCAATTAATGGTCAACCACAGCAGAGCTGACTGGGACAGAGAGTCTGAGGCAGCTGCCTTTGGTATCATTCCTTTCTATTCTATTCTTAGCTTAGCTAGCCTTCTGAGATGAAACTTTTCTTTCTATTCTTTGTAATATAGTTTTAATGTAATGTATATCATAAAATAGTAAATCAAGCCTTCTGAACACGGAGTCAACATTCTCATCTCTTGCCTCATCTGAAAACCCCCCTGAACACCGTCACAATCCACAAAGACTTAAATGCTATAATTAGAATTTGTTCTCTAGGAACTGCAAGCATAACAGATGGTCAAACAAAGGGCAAATCTGTGGTCTGCTTGGGATAATGCTGAACATGAGCTTGTTTATGTCAGGTTGCAGAATGAATGGAATACAGTATGACAAAACAACTATGCTTTTCTCACTTGGCAAGAACCAGACAATGAAGTTACTGCAGAGCTTGCAATGGTGGAGTTGGCAGTATAGGTCATTTTAATAAATTGCATTACTTTAGACTTTTGATTTGTTTAGAACAAGTCAGGATTTCTTCAAGTGAGCTAACTCATGTCCTTTTAATGCCCAAGAATAGCCAGTAGTAGCACTACGCACTCACACACATATATACATGCATGCTCATGTATACATTTATACTTCATGGATGCAGCAGTCAGCAGTAGTTGGGAAGCCACCTTTCCATATAGAAGCTGTACTTCCACTCCTGCTCCTTGCTCATCATTCCAACTTTCTGTCAAATCTGCTTCTATCCCACTTATTTAGGCATGTGATCTGTGCTTTGTATACAAATATACTTAAATGCCTCAATACTTAGGATTCCATCTCTCTGTCAATTGCTGTTTCTACTGCTAAATACAAAGAAATTCATGACATTCAAGGCCATTGTTCTCTCAGTATCATTAATATCAAATATTCACAACTTCTGGCTCTTACTAGTACTTCTAAATACATGACATATTAAATGCATGTAATCATGATACCACGCACTTCATGTTCAAGTTTAATCCTGTACATGTATTAAATCAGTCACTTGTTGAAAGAGAGCATGTCGCTCATCATGCAAACTACTGAGTTTGGAAGAAGCCATGAAATGGGTGTGACAGGGACTGCCTCTGCCCCAGGACAACAACTATGCACTAAATAGTTTAGCTAAGGTGGTAGAAATCCAGATCTCCCTACCCAACTGGGTGAAGCAATGAGAAATCCTCCAGTAAGACAGACACATGGAGAGAAAGGTGCTAGCTCTAAAACAAAGGTGTTTTCTTTGGTGTGAGTAGAAAAAAGAATGGGAAATGGAGACAGGGAAACTAAAATTTTCTGATAACTCACATAAAGTTTGTCTGAAAAATCAGCTGGTTTCAATACTTTTTCTCCTGTATCTTATTTAAATATTAGGAGCAGAGACAAGTCTTGACAGCAACACTGAAATTACTTGCTTTGATTTCTCAGAGAAGAATTTGTGACACTGAATTTTAGAGGCAATTCCAAAGAAAAAGAGGAGATACAATAATACAATGCATTTTAAAAGCCTCATGTCATGTTTCATTTACTCTTGAAACATGACAGATGAATTTCTGACAGCAGAAGATGATACATACGCATTCATGTATTTCCTAAGGAAAATAAGTACAAAAAAAAATCCCTCAAAGGAAGAAAAGCTTGTAAAATGCTTCAGCATCAGGAGAGAGGAAGGTATTCTGGGAGATAATTTTGTGACAGCAGACCAAAAAATGCCATTGATAAGATTTAGTGACTTCTCTCAATCATGAAAAATAAAATCTGGTTTAATAAAAGACAGGGCACAGAGGAATCATCTTAGAGATTTGTCTGTTTATTTGTTAGGCAATCACTCCTAAATTAGCTTTGAAATTTCTGATCCTCTAATACCTCTTGAGATTGCCTGTTTTCTTTGCTTATTGTTACATACATGTGGCAACAACAAAGGCTGGGGGAGCTGGGGCTTGGCGCACAAAGCTGAGACTGGAGATGCTCATACAGCTCTGCTTATACAGGCTGATGTCTCCAGGAGCCACTGCCTTGGCCAGCAGCTGGCTGTGCACGTGCTGCTAACAAGCCACCAGCCAAAGGAACGTGAGGGTCTCATTGAGGGACATCCCTGTCAGACCACAGAAAAACCCTGACCAACACCTGGCCAGCACAGCAGAGAGCTCCCTGCACGGGAGGAAGAGCAGGGAGTCATGCCGGAGGACACCGTGCTCCTCATCAGAGGTTTGAGAGGTGACAAGAGCCTGCATCTGCCAAAAGGGCCTCACAGGTGCTGGGGGCTGGTGTGGGTCCTCACACCTTGTCAGAGAGCCCTGTCATCCCCCAGAGCCCCAGCTGGGTGGCACAGCAGGAGCAGAGCTAATTACTGTGCGGGGAGGAACATGATGGAATGTCTACACAACATAGTGCTTAACTTTCTTTTCTTAATAGAGGGGCTATTGAAAAAGATGCTTTTCACCTCATTGAGAGTTCCAACTCAACATCTGAGTTTCAGCTCCGTTTTCCATTCAATTAGGGCTATTAAAGTCATCTTGACATTTGAGAAGTTAAAATGATTTATGGAATACATAAGCTTGAGCTCAGTAGATAAAAGAAGCTGTTTTTTCATTGTGAGCCTTATGGATTTGATACTAAAAAAAGGCAGCATGTCCTGCTCAAATACTCCCTGTTACAATGCCAGATGGGAATCTGGCACTAGAAGCTGGAGCTGGCAATAAGCAGGGGTCCTGATTTGTGATGTGAAAGGCTAAATAATGCTCAGAAATAACTGTCAATCATTGATAGAGATGGAACCATTTTGGTAAAATGAAGTCTAAGTAGCCCATCTGAATAATTTATTGTCACAGCATAATCTGCAGATTTCAGCTGTGATTACAATATGAGACTCTATTAAAGACTAGAAAGTACAGAGAATAAAGCTCAGAATAAATCAGAATTGTAAAACCACTGTCAGCAAGAGGAGAGAAAAAGTTCTCAGCTCTGTGTGCTGAAGGCGTCATTTTGGGAGTTTCTGAGAATTTGGTGCATGAGTTCAGATGACAAGTTAGAAATCTAAGTAGCATTCTTGGTTTTTTTCTTGAAAGATGTTGAAGTTCTTGAAGTTAATGCAAATTGAGAGCATCAACATTTCTGATAATTCAAGAACTCATGAATAGAGCTTTCAATTTGAATTCCATAAAATTCAGTGCTTGGACACTGCCACAAGAAAACTGCATATTTCTGAGGAAAGCTCTGTCTCTGCAGATTATTGGGTTTTGACAGAGAAACTAACACAGTAGGACCTACTCTTCACTTCTGCCTCTAAGCTCTATTATTAGTATTAAACTGTTCGATAGATGAATAAATAAAATACTGAAAACACTTTATAAATGGAGCTTAAGTCAGACAGTTGGACTTAACCCCTTTTCCCACAACAAGGGACTGCTGCATTTTCCCTTCAGTAACCACTCTATGGGACGAGCCCTAACTTACCCTGAAATGCTTTTTATGACTTGGACAGCTGTATATGACACATTGGTTTTATTCTTGGGGTTTTGAAGGCACAAATGCTTTCAAGTCCCCCCCCCCCAAAACAGCTTTGGAGATGGCAGCTGTCTCCTTCCTCTCCCACAGTGGGGTCTCAGTCAAGGACAGTGGCTTCTGGGCAGTTTATAATGAGCATAAATGAGGAAACCAGAGCTTGTTGCACAGGCTCTGAGAAGCACAGGAATGGAGGAAAAATGAAAAATGCAGTGGTCCAGATTAAAACCTGACGGATAGAAAGGCAGCAGTAATGTTTGCACAGATGTCTCCCAGTGGAACCTGTCTTCAGTCTCTCCCTGTTAGGGCTGTGATGAATGACATGGAAGGAACAAAGACTGTGCTTTCAATTCAGCAAGAAGAGGATGTAAACTTACTTTAAAATTAAAGAAAAACCTAAAAATGTGCTTTTCTCAGCAAAAAGTGTTAACTAGATTAAACCTCCCACTGAGAACAGGCCTAAGCAGAGTGAAGGGAGCTGTAAACAAAAGATTTCTTGCAATTATATTTGTGTCTTCTGGCCATTGTTGGATCCCCAAAGACTTCTAAGAAAGGGAAGAGAAAGGAACAGATCCTGATATAGATGAAGGCAACTGAAAAGTGTTCCAGGCAAATTTGGACACCTAAATTCAAACTGCCTCACTGGGTTTCTTCACCAGCCATATTCCCTAAACATCCAAAGATATAAGCAAAATGAAAACAGCAACAGCAAAAATTTAATAAAATAACTCTAAGCTGTAGAAACATACATGTAACAATAGTGTATACAGGCAAACAGCTGAATTTCAGAGTAATCCCCTACATTTTTGGAAGGGATTTTTTCTACCTTGCGCATTTTCTAAGGTCAGCCCTAATCCTGGTTGTCCCATTTCCTCCATCCTCCACTCCAGGGGAACATACCAAAGTTTCTGTGCTGGCATCTATGGCAGAAGCAGCAGTTTTGTGTTTTCCAGTTTTTAAGGACAATAATGTGTTGCTGGGTTGGACAACAGAGAGTCCCACCCAACACTGATCTCAGTGGTGACAGTAAAGAGGTTATCTATGGGAGCACAGGAGCCTCAACACTTTCTCATACTTTGTTTTTACTAGATTAACTGCATATTCCTGCCAGCTTCTCTTTATGTGCTTGTTGGACATAGATGTGTTTAATCCCTTTTTCAACCTGCTGACATTTTCTCATTCATGTCCAGTGGTGTCAAGCTCCAGAATCTCACGACCTGTCTTCACAGCAGCCTTTACTACATCTGTCTTACACCATTCTGCTTGTTTCAATCAGTGCCCCTTTTTGGGATATTTGATGACTGCTGATACCACAGACAGCACTCCTGGGATCTCCACAGTTCTGAGAAACCCCTCTGAAATTCTCCTTCATACTTCTTCCCTACCAAGGAGGTGACTTCTCAGGAGGTATGGTTGATTTAGAAATATTGTTTTCATTAATCAGATGTAATTTGTCAAAACTGGGGATGATTGTGGAGTAACAAGAGTCCTTGGAAAGTGCAGTAGTCAGCAGTGTGAAATGGCATTTACCAACAGTAATTACTGTATTTCTGTCCCTGTGCTTAGGTAAAGAAAATAGCTGTGACAACAGTTGGCAAACCTAGTCCTCATGATAAATTCCATTCCACCAGCAACCCTGCGCTTATTTTGGTTAGCTCCCTTGCCCTTCACTTCACAACACAAGTAAAACCTGCTCTAGTGTGTGGCAGTTTGTAATTTATCCTTCAAAGGTATTTATAGAGCACTGGTCCCTGGAGAATTCATGCTCTAGACCCACTGATGTGTTAAAAGAAAGGGAATAGAGCTTATTACAAGGGACTTCTTAAGCATTTTTTCTTGGCAACAGGCTTGATGAAGCAGACCTTCCTTTGAAAAGCTAAAGGTTTTAGGAAAATATTATTAAAGGAAATGTTGCTGTCTGAATGCAAAAAAGGTGAAGAAAAGGAGATAGCCTAAGCTGTACAAAAATGTCTGTTTGAAGAATAAATATAAATAAAGTTCAGAAATCAAGACTTTTTTTTTTTCATATAGTGAGAAAATTATTTCAGTTCATTTATTTCAGGCAGCTCCATTCCTGCCCAAAGCACCAAGATTCTGAGCACCCAACTGAAATAAAAGGTCATCCTGGTCAATCAGAGTCATGTTCTCATCAGCAACACTGGTTGTACGGTGAGGTCTCCTTCCCAGTGAGACAACCATGGCATAGGAAAAGGTTATGGGAGGGGGGTCCAGTATGGGACATGAGCTTTTAGGATTTTCCCCTTTTACAGTGCCTTATGCCCATCATCCTAATATTCATCTCCTCTGAAAGAGTTTGTTTCTTGGAAAAGAAACAAACCTGCAGAACCACACAGGCTGGAAAAACTCTGGTTTTAGACTTCTTATCTCCAGCCACAAGACAAATGAAGAAACCTGCGTCTCACTGTCTTAGGGTGTGATTTATGCCCTGCTCAGCACCACCCTGAGGCCAAACTGACACTGGCAAAAGCAGCTCCATGGGAGCCAAAGTCTAAGCCAGACATGAGGTTTATGCTGTACATCAGCTCCATAAACACTTAGAAATATTGTGTGCAAGGAAGATGAATGAAGGCTGTTAGCTGGACCATGGGGGCTGCTCTGCACAGGGCAGGTTTGCAGTGTCTCAGCACAGGGTGAAGAGCTGCAGCCTGCCAGCCCCACGTTACTCCTCCTAGCACATCGAGCCCGCCCAGATGCCACAGATGTTGTCAACAGCCTCCTTCCCTCTCCCCTCTCTCTCCAGAGGGCACTGTCAAGAAGCCTTCCTGGCAGCACTTTAAAAGCAGATGAGATCAAGCATGTATTTAAGAATAAATATATTTAAAACAACCAAGCCCTTAAAAGCCATCTGTTGCTGAAGAACATAAATTCAAATACTACTCACACTCCCTTTAGCTCAGTGCTCATGAGAAAGAGAAAAAAAAGGTGAGGCTATTTGCTGATTTCCTTGACAATATTCATATGATATGTCCCTCCTTGGGACTAAAAAGCTGGCAATTTTTCATGGCTATGCAGCACAAAGTGGTTCATTTTCAGGCAGGTTCTCCTACAGCCCCTGGGCAGGAAAAAGTGAAGGGTGTGAAGACTGAAGGTTGAGGGATATTAGGGGGTGAGACCTAAACACCCTACAACTAACAGTGGCTGAAGAAAAGACCAAAAGTTGGAGTGAGATGGAAAAAAGCAAATTTCCCACAGCAGGAAACTGGAGCTCCTTTAGTGAAAATAACATCCATTAAACTGGGAGATCTTTTTCCAGTGTCCAGGAGTGGGACAGTGGATTCATGTTGTCCTTACTCAGCCTTGCTGGAAGAGGTGAGCAGAGTTTTACCTCTTTTACCTCCCAGAGGTGGGAAGTGGGCAGTGGGCATGGCCAGCACAGGCGCTACATTAGGAGAAGAGAAAAGGGGCACCAGCTGCCCCGTGGAGCTGGCTGGGAGGCACACAGCTGGCACTTTGGCAACCCAAATTACTTCATTTCAGCGAAGGCTTTTGATCTGTCACCACCACAGGAGCCCATGGCTTTTCCTTTGTAAGGCAGCAGCTGGCCATCCAGGCAACCTCACCGTGGGTGAGAGAGGCTCTGGGAAGCTTCTCACAGCAAATCAGGCTGGCTTCTCTCTCCTTCACAAGGAGGGAGTGTCTTGGGGGAAGACCCGGGTCCGACTGGCAGAAATCAAAGCCACTGGCTTTGCTTTTGGCTGCCCCCTCTTGGCTCCCCCCTCCTGGTGGTGCTGGAGGCAGCAGAGGCACTCTGGGACTGACTGCCTGTATCAATCTGATGTGATGCCAAGGCTTTCCAGCAGAGCACCAGAAAAGAAAGGAACAGGAATTTAACAGCCTGTATCTCTGCTAAGTATAAATGAATTTTCATGGGCAGGAGTGGAGAGGAAAAAGCATTATCTAACCCAAGCAGTTGTCTTCAGCTGAAAATCTCAAAAGCCTGACACAAGCAATGCTGTTAGACTTTCTTATAAAAGGGCTCCAAGGATTCCTATAATAGCACATAATACCCTAAATATAGGGTTGCTACTGACTTTCCTAAAAAGAGACAACTATAACACAAGTGGTACTTGATAAAAAAAAAATAATAGTTTAAACAACATGTTCTAAAGACATTTCCTCACCTAAGACATTTCTGTTTGGTTAATAGAAAAAAAAAATGAATGGACAGTGTGCTGGGCATTACTTTTGATCAAATCAATGGCTTCCTTTTCTTTCTTACATGTGTTTTATAAGAGAAAAGAAAGTCAAAATGGACAGCAGCAATCCTAAGACTAAAAAAATATAAGTTATGAAAATAAGTTAGCAAACTATGTTCATAAATAGAGTATTATTAGAAGTGACCAAAATCATAAATGACTGAGATAACAGAAGCTTCTTTTTTTAGCTTTAGTGCAGAAGACTGAATAAGGAGAACACAACTGGAAATTAAGAAACGTAAATTCAAAGTAAACTTTAAAAAAATCACTTTACACCTCTCATAGCTGTAAGCAGGTTGAATCACTTGCTGCTCAAAGCTGTGAGGTGATGACCTTGGGATTGCTCAGGAAGGGGACTGGACTAGAAAGTGTTGCAAAATAAGGAAACTCCACCAAGTGAAATAGCTGTTACTTCCTGCTTCCCATGTGTTCTTGTTTTATAAATGTTTCTGCTTTAAATATCATCTACCCATGCTGGTAAATCTAACATTATGCACTGTGATTTTTCAAGCTTATAAAAATATTAGGTATTTATTAGACCAAGAAAGTAATAAGTTTCTGTAAGAACTTGAGGTTTAAGTAACTTGATATTTAGGATGCAGCATATAACCATCATTCTGATGTTTTAGATAGATGAGAAAACAAACACTGCTTATTTCTGTACACGTAATAAGAGTAATCATGCTAATGACAGAAATCATAACCCAACACAGATGTGAGAAATAGACCTAATATAACAGATGTATATTCTGTTACATTTGTGCTAAAAGGGAAGTTTTCTTCAAGATGAAAACACTGAAATGAGCTCTTGGCTACCATCCCCATTACAGGACAGCCTGGAAAGATCCTTGTGAGTCAGCATCTCTTTGTGCCCTGGTAACCACCCACAGCCTGCATGGAGCAGGGCTGCCTTTGCTTGGCTTTCCTGGAGAGTGGTTCTGCATGGCAGCTGTGAGGCACCAAAGGCAAAGCTGCTCTCACTTAGCACCTCCATTTCTTGCCTGCCACAATAATTTAAACATGCGTTCAGAAAGCTGCTCTGGCTCATCAATTCAACAAGGCATGCAGGAAGGCACGTTTGAAATCCTTCTGAAACAAGGGCTGAGTCACTGCTCCAGAGCCAATAAAATCAATGTCCTCCTCGGATTTTGGATCAAAGCAAAAGCTGCTGTGGTTGGGGTTTTTTCTCCCCACCTGCTGCATCCAGGCATCCTGATGCTCCCCATGCAGATCAGGAAAGTCTCTCTCCCTTTTGATCCATGTCTTGATGGCACAGAAACTAAAGCAAGCATCCTTTAGCTGTGAGGGCTCACATGCACTAATGGATTAAAGCATGGCAAGGGCTTGATTGCAGGCACCAACATGAACCTCTCCTCTAAACAGAAAGTGAACAAGTGTTGGTAATTGAAATTTGGCTGTTAAAATGCAATTCTTCAAGTAGAATAATTTTAAATGTGGGCAGTCCATCAGATTTGCTAGATGGTATTTTTTTTTTTCTTTTTTTGCTAGGGTTATCTCTTTTTCTTTGTTTTTGGTTTGGGGTGGGTGTGTGTGTGTGTGGGGGTGTGTGTGTGCCTGTATTTTTTGGGGGGTGGGTTGGGCATTTTTTTGTTTGTTTGGGGTTTTTGGGGGGGTTTTTGGATGGATTTTGTATATGTTCTATAATAGAGATGGTTCAATTGAACCTGGTTTCCTCCATCACACATTATTGCAATAGTAGATCCTTATAAGTAGGAGTTTAGATCATGAGTACAGAGGTGACGGCAGCAAACAGAACAACTCATGTTTTGGACATTAGCAAAGACAACCTAAGTTTTAATTTTCCATCAGTTTCTTCCCCAACAACCTTTAAAAGCTTGAAATGCATTTATTCTTACTCATCACACTGGCTGAGGAAAAAGCAAGATTTTAGAGCAAGATTAATTAGCTATCTACTAAACACGAGACAGAGTTTTCCTTAGGTTTGGGGTAATTTTACATTCCTTTCTAACTTCACATCCGAAAAAGTTTTTTTCAACAAACCTCTGTTCAACCCTTGATTTAATTATGCAGATAATAAAAGGTTGTGAATTAGTTAATCTATTCTTCCTTTGATCCACTATTAAAAGTGTCATTATTTATACGACTTTGATCACACACGTGAGAGTAAATTTGGGACAAACAGCATTTAAAACAAAAGATAAGACCAAAGATAGCCAGCTGTATTTTCTTGAAAGAGACAAGATATCATCTATTAGATTTTTATGTTCTTTGCAAAGTTCTCCAGACCCATTTACTGAGGGTAACTCAGATCATTTCTGCAGCTAGTATCAAGGAGAGAGTAAAATATCCAGATCAAGGTGCTGACTCAGCACTTGTTCAGTCTCTTTGGATGACTCCTCAGAGATGCCTTCATCTCTCCCCATGCCGAAATGCTGATGAATTTGCACTGCTGGTGTCTGCTTTTATCATTCTCTGGCTGCAATGCATAAAGGAGAAAAGGTGCTGGCCCGTGGGTATGGCCTGGCACACAGGGAGGGTGGCAGGGCAGTGTCACCCCCTCTATATTGCACTCCTCAGAAAATTATTCCACTAACTCTGTGTTTAAAGGGAATTTGGCAGGTAGAGGTATGCAAGTCTGCGCACTGCTCTTATGTGGCTGCTTGGTATGTGTCTCCATCTCCAGCTTTATGAAAGTACTTCTTTTTTAAGAGCTGTCACTCTCCTATTTTATATAGGAAAATATTGGTTTAAAGAGTGAGATATGAGCAGTCCA
This sequence comes from Melospiza georgiana, assembly GCF_028018845.1. Classification (NCBI taxonomy): domain Eukaryota; kingdom Metazoa; phylum Chordata; class Aves; order Passeriformes; family Passerellidae; genus Melospiza; species Melospiza georgiana. The sequence goes on along the minus strand of NC_080432.1, from coordinate 104,281,708 downwards.
TGAATTTTCTCATTGTTTCAAGTGGTTTTCTATAATTTCTTAAGAAAGAATTACTGGTCCATAATTGCCAAGGCCATTACTGTAGGGATTTTTCGTTTGGGCTTTCTTTTTCTATGAATAAGTGTTTGGCATTTGCCAGTCCTCTGGGATGTAATATTAAAGTCTTTACCAAGTTGATAGAAAAACTCTTAGAGCAGATTAGCACAGTTTAGGAAATGGACAGAAAGTGTATGTCATGTTCAACAGTTTGACAAGTATTCTTCTTCTCTTGATATCTTTAACCTCCAACAGTGAGTCAGTTCTCCTTTCCATAAGGAGAAAGACTGGGCAAAAAAAAACCAACTTTTTTTCGTCTTCTGGTGAAAATGGAAGTGAGAAAATGGCCCAGCTCCTCTGCTGTGTTCACATTACCTCTGACTATCCTACTTGTTCTCAGACTGCCCAGCTAATCTCATCTTTGATTCTGCTTCCAATTTTCAGAAGAGCCCTGCCCACTGAGGTCAAGAGAAGTGACTGTAGCAAACTCAGCACAGCTCAGACCTGCATTGTGCAGAACAGGAATGGATCCCTTTGGACATAGTCTTTGTCCCCTTCCTGAAGAGCAAGAGCACAGATTCACATCACAAACAGTCTTAGGAATGGGAAGGAAAACAGTTCTCTTTTTTGATTCAAAATTATTTGATTTTATTAAAACTTCTCCCCAAAAAGGAGGGAGAAGGGCTGTGTGTCTTCAGAGTCATCTGTGCCCTCAATACATTCAACATTTGCACTAAAATGGTGAAAAGAGTGAAAAGGGCATTCGGTCATACTGTACTATTCATATTTTATTCATGCTTTCAATTACAAGTTTAAATGAGAAACATCAAATATAAATCTTGACAGATGCTTACTAATGTTTTCTTTATTTATCTCTATGAAAATGTAACAAACACTTCAGTCTGAAAGCTTATTTCTTTTTTTCCTGAAAAATTAACAGAACTCTTCCTGTTTGTTCACAGCAATAAAGAAATTGCGTACATATACATAATTAGATGCAATTTAAATATAGAAACATATGGATACATGGGGGGAAATATTCCCAAATGTGCCTATTTCTGTATTTCAGTGGGTGTTTAGGTTATTCTGATAGAAATTACATTAAAATGAGAGCATATATATAGAATTTTGTTAATTCTAATGCAGTTACTTGACTTGTATAATGGTGCATAATTATGTAATTCGGGTAAATATCCTTAGTACTTGCACTGTGGAACTATCTGGGAAGATGCTATTGAGAAATGCCAGCACATGCTGGCTGAAATAAGGCAACCACAAAAGCTCCTCTCTGTTCTTACAGGAATTCCCACTTGCTCACTGCACTGCAGTCACCCTTGCCTTGCTGCCTTGCTCACATCCATGTTTACATTTCTTTCATATCCACTGGCTTCTTCATATGTGTTTCACTATTTTCCTCTACCAAAGAAGTAAAACATTGCTGACCCTTCTGATCTTATCTAACCATACACAGTGAGCCTTTCATTTTCCAAGGGTTTCCATTCATTTTCTGGGTGACCATTCAGCATGAGAAAAGAGACCAAAACCAGCAGTGACTTCTGACTTAAAGCGCCAAAACTGCCCTTTCCCTGCAAAGACACCACACTGGGTGCAGGTATCAGGACATTGGGAGGCTGGAAGATGTAAGAGATGGCCATGGGCTGTCCTGTGCCAAGCACAGACATTTCCAGGCAAAGGGAGGAGTAGCAGAGAGGAGCAAACCCCCATTCCCTGCTCCCTGCACTTCCTCCGGGTGAAAGATCAGCAGAGAAGCGATGAAGCTGAGCAAGGAAAATGGGGAATGAAAAAGGTGCTGGTTTAATGTTTTTAATGTTGTTTATCCCTACTCTTATATATTTAATTGGCAACAAATTAAAAGTGATTTTCCCCTAGTCAGGTCCTATTTTCTGTCCCCATCCCACTGCAGGGAGTGAAGTGAGCAGCTGGTTGGGAGCTTGGCTGTTAGCCGTAGCTAAGCCTCAGCAAAAAGATTTTGTTTGGATGTTTGTGTTCTAAATCACAGACCTAAGAGAACTTCCATCAAGCCCAGAACTTCAGAAACAAGACTCAAGTCCTACCTGGGCTCTGCTCTCCTCCTATTCCTGTTCCAACATTTCAACAATGCATTTAGATGCAACAGCTAAGCAAAGCATTTGAGTGGAATTTAGGCGTTAATGATTCGAAACCTTCTTCATTTTCACAGCTGAAATACTGGTTCAGTTCTCTTTCTGCCGGTTCCTGGGAGGCCTCCAGAAGTGTGCCACATTATTCTTACTTAGCTTGCTTTCTCAGAGTACTGAACTGGCCTGTATTTCAGCTCAGGCATAGTTTAGCAGACCTTCTCTGGGTGTCTCCCAAGAGAGGAGGAAGGTGGGCACTCACACGCACACAGAGAAACAGGAGAAATCTGCAGTGAGACACAATTAACCATTGAACAGCTGCTAACAGCACCATTTGTTGGAAGATCTGATACTGCTTTTCTTGAGTAAGAAATGTTTCTGCTGCACTTCCAGGGATTGCTGCTGTTCCTGGGAAGAGGGGGTCTGGGTTCCCAGATCTCCAGTTTGGGACCTTTAGCTCTAAAAAAATGCAACTTTTAGTTTGATACTCTGCTCTGCAATTAATTACAAATCTCACTAAGGCGGAAAAGGCTTTGCTATGTCCTATCATTTTGAAGGGAATGGGCATTGTGATAGTCAGTGACCTCTTAAAGTGAACACATTCACCCTTGTTCTGAAACTCTTTAACATTGCAGGCATACAGGGAGAGCTAAAATCTGTAATTTTTTATCTGTTATTGCTGTGGACAGTTCTGCACCCACAGATTCCATTCACAATGGGGTATCTGAATTTGCTCAGTATTCTCCCAGCTCAGAAGTCCCAGTGTCCTTCTAAGATCTGCAAATATTTTTTCAAAGGATGTCACTACCCAACCTGACAAGTTCCTGCAGCAAGCATGCACTGAGTACACTTTAATACAAATATTGTTTATTGAACTTTGTAAAATACCAGTCATTATTAGAAAGAAAGTAACTGCTACTTCAAATTAGTGTCATACTTTAGTTATGGGATTCTAATATATCTTTAATTACAGTGATTACAAGCCTTTATAAATTATCAGCTGAGTCTTTGCCTTCATCTCCATCTGCTTTAATTTATTGTTCCTAAAAAGAGGATAATTATCATTTGCAACCAGCTGCTCCTTAAACACACTCGAGAAATGGGATTTGTTTCTGAAGCTCTTTCTCAGTCATTCCTCCCTTTATATTTTTTTACACAAGCACATTTCATGTGCTTTCTCTTTTTGGCCAACAGACAAGCCAGTCTTACAGACTCCCTAACTGGCCACCACAAGTTTCTGACTTTAGAAGGGTTTTCAGTGGATGCCAGGAACATGCCCATGAGGACCAGGGTGGCCCCCCATGCCCTGGCCCCTGTCTGTACCAGAGTCACAGTGTGCCAAGGATGGCAGCTGCAGTGAGTCCCTGCCCCACGATGTGAGAGAGACTTGCACTCATCCAGTCAAGCAGAAGGGTCCCTGCAAATGCAAGGAGGGAAATGTGAGCAAGAATTAAATGAAATGGCAAAAAGTCAGAGAGAGTAAGAAGGAGCTGTTCACTTGTCTTTGTTTTTGGGGTTTTTTTTGTCAGTCTTCTGGTTTGTTCTGTTGAAATACAACTGCCAGTAATAACATGCATGTAGATATATATGCGTATTTGTGTGTGTGTGTGTTTCATCAGTTCTGTACTTAATCAAAAAGGAGAGACTAATGCCCAGGGTCCCAAAAGATGCAAAGCTTAACTGCAGGAAGCTCCTCTCCACAATTTTAGGTGACATTGAAGTGTTGTGCTCTCGCATGGGCCAAGAGCTGACACAAACAGGCTGAGTGTGGTGACCTACAGATGACAGACATTGGCAGGAGCCTTAAGTGGGCTGTGGACCGACGCCTGATAGAGCAGCACGTGTGGAATAACCACAGAGGGACAGCAGGATATCAGCATGGCCAGAGGGGCTGGTGGCCAGTGCTGGCCCAAGGCTACAATGGCCTCAGGCTTGGTGACCAGGGCAGTGCTGGATGTCACCTGGATGTCACGTGGATGTCTGACAGCATGCAGCATCTGAGCTGGCCCCATCATGGGCTGGAGGCAAGGCAGTGCCCAATGGTCAGCACTGTGACCAGCTGGAAGGAGCATCACAAAGTCATGGAACAGGTGAGAGGGGCAGGGCTCAGGTAATGGGCGTGCCTGAGTGTGTGAAAAGCTGCTTCTCTCAGAGCTGGTCTCCTGCTTGCTCTGCTAAATTAGGCTCAGCTTTGCAGCATCCTTTTCCTCCCATTAGGATTAGGTAAATCACATCATATGAAATGCAAACTTGGAATGTTCATTAGAAAAAGACCCAGGAATATTTTATCTTTGTCCCAGTAATAACCCTAAAAGAAAAAGCTACTGGAAAATTCTTATTAAAATTTTGAACTTATATCAGTACAAAGGAGTCAAGAGAAAGCTGAAATAGCTGTAGATAAGATCTTATTTAGAAAAGCAGGGCCATGGTACAAGGAACAGAGCCATCAGGGTAACAGGCAATGCTTCTCATGAAGTTTTGTTGACACAAAGAGGACTGCTGTGAGTGAGCTAAGGAGAGTGGTAATGAATCAAGCTTAATGCAGCATTCTAAATTCAGTGCTCTGTAAGAATTAGAGGTAGGTAACAGACAGCAGGACTGTAGAATGTGTCTATTAGAGACAGCTTTGGCAGAGGACAGATAAAATAACACTGTAAAATACTGCACTTTCAACAGTGGGCTAAAATCAATGGTTGCTTTTGGGCAGAACATTTTTGCTGCCTTTGGCTTGCAGTTGATGTTGGTCAGCAAACCCACAGATGCTTGATTGAATTTATTCCTTTGTTAAATTCATAGGAAATTGTGCAGACAACCTAGATGGCCTTTATTAGCAGAGTCTTAATGATTCATTCATGTATCAAGGAGACAAAAGGAAGGTACAGAGCATCATTTTCTCACAAACATGCAAGATAATCACACAGAAGAAAGCTGCATTGACTCTTCTCTTTGCTTTTTAATGCTCCCCCACCCTTTTCAAGTGGATTTCTGAAACAATAGGAGTCAAGCCAGTGCTAAGGGAAATATTTAACTATTTCAAGACATTTTAATCTCAGGCTCATACCTCTGAGATCAGTAATGCTTACAATGTGCTATCAGGTTTCTCAGCAGTACAAAGAAGATCCAGAGCAGACACAAGCAGATGGTCATTTCTGTTGAATAACCCCCACAAACAGCAAGGGATTTATTCCAGTTTTATGGAATCAGGAGCAGTGGCTGCAGAGGACAGCTGAAACCTGATCTTGTGTAAAGTTTCTCAGTATGAAGTTAGCCCATCCAACTTTTCTGGAACAAAATCTGAACCCACAGGGTGACTTCATTTCATGTCAACCCACTGTATCTTTGTGAGTCCAGTATTAGGAGCTCAGAGCCAGACATACCATGCCATGAGCCAAGGTCCAAGGAAGTCTCTTCACAGTACCAGAAAGGTTAATTCACTTCTGAATTCACCTGAACTCTTTAGAGAGAGAGAATGTTTTCTGTTGACACCAGGACAGTTATACTAACACCAACCAAGTCTTAGTCAAAAGTTAAAGAAGTTCCTGATATTTTAGCACTGAAAATAACTAAGTTTTCTGATGTGCAACCAAGATTTCTGATGTGCACTATGCAGTATGAGTACTGCTGCAGCAGCAACAGCAAGGACTCGATAGCCTGGACAGAAAGGTAAGCCATAAAGTCCTCTGCATCCTCACACTGTGACTGCAGGCTGGAGCACTGAACTGCACAGCTCAGGCTGGCATCTTGCAAGTCTCCACTGTGGTGTCCTTGCATGCTTGCTTGTGCACATGTGGCACTGTGCTCATTTTGCAGGACTGGTGGCAAAAAAGGAACATGCTGGAGTCACTCAAGTGGTGTGACTCCGCTAGAAGATGACCTTTAGTATTTAATTACAATGTTGTGGATGAACACCATTCTTGCTTTCAGTGGCCTTTCATATACTTCTGCTTTTAGATTAGTAGTGTAGACCTTAAACCTTTTCATCCCTGGATGATGCAAGTTTGCTTGAGGGATATATTTCCTTAAACTTGTACATATCTGGGGAGAAATTCAGTTAGCACAGTGCCTCAGAATCTTGTTTTTCTCTATAATCCAAATTTGTTCATTTTAAGAGGAAAAACAAAGACAGAACTGTTACATAACACCCATGCCAGTGTGATTTTCATCACCCCTGCAGATGATCCAACCTGCACAGCAAGCATTTTGCAGGGCTCTTTAACAGCAAGCATAACTCACTTCTTTAGATTTTGCCTTACTTTTCTCATTACCTTCTTGCAGGAGGCTTTTTCCTGGCTCCAGGGAGAGCAGAGATCAATAACACAAATCTAATATTAGAAACATCTGCAGAAGAGCAGGATCCACGGGTGTGCTCCTGGCATGCCGTGTCCCCCCAGCACCAGCACCAGGACCTGACCCTGGACCACCCCAGGCACACATCAGGGATGTGAACAGCCCAGCCCACTCCCTGATTGCAATAACTGCATCCCCTGCAAGTAATTGGAAGAAGGAAAGGTGTAGAATAATGTCTAAATGATTATTTTCAGCCACTGGTATCTGAAGGGAAGATTAAAATTATTCTCAGAGTTCAGAATAATATTGTTGCAAGGCCTAAGGAGCTGCAGGAGTTGAAAATAGGCTGGATATTGCTTTTTCTTCAGCACTGGGCTCAACTGGAAGAGAGTTTGCAAGTCTGTCAACGGGAGACTGCAGTTTGCTACACAGCCCTGGAATTGTATGGTTCTCACAGAGCAGCATCATTACCAGCACCCTCATCCTGCACTACATGGCCAGGTTTGCTTGGAATTTCATGGGTTTAATATCCATCCACACAGATCTTCCAGAGGAGACTTATGCTCCTGCCTACAAGCATCTCACTTCTGCCAAGATCTAGAGAACTGCATTTTCAAGTAAGACCATTTGTTAATGAAATGCAAAAATAGCTAAAAAATTGGCTTCTTTTAGCTCTTGTTTCCCAGCAGGAAAGACAGCACAGAGTTCTCTAATAGCTGTCTAATGCCATGAAAAAAAAGCAGTATCCAGATGCAGCAGGGTTATTTTTTAGTCTATCCAGTTTTCTATAAGACATTATTTTCCATCAGCACCCTTCTTAACTTTTTAGCAACATAATATTCTCTTTGCAGCTTGTTCAGCTCTCTTTCCAATGCTTAAATATGATTTCAAAAATAACTCTTTCAGAAGCCACACAAAAACATTTCAAGTCAGGTAATCAGAGTTTGACTTAAGGCAAATGGGTAATGAAATTATATCCAGTATTGTACAGTAACCAAAAATAAATTGAGAAGAGAGTCCTCTTGTAGGCTGTGGCTCAGCTCTTGTATTGCTGCTCCCAGAGGAGGCTGTTTGGGATGGAAAGCAAAATCTTTCCCTTCTCATACACCAATTTAATCCCAGAATGCCAAGGTTTTTTTCCACAGAGACCACATCAATACCTCCTACAGTAGGCTTCTGGGGAAGTGGTGAGGGAGAGGATTTGACCTCAAGTGCCAATTTCAAGTTAAAATGGACATATAACTTACAGAAATAATTAGACCTGAGTTGCTTCTAGGAATAATGCCTCCAATTAGTGAAAACTTACTGGCTGGAAAGAAATTGTCTAAAAACACAGAAGCTAGGAGTGCCAGGGAGTCTGAAAGGAAGCTGTATAATGACAGTAGCCAGTTAGTGGAGAAAGGGAGGCCAGCTCCTCGCTTCCCACGCTCTTTTTAATTTGAAGTCAGGAATGACAGACAAGTTCAAAGGACTAAGGTGCAATTGAAACAATCTCAGGGAAGACTCTATGGCAAATAAACCTACCTTCCCATTATCAGCACCCAGCATGAGACTGGAGGAGTAAAGATGAAAGAAACCAAATAATATGCTTCAACCTTACATGAGGCAAGAGTAAAAACCTCTATGAGACTGAAACCTATATCTCCCTTATATCCATCCACATGCACAAGGAATGGATATATTAATCTCAATTTACTGTATTTTTTCCATCAGATACAGAGAGGGTAAGGCAAATATTGCCTTCTTTTCATAAATTGGATATAACCCAGTAGCATAGGAAGAGCCTTGAAAAATAGTGAAGTTTTCGATTTCCAAATCTCTATTACAGTGGCAATAAAATTAAAGAAAGCAGAGGCAGAAGAGCCTGTATGCAAATTGATGCCGTAAAATTGGAAGTTTTTAAAATGTATTTCTAAAATGCAGAGCAATAAACCCATGCTCACATTATCATCACTGCTCAGGCATTTAGAGATTTGCTAGACACATTCACCATGCCTGCATCCCGCTCCTTTTTCCCCCAGTGTAATCTCATTAAAAGAACAGCAGGATAACCCTTCTGACATGTTCACATAACAACACAGGCAAATCGGTTACTTTGGATTCTCAGGCTGATTTTGTTAGAGTAAGTATTGTCCATCTTTGCTTTCTCATCTGTGTTTTTAAGAGCATGGATAGGAAGACAACATATACAATGGATCCCTTTCAGCTTCCAAAACTAAAACTACAATCTAAGAAAGTCACAATATAAAACAAATGTCAGTATTGGAGCACAGTACAGATGGAGCCTGAGGGATTCTTCCAGTCCAGGCGACGCCTTTGGAACAGGCTGCAGAGTAAACTGGGGCCTTGCCCATAAGATTGTCAGACTTGCCAAGAAGGAGTAAAACTGAGGAGCTAACGCTGAGGAGCAAGCTGGAAGTGTATGATGGCATTATTAATAGCCCTAACCTGTGTTCCTGCTTTACAAAGGCCGTGTCCCTGCCAGGCTGAGGGAACTAGGGGATGCTGGCCCAGTCTTGAGGTGGGTTCTTGGATCTGGATGACCCACAAAGTGCTCCACAACTTACTGACCCTGTGTGTCTTGGAAGATGATTGTTGACTGATGCTTTGTTACTGTCTCGTTGGGTTTCTGAGAGAATGGGAGGGGGATGAGAGTCAGAGTGAGCTCTGTGCCTTGGAATGGCTGGCAGGCAGCTGTGGGGAGAGAGCATCCCCTGATGCTGCCAGCAGAGCCAGGCAGTGTCCTTTTAACTGGAGGGCAGAGCACGTTTCTCAAAGGGTGGTCTGCCCACTAGGCTGCTCATTTCTGGCCAGGGCACATGGGGACAGACACCACTGCCAGACAGACGGACTTGTATGGACACAATCCCGACCTGATCTGCAGAAGGGAGGCCACTGTAATTTCCTTCACGCTATTGTTACACCAGAGGAAAAGGATTCACCATCTGTCAAGTTGTGAGTTGGGAGCCATGCCTGGAGCACTCAGAGGCTCTGTGAGCACCACCATGTCAGTTTGGGACATTCAGCACATTCTACTGGACAACTGGACACAGAAACCTTCACAGGGCACAGTCAGTGCTTTTGTTTTACAAACAGGATGCAAAGGCATGGGCAAATGGCAGTCACATAGAAGTCCCCAGTTCTCCTGATTTCTAATTTACAGCTTTATCCAACTGACTATCTTCAGGAAGCTGTTGCTTTTAGTCTGCGCTGTGCCAGAGCCACCAAGCCTTAAGGTCTTGTATCCCCAACAAAAAAATAATCTGCAGCCCAGAGATGTCCCAGAACTTTAAGCCATATCAGCTGAACTCCTGATTCACCTGCTGGGCAACCTGCCAGTAATTGGTCTGCAGCACTTCATCTTGCTGCAAGATGATATCCCTGTCAGCTTGGGATATTACCAAATTCTTAACGATATTAAAGAATTTATGTGACCAGCACTAAAGGTTTGTAATTTTTCTTTTACTTGCAGAAAAATCACTTCTGCTACAGAGAACTTCATCATAACTGCCACAGGGAGGGAAATGAAAATGAGGATTAGCCAGCAGATAGCATCTGTAGGTCGTACCTGAGGACAAGGAAGGGAGCAGGGTCATTTTAATTCTAGAAGCAATTTGGTTGCTGAAGCTTGTCTCCATTTACATTTTAGGTGGTTATTGCATCCTGCTTATGTACTTATGTCCATTGTGTAAGTTCATAGACAACTTTTCGTTTTTTTTAATCAAATACATCTTGAACATTTTCCCTCTGTTCTCTGTCCTACAACTTAAGTTTCAGCATTGCACGCCAGTTCAGGAGACTTATTTTCTGCTGACTAGATTTTTTCAGGTCTTTCTGCCACATCTTTTTTCAGCTTTTCAAGAAAATGGTCACCTTTCTTTTTAAAGGATCCTGAAATCTTTCATGGGCATCCAAAAAAGAATGAGTTTCTCTCTTCTTTGCAGTACAAAAGCATTAGAGATTTTTTCAGTCTTCTAGAGGGTGAAGGTCTCAAAACAAATATAAAGTTATTTTCCTTAGCAGTCTTACAAGCTTAACATCAATGCTTTCCGTGTAACAGCTCTCACCGGAACAAATTCATATAATCCCTGTACCTCAGAAAGATATTTTGCAATTACTCCAAAATCTTTTTGTGAGAAACTCAGGAAGTTTTAGTGCATTGCTTAGAAGTTAACATCTGTGATTTCCTACTGAGTTCTGAGATTTAAATCAATTAGCAGTAATTGGAACTGTTTACAGAGGCCTTCCAAGTGGAACAAACATATGTTGGAATTTAAAACGAAATATTTAAGTCCCTGCACCAAGTGACTATCCTGCAAAGTTTAAAAATATTTTGACCTGCTGTGTTGGGTTTTTTAGTAACTTGTTGTTCTTAGCAGAAACTATTTCTAGTCTTTTAAACAAAAACTAAAATCATAAGGTTTGGAGGAAAAAAAGTTATTTCCTTTTTATTTTTATGTTCTCCACTTCTCAACATGTAAATGATTGTGCTGCACTAAAATCTCACGAGCCTGAAAGAACATCAATTAATTCATTAATTGTAACAAAACAGCTAAACTTGCATGGAGTACTCTTGAAAGTTTTGTCCTGTGTATTAGTGTAATAAGCCTACCACATCAAATGACATTCAGAAGTGGTGTGTGCAGTTTTCTTAAGGTATAAAGGGGATCACTGACAGCAGTAGTTAGTTGTGCAGGACTGTACAGTGCAGTTTTGAACAAACCTGCTGATTTTTCAGGATGGAGAAGGTACTAATTCAAGAGGTTAACTGGGAGTTTGCTGTACCACTTCCCCAGAAGTGAATTCCCCAATTGCTCCCAAGCTGCTGCACCACGACGAGAGAAGGAACAATACACTCCCAAGATTTTCATGGTTTGGGAGCTTCACAAACTTTCAAATAAGAAAGGAAAGTGGATGGATCAGAGCCTGTAGTCCCAGTTTTTAAGTGGATTTACTAGTGCTAGCACTTCTGGAAGCTTTATTTATGGAGGAGGCCTAAAGCAGGTGCCAACCTACTGCAGATGCCTCAGCACCTTCCCCTTATGGGACAGGGAGCTCTGAGAAGCTGTGAGACACAAAGCTGAGATGCACTAGTGATGCTGAGGAGCAGTTTCACCTCCACACTGAAGGGAATGCAGGACTGTGACTGTAGATGTAAAAATGACTATTGCATATTAGAACTGAAGCAGAAAGGATTAGTACAAATGCTTATTTCCATACTGTTATGTTGTCAGGGAAATCCATAACAAACACGACCATTATTGGAGAAAGCCAATTCAGTGGAGAAATGCTTTTAAAAAGTTGAAAGTCGATGGGAGACACAATTATATTTTATTCAGGTCAATAGGCACTTTCACTGAAGAGGACAATTATTGAATAGCAAACAAGAAGATGCAAAGCCATAATCACTCAGTAATGAACCAAGCCTGGAGCTGGCTTAGCAACTATAACCTGGGAACAACCTCATCAGCCATCTGCCAGTAACTTTTTAAAGCTAAATAAATGTTTACATGAAGAAAAGTGGGAGCAGTGGTGGGGGGCACAGAGAAGGAGGGAGAGGGGTCGTTGGGGGGGTGGGGGAAAAAGTACACCACAAAACTTATTTGTGGATATACACCTGAATTTTCAAAGGGTGCTCTATGTCCCCACTGCTCCCTTTGCAACTCTCCTTCCCAGGGGCTGGGGCATGGGGGCTGTGAAAGTCACTGACCCCCATAATGCCTTTGCAAAGACACAGGGGTGACCACTGACAGGCTACAGCAGGGCACCATCCAGGCCCTTCTCTTGCTGTTGCCACCAAGACATTTTCGTATCTTCTTCTCACAGTCATGTTTATTCCTCCTCCAAAGGCAGGAGCCTGCTAGATGCTGTTTCCCCAGATCTTCAGCCAGGTGCCCTTTCTCAGCTGGATGTTGCATGTCCTGTTTCTCCCTTCTCTTCAGCCCTTTGTGTCCTTTGGCCATCCCACCAGCACCCTTGCCTCTCCACCCAAGAATTTCCCTTCTCTGTGTTGAACCTCATGATGTTCCTTCCAGCCCATTTCCACAGCCTGTCCAGCTCCTTCCAAATGTGAATGCTGGTGGCACCAACATCTGGCATACCACCCACTGCACCCATTTTTGTGCCATCTTCATCCCCCTGACCCACCTCACCTGAGGGGAAGCCAAAGCTGGGGTCCAGCCCAGAGTCCCACTCCCAGCTCTGCCCTGGGGAGCAGCCAGGTTCCAGCAGCCCCATGTCTCTGCTGCTCAGGCTCTCTCCAGCGCAGAGGGGGATGGAGGACACTGTGCTCCAGAAGGCCGTGTCCCTGCCCCACCAGGCACCTGAGAGCCACTGTTTATTTTGCCTTGTGTAACTTGGGTCATTTTAATCCTGCCTGCCCTGCACAGCATATGGATGAAGGCTGTTTGTGCAATTATCTTTCCATAACCTAATTCTGCAGAACGTGGTTCTAATCTACATCTGTATCTCCTTTCCACTGCTCTGACATTGCAAAAAGACACTTAAATCCACTTCAAGAACCTTTGATCCAGAAAATGTCGTAAAGCAAGTGAAAATTACTATTACAGCCTTCCAGAAGTCTGTATTTCCTTTATCTGTAGTTGTTCCTTGTTCTTTCTTCTCAAACATTATTTTGTGACTTATTTGTATCCTAGCCAATCTTATCTTCCACAAGCTTTCTGCATACAAGGCAGGTGATGCAAATTTAGAAATGCTTCCTTCCAAAATTTGTCACAGTCCAATTCTTTCCCTATGCTTTCCATTTTAAGCCCAAAATACCTTTAATTTGAGGAGCTGAGTCTGTGATGATTGTGGTGATGACAGACCAGAACAACTGATGGCTTTGGAGTTTTTTTTGTCCTGACATCTCACTCCATTCTGATTTAAGAAAGGCATTCAAATTGCCTTGACATATTTACTTTGATATTCCCGCTTCACTGTCTTTAGATTAATATACTAATATTGAAACACTTTACAATAATTCCTAAGTCTTTATTTTGTGCTGAACAACATGGGCCTCATATTAAACAGTTTCAAGTGTATTTGAGAGACGAAAGGTGACAGAACTGGTAATTACCTCATTTCTCATTAAAGATGACTTAGTACCCCAGGGACCTATATTAGAATAAATATTCTATCTCCTGTTTATTAACCTTTGTTCTTGAAAATGGTGAATGAGTGCTGATAAAACTGTTGTTATTGCGACTGCCTCAGGAGCTGCCACCCAGGCTCTAATATAATTTGGAGTCACCTTACCAAGAACAAATTGAACTTGACTATATTATGCTCCAGACTATCTTTATTTCTGACAAGTCCTTTGAGCCTAAATATACAGATATTATTACCTGATGTTTCACTATCTGAGTGGAATCTACTAACTCTTGCATAGTTTTATATATACTAAGATAGCATATATAACATGTAGCACATATAACTTATATAGCACACATATATATGGCAAAGATAAGATTTATAGCATATAAAATATGTATATGCTGTAGGGAATCAAGTGCAGAAATACATGGAGTCCCTAAGTTACCTTGGATAACGGGGTTTTTTGAGAGTAAACTCTCTTTTGTTAAGGAACACAAGCTTTCCTATGCTGTATAAGAGCTGTCATCTGTCTTGTTTTCAACAGAAGTCAGAACATTCAAAAGAAAGTTCCTAAAATCCTTAATTTGGCTGCTATAGTGCAACTTATTTGCTTATATACAAGACATGTGTCCTGAAACAGAGTTTATATTGCTTCAGTAACTGATTATTTAAAATCTGGCAATTTCCCTTTAATGCCAGTACTAATGAAGTATTATTATTTCAGCTGCACAACCTTTAAAAAAACAGAACAAACTGAGGAAATAAAATAAGCATTGGTTTAATAACAAATCAGAACTGTGCCTTGATGGAGAACAGTCGGTTGTGGAGTAGCTGAGTGTAACCATGCAATTTTGGGCAAGTTTGGTAAGACTAAGTTGAGTAAATATAAGAAACAAGGTAGCAGAAATGAAGAGGACTAAGCTTTTAATGTGCTCAATTACAATTTCCAAAGTAAAGTAACCCAATAGGATTTGTTACCCTTGTGCATATTAATATTTCAAGTCTCAGTGACTAGACAAGTTAGTCCTTCATAGTTCTACCATATATTACTTCAAATAAAACTCCAAAATTTTTTCCAACCAAAAATAGTAACAAATTGGGTGTCCTGTAAGGATTCCGAAATCATAAAAAATACTTAGGGCTGAATTCAAATATCCTGCTATGGATGCCTGTCATGGAAACTGAAATTATTTTAGCCATTGCCTGTCTAATATGCCTCAGCCATGGACACCAGACAGTGGATGTTCTGAATCACTCAAACTTCTAAATAGTGCACAGAGGGTGGGATAGAATGTGGCTCTTTAATGCTCAGCCTCTACCAAAACTAATGCATCTGGATGACTGGAATTTTTCACTGGCACTAAAAAGCTCTGGAGAAAAAAATCTGGTATTTATATAGCCTCTTAATTTTTAGCTATAAAGATCCCCAAGAATAATGACAACCATTTTTGATAAGAACTGGAAGATATACTTAGAAGTTAGCTGCACTGATTGCTTTTTAACCTTTTAACTTCCCTGCCTGATGGTCACACTGACTAGTTTGACACTTTATTTAGTGGGGGTTGGTATTAATATCATCTTGGCTAGACATTTGACACCTACTTCACCTTATTATTTTCCTATGCATCTGCTCCAAGGGCTGATACATTTTCAATAACATTTATTGCTAGGAGAAGCCACTGGAGCACAGAATGACAGATGAGAATATGAAGACTTCTAGCTATCTGTTATCAAGCTCAGTACTCATGAGTGATGTGGGAAGCCACACCACGGGCAGGCAACCAGGACATTTGCCAAAGTCCCTCAAAATTATACATGTTATTGAGTTTGGAAGGGAGTGCTCAGCTGCCCCACTAACTGAAGATTTCACAGAGGGAATCAAAACACAGTCAGTCCTACATTTCTCTGCTTGAGAGCCCTGGTCAGTTATTTAAGGCTGCAGAATCTCAGTTTTACTGTACATGACAGGTATGCAACTGAAATGTGCTCAGTACGATTTCAAGTGGAAAAAAACAACACAGTGGGAAACACACTGTGGGCAAGAGAAGAAAGCCCATATCTCACCTTCTATAGATAAGCATTTCAACTATAGACAAATAGAGACTTAGAGAGCTAGAGAGTCTTTATCAAGGTCAGGGTACATTTTACAGTTCTGTGAGATGTCGAGTGAGCAGCTTTGACAGGTGAGATCATAAAAGGTGCAACTGGATCAGTCCAATTGATACTCAAGGAACAAAGTCCTGCTTTTCAGCACCTTTGTACTCCAGTTTTCTCCCAGGAGAAGCTAAAGCAAATAAACCAAGGTGAATGTCTCCTGCTTTGTGAATGGTAGCAGTGTGCTGTGTGGTCAGAAAGCCATCACAGGGGCATGGAGAAGAGAGCAGAACTAAACAACTGGCACTGAGTCTTGAGATGACACCAGTAGGCAGCCTTGTGTTAGATATCCCATCCTGGTGATGAGTCTATTCTTGACATACTGATGGTCAGATCTCCTCAGGCAAAAGTAGCATCTGAATCCATGCTTCCTGCAGCCCAGGTAAGTGCCCTGCCCACCTGGTCAGCTTTTAAAACTGATGTTTTAAATGAAGACTTTCATGTCTTCATTCCTGTTAAGAAGTAAGCTTAATGTTCCTACAACTTTCTTATTGAAAAAAAAAAAAAAAAAAAAGAAGAAGAAGAAAGCGCAGCACTTGACTCTGGGAAAGGATTCCGAGTTGCTAAGACACAGGAGCCTGTCTCTGAAGCACCTCCTGCTCACCAGATTAGGTGGCTGCTTGCATTTTTCCCATCCCTGGGACCCCCAGGGATGCAGCCCAGTGGGGCTATGCAAAATTGGGCTTAGTAATTCCACAGGGCTGCTCCACCAGTCCCACATGCCACAGCATTTCACTTTCATTTGTCAAGCTTGCTTTCAGTGTGCCCTCAGCCTTAAAATGGTTGCTAGGGAGTGCTGCTTTTTGCTTGGGAAAACAAAAAGAGGAATGTGAAAAAAGCTGGGTAAATACTTAGGTGCATGCGTTATTACATCTATGCCTTTGTTGTCTTGCTTTGGAGATGGCAGCAAGAATTCCCTTTGCTGCTTTAGGATTTAGAAGTCAGAGTAAGATGCTAGCAAATGTTCTGACATAATTGCTGGTAAACTGCTTGTACCCCCAGCACACCAGGAGCTGCTCATGAATGCAGAAAGAAATGGAGAAAGATAAGCTCACTCTTATCAGGGAGGTTCACTCTTTCAAAGAGGACTAAAAACACAGCATGACTCAAGTGCACGGGTGACAAATTCCCACAAGATCACCGCGATTTAGGAATGCTCATCAGTGTCCTGCTAAGAGCCCTCATTGTGGGAAGAGGGGATGTCACCTCCTCACCTCTAGGTGACCACATCCCCAGTTGCCTATTAGGGCTGTGGCAGCCTTCAGCAAGGAACATCTTGTTTAACCAAATGCTTTAACAACATCTGAGTTAAAGCAAAATCCAAGTGGGAACATTTATTTACAGCATCCAAAATAGACACTGCAGCAGCAAGGGTTTTAAGGCCTAATAAAGAAGGCTATAATCAGCCTACTTACAAGAGAAAATATAAAAGGCCTTTTTACTCCATCTCCTTCTTATTTGCTGCAGGTAGTCTTCAGACATGTCAGGGTCACTGTCTCCCTGCGTGCCATGTGTCACAGGCTGCACTTGTTAGAGAAAAACCTTTCCTCCACACCATCATCTCTAACTGATTTTCTTTCCAAGGGCTCTGAGCAGATTTATTTTTTCCTTTAGAAACTTTCTGTCTTTCTATCTGAAACTTACTTCCTTTTAACTTACTCAGCAGATGATCTTGACACTTCTCCAGTTAAATTAAGAAGTCTCACTTCTCTGGAGATGCAAATGTCACTTTGTCAGAGCAGCTGTCATCCCCTGTACTTTACTAGCCAACAAGCACCTTCTTGACTGAGTGCCACTTTACCTGCTGAACCTTCCTTCCCTGCTATGGTGACTCAATTGCTTTTCATACAAAAGTGTCTCCAGGCACTGAAGTTTGAATTTAAAATGAGCTAGAACATTCATAAATATCCTTGGCACAAACATCCAGTGCAACAAGTGAACACAGTCATTATCATCTCTTGAATGAGATGGTAATGCTGGGCTTAAGGCAAATGAAGGAGACAGAGAGGAAAGCCTTTCTTCCAAACAGGCATGAAAATATCTCAAAGCACAGACAAAAGAACAGCCTTTGGCACCTGTAACAGATATTTTCCTGACAAATGTCATATTTCTAATCCACATTAACTCTCTATGGAACAAGAGGCAAATACAAATTGCAATTGAAGGGGAAAGTCCAAGCTGTTTTGTATGTACACTTGAATAAGGGTCAATTATTTCAAGAGTCACTCTCAGGATGACCTGTTTCCTTTAAGGCATTCTATGTGTTTCTGGATGGGATGACAAGGAATGAGAGGAGCTGACAGCTCTATTAGCTGCAGGAACAGGACAGGTGAAAGCTCTTGTATCACCTCTGAATAATGAGCTGGATTTCAGAATGCAGCCCAGATTCTTGCAGGACAAACCATGATGTGACAGATTAGTGGTAGATGAAGCAACACAACCTGAGGACTTTCTTTACATCCAGGGCCTTTACTAACATACCTACTATAGACAGTGCAAGAAAGGCAGGACAAGTCCTGCATAAGAGCTGCAGGGTCAGGAGAAAGCAGATTTCAGTGACCCGAAAAAGGCTTCCTGGGCAAACCTTTAAGCAAGATGCAGTGGGTGTAGCCATCCCAGTGTTTTCTCTGGTCACCCTCCAGTCTACTCTGCAGGTCAGGTTGATTATTTCTCACCCTTCCCTCTTGCAGCACAACTGTTGAGTCTGGAGTTAGTGGCTCTAAAGGTGCAGGGGAGAGATTTTGTCCCAGGTTCTACTCCAGAAACCTTCCTTTGTCTCTTTCCAATCAAGCAGGACAACACAGGAGCCCTAGGGAGGAGCCAGGCTCTGTTCCTACACCCTGGCACGGATGGGGGCAAGCTCATTCATAAAGGCATTAGAGTGTGATGATCAAATGCAGTTACACAGAGTCCCAGTCAAGGCTGGTGTTTGCCCACAGCCAGGAAGCCAGCCCTTTGTTTGGGAATTACTGACATTCAGTGCATTCAAACCAATGTGCCTTTACCCCTGTTAAAACATGCACTTGAATTACAGCAACCAGTTCAGACATGAGTTGTGGCTAGGTTTGGCTAAAACATTGGCAGTTGCTCTTTTTTGTTTCTTCTTGCTCAGTTAGCTGTTGTACAAATGTGCTTCATCCAATTTCTTCCAGAGAAATGCTTAACTCATCTTCCTTTTTTTTTTTTTTTTTTTTTTGCCTGTGAAGAAAAAAATTGTAAATAAAGATTGAAGAAACAGGGGAAATTTTTTTTAAAGTAACAAAACACCAAATTATTTTTGTTTTCATCCTGAGGTGATGATGGCCATGATTTACTGGGAGGGGGAAAAAAGGGGGAGGAAAATTAAAATTGTGAAGAGAATTAACATATTCCAATAGACACTTAGACTCCTAGTTTTGTGGAAAAACAGGGAGGTTTTGGGGTGAAGGTTTTTAACCTCTTTTAATTATATATTTAATAGATGGCAAAAGTCAAGAAGGGATCAGAAAAAGGCTCCCTATTATGTGCAAGCATAGAGACAGACACACAACAGACATGGGGACAATATTGTCTGCCATATTCCTAACTCAGATCCTTGTCAGTGCTGCAAGAGAGTTAAAATCCCTGTAGGATTCTTTACATTCTTTCATCTCTCAGCAGCTGCTCTGTCCCCACATTAACACAATTCCCAACACATTAAATAATAATAATAAAGTTATTCCCATTGTTTAGCTTATAACTTAAGTCCAAAAGATGCAGAAGGGTCTGCATTTGTGAAATGGTGAAAACAAATTTAATGGGGAAGCAGGAGGTGCTACTGGTTCCCTTTCAACTATTCTCTTAGTGAATGTACTAAAGACACTTCTCAAACTCACTTTCAGATAGAGAGTACTGGAATTGCTGTATCTCTGCAGAGAAAGAAGTGCCAAAAAATTGCATGTCAGCCTGAGAAGAGCAGATATGGAAAGTGTTCCATGGGACTAGAGAGTGACAAGGAATTCAGAAGCTGCAAGGCATTAATGAGGTGCATTGATTTAATTAGCCAGCATAACATCATTTATCATGGCAACCACGAGAGACATGCCCATAACAGGGACTGCCTGCAGGTCACACTCACAGGTAGCATCTCTCCTAAGCCACACAAATGTCAGCTGTAAAGACCTGTTCTGCCCAGGCTTGGAAAGAAATCACTGAAAGATAATTTTGAAAAGCTTCCACATGAGTAACAGAGTGATTTGTACTGTCATCAGGTCCATTCAGCGCCTTAATAACGTGAAGTTTCTGGATTCTCAATGTTTATGGGACTTAAACGTGGGAAGTAAACAGTAAGGACTAATTTTAGGAGTGCTATCTGTAATAGAGTCAGAATCATCAAGTTTTAGGACATTTCATGGTTTTATAACAGCACATCCATGCCTGTCAGTCTTTTCTGCCTACTGTGTCTTGCCTGTTCATTATTCAGGAAAGAACTTAAATAATGATGAGGCTCTGAAAGAATTCTCAGTAGCAAAAAGCTTCATAAGGGCTCATTTATGGTCTCAGCTACCTAGGGATAAGACTCAAGTGCACTGATGAAGTGAAAAGAGTTCCTGGGGACACATGCTGGCATAAATGGGTGTTGCATATAAGCTAAGCTTTATTAAATAAGGGCCTTGTTACCCTTGTAGAATCCTGCTCAGGCCTGATATTTGGCTAAGTAGAAGAGGACTATGGGAAAGTGACACAGCCGAATTAGAGATAGAAAAACAAGTTATATAACCATTATGTGTTCACATCGTGGTGTATGCTGATTGGTTGAACTATGTTATGATTTAAAACTTTAACTGATAAAGGCCTCTGCTTAAAAAGGCCTGGGTTTTGCAATAAAGCTGCTCTCCTTTGCACCTGCCTGGGGACTCTGTGTTGCTCTGCTTCCTACAAATGGGGGCTTAATTTGGCCCTAAATTAGAAACCACTTGTCAGCTGGGAGCTCAGATATCCAACAGCATTCAGTGCTGCCCCTCTGACACTGAATAGTTTTCCAATTGGAATTTCCTTACATTAGTAAGGAAATTGTCAATATTTTAATTAAGTTTTCAATGCCATTTTCTTTTTCATTTTCTGACTTACAAAGCATTTTATAAACATTTACAAAGTATTTTGCAAGTGTTCATATTTGTTTCAGTTTTTAAGCAGCACATGGGTCTGTTAACCTGTCCTAAGCATGTGTTTCTTTAACTGAAACTCCTGTTTTTAAGAAGGCATGACAGGATCCATGTTGATTAACTTCCTCATCCACCTTCCTACCAAAAAAAACAGGAAAGGTATCCCAGGAGCACGTGCCTTCCACACCTTCTATGTGCTGGCCTGGAAGCTCAGCTTCACCCCCGACCACATGAACCCTCGAGCAGGGGAATTTCAGGTAGAGCGCAACAACTCAAAACTTTGCAAAGCAAAATCCCTCCTGCATTTCATGGGGTGGGAAAGTGCTCAGCACTGAGGCTACACAAGTGACAATCTGTGGGGCAGGATTTGGCTGCAGGGACTTCTGCTGGTGCATCTTTTGGATGCCTGAGTTGAACAAGGATGTTGGAAATTAGAACCCCCTCCCAACTTTGTCGGTGAGTCTGTTCCTGCTGTATGTAAACTGCCTTTGCATTGGTCACACAGCAGAGCCAGACTGAAGGACTTTTTCTGTTCCAGAGAGAAAGTGGTGTTAGATTGTTGTGGCTCTGTCATGTGCAGAACATCTCCTGACATCTAGCTCTAATTCTTCTCCCTTCATCTCCTTCACCTCTTGCTTGTTACCTTTTAAAGTTTCCTTCGGAGTAATTTAAAAACATATCATTTTTAAATTTAGCACAGTACCAAAGGACCATTTCTAGCACAAAATGGCCAAAGTAATTGCCCAGAGAAGCTGGTGTCGCTTTCAGAGGTCAGAGGGCTGTGTTCCTGCTGACAAAAGAGATACAGGTTGCACAGACATCAGAGCATTTGCATGGTGCATGAACAGCATGAAAGGAAAAAGCCTGGAGAGCAGGGATTTAGTGAGAATGCAGGCAGTCATCAGGGCTCACTGAAAGAGTTCAGCTTTTGGCTTTCTACCCTGTTTCATGCAGTATTTGCTGTTGGACCCTGCCTTATTCTTCAGGTGCTATTTCTCTTGTGGGCTACCAAGTAGGAAGGCAACATCAGCAAATAAGTGAAATTTTGTCTGATACCACCTATTAGGAGGGACAGGACATTTCTCTGCCTGCACCTCTGTTAAACCTTCCTATATTGCAGACCCTTCCTAATGACCTGTAGGATGCTCAGCCCAGCTAATATGATGAAACTCAGATTATACAAAAATAGCACATACTTGAGAAGTCCCCTCTTTATGCTTCTGTCGGTGGCAGCAAGGGGAGGCAGCATCCCTCCTAGGTCTTAGCAGCTGCCTGTAAAAGAAGGGACACCTCTGACAACTTATCTGAGTGTCTGAAGTACAGATTTTCCACTTTGGAAAAGGGGTCTCCCAAAATACCTTGCACAGACAGGACTGTCCCCACTTTTGCATGCAAATGTTAGATCTGGGTGTTAGACTGGAGTTACACTTCATCCCTGCTCCTTTAGATGAGGCAGGAAATTCCAAATCTGTGATCAAAGCAACGCACATACTGTGTAACCCTTTTAATGTTTGTTTTTCAAACAGATGGATTAGGACAAAACAAGCAGCACATGTTTTAAGAAGACTGGATATTACATTATTAAAAACTCTGTGAGAGTATTACTGTGCTGCTGCAGTTTAACAAAAAGCAAAATTCCCTAGACTTGCATGAGCTATTGGCTCATTGGCTAACATAAACCTGCAGTCTGTTTGCTGGAGAAGCCCAGGTACTCTTCTGATCTCTATGAAAGAACAACTGCAACTAGAATAAACACCCTGGGATCTTGAAAAACTTGGGAAGATATCAGCTGCTGTTAAACAGCACAGAAATAAAACACTAGTGAAACTAATAAATACATATAAACAGGTTTAAGGTGTCCTCTTTAGAAACACTATCCCATGAGTTAAAGATCTGAAAATTTATCTTTTAGCAGCTCTGACACACAAGGAACTAATACAAGTATTTACCTATCTCCCCTGTGTAAGGGCTTCACTTCTTGTTCTTGGCTACATAAATCAAAGGCAGGGTAAACACATTAGGAGTTAAGAGAAGGAAATAATATGATCTCCTAGCAGACACTGGGAGCAACAGCTTTCCACTTTTGTGCCAAAATGCCACACAACTCTCAGTCTGGAACAAGATACGCCTTCTTTTAGAAACAGTCTGTAGCAAATCCATATTTCATCTACTAAATCCTTGACTGCTTAGCCTAAAACTCACAGTCTTTTAATATGTTTCTCCTCAGAATATCTCTTTCAAGGCTAGACTGTGCTTTCCTCACATTTTGTAGGCATAGATTAAAGACAGAGCTATAGACAGGTGCAGATGCTCAAAGAGGAACAAAGTGTCCAAATCCCAGAGTGCCAGCCACAAAGACCCAGGATATCCAGTTACACTGGTCAAAAGCCAGAGTGGGAAGAGATGGAAAAAAATCTCTATTCTGATATAATTTGACAGTGAAGAAGGGTGGACAGAGTCCATATAGATGCTCCTGATACATAAAAAAAGTGCCTCAGAATTGTGGATATACCTGAAAGTGGGAAACAAATGGATAATATAACATTGACCACGTTGTCCACATTCTGTGCTCACAAATCAGTTTTCTTTTGACAAGACTCATTTTTCACAGCAGTATCTTTGTCTCCAAGCCCTTGCCAAACAGTTATAACTTCATCAGTGCATTTGGGGATACATTTAACAAAATTGCCTTTTGCAGAAGTGAGATGGTACCAAAGCAATGCAATTCTGAAAAACAAAAACACAGAGGGAAGAAGAAAAGCTATTCTGAAAAACTAGAGAATATGACCCTTAATTTCCTAATAAAATGCCCTAGTGCATTGTTGCTTGCCTATTATTCTCTTTATGAATTACAAGAAAATAAAATTACCATAATTTTGCAATGTGTGCAACATCATTTCGTTACAAGGAAAAGAAGCCAAAATTGTGCTTTATTATCAAGAAATTATGTCAGTATTAAGACTGCTTGAATGTGACCTTTGATCTTGAGTTCTTCATGAAATCAGATGCACAAGGTGCAGTTAGTGACCTAGAGAGACTGGTCTCTGAAGTTGTTTCAGAGGCTGTGTCTAAACACATGACAATCTCAGAATTCCTTATTGCTTTCTTCTAAATAATCAAAAACATTTTCATATACACCAACACCCATGCTGAGATTTTGTGACTAAAACTTCAAGGCAGAAAATATCAAATGTTAGTGTGCATGTGTCCCCTTGTCCATCACTGTATCATCTTTGATTAGAGGATCATTTTTAAATTAATAACTTTTAATAGCTTGGCTTACCTTCTGCAGCTGTACATATGGCAGTTGTTGTGTATGTATTAGAGCAATAAAGAACATGGTATAATATATAAACCATGTTACTAATCTTCAGGAACTCTGCTCATCCATCTCTCCTCATAAAACCATGCCACTAGCCCTAGCAGGCTTTTGTTTGAACAAGGCTCACTTGACATGGGTTGCCACCTGAAATGGACTTAAGCAAGAGAAAACATTTCTGGCTGGGGATGGAGGCAGAGGAATGCAGAACATCCTGAGGACAGAGCAACCAGCCCTTGGCTGATCAGTGTAGCCTGCATTTGAGAAGCACTACTAAGTGACAGGGCAAAAATTGTGTGGTGTATACTAGATGTTTTAAAACACAGCTTGTAGATTAAAAAAGTTCCTTCCAACTAGACTTGAATAAAACTTGCCAGTGACCTAACAGCTGTTGTCTGTGCTGCTGTCTCATGGAGCTTTGAATCAAGTCCATGATCTCAAAGTCCTCTCTTCGAGACACCTGAAAACCTGGGCTGAGGATCGCTATTGCACTTCCCACAAGAGAAAAACTTTTCACAGTGGCCTCTTCACTTATGGAGGGACCACACACAGGAGCTCTGGACCATGGCAAATCCAAACCCCTTCCACTCCTAGGCACATTTCTGTCACTCACCTCTTCTAACAGAGCCACCAAGAAGGCTGTAGGTTTGAGTCAAGCTCCATGCTCAGCCCCACAAGATCACGGAATCAGACACTTTGCAGCTCCTTTCTGCAGAGAGAAGGGACTGTGTGGGTCACACTTGTGAGGTGCTGCCGGAGCTGCAGAAGGCACAAAGCTGCTCCAACACGGCAGCGCTGACAAACCCGCGGCACGCACTGATGGATCGGAGGGCTGGCACTTAAATAAAGATTAGTGCAGTATTATTAGCCCACGATGTAAATACCATTACATATGGAGAAACCAAGCACAGATCTGTCTAAGGCCTGTCAAACATCTCTTTGGGAGTTTATACACTCAGGCAGGAAAAGTCTGAATCGCCCAGGCCCTGCCTGTAGCCATGCTATAGACACAGCCATCAAAGTTGTGACATCCAGCATCCAAGCTCAGACCAGAAACACTTTC
Organism: Melospiza georgiana; assembly: GCF_028018845.1. Lineage (NCBI taxonomy): Eukaryota > Metazoa > Chordata > Aves > Passeriformes > Passerellidae > Melospiza > Melospiza georgiana. The sequence goes on along the minus strand of NC_080432.1, from coordinate 104,256,514 downwards.
CATTGACAATACCAGAACATGACCCTTGTCTTGCTCCCACTCTCATAACTTGATCTCAGTTTATCATCAGGCTGTGCTTGGTACTCACAGCAGAAGGATGGAGTGTAAGACTGCATTTTTTTAAGGAGCATTTACTTATTAAAGTCTCAATCTTTTTGTACCAAAAACCAAAATTAACAAACCCCTCTGGAACAAAACAAAATAAAACAAAGCAACCCCAAATTGACCAGAAACCCAGTGCTAAATAAGAATGAGATAATCTACAATTTTTACCTAATAGCGGGGGCTCCATTCTAGAGCATTTGTCTTTCACGCATGGTCAGGAACAAGTACTGCCCAGTGAGTGTCAATAACAGCTGACGGGCTGATTCTGCTTAGGAGATCAGTCCTGGCACAGGGCTCAGGAGGACAGCATCAAGATCCTGACTCCTGCTGAGGTCTGAAATGAACTTCCAAGGCTCAATTCCTCAGCAGAAACCCAAAAGAGAAGTAAATGGCTTGAGGGAATTGTAGTTCTGCCTATAAGCTGTTCTTATTAAACATGTTCACTAGTGACCATAGCAGAGTGACATGGTTCACTAGAAATGTTATAAGAACACTTGCTGATGTGACAGCCAGAAGCATCATAAATAAAGATGAGGATCAGAAAAACTAAGGAAAGGATCAACACACAAAGCATGAGATCATGCACTTACAAAGTAATTGGATTCTTCAGCCAGAGAATAATGGCATTCTCTAGGTCTCCACAGTTGGAAATGGAAGGGAAGAAGAGCTGGGGTGAGCCAGCCTCCAGCAGATTTGAGAAAAAAGAGAAGCACTCACAAATACATGAAGTGAGGTATTCCCAACAGAAGTAAGAAAGTATCAATGTCTCTTTGCTAAGATGCACACCTCAAGCACAACTTGCTCACTCCCACACAATGGAGATTAATTCATGCAGGTACAAACACAGAATTTGGTACAATGCCAAGTTTATCTTTGGGAATGAAACCATTAATAAAATTAACATTGAGGAGATATAATTGTTCCCTAAGTACAGAAAAGGGTTTAAGAACCCAGGAAGGAAACTGCCTACATTAAAGGACACTGTGGGCACAACAACAAACAGGGGCACTACAGCTGGGGATATACTTACCTCAGAAATCTGAAGATTCCTTTCAGAAGAATGAGACTTTGGGCCAGGTTTTCAGTAAGGGTAGCAGGACAGAAAATACCAAAAGCAAATGAACTGATCAGTTTTAGGGTGGATCAGGATATGAAAGTAGTCATATGAGAGAGAGCCATATGGAAGAGTGACATCTATAAGAGGAGATTGGGTTTAAGGGTTGGAAAACTCTCATAGGTTCTGAATTCCAGTCTTACAAAAATGCCTTAAAATTATATTCTACAGAGAAAATAAAAATTATTAATTCTAATAATGTAACATCTGCCTAGTAAGGTAGGACACAAAAATCCACTTTAAAATGTATGCACTAAAAAACAAACAGCTTGTTTGAGGTCTTCTTAATTTACTAGTCTTCTGGTAACTGTAATAACAACTTGCAATTAGTTTCTACCCAATATACATTTGTGTAAATGATGACTACTGCTAAGCAAGTGTCAAAATCTAGAAGCCAAGGAAGGTATAGATTGTAATGCATTCACTAATTAATCCACAGGTAACTAGAAATATTTGCAAAATAAATCAGTGTTACTGTACAACAAGATGTTCTTTTGCATTCATGACATCATTGAAAAAAAATAGCCTAGGAAATATGTTTTTATTTACAAATTACAGTGCCAATTCCAAAACTCCCAGCTTACAGAGATGTTTCTTCATATGCCTGTTGCAATCTAAAGAGAACTTTTAAGGACATAATAAATGTCTCTTTCAGGCAGGCTGTTAATATATTTTCCTCCTCAGCATCTCAGAGCCCTCTGCTGCATGATGTCCTTCCTCTGTGGGGCTCGCTCCCGCCTTGTTTACCTGCACAGAGAGCTGCCTGAGTGCCAGAGCTGTGCTTGCTGGATTGGAACAGACACTGCTCTTTGTGCTCCCGAGATAAGGGGTTGCAACAGTCAAGCTGGTTTTGTGCATCTCAACCACAAAATATGATCTTAATAATTACTGTGAATCAACTAAAATAGCAACTCATATCTTCTTCCCAATAGCCATACATTTAAATGGTGCTTTTAATTTAGTGCTTTTTCATCTTGCTTCACGTATTTGAGAATATTTCTTCCAACAAACTCACAAAACCTCCTTCCAGCAACAAAGCACAAGCTGTAAATTGTCCTATACCTCAGTTTTCTTTCAAAGCTCAGACAAAGGATTGTTCTTGCCCTTTTCATATTATGCCCACATAAATCAAAGCCCAGTAAAGGACAAGTCAAGTAATCTGAGCAAACAGCCTACACTAAATATATGACTGGATTGTTGCATGTCATGCTTCCCATTAGTCACAGATAGAAACTAGAAACTTCTGACGAGGTTGACAAAGAAGCTGAGAGTAGAGCCATTGCATCATGGATGTACTCAATAAGCCTGTTAACCTAGGACTCCATCATGCAGAGCTGATAGAGCACTGTCTGAATTTCTTTCCTCTGCTTTTTTTACAGCCAATGCCCCTTCTTGCAGGAACAACACTTGTGAGCTGTGCAGCGCCCTCTAATTATGATGGTTCGGTGATGGAACTGACTCCATCTGTCCAGATGTGTTTTCATGCTTTTCTCAGATATAGTCAGCCCTGTTCCTATCTATGTGCCAACCCAATTTTATATTCTGAAACAGGACTGACAGGGGAAGACAAGAGACTCCATCTCCCTCCTGTTACACTGAACATCGTTGGCTGATATAAATTGGCAACAACTCCACTAAATTCGGGACAGCTACATCAGCTTTATTTTGTTTGATGGTCTGCCATCTGATGATCTGTGCAATTCAGCTGATGGCCACACAGGGACTTTTTTCCCAGCTGCACTGCTGAGAAAATGACCTTGTTGCTAATGGGAAAGTCGTGAGCCTTATGATACAGTCAGAGATTCAGAAGTGAGGACACACACGTAGTAAAAGACAAGATGCCCAGCCCACTAGGGTTGTAATAACCCAGTGTCAGTAATGAAGGTGTAAAGTCTGTTTCACAAGCCCCTCATTGGTGGTGCTGCCACAGGGACATGGTAGAGCCCATCTGCAGCTCTGCCATCCTGCCTGTGCTGCAGAAAACCCACTTACCACAAAAGAACGTGAATAATTAAATGCTTTGCAGTCTTGAGGAAATGATTAAAAGCACATAATATAGACTTATAGATGTTTAATGTTTTGAAATAAAAAGTTTTCTACTATTTACACGGGCAAATTGATAGATATTTATATTATCACTGAATATAAGAGGGTAGAAGTAGTATCTATCACTAAGAACACAGAACTGACCTGCACAATCCATGTGTAAGTCACCTAGCTGGGAATAAAGCCTGTGGCAGTGAGACAAGAGCACTACTGCCGCGTTTAGAGAACACCAGCCAAACACACAGAACCACAGAACTGTGGGACCTGGACCCAACCATTGCTATCCACAGCAAGAAAAATGTCATGCTATTCAACACCCATAGTCCCACTCAGGTATTCGAAGGCACAGATGTTGCTACTGAGCCATTTTCATGGGGACCTGCAGAATTCCTGATATTCATTGCAAAATGCTCCCTGGCATCTGCTATGAGGCAACTCAGCCTGCTCTGAATGAATAAACTGGAGTTGTTTCAAAAGACAAGAGTTGCTCAATGTCTCTATAATTTGCTCATCTGCAGATTTTGCAGTGCTTCTTTGACAGTGATTCAATGGTAGCAAAATCCCATGGAGGAAAACCAAAAGGAATGAGGTTGATGAGCTAAAGCAGTACCTCAAACAAGTCATCTGTCATTTATAATGGAGAGCAGTCAGCTAGGAGAGGAATGATAGCACATAAGGTCTAAAATTGAAACCACAAAGTAATGTTTGAGAGGAACGAAGATGAAGGCAGCAAAACAAAAAGAAAATTACTGGGAAGCATTTGCATTTAAACCCAGTATGTTTGAGAGCAGAATCATCTATTGTAAATTTCAATTAAAGCTGTTCCTTATATACAAAAGTTTCTCTACATAGAAAAGTAAGATGGAGGCAAACTAGAACTTGCCCTCCAACTCACAGGGTAAGGCCAGTACAGCTCTCTGATTATTATTTGTTATTATTATTCAGTTTATCCTAACCTACTCTAGCAGGGGTTTAAATGAAGCAAGAAAGCCACCCTAATTTTGGAATTAAAAGAGCCCCACTGGGACTCAATCTGGTATGCCAATTTACTATTCCAGTTAAATGGCCACTCTTTTTAACAAGTAATAGCAAGCCCTACACAAATGCAATTGCCTCATGACCCATTAATGACAGCAACAATATTGCTGTCTGCTGTTGCTAATGGCAAGTACAGTACTGGTCTGACAGACAGGCATGTTTTCTGCACCACAGCAATAGCCAGCTTTATACACTAATAACATACAAGAATTAAAGCTAACATTTTTAATATCTTCTTGGTGCCCCACAGTATTTGGTACCTGCATTAGGAAAGGAAGCACATCTCAGTTAATGCAGGTGATGATCATTGGTTAGTTATTATTACTTCAAGACTAACATCATGTGTGGAACTACAGAAAGCAAAAACTAAGACAGCTTCTGCAGTGAGAAATGCAGACCGAAGGAGATAAAAATGCTGGAGGAGAGAGAGGGCAAGCAATAAGGACCAAATGTTTTGTAAGGGCCCAGCTTCTAGGCTAGCCCCTATCTTGGTTCTTGCTTCTCCATCTTCATGGAGCTACTGTCTGCACACTTCAAAATTACACAAACTTTCTGTTATGGTTGTATCCCAACATGGTATTTAAGCTAGACTATGATGTACCACTAACTCTGGATGCAAAGCAAATAACACAGTAACTGATTGTACTTTGCAATTACACTACTTCTCAAAATGCTGATGTTAATAAGCAAACAAAAAAAAAAAATAAAATACTCTGCTATTTAACAGAGGGAGAAATGGAGGCAAGAGCAGCTGAGGCAAGGGTCAATGAAGAAGTGAGAGGGGAGCTCAACAGTCTTTCTGAACATAAGCCCATTTTTTATAAGGGCTCATGGTTCACTGCAAAGATAATAAAGGCCAAGTTTTGCTTTTATAGAGCAGAGAGATTTCAAGAAAGTGTCAAATGAACCTGTCAAACCTCAAATGGACTACTGGCTCAGTAGGAAATGTGACATAAAAAATAGGAGGGGAGAAAAAAGGTCCAATAAAGTTGTCTTCAGAAACAGGAGTTCTGAATAATGTATTGCCGGGTACCTGGAAAGCACACAAGCATTTGTTTTCTGAACATGGCCAAATTAATCTATTTTCAAATGGAAAGACATCAGAGACAATTATATATTATCATATGTGGTCTGATATTTTCCAGTAATTTCACTAGTTAAACGTCAGTAGAGGTCTCAGAGCTAAAATCAAAGAAAGGGAAAAATGACACTAAATGTGTCAAATTGCCCGACACAGACAGGCAACTGTGATCACTGAGAACATTGAGAAGGAAAATGTCCCCAAATGGGAGGCCAGCTTGAACAGAGAGATTAATTCTTTTTATTTTGGGAATTTCACAACTTTACTTGCAATTGTGGTGGGTCAACTCTGGCCAGCAGGTAAGCAAGCCAACATCACTCATGCCCACGTTCCTTTCCCAGGAACAGGAAGAGAACAGGAAGAAAAAAGCAAGAAAATCTGAGAATTGAAAAACAGTTTAATAAAGGAAGAGGGGAAAAAAAATCAAACAGAAATGGAACCAAGCAATGCAAAGGCAGTAACTCATCACCTCCCACAAACAGACCAATGCTCATGTATTCTCTGAGCAGCCACAAACTTGGAAGACACCCCTCGCCCCCTTTCTTCCTCTACCACCACTTTCACTGCTGTGTTTGATGCTGTATGGTACAGGATATCCCCATGCCAATTCAGATCAGCTGTCCCTGCTGTGTGTCCCCCCGCTAAGTTCTTGTCCCTCTTTACTGGGGAAAGTGGGTGCAGAGTGTGAAATAACAGAAAGTTCAGCTATTGTGAAAATGTGGATGTTGGAGCCACCATTGGAGCCACAAATCACAGCACCATAGGCTGAAAAATATTTTAAAGATGGAATATTTTGGTGTGGTATGTGATTTCCTTCTGCAAATTGCTCAGTCATACTTAGATACTCAGGTATTTACCTGTTGTTAGACATAAATTATTTTTAGATGTTTGTTATTTTTAGTTGTTTACTATAGTTATTTATCTGTTATTAAGTACCTATTATTAGCAGATACTTAAAATAGAGACTCGACCAGGTAAAGGCCTTGTCAAGCCTCTAAAGAAGAGAAATGATGCCTTAAGTTTTAGCATTCATTTTTTCCAGACTCTGTGCTGCCTAGGGGTGTATTTCTGAGCTTCATATTAAGCATGAGTAAGCTCTCTTCACAGAGTAGGTGGACAAAACAACTCCTTTTCTAGCTTGAGACCAAGGACAACCTATACAAGTTTCAGGCCCAAGAGCATCAACAATTGTGGACTGAAGAAAGCAAACAAGAAGGATGGGACTTCATAATCTGAAGGTGTAATTGGACAATTAACACAAATATGCAAATGAACAAAAACTTACGAAAGTGTGAGACCTCGTGACAGGTCATCCATTTTTTTGGATCGGTGACCATTTTGGGTTCATCCTGGGTGTAGCCCTGGCCAGGCTCTTGTACTGCCCAAGGTGTATCCATCAAAGCCTTTTAATAAGTATCTACTTTATTCTTTAACTCTGTCTAGCCTCTGTTCTAGGTCGGCCTTCTCAAGGCATCATGGGAAGCTGAAGCTGTCACAGAAATTAAGCAGAACAAATGGCAAACTAATTTAGAAAAAATATTTTATTCATAAAATGACTCAACATTGGTGCATAGAAAAAATATCTTGGAGCTAGATAATTTAGTCCCTGAATACAAAAGTCAGAATAATTTTGTTCTTCCTTCAATACTGAAAATGAAAATAATAACAGAGAAATTATATCCAGAGTGGTGCTGTGAGGCCTCAGCTCCTTGTCTTTGGATGTATAAAATCAAGGTGTCCAACACCTTGTAGGATCACTTCTTATGTTAGGGTCATTTAATGAGTAAAGGGCATGTTAACTTTTCTTGAAATAATAATAATTATTATTCCAAATAACCATAAAACCTTGATTCTTCAAAACATACATCATATGATGTATGCAGAAACTCTCTTCCTTCACTCTCAAGCAGAGAGGCAAACCTTAATGCAGAAACAATATACATGATAAACATGTAAGTTTTACAAAAAACAGATTTTATATTTTAAAGTTGCACCTCTAACTCACCAGAACAAAGAAGGTGAAGAACTCACATTAGTATCCATGACATTTTAAAACATTCACTACCAGTTGTGAACTTACCTAAGGATATATACATTGCTATCAAACACTGGTAAAGGTAGTACAAGATACACAGGGAATTTCCTTTTAGCAGTGAAGACATGACAAGAGTCACCCCAGCTGGATGTCACAGGAGTGACAGGTAAGTCACTCTTCCAATGACATCTAAGAATGCACTGGATTCAAAAGTCAAGTCTTTGGTTTTGAAACACATTCAGATATGAAAAATACACCCAACCACCCCACCTAATTTTCTTTTGTATTGCCAGGGGATTTTCTTCTAAAAGTCCCACTATTGGAAGTTATCTGTACACTTTTCTCCTGAAAATAAATCTAACAACAGTTTTCAACACAGGTATCTTCGTTCTTCACATCTTCAAAAAGGCAACCTATAAAAGGAAGCAAAAAAATACTGTGATTAATTTCAACACTGCAGGTAAAACAAAGATGCTTCTTTGTATCAATAGAAATGATATATTATAATAATCTTTTTATTTAATGACACACTAGTGCAATCAGAAAACAGAGGATGTACTGCCTTCACCTCTTCTCTACCTAACATGTCCCCAAAAATTCCCAAACTTTCTTTTTTTGCTCAAGCACTGCCTGCATTGTAGAACTAAAATGTTTTCTTCCCCCAGAATAACAAAGAATGTTTATCTCATCTAACTTCAAAGGCTATTTGACAGTATTTTGAAACTTGCTTAGATTAAATCTTTGATACATTCCCAGTTTTGTCTGAATATTAGTTTATTTGAACAGTTACTCTAAGTCAAATCCTGATTCCAAAGTCACAATGAGAAGTCCAAAGTCATAAAGAAAAATGTCTTACATTTTGAAATAACCAAAATCTTACCAGAGGGGAGAAGACAAATACTTGTATATGATCAGAAGATAGCAAATGATGTACCTCTTCTCTTTACTGCCCTAAGTGCACTGCCTAACAGCTATTTAGAGGGAAGGTGATCTAGCAAATACAAGTGATCTGTAGGATTTCTGCTGTCCCAAACTCATTTGTTCTTGGTCACATGCATGCAGCAGTTTCTCCTGTATGGTTTTGGTTTTGTTTAGCTTTCTTCAGGATATGCAGTATACTAATGCAGAAAGTTAAGTTAGCTGACTGGAAATGACACATCCAGATTAATATCTGATAAGGAGATTGCTTCACATATTTCTTGTTGATCACAAAAAAAGAAAAACAGATGTACAGATGCCTTCGCAAAAATGCAAGAAGTAAGAAAAATGACCACCAGGTTACACGACTGTCTTCTGAAGATACAACCTATTCCTCCTGTCTGATGAAAAACATACAAGAAAAGAACTTCTGAGACAGACACTTCCTCTTTGTTCTCTGCAAGAGCTTTCAACAGTCACTTAAGTGAAGATTAAAATTACCATCAATTACAACTCTGGATTTTCAGAGATGACCCTCAACCACCACTCTACTTGATGCTGTGACAAAAGAAGTCATGAAGTATGATCAACCAGAAGGAATTAAATGCAAGCATAAAGTATCACTGAGTATTCAGAACAGAGGATAAAACAGAGCTCAAACACTCCTTTTGGATACTGTGCCCAAAGTATGTTTAAGGGAGTTATATGTCTGCTATAAAGGATGTAAAAAAAAAAAAACAAAAAAAAAACCAAACCAAAACAAAACATTTTTAACAAATCTAAGATGGTTCTCAGAGAATCAGTCACACAAAGGATTCATGTCTAAATAACACATCTACAAGGCATAAATGGGACATGACAACAATTCTTGGTTAAGAATAGAAAAAAAACCCCATGCAAACTCACTTCCTGAACACTCTTTTGCTACTCCAAGACTAACAGCAATAACCCAGTAGAACACTGCAGTTACTGCATGGAAGAGTTTGTACAGGCAACACAACTGAGATCCCTGAAATCTCCCACATTTCCAAATCACTCTTCTTCTGAACTGGAACTAAAATTCAGAAACAAAAATTTTCATGTCTTATATTAAACAGAAGGAAGAAATTCTTTATTATAAGGATGGTGAGGCATTGGAACAGGTTGCCCAGAGAAAATGTGGCTGCCCCATCCCTGGAAGTACTCTAGGCTAGGCTGGATGGGGCTTTGAGCAACCATTTGAGTGGGAGGTGAACCTGCCTGTGGTGGGAGGCTGGAATGAGATGATCTCTGAGGTCCCTTCCAACCCAAACCATACTGTGATTTAAAGAACATAAATTTTCAGAAATGTCTATAGGCAAACCATGCCAACAATCAGCTGGCTCACCAAGGGTGGAAATTGGCCTGCCTTTCCCATGCAAATCTCACCACACTGACATATGCCCATAAAGTGTTTTTTTCCAGCTTCATCAGCATTTTCTAGCAGTAAGCTGCTACATCAAAATAATTTCTGTCAGCTCAACCAAGGGGTGTTGCAAAAGTTAGAGACTACTCAACATATAGGGAAATTTATCCACTATGCCAAAGATTCCCATCCTCAAAGACAAAAATTGAAAGCAAAATCAATATGCTTGTCACCTTTCTCATGACTTAGTTGCTCAGATGGATAGAGACATAATTATGAGCAAATGTAAAATTTTAGCTCTGTGGAAGAGTCATAAGTTATACAGGCTACAGGTGAAACCCTGGCACCAGTCAAATCAAAGACAAAACTCACAGTGACATTAACAATGCAAGAGATTTGTCCTTGCATTGCAAGGAAAAAAAATAGGAGAATCAAGAAAAGCAATAACCATCTCCATACATACGACTCAAAATTTTAAGCAGATTTTTCTACCTGAGATTGCAGACTCCTTTGCTACACAGTTTTGAAGTGCCATTAGAGTGGATATATTTGTTTAATTTGACTGCTTGCTATATTTTGTAATGCATGAAATACATTTTTCTTCTCCTTTGAGAGAGTTATTTGCAACATAATGCTTCCCTAGACTGCTAGGCTCTCCTACTGCCCAATAAACTGAAAAGCAACGAAAGTAATAAATTATTACTGTCTGTGTTTATATTTACTACCAATGTGAATGAAAAGAGCATATTAGATCATTCCTACAGCTGACATACCAGCAAAAAAAAATGCAAATCAAGCTGTTTAAAATCCAACTGCAACCCACCAAAGTACTTCCAAACAAAATCAACTGAAACGGAATCACTTAGGAAGTTTCACCTTATCCATCCAAAGTTCAATATAAAGCTTATAAAATATTCCTTTATTATACTGTTACTGTAGATGCAGTACATTATATGTTCTACATAATAAATGAATTACTATAGGTTGGGAAAATGGGACTATGTGGTTTTCCCCCAGTTTTCCATCTATTAGGATACATTCTCTACAAGACAGACAACTACTTGCTTCTTCCAGCTTTAGTAGCAATGCTTTCAGCAATCTGCACATCCAGTATTTCACTGCTATGAGAGGATTTTGAAAGCAAAACAATGTGTTGAACACTTATCTCATCTACAAAGGTTTATTACTAATTTCAGAATAAAAGTCAGTTCTAATCAGTTTTTTTACTGACCTTACCTCAGCACATTGTCCCCTTCTTAAAGTGCTCGGATTACTCCTTCAGTAAACAATAAAGCAGCATCAGCTTTGTTAAAAATCTCTCGGAGTCAGGACAAGTTAAGAAATCCAGGTACTGATGCTCAGTTTTAGAAGATGTGCTCTCTTGGCTTTCTCAGAAAAATCATAGAATGGTTTGGGGTGGAAGACACCCATAAAGATTATCTAATTCAAACTCCACTTGCCATGAGCAACCTGGTCAAGTGAAATATGTCCAAACACCGAGGAGTAAAAGGTGAAAGAAAACAGTTGCAACTTCTTAAAATATTTTTTAAACTATGGAGACCTAACGAATTTAGAGATAAAAGAAGGTGGTTCCAGACGGCTGAAGCTGGTGAAAAGAAATCTCTTCTATCAAGTGCTAACACTAGGTGAGCAGGCAGAGTGGATGACTGCTGTAGGAGAAGCAGGAGCGTGAGAGAAGCAGCTAAACAACCTATTTTAAAGAAATGCAATCTGCAAATCATCTAAGCAAGGAAAAAGAAGTTCAATCTTTGAATCAGCTCCAAGAACCATCCAAGGAGCCAGATTCTTACTTCCACAAAACAGGAAATAATATGACAAAAGTTGCATTCCCATGTTGTAACACAAGTTTTGAAACTGTTCTTATGTTGCTCTCTTTTAAGGAGTCCAAGTGAATGGTGCATAAAAATCCCTATGTATGTCTCTCAAAGCTGACAATGAAGGATTTTAAATACCTATATCTCTCCTAAGAGCTAAATAAAAGTATGTAGAAGATACAGAATTTCTCTTTAGTTTCAGAGAGGGAATTGTACTTCAGTTTACTTCTGCATAATTATAAAGGAAAATAGTGGGTTGGAAGTAGTTATGTATGCTTCAGTTTCAGCAGAAGAAATTAAATCTCTGAATGCTTCCTAAAATATGACTGCTGTGGCTTTTTCCACTGCACAACAAATAATAAAAAACCACCAGCAGCTCAAACTTCAAGTTTAAATGTATAAAAGACACTTTACTGTTGTCTTCTTTGAACATTAGGCCAATTTTTAAACACTACCATGCCCAATTCATAATGCTACATCGTGTTTTGGAAGAACACAACTTACATGGCTATCTTAAATCATTTCTACTGCAAGAGACAGTCTGTACATAGACAGATACCCATGCTTTAATCCTGCCCATGTGCTAGTGTGAAATCAGGTGTGATGAAACGACTGCAGAGGAAATGCTGATTACACACCAGCAAGGCTACAGCCTACAATCAACATCAAATGCTGTATTTATTTCCACTCAAGGCTGACAGGTAATCAAGCAATGCCATACTATCCATGTGCACAGGAAAAGAATAACCTTCCCAAAAAGACAAGGACAGCTGTGGGCAGACCTCTGCTCCTAGATCCAGCTGTGCTGGATGATACTAATCTCACAGGCTCATGGTGTCTCTCTGCTGCAAGTTACCATTCCTTTCTTCCCACAAAAGACCACTTCAGAGTTTCTCCTACTGTCTGGTGAAATCAGACTGTTACACCAAACTCTGCCCTCTGGTCTGTATTAAATGGATGGGTTTATCCTAGAAACAAGAAAGGGAGGGCTTGCACAAATTCTGCTGGAAGATCACAGGGGAGAGACAAATCTCTGGTGGAAATGAGAGTGAAAAGCTGAGGATAGTGGTATTTTCCACATGTACAGCTGGATTTGAAAGATAACATATACTCAAAGCCTCAGACCAGTCTAATTCATCCAGATTTGTATTGCTACAAATGTTATGGCTAGTGCTAAGTGTTATGGCTTAAGCCTTAATAACTACAGCCAGTACAACTGCTTGTGTGGTTGCAATTATATTGCAGTCAAGATGCCCTGCACATAGAGTACACTTATACCTTGGAAAAAGACTCAGAGAAAGTGATATAAACATGTTTGTATAGTGAGTGATATAGAAAGGGATTTGTGTGAGTATAACTGGACCTACATATCCCTTATCCCCATATTTAATAATGCACTAATGCCACTACAGGGACAATGTGCATAAACAGACAGAGAAGGCCATAACCCTGCCTGACACATTTCTCACTCCTGTAAAATAATGACAGATCAACGAGTGGGAGGATTAAAGCATCTGCACCATGCCTAGGTCCCAGCTCTATAAATATTTGATTTCTGATAAACTCTGTGAGAAGTTTGGCGTGGCCACAGGTGCTGAAAAGGGACAGAGCAGACAAAGGGATAAGGTCTTTCCCAGAGGGGAAACAGTGCTCCTTCCATTCCTGCACCACCACCAGAAGCAGTGACAACTTATAACTGTTACCATTACCCTGTGGATTAGCAACTACTGGCAATAGCTAGTTATAAACAGCCACATTAAATCTTAAGAGTTCACCTGCCTACCCACACCATACAGTTTATATATTTGTTCTCACCTAACAATCTGGGATCAAGCCTGCAGATGCACAAATACTCTGTTCCAGAAATACATTTGGCACCAGTGTGAATGAATGGACACAAAGCAGATGGCATTAGATGAGCAGAGACGTGAGAGAACATTAACTGCTATATTTACACTTGCTCCCACTGAATCCAGAGACCCATAAAAAAGCAGCTGTCTTTTCCAGCCTTGAATGTTACCAAGCTGTTGCATATTACCCCAAGATCTCTGGGGTAGTTTTTGGGGAGAGCAAAGGCATTTTTAGAGGAAATTGGAGAGTAAAGCAGCATGTTCACTACTAGAAGAATAAGAGGAGCCAGAGACAGAATCATTATGGTTGGAAAAGACCTCCAAGAAGATGGAACCCATCAATCATTGAGATGATCCTACCTTGACAGCACACTATGTACTTGCCCCACAGGGCCTCCTGGTAGCCTGCAAACTCACTGGCTATGCTCCAGCAGCAAAGGTGTCTCTGTTACACTGATGGTTAGCTCTTTTCCTTCTGTACTCCAGGCTCCTGTGATAATAGGTGAACCTTGGGTCACTCAGTGCCTGTTTCTCCTATGGCATGGAGGTCATGTAAGCAGGCTTGGCTGCTCTAATATCCCCTCCACAGCCCATCAATGGCAGCCACTTCACACAGCACGTCAACAATAATTGTTTTATGTTCTGTCACACAGGCAAAGTTTCCCAACATGCTTTAAATGCCATGCAGTGAGAAGTCTGGTTTTGAGTAATCACCGGAACATGAAAAAGTGTTTCATCTAATTACCCTTCCTAAGAAAACCAAGGGAACATCAGCCTGTGTTCAAAGCACCATAACTTCATATCACTAGGTTAGTATGTCTTAATATTTTACTATAGAAACAAAAATTTTTGAAAAAAAAAGTCTCTAGAAGAATACAAGTCGCTTGAAAAGGTCACTAAAACAATACTACAGATTGACAGAACAGATACAGTTGTACAAGCCAAGCTTAAAATATTTAATGAAATAACAAAACTAATGTGTAGGGTCAATCTAAAAAGTGTTCAAGACTATCACTATCATGCTCAAGTTTCAAAGAAACTAAGTACATCTGGCATACCCTCTCAGACAAACACAGCAGCACTGTGCTGCAGGACCATGTCATGAAGGCAATAAGGAAGCACAGATTGTGGAACCATGCTATCCCAGCAAACTAAAACCCTGCAAATTGGGTTGAAGAACAAAGGGATGTGGAATGGTGGCTTTGCAGTCTGACCCACTAACCCCTACAGGGCTCAGGTTTGGGTAGGGAGGAGGGGGCATTCTGTGAAGGACTCTTTACCTCACTCACTCCACAGGATGTCAAGGTCATCCTTTAGCAGGCATCTGCAGGGAATTTCACATCTCATTGAGTATGTGCTTCAAACAGCTTTCAGGTCTTACAAGAAACATAATTTTGGTCAGTACAATGCTACCACAGAAGCAGAGGAACAGAGGTGGCAATGAAAGCTGGGAAGGGCCTGGCTTCAGCAGACCTATCATCTGAAGAATGAAATTCCCCAGAACTCCCAGAAGGCTGGGGAAAGGTAAGTCCTCCACTGTACAATGTGAAAGGCACTGTACATCTCTGGGCTTTCCAGTCTTCATTGCAGGAAGAAACTGATTAGAACACCACTCAGATAAATCACTTCTGTCCAAGCTGGAGAAAATGTGAAATACACCCAAAACAACCAAGCAGAAAGAGAATTAGATTACTTTCATTCAATTTCTAGTGGAATTCATTTCAACAAAAGCAAGGGTTTCCTTCTTTAAATATGATTTCTCAATCTGATAATGTGCCTCCAGGATTTAAGAAATAAACCCATCTATAAATCAGCATGCATTCTTTCAACCTAATCCTTCCTGAAGTATTCATTTCTTATAATAACGAAGCTAGATTTGAAATGTGACAGAGATAAATTAGAAAAAGCAAGAGATTCCTCTTAGAAGTACCAGGCTGTGCATGTCTGCTGCAAATTATCACTTTGCTATTGTTAACAGTTGCATGATGAAACTTGCCAAAGCTTTAGAGAGAAAACCACTGGCAGTTGCAAAAACAGTAGAAAATAAATCTCTGCATGTTTTTAGCCTGATACAAGCAATTCTTTAACATTTTAGATCAAGTAGTTCTTCGTGTGAAAAAAGGAAAAGTTTTTTTGAGTTTGTTTTATTTCAGGATGAGATGGCTATTAATCTTTTTGTTTCTTTACATCTAGGAGCCACAAAACTTCATGGCTTTATTTTGTTTCCAGCCAACTCTTCCTCATTAGCCTGTACTATTTTTATTTCCATGGCAGATGTTATTTCTTGAGGTACCCATCATTAAGACAGGCACAGAAATAGCAGTATTATTTACCTTTGCTAGTCTTACACACACTTTCTTGAATGTAAACCATAACAGAGTGTGTAACTGGGGTACTAATGTTACATTGCAATTACTGATACAAAGCAAACTGAGCTAAAAAACCTCATGGAATTTGGGATTTTCTTAGTCAACACCAGATGAAGTTTGGTTTTTACTGCAGTAGTCACCAGACTCAAAACTAATCGCGCAGTCAGAGCAGCACATGTTTCTGCATCAAGTGGTTTTAAACTGCTGCAGAAAAACATTTGTTTAAGCACATATATTCATGGCAGTTGTGAAACACAGGTTAACCTAAAACAAACAAGGCACTGCAAGCTGCTGTGTCAATTAACTGCATGCTAGCTGCATCCTAAAGCTAGAGACGTGAAGAAATTAATGCCTGACAGCCCAAATTTAAACATATGATGCAGTTTCTAAAAACTTAAAAACTTCTCAGCCTTGCTGAAAGGTGTGTCAAGAGGCTGAATTGGAGGAGGGTGGGTCTGTCCCCCCTGCTCTCCAGTGGGCCATTCCACACTCACAGGCTGCTGCCACGGCAGGACTGGCTCCTGCACGATTCCCTGAAAGCCATGTCACTCTGAGCCTTGGCTCTGTTTCTGCAGCTCTCATGCCACTAGATTTCTCTGTACTCTTGGGAATCTGCTTCAACTGATCAGAATCAATAATATCCTGCTGTATCTTCCCCAGAAAGGGAAAGAACTGACACACTGATGCTGCTGTGGCATCCAGCAGCTGCATCTTTTTATAGCATTTCTGCATTGAAGATGAGGATGAAAAAAGCCCTGAACAAGGCACTATGAACAGTCTGCTGTCTTATAAAACAAAGGGCTAAAAAGAGAAATATATGGATTTATTTTGTTGACCATGAAGCAAGTGAATTGTACCTAATCCAGAGAGAATAAATAGGGTGAGCTAAGTGGCCACATAACCTCTCTTAAACAGTGAATCTCCTGTCTCAAAATTAAGCTGATAAAGTATGGTGCATGTCAGGTGTGTTTCACAGCACACAATGCACTTACATCTTTGATTAGATGCTGGCTTACCCAGATGTGGGATGTTCTGGTCATTTGCATGGCTGTTGCTCTCAATTAGATGCTCATAGGTGGTATTCTCTGCAACAAAATTTATGAAGCATCCTATCTCACCAAAATACCCTTGTACTCTATTTCAATGCTACTATGTCTTAAAGAGAGGGAAGTGCTAACATATGTGAAAGAGAAGAACTGGTTTCAGGTTTTTATTGTCTTTATTACACTGTAACACAGCGGGATTCAAAGCTAGAAAATGTGTCTTTTCCTCTCCTTTTAGACATGAAATACTGTAGCACACTCTAAAGCATAAAGGTGACTTTCAAGGGCTGCATCATACAAACCAGAAAAATAAATAATATATTTTTCTATTACCAGCTTCATTTTCAAGCTCAAATGATCCCCTCACCATAAACTAACATTTTCTCTATTACTCCCTCTTATTGAATCATTCCTCACAGTAACTCAAATTGTCTTTCTCCTATTTTTAACCACTACTCCAAATCAATCCTTCTCCTTTAAACACACACAACACACCTTTCATCAGGATTTACCTCCAACCTGCACAATGTCAGATATACTGCAGTAGAAGATAAAGTCTTGCTCACAGTTTCTCCAGGAAAAGATTACTACAAAAATAGTTATTTGTTTCCCAGCTGCAGCAGCAGGTAAAATCTAGAAGTCAGAATCCCCTTCAGGGCCTGGCTGGAGATGCCTTTCCTTGCTTATGTTTCTTGTCTTTTTTCTCCCCTCAACTTCCTTGCCCTTTATAGGAGTAAAACAGCAGGCTAAGATTATTTCAGGTCTAGAAGAAGCATGGTGCAAAGATAAAGAGGAACTGAACAGGAAACCTAAGAAGAAAGGAGGAGAAAGCAGTATATCTTGCTACAAACTGAAGTGTAGGCAAGCATTTGCGCTAAATAAAGGAGATACAAGTGGGGTGCATTAACAAGGCTATCATGCAGGCATCAACCAAAGAAATTATTTGGGCTTCCCTCCCACTCTCCTTAACTCCCAGTGTAAAAGCAATACAGTGATCTCCTGGATTCTAATGATGGCAAGATGCCAGAGATATTAGATATAAATGTTGTATGTTCAATGCATCTTTGAACTTTAATTTAATGAAAATCGGTCTTTCTCTTTTTGTCCAAATTTAGGTCCCTGTTCAGAGTCTGTTTGAGGCCAATCATAAGACAACCTTCTCATCTCTTACACTGAAACGACTTAGAAAACCCAATAGACAGGTAAAACTGACACAGAAAATTATAGAGCAGCACCAGAGGTCTCATGCTCTGCCTTCAAACAGATTGTTAGGAAAAGATTTATTAAATACTACTGTGGTAAGGTGCTTTACAACAAAGAGGCCACAAGGAAACAAGCCAACTACTTTGGTTAATACTCTACTTGCTGATGGCCTGGAGGGTATAATTGCAGTTTAATTTTGCTTTTGTCTCTAAACTGTTACATTTCTTATCTAAAAAGAAAATCTACCAAACCCTGAAAGCCAAGAAATAGTCTACCCTCTTCATATCCTGCAATGTTTATAGTTAGTTATGTCATAGAAACCAGTACATAGATGTAAACTGGCTTTCTAAGAGTCTCCCTCAGCACATGCTACAGGAGCAGAGCACACTGTGATGCCATGCTGAAACTTCTGGGATATCTTGTCACATACTCAATGTTGCCACAGTGTCAGACATGGCCATCTCTTGTGTGCACACCCATTTCTCAACATACCAAACCCAAATGTTACCAGACATATGATTTGAAATACCAGTAAGATGTGGGGCAGAGGGAACGTGACATAAAATGGGTGCATTAGAGAATAGAAATAAATTATATCTTTTATTGAGAGATTGGTTATATGCTCACATTTACACACAGTCTTTATTTTTACATGCAACCTGAACCATAACTCTAAAGAAAACAGTATAGGAGATTAAAGGAGAATGTGGCATGGTTATGTAACACTTTGAAACTAGATAGGTTGAACACATCTCTTCATTAGATTATCTTTTGAAAACTTCATGGAAAAAAAAGCAAGTTCGGGAAAATTAGCTGCTTAAATTCTCTCTCTGCTTCCTGGCAATTAAAACTGGAGTGAGAATAAATACCTCCCTGCATGAGGTATGAGGATTAATTTGTTTGTGTATATAAATGGGTATTTAAGTATCAACTACTATTTTATTTTTAACACCTTATTGGGACTACTGCGTTCCTACCAGAGTTCAGCTTTTGGCAAGAGATTAGGACTGAGTTAAAACAGGAACAGGTGTTTGGAAGATGATATGGCTACAATAAAAGCACAAACCAAGAAGATGAAGGGAAAAAAAATATATAAGGCATTCATTTCTATCCTGTGAAACAGAGAGACACACAGAAGAAAACAAAACCACAATAATGAAGGGATATTTCAGCAAACATCTTCTCCTATTATGATTCATTCCCAGGGGAACAGAGTCTGAGCAGGGCTGTCCTTTGGTCCCAGGTCACCCCGTTCCTGTAAAATCTCATGATGCCTATTAAATGGCCAAGCATTCAGTAAATACTGCTTAATACTGGCTGGGTAATAAAACATTTTCAAAGCTTCTAAAGGATGTAGGATTTTAAGGCCACTCTCAGTGAGATTTGAGCTCCTAAATTATATCAGGTATTTTTACAGTGTGCATTTCTGGTCTCTAAGATCCCTATAGCCGTTACTAGGTCAAACTGATTTTTATTTCTAGAGATTGAGCACATTCTTTTGCCAGTTGCAACCAGAAAAAGAGCTGAAACCACCCATTTTAAGGCTCAAACTCATGAAAACATGTTTTCTTGGTAAAAAGAACCATTACTGACCTTAAAGCTTCATAAGAAAATATGGTATTTACCATTTTCAGAATATTTTTCCTGTAGCAATAAGATAATTGAAGATAAAAGCTTTCAAGTAGTTTGTTTTTTTGAAAGCAGACTGTGCTCAAACATCAATCCTGCAAGTTAAAGCTCTTTTCATCAAGGTTTACTATTAATTCATACTAAAGTAAAAGTAAATAAAGTGAAGATTTTTAAAAGCAAAGATCTGTGGGGAAGTAGCTGTTGAAAGATGTATGAGGTTTGTTACTACTATGTTTATTGCCACATTCTTGTGAGAGTAGGACATGGTATATAAAATAAATAAAATTTAACTATGGAGATACCAGGAAGGCTCTCCATGGGCAGCATGAGCCCTCAGCTCTGGCAACTCTCAGCATGATTGAACCTTAAATGTCAAAAGTTTGACTGAGAACATTGTAAGAAATTAAAATGGTTGTCTAAACTATATTCAAGTCCCTTATGTATTTCATTATGAAAAAGCGTGTCTGCAGAACAACTGAGAGAAGGAATGTAGTAATGTAATTTCTGCATGCTAGATGTTTATTTTCCTGGTATTATATGATTCTTGCATTTTAAGAAGGTTTAATGCAATTAACTTTGACTTCAGTACATTTAAATTGCATCCTTTCTAAGTATTTCTTGTCAGCAGTCACCCATGAGAGAGAAGTTTATTAAATTAGCAAGAGAGTAAGAAAGATTTTAAAACAAGTTATGACAGAGAATTCTCTTTGAAAAAAATACCGAGAAAACAATTTTGGCCAGAGAAAAACTTCCTTGTCCTTTTGAGTCTAATGATTTCCTCAACAATAACATGGTTATTACAAAGTTGAACTTCGAATCAAAGTGGATCTTTGATTCTGTACACACATTGGAACACCTCTATTGTCCAGGGGAGGCAATTCATGTGGTGAAGTGCTTAGGAGTCAAACCTAGACTCAAAAATAGCTTTTGGATTCCTGCCTCTGATAGGCACCAAACAATTTTAAATACTTAGTCTCTATCAGGACAGATTTGGAAAATTTTGATGAATGCATCAATTAATGACAATTGAAAGTTAATTTGCTTTCAAAAAAGGAAGGGCTGTACAAGGAACCAGGGGCATCTTAAGACAGAGGTTGACCCATTGATGATCCATAATGTTATCTGCACCAACAGGACTAAATCTGATGAAATACAAGAATTCCATGACGTCCCAGATATAAACCAGACCAATTACTGTGAGTCTGTGAAGTAAAAACTGCTCACAGAAGCTAGCATAAACATGTGATAGCACAGAATCCAGACCAAAACCCTTTCTGAACCAGTCTCTTCATCAGATTCCTATCCCAGCATGTCAGAAGAGCAGCAAGAGTGGGAAATGCAAGTTAACACTCTAAAGCAGAGGTCAGACTGACCCCACTCACTGGCACAGCAACTTCCACTGCAGGGACAGGACTGACCTTTTGCAACAATGACCTGTTGCATACTGCAGCATCACTGGAAGTTCTGAATCTCAGAGCCCTGATACTGTTCTTCTCAATTAACCATGACTATTCAAAAACAGGAATAAACCCCTCATACAGGCATTTAATTATTCAAAGCCAAACATTTATCCCAAGCACAGCCTTTTTTGGAAGAGGATATGGCTGCAATAAAAGCACAAACAAGAAGATGAAGGAAAAAAAATATATAAAGCATTCACTTTCACCAATATCAAAGATTATACATGGACCCCAGCAGCCTTCACTAATGTATTTCATATGCATTTCTTTGGTGGAAGGTTAAGCAATAACCAAATGCTCTTGCAAACTTCCTCCCCACTGTGTTGGCACATCTGCATAGTCACTGGATAATGCCAAAGAGGCAGAAGGAAGAGACAAGGTTACATGCACAAGAGGCTGGGGGAGATAGAAAGGCTTAGATTGGATTAGATAGGTTGCTGCTGAATAGAAAATTCCACCCTCAATACCACAGCAATGGGAGCTGATGTTCAGATCATTAAAACAGTCAAAATAAAGGTATAGGCAGAGTCATGTGAATGAACACTGAATGGACATGGTATTAAAATATCTGCAAATACACTCTGGAAGCAGCAGGTTCCATAGGCAGCTTTTCACCATATTCAGCTTTATACAGAGAAGTCACATAAGGAAACAGGATACAGAAGGCAGCTTTCCATAACATCATATCATACCATCATATCATATTCTGTTACTTCCTGAAGTTATTTTCATGTCTGATTTATCATGGAAAATACAGGTAAATGATTCCATATGTCTTCTCTGACCTCCAGGTGATCCTGCTTAGAAGCCCCAGACCTTTCCACTCTCCACAGATCTCTGTTACTTCTGAATTGTGAGGAAGAGTTCACATCCTTAAAGATGTGAAATGTGACAAAAATTAAGCAAACACTCAGGAAAACCTCAGGCATTTGCACACATTTAAACACAACCACCAAACCAATCTCCCAAGAAAACCTTCAGAGTGCTGGATTTAAAAAGTAGAGTGCAGGTGCATCTATTGAACAGTGCACCCTCTCCTCTTCCATCACTCTTATTTACCCATTTCATTTCTAATAAAAACATATCAGCTCTGAAACTGAGGAATGTGTATGCATCTACTACCACAGCATATGCTTGCACTGTGACAGAAGCAAAGTATTAACAAGATAGAAATTCCTGTGAGCATTACCTATCTCCCTTCATAACCATTTTATGGAGCTCATAAACAAACTGTTTCCCCCCATACTCACTTTCTGCAGCCTCCCTTTTTTGTCACTTTTGATTGAAATTTGCCACACTTTGACTGAAATTTGAAATAATCTCCTTGGATCATGCTTTTAATTTTTCAGCCAAGTGCTATGCACAGCTTTTAGCTGTAATAGTAACAGATTGCCCAAGGACACACACAATGAGTCATGGAAAGAGTAAGGATTTCCTGGCTCTTAATCCAATGCTCAGACAAGGCCTCTCATGTTTCCAATTTTCAGGAGCCAGCAGGTAGGGAGAAGAGAAGACAAAAGAAAAAAAAGATGGGAGGGAGTCTTTCTCAGGTAAGCAAAATAGTCAACCAGAAAAAAATCTGCACAAGATCTTCTCAGTTCCAGATAACTGATGTATGAGTAATCACAGAATCTGCTGAAGAGCTTATATTTGATTTTAAAAAAAATGCAATTGATAGAACAGAGGAAATACGTCAATCAGCAGGAAAAAGACACCAAAAAATTCTTAAAGCAGAAAGAAAAGAACAAGTTTGCTCAATAAGCCTGGAAACAGAAGAGAAAGGAACTTTACTTCCTTTCAGGGCAAAGGGATTTGGAAGCTTGCTCCCAAATAGGAGTGTAGGTAGCAACATTAGCATATGCCCACCAGAGAACTGTGAAATAATCTGGGGGTTGTGAACATGGAATTAGGTGACATAAACCAGTTCTCACCTGAACACACTCCAGAAACACTGTGTGTTACTCTTAGGAAGCTGATTCCCCTCAAGACCAACTATAATTAGCAAAAGATGAGGAAGATTCAAGAGACAAATAAAGAGTTGATGTATCAGCATCCCCAAAATAACTAATAACCATCCTAATAATGCCACCTACTCCAAAACACTATGCAACTGTTTACAAGACCCATTATGTCACAAAAGAACAGGAAAATAATATTTCATCCCCATAAAAGTAGGCCACCCATCACATTCTGAAAAGGGATCCAAGCAAAAAAAAAACAGATTATGATACAAGTTGTACTCATTTATCACTGCAAAGCACAGCTCACACATGGGCTTCTTTGACAGCACCCTGGATAACTGGCTGAAATAAAATCCATTTCAAAAATGAAATATCTGTTAAAACACTGGTGTCAGACAAAGCCATTAACTGCACAAGTGTATGGGATACGTAGGGACTGCTTGTCTCATTGGGCTGGGATAATGCAGTTATTTAGAGACTACCATCAAACCAATATTCACTCCTGACCTCTCCATCACAGCAGAGACCCAGAGCAACATCTAAGAGGTGTAATCAACCCTACACCTCAGAAATTGAATGGCTTCTTTGGGTTCCCAGTTAAACAGCTGACTGCAACAACAGCCACCACCATGGAGAGCAAGCCATGTCAGCAGAGGGTGAGAAGCGAGTGAGGCAGGAGGCAGCTCCTTGCAGGCTCTCAGAGACACACAAGCACTGAGCAGCACAGCATCAGCCTGCACGGTGCCCGAGGCCCTGCTGACAAAAGACACTAAAAGGCTGAGGTACTCAATGTCCTTTTTGCCTCAATCTTTGCTGATCATCAGCCTGCAAGAATCCCAGGCCCCTGAGACCAGCAGGGAAGACTCGCCCTTCATGAAGGAGGACCAGGTAACAGAACATAGTGGATACACATCTGCATCAGGAAAAGTGCTGCTAGCAAGTTGAGGGAACTCATCCCTCACCCAAATCAGCACTGGTAAGGTCACATCTGGACTGGTGAGTCCAGGTCTGGGCTCCCCAGTACAAGAAAGATATGGACTTAATGAAGTGAGGAAAAGGCTAAAAACAGGCTAAGAAGAGACCATGAGGATGACTAAGATATTGGAGTGCCTTTCCTGTGAGGAGAGGCTGAGAGCTGGGACTCTTCAGCCTGGACAAGAGAAGGTCCAGGGGGATCATATCAATGTGTAAAAATACCTGATGGGAGAGGGTGAAGATGAGAGAGTCAGACTCTTCCCAGTAGTGCCTACTGACAGGGCAAGAGGCAACAGGCACAAATAAAAGAGCATGAAATTCCTTCTGAACACTTTGACTGCAAGAGGGCACAACACTGGCACAGGCTGCCCAGGGAGGCTGTGGAATCTCCATCCTTGAGATTAATACCCAACTGAGTGTGGTCCTGGGTAACCTGCTCTAGTTGTCTGTGCTTTAGCAGGGGGATATCAAGAGGTCATGTCCAACCTCAATGACTCTGTGACTCTAAATGTATTTCTGCTGCATGCATTTTTTAAGTGAATCAGCTAACTAACAAAGTTCAGTAGTTCTAAGGCATCCTTGAACACAAATGGTTCAAATGTTTTGTAAAACTTACAAACTGGATTTTGTCTACTCTGCTCTTTTTGGGGGGTTTAGACAGTGCAAATTTCACATTCCCTCTTAATTTTGATGCCTAAGCTTCTTTTTAGAAATCAATCTCCTTCATTCATTTGAAAGATATTTTAGTCAAATATGGACAGAAAATGCTTCTGAATTAATCCTTATCTTGCAGTTTTGGTTGCCTTCTCTTCTCCCCTTCTCCTTTGCAACCTCTTTATACTACAATATAGTATGAATCTGTCCTTCAGCTTATGGCTCCATATAGTACATATTATTCTCTTCAAGCTTCTTTTCCTTCTCCATTCTTTTTCTTTGTCTGTTTCCCAGCCACTGAATACTTTCTAGTTTCAGAGGAAAATAACAATTAGCTTTTATTATTATGAGACCTTTTCTTGTACTGATAAAAATCTTATTATGCAAAACAAACCTAGAACAATTTCTTTAACAATGACATTTTCATGTTCATTTTGAACTTTTTTTTAGAAAACATTAATGACCTTCAAGAAGAATCAATTTTTCAGATTCTTTCTTCCAATTCTTTTTCCTATTTTTTAAATTCAATTTTACCATCAAGGACAAATATATATGAACAAAGTATACACTGGAGAGATATCTCCCTGGAGGCATCACTTTGGATTACTGAAGTATAATTATTACAGCACATTGGTCTGCTCTAAGACTTCTAAAATACTGTTTAAAATATCTTCCTTAGGGCAAGGCCACTAAAAAATATGCTGTTGAACTGCAATTGCCTGCATTATAAAAAAAAATTAGCATTTCCCCAAGTTCAGTGAATGAAAAATAGTATAAATTAGTAGAAATGTAGAAAGATGATTATCAAGAACATGTTAGAAATGTTCCAAAGCTGAGGATCACAGCATGACCTTAAGGTTTGAAAGAAATAACCTGAAGTTCTTAAAAATTTTACCAGCTTTATAAGATAAACACTAAGAACTACCAAAGATCAACACCAGGCACTTAACATTTCTGCATGAAAACCTTTAATAAACCTGTACTGAGTGGAAAAAATAAAAATGAAAAATTGTTTGCCTCAAACTTCTAAAACAATCATTCTCCTAGACTTCTCACTAAACCCCTTGCTGCTTGACACACAACCTGAACAGAAATTTTTTATTCACTTTGAACATCTGCCACCTCATTTTACTCACTTTGCATCCTGAATTTAGGCATCTTATACAAAATTCTATTGTGCTGCATATACAACTAAAAACAACTCTCAAGAGGGATTTTGATCCCAAAAACCTTAAATTGCCTTACTAAGCCAAATTAAATGAGCATGGTTGCTTCCATGTGCAAGGGTTACTTATATAATGTGACTGATCCTCCCTACCTTTACTGATTTAAAAGAATTAACTGCCCCTTAGCTTGCTTTTTAAAATAGAGGCTTGTAATCTTTAAATCTCAGAGATCTTTCCAAAAACGTAATTTTTTCACATTACAGATTTTTTATGCACAGTCACAGATACATGTCCACTGTGCATTACACGAAGTCCAGCTATAGGAAAAAATGTTTTGCACTTTTCCCTATCTTCTATCTCTGGCTGATCTTCTTTTTCCCAACTATAAAGCACAAATAAAGCCTGTTTAAAAAACAGAAAGACTGAAAAACAGAAGGAAAGAAAAGCACAGACCTTGAACACCAGGAGTAAAATTAAATTAGTTAACTGCTAGAAGCATGAAGCATTAATGAAATAGAAATAGAGAATTTTTCCCTTATGAGGAACATTTATTCAGTGTTAATTAAATTCTTTTATTCAAAATCTATACTTACCCAAGTGTAAAAATATTATATCATATCAATAACTGCAGAATGTAAGCAAGTACTACATTACAAGCATCTTTTCCCCATCTAGTGGAGTGAGGCCTTTAAATCATTTATACTGATTGAAGTCTTCAAGTAAAGGACAAAAAAACCCAACAGAGAACCCTCTGCATGAACCAGCAGCCACAGCTATTAATTCAGTTGTCTAACAAACAGCTATTGGAGATTAGCTTCAAGCATTTCCTTGCAAAGTTCACATGCAATAGTGTTAATGAGGAACTTTCAGAGTCTGCAATAATTATTTCCCTACAATATATCCAGCTGGCTGGTTTATTCATTTGCAGGCCAGTTCTGCACCACTGAAGCCAAAAAGAGTTTTGATATTAACTTCAAAAGGTTCAGGTCCTTGCCTACAATGTGGAGCTATCACCACAAACGCTTCAGGTAATTTCTGTAATACCACACAAACTAATTAAAGCAAAGCTGCCACCACTAAAGAACCACCACTAGAATTTTTAAGCTTACAAGATGAGGAAAAGGCTCCTAAGTCTTCAATTGGACACCCCAAATGACTGCCTAACTTTAAATCCACTCAGTATTTGTTCATTTGAATGAGAACTCTAGGTAATCCAAAGTCCTGTCAATTTTTATTGGAATGGTGAAAACTGGACTGACAAGTCACTTCTGCATAAACAGAGTAGCATGTGAGATTAAGATAATTTCTTTACATGAAATTCTTTTTCTGTGGCTTGCATCTTCTTCAAGATGATTACCTTGTTGTAAAAAAATAGTATGGGGTTGTTTTGAGAATCATACTGGAATCATATTGAATATTTAATCATATTAAATATGCAATATTTAATCAGGCAGTCAGTTGCTTTGTAAATTATCAGAATGTAGGCTGGGAAAGGAGTATAATCCAACAGTGACACTGCACTTTGCAAGTATTAGTACTTTAACCAGTATCAGTATTGTTGTAAAAGAGTCCCTCTTGACTTCTTCATTGTTTTGTATTAGGAATGCATGCCCTGCCTTTGCAGGAAAGGCTTACATAAAATGATTAGCTATGAAGTGTCACCAGGGTTTTCTCCAGCTTCTGAGCTACACCTAAAAAATACATAAACACTGTCTCACTTCTGACAGCTCATTTTAACTAAGTTACAGGAGCACAATCATTTCCAGGTGGAATCAGAGCTTTGCTTCATCTAAATCTAGTGTTGTAGATACAACCTTGTTGAGCAGAGTCCTCAGAAGATAATGTAATTACCAGGCAAATGGGAGAACGGTCTCTCCCCAAACCCCTCACACCGGAGTGGCCTAAAAATGTAGAATGAGACTCAGTAGGTCTAAATCAATCTTAGCATTGAGCAATACAGCTCTGACACATAAAAGCATACAGAACAGAATACAGTAAGTTTCACAGACATTATTTAGTCACATTATACATCCTACCTTAAAATAGGAAAAGCAGTCACGTAAAGGAATATATCCTCAGGACAATCATGCAGAATAGACACTTCTGATTAATTTGACTAGTCATTAGCTACTGCTCCACAAAAATACAGCTGAAAATGCATTTCCTTTCTGTGCAAGCAGAGAAGGCAAACTGAAATATGATAGGAAGGCTTCTGTGTGTTCAGGAGATCTTTTTTTTTAAAGTTAAAGAAGCACAATTGATTCTACTTTGCTACAAAGAAGGATATAAAGCCCTGTTGTTCCCCCCTCCCACACCTGAAAGAAAGAAAATACAACTAGGTAACGGTAAGCATTAAAAGTTAGTGTCTAAACAGGGAAAAAGTGCAAGAATTAAAGAGCTGTCTGCTCATAAATGGCATGGAAACAAAGCAAATTTCTATCTAATAAAAATGAGAAAGTAACATGAATACTCATCAGCGCATAAAACTCAAAATGGTTAACAAACTGGGAAACAAGACAGAATTTAACTTCTGTAAATCTAGCAAATGATGAATGAAATAGACTTTGTATGAAAACATGAAATATAAAGTCAGCAGCAAGCTCTCTGGTGAGTAAAGATAGAAATCTGCTAGCTAGTCACCCCCCATTACACAATAATAGCCTTTTTTTAATTTGGTGGGACATATGAAAATAGGAAATATGACAAAGACTGGAGCATCAACAGCAAGAAAACCTTTCTATTTAAAGCTGAATTATGCAGTTATTGATAAGAAGCAGAACAAGGGTCAGCAATACCAGTCACAGGAAGTGAGAACATCTGAACAGTAAAACATTCAGTCATTTTCAGGATAATATTTAGAAATGCCATGCATTCTGGAAGAACTTAGAAGTGGACTGAGTAGCCAAAACAGTCAGTACAATTAAAATAACATCTTCATTTGTACAAATTTTCAGGCAAGATTCTTTTCCATGCAAGGTGAGGTGCTTAATACTTTTTTTTCTTCTATTTTCCATATAAAACTCAAGCTCACTAAAAGCAACAGAAGAAATATAGCTCCCTGATCTGGTTTCATTTATCTACAGTGCCATAGCTCACAAAAATAATGGAGACTGGGAACTGGTGTTTTAAAATAGTCTCTTTCTCTATACACCATGCTTTTATAGTTTACATTAGCTATATAGGAATACAGGTTTTTTTCTTTAGGAATAATATTTTTTTCTTTCTTTCCTTCCATAAGGCAGAATCACTTCCTATTTTACTTGTCAGGCTTCTGGGAGACAGATGAAGAAACTTTAACCAAAAATGCCTGGCAAAAGTCCAAACAGCAATCACATTCTGCCCACCCAACATTGCCTGTGATCTCACTCTGCTACGGCATCTTCAGATTTCTGCAAGTTTTTCTACATATTGCTAAATGGTTGCCACATTTCACCTCAAGGCATGACAGCTTTCTATTGGATGCTAAACAGTCTCCTTATTTCAGTAAGTTGTGTTAATGCTTACACACCCTTTTGCCCTTCTCTTTCCTCCCACGGGAATATTCCAAATCTTATTTTAGCAGCTCTATAAAATGCATTGGCTGAGATACCTCCACACACTCCCATGTGTAAACCAGCTTCCTTTGTATCAAAAGCAGTGGAGCTATTACAAAGAAATATTCACAAAACTTTGATCTTTTCTATAGATCAAAGCAGCAAACAACTTAGAGAAGGAAATAATCTTGTCCTTTTTTTGGCCAGTCAATGAGAACATCACCAGCCTAGTAAAAGGGTAGTTGGTCTATCTCATCTCTTACACTTCAGGTTTCTCCCTACCCCTGGACACACAGCGCTCTGTCCTGTTCCCCATGCCATGTCCATTCTAGCTTTTCTAAATCCAAACAGAGTTTTCTTCTTTAAGAAGCAGAAGCTTTCAAGCAGGACCATTTGTCATCAGCCACCACCCCCGGAACAGACCTATGATTTAAGCACAAAGATTTAGAGCACACTACTCTCTACTGACATTGCAACAGAATGATGGGCTTCTGCTTCTGAGGGAAGGCAAATTGTATGTTTCTCACTGGAGGCATTACTGACTTCTTCACCAAAAGATCCATTCCAGACTCATTTTCAACTGACAATAAAAAGAGGAGAACTTAACAGCCCTCTTCCTTTTTGTCCACCATGTAGTTCATCATAGTCAAGTCATCGATTCAATTATTATGCTCTGGGTTTACAGCCTTCTGTTTATTTCTCCATTTGTCTCCTTGAAGACATTATTACTGTTTCCAGCTCTTGAACGTGTAACACTCCTGAGCTGCTCTAAGTGCCTTGGCAAGCTGACCTGTCTGTTAATAAAACGCTAGGATTTATTGACAACCTCCCTCAGGAGTCCTCAAAATCTTATAATTTGTGAAAACATCATATCTGCTCCAGCCTATAGCTGAAATCTAAGAGAGTTGTATCCATCTGTTTTTAAAGCACTTTTAAAACTACTAAGAATCATCCTTATAAATACATCTTTTATTCTGCAGAGCTTTCTGGACTCCTCAAGTAGCTTCAAAGCTTCTATCCAGACTCTTAATGGAAATGAACAATGTTGTAGCTTTCCATAACAACACACATTCACAAAACACACAGCATAACAACATGAACTCCTAAGGAAAATCTCCATTATAGAACCATTGTTATCCAATGACTCAGGATCATTTTTAAAGAAAAAGAGCTCTTTGTAGCTGATAATGTGATTTCTGTGCATTTTTAGCTACAATATTGACACTTGCACCTCACATAAATCAAGCTATTAATTGCAATCTGGGTAAAGCTAAGATTATCTCAGAGATGCCAAGGTTTTGGAGGGAAGCAGCCTTATACAAACCACGCTGAACATGTATTGCAGTATTTGGTTGCGCACAGGTCTAAATATATCTTTTCAGCAGAGCTTGTTTCTCAGTCACAAACAGCCTCAATTAATAAATAGGAATGGATGGTCTAGCAGTATATCAGACCTCCCATAAGACTTCTTTATGTATATATTCAGGTACATAAAACACGGGTATTTGTCTTTTCCTCAGTGTGGTACCTATTGATAAAGACAAACTCTCAATTTCTGCTTAATTGTGCATTACCTACACAACTACTCAATCATTAGGACATAACAACTACACTTTTAGATTTCAGACTTGGAAAAATCAGAAGGTTCACAATAGATGAAAACTGGAAAAATTAGTTCTGTCTTCACCCCTTTCAAGCAGTTTATTCACAGGCTATACCAGGCCATCTAAGCAGGATCCCTGCAATTAATTGTACATTCACATCTAAATGGTAAATGCCTGTATTGGTTTTGCATAGCAAGGTTTTGGTAGCAGGAGGCTTCAGGGGTGGCTTCTGTGAGCCACAGCTGGTCAAGGCAGAGCCCATCAGTGGTGGTGGCTGTGCCTCTGGGATAACAGCCTTGAGAAGGGGGAAAAACCCTGTTCAACAATCTGGGAAAGAGGAGTGAGCCTCTGTGGGAGGAACAGCTCTGCAGACACCAAGGTCAGTGAAGGAGGAGGAGAGGAGGTGTTCCAGGTACTGGAGCAGAGGTTCCCATGCAGCCTGTGGAGGAACCTGTGCCAGAGCAGGTGGATGCTTTCAGGATGCAGCGACCCTATGGGAAGCCTGTGCTGGAGCAGGCTCCTGGAAGGACTTGTGGATAGAGAAGCCCACACAGGAGCAGGTTTGCTGGCAGGGCTTGTCACCTCATGGAAGGGATCCACACTGGAGCAGGGGAAATGTGTGAGAGTCCTCTGCCTGAGAAGGAAGGAGCAGCAAAGACCACATGGGATGAACTCACCATGGCCCCCATTCTCCACATCCTTGCACTGCTAGGAGGAGCTGTCAAAGAACTGAGAATATATTCAACCTGAAAAGGGGGGACTTGGGGGTAAACATTTTCAAGATTTTGTTTTATCTCTCTGTACTTATCCTACTCTGATTAGATTGTTAGTAAATTCAGTTGATTTCCCCAAGTCAAATCTGTTTTAGATTGTTAGTAAATTCAGTTAATTTCCCCAAGTCAAATCTGTTTTGGCCATGACAGTAGCTGGTGAGTGATTTCCTCCCATCCTTTCATTGACCCAGGAGCTGTTCATTGCAGTTTCCTGTCCAGCTAAGGAGGGGAGTGATAAAGCAGCTTTGGTGGGCAACCAGGGTCAAACCCCCACGATGACATATCTTTCCTTAGAAAAGAGCATCTTTTCTAAGAAAACTGCTTTGAACTGTGTTACTACATGCTTATGCAGCAGGTGGTTTTTGCTATATTCTAGGCAAAGGGAATTGCAGAAATGAATTGTTCTTTCAAAAGATCTTCCCTCTCAAGCAGCAGGAAACCATACTTCCAGAGCAGGCACTTGCCTGCATCTACATGTTCACTGCTTCTTACTTGGAGCACATGGGGTTTTTTGTAATTTAATCTCCTTCTGTTTATGATAAGTGCAGGTTCACTCTCTCTTAATTTCCTCTTTACTGGAGAACTGCCTTGGAAGAAAAGAACAATTTACCCTTTCCGAGAAACTGATGACAAATTCTGAATCTTGGTTTAGAGCCACTGCTGTCAAGGTTCTGATTTTCCACCACTGAGCACTGAAAGGATCACAAAATCTTGTGCTTCCACAAGTAAGCTTGGCTTGCATTTTTCCTATTCATAGCTTCAGTTCGGATTTGCACATGATTGATTTCGTTCTGTTTCAGGCCAATATAAATGGGCAGGTCCTTCCCATTAGAGGAGATGTAGCCATGCCACATATTAGATAAGGGAAATAATACCTTCCCATTAGCATGACCAAAGCAGCTACAGATATCTCAAAACCATAGCCTAGAAATGTGAGCCTGTGCTGCAGATATGGAAGAGTCATATAGGGACACACAAGGACACATGGACATTTTTCAGTAAGGTCCTGCATATACAGAACTGAACAGTTCTCAGTCAGGAGACATTATGCTTTAATAAACTGCATGTAGAATAGTATGAAACATTTTTGGTACAGTTTCAACAAGAAGGTAAAAATACTAATTATAGTTCAACTAAAAAACTGTTCTCTTTGAGACTGAGGTTAACAACAAACAAAAAGGATAGTCTCAACATATACACCTGAATGCTCCAGAGACACTTTTAAAAGATAGCTTACAGTGAACACCAAGTAAGATAACCTGAGTGACATAATATAAATCAACTCAATATGGAATAATTAAGCAGCAGACAAAATAATAATTTCTTAATTGAACATAGAAATTTCTATAATTCTGCAAAGCAGTATTCAGACTTGTCTTTGAAACACTAACTCTCTTAATATCATTTGCTCTTGGCAGCATTTATTCATAATTTCATATTTTAATTTGTTAATAGAGTTTTAGAATTTTTGTCTTAATTACTCTGCAGTGTTTCAATAGATTTATTATGGCTCTTATTAAATGCAAAAACATGAAAAAACTCCTAAATATATACACGATAAGTTCTTTTCTTTAAAAGCTGCTGAAATGTTTGTATACATGTTTTACAAAACTACATCTGCTTTCAAATATAAGGTTTAGGTACTTCTTTCCCATTTAAAATAAATAATTTGAAATTAAACTTTAAAACTTACACATAATCATCACAAATAAAACAGAAAAAAAATCCATTCTGTGTCTTCCTGGAAACCTATCCGAGTTAGTCAAAACTACAAAAAGCACATAGCAGGTACTTTTATAGTAACCTGCAAAAATCAAAACATCATTATTTTGGGTAAAATCCGAGTAGCCAAAAGAGGCTGGCACTAAATATTCTGAGTTTGTTCACTGTAGTTTACATTATATAGAATCAGTCTGCTAAGGAAAACAAACATGACTGAATTTGAACAGATTACAATGTATTTGCAGTGGTTGCTTCATAATATTGTCAATGTTAATGCAAAAATTTCAGAGACATAGGCAGTTGCAAACTTGAGAGAAAAATTTTTAAAAAAATTGTACTGTGTCTAGGAACTCATCATTTGTCTGTGAAATACTATAGAATATACATATTCAGGCCTCTAATTCATTTTGTAGGAGATCTTCACTAAGCAGGCAATAGCCTGTGATTTAAAAAAATGTTTAAAGGGATAATAAGCCATTTTACTGCATAAATTCACTTATTTATTTTTCCTTTCTGGCAAAGTTTAATAAAAGACACAATATTTTGAAAGCCATTTCTTCACTCCTAATATTTTCTTTTATTGTATTTTTATCCTCCTTTGCTGCTGTTTGACAGTGCTCCAAAGGAGTGGAATCCAGCTTAAAAGAATACGTGCATCTTCTCTAGCACCAAATGCCCAGAACAAATGGAAAAGCTGAACAGATTTTTGTAAATTTTACTCAGCTGTTAGCTTCAAAAAGGATTGTCAAAAGACACAGATGCATCTGTTATCTTCAGCTAACTTCTTGCAAGAAATGATTTTGAAATTGCTTTTCATATATATAGTGACACACAAAACATAAAAGTATTGATATTAAAAACCACCAAATATCAAGGGACACTTTAGTTTGGACCAAGCATAGACCTGAGAGACAGCAGTAATTTTATATTTTGTTTTCCATGACCCTTTTGATACTCATACACTACAGCTACTAAACGATAATGAATACTGTATTTATTCATTCTTATATTTTCTGAGCAACTGATATTCTGTATTTCTAAACCATCTTGTCTATAGTAAGTTTTCTGCACTGTATTAAGAGACTAAATGACAGAGAATTGACAGGCTGTTCTATGAGAAACCCTGGGTTTTCCTTCTTTTTTGAAAGCAAAGTAACTGCAAATGAGTTTTTCCTTCAGAGACACCACCAGGGATTCTTACTGCAATAGTAGAATAAACAGTTTTTTGTTTTTTCTTAAACAGTGGCTTCACTTCTCTTAACCAAAGCAGACACTGTGCTGAAAGCTATCAGGGGCACTGGATGCACCTCCAAAAACTATCAAGAGCTATTTGAAACAAAATTTTGAAGCAGCTCAGCAGTTCTTAATCACAATCTTCCTTCAATTTCACACAACCGTAAAAGTAAAAATAAAACCATGATCTGTTTAACTCTGAAAACTGTTGTTTACAGTCTGTGGCCTTATGAATAGTGCCTTGATAGGCCAAGTAAAATGTCTGGTTTCTCACAACAACAGCAGTGAGAGAAAATGTGCTCAACAGCCCCATATATCATCATAAGAATTCAATATCCAGGACATTTTCTGTTCACTGTGCTTGAATTCAGAGAAAGACGAGATAAGGTTAGAAAAACACAGCAGAGATTACTTGTCACTTTAAAGCATCTCCCTGTGTTAACTGTTCTGTGCTGTAGGCTCTGAAACACCAACACAGCCTCCGAGACTGTGCTCAGAAGCAGCACTGTGGTAAAGTACATCATAACTCAAGCGGGTGCTAGCTACAAGTGTTTGCAAGTATTAAGAATAATACACAAAGTAAAGCCCAGCCATTCCTAAAGCAAAGGGCTGACAGCTCAGGTGGGTGGACAGCCATATAGATTGAGTGTGTAACAAGGTAACCCAGCTTTCTGTGCAGAGTCATGGAGCTGAAGAGAAAGCGGCAAAACAGCGCTCAGAGCAAAAGCAAACGAAAAAAATTAATCTTTTCTAGTAGCAAACTCCTCTCTCCCTTCTTACTGCTTTTCTCATTGCTCCAGGGTATCAAGTGCCTCAGTCAATCCTATTACCTTGAGCTGAGACATCCTTAGTATGGGTGAGGGATTACAAGCCTGGGAAGGTACAAGTCAGGGCTGAAAAACCGTGTTCTCCAGTAAACCCAGGAGCTGCCATCAACCAGCAAGAAACAGAGTCCTTCAGAGTTTACAGGCTCAGGCTTCCTAAGATTTAACTCTCTATAGCCCACCAAAAAAATGTCACTGCAATTGTTGAGTTGAAATGAGAGCTGAGCCAAAGACAACCTAGTATCCAGGCTCAACACCCTGGGAAACTTATGAGCTGGCTGTAGTGAGCACCTCAAACTCAGCAGAGCTATGTAGCACAGCCTGCTGCTGCTCTTCTCTCCCAGGCTCCTCTAGCAACATAAATCACACTGAAAGATCTTTACAGGGTCAAAACCAAATTGAAAAGTGATTTCAAATATTATGTTACTAAGCAGTAGCACACCAATGGAAAATAAAATGTAATTTATGTCTCAGCACTGATACAGAGTCTGCTAAGCTAGTCCCAGAGAGTACTTCCAGAGCACAAGGCAGAACAGAGTTTATTACAGATTATTAGCAACTAAGCAGATTTCCTTTGTGTGCTTTTTACAGCCTAAGCATCACCCAATGCAGATGCATACCAACTAAAATTTTGGCTTGTCAACACTGCAGTACTGTAATATAATTGGGAGAGAGGGTAAATACCTTCTCAAAAAGCATGGGTGTCAATTAGATCATTTTTGGTTACCTAATGAAAAAACCTGGATTTTTAAAAGCTCCTGCGACAGGGTATCGGGAGTTAAACTGTAACTTTTAGATCATTACATTAGAGCTGTCTGTTAGATACATTTCCAAATACTGTATGAAAACATCAAGAAAAGCACCAGTGGAAAGCAGTGGTCCATTTAACTCCTCACCATGTG
The DNA here is from genome assembly GCF_028018845.1 of Melospiza georgiana. Lineage (NCBI taxonomy): Eukaryota > Metazoa > Chordata > Aves > Passeriformes > Passerellidae > Melospiza > Melospiza georgiana. The sequence continues at coordinate 104,220,057 of NC_080432.1, read as the reverse complement.
TCCAACTGTGGAAACACATATAAATGAAAGGAGAAAACTCTGGCACTTTATGGGGTTGTTTTTCCCTTCTAATTCCTCCAGCATTCAGTTGCAGGAACCTGGCCCCTGTCGAACAAGACAGCCACTGTTCCACTGTGTAGATAACAGGGAACTCTGCAATTATTTTCAGTTAAAATACAAGTTTCATTGTAATATGGAATTAAAATGTTTTAAATTTTTCTAGACAACTGCCAGATTAAGGTCTACCACAAAATAAAGCATAGCTAGCTTTTTCATTTTGCCATTACTCCATTAAGATACATGAAATATCAGTTTTCAATTAGTGCCCTTTTATTATTCCCTTTTTGGCTCACAATCTTCACTATTTTGGATGCAACATGATCTTATGCCCAGGCAACAGCACAATTTAGTATCATTATTCAAGCTCTCTTCAGATCTTGCCAGCTTTTTCCAAGAAAAATACAAAAAACTAGGATCTGTAATTCTAGTATTCGCTGAACATGAAGAAGCAAGCCAGAAAAAAATCCCCAAAATTATAAGGCTGGCAAACCATTATAAAGCATCAGGGAAAAGCCTGGGCAAGCTTTGTTTCTGCTTCTTGGATTCACTAACTGAGATCCAAACAAGGTTTATAAAGATAAAAATAAATAAAACAATATTTTACTGGACAGTGTTTGGCCTCTAGGGCAAACACTTGGTGATATTGACTGTCTGCCAAGGAGAGTGACAGTTGGAGTCACAGAATTTTATCAAAAAAGCCATTTTCCTTTCCTCCCACTTGGCAAAATAGAACATGATCTTAGCAGAGCAGGTTTCTAACTTGGGCTTTTCAAAAACTGCAAAGTGTGTTGCTGTGAAAGACAGGACATGGTCACATTGCCAACTTTGACACACAGGCAGGAAAACCACGATCTGTGCAGGCCAGTGCTCAGTAAATGAGCTTAGCCCAGTACTGTTTGCTTTCATCTGTTGCACAGAAATCTGGGGTTGAAAGGCCATGGTCACAGGGTCTCCAGGGGATGATGATGTCCCACCCCATGGCTGACATAACCCTATGCTTCCAGGACCTGTATCATGCACCTCAAGGGCAATGGTTTCTTTACAGACGTAGCCTCACAAAGCTAAAATTACCCAGGAGCAACTGAGCACAATCATCCAGAGTCAGCCAAGGAAAAAAAGAAAAGTCTGATGTTTTGTGTACTCTGAGGTAAAAACACCAGCTGACAGACATCTATCACTTCCTGTCTCTACCCCATGCACAAATCAAAGGGAATCCCAAATACACAACATGGGACTGAGTATGCACAGAAACAATACAGGACACACAGCCTCGGCACACAGGAAGAGACTCCCACTTAACCTGTCTTGGGTAAAGCAGGGAAGACTTTACCACAGATTATTGGTAATGTAAGAGACAAGGAATACATCCTCTTGGATTAGACAACAAAAATGTTCACTTCTTAATAGGAAACATGAACTACTCAGCTGCATGGATTACTACTGCTGGCCAATCCTTGAAATTTATAATTATTGGCATCCAGGAGATTCTTCCATTTTATGGCCTCTGAATGTACAACCCAGTAACAATTCTGACTTTGTCTATTAAAATAACATTGAAGCAATCAGTGGCTGCTGCTGTACCCAAGTGACCACCATGTACAGATTCCCTGTTTCCAAGCACACAAGATGCAAAGTGAGAAACAATGCAGGCACCTATTTCCTAAAGCAGAAGTTTTCAGCAGCTGTACATCAGTGTAACTCTCTTAAAGTCAATGACTTGATTTTGTTTTACAACCACTTTTTTGCTACAAAATCTACCAAAAGACTACTTTTCAGTAAACATAGCTCAGGAACACTAATTAGAGGTGCCTTAAGTACAAACAGGAAATACAGACTATGAAGAGAGGCTACCTGGTTTCATGTTACAAACGGTTAAGAACACTCAGTCCCACTAAGATGATGATTCTTTCATAGCTGCCAGAACAAACACAGACTCAGCACACTTCCTGCTCAACAGCTGGTTATTTAAGTTTTGCATCAATACTCAACCTACAGACTATGTAACTACGGGGGGGAAGACAGAAGCATCATTAAAAGGCTGAGCTGCTATGTCATATCATCATGAATTCAGTTGTCTCTGTTGCATTTGTAAAAATCATACCCTCCAACCACATTACAAAAGAAATAAAAATCACAATTTACCATGCCTGCAACAATGTTTGCTTTGGAAAATTTCTAGGATTGCTGAGAACTTCCAAAGTAACATACAGAAGAATGTTTTCACCACTGGAAATCTTTATGTTGTTGCTGAGGATTTTTTTTAAGCCTGAAAGACTTTTTGTAATTATTCTAGCTACTGTAGCCTAAATTTGATGAAATTTCTTTAAATTTCATCACTTTAAACTGTAACGAACTGATTAAAAATCCAATGGCATTTCCCACCTTGGTCTACATTTTAAAATAACAGAGAGTCATACAACTACAGAAGACAAGCCCTCTGAAAGGGTTTATGGTCCCCAGGTATCTCTCTTTTTCAAAAGTAACACGTTTCTAATGAAACAGAAGCTGTTCCTTACCTGAAAAGAGTTCATGCATCGAAGTGAAGGTGGCAGAGATGTGGTACTCAGACCCAGTATCAACAATAATTCCAAACATGTTTCTGATGGAAACTTTAAAGGATGAACTCCCATATCATCTTCCCATGCATCAGCAAGCCTATAGAGTTAAAAAAAGCTTCTTAATTTTCTTAAAATAAATCTAAACCATAAGTTTCAATTGTGTAAGTATTCAAATGTGTCATATTACTGTGATAAAAAATTCCCTTCATGTTTTCCATGTAAAAGTCAAAGATCAGTGTGTTTTACCAGAAAAACACTGTGCATTTAGATAAAGTGCCTTACCCATACCACCAATATCTTTCAAAAATATACATAATGTGAAAGGAAAACTTAGCCTATTTTAGAAAAATTCACTCATGTTTCTAATTCAGTTTCATTACTTGTGAATAAAATTTAATCTGTCACTTGTAATTTCCCATTATACAATGATTTTACACATAGAGTATTCTTTGCAGTACTTTAATATATATATTAATATATAATTATATAATGCCTCCACTTTTTAGTTTGTTTCTAGAAAGATTCCCTTCCATTTTGAAGACAGGAGGTCAGACATGATTTTCAAAACTGATGTTCATTATGCTCACTGGGAACTCACTAACAGTCTACACAAAGCAAAAATCAATCCCAGTTCATCTTCTACAGATTTTTTATTTGGATGTAGTAAAAGTTATTTCTAGAGTTACTCATAAAAACAACATTTCAGAAGCATATTCCTGTAAACTGCTCCCACTATCACATGCTGAAGAACAAGATTAGTTCAACAAGATTTACTCAAAATACAAGATCATTCTGCTTCCTATAGTTCAGGATTATTTCTTCCATAATACACAAACTGACAGACTGATCAGTGATCCAGCTACTTTAATAACTTTGGGTGGGTAATATCAGATACTCCTGGGTAAGATGAATGCCATTTATTCTCAGCACATCTGAGTGCACTGCTTCAGAAGACAATGCTTGCTACCCTTCCCTGTCCAAGACTTCAAGATTTCACTAAACAATCTTAGCATCAGCTTTCACTTTTGAATTCCTCCAGCTCTTCTGACTGAACCACTGCCTGTGAACATAACAGCTTATTTAAATGTACTTTCTAGAAATAGCTGCATTTTTTAGACACTTGGGGCCCCAGCATTCAGCATGGTGAAAACTGAGCAAATACTCTCTTCACAGTATCTGTGTCACCCTGGATGGTTCTCATTCTCCCAGGCCTCCCAAACCCAATGACTCACTGTAAAGTCTTGCTTCTTACACATAGGCCTGCATACACACTTTTTATACACAGCACCTTCTTAGTTCTTCTACAAGATGTCCTACTTAGCATTATTTACACATCTTTCTTCAGAGTGGGTGTACTTTCACTTTCTTACCTCCATTTGTCTGAAATCGGCCACTTAAATTTCACCTCTTTGCTTTTTTTTCTAATATTTACATCTTTTTCCTAATTTATCCATGCATATATAAGAATCCAACTCTGCTTTGATACACAGAAGCAAGACCTATAATGCAAAGAATGCCAGAGGGGCTTTCATCTCCCTAAATGAAGTGTTTTCTCTCTTTTTTTTTTGCCCCCACAATAAAAGACAAAGAGAATCATATCACATCTAGATTACCAGATATATAATTTCTTTTCTCAAACCTCACCAGAATGAGTCATCTTGACAAAAGAAGATCTAAGTTTTACATGGTAAGGAGACGGAGGAAGGCACCCCCTGGCTCTTCTAATGGCAGTGCATCATTTAAGATTTCCAACTTATCTGAGACCATACCAAAGGGCAGAGGCCAAAACCTCCCACACATTAACACGTTTTATAATATGTACTATCTCATTGGACATTTATACTGTGACACATGGATCTGGAAAAGTTGTTAAAGCTACTACAAAAAACCCCAACTGACCACTAGGACAGGAAGGTAAGATGTTTAGAAGAGACTCTGGAGTATTCCCATTATTGGAAGGTACAAACCTCCAGTTAAGTCACAAATACTAGGTCAGTGTTGAATGGAAACTGGATTCTTTTATAAGACTACAGACTACACAAGTGGCCAAGCCCAGAAAAGGCAGCCCTGACTGGTTCAGAGTTCCAGGTTGGATGGGGCTCTCTGAGAGCAACCTGGTCTACTGGAAGGCATCCCTCCCCACAGCAGGAGGATAACAGCTAGAAGATCCTTAAGGTCCCTTCCAACCCAAACCATTCTGTGATTCTATAAATGTTCCAGGAGAAAGACAAAGCTAGATGATGAGCCCTAAGTACTCAGTAACCAAGGAGTCTTGTTAACTGTAATCCAGAATGGAGTTTTACATTTCCTTATCCCTTGGTAATTTCATTTCCCCACGTAATTAGAAACTTACCTTTATATGCTCCTTACTCATTCTTTTCTCTACATGTTCTACAATCTGGTGATGCAGGAAAATTTAGGTGAAGTTAGCAAAATAGGGGCTCTCTTTTTCAGAAATCAGCAAGTCTAAACGAAGCACTGTTCAGGCACCTACAAACATCTAGAGAGTTTGGAGACTGGAGGTGGTATGCTAAGGTTCTGGGTCTTGGGAAGGTGTTTCCACAGATCAACACCCTTTCTTCAAAGAAACTTTTCAGAACTCCAAGCAACATTCAAAACATCACAACTTACATCAGTACCCTGATTCTGTTCTTGTGTTTTGATACAAGGATTTTTTGGAGATGCCTCCTCATTTTAAAGTCCAACTACTACAGCCCTGACACCAAACTGGGGATTTTTCTTTTGTGGCTGTTGGCTTATCTGAGAGAAAGAAGGTTTGCATAAAGACATTTAGCCTAATTATATTGGAGTTCTTGTTTATTAATTGCTCAATTATTAATATTTCCTGAAATTATTCCAGTGCATTCCCTTATTACAAACAAAACATATCCCAGCATTTACTGCTCCAGGAACACACATTAGGAATTAGTCCTTCTGACTTGCCCTTTCACAGCATTTAACACAAATGGTTGTGGAAAAGTCACTGCTTTATTAGATCATTTCTCTTTGTCCCTCTTTATCCCTGTTGCTGTTAGAAGCACTCTTGCATAATCTCTATTGTAGAGGAAAGAGATAAGCACCTATGCCTAAAACAAAAGCAAAACAAACCACAAAGAATCCACTGTTTTTCACCTTAGTCTCTCTATATAAAGGGAGTTGTCTCATTTCCACTACAGAAGACTTTGCTTTTTACTGGAAGAGGTAGATGGGCAGATAATGCTCCTCAGGAGAGTGAGCATCCACAGAGGACAGCTCAGCTGATCACTCCCAGACATCACAGCACAGCTTCTACGCTGGCTGAAAGGAATACGGGGGAGATAAGACATACGCTTGAAGAAAGTGAGGCTGACAATAGAAATTATGCTGTACTTCTTCAGGAAATATTCAACTTTTCTACACCACAAAGAAATCTTGAGATTCTGGACTTCACAGTCTGACATAAGAAAATATGATTCTCAGTATCAAACAAAATTTATAAATTCTGAACAAATTCCCTAAGTCATTGAGGGGTGCAAGACTGCACCTATTTTGAACCAATTTTGTGACAAGTAAAATCTTACCACTACCTATTGACCTTGCCAGTATTTGAGGGAAATGTTTTAGATACCAGGCTTTAAAAGATTAAAATGTAGGAAAACATACTCAGGAAAATTTTACAAACTCTGACCATGCTCTGAATCAAGAAAAGAGCATGCCAGAGTGATTTTTTTTCACAGGATGTGAAATCCACCTCTGCAAATCACCATTATCGTGCAGTTTTGTCTGTCAGTGATCTCACCAACAGGAAAACACAAATAATCCTAAGCATTTTTTCTGTGACTCCATTCTTTCCATTTACTCTCTCTTTTCCTTATCCCACTCTTCCCCAAAACTTGTATTAATCCTTTTAGCTTATTTCAACCAAATTTTCTTAAGAAAGATCTCAAAAAAATTAGATTTGGGGAAGTTTCACGTTTTCCTGATTTTCAGGAGAGTACAGAGAACAAATGCACATCAGTTGCTCCACAGAGAAAAGCTGCTAATGGAACACAGCAACATATATACCAGCTAATCAAGTGGTGTTTGCTAGGGAGAATACGAGCATGAATTTATTAATATGGTATTTCTATCTAGCAAAATCAACTATTATAAACAAAGTAAACATGTTCTTCAGAGCCCACCACACTCCCTAATGAGTGAAACAAACTGAGAGACTTTGTGCTTTTACTTAAGTGCACTCTATGTTGTGGGTTCAGGAGAACTGGAAAAAAAAATCTTAAATTTTGAGGCAGGAAGAAGAGTTGGTGATAATTGAATTGATCCCTAGTAAGAACAACAGTCAGAGGCTTCCCCAGTGTTAATCAAACTTGAGGTGCAAGCTCTGCAGATCAGAGTGAAACCTCAAACTCAGAACTTCTGTTCAATTTAAGAGACATCTATTAGTCTCACCCATGAAAACACAATTAACAGACATTAGATTGAAAGATACAACTAGAACCTTCACATAACTTTCATTCTGAAAAGGACAGAACCACATACAATGAATGCTAATAAAACTTCATATATTTCTGGCACACAATTCAGAACTGAACTGAAGTAGTACAGAAATGAAGAAGTAAAACTCTGCTCAAGGAGGGCGATACTTGGCTAGATGCTGATGTGAAACAACAATGTGCTTTGTGCTAAACTGTCAGAACAGAGCACTCCAAACAAGTAAGAAATAAAAATGACAAACTGAGACTATCTTCCTCCTTGTCCTTTTCAATACCTTCTCTAAGGAACTGGTCATTTGAAGGAGAAATTTATAATTTTTTATATGATTCTCACATTCCCATAACCAGTCAAAGAAATACAGCTAGAAAAGCAAAGCTCCCATAGTCACATGTAAAAAATGTTTTTAAAAATGAAGTGGTATTTTCAAAGTTGTTTAGTTGATAATAATGCGAAATCCAGGAAAATTTTGATTTCTTTAAAAAATTAAAAGAAATCAACAATTCAAGCAATTAATTCAAGCGATTAATTCTGAAAGCAGAGAGGAGTAAAACTTGAAAATTACATAAGATGAAAGACAGTCACTTCTCTAACAGAAAAAATTGATCACAACAGTTTTAGAAAATGTTTTACTTTTGAATCGCCATGCATCAGGGAATGGTATTTGTCTACTGCTCCCTGTGGAATTCATCCCAATGAATTGTCTATATAAGTTAGAATAACATTTCAAAACTTTGTTCCTAAAAGCAAGTTTTAAAACACCAAAATAACGAATTGCATTCATTTCATAATTTCTTGATATAAGTAGTAAACTAACACAGTCATCCATCAGGTCATGGAACCCACCCACAACATCCTAAGTCTTCATGGAAAAATGCAATATACATGGCAAATCAGGGAAGCAAAAGAAAACTTTGTATCTCAAACTTGAGAAAAGCTGATGAAGATTCTCACAAGATTTTTAAAAACTGGACCAGGCTTCTGACCAGATTGCATTTATTTCAAAAGAAGCCTCTTCCATCAGTGCTAAAGTCATTTATCAATAATAATCCTTCATTGTACATGAGATTCACTTTTAAATGCAACTGAGCTGTCTCAGCAACAGACAAAGTAAGGCTTTGAAGAGGAACAGATAAGCCCTTTTTTCCTTTCCAGAACATCCCCATCATCACCTCTAATTTAGCAAGCTACTTCTATAAATACACTGAGGATAGTCTACACAGGTCAAAACTGGAAAATGCAAAAGCTCTTACTCAGTGTTGCTGAGGCAATGTACCAACTAGATTTTATTAATTATGATCTAGGTAAATGTGCTCTGCATCCAAATGCTGTGAAACTCTTGAAGGAGATGTTAACTGTAGCTTCAGTGCTTTGATGAATCAAGCCTGTGCTGAAGAATCCAATATAAAAGCTGACAGAAGCTCAGCCCTGAATCTCAGAGCTCACTGAATGTTGTTAAAGCTGCCCTTTCCACAAGCTACAGCTCTGAGAGAAATGACAGATGACTTTACTGAACCAAAGGACAAACCTGTTAAATTAAATAACTATTTGTAAAAGTGATTTAATCTAAAAACAATTCTTAATTATGGTTGATGATGTGTCTATATACTTAATGTACCAGGAGGCTAAGTTATTTATACTTTTAATTATCCTTCCAGCGATCTAAAAACAACATAAAAATCAATGCCTGCTCATTAGCTACTGAACTCTTACCAAAATTTAAATAATATGGACGACTCAGAAGTGCAGTATTTCACAGTCTACAGTGAAAGTACTTCTTTCCTTTGGAAAAAAACTTGCTTTGTGGAACCACTGCTTCTGTCCTGAAACTAGCATCTGTGGTCATGTTCTACCATTCATTATTTATCCTGAGCAGCTGGGAGTGTCAAGTGTGGGTTTGGAGCAAATTCTCCCTGGGATCTTTACCAGTTGCATGGTATCCCAAACCAATAGGTATTAAATCTCTCATAAGAAACAAAAACATAAGAACAGAAATTTAACCCACTGGTGTCCCTGCAAGGAAATGAGCAAGAGAAGAGCAAAATATTTAGAGAAGTAAGAAGGCAGTGAGCATTCCTTTGTATTTTTTGGAATGGACTACAGTGGTCGATACAGAAGCTCCATTTTGAAGTTTTAAAATTTTCTTTCTCAGTGTAGCACTACAGAGACAAGACTTCATTTAACTGAATTTCTGTATTTTCACATGGCCTTAAATATTATCACTTGCAAAGCAATCTCATTGTAAAATTACTGATATATAATCCTTACACTAAAGTGCATCATATATATAGCATATTGTACATATACTTTAATGTAGTACATTTAATTATATTAGTTATATATACAACAATGCTATTAAAATATAATGATGCATATTTCTATAAATTACTGTAAGAGGTGCATACAGAAGGACATGCTCACTATTAACAGTCTTCTAGCTTTTTTTCCCTGAGTAATGAATACTTTGATTGGAAAAAATATGCAAATCTGGAGTCTAGGAAAAAAGAAGTTAGCTAGAAATCCACTGCAAAAACAATTCATCAGGTTTAAAATACCCTGTCCTGCAAAATGTAAGCCCTTCTTGAACTTTCAATGTGTCACCATTTGAAAAGGGCAAGTTATTTAATACTAATAAGAAAGCCTTATAATGAAAATTCAGATTTAATCTCACCAGAGTACTAGTGTCATAATATTTTTCAGATGGGCTGACATAAGAGGTATCAACTGGTCTTGTAGTATTTCAAAGCACCTTTTAATTAAAATCATGCTATTTGCTCTGATGAATGCTTTTATGATTTAAAATACATACTCCACATGCAGTTTTCTCATTTCTAACTCCAGTATATAGCATAGATTAAATAACTCATGCTAAAAGGTACATTAAAAGCCAGTGGATTAAATAATTTTGTTTGCATTAAACAACTACATATTAATCTCAATGGCATTAATTTTATTAATGCACTTGAAATTATTTTATAACTTCTTGACATTTTTTGATCATTGCAAGCTATTTAAGGGAAGTCAGAAAGAGAAGTAAAGCTGCCTATTTCAAACTATAAAGCAAAGCCCAAATCACTTCACACCAACCAACATTTTTAGTAGACTAAACTGCCCTATATTAACTTAAATGTAACTACATTGGTTTTGGGATATTTATTAGGAAATGCTATTTGCAGAACAAAGCCTCTGCATAGTCCACAGAATTAAATTCTTTTTTTCTCAAAGGGTAAAGGGCAAAAGCAGAAAACCAAACAATTGTGTTAATATACTGGTCCAAGACAGACAAGGTTGTTTACAATCAGATTATTCCTCTGAAGCACAGAAAGCTATCTCAACATACTGCAACTTCTTGCATGGCAATAAATCCTGACATTTTAATTCTGTCCAGGAGTAACTTTGCCTTGGAGTATGTAATTTCAAAGTAATGCTCAACATACTTCTCCAGACTAAATATTCTTGGGTGTTCACCAACTTCTTTTCTACATTGCCTTCTCTCCTCCATCTGGCTGCTATGCAATTTCAAAAGCATTAATTTTAAGCTGCAAACTCTTATCACCCATAAAATATTTTCATTCCATTGCAAAACAGCACCAACTGCACAGTCTCTGTGGAAGACAAAACACAATTTCAGCTGCAAGAATCACTGAAATAAAGCTTAAACATCACAGAAGGATTAGCAGGTGTTCATCTATTCTGAAATCTGTAGGTTGAAGATTCATAGGATATAAAATGGATGCACAAAAACCTAAATCAAGCAACAATGTCTAAAGCAGACATGTTCAATGGGACACCTAGATATGTGGGACCACAAACACTCACAAATGTACTAAATTTAAATTTCTCAACAGTACTCAAACTGTACAGATGGTCTGTGAGTACAACCAAGACATATTTAGTCTTTATTTAGTTTCAGCACCAGGTAAGCAGAAATAGGCTCATCAAAGAATGAAGTGAAAAAGTTATTTTAATTTCATGGGAACTGGTCTTGGATATAAAATCCCAAACCTGAATATGCTCTACCAGAAAAACCACAGTTCATAAAGGCATAGCAGCAGCAGATCTAGCCACAGAGTCAACCCATAGCAACAACTGTCTATGGATAGAGACAGTCTTTCTTCATTCATCTTACAAGATCAACAGCTTACTGCAAAAACTGAACCTGTAAAAGCAGAAAACTGCTGCAAATGTTCATCAGTTACAGTGAAGGTCTTTTTAGAGCAACTAACTGAGGAATAGAAGCTCACAGAGAAAAAGCACCTGCTGGGCTTGTGATGTCAAACATCTAGATATAACAGGAAGAAAACATGGCAGACAGTGAATTCTGTCACAATATATATTTTTTAAACTACTTTTTAAAAAATCCTACATAATTTTTGCCTACCTGGGTGCAAGAGTAGAATCACATTCATTTAATTTTCCTACAAAACCAAGAAAAGCACTGGAGTTTAGCTCTTGCTGAGCACTGCCTAAAGTCTGCTGTGACTGCTCGTTAACATCCACACTATGCAGAATTGCTGGTGCAGCTCCAAAGTACAATGCAATTGCTGACTTCTCAGCAGCAAAGCAATGAGGTCCCACTAAAAGGAGAGGTAAATTACTCTCATAAAAACTGTATGGCCAAAGCTTTAGAATAAGCTTCTTCTCCTTCATGGTTGTGTTAAGGCTTTAAGCTGCATTTTTTTTTCGTGTCTTACTGCATCCCAGGTAGAAAGAATTAAAGTAACTTTTCTGAAAACAATAAAGATCAGATTCCTGCAGCCAGATCACTGCTGAGAATTCACCATAGTGGAGGATGGCAATAGCAAAAGTAGTACTATGACTCTACAATGCAGTTTTCTTGAATATAGCTGTGCAGCTCAGAATGATCAGATAGATTTGAATGCTTTCTAAAATACTTTTCTTCACCTTAAGCACCTCTTGATTCCTTCCTGGATACATCTTGCTCTAAATTAGAACAGATTGCTCAATATATCCCTAATGTATGACAATAACTGTAGACTACTGTGCTTGGGCTGGATGCAGAGGACACAGCAGTGGGCTACTGACCTGTGCTAGCAGCCTGACTGGTGCCATCTTACTTGCAAGGAACACCCAATGTGAGCAGCAACACCATCAAACTAAAAAGCCTTTCTTCCCAGTATGTCTGAACCAAATACTTGAATTCTCAGGTTACATCTCTTGATTTGATTTTTTCTAAACTCTTAAGACTTTGGATATGTATTTAAGGGTATATAAAGGCCACTTGCCCCAGCAAATGTGAATATGCCTCTTCTTATTTCCTGAAGGGTGCAAGTGCATAGTAGAGCTGTAGAAAAACAAAGTACTGTGTAAAAGCTCCTTCAGGACACCTGCTGACATCAATATAGTTACTCTAGTAAATGTAAAGCAATTCCAGACAGCTCACCCTTAAAAGGTTCATTTAATTTTAGGGAAGCCTGCTTATGGGACTAGTGATGTCTGCTGGACTGGCTGCTTTCCTCAGCAGACTCTTCTTGCAACTGTTGTTGTCAACCCATAGGTTTTTTTTCATCATTAACAATGTATTCCTCTAGATGAACACTTGCTTTACAGATATTGTGGGAAAAGTATAACACAAAAGGTTTATCCCCAAAATTGTGCAAATAAAGCAAATGTGCTTAAAAGTCAGGGCAGGAGAAGGAATGTGGAGGTAACTGGCAAGACAGACAGAAAATATAAAATCACAGAATCACTTTGATTGGGATAGACCTGTAAGATCATACAGTACAGCTGTTACCCTAACACTATCAAGTTCAAGTACTGCCACCAACACTCCATTATCCCAGGAAAAAAAAAAAGCTATTTGCCTTGGTGTATTTTTTCTGTAAACCAACCTCAAGAACTTACAGAATCTTATCAAGGAAGTCTAGAGATGGGTCATACATGTAGAGCACCTTCTCCTCACTGTCTGCACATTAGCAGCATCTCCTGCATGTAGCTGAGCTTCCCACCTGAAGGCTGAGACAACAGGCTGTCTCTCAGCCCCTCCAGGGGCTGACACTAGGTAGAAGGACCAGAGAAAACTCAAAATATCTCTGCTGTCTCCTGGGCTCCACTTCCACCAAACTCTCACACAAGAATAATTTTACAGGCTCTTTCCTCATGCTTTCCCCTCTCAAGGCTGGAAACTCCAATCATAAAATAGGAGACTCAGGAGGAAGACATAAATGTCATTTCCAAAAATATTGGCATATCTAAATTTTTGAATGCCCAGATGTTATCAATAACACTACTCTCCTGAAGGTGCCTTTACATCTCTCCATGAAACTATAATCTTTATTTAAAAATCATCAAAATGAGGTGTTATAGTAGTGAACATAAAAAATATGGTGTCAGGTATCCTATTATCAATACAAGGGCCCTTCAGAGAAAGTTTCCCTCTGTACAAATGCTACATCCAGTGTCTGAGAATTATTTTTCACCATGTAAAATGTGAAAGGTTGATAAAGAGGCAATCAAAAAATCCAAAACCATCATTCTAAACAGTGGCAAGGCAGATCAAATACAAGAATTCTAGTTTTCTATTCTTTTGTACTAATTCAGTACAAAAGGTTCCAAAAACCTTATAAGCAGTATGTCCAGATCCACTGAGGGTCAGATGCTTAAGAAAGAGAAGACCTATGTAATTTGAAATGGCATTTAATTCACTTCAGTTCCCCCAATCACTTCTCAGGTGAGCAAATTATTCTAAGAGCAAGGGGATAAAAAAAAAGCTGGAGGCTGTAAAGATAATTTAGTTTTCAAAGAGAAGTAGAAGTTCTCATAATGAAAACAGGGCAGTGAACCAAGCTGCAGTACCTTAGCAAGGTCTTTTACCAGTATATCTATTTCAAAATAAAGTAGTATACAATGTGCAAGATTTTTTAAAAAAATACCTACTATTCTTGATCTCTTGTAATAATTCTAAGCATCACAAATGCAATGTCAAGAATTATTTCGAGTTATTAAGCTCCTAGTTTCATCTGTGACTGATTTGTTTTCCAGTTTAATTTGTTTGAAGTCCTCCTTGATTCAGTGAGACATTACTGAAGTCAGTCCAAAAATACCTGGTTTGCTTGCCCAAAACAGCTACCAGCTGATTTCCAAACTGGTAACTCTGATTGAAATATCTACAGAGCAGCAGCAACTATGTCATGTGTGCCCAACTGCAATAATCATTATTAACAAAATCTAAAATCTCAGAGATGCTGCATAAAAAACAAAAGAAGGCCCCACAACAGCAAAACAATTCCAGAGATGAACAATAATTGTTTGGTGTTTCATCAGATTTAATGATTTACTAACTCTTCATCCTTAAAAGCAGAACTTTGTATCCAGACTAAATCATTCTACATTAAGCAAGGTAGGTAAAAAGGACATTCCAAGACAATGCTCCCATCACTTATGAAAACAAAACATCATTGGGGCATAGGAGGGATTACATATTCCTGTTGGATATTCACAGTGTAAAAATTCATGCAGATGCTGCTTAAAGACCAGTACCTGTAGCTTAATCACTAATCTAGAACACCTATGTGTCTGCATAAAGTCATTCAATACTCAGTGTCACTGCTTGAAAACACAGCAATACCATCCCCAGCCACATTCAGGTTTCCATTTTTTCTTCAAGGTTTTCTGGGACTGTGCAGCTCAGTTACCTGTAGACTGCCCTGTATGAACTCTCAGTGAATCTAAATACTCTCACAGCAAACATTGAAAATTAAAACAGTAGAAATTTACCCAAAGGAAGCTGAATGGAATAGTGTACGTATTTATCAATCTATAACCCTCACAAAAGAGAACACCTGGTTTCTTGAGAGAGAAAAAGAATGCACTCAAGTTTCTGGATAGACAGATTGCTCAGGTTTAAGCAAAGGAGTGAAAATGTATAAAGCAAGTCTGGTGCTTTGAAAATGTGGAACTTAAAACTTTCTGGCAACCGCACTGTGGCCTCCTGCAAAATACCCTTCCTAAAAATATTAGGTTCAATTTTTATAATTTAGTTAAATGGCCTAATGTTAAATTGGATTTTTAATTTCCAAGCCTGTGGAAACAGTTTCATTTCTTAATTCCTCAAAGAAAACAAGAGGGAGTTGAACATGAAATATCTCATGAAATACATTCCACTTAATTTTCCTTCTAGAGTTTCCCAGGAGTAGAAAGTAGAGGGATGCTAAACTGAGGCCCCAACAGTGGCATATCTGAGTAAAAATTACCTCTTAGAGAAAGCACAGAGATTTGGGTGCTGAAGAGTGAGACTAAGAAATCTGATTAACTGTATAGGAGAATGAATTCTCCTGCTAGGGAATGAAGTCTATCTTCCAGCCTTTGCTTTTCTTCAGTATTGCAACTATTTTTCTTCTATCAATGCTAAAGATTTTCACTGCTGGTTCCTAGTATAGTGAAATAGCCTTAAAGTTCAATGCTGCCACTCCAACTTACCTTTTACATTTGTTAATAGTAACTGAGGCTTTGCAGTAAAGGAATTCAGAGAAAAGATCCCTCATACCTTTCTCTAATATTTCAATTCTATGTTTATCAAATTATCTTCATTTTTAAAGTGCTGTCTGAAGAGTAGCTTTGCTCTGCATGGCTGAACATAGGAAAGGTTTTGTCTTCAATAAGGCCTTAGATATCTAATCCCAAATCTCAGTGGGCCTTGTTAAAGCAACATCATAAAATTTTTACACATCCTTATGAGTTTGGAAAAAAAAATTGTTCTACGTCTCAGTCAGAGCTTATACTGACTAATATGGCCTTAGGGAAGGGACTGTTGAAATTCATGCATCTAGCCACTAGAAACGGATTGATAGATGCAATTATGATAAATAAGCATAGCTTTATTAAGTAAGATTTTTTTTTTAAATTCGTAGTTACAGGTGAAAAAAAGAAGACATTCAGATCCAATGCATAAATGCTGTAAAGCTGGTGTAACCTGCAATTTCTGTGCACTGTGAGCACACTGGGAGGTATTTGCATCACTCAGTCATGGTACTCAGTGACCTGATGGATGAGCAGGGCTGATGAAGCTACTGGTTTCAACAGCTGACCCTGCCTGGACACCTGAACTGCTCATCGCTCATCTCCTATACTTCCGTGGTTCAATGTGCAGTGTCCTTAAGCAATCCAAAATTGGCAACAATTTACTTTCACCCACATGCTCTACACTGCAGTACCAGAGGACTTGACTGTCAAGTGGCTCCAATGTCTGTGCTGCAAAAGCAAGGCAAGGTGCAGTAAACCTCACCCAAGACCATGACTGAAAAGCAGGGTTGGCTTCTGCAAGACAATCTGAGTTTCCCATCTAGGCTGTGCAGGGAGAGTGGCAGAGGCACCAGCAAACACAGTTAGCAATGTGTATCTATCCCCTTGCCTTGTTACTAATGGTCCCACCACTGTCCCCAGGAAAGGCTCTAACCACAAACCATGGGAATTAAGCACTATGTAGAAAACAGCCCTAATATGAGCTCACTGCCACTGTCCCACCAGGCAGCAGTCTCAACACTGTCACTGGTACCAGAGGGATGGTGTCTGTGACACCCTGCCCTAACAGTATTGAAACAGGTGTGCATTCAGGGCTGTGGAATAGCCACAAATAGTAACATTGGTTTTCTCAGCAAAGCAAACCAAGCAAGCAGCAGAGAAGAATTATCTATGAAGAAAAAAATCAAATTAAATCCAAGTTGAATGAACCAAAGGTCTGTATGATGAGATGGCACTGCTGTTACCCTGTACATAAAGCTCTAAGTTGCCTAGCCACAGTACAAAGCACTTGGCTGGGTGTTCTTACAGAGGTTATTCCTACCAGCTGTGCCACATGAAGATTTATACACGCTCCATAAACTTTAATTCCCTTTTAAAGTCCTATTATACCAAGCAGGGGGCCATTTCTGAAGTTGAAATGGATTTTCAGAACAATATAAAGACAAAAATGTTTTCTGGCCTCTGATTTTTAAACCTTTGGGTAAAATTAAATCTCTTCCACAGCACTGTTGATATTCCATATAGGTATATTCACAAATACCAGGCACTCCAGAACATTATGTCTGAATCCAAAGGGAGAAGTTATCCTGCTGTACAGAAAAAATGCTGTAATCACTGTTCACAAAAATCTCTCAGCTTGATGCTTTGAAGTTTTTTCCTGATGTACTGACTTCAGAAGAGAAGGAAATTCAGTATTTTAAGATGCAATTACCTGCAGCAAAGAAAGAAACACCACAAATAATAGAAGTGGTAGATCCCAAATTTGCTGACAGCAAGATTTATTCTTTCTAATCATTCAATCTAAACCATTGCCAAACAAAAGCCTAATGACTGAAGTTAGAATTTCATATATGCCATATTTTCCCTTTCACACTGAAACCACAATTTTAATAGATGAGTTTATTTTTATCACCATTTTCCAACTCCACAAAAAATTATACCTCTTACAAAAATTGTACAGAAGCTCACTCTGTGCAGGTAGAACAAAACTGAAGTATCAGATGTGGCTAGAAGTCAAATTTAACAAGCAATTAAATCCTAAATAAATAAAACCAGCAGTCAAGAGCACTGCTTCTCCTAAACGTAAGCTTCAAGTCAAAATGCTAAACCAGTATAGATTTTTTTACATCTATTACTACATCCCACAGCTCACTTTGGAAATTCACAGCAGACTAACTGCATATCTGGAAAGACTCAACTTTCCACTTGCCCCTTTTCCATGTCCTCTGCCAGTATGTGTCCTCACATGTCTGTCAGTTTTCCTCTGTGCAGGGAAATACTCTTCCATAAATAACCCCTCCACCCTTCCCAAAACTGTCCCTAGTTTTAACACCTCCTCTCCTCAGAGCTATTTCCCAAGTTTTCCCTTTCAACTATTCTGAAGCTTCCCCTTTTCTGCTACAGCAGAGATTTACCAGTGCCTGTTTAATCCTGGCTGATGCTGATGGAGCCCTTGGCAGCTCTCAGGCAGAGCTGTCCTGTCCTGCTGTCTGGCTGCAGACACGAGGCACAGCAGGAAGGATCACACAGAGCCACACACCAATCTTGTGAGAGCACTGGGAGCTGCAGCCCACACATACACCTTGACACAGTCAGATTAGTGAAGGCAGATTGTTTGGGCTCTTTAGTTTTATGAGCTTTCTTAAAATTTTATGGGTCAAGAAAAAGGGAAAGTTAGTCTCAGCTTAGAAACACAAGATACAGGATAAAGGAGGCATGCAGCCTGGCTGCCGAGTTCTGGTCATGAGCAAGAGCAAAAGAAGAAAAAAGGAACAGAAAAGGGATTTAGATGGAAGACTTAAATCTATGTTTAAACCAATGCTGATGCAAGAATTCATGTTACAGACAGACTAAAACAGATTTTTGATAAAAGAAAGTGAAGTAGCCATGGAAAAACTGTGTCACAGATACCAGCTCAATAAGAAGTCTTTCAGTATATGACCTTGTTCAAACAGGAGATGCAACAGCTGAAAACAAGACAGCTACAAACCTTATGTATATTAAGTTAATTAGAATGGAGTTCAGATGTAGGAGAACACACCATAGGTAAAGAAATAAAACCACACTTGATAATTAACAAATGGTTGAATATCAGTCCAATCAAGACAGTACCAGTATGGCTCTCTATGCAAAGATGTTCACAGACTAAAAGGATTTTTGGCTCAAAACATTTCAGGTGCATGTGGGAAGGGGCAGGTTGGGCCTTGGCTTCCATGAGGCAATGATGTGCCCCACACACCCCACACACCCCCAGGCCTGTATCCCAGCCCTGCAGAGGCTGCCAATCCCTGGCACAGCACAGGCAATGCTCCACACTCACTCTGGAGCCCCACTCTAGCCCCAGAGTGACCAGATGACCAGAAGTCCCATGAGGGGAGGGGCCCAGGAAAGCCAAAGGGTATCTAAGCCAGTACATGCAGTGAGCACATCTTGACCCTATCTCTTCTTGGAACTTCTATCAGCTGAACTCCGCTGGAACCAGGAGTGGTGGCTATACTTGCTCTTTCCTGTACCCTCCTGTCTTTCTCTTTCTTCTACTCATTCCTTCTTCTTACAGTTTTGAGTACCTTAAAAATGGATGGGACTGGAGCTTGCTAAGTCAACGCTTTGAGAAGACGCTTTTATGTTGATTGAATGGTGCTCTAAACTTACATCAAAATTCTCTGATTTTCCAAAGTTGCCAGTAAATGTTTTTATTGTCTTGAGCTCTTCAGAATATCTTACTACTATTCTTCCCATGCATCTAAGGCAGAGTACATAAAAAACCATAAGCCCTTTTAAGACTCTTTTCAAGCATGTTTTTGGGGTCTTACAGATGTCACCCCAAATTGCTTCCAGAGAGCAAAAGAATCAGGTTGAAGGTGCATTTGAAAGTCTTTTGGCAGAGGTAGAAACTAAACTAGACATATAGAGCTAAAATACTCACCTCCCTGCAAGAACAGCTACTGAGCTGTTACTCTCATGGCCACAGACAGTGGAAAAACAGGCATGGTCAATCCAACATCTCACTTCTGAGTAGATCTCATAGTCCAGTCTTTTGGAAATCACTAGGCTGAAGCTCTAAAATTCCACACAATTTTATTCCCTGAAACAATCCTTCCCAGCTTTCCAGTGGATCTCCTCCACATTCCCCTCAAACATTCATGCCCACAGATGGTGAAGTGGATTGAGAACTGAATGAAGGTTCAGTAGTGGGCCCAGTGTTGCTTAACCTATTCCTCCATGTCTTAGATGGAGGGGCAGAGGCCTCCTCAGCAAGTTCACTGATGACACAAAGCTGGAGGAGTGGCTGCTACCCCAGAGGGCTCTGCAGCCCTTCAGAAGGGCCTTGACAGAGTGGAGAGAGGGGCAGAGAGGAACTTTCAGAAATTCAACAAAGGCAAGTACCTCGGGTACTTGCCAGGGGTTACTCTTCCTGCACCTGGGGAAGAGTGCCCTGGCTCTACTACAGGCTGGAGACTGACTTGCTGGGAGATGGACCTGGGGGTCCTAGTGGAAGAAGCTGTCCATGAACCAGCATGGGGTCAAGAAGGCCAATAGTATCCTGGGGTGCATTAGGAAGCACATTGCCAGCACGTGAAGGGAGGTGATCCCACCCCTCTACTCAGCTTTAGTGAGGCCACATCTGGAGTCCAGTTCTGGGCTTCTTATTACAAGGAGACACGGAGCTCCTGGAGCAGGTCCAGTGGAGGACAGCAAAGCTGATGAGGTGACTGGAGCATGTCTCTTATGAGGAAAGGCAGAGGGAGCTGGGCCTGTTCAGTCTGGAGAAGAGCCAGCTGAGAGGGGACCTCATGAATGTCTATCAGTATCAAAAAGGAGATGTCAGAGGTTGGAACCAGGCCCTTCTCAGTGGTGCTGAGCAATAGGGCAAGAAGCAATGGGTAGAAACTGATGCACAGGAAGTTCCACCCACATATGAGGAAGAATTTTTTTTACTGTGCAGGTGACTGAGTATTGGAACACATTGCCCAGAGAGGTTGTGGAGTTTCCCTCACTGGATATATTAAAGAACCATCTGGATTCAATTCTATGCCATATGCTCTAGGATGATCCTGCTAGAGCAGGGTGGTTGGACCAGATGGCCCCACAGTGGTGACTTCCAACCTTACCCACTCTGTGATTTTGTGATAGGTATCACTTATTATGCTTATTAATTATACAAATAATTTAATTTATAGCTTAAGTCCAGTATGCAGAGGAGCCATCAAAAGAATTACTTGCAATGTTTTGATGCCACAGTATTCAAAACAGGCAACCAGCAGTAATATCCTATTGCTGCTGCACACACAAAGATGGAAGTATCCTGACCAATTTTATAAATAAGCCTTTTTTCTATGGTCTCAAGTCATACACTCCCAATTTGCTTTAGCCTAACCAATTCAAAAATATTTCAAGTAAAAGTGGCAGCTTAAATCGTAAAGTATTGTTAGTTTACACAGCCTGTCATGGAGAAATACAATAGAAACAACAAATGCTAATTAATTTAAAATAGGCCAAGATACTAAAATCCAATAAATAAATCAAGGTTTGAAGTTTAAGTAGTTAATGTCAACCATCTGTCCAATAAGCTTTTATAAGATTTGCTTTTTCACTCTTGGCTCATTATTTGATTCCTGCCTGCTCAAATAGATCCCGTCATTTTAAAGGCATTACAGGAGTACTTACAGCTCCCAAGCAAACCCAACAGTCTTTATAAGTCTATGAGAAACAAACTGCAAGCATTCAAGTGGAAATCTGCTATGTTTGATGTATGGGTATAAAATTACCCTCACCAGATCATCACTATCATATTTAGGCTACCCGGTTTTAAAAAAAGCAGTGTTACAAGGAAAGCAAAATGAGAGCTATACATATATATAGTAAGATTTGAGTAGATGTGACATTGATTTCCTTCCAGCAAGTAAGTCTGGCCCCTAACTGTAATCAGCAAGAACACTACATGCTGTAGTTTAGGATGCCCATGTCCATTAAGCAGGTGGGATTTCTGAATTGTGGTTTGCCAATCCCCACCCAAAATCTAGCAGGATGTAATTCCATGGGAGGTTAAAAGAGTACTACACATCAGCAGTGAACTTCTGGAACTTGTCACTTGATTGTGGGGGCAGACAGCACCAGAAGGCGAAAAAGTATTTATACAAACACATGACCAAAAGGTGAATGAACAGACAATAAAGGAAATAGGCAGGGCTGTATCCTCTGACATCTTTAACACAAGCACAGAGCTGAGCACTACAGGAAAGTGCTCACACACTACTCTGAAGAACATTTCTGGATGTTGGAGGGATGATACAGAACTAAGCAGAACATGCTAAAGTGTTCTGACCCAGCATGGCATTTCTTACATTCCTATCATCCTATAAGTGTTAACTACCTGGCAAGGCAGTTGTTTTTGACAACACATTTTAAATTGGTTTCAGATAGTCTTGCTGCTTTTAATTTACAATTTTTTTGCCACCCAACTTGACATTTCTCTTATTATCCTAATATTCCTCAAAGAGATGAACTATAGCAAGATGAGTTAAAGACACAGGAAAGCTACCAAAACTGTGCTTACCTGAATTGCAGGGTTTTACAAATAAATATGAAGAATATGGAAAAAAGGTAAAAGCCTGAAATTTATTTTTTGTTTTACCACATTACAGAATCACAAATCCTGATTCAAAGGCATATTTGTGATCAGAGATCATAAAGAAATATTTATCTGTCTTTTCTTTTAAAAAAATTAGACAATAGGAAGTAGTTAAGCAATAGCCCTTACAGTCAATTTCATATTTTTACATTGGCAATTATTCTTTGGATAGCATTTAACACTTTTAATGCAGAGAACAAAAGCAGTACCCTGCTAGACAACTACTAATACAACAGCATCTTTCACAATACACAAGAAGACAGGCAGGCTACCAGTCAGATAATCAACAAATGGATAAGCAATTTGGAATTACAAATCCCATTTTAAAAAGCAGTAAGAATCCTTTATCCTCTGACTTCAATGTGAAATTTCAAAAGATGAACAACAAAAAGCAACCTAAGTAAAAAGCTCAGCAGGAATGATAAAATTAGTCAAATTTTTGAGAAAAAATAGGAGAATTTGTTCAGTAGGCAAAAAGTTTATTCCAACAGTTTTATCTACTTCAATTAGTACTTCTAATTTTAAATAGTAAAAATTAGATACCGAAAATGCAACAGCTCCAAAGAGCAGAAAGATATATCAGGCCTGTGTTTAAGAGCAAGAACTAAGTTCCTAAGTAACTACCACAAAGGGATGCTGCACCTGGCAGGTGTAGTTTCAATAAACAGGAAAGTCAGGATATTTCTACCAAAAGTTATACTTAAAAGTTGTGTACACTTTTTCTCAGAGGTGAGGAAGGATGCTACTGAAGAGCAGTCTGCTGTCTCAAATTTCATGAGGCTTATAGCTTCCACATGTCTATCAAACTCTGAGAGGTATTCTTTTCCTTCCTGTCCCAAAACCCCGTCTGGCATCAGACTCTGTCTTTTAAAAATTTCTGCCTGACTGTTCAGCCATCTCTTCTAAGGTAACTCATTCCACCCACGGTGTCAGTTCTCTTAACTTGATACCATGAAATAATTCAAGAAGGGAACAGAAAAAAAAATTAATCTGAAACAAACCAGACCTTTCATGTTCTGTTTACAATCACATCTACTCTTTTAATCATTCCAGATAGAGAAATCAGCTTACAGATAGCACAAACCAGAGAAACACTGGTCACTCCTCAGTCAATCAAATATTGATCTATGTGGTCCCATGTGTTTTCTACAGGCAAGAGTCACTGAAAAACTGAAAATCTCAGACATTCAAAAATCAGTGAAAAAGGACACAGTTTGATGTTTTTATGAGAAGTGAATTACTCTAGGGTCATATATAGAATGAAAGCCATTCTTGGGAGCAATAAACAACATTCTGGAATACATCAATAACAGCTTCATAAACAGCTAACTATATATGGACTGTAATAAAAGCTAGGACTAATAAAAAACTAGGACTCAAACCCTCCAGGTTTTCAGCCACAAACTCAATTTTCCAGCTTATTCTTGTCCCTCTAAAGCTAATAAAATGAACAATTTCTGGAAGGAATTTTTCAACTCCCAAATTATAAGCAGCAAATTTTTATATAGGAAAAGGTTTCTGCAAAAGCTGTAAACCATTCAGAGATGCACATGAGATACAAAAATCTATCAACAACCTTTTGACAAAGCTTTGCCTAGCACTGTACTCTAAAGGGAAAAGTGCAATTTTCCTCTCACTGTACCTTCACATATATTTTGTGAGATCAAGTTATGGTCAAATTGCCATGTAACCACATTTTCAATTTTCTTCATACATTTTTACAACATTCTCACTTCAACAGTATTTACTATTATCACTCCCAGCAGCTAAGGCTGTTTACATAAGGTGTTATTTGCCAAGAACCTGCTACTTGAAAGGAAGACCTCTTCTGTCTGCACAGCAGATTTGTAGGTGGAGTAAAGTAGCCTTGTTGAGAGAAAAGCAGAGGGAACCAACATAATCACATGCACATGATCCATAAAGGACAGAGCAGAAAATACATGAGGTGTCCTTCTCTAATGGAACTCAAACACATTTATAAGATACTTTTTTCATGCTGTTTCAATTAATTTGCTGTAGAAGAATTTTCATAAAGCTCCCCCAGGGGCTAAAAGCCTAACTACAGACAGACTTAGTCAGAACTTGTGTTATCACACATAACACACACCTAAGTGTTTCTAGCCCTGCTTCACTGCTGAAGGAGTAAGATACAAATCACTACAACACTTAAAGGCTACCCTCAGGAAGATAGAGAAATACAGCTCTAAGGAGAAATGACAAGAACTACTATAAGTAGCATGTGTGGATACACTTAACTCTATTTTAACTTCACAATGCCTTGAAAGTTACTGAATGTCCTCAAGCAAAGCAGCCTAATATACAGAGAATACCCAGAGCACAGCTGTTAAGATTCCTTGCCAAAATAAAGGTATATGGAGAGAGGCTCCATGTGACATGTTCACAGTTTGTTCCTATCCCATATGTCAGTTGCTCTCCCTGAGACTGGAAGAAGACAGATGCTTCTTCCTTCCACAGACAACATGGAGCTGGGAAGAGCCACCAGCAGGACACATGATGGGAACAAAAATGGCCATGGCCAAGAAGGAAAAAAATTCTGAACAAAACTAGGATGTCATTTGATTAAGGCACAAACCTGCACAAAAAAAAAGAGGAAGGCTGCTCATTAGACTGCAATCCACCTGGAAATGAGCTGATGGTCAACACAGATCAACAAATTTGACATGAAATCAGAGTATTGTTGATGCCACACAACAGGTAATTAACTTCACAGCAATGTTCAGCCTAACTCAGACCACAGCTTTGTTAGAAAAGGCTTCAGGATCAGCCATCCTAAACAGCAACAACTCCAAATGGGTAATTACCAGTCAGCAGCCAGTAATGAACCACGGACATTTATCCTACTTGAATGTTTGTTTCCTTTGCATTGTTAACATTTAGAGCAATAGTGAATGTAAGGTACAGTGATAGATATGCCAGTGATTTACCGGAGGAAAGAGAGTTCTGTTGTAGTGTTGTTCACAGGACATAATTCCTAATTTAAGGGGAAAACCACTTCTGTATCCAAGGAAGAGCACTAAGCATTAAGTTAATTACAAAGAATTGCAAAACCGAGCTCTGAATAAAGGAGGGATAAAATGAGTTTTCGAGCGAGACAATGCATTTCTTCTGACACCCTGGAAGTCTTGAAACAAAGATTCACAAGCCTCAACATTCCCCTCAAGAAAAATATTCAAGTGCATCCCCAAGAAAGGGTGCCTGAATGTGAATTATTAGGCAATATCAGTCAGACTGTCTTCAGCAGCAGCATTTGCCAAGGAAGAATTTCATAAAGCCCAAGATGTCAATTGCTACAATGGAACCGTGTATTTATCTCATAATAAGTAGATTTATGCTTGTGTACATAAACTAAGTACAGATTTTGTTTTGTTTCTTTAGCCATGTTTTACAAATATGTGATTGTGCTACTACATTTCGATATTAAAAACAATACTTCTAGTTAACCTTAATCTGTTTTAACCTATGGTACAGTAAACCAGCACAGACTCTGCAGTGTCCACAAGTAAGAAAGGAGCTTCCCCTCCCATCACACAGCTCAGATGCTGGCCCTGTCAGAATTGCACAGACCCAATTGTACACCCCCCAAGTGTACCCAGGGACTCACAGCAACTGAAGAGGCCCTCTGACCTAAAACAGGATGCCAGAGTGCACACTTATCCCTTGCAGCTACTGGGGTCTGCTGGGGTCTAGGCCACATGCAGACCTCCTGTTCATCCCTTTCTATTCTGGAAGTGTTCTTGCTTATTTCTCTCTCATGGGAAGCAGGTCCTGGGCTCTGAAACCTTTCCTTTACTCCAAAGGCAGGCGTATGTGCAGAAGACAGCAAGGTTAAAAGCTATAATTTTTATCAGAATGTGGGCATCTGAAAATTTTGGAACTTGCACTAATCAAGAAATCATGTATATATGACAACATGACACTTGATTCTAAATGCAAATGCATCACATTAAATAAGTCAACGAATGCACTTCAACCTGTTTCCACTAACTCATTTATCAGCTGGCCTCAAGTACCACCTGAATCTGTGCAATCAGACTGAAATCTTTCTATATGGAACAGGAATGTAAACACAGCATAAGCAAAAATATCAACACGTGCCCTTAGAAACAACAAAACTCTTTGGTCTATATTTTAATATTAAAAAGCAAAAATCTAACAACAATCTGGTTGTTCTCTGTAATAGAAACCAAATACTACTCCCCTGGCATTTTGCTTAAAAAAACATTTTAAGAAATATGCAAATTCAAAGAGGTTTATATCTGAGATTAACAGACTGTCCAAAAAACATGAAAGAAATACTAACTCAAAGCAAATGAATACCAGAATCTGAGTTTAAAAAAGGTTGTACTTACTCCTTATTTCTGCATTGAATGCATGGCTGGTAAAGGACTTTGAGAGCATTCCAGGATCCCACTGGTCCAGAGCTAGGTGTAAGGATATCTCCAAAGAGTGTAAAATCACTGTGGGAGGAGGAACTTCCTAAAGACTCTACCAGCAATGTGTCAGAATTTAAAAGCCAGATCTGTAAATGAAAAATAATTTTGTTTACTGTACATTAGATACACTTCAATTTGTTACTTTACTGTGACCCTAAAGCCACATTTTTACAAAGTTTCCAACAAAGTATTAACAGACATAAATTGATATTTTATTATTTAGAGAGTCTGCACAGCTTCTAGTGGAGAAAAAAGGGTAATACAATACAGATTTACCAGTATTGAAGCTGCCTCTTTTTGTGGCTGTAGCACATTCCCTTTGGTAGGAACAAAAGCAATAGTCCCAAGTCATCTCTTTTAGTACCAGATGTATTATTTCTCCAATTTCATAATTTTTAGGCATTAGTCAAGCATATGGTGTTGAGCAACTGAGGGCTAAAGACAGGAAACTGAAAGACTGCCCACTGAAGTGCCAAAAACTGAGGATTTTTAGAAGATGCATGATGGTTATGACTCTATGGACCTAATACATGAAAGAAAAAAAGACAACAATGAACATGGTCTAAAAGGCATGTTGAAATTTACAAACAGCTGGAGCAGACCTTCACTTGGAAAATAAATATCAAGTTTCACAATGGGACTAGCACTCTTCAGCCCTATTTGCTCACAGCAATTCAAAAGATATTTACTGGGGAGAGTTTTGAGAAATTTGAACTTTTTGCATCCCATTATGGATCTTATTTAATCTTTGTTTGATTTGGTATCAGTGTTCTGACTTGCATCCAGGGCTTTCCTGCTAAACACCATACAAATAAGTCAGGCTTCTTCTTAATTCACAGCCTGCAGTAGTGAAGCGATCCAAGTTAACAATGGAAATCAATTTTTACAAATGTGGCACCTGTATGAAATGTTTATATATGAAATATTTATCACAGAAAACGGGATTTATACAGTGTTGCTCACTAGAGAGCAATCTTCTGCTTCTCATGATCTAATCAGCTTCAAGTAAAACAAGTTACATGATGTTATGTAGCAGACACATGATATCCCCTGTGGAGGGAGAAAGCAGTCATTAACAGGACACATAGTATATGTTGTAATTGAATGCGACAGTCACAATTTATCAGAGCCCAGGGCTCAGGACATTACAGTGGAAGCTTCATAAAGAAGGAAGGAGATATATGGATAAAGATATCTTGGGAGGGAATAGGAGGAGGAGAATCACTTCAGCATATGCACATGAATGATGACAAGCAAGCACATTTGGCTTTGCAAGACGCTGTTCATCAGTTTTGCTCTAGTAACTCACTGTACACATTTACAGCCTAAACTGCAAAATATACCTCATTAGCTAGGACCATTACACAAGGTGCTTAAAGCCAAGTGCTGGAGAGGTGTTGGAAGCAAATGAAACACAGAAACACAAGCCACTGCCAACACAAACTGAACAGAGTTTCTTCCTTTTGAAATTTCTAACAAATCTGTGTGGAAGGAGCTTCCTGGGATGTTTTTCAGCAGGGGAATATCCTTCAAACAAGACAAGGGAACAATGTAGCAATAGCTGTCTGCTCCTTTCAGAATCCTTCTGCAATCTGCTGCAGAGAAAGCAACCAAAGCATTTCATTTGCAACACAGTCCATTGGAAATGAACCTCTTTCCACACAAGTGTCACATCTCACAATCATGTTCTAGAACTTGTATGTATGTCTTTGTCTCAGCAGCAAAACAACAGATCTGCATTAATAACTTAGCACACAATATAGAGAAAGTAAATGAATCTCTGGGGGTGGAAGGATTCCCAGCCATGAGCAAAATCAACTTCTGAACTACACTTACTTCTTTAGGCAGCATTTTCATTCTTTTCCTTATGTATGAATTATTTTTTTATCTTGCTTTCGATCTGAGTGAACAATTGCTCACCCAGACTCAGTGTGTTGACTCTAAGAATTTTATACATGTATTTCTGGCTAACAGTTTCATATTTTCAGCTGTGCTTTCAACTATGTTATTCACAATGTGCAATCTCTCCTTTCTTTCTACTTCTTTGTACAGCAGAGCTGGCACAAGCAAATTCCTTCCATATTAACTCAAGTAAGAAAAGAAACTTTGCTGAAAATATATATACATAAAGAGTAGAATTCATTCACAATGCCATTGAGTACCTTTCCTGAAATGACAGAATCAGAAAAAAGTTGGGGGGGGGGGGGGGGTTGTTGTTGATCTTCCTTTCATTGTTTTCTTTTGGTTTCAAATCACTTTGTCAAGAGACTTAAAAAGATGTTCTTTGGGGACAAGTGGCAACAAAGCTACCCCAGTTATACTTCATGGGACTTGAACCAAACAGCTGAAATACCATGATTTAGATTCTGTGATCACTTTCCCTATATCTCATTCTGAGTTTCCAGCATCAAATTGTGGACAATTAGGCATCAATTTGAATTTAACATGGGTAAAAAAATGACTAAATCTTTTATTTTTCCTTGCTAGTTCTTTCCTAGTTATTGCAGACATTACCATGACTTTCATCATCACACAGGTCACTAATGCAAACATCTTTCATTACAGCTATTTCATTGTCACACTCAGAGTGCTCAGGTAAAGATGTCATTTCCTTGTATTTCACAAAAATAAAGCTCCCTGAGAGAGATGGGCAGCCAAGTCTCAGCAAGGTTCTCATTACCTCACTCCTTGACCACTGCAATGCTCACCCCACCTCCAATCTTAACAAATGCATGCAAATTGGTTCTGCTCATGCCCCTCAAGACAGGGGCAATAATCAGACTGACAGGTCTCTCCCATTTTGTTACAGACTAATTTTCTTGGGATTTCTTCCCACTCCTCTCAGCTCACTCCTGAAATACAAGCTGCCTTATTTTCAAAAGACTTTATAGCCTAATCCCACTCCAAAAAACACCTTTCCTTCTATCCTGAAAGACTAGACTTAGTGTTCAAAGAGTCCAAACCACTGCACACTTTTTGATTTTCCCAGATGTAATCTTTTTCGGTCTTATGAGGTTGATCCCATCCATGAGATGAATTCCCTGTATCTATCCATAAAACTACTTATTTACTGCTTTCAAAGCTACACTTTTTGCAGTAGAGAAAAAATAGGTATCTATTGAGATGCTGCTATGCTGACCAATAATGTCCCATTTTTCTTGTGTCCTCCTATCTCACTATCTGCTTGCTGTCTTCCTCTTATTCTCAGCTTCTAAATCATGCAACTACAAGGCAGGGAACCCTTCAACAGTGGAGCAAAAAGAGGAGACAAGTGATTCACAAATGTGAAGAGAGCAGAGATACAGGACAAATAAGGATACCTGTATGTACCACTTTTTTTCCCTGAAACAAAGAAACTTTAATTGACATCCTTTAAAAATGAAAAAAAGAAAACCCAACATCCTAAGCAGTGTATAGCTTAAACAACAGAATATGTTTAACTTAAAAAATGGAAACCCATATTATGGTATGTGTGAATAACATAATTGGTAGTGTTAAGTGATACATCCAGAGGAAATGAGGAAAATAAGTATACATACTATTTCTGGTTTAAAAAAATTAAAAATACTTGTGAGAAACCTTAACCATAATTACCACATACACAGTTTCAGCTGTGTGTATTCATGTAGGTAAGCACAAACACTGTGAACTAGAATCTTTGGCTCATACTCAAAACAAACAAGTGGGACAGCTGGTTCATGATGCATCAGTGATGAGACTACTTGTGTAACTTGGCTGTGTGCTCACAGCCCCAAGCACCCAGGTTTCACTGTTGGGCTATTGACAATCATTAATATAAACAGAGCTTACATTATACTTGTGTCCACAAGGCCTCTGAGTCCTAAGACTTAACCCATGACTCCAGAACAGCTGTTGGTGTGTATACAGTAGTGAGAACCTCACCCTGGACAGGAGTAAGGACTTTCTGATGTTAAATACTAAAAACACCTGCAAAAAACTAAAAACTCACCAATATAAAAGAAAATATGCCAATCAGAAGCCAGCCCCTATCTAATTCAGCCTACTCCTCTAATCAATACATTGGCAAAAATGCAGCTCAGAGCTAAAAGTAATGGCAATCTACTAAATAAAGTGATTTTTCTGTTAAAAAATAATCAGTCTGCTGTATATAAACTACTAGACTTAAGCACCAGAATTTTACACAACTTGGGAACAGATAAGCTACAAGGGAAAAATCCCAGCGATTTTTGATGACTCCTCAATTAGAATATATATAATTATAGGTATGCTTATGAAACCTTCATTTTATCATCACAGAACAGATATTTCTCAGTGGTTGTACAAATGTTGTCTTGGCATTAAAATTTATTTAAAGGCAACAGATATACACTTGCCTCAGCATCTGGATGATCCAAGATCATAGAACTTGGACAATGCATATATACAACAGTTTATATAATTACATTGCCTCAAGAAAGTGCATTTATAAGTTTATCCAGGGCAGGAATCTCTAATCATGTATTTCTTTGTGTCTATGAATTATTTCTATAAACTGCAAAAATACAAATTCTATACCCATATTTAGTTTGGACATAAAAGGAAACATCTCTGGTTATAACAAGTATACAGTATTAAGTTAACTCTTATCCATCTTAAAAGTTTGAGGAATCTAGCTGTCACTATCTAAATATCAAGCTTAACCAAGTGTAACAGCATTATAACATTAAGCATAATAGGCAATTTTATTTTTGTCTTCATTTCACTTTGCAGTGCAATGTACTGACTACACTAATGGTCCCTGCTGACTTGAGACAAAGCTTGTGGAAGATGCTATACAATTTGATTCTCTTCTGGTGATTAAAGAGAAGAAGTGCTGGAGCAAGAAGGTGAAATATAGATTAAAAAATTAAAACTTAATCTTTCCATATTTTCTGGATACAAAATAGTATTATTTCTGTGTTACTTATGGTGCATCTGTAGTACTTTCATTACTGTATCAATAAAATTTATATGTGCACATCTAATTAGAGAAAAAACTTGTGGATATTCTTACTTGAACAGATGTACCTCAGAACCACTTCAAGAACTGAAATTTAGTAATTTTTTAAACATACAATAATGAACACCATAAATAATACACTTTAGGAACTGGGATACATAGGTTAATCTTCTTTACCAAGATGAAGATTTTAAAACTTACCAGAATATAGGTTTTTCCATTATCTCCTTTTATGGTAAATCTAAATGTGCTTTTTGCAGAGGATAATTCCAAAAGACACTGAGCAACAATGCTCTGTACAAACTGAGACCTGTTTAAGAATTAACCACATTATTATATGCTTTCATAGCAACCACAGTCATTCATACCTACGCACTCCAGGTAAATGAGTAGTAACTCATACTTCAATCCCACTACATCCTACAATCACATTTTACTGAAAGATGGGGCTTTTTTATCTTCCTCTCACTCAAAACCAGAGAACTTTTTATTTCCTACAACAGGAATTTTTTTAATAGATAAGGATTCTAAATTGCTTTACACCCTTTATTTTGGCTGACACCAACTGTCAAAGGTCGAATAGAAGATTTTCCCCATTACATTTTACACATATGAACACAAAATTCAGAATTATGCATATGTTTCAAATACAAATCCCAAAAAGAAAGAACTGTGATTAAACCATTGTACATGATACCAGGTAGCTAGATCAAGTTCGGTTTCATCTTAGTCTTAAATTCAAACTGAATTACTTGAAAATTCAAAAGTCTTACTTCAAATTAAACATTTCAAACTTTACTTAATTTACCTTTACATGAAATAGACTTCTGTTTCCATAATAAGTCACCAGACATTGTGCAAATTTAAAGAGTTCAAAATAAAAAAGTATTGTATTTTGGCATATCATCTCAATAGTGAGACACTGTGACAAATTACACACAATCTCCTGCATCACACTCAAAGATGAGCAAACAAAACTGCACATGAGTGAATCCAGGCTACTCTGCCTTTACAATGCTTAATTCTGTGATGAATATATAAAATTGCACTCTGTTATTATATGCAATTATTCAAGAAACGACAACATCAGAGCATTTCTGGAATCCCTTCTAAAACATATACTTGAGCAAATTATGTGATTATTTTGTTACCTTGGTGTTGGACTGAAACCTCCCTCAGCTGATTGAATAACCACCTCAGTGACATAATATTTAATGGTACCTAAAATGGAAAAAGTATTTTTTAACTGTAACAGAATAACCAACTTAGTAAGATTAGACTGTAAGTCACCATATCACTACACTAGTCAAGTATTTGTTTAGTAGTCAATTAAGAGGTGCAGCAGACAATTACATTTTGCTTGGGTTTGTAGGAGTATGTAAGCAACCATAACAAAAAAACCTACATTGCCTGAAGAAAACTGCTCCAAGCTAATTACAAGATCAGCAATTTCTCATTCATATTGATCTTTGTTTAATGCTGGGAACAATCATCTTGAAACCAAGCAAGCAAGAGCTCAAGCCAAACCCAAAAGATGAATTGAAAGAACTTTCCTAAAGCACTGAGATCAGCATAGCTTACATAAGTATTTTAGTACCCTCTGCTGCTTAGTAATGCTGCAGTGAATCACTGGAGACAGTTTTAATAACAGCTCACACAGGGGAATAATTTCCTTCTTTGCTCAAAGAGCAGAATGGAACTTCTTTCCGAAAATCACACTCACTCAATGTTAACACTGCATACATTCTGAATTTCAATGTAACTGTCCACCAAAAGCTCCACTAAGACAGCTTTTCACACTAAATGGAGGTGTTTGAGGAGATAATTTAACCTCCATCCATGAAGGCAGGTCAAAGATGATCACATCGAAGATCTGGGTCTGTGCTGCAAATACAGCCTAACCAGAGGGCCAGCAAAACAGGTTAAGAGTCATAAATTCATTCTACTAAGTCTCAAGATGTGAACAACTGGAAGATTAATTTGGTCCACAAGTTTTAAGGATGGAAGGGTTTTATCTGATCTCTGTCCACACATATCATTAAAACTTGATGAAAGCAAATATTTCAGAAGCACACTTTAATCTGTTTTAAACCCTCCAAAGGCTTGGTAACCCCTTCTCCAGGTAAATACTACACTTTCTAAATTATCTTCAGTGTTAGGAAGTTATATTTTACCTCTAAATTTAATTAAGTCTGCTCCATGCTGTGTGAGTTCTTGGAGACAGGAAGAAAAGACAGTTCAGTCTCTCTAGTTCCTCAGCCATTACCCTGAGTAAGGAATTGGTGCTACTGCTACAAGGGGATTGGGAATTCAGATGTTTGCTTGCAGAGGGATAGAAGCTGTGATTTCCCAAGAAAAAAAAATCATACAAGTAAATGTGGAGAGTTGGGGGAAGGAATAGCCCATGGGGGAATCTCAAGGCTGAACCTGGTCTCCACAGCTACAGCACTCTAATCCTGCTTTATCTTCAAAACACTGATACCTGCTCATGAGGAAGCACCAAAGCATGCCAGTCTAAGTTTGCTCTCTAGTCTCCTTTCACAGAGATGGTTCTGCCTAGACTTACATCATCCATCTCTTTTGTGCTCTGAACTCTACCAAAATCTCCTGTACTACTGAAGAAACATGGTCAAAACAATGGAAATCCTAACTTCAGCCATGTGCAGAGTGCATACCAAATCCCTGCA
The DNA here is from genome assembly GCF_028018845.1 of Melospiza georgiana. Taxonomy (NCBI): domain Eukaryota; kingdom Metazoa; phylum Chordata; class Aves; order Passeriformes; family Passerellidae; genus Melospiza; species Melospiza georgiana. The sequence continues at coordinate 104,185,756 of NC_080432.1, read as the reverse complement.
TATTGATAGTGTTTGCCTTTCCCCACTCCCACTGATCTATTACTCATGACCTTGTTATTCATGCTCTTTTCCCAAAGTCACATCTTGCTTTGAGGGCTTTCAAACATTGTACCTTAAATTTGGTTTCATTAAAGCCTGTATTGTTCAGATCCCTGTACAGGACAATCAGAACATTCTGTAACAGAAGACACAGAAGATCTTCTGTCCTGTCTCACCTTATGGCATTTCTTAAACAGACTTTGCATTTTCTGAGACGTTTTTATATTCACCAGATCTCTGAACTGAGGCAGGCTCACACTGACTGATGCAGTGGAAGAGAGCAAAGATGAAAGAATGAATCCTGCTAATAACAGTCTTATCATTGCTTCTCTGCCAAGAATAGCTGAATTTTAAAAACAGCCAGACCCTCTTCTTTACACCACTTCAAGTAAACCCTGCTGATCCAATATAATTACATCTTTTAAACCAATAATCTCATCAGCTCATCATCGGATGAGGCATAACCTGTTTCTTTGAATAGACTTCCTCCCCACAAAACCAGGCTGTCTGTTAGCAATCTTCAGCTTCTAGTTGTGTTGGTCAAGTTCTGAATTACCTTTCACTCATTCTGTAGAACTGACAGGAAAACAAGCAACCTGTAGTTTCTCAAATCTCCACTTTTACTGGGATTTCTAGTAAACTGGAATCATGCATTGAGTCTTCCAAAGATTTGGAATTAGCCAAATATTCCACAGAAACAAAGACAACCAAAATTCCTGCTGAAAGTAATGTTCAAGGTCTAACACTGGAAGCAACAACTTAATCTGTTCCAGAAAGGAATGAGACAAACACACAGGAATAACACAGCACCTTATTGATAAACTATTTTCCTTCAGTGTTTTTAACCTCCAGTGATCAATGGTTGATGCAGTCAAGTCTAGTTCTGTTTGGACATCTCATACCTGATGAAACTGTTTCTCCCAGCATTGTCTTGCAGCGCTTACAAATTACTCTGGTATCTTCTTTTGACTTCTGTAGGACAAAAAAAAAATCATTTAAACGTCACTCAGATATTCTGAAAACGGAATGCGCAGCTTAGCATAATTTACAGAGCAGACAGGAAACTTTTTACTCGTTTCTGTCCTCTTTATGTTTACATGCACACATATTTGCCTTAACAACTTCAGCTTTCTACACTTGGACTTGCTTGCATGTTTCATACTAATTTTAAAATCTAGCAATATATCCACACAGCACAATCTGTAATGGCTAACAGGAGAATCTTGTAATGTTGAGTGACTGGATGATAAAACGATAAACTACATTTGATTGTGCTAAGGGTAAAATAATGCACCAGAAATTAAGTACTCCCTAATATATACATGAAATAGTATGCTGCAATGTGACTACCATTATTCAGTAACAAGTTCTAGTAACAGTTCACTGTGGACAGTTTTATAGGAGTTGAATACCAACTCAATGTTCAGCAGAGAGCAGAAAATGTCTGCAGATTATTTTGAGTTACTAGGAAACAGGAGAAATACAGCAGGATATGCCAGAAAGGTGCAGTGGATTCTGTTCTTGAACAACCCTTCTCCCTCTATTCAAACTAATACAGAAAAGGTATTGACAAAGAATAACTGTCAGAAGTGCAAAACAGTTTCCATATGTAACATGAAAATACATGTAGCAGGAAAACATATGGAAGACAGAAAACTGAGGGGTACCATTGAGATAGCTAAAATCAAAAATGTTTAGGAAAAGCTGAACAGAAAAAAAAACAAAACATATTCCCTCATAGCTCATGCTATGAAATTCCAACCCTGTTTGTATCAAAAAAACAGGAAGGCATTTGTCACACGATGCATAATACAGTTTAGTACTCACTATAGGAAAGCATTTTTCATATTAAAAGTATAAACAAGTTCAAAAGGTCTTCATAAATTCAGAGCAAGCAATGTCATCAAGGGTCTATTAAAAATAAAAAATGTGGATAAAAATATCTAGGAGTCTCTACACTCTCCAGAACATCACTGAATATTTGCCTTAGCTTTATGCATCTATTACTGCCCTGTGGAGAAGATCTCACCTCCAGATGAAATCTACCCTATTAGACTCCTACTAATTACAGTGTTAACATTGAAATTCAATACATCAAACAAGCAAGCACAATTTTTACTTTAATCCAAAGTCTAAACTTCAGAACTGGTTCTGTGTGGGCTTATTAACCTGGGTGTAGCAACTAGAGCTCTGATCTGAAAGCAGTACACATATATATAACCTTAATGATGGTCAAAAACAGAGAACCAAACTAACAACCTGAGAGCTGACTATGTTGGAAGTGCAGCCTCCTTGTTATGGAGATCAGGAAAAGAATCTGACTCATATATATGCAGTTATTCCCTTTCCCAATTCCTACCTTGCTAGTCCTCTCAAACATATGCAGTGAAATCATTTGCTCAGTGTGAAAAGCAAGGACAAACAGACATGGTTTTGTGTAAGCCAGTGTTTCAGACTGGTACAAATACTGCACAGTACAAGCACAGAATACACACTACTTCCTTGAAAGCTACAATTTGAGTATTTTTTTTCTGACTGTAGTTACAGGTGCTGACTGAGAACTGTGCCTAAAAACATCACTAACTCCGTGTATCATGCTTCAATGGAAAAAGGGATAGTTTTAGCTCAACTAATTAAAACAATTTATCTGTTTGACAACTTGCAGCTGCTGGCAATCTGCAGATGCAGGTGGATCACAAGCCTAATAGTTTCTGTTCCTATTCCTAAGGATCCCTGATATGGTGTCAGGAAAGATATTTTCCCCCAGAGATACTATTAAGATGCTGCAAAACCATGTGACATTTAAGAACTATGTTACACTGGAAGACTAATAGATGTGAAAAATATGTTTGTAATGGATGGATGCTGTCTTGGTCCCACTGGAGTCTGGAAAAAGTTGTTTAAGCATCTCTGGTACATTCCTGCTACTATTTTGGTCATAGGCAAACACTTTCCAAAGAACTGCAATGCAATTAAAAAGGAACTTTCATACTGGGGCAGACTGCAACAATATTCTCTAAAATGAGAACATTTATGCCAATAGCAATCTGTCTTGCCTGTAACTTTCTATTACTCATATTATGGAAGAATTTTCTGCTCCAGTATGAGGGTTTTTTTCCTTATTAGTCTAGCTTCTGCTGGATCTAACAGTTGTGCTCATTTGCTTGGCAACTGAGTGATGCTGGAAATAAGCAAACACAGAAATGAGAATTCATTGCAAGTGTGAAAGATGTAGAAAAAGGGATTGGATACAAACAAGGAACAAATTCTCAACTTCGATGCAAGTATAAGGAAGCAAACATGAAAATTCATCACACTAAACTGCTACTGTATGCCCCTGACATAAAACAGCCTCCTCCCTCACTCAACAGTTCTGCTGTTATCCTGGTTCAACCAACATCTCAATAAAATCTTTGTTCCACATCCTTTTATTATGTTTCTGCTTCCAAATCAATCCTTTACTCACAAACATTCTCTTTGATCAAGAAGTGTGCAATATGAACTCCATGAGCACTGCCTCTTCCCATATTTATTCCTGGTGTTCTAAGATTTCTTTTAAGACTACTGAAATGTGAGAATTCATTTTGGCAAGCACTGGCAGAAAGCGTTGTCCTCTTGGAAATTTGGTATCATCTACTCCACCTCCTTAAGGAAACTTAGAAGAAATAACTCCATTGTCACAGAGTTGAGCCAAAGTAATCTGCATCTGCCATGCTGATACCTTTCCAGCATATCAGTCCTTATTTTCCTCTCTGCATATTCTGTTCTTCAAAGAACAATGGAACAAGAAACCAAAGGGAGCAAGCTGCAAGCCTTGCAGATAGAACCACAGGACAGAACTGCTCCCCATGTAGAGGGGTTGCTTGGAGCACCCCAACAGCAGCCACTGAACTGCAAGAATCCTGATGACTCTTTCTGGGGATAATACATATCACTATAAGCAGCAGGTAGAAATCAGGGAGTCTGGTTCTTAAGAGATTAAATGTTTCATGCTGGAAGTCTCTACAGAATAAGCCATCAATTTTTACAGACACAAATTGCCAAGGCAGCAGTGTAGACAGTTTAATACTTCAAATTGTGAGAAAATACAGCATGTGTAGGCCCAACCTTTGTCAGGACAAATGCAGAAAAGCAGTAGATTAACAGAAAAGGCTTTATGGAAATGTAGGTTTTGGTGAACCTGAGTTTCTGGACATTCTTCTGGCAGAAGAAAAAAGATCATTGCTTGAACTTTCATACAGGTGCTAGATGTCCAAAAGTAAAGCACTGAACTGTCTTTCTTCATGGGTTTAATCCCACCACTGAAACATAAACACCAACAAATGGTGATGGGCAACATCAAATTTTGATGTTTCTAAGGCAAATGACAGCCTTCTTCCTACAGACTTGGTTGATGAATCTATCTTACCCTGGAACACCTCAGAAATATCAACATGAAGAGCTATAATACAGGATGGCAGGTTCCTTTCACTAGACAGAGCAAACAAACTCAATTTCCTTACTGTCCTTTAAGAACCTAAGTCAGCCACATCTAAATGCAAAGCACACATTCTGATATTTCCAACTCTAAAAAAAATGAGAGAAAAAAAATACCACTTCTCTTTAATCATAGTCAGGATTATGCCTCAACTCACAGTATAAGAAAAAAACAAAACAATTCCAATTCAATTTCCACCTCATTCTTTGCTCCACTACCCTTTAACAAACACCTAACCCATCACAGTTATTAATTTACTGAATTCTGATGATAATTTTGGGGGAAAATATTTGGGTTTAGAACTACATAATTAAGTAGCTTCTGTTTCTAGTACTAAGTTCTACTTGCATACTGAGGTCAGTATCAAGAGTGTGGTGTGAGCTTTAGAAAATGTAAAACATAGCCTGGAATATTTTCTGGCTTCTGTAGAGTTGAACGTCAAGAACTCCCTATGACCTTCAGAACAGTTCTGTAATACATACAAATTAAATAAACTAGTTAAAAAAAAGTACTTTACAATGAAAAAGTCCAAATAACTTCACCTAAGAACTATTTGAAGAAAACACTTTACCAAGTTGGAGTCACTCTGCGAAACACAGCGTGCAGCATCTGAGCAGCACATGGGAGATTCAGGCACACGTGATTCATTTCTTGAATTCAACAGAAGAAAAGTGTCTCCAACAAAACAGTCACCATGCTGAGGGTGCAAAGTTCTTTTGGCAAAGGGGTCAGGGTGACAACACCAATCTTCAACTAAATCACTCCAGTTTTCACTTGGTAGAGGAAGAACTCTGAGAAATTTCCTTAGAGGGAAGAGAAGACAAAAATTTCAGTTATATTATATTTCACTTCTAAGACACTTAAAGAGAGTTTAGGCTTGCTACAAACAGTGGGGGAAGTATGGCATTTTCTCAAAAGGAAGTGCTTGGCTCTCCTTCCAGACAAAGGCACTTTATTTGGGTGAATTCTGAGAAAGCAAAGGCTGATTTTCCTGCCAAATCTGTGATGAAGCATTTCCCAAGGGTGAATCTTCAATGATTTAAAGGCAGAATTTGACACAGTCCTCTCTTGAAATGAATCACATGCAAAAATGAAACAGTTCTACCCAGTCATGAAAAATATGACAATGAGCATTTGCAACTACATTTATTATTACTTCTTGTACAGTTCCCTTGCATCAAATGTTGCTATAAAACCAATAGAAAAAGACTCATGCCACAGCAAGATTCAGCATATTGTCTCATATACCAGACTTGAAAAAGCTAAAACCTGAAAAAAATACCACAGTGCATCTTCAATAAAAAAACCCAAACAAACTAAACAACAAACAAAGGATAATTCAATCTTAATTTAGATTCAGATAGTCAGATCTGACTTTCAGAAGTCATATACAAAAAAGGCAAATCCCTTTCTACTGGGTAGCTGTAAGGACCAAGGATACTGTCTCTGGAAAAATACTTTGATTTCATTATCAGTTGTATTGGATTTGCATTTTCTGCTCTCCTTGAATGGTTACCCTATTTCTTAAGCTGTCGCTCGAAATCTTCACCAGAGTTTCTTGATTCTACTCCTTACTTAAAACTTGCAAATACAACTTTGCTTATGGTGCTAATTTGCAAATAAAAACACAGCTGCTAAGCCAAAAGTTAGACATCCTCCCTTTCCTGCAGTTCCCAGACTAACATTTTCTGAAGATGTCATTTCTTCCCACTGTAGCTTCTGGGCCCTTTTAAATTGTTCTGTGGGTGAAAGAAAAATGTTTTATTTTAAAAAATCCTTTTTATCTAGATCCACAATAAATTTTAAACTCTGCTTGCTCCACCTGCAGATGAAAGTTGGAATAACTGATCCTCTGATGCAGCTTTACCAAAACTAAGTAAGATCACCTCTCAGCACTGCCCATGTTTGTCTTCATTTTCTGTGGTCTTATATATTGTTTGAGAGACTACTCAGTCCTGCCAAAGTGACAGTTTAGTTCTGATGTTGGTCTAATTGATTCTTCATCAGCCTTTACAATTAGTTCCGGTGCCTGGACTCACACTGCAAAAAAAAGTCTTTGTATTGCTTTTTATACAAAAGTAACAAAAAGCTCAGTGATGTTCTTACAGGGAAAAAAAAAAGACATTACCTTAAGCTGCAGACTCATGCTCTCCTCTTTCATTAAATCAATGTTTCTTTACTCTCACAGTCTACAGCATAAAGATTTTCACTTCTTTTCCAACAAAAGCAGTTTTTCCAACCAGTAGGAATTTCCTAAACAAACTCCTCCTAACTCTGAGCTACACAGAAAATAAACCATTTCCACTGTATTTTAGGCTTTTGCCACTCATGGGTGGGAAGCCATATCCTGGGTTACCAGAACTGGAAAAATGTAAAACTCATAAAAACAGAGCCTTCCTAAAAAAAAACCAAACAAAACAACTTGAGGCTACTAACAAACATGATAAATCCTAGAAAACAGGGTGACTTATCTCTCCAAACTTGCTCCTAATAACAGCTGAGTTTGTACTTGAAAATACACACCTAGGCTGCATTCACAGTCAGAGAGTAACAAACAATTCTTAGATTGGTACCTTTAGGAGTAGCTTTCTCCTGAAAGTGTCTAATACAGCCAGGCTGAATCTCCTGCTGTAGACAGTTCCCAGATTCCACCCAGAAAAGTAGTTAATTAACTTATTTTTAAAAAGTATGAAGTTGAGAACCAGTCTATAAGAGCCCTGCCATAAGGATATAACTCTTAGATGATCTTCCAGTCTAAGGTAAGTATTTGACCATAGAGACCCCTGTAAGACTGGATGAAGAAAAGTAAACCCAAATGCCATTATTAACTAATACCCAGTAATACCATTCTGTCTACTGAAAATAGTGAAAACTGGAAGTAAAATGGACTTTAGACTTTTAAACATATAATAACTGTTCAGTTTTATCAGAGAAAAAGAAAAACAACTGCCTTTCTTCAACTGCAGTTTCCATTATTTACTGCTAAAAAATCTTGCGACAGCCCAACTTGTCAGTTAACTGTCAGGCTTAACACTATTTATGTAGGAAAAGTGAAATTAGATTCCCCCTGCCATGAGTTTTTCCATGGAATATTTGTGCAGTACCAATTATTATTTGTTACATTCAGTCTCTCCTGTCCAGCTGATGAGGGAAGGGATAGAGCAGCTTTGGTGGGCACCTGGCATCCACACACCACAAGCCTTTAAGAATTTCTTCATGACAGAAATAAAATCTTAAAGACTTATTTTATATATGAGGTACACTTAGCCCAACTAGAAGGAGAGAAAGAAAAAAGAAAGTATCCCTAAATCTTTGCAGCTCTTGCATGATGGAAGAAAAAAAATCTAATAATTTTCTCTAATGTGTGTAATGTGAGGGCAATGGAAAAGAATGAAAGAGCATAACCCTCTGAAGAGCTATCAGATTTATGGAAGGAAACAGACTGAGGCAGAGGATTTCAGAAAATACACAGAGTAAATTTTTGTGCACCAAGAAAGGATTACTTACATTTAACCCATTCCTAGTACATTTCTTAATTTAACCTTTAAAAGGAAGACTTCCTATGCAGTCTCTAACAGCAAAAAAAAAAAGCTTTAGAATAGGTTTGGGGTGGTTTGTTGGTTTGTTTTTTTTCCTTTCATTTTAACCTAGATTCCTCGTGCTTCAACTGAAGATTACTGCCACCCTCTTTGCAGCAACTTTCTAGATATTGGGACAATCTTATGTCTTCTCCACAGCCTTATCTACACTACCCCATTTATTTCTTCTTAAAGGTATGATTTTCTAGATGTCAGGTGTTTCTTATTACAGACCCCTGCCTAGTAATTCAGACTTTAATATGCTCTCTTTCACACAGTTCTGCAATTTCCCTTCAATCCTTCCACCTTTGCGGTCACTGTCACACTTAATTCTTCCTGGAGAGAGGAACATGTGAATTCTGCAGCTAGAAGTTCTGACTATGCTACTCTCTTCCTTTTGGAAATGCTGGAACAGAATGTGTTGGATACACTGGCAGCTCCACTTTTCTACTCGTGTCTTAAGGTTTTTAGCAACATTCAAGGGATTCAGAGGCTTCCTCTAAGGAGAAATGCCAAGTAAGAAGGCATGAACATGCATTCTTTTTCCTTTCTCAAAAATTCTGCTCATGTCACATTACAGGATGCAGAACCAAAAGATTTAAACTACATGGATATGAATTTGATGTGCTGAAATTCAGGAAAATTCCCACTCAGAGAAGCAAATATAAACGGGCAACATGTTTTGAAAGCAAATGTTACTGAATACAAATTAGAAGTTTCTCTACTTTACAAATGTATCAAAATAAGAGTTATTACTAGACTTTCTGATGAGACATTTCAGAAGAGAAAGTTAAGAAATCATCATTCAGTTACATTCAGCTAGCCATAAATCTATACCTATGACAAGAAAGTAACAAATTTAGAGAATGGGACATATTTGTATTACTGTTTTGAGTATTAGGAGCCACACAGATCATAAAAGGCTGTAAATACACCTCTAACAATTCTCATATATTCAGCTGAAGCCCTCAAAATTGTTCATTAGAAGAGCTAGACAATGCAGCACCTTTTTATTAAAATTCTCATTCACTCTGCAGACTTTTTAAGGAACAGAGATAAGGACGAGTCACAGAGCTAAGACACAGCTCCTGTTTCTCAAATTTAGCATCCCTGAACTATGTGGAGGCAGGCTTTGCTTAAAAGATAATAGGAAGCTGTGGTCAATATCCCCATTCTGAGCAACCACTTTATAATTACAGCATGATGACTGAAGGAAATGCATAAGAGACTGAAAAGAACTGAAAAGGATACCTGAAATACAGAGAAAGAAAAAAATCAGGGAGCAAATGAATAAACAGCTAAAAACTGCTTCAGGTAATTTTGCTTTTTGTCATCTGCAGTGCTTCAAATGTGTTCTTGTCTACCAGTTTCAAAATAAATAACTTTTAGCTGTCTCAAAGTACACAAAATAAACATGAATACCAATCACAGTGGCATTTATTGCTATAAATACAAGACACTGCAGTACTCACCGGTCGCTCACTACGATGTCACCACAGGACTGACAGTAAAAGATGTAATTCTTGTTGGGTTTCAGGCTTTCCCTCAAAGTAAAAACCATATCTATAGATGGAAGGAAATATATTAATCTTCAAAATAATGTAAAATTTTCAATCACTCGTACAAAAAAATCTTGCCAAATACCTCAAACCAAAAAGGATAAATCTAACAGACAAAGGCTGACATTTTAAACACAACCCTAATTTTTTTAAAAGCAAGTATTTAGATTTAGGAAAAACTTGTCATCTCCACCTCATGCCCCATATTACTAAGTAGGAACTGTATATGTGAATAATTATTTTCAAGGTGCAAATCTTCTTTAGAAGGGAAACTGAAATATTGATATAATTGCAGAGATTATAAAAATCAAAATTCAATGCCACTCTTTTGTAATGATATTTCTGACAATCAGTGTCTCTGCAATATGAGGGGATATGTTACACAAATAGTCAGGATGGGGAGCAGGGTCAGACACTAGTTTTACATTTGCAGGCAGGTAAGAAACCAACCACTGTGGAGCCACTCCAGGAAAAGATAGTGAGCAACGGCCTCTGCAGGCCAGGAAAGCAAAAAGAGTCTCACAAAAGGCAGCTCAAACAACTTCTCCAAAGTAAAAAAAAGAAGTTATAAAAGTCTCCCTAAATTATCTGGCAACATTAAGTGGAAGAAAAGTAAAACTTTAAGTCCAGCTGTAGGTATGAATATGCTTTGCATCAGCTACTTTCTCAAAATTAAGAATCAAAGTTTACTCTCAGCACTGACATTCAGTATTTGAAATTTAGGATACAATCAAAGAGAAAAGTACTTTAAAATGTTCCAGAATTTCAACTATTTTGCATAATAATATAAAACATCAAAGGGTAACTAAGACTATCCAATATACATGTTGATTACCACCTCGTTCACATATTTATTTTTCACTAGCATGACTTTCCAAGGTTGATTTTTAAAAGTGCATCGTTGGTCTTTTGAAACATTAACATGTGTTAATAGGACACATTAAGTGATTTTAGTATAACTGAGTTGTCAAAGCACAGGCATTACAGATAAATGTACAGATGCCATCTCAGCATACTCACAGAGTATTCCAATGTGTTTCTGGTGCTGCATTACTGTATATTACGTATTTTATCATCCTTTTCTACTTTAAAAGCTTAGAATGCCAATTTTGTGTTATTTAATATATCTTTCTGTGTCACATAGTATTAAATAAATCTAAACATATTGAGCTTGGATGCCAGGATGAAAGAAGGCAACAGCTGTACTCTCATGCCTTCTATTTATTGCAAACACATCCTAGACCTGAATTAGCATCATGGAAGTAAAGAAGGTAACTTTGCAGATGTTACCTGTGACATTAACCTCTGAAACCCCAGCTGTGAGAATAATGAGTCCCAACACAAACCCTTTATGATTAAGTGGTTAAGGATGGACAAGCATAGTGGTTGCCTGGATGAATCAGATTACTCCATTACCGACAGGATGGGGAGGAATGGGTACAAATTTAAAGAAAGAGAATTTAGGTTAAATATTAGGAAGAAATTCTTTACAGTGCGAGTGGTGAGACACTGGCACATGCTGCCCAGGGAGGCTGAGGATGCCCCAACCCTGGCAGGGTTCAAAGCCTGCTTGGGGAAGTCCTTGAGCAGTCTGATATAGTGGGATGTATCCCTGCCAATGACAGCGGGGACTTACGACTAGATGATTTTTGAATGCCGTTCCAACCCCTTAGCATTCTATGATTCTACGATTTTCCGCTACCAAATGCGGAATAGGAGAGAAAGAAAATCACTTTGAGGTACTATGGGGAAGCACAGGAGGGGAGAACTGCGAGCAGATCCCAAACACACCGCGGTTCCCTTTCATTGCGTCATTTCTGCACTTTCAATTTCTAAAGCTGACAATTCCAGAAGGTGTTTGCCCTACAGAATCCACACTTCCCAGCCTCTCTCAGTTAAACCTCCCATGTCCCAGGTCGCCATCCCCCCGTTCCGCATCTCCTGCCCCTGCCCGGCCCGGCCCCTGCCCGCCCTCACCGGCGGCGGGCGGCGGGCCGCGCAGGCGCACGCGCAGGTGCAGCCCGTCCCCGCGCAGGCGCCGGAGCCCGCGGCACGAGGACGGCGCCAGGCTGACCCCTGCCGGCAGCGCCGCCGCATCGCAGCTCCCGCCGCTCCTCACTTCCACGGAATCCGCGCACACCGACACCTCCACCGGCGCGCTGGGGATCTCCGCCGCCGCGCTGCGGAGGAAAAGCAACGGGTATGCCTCGGGAAGGAGCTGTCGGGGTGCGCTGCTGCTTTACACAGGCCGGCCCGCAGCTCCCCCGCAGCCCGAGTCGCGCCCCGAGATCCACGTGGTGAACGAGGAGCAGCCGAGAGAAACAATGCACCGTTCTCAGGAAAAATTTATTTGCACAGTAGTGCCGAGCCGAACAAGCAGGGGGAGGCGCCCGCAGGCAAGCCGGTCCCCGCGCTGAAGGCTAAGGACGCCGAAAGCCAGACCCGCCGCGCCCCCCGGCTGCCCCGCACGGCCCGAGCGGCGGCGGGCGGCAGCGCCCCGCACTACCGGACAACCAGCAGCGCGCTCTGTGTCGCCCGCCTGATCTCCATGAGGAACGCTGCCGCCATGCCGGCCCGCGCAGGAAGGGGCCGCTCTCCCGCCGGCGCAGGCGCGCTACCGCCGCCCGCCCGTCACAGCGCCGCCTGCGTGGGATCGCCGAGCCCCCCTAAACCACATCACCCAGCGCTGCATTCGGGTGCCTCCTGAACACTTCCAGGGATGGTGACTCCACCACCGCCCTGGCAAATCCATTCCAGCCCTTGACAGCCCTCGCGGTGGGAAAGATTTTTCTAATGTCTAATCTGAACGTCTCCTCTATCACTTTAGGGGCATTCCCGCTAGTCCTGTCAACAGTAGGCAAGGCAGAAGAGACCGACCCCCAAAACCTTTCAGGCAGCTGTAGAGAGCAGTGAGGTCCCCCCGACCCTCCTCGAGACTAAACAACCCCAACTCCTCAGCCGTTCCTGAGACTGAGGCTAAGACAAGTTTTCTAGAGCCCTCTTTCCCTTCTCTGGACACGCTCCAGCACATCAATATTCTTTTTAAACTGAGGGGTCCAGAAACTGATCACAGCACTGGACGTGCGGCCTCACCATTGCGAAGCACAGAGGAACCACCACTGCCCTGGTCGTGCTGTCCACACTGTTCCTGATACAGGCCAAGGTGCCACTGGCACTCTTTGCCACCTGGGCACCGCTCGTTCCTACGGCGTCAGCCATCCCCCCGATCCTTCTCCGCCGAACAGCTCCCAGGTCACTCCTCCCCAAGCCCGTAGCACTGCATGGCGTGGCTGCGATCCAAGCGCAGGATCCAGCACCTCCGTCCCGACGGTGGCAATGGCGGGAGGGTGTCCCGGGGTCTGCTGCGCCCCCATCTTGGCCGCTGCCGGCCGTACAGTCGGGCCTGGGAGCCCAGGCATGAGTCCCTTCGGGTCCCGAGCCCCAGGGTCCAGGTCTGCACAACCGGCCGGTCTCACGGGGCTTTCTTATGCCCAATCTCTTCTGTGTCAACACCGGGCTGTCGCCTCCTGCTTTCGTGCCACACCACGGCCGGGAGGAGCCTGGGTCTGTTCTAGCGGAGACCTCCCCACAGGAGCTGTGGGCTGTGCCTGGGGGTGTGTGCTGCGCGTTCGTAGCCAACAGGGTTGATCATAAACTGTTTTAGCTGCTGCTGAATGGTGTCTGCACACTGTTAAGGCCTCCTCAGGGTCTCACTCCACACCACCCAGCAAATAGGCTGGAGGTGGAGAAGAGCCTGGGGCAGGGGAAGAGGTTGTACAGCTGACCTGAATCGACCAAAGTGATGTTCCATGGCACATTACATCACTCGTGGCACAGTGATGTATAAAAACTAAAGACTATGCCCATAAAAACTCAGGGCATAGTCTTTCCAAAGTGACCGTTGCTCAGATACTGACTGAACATCAGCAGTCTTGTTGTCAGAGGTGGTGAGTGATTGTCTGTGTGTTTGGGGGGATTTTTTGTTCCTCTTTCCCTCATCCTCTTAAAACATCATTGTCTTAACCCACAGCTTTTCATGCTTTTGCTCTTCTGGTTCTACCCCTGAGCTGGCAGCTGGCTGGGGTCACCCCATCATGACCACAAAGTTCAGTTTGTGCAGAGGCCTCTGCTGAGACTGATGAGACTGCTGCCAGGCTCCCCAGTACTAGGGACTGTGTCCTGTGGCACCACTACTCACCCCCTGCCTGGTGAAAAAAAACCCTTTCCACCCTTTCTTGCAGCTTTAGAAGTCTTTCTGAATTCCTCCTGATCCATGTGCATCAGCTTTTGAATGCTGTCACATTGAACTCATAGCAAACCCAGGCAGCTGCTGCTCAAGGGTGAGGTTTTCTACTGCCTCTCATGAGATCTTTTATCTGGACTGTAAGTGCACCCTGACACACCTGTGTGACTTTCCCTTACCCTATGAACACTGTCACCACTGCACACTTCATCCAGGATGCCACCCTCACAGTACATAAGAAGTTGATGCTCAGTATTCAAGAACACCACAGAAAGAAACTTCCACTTGAAAATATGAGTCTTTCTGCAATATTAGAAGTGGTTATTTTTTAAGAAGTCACAAGACCCTCTGTGGTTGCAGAGAGTTATTTGAAAACATAATCTGCAAAGCTTCAAACAAATAGGCAAATTTGCACAGGTTACTTTTATAGCAATGTATGATCAAATAGAGGATTATAGTGAAATAATCCTTAGTCCTTGGAGTTATCAAAACCAAGTAGGAGAGTCCCAAAGAAGAAAACGGAGTAGGGTTAGATTTTGTGGGGAAAAAATACAGCAGGCAATAGACAGTTTCAACTGAGTTATTTTGTTGTTTTTTACAAAGCATGAATTTACTGAAGTATTCTAACATGGGACTGTACTGTCTACATGCTGTTCTGAGTGTGGTGGTGTGGGGTTCTGTTGTTGTTTGTTTCCTTTTTTTTAAGGAAGAAAAATAATTAGTCCAAATTGTGGGTTTCATTTCCAATTACTTCACAAACAAATTTATATTGTGAACTAAATTGTTGTGGACAAGTAGGTCATACATCAAACATAAACCCCATGTAATTATAGGAAACTTGACTCCTAGTATTAGTAAAAGGGCCTTTGATGTTACAAAGGCTTACCCAAAGCTACGAAGTTATGAATAATCCTAAATATTCACAGGGTGTGAGCCTCACTTATTCAAAATTGTCTATTATAGGTTTCTCACCATTTCTGCTGTGAAAAAATTACAGAGAAAGGAAGGTAAATTTCCTACAGAGCAAGTGCATCTAACATCAGTGCTGCACCCAGCCCAGTATTTTGACTCCAACATCAGTAAAATAAGGTACTAATAAGGAAGAGCTCTGTAGTGTGGTTGTTTCCAGGTACTTCCCCTGTGGGGATATCCCTACCCAATTCCTTCAGTGTCCACTTATGGAGGTGTTTGTCATCAATATGAATAATGTATCCTTCAACCTACAGATAGTGTCCAAGTCCCCAGCCCCTGGTGCCAATATGTTCTAGAAGTTTTCTCCTTTGCAGAAAAGAATTTTCTGTGCCTCCTCATTCTCATACTGTGGGGGTTGGTTAACAACAACTTTGTTGCCTTTCATGATTTTGTAGAATTTGATCAATCCTCTCCTTTGCCTTCTGTTTCTGCATTGAACAGTCACAGTCATTATTGCTCTTGCTGTAATATAGCAGTGACATCTCTCCCCAGTGTCTTTCCCAATTTCTCTATATCTCTCTTGAGCTGTGAAGACAAGAATTGATGCTGTAATCAATCTGAGGCTGCACCAGCCTTTTACACAGCAGCCAGACAACTACCTCTGTCTTGTTCTCAATATTCTTCCCAACGACATGCAATGTTTTTTTGATTGCCACTGCACATAAATTCGATGAGGCAATTTGAAAGAAGTGTTTTGGAGCTCTGAGCTGTAACTGCCACTACTAAATTCAGCACAAGGGAAGCTTAGACATCCAACCACTCTGCAATGCAGTAGCATGTGAAAGCACATGGTCAGTTATGGACAGTCACTTCCCCTCTGTGAAGTCCACCACTGTTAAATAGCTCTAAAAGCATGACCAACCTAGTTAAAAATTACTTCTCAAAGGCATTTATAAGTATCTTCAAAGAAAAAAAAAATTAAGTTACCATTTTAATAAAAATACATGACACGTAGAGTCCTACTTGATGCCTCAGAAAACCAGTGGAAATTGTCAGCTTTCCAAAAAGTTACTATTTTTCATTTACTGATTCCTGGTATAGTTTAATGAGAAAAGGAATTGCATTTACTCTTTATTATTATCCCAAGTCTGGAAAATAAAATTAGACTTCATTAAATATTGGCTGGCAACGTAAGTCACTGAGTAGACGATTTATAAATATTATGAGATTTTCCCCTGGCAATATTTTAGAAATATGTGTCCTCAGACAAAGCCTACAATATTAATCATGTAAGCTGAACACACCTTTTTTTTTTTTCTTTTGCAGTTACTCAAGTAATTTATAACCATAAGCTCTGTTTGCTATTATGAAGCTTGCTTAAATTTGAGAACTGTAATGATGACTTAAAATGAACAGATTACAGTCTAAGAGCTGTACCCTTTGTACTGTGGAACTGGCCAGTTGAAAAATCACTCTTGCAATGCAGTAAAATGTCCTTTGAACACCGTCCTTGTGGGCACCCATACACTTTCATGTGTAGTAAGGATTCAAGCATACTAATCACAAGAAATTTTAGAAAATTCCCATTACAGCTACTGCTAACATAAGGTAATATCACATCATGGCATCACAGACCAGTTTGGGTTGGAAGGGACCAGGTGAGGATTGGCCTCTTCTGCCAGGCAGCCAGAGACAGGACAAGAGGACATAGTCATAAGCTGTGCCAGGGGAGGTTCACGTTGGACTTCCAGAGGCAATTCTTCACAGAAAGGGTGGTTAGACATTGGAATGGGCGTCACATTCCAATGGAGGTGTTTTAAAGAAAGACTGGACACGGCACTCACTTCCATGGTGTGGTTAACATGGTAGCATTTGATCATAGGTTGGACTCGATGATCTTAGAGATCTTATCAACCTAATTGATTCTGTGATCTTAGAGATCATCTCCTTCCAACCTCCGCTGCCGTGAGCAGGGACACCTTCGACTACAGCAGATTGCTCAGAGCCCCATCCAATCTGGCCTCGAGTACGTCCAGGCATGGGCCATTCACAGCTTCCCTGGGCAACCTGTAGCACTATAATTTTCTAAAGAAGCCCCCACTTTCCATGTTTACCTGCGCTGTATTTGTAAGCTCAGTAGATAGCGGGCGAGATAAGCAAACACGCGCTCCCGCGGAGCCCGCGTCCCGCCAGGGGGCGCAGCGCGGCTGAGCGCGGCTGAGCGCGGCGGGCGGGGCGGGCGCGGCGCGGGGCACGCCGGGAGCTGTCAGGGCGGCGCGGGGGTGCCGGTGGCGGTCGGGCTCTTCCGGCTTGGGTCGCTCAGGTAACGCCGCTCCCTCCGCTCCTTCCCCGGGGTCTTGGTGCGGGCACGCAGCGCGGCCCGGCGGCGGCTGCTGCTGCCCCCGCTCCCCTCCCTCCACCCCCGTCGCCGTTCCGGTGTTGGGGAGGGTCCGCCCCTGGAGCCGAGCCGAGCCGGCCCTCTGCTCTGCTCCGCTCCGCTCCGCTCTGCCCTGCTCTGCCCTCCCCTCCCCTCCGGCACCGTCGTGGCGGAGGGCGGGCGGGCCGTACTAGGCTGTGTGCGAGGGGCAGGTGCTGAGGAGCCCGGGGAAAGCGGTTATGGCCTGTTAGTTACGCTGCATCCATTGACCTGTGGCAGCTGTCCACGCTCCCCACCGCGCTCTGTCCCCCCGCAGCGCGCCCGGGTGAGTTTCGGGCTGCGGAGCCTCTGCCCCCGCCCGCACCGGCGGCGGCCGGCGGGGCCTGGCTTCGCCCTTCGTGGTGGAGCTTCCCCAGGGAGCTCTTCCCGCCTGCCTGGGAAGGAGCTTGGCGTTGGGCTGCTAGGGTCGTCCTGCTTTGACCTTGAGCGTCCAGGGGGCTGCGGGCCTCTTTTAGGTGAGATTCCCGGTTGCGGGAGTTACTGCGTGTGGTATTTGGAAGGATACATGGGACGTACGGCTGTCACTGGGTTGTGTGATGCGGGGTTAAATTTCATCTGTTGATGCAGAGATGGCCTTAAATCTTGTGATGCCCGTTCGAAAAGCATAAATATATGACAGCTTCTGGTGTTAAACGTTTTTCAGAAATAATATATTCATACCTATGACAATAACCAGAGAAGCCTGAACAATTTATCTCTTTAAGTGACCTAAAATATGTGAGATATGAGGTGCAGGTTTTAAAGAGATTATTCTGGGTGACTCAACCGTTGTTTTTGGTGCTGATTGCAGGAACCCTTTCACTCCTAGATCTTCTTTCAGTATGCAGTAATAGTGAAAGTGTTATTGTTCTCAGGTTAACTGCAGTGTTACTGATACCTGAATTCCGGCCGTAGGAGTGTGAAGAGTTGAGAAGACTGTATCTAAGGAGTAACAGGCTAGATACTTGCAGGTAACAAGGGGGTGCATTATTAGGTTGAAGATCCTAGTCTCTTCATTTTGCTGCCAAGGCTTGGCCTGTGTTAAATACTTAAGCAGGCCTGGCTATCAAATTTGCTCTCTTTGTTTGTAGGGGGTTTTTTGTTTGTTTTGGGGTTGGTTTTGGTGGGTTTTTTTTTTGGGGGGGGGGGTTGGTTGTTTGTTTTTTGGGTTGGTTGGTTGGTTGGTTTTGGGGTTTTTTGTTTTTTTTTTTCATGTCATGGTACCTTTTCAAAAACAGGGTGGAATACAGTAGACCTTTTGGTAACAGTGTGATACCTAAATATTGTGATTATCCAAAATGTATGGTAATTTTCCAAATAGTGTGTATGAATGTTATGAGGGGGGATGTCAGTTTGGAAACAGGCAGAATATTTACAGCATAATTTGGGGTTTTGTTTTCATTGACATGAGACTTGGCACTTTTGGAAACTAAGCAGCCTGTAAGTGATGTGGGGAGAGGCTGCATTTCTAACTCACTTCCCAACTTGTTGGTAGCACCTGTGATGGTAGATATTTAAACAGCATTTTGCACAGAAAAGGTGTCTTCTGTCTTCCATTACTGGAATGGCTGTGCATTTGAGTGGATGGTTCTGTTCACAACATAGGCAGTGCTTTTCCTGTGTAAAATTATTGGCATGCCATGCAGACCATTAGAAATGCTCATTGCAAGCACAGCAAGCTGTGTGGGTAAGGTGGTGCTGTGGTTCAAGCCCAGCCAGCAGCCAAGCCCCATTCCCCTACCTGTGGTACAAGGGAGAGAATGAGAAGGATAATAGGAAGAAAACTCATGGGTTGAGATAAGGACAGTTTAATAGGGAAAGCAGCAGACACACAAGGAAACCACAGCAAGGAATGAATTCACCCCTTCCCATGGCAGGCAGGTGTTCAGCCATCTCCAGGAGAGCAGGGCCCCATCACACCTAGTGCTGGCTTGGAAGAAAACACACACCATCATTACAAATGACCCTTCCTCCTTCTCTGTATGCTGAGCATGATGTCATGTTGTCTGGAATATCCCTTTGGGCAGTTTGTGTCACCTGTCCCAGCACTCTCTCCTCCAAACATCCCATGCACCTCCAGCCTGTTCACCAGCATGGCAGTACAAAAAGTAGAAAAGGCCTTGGCTCTGTGTAACTCTGTCCAGCAATAACAAGAATATCTCTATATTATGAACCATGTTTAGCACAAATCCAAACCAGCCCCCACCAGCCACTGTGAAGAAAATGAACTGTACTCTGCTGGTGTAAGTGGGCTCAGCCTGTAATCTCCTGCCATTGTTTTCTGTTTGAATACAGGGAGGACACTTCCCTGTGTTCATCACCAAGAGAACCCTCAGTTCTCTTGGCCACCATTCCTGCTGTCCACCTTTAATGTCTTCTTGCTTAGCCAGGAATGACTGTTTGCTCTGGGTTGGCTGACTGAAAATGCTTATTAATATTCTTTTTTTCCTTTTATTTTTTTTATTTTTGTCTTTGGTGGAGCTCTATTATGTTAAATCTGCAGTGTGTAGAAGAGAACCAAGAAGAGATATGAAGTGTGTTGTTAAGATCCTCTGTTTTGAGAAGGGTTGAAAAAAGTAGGAGATAGAGGCTGCACTAAATGATGCCTGCTAAAGCATGAAATAGGAAAATGGAAGTATTTTTTCTGTATGCACATAAATTGTCTTCCAGATTAATAGC
This sequence comes from Melospiza georgiana, assembly GCF_028018845.1. NCBI lineage: Eukaryota > Metazoa > Chordata > Aves > Passeriformes > Passerellidae > Melospiza > Melospiza georgiana. The sequence goes on along the minus strand of NC_080432.1, from coordinate 104,165,853 downwards.
CACGTTGCTCTGACTTGTAGCTGAAAAGAAGCTGAATGATAAATAGAAACAGTAAGTGATATGTTTCCCTCTGAGAGGCCGAGGAGAAGAAACCCTACAGGATCAACCATTTTCTCCCAATAACTGAAACTAGAAATGAAAAGGAAACACCAAGGAGAATCATTAAATAGTTTTACTAGTCAACACATTCCTATTTTTATCAGAAACTTGTAGTTCAGTATAAGCATTAAAAAATAATTAGAAGTCAGGGAATGGTGCCTAACTGGGTTTTTCATTTGCAGAAGTTGTAGCAAATTTAACCTTTTATTTATGTCTTTTGTGGCTTACTTCTGAGGATAGGGAGAGTGAACAAGTTTTGGTCCAGGCACCATTTTCAGAATAGTCAGAAAAGGATTCTACTTTACAAATTCCTTTGGAATCTACCTCTGGAACTGGGAAACCAGATGTATTGTAAAAATGTAACCACAGTCTAGATAATGCAGAGGTATATGCACGACTTATGACACTGTTTCAGAATTAAAATCAGAATAAAATTATAGAAATTAGTTGAAACTTGAAATTAATTAATTGCTAATACCTTAGACCTCAGGGCATAGTAAAAAAGGAAGATGGACCAAGTCTTGCCCAAATGCATTGCATTAGGTTATCCAAGTAAGGTAAGGGTAAGGATATGAGAGCTCCTGACTTATGCCTTTGTGAAAAGACCTATCAGGATCATTTGGAGACAGAATGTTAAACCCACCTGAAGCTTCTTATTAAACAATGGGTATGGATTAATGAAAGGCTATTGTGAGCAAAGAATAAATGAATAAATTACCTGGCTACCACTTTTTTGCTGCTAATTTGATAGATTCTATGTTAAACTGTGTATCAGAATATTTTGAGAAGTCTCAGTGTGAAGACACAGCATTACCCTGGAAGCAAAGCTTCTCTCTCAGTACAGAGTACTGCTAGTGTAATGTAAGACAGTGAACCTCATCTAAGTCTTTTTTTTGTGTATTAAGCTGAAAAAGTTGGTAAACTCTTCTTTAAAACAAAGTGTAAAAAAAAAAACTTGTAAAAAACATAACTGTAAATGAAGTGATTCTTGTTTGAATTTATTTCATTGTTATGTTTGCTATGGGTTTTTTGCTGTTGTTTTTTTTAAATGCCTTACATATTAATTTGACTTACTAATTTGTCAAGAGTAAAAAATATGCAAGAAAGAAAAAGAATACCTCAAGATAAGTCTCCTCTCAATAAATGCTTGGAAAAGAAAAGCTGGCTAGGTAAAAAGGAATTCTCTTCAGAGGGGATATAGGGACTATTTGAAGACACGAGGCTGAAACACACAAAAGTGAAAATAAATTGCCATTTATTTGAGGAAGCCTGTCGTGTTCCTGTGCTCAGGCAGCTGGAGAGAAGATAACTATTTAATGTGGTGTACTTATCAAGCACTACTCAACAGGGAGGGCAGTGTTCCCAGGCCAGTGTGTGTGTGTGAGAGCTGGGCAGCGCTGTGCCAGGGAGAGCAGTGTTCCTTGGGCAGGGGATGTGTGTGAGAGCCGGGCAGTGTTCCCTGGCCAGGGGATGTGTATGAGAGCTGGGCAGTGCTGTGCCAAGGAGGGCAGTGTTCCCTGGGCAGTGTGTGTGTCTGTGAGAGCTGGGCAGTGCTGTGCCAGGGAGGGCAGTGTGCCCTGGTCAGGGGGTGTGTGTGAGAGCTGGGCAGTGCTGTGCCAGGGAGGGCAGTGTTCCCTGGGCAGGGGATGTGTGTGAGAGCTGGGCAGTGCTGTGCCAGGGAGGGCAGTGTGCCCTGGGCAGTGCTGTGCCGGGGAGGGCAGTGTTCCCTGGGCAGTGCTGTGCCAGGGAGTCCTGCTGGGGACTGGGAAGGCACAACGCTCCCGGCGCTCACAGGCGGTGCCGGAGCCGCGGCGAGGGCGCGGCTGTGCTCGCACCAGGACGCCCGTTCTCCCTGTGACAGGGCTTTCCCAACCCGCTGAACTTGTGGTTACCATGGATGTGGCTATGGCAGGTAAATTCCTTCCACGTCCTGTTCCGAGTAACCCCAACAGCCTTATGGCTAATAAGTTTCAGGAGCTGTTTATGAAGTGAGAACTGACAATGTGGGATGATGTTGCATGTTTGATTGTGGATAGCTGAAAAAGGCCCTACCGGCTCGGGGAGCAATCCAATCTTTTTTTGGAGCCTGGCAACAGTTTCTTTTGGTCCAGTAGTTGATACACAATATACAATGTTACACATAACTTTAGAGTAAGGATTTTATGTTTCTGTTTTGCTCAGTATTGTGAACGTGACTGGTGACTCCAGGTTATATTTCATGTTCTAGTGGAAGGTGTCCCTGCCCACGGCAGAGGAATTGGAGCTAGATGTGCTTTATGGTCCCTTCTAATTCAAGATATTCTATGATTTTAAAAAAACTTCCTAAATGTTTGTTATTGTTCAATTGTCAGCTGTGAGAATGAAATAATTATTTTTAAGACGTCTTTAATCAAATTTACACAGAGAAGTTTACACTTCTCTGATGGTTGCACTCTGATGGTTGCAACACTCTGAACACTTGTCAGATTGAGTGAATGGTAAATTTTAGGGGGTTTTTGTTGGTTTTTTTTTTTTTTCCTTCAAATGTGTAATTGAATATGAGGGAAATAGTGACACATTCTAGATTTAGACTGAAATATTGGTTGTTCAAATACAGTGGTCAACAAAGGGAAGAAGGGGACAAAACAAGTACTTGAAAGTAAGTGTTGAAGAATAATCACAATTTCAAGGAAGCTTTTTCCCATTTTTCTCTATGTTGTGTAGTTCTGACTTAAATTGCCATCTGTTTTTTAGCAAGACGTGTTAGATGTTTAGCATAATTTAGAATAAGAAGCAAGGTTATCTGGAGCTTTGTTGATTTTTGGATGTAAAATGATCACTGATTAAGCTATAACTTATTGCATAGATAATTCAGGAATCATTTGTTGTAAGACAGGAAAATGGGGAAAAGTTATTTTAGCAAGAAGAAAATATTTTAGTTAATGGTTGACCTGAGCTGTAAGAAAGAGGCAAATCATCATCTTTCATTTACTGAGTGATATAAGTTCAGATCTGTGAAATCTGAATATCTGATTTGATCTCATGAAGAATGATACTTTAAAAGTAGAGACTCTAGTGTAAAATTCTGGCATTTATGAAGTGCAAAAGTACTTAACTTTAGAAAAGATGATGTCTGTTATACTTTGCCAGAAACACTAAGGTAGCCCTGAGCAGTATGTAGGCAATGGTGCTCAAGGACTGAAAGAAAAGAAACCAGAAGTGTTCTCTTGGTGGGTCTGGAGTCAAAATTAAAATTTCATTGCAGTATATCAAACTGTTTTGTAGTTCACCTGTTATATATTGAGAAGCTGTAATAAAATAGAATTGAGTAGAGGAGTTAAAATGTCACCCTAAACTCAGTTTCTAAGAGACAATTGGAAGAGATATGTGTTTGTCCATGAGAGTGAGAAGTCTTTGGTCACTTTCTTCTCCCCTCTGATAAACAGACATAGATTGGATATTTTTTTTACTTTCAGAGAAATTGTGCTCTAAAGCATATTCATTTAGGGTTTGTTTGTAACTATAAATTTGTTTTCTTAATTAGTAACTAGAGCACCCAAATCCTTAGAAGAGTTTGTTCCTCTTTATGAACTCCTATCTAGTGTAAGCCACCCTTTGGAAGACCCTATGACAGGAATAGCAGAACATTTTACATACCTGATTGTACTTGCATCAAACTCTGCTCCGTGGTAGGTTTATTCCAGTCCTTTTTCTGTGAAGAACATGGAAAAGAAGGAAAAATGTACTCATTTTCTTTTTACTGACAGTTTGATTTTTTCTGTAATAATAAATAAACTTGTTTTGTAGCTTTATAAGTAAAGGAGAGTGCACATCCAGTTGGGTACCAAAGCCAACCTCTGTAGTACAAGCCATAGGTTCTCTTGCATTTAATTATTTTTTGCTATAACTCCCAGGAAAACATCTTGTGTTGATTTAGAAGTTGCCAGTATGTGTAATGCAGATTATTATATAGATTTGATTTAATTAAATTTTGTTGTGAAATTTGAACACCTAAAGCAGAGCTGTTTTTTCTGTGGAAAAATATAATGGGCTGTGTCCACTTGTGAATATGACTAGGTAGAAAAATGTACTGAGAAGTTATTAATCACAATATTAAATCTTACTAAGTGTTGTAGACTGTTGAAGGATACTAATGACATAATGGCTAATTATAGTTAATAATACTGCTAGGTGGGGTTCTTTTGTTTAGTTTGTTTGTGTAGTATGGGAGAGATTCTTCTTTTGTTATTCTACTGAGTAGCAATTGGCCAAAATAACAATTTCAAATGGTTCTTATTCTTCAGAAGACATCAGAGATTCCTGTTTGAAAAATTCTGAATAAGAGGACTGTGGAAGCTCAATCTACAAACAGTGTAATTAGCTGTTATTGGAAAATCTTTATCTATGGTTATAGAAGAATGTCTGTATTTTCTGTATATGAATTTTATCTGAAGAGTGTGGTGTGGGATTTGCAAGACTTACTTTGCTATTCATGTTTTTAAATGCTTCTGAGGGTAAGCAAAGCATAATAAATTACCAAATGACAAGGCTTCTGTTTTCTTTGTATTCAAATCTGTGTTTGTATTGAGTCTATTTAAATACAAATGTTTTTCTGCAGTTGCTGGCTTAATATGTGGGCACCATACACGGCTTAAAAAGCAATATAACTACAGTGAAATTAGAATTTTTTGTCATCTGCTTTTTAATTGTCTACTACTTCTTTTACTGTGCATCCCATAGCCACCTTTGAAATGGTGCACAATTTAAAAAATGCCATTGCAAAGCAGAAACCCTGAGGAATTCAAAGGAGCAAGCTTGTGAGCTCAGATTCTACAGTACTTGGAAAAAAATCTTGAGATTTCTTGAAGTGACTTGATGTATGCAGATTTGTACTCCACAATCAGCCACTGAACCTGTACCAGTATTTCAGTATTGCAGATTGGTGTGAAACATACAAATAGAGCAATTATCTGATGCTTGAAAAATACAGGAGTGGAATAGGAGCAAATCAAACCTGAAGAGGAATTTTGGGGTAAAATAGATAAAGGAGAGCTTATGAGTCAAGTCTTATAACCTTGTGATTGAATCAGAATAGAATCCAGATAAAAGCTGCATTTATGGAATTGATTTGGTGATGCTGCTGTTCCTCTCCACATTCCTTCAGCTTCAGTGAAAAACATTTAGAGCCTCTTAAACAGGTGAATAGTTTGTGTTGAGGTGAGACAGAAGGCACTGAGGTACAACAGCTGTGAAGAATGAGCACTTGCTGTGCAAACACAGCTGAAGCAGTATTGTTTGAACACGAGTTGGAGGAAAACCAACACCACCTCATCAGTGAAGGGAGCTGGAGGCTGCTCTGTGCACTGTGCACAACCCTCAGCTAAAGAGCCTCAGCCCCAGACACCTGTGTCCTTGTCAGAGTCATGTGCAAAGACTCCACAGACATCCAGGGGTACCCAGAATTGAGTGGTATCCATATTTTGATCCACACTAGAAGGTGAAGTAGAAGGTAGTAAGTGTCAGGACCTTCTTCTGCAATCACTCATGATTTAAATATAATTATATACAATTATTTGAAAGTGTATAGTACATTTTAGTTTCTTCCTCATTGATAATAAGCTTTCTGCTGGGACAGAAAGCATATTTGCTTTTTGACATTCATTTAAAAAATCATGGCCATCTGACAGGTCAGTGATTTTCTATGCCAGACTCATGAGAATGACTAAACCTTCAATCTGAGACACTTGGCTCATCTCTTCTGGTATACAAAAAGGGGGGAAAAGCCCCAAAGGATGGTGCTCTTCATATCTTTGTTTAAAAAGAGAAACAAATAAAGAACGTTGCAAGGAAAGTTGGCCCTTATGCCAAATGGTGGTTGTGTAATGACAAGATAAATGCTTTGTTCTGTAAGCTGTGTGATGGCGTAGCAGAAAATGCTATTTTTCAATTTTTATCTATCAAATTTTATTATTTAACTCATTTTTTCAAACTAGAAAACCATGGAAGAATAAGATTGTGATACTTAGAAGGAAATAGACACTACCAAGCTTTACATTGTATTGAAATACCAGCTGTAAAATCAAATGTTTTTAATTCTGCATTTTTATTATAAATGAAGAGAACAGGGAAGTATTGATAAGAATACATTATGGAAACAAGAAAAGATTAAAAACTACATTGTGGAATATCTTCAGACTAAACAAAAAGAAAACCATAGTAAACAAGTTTATTTTTATGGATGAGAACACATAACAATTGACATTCCTGTAATTTTAATGATTGTAGAATAGAAAAAGTCCAAGGTTTATAAAAAAAATACATACATTTATGTAGTATCCTCTCTGGGTACCTCATTTATTATGGCTACTTATGATTTGTCTAAAACTGAGATTTCTTTATGGGAAAAAGTATGCAAGAAATTCTTTGCATAAATTCTTTTTGGCAAAAACAACATTTTTGAGATAGAAAAATGAGACCATAACTGTAGAGTACTAAGAAAACAGAGTGTATTTTTTCTTTTCAATACAAAACTTCATGATGATTGTTTGCACAGCAAGGGTGCAGCAGACTTGTCTAAAAGTACAGTTATTCAGACCAAGATGTTAATGTATGTTGTTTTCAAAATTAATGGATTGTTCTGATTGGTTTTTAAGTCTGAAAGGAAGCTACCTGTTCAACCCTGTGTTCTACCTGGTTTGTTTAACCTTTGATAATCCTTTATCAGGCCACTCTCAGGTCTTTGAAGCACTTGAGGAAGACAGAGCCTTGTCTCCCCCTCAGCCATAAGTGGTTGCATTTATGCTTTAGCTGGATAAAAAGGATTCTGATGCATTCTTCACTCAAAAAGAATTATTTACTGTGTCAAGTTCTTTCCCTATCCGCTGTGCCTGGAAAAATTTGATTTGTGCTGCTTTTATATGTTGGTTCTTTCTTCTTTTTTCGGTGTTAATACTTTATTTCACTTTTGGAGATCAGGCTTTGGTGGTTGTGCAGCTGTCTCTTTGAAAAATCTGTTGGCATTTTACAAGTTTTCTGGAACAAGCCTGATCTTTTTTGGGATTTAATTCAAAAATGGTTTTTATAAAATGAAACCATGTGAAAAGGGTTGTTTTTGTTGTTTTTTTTTTTTTTTTTTAATTAAAAGTGGTATCTAAGTGCTTTATGCCATTGAGATATTGTGAAATCTATCAATTTGACACTCAATGTGTTTTTTAAATAATGGTTTGCGTTTCTGTTCTGTCTTGGGGACAGTTTGTCATTATTACTCTGCCATCAGAATCAAGAGTGTAGAAACCTTATCATTTTTTTGCCTTTTTATTCACTCCTTTCATCCAGCTCTTTTCATTTTGTCTGCCACTTTCTAGTTTTTCTCTGTTCTTGCAACTTTCCTTACCATACCCAGAAGAAAGTCTGATGAATACAAACTACTTCTTTATACCTGTTCCATGGTTTGTTTGGTTTTTCAGTCATGCTTCAGCCTGCGCTGCTGCACACGATTTCCTTCCCATTTCCCTTTAATTGAGACAGAAGAGAACAACATCTGCTGAATGTGAAGTCTCTTCTAAAGCCAAGTACAAAAGAGATCTCAAACAGTTTCCCCCAATAACACCTCCATGAAAAGGGGCACCAAATCTACCTTTTTTACAGATGTGCTGCAATAGCATTTCTCGTTGAGTTGTATTTGCTTGCGGTAAATGTAGCCTTAAAAGCTCTTTTCTTTGAAAAGGTTAATGAACCTCTGCTATTAAAAAAAAAAGTAGTCCATGACCTATAAAAGTACAGGGTGGTGTTTCTGGAACTAAAATATCTTAATTACTTGGTGTAGACTACCACACAATGAAAATATATTGGGCAAATTGCAAAAGCCTGTGATTACAGAACACTGGTACACATGTACTTTTGTTGTACCTGCATGACAATAAAATGAAAACAAAGTAGAGTTGCATCACTGGATTAGAATAGCAAGTCTTGTAAAAGGAAGTGTTGATGCACAGAAGTCCTCTTGAATAGTGTGTAACTATTGTATGTATCCTTCAGTTTTGTCTTCTGCTTGGAACTGATTCAGAAAGATTGGTGTCTTCTGTTTGCAGAAAAGCTGGTTTGTTGTAAGGTGGGGGTTTCTGGTGATGGACCCAGAGGAAGTAAAAAAGAAAATGAAAAATCCTTTTGTTGCATTGTTTAGAACAAACAGTGCTTTTTGGGAGAGAAAATGCTTTATTTTTCTAGGGATTTTTGTTTGGCTTGAGATGTGGTGATTTCTTATTATTTGTTTGGGGCTTTTAGTAGGACTTGATGTTGAATATGTGTTAAATATTTGTTAATATTTGTTTACAATATGTTAGCTTTTGTTTAGGGTTTGTTGTAACTTGATTTCAAATTTTTTTAATGTCTTTAAGAAAAATGTAGTGCTGCTTATACATATTTTAACAATCATTTCAGGGCTTTTTCCTTTTAACTTTGGACTAGGTAATGTCTGTACATGAATTGCAAGCTGGTCTCTAGCGGGGACACCGTGGGAGGATGAACACGGAGGAGCTGGAGCTACTGACTGATTCCAAGTACAGGAACTATGTAGCTGCTGTTGACAAGGCACTGAAGAACTTTGAATATTCCAGTGAATGGGCAGATTTAATATCAGCCCTTGGGAAGCTAAACAAGGTATGCCTGACAAGTGCTCTTAAAAAGACTCAGGAATTGCAAAATGTTCTGGTGTAACAGTACAGAAATGCAAGGTTCCAGCCATCTCCTGCAAATATTTCAGTGCTTTGAGCTGAATGTTGGGTGTGTGCATGGAGTAAACAAACACTTATCTTTCTACAGTTGAACCCTTTGTAATTGGAACTAAAGGGAGAAGTTATTTACATTTCTAGTGGAAATAAATGCAACGTCTCTTTTATTAATACTACTTATTTCTAATATTGTTCAATGTTATAGAAATAATGTGAAAAATAGTAACTGGTATAAATATCAGCAGTAATTTTATGAAGCATAAGTTTTTAAATGAGGCTCATATCATTCATGGACCAGAGAATGCTATTGTTCTGATTCATTTTAACAGTTAATTTTAATGGGCAATATAATTGTAATCTTTAATAGCACTTCACAAATGCATACATATTCTGATATTCATAAAAATCTTGTTTTAGTCAGTTGTATGTGTTTCTAGGCAGCCCCACTCAGGAAAATGACACTATAGTTGGAAGTGGGATCATTATTTTGTATAAAATCTCATTTCTTTCTTTTTTTTTTTGATTGTAGTAGTTCTTGCTGCATGTTTGTGCAATGGGAAGGCTATGATATAGACAAAAGAAAAATCAAAATACATAAAAGTAACTCTGTTCTCGAGTCCTGAAGTGATTGCATACTTTCAGACACTGGTAAAATTTTGTATGTGATCACACTCTTTAAAGCTATCCCAGACTCATGACCCACAGTTTATTAGTTCTCTTTGAGCTAGTGATAATGGATTTTATGAAATGGAAATAGCAATTTTTGTCCTCAAATGGATGAGTAAATGACAAATGGACAAGCTGTAGGCAAGAAGCCCATTACAAGTGAAGTTGCCTTGGCAATATTACCTGTAATGAGTGTATAAGTGAAAAACATGGCAAAGAAAAAGCTCCACAGCAGATTTTAATGGCCTTGGCTTTTTTCTTGTAACCTAGGTTTGTGTGCTGACTTATGAAACACATCCAGGAACTCCTTTCTAAAATGTGCATTTGATGTTTAACATCTTTTGTGCTGTTTTCCCTTTTTTTGTGCTGGTTTGCCAGGTGCTGCAGAACAACGCCAAGTACCAGGTGGTACCCAAGAAGCTGACGATAGGCAAGCGCTTGGCACAATGCCTGCACCCCGCTCTGCCGGGAGGGGTTCATCGCAAGGCGCTTGAAACATACGAGATCATCTTCAAAATCATTGGCCCCAAGCGCCTGGCCAAAGATCTGTTCCTCTACAGGTACAGTATTTTAAACAACTCCATTCCAAATGTGTAATCAAGATCCTTTTGTTTTCCTGCATTTTATATTCGCAGTATTACTTTGTTATATAGCAAAAATCAATAAGAACCAATTTCTTTCCCTCATGTTATTGGTACTTGTCTAGTATTTTTCTTCTCAATATTGTATAACAGAGGAGAAACAAATCGCCTAAATTTTTGTTGGGAACTGATTTAGTGCAAGAAAACCTGGATTTTATTATTTTTTCATTGAAATGAAGTGTTCTGTCTCTATGTACCATATGTATAGTAATTGAAAAGTTAGCTCCTCATTGTATTAACATTACATTTTACTATTTTAAGTGTTGTTGGAAAAGAATCTGAGTATAGTTTGTTGCAGAAAACTGTATTATCAAATAAACAGAACAGAAAGATTTTGTTTTGTTAGAATGGGGGGCGAGTACAAACTTTTTCTCAGTCTCTGTAACTGATGATAATAAAAAGGAAGGATAACCTTGAAAAGTTAAGTTTAGTCAGCATATACTGATTCCTAGACCTCCATGATGAGGTGTGCATTTTGGGTTGGGTAGGGTGGGCAAGACATTAATTTATTTGTTATAAAATGAATAGAGGGATGTGTGCACACTGTCACACGTTTCTTAATCTTTACCTGTCCCTAGAGATTAAAATTTCTTTGGTTTGAGAAATAGCAGGAAAAAATGGAATTCTATTTACGAAGAAAAAGTGTGCATTAATGCTTGGAAAAAAATTGCATGCCTTAGCATCAGGTCTTCTGTCTTGCATGGTCATGATGCTTATATATAATCACATTGAGGATGGGAGTGTTTCTGTTCTCTGTTTCCACATTGTAAAAGACACTGTGAACTCATAGCTCATATTTTGTGCTTGTACAGTGATTCAGTAACTGCAAGATCTCATTAACACGAAGTTCTAGGGTAATGGAAAATGCTACCTTGTATAATCTAACTGAAAGCTATTGTTACTGCTGCTAGGGCAAAGGCAGACATTCACATTAAGGCATTATCAAAGATTCCAGTATTTGTCATGAAAGCAGAATGCCAGTGTCTGAACATCAGATCTTGAAGTGTGAGTAATAGCCTTACAAAGAATGACTGTGGGTTAGTGTGCTGCTTATTGAACAAAAAGACATTTTCTGTAGAAAAAAGAAGCCAACTGACAATGGTTAAGGACAATTTCTGCCAGTCATATAAAGGCAAAAAACATTTTTACCAAAAGTTTTGTATTTTGGAACAAGTTTTGTAGGGTTTTTTCCTATATTATGGACAATACCCTATATACATAGGTATTTCTTTTAATAGTAGATTTGTAGGTATAAATTTTAAGACCCTTTCCTTAAAATTACCCATTTTACTGTTCTTTGATTTTCTTCTTCATATGTCAGGCTCTTCTAATCTGAGTCCTCAATGACTTTGAAAATTGAAGTTGTCTTCACATGCATTTGATTATTGGTACAGTTTGTAATAATTTATGATATTTAGTAGCAGTAGCAAGTATTATTTTAGTATCTATGTAACTTCTTCTTAGGAGATCACATTTATAACTTTCGTGAACTTATGCTCACATTCAAGTAAATTCAGAACATACTTCCATTTTTTTCAGGCCCTTACAGGCTGTGTTATGAACAGAATTGCAAATAGGGTTTATTGTTAGTTTTAGAATCTGCTTTCAGACTGAATTTCCGAATTTCCAAAGTAGATATATGCTTTGATGCTACTTAACAGTTACCTCAAGGTTACTTGCTGAAATGAAACACTGTGGTTTTTCTTTCAGAAAATGATTTCTATGAATTTCCTCAAAGTGTTGTTATCCCGTCTTGTTTTTTTTTTCTTTATAAGTGCAAAGAAAATGTATTTTTAAATGCAATTTTCGTTGTGATGTGGTTCAGTGTGGGCAAAATTAACATTTTGTTATGCAGAGATGCTTCTGGTTTATCATATTTATTTTATTGGCGAAAGACATTAATCTCTAGGCCTTCAGTGCTTGTTCTCACAATAGTAATAAAACTCATAAGCCTTGGGGTACCAACCTGTCCATCCAAAGTCAGTCATATTGTGTGGTTGTCTATGCCTATGCACAATTCTAAGATAAAAATCTGATGCTTATAATGACTATACTAGATGTGCCTATAGAAGTCTTTAGAGAGAAAAAAAATTGTCATATGAGAAGCTTCTTTAAAAAAGGTAAAATTTATTTTTCACAGTTCTGGACTATTTCCACTCCTTGCCAATGCTGCTATGTCTGTCAAGCCAACATTATTGAGTCTGTATGAGATTTATTACCTCCCTTTGGGGAAAACACTGAAACCAGGACTGCAAGGACTGTTAACTGGGATTCTGCCTGGGTTAGAGGAGGGATCAGAGTATTATGAAAGGTAAGGATACTTATGTTAATAAAGTGATATGCTTCATCTGGGAGTGTTTATTGTAACTTTTCACTATGTACTTGTATGTGGATTTTATTGTTTTCAAAGTGGTTGCTTTTAAATTTGATGCTGTCATATTGCAACAGAATGGTATGGTATGAGGTTCTTAGCATTAATTAGGAGAAATGAACTGTTAGTTGTTCCTGCTAGTAGTTATGGAAAGGGAATTGGCATTAAGCAGGCTTAGTGTTATATGCCAGTCTCTTCTCCCAGGGAGCAAGCAAAGAACAAGAGAAAAGGGCTTTAGGTTGTTCCAGGAGAGGTTTAGGTTGGATATTTAGAAAAATTGCTTCACTTAAAAGTTTGTCAAGCATCAGAACAGGCTGCCTGGGGAAGTAGTGGAGTCACCATGCCTGGAGGTATTTATAAGCCTTGTAGATGTGGCACTTTGGGACATGGTTTAATGGTGGTTTTTGCAGTGTTGGGTTGGACTCAATGATCCTGAAGATCTTTTCCAACTTAAACAAATTCTGAACATGTTGTTCATGAACAAGAGTCTTCTATGACTCTTGATATGAGTTGAAATACATAGCTGTAGCATCTGGGCTGCTGAGGTAGCATCTTAACATATTAGAGGATGAAGTTACACTCCATCACTTGGAATTCTCGGAATTGTTCACATGCTTACATATTCTTGATATTTCCAACTTCAGAAACTTGAATTTTCACAACTTGTAAGTCAAGAGCAGTTCAACACTGTCTTTTTCTATTTCTGTGTAGGCAGACACACACACACAGTGTAGCTGGCATCACTACAGCAGGGAGCAAGGTCTATCCAGCTTGCCTCCTGGGGCCTGCCAGAGGGTGGAGAGGTGCTGCCACATGAGTTGGAGGAAATGAGAGCAGGGGAAGGGATTGCTTGTGCTCAAAGAATTAGGGTGTTTTTATGCCTTGTTATTACCAGATGGACTCAGTGCAAGGAATGAGAGGGCAAAAGCCATCTGCTTTGATTCCTTTCTTGAGCAGCTATGCTTTCCTGGTGTCTGTCTGAAACCTCTGTCTGTAGCAACACTTGGCTTTAAGCAGCAAATGAAGGAGTTATTTGGCTCTGAACATAAGGAGTACATAAGGAATATATAAAGAGAAGCTGTGGGCAAGCCAAAAGCATTTTGCAAGCCAGATTGGTCCACAAGCTTGCTAGCTGGATTGCTCTGTTCAGGCTGCATTATAAGCTTCAGTGTATAACTGGGCCTCTCTTGGTCTCTCAAAAGGAAGTTCCGACCTTCCTGTAACAATTAATCTTAATACTTATAAAACTGGGGGCAGGGGCAAGAGCTGTGATATAAGCCCTGATGCAGGTGGCTTGTTTTGCTGCAGGACAAACACACTGCTGGAGAAAGTTGCCTCAGCTGTGGATCAGTCAGCGTTCTACAGCGCTCTCTGGGGGAGCCTCCTCACCAGCCCCGCCGTGCGCCTGCCTGGCATCACTTATGTCCTCTCCCACCTGAACAGGAAGCTTTCCATGGAGGATCAACTCTACATAATTGGCAGTGACATTGAATTAATGGTAAGGTTTTCATGGAACAATAAACTTATAATAAGTAACAACATTGAAGTTACTTATTATGTAATGTTTTTGGTGGCGGGGGGGGGATTTAAATGTGTTCGCTCTCTTTGAATCTGGCCTTTGAAGAGATAAAATGCATGTTTATTATAGCTCCAGTTAAACTGATGTTTTGGTGCATGGTAGGAGAGTTTCAAAGCTGAATTAATGTATCAGAACTGTTTAGGTTCTGTGGAAAACTTTCCATTCATTACAGGCTTCAGATAAAAGTGGTTGAGTTTTGTTGCAATTTTTGGTTCCTTTTTTTTCTTAAAGATGTAGAGAATAATTTTGTCTTTTAAACTTAAGATATTCATTGGTAATATTCAAAAAGCAAAAGCTGTTCCTATAGTTTAGGGGATCTGTTGATTTTATATTTCCTCAGTTATGAAATTTTTTATTTTCCTGTTTTGTCTTGTTTCATTATTTAAAATTTAAAATAACTTCATTTAGTAATTATCATTGTTTGTGAATAACTGTTCCTATTTTTGAGTGCTGTCTTATATCTACCTCCTTAAAATAATAAATAACTATTCTGGGGGGGGGTCTGCCATTACTTCAGGTGGAAGCAGTAAGCACTTCAGTGCAAGATACCAGTGTTTTAGTACAGAGGAGCACATTGGACCTTATCCTTTTTTGTTTTCCTTTCCATATGAGCCAGGTAGGTTATTAACATGAGAGATGAATTGACAAATTCCTAAATGTATTTCACTTCTTATGTCAGTAGCAGTATTTGGTTGGTTTTTGTTAATAATTTTCTCCAAGCTCCAACAAGAGTCACATGTAGGAGTTTCTCTGATAGATTTGGCTATTCTCATCTCTGCTCTTCTGCTTTTTAACTTGATGTGTTGACTTTGAAGTTAAAGTTAACTTCTCTGTATGTAAGCTTGAATTATGTTTAATCTATGCAGAAGCTTTTAATTTGCTCCAGTTTGATGAGAAAGCAAATTACCTGTTAATTTGCAAGTTTCCAATTCCCAGTGTTCAAAATAAGCAAAAGTTAATCCTCTTAGCACAACAGATTCAGAACACTAGAGAATTGAAAATGATTTTTGGTTTTGGGTGAGTGGTTAGCCGTAGCATTAGTGGGAGATAGACCTTACAACTTCTAGATAATTTTTTTTGGACTGCATTTATTGTTAGTTGTATCCTGTTTTTAAATGATCCATGAATTATTTAACTCCTAGAAGAAAACTTATACAAGACTGATTCTCATATTTTTAGAAATTAGGAAAAACCTGCACTTTTATGTAAGAAAGAGCTGTGTTCTTGCTTGTGGAAGGACTTTATTCACATTTATCAGTTACTATAGGAGTATTTGGAGTGTCTCTATTTAGGTACTGAAATGTTGAAATTATCAATACAACATTTTTTCAATATTAAAACTTACACGACCATTTAAAGTAGTAAGAAACTGAAAAAGTACTTTAATTTTTTTTAAAACTGGATTTTAATAATTTTCTTCTAAAGCTTTTGCCTCATAGTAATATGAAATGTCTTGTAATAAAAAGGAGCTGTCAAATCTGTTATTTTTGCTGTTTTTAAAGGGTGTGTGTTAGTATATAGTATCTACTCCAAACAATAATCATATTTTGGTTTTCTAAGAGCGAGATTTCTTGTACTGTGTGGAATTCAGAAATGTCAAAACATGAAACTAGCTAGGTTTTAATGAGCATTATGCTGCTAACACAGAAAAAGCATTACTTTTCATAGTTAAACTTAAATGTGTTTCTAACTTCTTCAGGCGACACGTCCAGACATGATCAGAATTTTATCAGCAGCCCTTCACGTAGTGCTGCGCAGGGATATGTCCCTCAACCGAAGGCTTTATGCATGGCTCCTGGGTAGGTTTGTATTTCATCCCATTGGCACTAAAAGTGGAGGATGGGCTGGATTTTCCTTATCAGCGGAGATAATTGTTCCAATATTCCTTCTCCACTACTCTGGAGAAAGAATCTTGGAAAAATGAAGTAGTCAATTTCTTTCATAAAAGGGAAAGGCACTTTTTATGGACACAGAAGATGAAGAATAGTCATCCTGGAACTCATTCCTGTCATGTAAATTGTTGATGCATTTTCTTCTAACAGCATTATGGGCTACATTCAAGGGTAGAGCCTGGTGTAGTAGGCTCATGGAAACAGGCACTCTGAAACTTTTTCTCTAAAAACATAGACTGGAGAAAACAGAGAATAGGCATTATGGAGTTTAAATGGTAGTTGGAGCACAACAGTATAGAAGGTAGAAAAGAATGCTGAAGAGCATTGGTATTACAGTATGCAAACTTCAAAATTCATTAAATCTTTGCCTCATTGAATTAACAGATCACCAATCACTTTTCAACACCTTTCTGGAGTAAAAATTGAGTAATTTGGAATACAATTCTACCAAATGACAGAAAATCAATACAGTAGAAATTTAAATCTGTGTACAAAACCAGCATATAGTTAGAAGAGGGTAGCAGAGAGTTACAGCTATTAGAAGACTCTTGACCATTCAGAGAATAGGTCTTACCATTCAGAGAATAGTTAGAAGACCAGAGATTAGAAAATTTTAGAAAAAAAATTAGAAAATTTTGGAAAAAAATTACTCTTATTCTTGTTATTTTAAGGAAATGAAGCCTGTAGTCACATGAATCTGATCAGTTACTCTTTAAAGCCATTTTGAAAGAAGTCAAAATCATGGAAGTTCCTAAGTGTGTCCCAGGAGCTGGAGACTGAATGAAGAGACATGAAGTGACTTCTCTGCTTGATATGTGTTGCAGTCTGCTGTTACCTTCTTTGTTTGACTTCCCAGCTCACCAGCAAGCACATATGTGCTTCTTGGGCTACCCAGAACCTTGCCCAGCTAATAGTTATGATGTCAGGGGCAGGCAGCCTGGGGTGGTGGCTGGGGAGGAAGGATGTGAGTAGCAAAGGGCCCTGAGAGAGAGCTGAAATTATGAGAAGGGAAGAAGTCAGCAACAGTGTTCTGCATGAGGGCTTGGTTGTGGTGCTGTAGTGGTTTAGAAGTTCAATATGAGAAAATCCTGCCTTCTTTGGTTAATCATTCTTCAAGACATTGACTTGCAAGGTATTAGTCTTTTAAAGAAAGACAATGAAATGCAGTGTTGTGCTCCATACCTGCATTTTCAAATCTGGGGAAGAAATAGTTTCTAGATTAAACACTGCACTCATGTTTCATCTAAATTTGATGGATTAGATATGTCTTTTGCTATTATTGAAAAAGGTATTTCATGTATTTAAAATATCATGCTGCTTTTTTTAGTTGTAGAATCTTCATATATAGCTATTTCATGAACATAGTCTCCACAGAAAGTCATGCAACTTTGGAGAATGCTTTTACAGTGACTTCCATGTCCTGTGTTGTGAACAGCTGCTTCATCCATTTGCTAGATATTTGAACAAACTTTCTGACAATATTGGATTTTTGCATTTTTTTTCCTTTGGATGTTGTGCTGCTTTTCCATAATCATGATATTCTATTCCTAATATAAGACATTGCAGATGGAGATCAGTTATGTTGAAAGACTGTCTTAATTCTTTTGTTCTGTGTGGAATTATTTAATTCTGGTGTGTGCTATTCCTTCTTGTTGTTTTACAGCTAGAGGTTACCTATTAACATTCTCTGTGAATAGAAATGGCATACATCTCCTTAAATCAGGTTATCTTAGCCATTGTTAACCAATAGATTTTTTTTTCTTCCTTAAGCCTATTTTTTGTGCAATTAAAAACTTACTGGGAAAAGAAAAGAAATTTACATTACAAAGGTCCATCTTGTTAATATAATTTTGAACAAAAAAATATTTTTTGTAGTATGACTGATATTCTTTCTAACACATCACTGTGTTTTGATTATCATCTCTATATACTTAAAACATTGAATTTTGTGTTCTCATTAATATTGAAATATTTTTTATGTGACAGCTTGTGGCTTTATTTTAAGGATTGTGGGTTTTGCAGCATTTGTGAACATTTTTCAATTGTACAAGATGTAATTGGTTGATAATATTGCATAAAACTAAATTTTTGTTATTTGTATGCAAACTGCTTGTGTAAAAATATAACTTAGTTTCCCTTATTAAATTTTATAAAATCATCTTTTTCTTGCCGACATGACTTGGACTTCATACTGGTAAGTTACCAGTGCTAGTGTGTGATTTCTAGTTTAAAGAAATTGGCAATGTGTTCTATTAAACTGCAAATATTTATCTGCTTTGTCTTTTGTTTGCTTGAAGGTTTTGATAACAATGGTGCCCTTGTAGGACCCAGAAGTACAAGGCACAGCAATCCTGAGGAGCATGCCACTTACTATTTCAACACCTTCTCTAAGGAGATGTTAGTTCAGGTAGCTGTACAGTTTTATTTATACAGTTTTCTTGGGGCATATATTTTTATAAACAGATCCTGATCAAAATTGCTGTAACTTTATCTTTTGACTTGCCAATGCAATGTGACAATGTAATCTTGTCTTTTTGTGATATTTGTGTCCTATTCTTCCAAAACATTCTCAGTGGAAAAATGAGGACCTCTAGAATAGCAGGATGAACAGAACAAATATTAGATTTCTCCCTCTCCTTTTTCACAATGAATGAGGTATATGTGGATGTTACTTGATTATGAGCCCAGCACACTGGAGCCTGTTCTTTCATGAAACTGAATTGGAGAATTCTCTTCTGTAGATATGGGAAACTCCTCTGTGTCTTGGGAATCAGAAAAAAGTTATCAGATGGCACTCAAACTCTGTATTAAAAGGGTCTCTCTTTCCCCTAGGGAAAGGGAGCATCTTCTGCTCTCTGTTGGCAGCCAGGAATAGTTGAGAAAATTGGCAGTTAAACTAGTTTACCCTTAAAGCCTTCCTATGTGAGCTGAGATCACTGGTTCTAAGAATTGTGCTGCTTTTCTCACAGTAATCGAAATACAGATGTCTTTTAAACTTCTGTGAGTCTGATATTGAAGTCAGGGAGACATTTTATCTTTAAGGCAAATCGATAAGGTCAGGATTTTTCTGAGTCAGAGCTGTGATGCTATGTATGGGAATGGCAGTGGCAATTCTAACAGTAGTAGCTGACAAGAATATTCAGCTCATCCCAGTTCAAAGCTGACACCCAGCACAGAGCTAGCACCTTCAATTTTATCTGAAAGTTGTGAGATCTGCTGTTCTACTGATGAGGAAGAGCCCTCAGAATTCCAGTATTCCACAGCAAGGACCTTGTTGGCACTCTCTCACCCTTCGCTTATCACATTTCTGCCTTCCTTAGCAGACGATTCAGAAATTACTCAAATGTAAAGGAGAGGCCTGAATGAGATACAGTTTCACCTGTACCTTATATAAAAAACCATGGTGAGCTTTCAGCGACATTTAGGCATGGTTAATAGTGAAGGTCTTTTTAAATCTGTGCATCTTTCAAACTTAATCAGTGTCAATAAAGCTTTTCTGTCTAAAGAATATGGACATCAGAATGTATTCTGTATATGCCTTGCCTATATATAATACAAATGACATAAAGCTTCTGAAACCTTTTGCTGTCTCTTGAAAGACTTGTAAAGCATTGCTCTTTTCTGCCTTATTCTCTAGCCATGTCTTTGTGTTCTATTTTATCCAGTCAACTCATATCTTATTCACAGATACAATGTACTGATAATTCTGGCCTTCTAAAGACGTATGAAAGCACAGAAGAATTTTCTTTTAAGATACTTGATGATAATACTTGGTTTGTAGCAGATAGCAAGGCCAAACTGGTTTTCATGGCTCTTTCTTATCTTTTTTTTTTTTCAGTTCTTTGTCCTTTCTTTTTTGAAACTGTAAAAGAAACAAACTATCTCAGACAGTCAAGTCAGCGAGGCAGAAAACTAAGCAAAATCTGTGGTCATCTCATGGGGCTTTTTTTAATTCTGCCACTCATTCCCTAACCTGCTTTGGTATAGAAACTCAGTCTTCCCATTTATTTCAAAGTTGTCATTGTTATTTAGTCAAGGAAGTTTTCATCCTCGTGAGTGAGGATGTCATAGGACAGATGGTGTTTTATTAAGCCCTTAATATCTACCTACTTTATCTTCTCAAATAATTTGTTCATTAATGCTCATGTGTTCTGTTTTATTCTTAAGAAATATTGAGTTACCTGCCTATAATACTCTGTTTTGATTTTAAATAAATACAAGTTAACAAGTTCTGTTCTGCAGAAGTGTTCTCAAAGGCAAAATTGAGAGAACTTAATAGTGGGAGACTGAGCTGCAGCAAGATGAAATAGTGGTCTGCACTACTGAGAATTTTCCCTTTATGTGCAGCTTTTATTACTTTTTATCTTTCTTATTATTTTCCTGATATGTTTTTGCTCTTTGTAGGCAATGGTTGGAATATTGCAAGTTAATGGACAGGGAGAAGAAAGCACATTAATGCAAGACTTAAAGCCTTTTCGAATTCTTATCAGTTTGCTGGATAAGCCTGAACTGGGTAATTTTCATTTACTCTTTTTAATTTGTTTCATGTGATTCTGCTTTGAAATTTTTTCTCTTTTTTATCAAATTGAATAAGTTATATGCTTAGTACTGTCAGGTTACCCAGATTTCTTAGGTCTTCCAAGCTGTAGCTATATTTTGTACTTAATTTAATGCATTGATCAGATTTACCTTTTACCAAATGCCATTTCTTCTACTTTCTACACAGGAAACAGTAAGTCAAAGTCTTAGAGAGAACTAAGTGCATGTTGGACGATGTGCAGATTGGTTCTTTTTCATTTCTTTCATCCGATAATGACTTTTACTATTATAGATCTCAGCTATTTCTTTTGGGAATAACCTGTTATTTCTTTAATATACACACAGAGAGAATAGATATTAATAATGAAACAGTTAATTTTTTTTCAGAAGAACTTATGCAGAGGAAGCAAATCTTTTTTTTTGGTTTTGTGGGTGGTTTGTTGGGATTTCTTTTTGGTGTTTCTTTTCAATTTTCCCTCCCCTATTTAAAGTGTTTAAATGCCCTCTTTAGCAGATAAGGGCTGAGGACTATGGGACAAACATATTTACAGTTAAGGCTTGGATATCTTGCCTTTTTCTTTGGAATACAGTTTTGAAGGTGAATGAAAAAAATCAAAATAGTTTTTTAAATCCATTATCAGATTTGAGAGTGGGATAATAAAACCATAAAAATGCAATAATTAAAAGAATTGATCAGGACAGAAGAACTACAAGGAACAAAATATGTGTCAGAAATTTGCCATCTTCCTTGTAATTTATGTTTTCTAGGGATCAGTCTAAATGTTCAGAGGTAATGTATATGTTAAGATTTCATGAAGAAGCAAAGCTTTGAGGATTCTTTCAGCAAAATGAAGTAGAATAATCGAAAAGGATTTTTGCTTAACTCCGTGAGCATACTCTTACTGAAGGCAGCTTAGTGAGATTAGGAAGCACATAAAAATGATTCCTCAAGCAGGATTACTTTTTAAATTCCTTTAAAAAAATTTGGAGTTTTTTTCTTCAAAATTGAGATTTAGCTGAAATCCAAAGGAGGAGCTGTTTATAGAATCATAGAATGTTCTGTATTGAAAGGGACCTTACACATCATCCAGTTCCAAAGCCCCTGCCACAGCCAGAGAAACCTCCCACTAGACCAAGTTGCTCAAAGCCCCATCCAACCTGACCTTGAACACTATCAGGGATGGGGCATCCATGGCTTCTCTGGCAGCCTGTTCCAGTGCCTTATTACCCTCTGGGTAAAGAATTTTTCCCTAGCATCCAATCTAAATCTCTCTTCTTTCAGTCTAAAACTGTTCCCCCTTGTCCTATTCCCATCTGCCTGTATAAGAAGTCTCTCCCTCTTTTTCATAAGCCCCATCTAAGTACTGAAAGGCTGCAGTGAAGTCTCTCCAAAGCCTTCTTTTCTCCAAGCTGAGCAATCCAAATTGTCTCAGACTGTCTTCATAGGAGAGATGTTCCAGCCCACTTGGTATCTTTGTGGCCCTCCTCTGGACTTGCTCCAGCAGGTCCATGTTTCTATGTTGGGCATCCCAAAGATGGATGCAGTACTCCAGGTGGAGTTTCACAAGAGCAGAGTAGGTCAGAAGCATTCCCCTTGGCCTGCTGGCCAGACTTTTTCAATGCAGCCCAGACTGCAGTTGGCTTTCTGTGCTGCAATTTGCACACTTTCAAAAATACTTCCAAAAGTACCCTGCAGACTATATCCTGAGCTAAAAAAAACCTGTCTCAAATTAAAAAGAAGGATGATGCTCAAAATATTTTATCTTGTATTTGCATTTAAATATTTGAGTGTATTGTCCATATGCTAAAAGCATGAGGTAGCTTAGGGGTGAGTATTTCAAAGTATTTTGACTGAAAGGCACCTCTGATCAAGAATCCATGAAATCCATTTCCATATTACTGATCTGAGCTAGTAAAAGGGGTGTGTTGGCTTGAACATGATGTGTCCTGCTGTGACTGCACAGCTTTTGCACCCAGCTGCCATTGTACACACACTGAACATGGGGCTTGTGCTTTGTGTACTCCCAGGCACTACAATTGTCTCAGTGTTTCTGGAATGCAAACAAACCAAACCTTCTGACATTCAGGTAGTTTATGAGATTGAGCCAGAAGAACTGTTGTGGTTTCAATGACTAAAGCTAGCTAATGATTCCAATAGCTTTCAGCTGTGGACTGTTGACAATGCTATAATTCAAGGGTGTGACTGCTGGTATTTCTCCCTAGGCCCTGCCATCCTGGAGGATGTGTTGATTGAAGTGTTTCGAACATTATATACACAGTGCAAGGCAGAACTGGAGCTTCAGACAGAACCATCTTTCAACAAAGATCACACACAGCTAAGCAGGTAAATAATGAGTATAATGTATTTTGTATTAAATAATGGATCTTTGTTGCTGGAACCGTGACTGTCAAGCGTGAGGGACTGTGACACGTTTTCTGCATAATACAGGATCTATTGACATTAATTGCAATTTGTGTTCAGTGCAAAGGTGTGAAGTGGTTGGCTTTATTATTTTAATTTTTTAATATTCAGCACAGTTTTTATTCATCTATGACAAAAATGCTTGTTTGATTGATTGTGATATTTTTTATATGTGTGCTCTTCAAAAACAAAATTGACTGAGTTTTCTTGTAATAGAAAAATGAAGACTGCTACAAGAGAGCTGGGGAGTGGGATATAGACTTTGAAGATTTTAATTTAGTATTTTGAAAGCTGGAGAGGACAGGGATGTTCAAAGCTGGAGAGAGTAGGAAACAACTGTAGGAGCAATTATGGTAAAAACAGATCTATTAAAAATGTGGTTAAAAGACAAATATTAAAGAAAGGATAGAGGAGAAACCTAGCAACTGTGAGAAGACATTGGTATGAGCAGCCTGCCAATATCCTGAGCCCTTGAGCAACAGCTACTTGTAGGGATGGGAGGAGGATCATTTGTCAGTGTTACTTGACAGTGGGTAAACTCACAGGGATGTGTAGTTATATAACTTGAAAAATAAGTATAAAAATAATGAAATGTTCTTTCTATTTTCTTTCAGCAAACTGAGAGAAAACAAGAAAACAGCAGAATTGATCAAAACTGCCAATCTTCTGTTCAATTCCTTCGAGCCTTATTATATGTGGGATTACATTGCTCGTTGGTTTGAAGAGTGTTGTAGGTAGGTGATAATATTTAATCTCTGTATGGGTAATGTTGAAGTTAATTTTTGTTGTGTATACATTTTTCTTCAAAGAAGTCAGTCTCATGAGATCATTAAGCCTGTAAGTATTTTTTTCCTCCCATCCCTATAATTTCAACATTTTGGCCGGTTTTCATCAGATGTGATTGTGGGTCTTAGCAGTGTGAGTTCTCATAAACTCAGTGTCTGGGTTAAATCAAGAGACAGAATTAGCCCCTCTACTGAAGGACAGACTCCAGAGTGACCTCAAAACTAATTTTTGTTCTGTCTGGCCAGTACAGGATTACTCATTGTCCAAATCACTTTTGGTAAAATTGATAGATTTGTCAGACACCTGATGTGTCATCATTTGTCCTGCTCTTTTAGGGGAAAAGAAGGGTGGGGATTCTGTGCTTGACAAGCAGGGCTACAGGAGAAAATAGCAAACCATAAATCAGGAAAGTTGAAAATATTAACAGCAGGGAAGGGGATGAAGGGACCACAGAAGAGCAGGGATTTTTGCTGTGGCAAGGGGTAGATGATTTAGAGATGTCAAATGAAATTAGTAGAATTTTTTTCCCATTGCTTATGGAATTTCTTGATAAAATATTAAGATACTTGGACATGAATTTGTCTATGAGTCAACAGTGAGTAACTGTGTGTGTGTCTTGGGCTACATTGTGAGGACCATGGGCAGCAGGTGAAAGGAAATTATTTTTCCTTTCACTTAGTGTTTCTAAGGACAGACGTGGAATATTGTGTCCAGCTTTGGACACACCACCTGTGGAGAAGTGTTGAGAAACTGAAGAGACTCTGGTAGAGAAACTGCTAAGCTGGTCAGTTATAGGACATTGCATTGAAGGTTGAGGTAGGTGAGTTTGTTTTAGCCTGGCAAAGAGGGAAATTGAATGGCACGTTATGACTTCCTGAAAGGCATTTGCAAAGTTCATACAGCTATACTTTTTATAACAGCTGATGGAAAACAAAGGACAGCAACAAGTGCTCACTCAAGTGGTCAGGTTGGACTTTGAGAAAAGCTTTGCTAAGAACATGTGCAGCAGTGGAAGAGGTGGAACAGTGGAAGCCAGGAAGGCTGTGGAACTTTCTTGTGAGATTTCCAGAACTCTGCTAGACAAAACTGTGGACAAATTTATCTAGTGTTTTTAGCAGTCCTGCTCAGTGTGAGAGGTTGATCTAGATGTCTATGACTTGATTTTTGTGTGTTGGGCTGAATTGCTAACATAAGGATAATCATCTACAGCCAGGTAACATGCAGGTGAGTATTTCACTACATATAAGTAGTGTTACTGTCATCATGGACACAAAATTGCATTATAAATAAATGAAATCTGGAGAATTGTTTTTGTTAAGGTTTTTTCCTGCATGAGCTGCTCTATTATCTAAGTTTTTGTCTTCCATGCTCAATTTTTTGCAGCTTGGATTTCCTTATTTTACAAATGAAGACTGTTTGTTTTACACCATTAGGCTGGTTCTGGCTTTTTCTGAAAGGATGGCATGAGGCCAAATAAGCTACTTAACAGTGAAATGAGAAATTGCTTATTGGTTTATAGTGATTATCACCCAATATATATAGCTTTGCATTAAGTTACAGAAATATGGTCAATGTAAGGGGAATGAAAAATATTGTGAAACTCCATTTGAATTTTCCAGGAGGACTTTACATGCCAGACTTCAAACTGGGCCTGGAGGTGATAGTGAGCAATCTGAGTTACCTCTGACAAATTTCTGCTTGTTAGTGGATTTTTTGTTGGATATTGTTTCTTTGGTAAGAATTCCTTTATTCATTATTAACATTGGGATTCAGTATATTTATGGTCTGCAGAAATACTATATATACTTTATTGATTGATTTTCCTGAAAATATATTGACATAAATTGACATTAAAAGAAGTTTTTGGTTCATTGTATGATTCTTGGTAGACTGGTTAGACATAACTGAAATGGGTTTTATGATGCTTATAACTGAAAATTTTAATCTGTCCTCATTTTCTTTTCTGTGTATTCATTGCAGGTATAGTCTTTTGTAGTTTGATATGCTAGTTTGAAAGTGCAGCTTTCTTTTAAGGATCTTTTAAATGTCATAAGATGTATCTTCTTTTTCTGTTGTCATTGCTTAATGTAGCAAAGACTGTTGGAACTGTTTTTCTATAGCTGTCTTTCCTCAATTCTTTGCTTTCTCATTTCAAAGCCTACTAGAAGTATGAGAGTGCTGTGTCAGGTATGGCAATCAGCCTGTTCTTCCTTTAGCTCTTTACTTGTTTATCTTTCATTCTTAAACTTTTATCTTAAGATTAATAAAGTAATAGTAGCATTCTTCAGCCTTCTTATGATGTTTTTAAATGTATTTGTTGTATAATGAACCATATGTGCTAGTTTGAAAAAGAGCTAAATATATTTCTATTTGTTTGTTACCCAACTTTAAAGTTAATTTTATAAGTATTTTTTAGTAAAGCATGTATTTCTTATTCATGGATATTAAGATGTTAATTTTCCTTTTTCCATGTTCAGTATGTTTAGAACAGAGTTAAGCAATGATAGGTAGCTCAGTTATAGAAAATAAATTTCAGGATGGAATTTGGTGTGACAATTAACAAGTTTTTATTATTACTTTACTACTCCTATTACTAGGAGACTTACATTGAAATACAGACTGAACACTTGCCTCAGCTGTTGCTCAGGATGATTTCTGCATTGACAAGCCATCTTCAGACTTTACACTTGTCTGAGCTTACTGATTCTCTCAGACTCTGCTCAAAGATCCTTAGTAAGGTTCAGCCTCCATTACTCTCTGCTGGTACAGATGGTATCCTGCAGCTTCCTACTGGACAGAGCAGCTCTATCAAAGAATGGGAAAATAAAAAGGTAACTGATTGGGTTTTGCAGCATCTTGCACAATTGCTTCTTATGTGGAAAAAATAAAGGAGTTTTTTACAGCCTGTGTTGAACACCCTACAAGTCTTTGATTAGATTTAGATATCACAATATATGTGAAACCTAGGTAATCAAAATAACTCATAATTGTGGTAAAATTTCTGATTCTTAGGGTTTTTTACCCAGATTTAATACTATACATGTATAAATCACTTCAGAATCAGGGCCTAAGAAACAACTAATCAACTAAAGTTTGTAAAGCACATCAAGAGTATCATGAAGCAAAATAACAGGACTGAAAAGAATTCATCATTTTGGTTACGTATCAGGCATATGTAAATTCTCCTCTCCCCCAATTTATGTGCATTGGTTTAATACCCATCACATATTTAACTGTCACTGTGAAGTTCTTAGAATAATGTATTAAAGAAATAAAATAAACCAGCCAGCAGCTATTTCTCTTTTATCTTGGTCCACTTTGTTCTATGCAGCCATGGCTATGTGAGGTATGTTAAGTGACATGCCCTGAAATCCTTGTTTTCCAGCTGAAGAAACTTAAGGAACATCATAGAATAAATTAGGTTGGAAGTGACAGTTGCAGGGCACTGCTAAAAGCAGGGCTGATTTCAAAGTTAGGTTTTATTTTAAAGCTAGGTCATGTCACTCTGGATCATATTTGTCTTAATTTTGAATATTTCCAAGGATGAAGTTACCATGACTTCTCTGTACAGCTTGTTTGTTTGGAGTTAATTAATCAGAATTTCCAGTGTTGATGCTTGTGTTGGTTGCCTTGTGTTCTTTCACTGTGGATTTCTGAGCATATCTCCATCTTTTCAGCTGCCTAATGGGAACTCACAGAGAGCAATAGAGCCTCTTCAAACCCTCCACAGCTTTTAGCATTCTTTTAAACCAAGTAAATCCAAATCTCTGAGCATCCCTTCAATGTCAGGAGCACCTGTGGTGACTTTGCATTGGGCATACTCAGTACATCAGAGTTTCCTTTGTACTAATGAGTGCAGAATTGGATAAAATATTCTGCTTGTGGACCTAAAATTGTTTAGAGGGGACTAATTACTTCCCTTCATTTGGTGATAGTACTTCTGCTGATACAGTCCGAGATGTGGCTGGTCTGCTTCACCAAAGGAGTCCACTGCTGGCTCACATTCCCATTGTCAATTAGGACTCCACCATCCTTTATTCAGAATCCTATCCTTAGTCTCTCTAGCTAATTGATACCTGCCTTGTTTTGTTCTTTTGGGGTTTTGGTTTTGTTTTTAGTTTGTTGCCTTTTTTTTTTTAAATAAAGCCTGTTTTAATTGAATGATATTGCCCTTTGAACTTTCAGTGGCCTTCTGCTTCCAATTACAACTGTCTCATACATGGCCATGGTTTCTCTGAAGAGATAGTGAAATGATTTGCCATGCTTCTAATCACTTTTAGATTGTATTTTGTAAAATTGGGTCATCATTTATGTCTCTTCAAGCTTTCTAGTATGCAACTTTCACTGTTTTCTGTGGTAATATCTCAAATTTCCATTCTTATTCCATCTCTGGTAAAGCAAGACATTATTCACTGTAAATAATAATGTCACTGTTTTTATTTATTAATGAAAAAGTTTTTCATATTATTACTTAAGGTTCAAGTTCTGTATTTAGCACAGGTAGTGATTAGAGTCAAAACAACTTCTGGGCCTGTTGGGTCTCAATCAACATCTGCCATTGCTGGTAAAATGCAGGATTAGAAGTAAGTGGGCAGGTGCATTTAGGGCCACTGACTGATGCATTTCTATTCCAGTTGTTTTCCTACCTCACATTCTTATCAGGAAGCAAACACTATACTGCCAGTTACTATGACTGTAGAGGGCTAGAGCAGTGCAAAAAGCCACTGTGGGTGCTTTTTCTGAGCAAAAGCCATTCATCTATTTATGCATATTCTGAATTATAAGGAATTAAGGTCATGAAGAACTGTTGTTGTTGTGGCAACCTCTCTTATGCATTTTGAGGAGATAATTTATTTTCTTTGTAGTTGCAAATGATTAGTAGTTTTTAAATGAAATTTTATATATTTTTGTAATTATAACTTTGTATTTGATGATTTATGATGCTGCATAAATTAATAATACCCATGCCTATGTATTTCAGCATTCTTTCATAATAGAGTAGACATAGTTATGATATGAAGAAAATGTTAAAACCAATAACATTTAAATATTTTTCTTGATAAACAATTTTTTTTAATGTTAGCTTAGTCTGGCAGGCTCACAGAAACACCGAATATAATTTTGCATAAAATGTATTTGTATGAATACATTTAAAACTCTGGAATAAAATTGTTGCTCTCAAATGAAGACACTCATAAATATTGTTTTGCTAAGACCTAAATAACCTATTTTGAACAGTCATTAAACTTTTATATTGCTCAGGTGCCATCAGTGTCACTTGAAAATCCTAATGATGTGTTTGAAGATGGTGAAAATCCTCCAAGCAGTCGATCATCAGAAAGTGGATTCACTGAGTTTGTACAGTACCAGGCAGATACAACTGATGACATTGACAGAGCACTGAATGAAGGTCACAGTGCACCTGGCATCCCTATTGTTGGTAGCACATCCTCAGAGACTGAGACAGCATCAACTGTGGGTTCTGAGGAGACCATTGTGCAGCCTCCTTCCATAATGACACAGGGGACAGCAACTCGCAGTGGGAAAACAATCCAAAAGACTGCAATGCAGTGCTGTTTGGAATATGTCCAACAGTTTTTAACCAGATTTATCAACCTGTATATCATTCAGAATAATTCCTTGTCTCAGCCCTTAGCGGCAGAGCTTCCAGTAGATCCCACTAGAGCACAAGGACAGGGCACAAAATGGGACAGAGAATCACAAGATGATGCTAAGGTGAAGAAAACAACCAAGAAGAAAACACCAAAAGAATACCTTCCTGCCTTCATTGCTGCTTGTCAGCTCTACCTTGAATGTTCGAGCTTTCCCGTTTACATTGCTGAGGGAAACCGCACTTCAGAGCTACATCCTGGGAAGCCTGAAGTTGGTAAGCTGCACTCTCATTTGTTCTTTGTTTTTTAAATAATCATTTTTATATTTCTGCCAAAAAATTTAATGTAATACTATTGTGTTTTGTGTGTGTTATTGTTTGCTGTTCCTTTCAGAAATCAAAGTTTTCTTCTGTGTCAACTAGTTTGTTTGCAAAGTAAATTATTTTCTCATAGATTTTTAAGAATATTGCTGGCATGGAATTTGACAGTAATTAATGTTGGGGTGAAAAATATAAATTAGGCTAACTGAAGCCTGTGAGTAGAATCTATATTGTTGAGTCTTCCTCTTTACTGTATGGATCCACAATGTTTTCTTTGTCATATTGCAATACCCACAGCTCACATCAAATATGTTTTTAGCTTCCTTTAATCAGTTCTGGATTGATGTGCACATTGTTCACTTTGGCAATACATGGAAATTGTAAGCTACTGACCAATAAAAATCATACCAGCTAAGAAATATAATTAATCCTACTTTGCTCCTATGAAAGGCTCAGTTCTTGCAAAAAATTCTTCTATAATTGCATTAAGAAACAAACATGATCAATTTTAGTGAGGTATGGATGTGTTCACAGATGGATGACACTGTTCAGGTACAGACATGATTAAATCACTGAGTTATGGATTACTGTAAATTGTGACATTTTAGAATGAACAATTTTACAGTTTGTAAAGTCTTCAGTTTACAGTTCCAAGTTTAGATCCACTTCTGATCTGCAGTCTGAGAGTTGCTTCTTAGAATGTTTTCATGGTGGATATGCTTGGAACATGCAAGAAATAGTAACACTAATTTTGTCTAATGTCACAGTCATCTCTGGTTTTATTTTTTTCTAGGAAATTTCCTAGTTGCAACTTTTTGTTCTTATTTAAAATTTTCAAATCAAGACTAAGTGGTGAGCAGTGCTTGGAGATGAGTAGTTTCTTTGGTTTTGGAAGCCAGCTTGTAAATTTAACATGACTGCTTCTGTTTTTGTGGTTTTTAAGATGTGTTGTTTATGTCTTCATTATAGGCCGGAGCAGAGCATATATGTGACTTTGTAACATCCAGACATACAAAATTTTTGTCAGTTGAAGGCAGCTTGGTTATAGCTGTTTATTAGTTATGAGCGTGACAACGGCAAAGATCTGGTACCCTTTATAAAATATCTATCTCAGAATATTTGTGCTTTTATATCATGACCCTGAAAATGCTAGATGTTTATTTATTTATTTCTCCCAAACAGCCTACAAATGAGTGTTGTGTCCAAAGACTAAAATGTCAGCTGTTTGCTTATTACTTTTTGGTGCACATAGCACTTGCTTATTGCTGCCTTGTGCTCTGTAGAGCAGAGAGCCTGTAGAGCTTGAGTACTGTGTGTCTTGTGTGAGGGCAGTGCTTCTAGGAATCCCTTTCACTTTTGGTAAATGCCTTGGATTTGTGTTTCTTGTTCATCATCTGAACCTTCCTATTTGTGAGTTATCATTTGCAGTCTATTAAACAGTGTAACTTTGAGGAATAAGCATCAGTTGTAGGTGGGTAAAACCAACAGGAAGGATTTTGTTTCAAATGTAAACATCTGTTGTATAGAATGTCAGGGCAGATGGGAATAGTGCTGGGCCTACTTCCCATAACAGAGAATTGCCCTGGAACAGAGAATGGAAGAAGGCAGTTTCCATAATTCTCACACTATCCTATCTGTTGATATGAGGCTTTTGTACTGCAGAAGAGGCTGTGTTTGTTGAAGGGTTCCTAAATTTGGAATGATATGACCCTATAGCTCTTAATCACTGGTCAGTCTGTTTATTTGAAGGAGACAAGTTAATCTGATATTTAATATAATTGTCCTTTAATTCTACAGTATGCCTAATTTCTCAGCTATCTTTATTGAAGAAATTAAAAAGAGAATTGAGTGAAGCTGAAAACTATGGTTGTATCTGTACACTCTAGAATACAATATGGAAATGTTAGGTATATTTAGACTCCAGTGGAGCTGTGGCTATAAATTAGAAATTGCATCATTCTTCTCTTGATTCTAAAAGGGTTCTGTATTTGTGCCTATTAAATAACACTTCTTCACTTGTGTCTGGTTCTGGTTATATTTGCCTTTTTGGGAACATGATCAATAGAGTCCTTCTGAAGTTTTAAGAGAAGTTAGTTTGGTATCTCTAAAATAAAAGGATGCAATATTCACTTGGAGAGTTGACTGTGAACTTTAGAGAAAGACACTTCCAGTATCAACCTAGAGTATGGCTTGATAAAGTGAGAGGGCAGTAAAAAGGGGGAAGCAACCACCTACAGTGAAAACAGAGTATGGTCTAATGGATCATAGCTCTGCACCAAACCGTTAATTTTCACAGAGACTTCTATTTTTAAAATGTTGCCAGGCAAATCTATTTTTGTCAAATTAAAATTAGTCTGCATGTATATAATATATTTTATTATCCTAGGCTCTTTAAATATATTACAGAATTATTCCAGACTACTATCTAGGGTGTTAAGAGGGTCGACCTTTGCAGGTTCCTGATTGCTGGTGAAGAATTTTGTGAAGAAGTGAATGAAAGGATGTTCTAACTACTGAAAGTCCAGTTTTGTCTGAAGTAGGAAATCATCTGAATGCATTTCTACAAAATTTTTCTCTTTCTTGTTAAAATCTTTCTATTAATTTTTGATTACTAAATGTTTGAAGTGATGCAGTATTGCATTCTTAACTGGATTATTTTTAAGGTACATCAGGAAGTATCTTCCTCTTGCATTTTCCTAAATGGACAGGTTAAAATATGAAGGGACAATTGCACATATATAGTTATGGAATACAAGAGGAAAGTTCCATAATATTTAGATTGTTAAATAAATGCATAATCTGTGATTTTTGTTTCAGACTGTGAACAAGTACAGCCTCCACTGTGGCTACAGACTTTAATGAATGCTTGCAAGCAGGCAAGCAATTTCAGTGTTCAGGGTGTCACTATTTCCCTCGTGATGGACTTGGTTGGATTGACTCAATCTGTTGCTCTTGTCACTGGAGAAAATCTGAACAGTGTGGAAACTGCTCAGCCTCTTAGTCCTAACCAGGGGAGAGTGGCTGTTGTCATCAGACCTCCTCTTACTCAAGGCAATCTGAGATATATGGCTGAAAAGACAGACTTCTTCAAGGTTAGATGCAGTATCTCATTGCTGTTTTCTTTAGACTTTTTCTGTCTGGTGAAGAATAAGTCTTGGCCCCTTTACCATCCTTGATATGCTAAACCAAATTTTCTTACTGAATATTTTGATAACATTTATAACCTGTGTTAGAATCTATATGAAATACACAGTAAGTTTTCTTCCTGCTATTCTCTTACTGACCACTTGTGTGAAAATCCTTTAATTGAATAGTTTAAAGATATAAACGAAACCTGATTGAATAGCAGCATTAATCAGCAAAGGTATAAAACTGGGATGTGCATAATGTAGGGCTATGTAAACAATTTTTGCATGTATGTAATTCATGTAAGAAATCTTTTACAAAAGATAATCAGCAGCAGGTTATATTATGTAGTTAATTATATTTCAATGAAAATTTATTTCTGTTCTGACTTCTTAACAGGAGTTGTTTTTGTAGTAAGTTATTGCAGTGTTCTGAACAAGTCCTTCTGTTCATACAAGGGGAACCATTTTACAGATTGCCTCTTGGTCACAGGTGTCATCAGATGTGATGTCTCCCATTGTTGCATGGAGCAGAACAAGGCATGATAGTCATTCATTTGTCTCTTGCAACTTTTCTTTTCATGTACAAAGCATATAGCTTTAACTCTTTGGGACCAGCTGGGTGATGGAACTCCTCAGCATCATCAGAAGAGTGTGGAGCTCTTCTACCAGCTGCACAACCTCGTGCCATCTTCCAGCATTTGTGAAGATGTTATTAGTCAGCAGCTGACTCACAGAGACAAGGCAAGTTGCTCATGTATTCACTTAAAGATGAGTAAAGTATATACAGAAATATATTTAGATAAAGGACCCTTCAGAGGAGGGTATGAATAACTTCAATATTGAAAGAAATATTTCCTTATATTGTTTCAAAAGTTACTTTAGGTCTGTGATGAGTCTCTAGTTCCATGCTAGGCAACAGAGGTTTTTCACCATTCAGCAACAGACTTATGCAGGAGACTTTCTCTCTTATCAAGGTCATGTGATGCTTCCCAATACTAAAAGCATATGCTTAGTTTTTGCTGTTGTTAGTAGGAGTTCTTGTCATGACAGGTACTTTTTTTTTTTCCTCACCTAGAAATTTGTTTCACATAGAGGCTGTCAATTTGACATTCAACTTGAGACCTGTGTATTGCTTTAAATTTCAGGTATATGAGCAATTTTCACAGCTGCAACAGTATGAATAGAAGGGAATTACTTGCTCACATATTCTAGCTACTCATGGTTTTGTGACTTCAGGAGTGCTTACATTTTTGCCATTCTAACAGAGTTACCAGGTCAAGAAGAGTGAATGTGAGCCAGTCTGTCAATCAGTGCAGTTCACAGCTTGCCATATTGTTGAAATTGGTGATGATTTTTAGTGTCACTTAGGCTGCTCTGTAAACTGCTGTGACTGTGGATGTAGAACTTGCTTATTTCTGCCTACCTTCTGGAGAAAGCAGTAATTTCTTACATCTTCACAGCATGGATTGCAAGGGCTTGCATGGAATCATCTCAATGTCTTTGGGAATTGGTATTTTCACTCTATTCAATTACTGTCAGTGTATTATTTTGTGTAACTGTATGCATTTTGCAGTAGTCTTGTGGATTATTTTCCTGTGAGAAACATATTTTTCTAAATACAAGTGATGATGTCTCTTTTGGTTTTTGTTTTTGGTGTGGAGAGGTTGTTCTTTTTTTAGTTTATTTAACATGAACTGTTTGGTTTTTTCGTAATTTTCATAGCTTTTACCTGAAGTTTCCATTATTGTGGCAGATATTGGATAGATAAGAAGCTGTTGCAAAGCTTCTTAAGTTTTATGATGTAAACTCAGTCTGGAAGTAGGTCAGATTGTTAGTGGTTTCAACATTTTTTAGTTTTGTCTAATTTTGGTTAAAGGTACAAATACCTACAGTTCATGTCCTATAACCATATATTCTAACAACAAACAAGTGAAAGTCTTTGTCCTCGTGTCTTTGCTTATCATTTAGTAATTTAGTTTAAGCCCTTAGAATACTTGAAGTAATTTTGATTATTTATTTGATGTAATTGTCCTGATTGCTGTGCTTTGTTCACTCTTACTAAGGCTTACTAGCTTCCTTGTCTTTTTGGATGAAGCTGTTTTTATACATGTGTTCAAGTCATATCATGACATTTACTGTTGTTTGCAGCCTTGCTGGAATAACTCTTTGCCTGGATCAGCCTCAGTAAAGAGAGAAACAGAGAAATTGTTACTTTATACCATTTTTACCATTAAATACCCTGAGCTGGACTTCAGTGATCCTTGTAGGTCCCTCCTAACTCAGGATATTCTATGATATTCTGCATATTATTGCTATGACTGTATTAGTCATTATGAATCCTTTGGGCAGTAAGCATGTCCTATTTGTCCTATTTGTTCCAGAGTTAAATTTACACGTTAGTGAAGAGCTCAATCTACATATCTAGCTAGAAAATTATTCTGTTTCTTTCTAGTATGGCAGTAATGGAATCAAAATAAGTTGAATAGAAAGAGACAGGGTAAACTTTAAAACTAAGGCAAGATGGAGATAGGAGAGAATCCTTTCATGGTACTTAATTGCTCATAGGCACCTATTGTTGGCTTCTACAGCTTTTAAGATTAAAAAATAGTTCTTTAACACATAATCAAAGAAGTAAATTTCATTATATCTTATATCATTTAGGATGTTGTATGACTTTCTTTTTCCAGTTCTTACCAGAAGTTTTACATTCTGACAGAGCTAACTTATGGTTTGGTTCACAGAAAGTAAGAATGGAAGCTCATGCCAAGTTTGCAGTGCTATGGCATCTCACACGAGACCTTCATATTAACAAATCTTCTTCCTTTGGCCGCACCTTTGACAGGTTGGTGATTGCAAGTCTGATTCAGTTGAAATAACTTTACTCCAAAATCTTTGATGGTATTATATGGGCAACATAGGGCATTGAAAAACTGAAGAACTACAGTGTAGATGTGAGAGGAAGGAAGAAGGACAAAAAATGAATTTGTGGACAAGAATTTGTGTTAGACAAAATTGTTTTCACAGTGATGACTATGTAAGCTGTAAATTTTTCCTGGAAGGTATAAAGAGTGTGGAGAAGGAATGGCGACAATATTCATTGACCATCACTGTAGTTAAAATCACTGTGGTGTATATTGAGTTTAATGTCTGAGTTCTTGCTGTGTTTTGATAAATACAGGAGCAGGCGAAGGAAAACAACCGAGAATTGAATTATGTTATGTAGAAAGTAACAATAAAGCTAAAAAAAAAAAAACTTCAAAACCCAATAGCAAGCAAGTGCTAAAACATGAGTTTTTTTGTTTAATCTGTGTTTTGTGTAAGAGGTCATTTATGGCAAGCAGCAGAGGATTTCTGTTTTGTGTTCTGGTATTGGACTACTTTCCTAGAAAAGACTGAAGATCTGGACTCTGAACTGCTCGTGTCTTCCTCAGCTAGCACAAATGTTGTGGAAAAGCGTTTATTTAGATTTTGTATTGCATGCTTAGCTGTAAGATGTAGAGTAAAAAGTTTATTTCTGTATCTTATGCTGTCACTCATTGCATAAATGGTGATAAATTCTGTGCATACAGCTAAAAGCTTATGAACATGTACTGCTGGGGAATGTAAAACAGTAGGTAAAATTCAGAGACCACTATATATATTGTTTTTCCATGTCTGAAAAGGATTCTCAAGGCTAAAACTGTTAAAAGAAGAAAATAATGCTTGTAGGAACTGCTGAATTGTCAAGTATATTTCTCCTCTCTGTTCTTGAAGACAAGATCTTTGAATGTTTTATTTTCCATATATCCTTGTGAATTGGCTTTTAAAATTGTATATTTTTAATGGCATACCACTTACAAGACAATAAAGGCTTGTTATGCAAATAGCTGTACAAATACTTGATCTTGCTACTATTAGAGCAACTGCTAAAAGTGACTTTGTTACTAGCTCTTCCTGCCCATTCCTTCATTGGACTAGACTAAAAATATAAAGAGCAGGTTCAAAGTTTTGATTCCAAAGAAAATACTGCTTTGTATGGAGAAGAGACAGGAGTATGTACTGGCATTAAGTATGTCATGTATGAGATTAAAATGGGATTACTCTGTGAGTAGTGTACAATATCCACCAGATTGTTTCTTCTTTCCATTCTAGATCTTTGTTTATCATGCTGGACAGCCTCAATAGCTTGGATGGTTCTACTTGGTCAGTGGGACAAGCCTGGTTAAATCAAGTGCTTCAAAGACATGATATTGCAAGAGTTCTTGAACCTTTGCTCCTACTGCTTCTCCATCCAAAAACTCAGCGAGTGTCAGTTCAGAGAGTTCAGGCTGAATGTTACTGGACTAAATCTCCCAATCACCCTGAAGAAGAAAATGAAAAGCAGTTCATGCAGAAGTTCAGCTGTGCTGATGGTATGTACACAAGAAGCCTGTAGGAAGTTTCTTAATTTCTTTGCTTGCTGTTTACATGCAATGTTGAAGTCATAGTAGAAATTTTTGGGGGTAACTGAAAAAAGTGTTGGAACAACTATGGCTTATATTTGCATTTGTGTGTATTTTCCTAATTCAAGTTTGTGTGCCCCAGGTACTGTTTAAAGTTGTATTGTTTTTATATTAAAATGATATGCAAGTATTTTAATGCAGAGCATTTTGTTACATCTTACTGAGACTTGGTAGAACATAAGAATATGGCTTGATGGTTAACCAATAAATTAAACATTTTTATGAATGACATGGGGCTGGCTGAAAACGTATCAATAAGTTTTGAAGGTGTTTGCATGTAATGCATAATTTTAGTTTAGAATTTACTAATTCTATTTCTCATGAAAACAAAAGCAGATAAGACTGCATAATGTTTGACAGAGAATTATGTTGTTTTGCTAAGGTGTACTGCTAAAACAATTTTGCTTCGTTTTTGTGAACTTGTCATTTACTTATTGAGGTATTTTTTCTTCTGTGAAATAGAAAGATACTATTTACCATCCTTCATGCCTTCATGATTTGAAGTCTTAATAATAGTTTAAATTCTAAATTTTAATTCTGAATTCTTATTCTGAAGAACAAAATCTCATATGTATACATTTTTTTGTGTTCTTCAAGCATTCTCCCACGTGCCTGTAAGTCAAGAACAACTTATTATACCTAAAGAAGGCAATGAGAAGCAACTTGGTGTGGATGAAATGGAGAACTTCAGCCTGACCGTCAATCCTCTGAGTGACAGGCTTTCCTTGTTAAGTACCAGCAGTGAGACCATACCAATGGTTGTGTCTGATTTTGACCTTCCTGATCATCAGGCTGAAATACTGCAGAGTTCTGACTCTGGCTGTTCTCAGTCATCTGCTGGAGACAGCATCAGTTATGAAGTGGAAACAGAAAGCCTGAGTGCTCAAGATAGCTCTCAGACTCTAAAAGAAGACTCACCTGATGAAATCGTGCAACAAGTGGTTACAGATCTTATATGCCAAGTTGTAAGTGGTCTTGGAGAAGAAGTTGAACCAGTTAAAGAGAGCCTGCACTCTGAGGATGCTTCATGTAAATACAGCTCATTGGAAAGCTCTGTAGAAGTTACAAAAAGTGATGATCAAAATATTCAAAGTAGCCAAAGTAGTTTACTTAGTAATGACAGCTCACAGTTACTATCAGCCTCAACTGAAACTGGACTTGAGAGCTTAGGAGATGAAATGTCAAGAAATAACTCTTCACCTTGTATTGCAGAAAGCCAGCAATCCTTCTCTGATCTAACTCTTTCTTCCACTGAATCAAAGTCTAGAAAACATAGCCACAGTAGTATTCAGTTCAGCTTTAAAGGAAAGCAACCAGAAAAAATGTCAGAAAAAGAAACAATTGTTAAAGAGGCTGGTAAGCAACCAGGTGCAAAACCTAAGGTAAAAATAGCCAAAAAGAAAGATGAAGAGAAGAAGAAAGCACAAACAGAAAAGCTTAAACAAACTAATGTCTTCTTTAGTGATGGTCTTGATTTAGAAAATTGGTACAGTTGTGGAGAGGGAGAAATTTCAGAAATAGAAAGTGATGTTGGATCCCCAGGAATGCGAAAATCTCCTAACTTCAATATTCATCCACTGTATCAACACGTGCTGCTTTATCTCCAGTTGTACGACTCTTCAAGGACATTGTATGCTTTTTCTGCAATTAAGGCAATTCTGAAAACAAATCCTTCAGCTTTTGTAAGTGCCATCTCCACTACCAGTGTCAACAATGCATACACTCCTCAGCTTTCATTGCTCCAAAATCTTCTAGCTAGGCATCGAATATCTGTAATGGGCAAGGATTTCTATAGTCACATCCCAGTGGATTCTAACCATAACTTTCGGAGCTCTATGTACATAGAAATTCTCATCTCCTTGTGTCTGTACTACATGCGGAGCCATTATCCAACTCACGTTAAAGTAACCTCACAAGACCTCATAGGAAACCGCAACATGCAGATGATGAGTATAGAAATTCTGACACTCCTCTTTGCTGAGCTGGCAAAAGTGATAGAAAGCTCTGCCAAGGGCTTTCCTAGTTTTATTTCAGACATGTTGTCCAAGTGCAAGGTTCAGAAGGTGATCCTGCATTGTCTGCTGTCTTCTATCTTCAGTGCCCAGAAATGGCACAGTGAAAAGATAGCTGGAAAAAACATAGTGGCTGTAGAAGAAGGCTTCTCTGAAGACAGCCTTATAAATTTTTCTGAGGATGAATTTGACAATGGTAGTACTCTGCAGTCACAACTTCTGAAAGTACTTCAGCGGCTGATTGTGCTGGAACACAGAGTAATGACTGTGCCTGAGGAAAATGAAACGGTGTTTGACTTTGTCATAACAGACCTGGAGCACATTGGTCCCCAGCAGCCGATGACTTCTCTGCAGTATTTGCATTCCCAGCCAATAACCTGCCAAGGCATGTTTCTGTGTGCAGTGATACGAGCTTTGCATCAGCACTGTGCCTGTAAAATGCATCCCCAGTGGATTGGCCTTATCACTTCTACGTTGCCTTACATGGGAAAAGTTCTTCAAAGGGTGGTTGTTTCAGTGACTCTTCAGCTCTGCAGGAACTTGGATAATTTAATTCAGCAGTATAAATATGAAACTGGATTATCTGATAATAGGTATGTGTATGTAGAGGTATAATTTTTTAACTGAATTTGATTGTTTTGAATTACTCTGCTGTCAGACTAACTCATTTAAAAAAATTACTCTTCTTTTAGGC
The DNA here is from genome assembly GCF_028018845.1 of Melospiza georgiana. Taxonomy (NCBI): domain Eukaryota; kingdom Metazoa; phylum Chordata; class Aves; order Passeriformes; family Passerellidae; genus Melospiza; species Melospiza georgiana. The sequence continues at coordinate 104,125,903 of NC_080432.1, read as the reverse complement.
CTCTCTGGATGGCATCAGTCACTCCCCCAGATATGATTCTCACTTTATTAGAAGGGATCACAACAATAATTCATTACTGCCTCCTGGATCCATCTACACAGTATCATCAGGTGAACTTATCTGGGTGTCTGAGACATTTCTAGGCAATTCATGTCAAATCAAGGACTGTGATTATATTAGCAGTTATGAAGATCTGGATGACAAAAATAACAAATATATTGTCTTAGCTATAAATATGGGGGTTTATTGATGATACAAACAGAAAAACACGTTTTCTTTGGATGATACTTTTAAGAGAATACTCTTATATTTCTTTGCTTCTTTTGGTTTTCTGTAACCCTGAAATAACGTAAGTTTAATTCCTTAACTTTAAGACCTTTAAAATTCCACTTTATACAGCTGCCTTTGTTGTGTTCACCTTGCAATATGTCTAAACATTATCCTTCTGTTCCTTCTGTATATTTACAATTTTTCTTTTTAGTCAAGCAGTAATTTTAGATCTGATATTCTGAGCATAGTGTCTGTTAAGAATTTGGTCCAGATTCCATGAGACGCTTTCGGCCTTTTTCTCAGTAATCTTGTTTTTGTGCTTTTTCACCATTCTTACACCCCTTTGCTTTGCATTCATTTGAAAGTGACTGAAAAGTGGGTTTTATTTATATAAATAAATAATTTTTCCTAGAGTATTAGCTAGACTTAAAATTCTAAAATAATTGTTTCGCAAAGGTATAGGCAGAGGATACAAAATTGATTGCTGTAGACATGAGGCCTCCCATGTTCAGAGTACATTTGATGTTGCACAACTCAATCAATAAATCCTCTATTATTTTAAAAGTCTCAAAGCTGTACATATTTGAAGAATTATTGAAAAAATTATGAAAAGGAGTTAAAGTTGAAAGCTCCCATGGTCAGTAAGTTAAAATTTTCTCTATTTTAAATATGCTGTTTATGTTCTTCTCTCTCTCCTCTCCCCTTCTCTCCCACTAGCTTTTGGTTAATGTAGATCAGAAGCATTTGGTTGAAGCACGTAATGGAATCCTCTCTATCTTGCATATGATCATGTCTTCTGTGACTTTACTGTGGAGCATCCTGCACCTTGCAGATTCTTCAGAGAAAACTACTGCTGCTGCTGCTGCATCCATCACCACTATTAACCTTGGGTCAACTAAGGTCAGAACATCAGGGATAATATCATTGAAATTGTTCGTTAATATCTTCATCAAAATAATTTCAATCCTCTTCCCTTAAATCTAAATTGAATTTTTATGCCTTTGTCCTCATCTACTCACTCACCACAAAAAATAGGCTTTTATAAATGAGTATTGTATATGCTTTTAAGCTAAAATTTATCAGTTCAGTGCAATATGTCACCTCTTTGCTTTCTGCAGAGAAAAGATTTTGAACGTAATGCTGAGGTGCTTATCTAAAAGGCTATGTGTTCTGCTTTCGTATTTCAGAATTTGAGGCAACAGATTCTGGAACTTTTGGGTCCAATTTCAATGAATCATGGTGTTCACTTCATGGCTGCTATTGCATTTGTATGGAATGAAAGAAGGCAAAACAAAAATACTTCAAGGACAAAAGTACGTTTATATTACAGTGGTCACTTCAAATAATGCTAATACTTATAAGTGATTTAGTGGTAGGAAGAAGAAAATTCAGACATTCCAGTGAAAAAAGACAATGAAGTATGGACAATATTTGCTATTCTAATTCGCAACTGTTCTGTCAGGGAGATAGGACTTTAGAATGGGATAATCTTCCTGAATTCTTCAGGGGAAGTGTAGGTGATACCAGGTCTCTAGATGAACTGTTAAGTGATAAAATTTCAATCCCATGAGGATAGCTGCCTTAGTTTTGGCATAGCCATTGTCTGTGTTGATAATCTGTGACACACATCTGGTTGTTTTAGGTTATCCCTACAGCATGTGAAGAACAACTTCTGCTGGTTGAGCTGGTTCGCTCTATCAGCGTTATGAGAACAGAGACTGTCATACAGACAGTGAAAGAAGTTCTGAAGCAGCCTCCAGCCATAGCAAAGGACAAGGTATGGAAACTCTACAGATCCTGTTGATTTATATGATGTCCTCTTGAAGCAGCTTAGAACACTGATGATATGGGTACTTCATTGACAAAGCTGAGCAGCACAATGTGAACTTTTTCACTATATCTAAGAGGTAAATGAAGTATAACTTTACAGAGGGATGTCTGAAAGGGCATTTTCAGTGTTCTATTAAATTAAGCTGTATGTTTAGGCATTGCAGTAACATTATAGCATTGTCAATTTTACCCTGGTGAGGGGAAAAAAACTCCACTTCTTTCTTATAACACAGGTTTCATATCTTTTTCTAGAAGCATCTTTCACTGGAAGTCTGCATGTTGCAGTTTTTCTATGCTTATACTCAAAGGTGAGAAAACAAACTCAATTTTACTTCTGTCATCGGGAAACAGATAATCAACTTGAATATTTTACATCTTTTTGTCATAGGATGATCAATAGCCTGTGTAATATAAATAGTGAAGAAAGAATGGGTTTGATCTGTAGGTTTGTTTAAAAAGATGGTTTATTTTGTGAGTTCCATAGTAGTGCATCACCTTTCTTCCTTCACCTAAAAATCCTGCAGGTAATCTGCCCAAAGAAAGCTGATCTTAATTGTGCTGTAACTCATTCATGCCGTTCCATCTTTGTAATGAAAAGCATCTTTTAAGAATGCTGTTCTTCTACCTTCAGCTGTTTCTTAATGAATTGATACAGCAACCTCCTATTAAAAGAAGCTCTTAGGGTGTTGATTCCAAATATCTGACAGCAGAGATGTGATGTAAAAAGAAATTGGGGGAATACCTGAGGGAGGTGATGTTCTCATCATTGAGATTGCTGCTCTCTCTCCCTTAGGATTCCAGTGACCAGCTTAGTAGACAGCTGGGCAGCGCTGCTGCTTCTGTTAAAGGATTCCATACAGGTTGGTCTTCCAGCCCCAGGACAGTTTCTCATACTTGGGTAAGTGCTTCTGATATTTGCAATTTTCAAATATGCTCAAATGTAGGTGTGTGAAATTATTCTGAAGTGTTAGTTTCTAAATCTGTCTCTTACTTTTGACTCGTAAAGTTATTGCCTGAGTTCTGTGGGTCTTATCAAATTAATTTCTTCTCTGAGGAATGGCTACATATATTAAATTTTATATTATAGTATTATATAAGCCACAACCTCACCTTAATGATTATTTCAGTGATTCAGGCTCTTTAAGCAACAGATGAAAGTTTCTGATTTTTCCTAAAAAATAACAGCAATGACTATTTCTTAGGTATTTGAAACCCACTAGAGTGGGCTGAATTCTCATCATGGAAACAGTTTGTGGACTGTTAGAAATATAACTTTGAATATATTTTCTGTATAATGCTTCAAGGACCAATTTCTTCAATATTTTGAATTTATCTTCCCTAGTAAACTGCCTCTGAAGATATTTTTGTATATAATCAAGTAAAACCTGTTCTTGGTAAACTCTAATGATAAAAATTACCTTAAGGAACTTATAAAGATGTTTCCTGGAATATTGATAAGTAGCAATCCCTGTGGGTTTAGTAATTAAATATTGCACAAATAAATGTCTTCAGATTTGTCCTAATTCTGAAAACTGCTGAATAATGTATTATGAGAAGAAAATCCATATTCAACTTCTGTATTTTTTCAGTGTTCTTAATGAGTTCATCATGAAAAACCCAAGTCTGGAGAATAAGAAAGATCAAAGAGATCTACAGGTAAGAAATCTGTTGTATGTGTCTTTTTAAAGTAACTGAACAATAAATCATAGAATCAGAGACCTGGTTTGGAAAGGGCCTTAAAGATCGTCCAGTTCCCAGCACAGGAAGGATACTGACCTCTTGGAGCAAGTCCAGAGGAGGGCCACCAAGTTGATTAGAGCAACCTCTCTTAAGAGAAAAGGCTGAAAGAATTTGGCTTGTTCAGCCTGGAAAAGGGAAGGCTTCCAGTACCTGGAGGAAGCCACAAGAAAGATGGAGAGGGACTGTTTACAAGAACATGCAGTGACAGGACAAGGAGGAATGGCTTAAAGTGAGATTAGATTCAGATTAGATATCAGGAAAAAAAATCTGTACTGTGAAGGTGGTGTGGCCCTGGAACTGCTTACCCAGAGAAGTTGCAGTTGCTGTCACTAGAATTGTTTAAGGCCACTTGGATGAGGTTCTGAACAGTTGGTTTAGTGTAAGGTGTCCATGTCCACGGCAGTGGGGTTGGAACTGGATGCTTGAATGTACTAGAAGTATTTGATATGAGTTCTGTAGTATGAAACTACTCTTAATTATCTTCTCGTTATATTTACAATTTTTTGAAAAAGCTCTTATTTTCTGTGAAGATATTAAAAACTGATAATATAGAAATTATTTGAAAGCAATTCTATATTTGGTTATATGGATTTTCTACATGTCAGAACAATGAATACAGCCCTTCTGCACAAAGTTCTTAAAATGCTTGGGACTTTTTTTCTACCAGGATGTCACACACAAGATAGTGGATGCCATTGGGGCAATTGCTGGGTCTTCCTTAGAACAGACCACTTGGCTAAGACGAAACTTAGAGGTTAAGCCTTCCCCCAAGATTATGGTTGATGGAAACAACTTAGAATCAGATGTTGAAGGTAGGTCCATTTTCATCTTTATTTGAAACAAAACATTAGTTTTCATGGTAAAATTAATGAAGACAACAGCTTTGCTATATTTGAATGTATGTAAAATTCTTCAGTATTGGTCTAGCACTAATGTGTCTGGAAAGCTTGTGCATCTTCAAAATACATCTTTTTAAAACATGCTGTAAGTTAAATAATGGCCTGAGAAAACTAACTTTGGACTTTTTTTAATTGTTGTTATTATCTTCATTTAGATATGCTGTCTCCAGCAATGGAAACTTCAAATATAACTCCATCTGTTTATAGTGTCCATGCATTGACCTTACTTTCTGAGGTAAATGTTTCCTTGGAGATAATGAATAGTGTCTTTTAATACACTTCTATATTGTGAAAAGCTTTGGACTAGAAGCTTGGAGAAGGAGATTTAATGGGAAACACTGATGTGAATGGACTCTGGGTCTTGTCACATGAAAGTTTGTTACTAACCCATTGAGATGGATGAGGTATAAAGCATGGCCTTTCAGGTGTGTAGTGTAGCCAGCTTTTTTGATGGTAAGCTTTGTGTGTTTATCTTTGTGTTACATCTTAGTTACTGCTGATAATTGCAGTCAGTCTTTGAATTCTTTCTTTGTAGTTTATTCTCTAGAGTGCTTTAATCAGGAGTTTGTTCTTCTGTGCTTCTAACACCTTAATGTGTTATAAAAATGATGGAATCTTTATACTCTGGATTTGCATGGTACCTGAAATGTGATCACTTCTATCATAAATTGAATGTTCAGTAAAAACATTACATCCACCAAAAAAATGTTGAATGGTATGTTAAAAGCAATTTAAGAATGCATTATAACATATCTTCCTCTCATTTTATAGGTTTTGGCTCATCTCCTGGACATGGTTTTCTACAGTGATGAAAAAGAGAGAGTTATTCCTTTGCTTGTAAATATTATGCACTATGTTGTGCCCTACCTCCGTAATCACAGGTATCTTTAGTTTATTGAATGGATGTAGAAGATGCCTACAGCCCGTAGAAATTTGGCTGGTGGCATTTTAAGTTGAAATAGGCACGATAAGGATTAGGTGTCTGTCAAACTTTCTATAGAGCAACAACTCAAAATTGGTTTATATTGAATTTTTCTTTGTTTAGTGCTCACAACGCATCCAGCTATCGAGCTTGTGTCCAGTTACTGAGCAGTCTTAGTGGATATCAGTATACAAGAAGAGCATGGAAAAAGGAAGCCTTTGACCTCTTTATGGATTCCAGTTTCTTCCAGATGGATGCTTCCTGTGTTAACCAGTAAGACTTTATTTTTCTTGTTGCTACCGATGGTCCTTACAAATTTTACGTATTCCATTAACATAGGGACTAAAATTTCCCAATAGATCTTTACAGAGAGAAATAGAGATTTTCTATGGTTTAGATTACCACATGAAATATGAAATTGATATGAGGTATATTTCTATGCACAAATCTATTTTTAAAAATAATTTTCTTAAAATTTAAAAAAAATTGTGAGGAAAACATTGTTAGCATTTTGTAGAAACCTCAAATGATTTGCATTGCAAAAGACCTTAAAGATGGTCTAGTTCTAATACACCTGCCATGGGCAGGGACACCTTCCTGCTCTGAGACCAGGTTGCTCAGAGCACCATCCAACCTGGCCTTGAGCACTTCAAGGGATGGGGCATCCACAGCCTCACCAGGCAACCTGTGCCAGGACATCATGACCCTCACAATAAAGAATTCCTTCCAAGTATCTAAATCTGTCCTCTTTAAAAGTGGGATTACTTTACTTTAAAAGTAATTCCCTCTTGTCCTATCAGTCCATGCCCTTGTGAAAAGTCACTTTCAGCTTTCTGGAGGGTCTTTAGGTACTGGAAAGCTGTTAGAAGATCTCCCTGAAGCCTTCTCTTTTCCAGTCTGAAAAACCCCAGCTCTCAGCCTGTCTTCATAGGAGAGGTGCTCCAGCCCTCTGATCATCTTTGTGATCCTCCCATAGACCTCTTCAAAGGAGTCCCTATCCTTCTTATGCTGGGGGTCCCAGTGCTAGATACAGTACTCCAAGTGGGGTCTTACCAGAGCAAGGCAGAATCACCTCCCTTGATCTCTTGGCCATGCTCCTGGTGCAAACCTGGATGCAGTTGCCCTTCTGGGCTGTGAGCACACATTGGCAGATAAAATTCAGTTTTTCATCTTCATCCACCAGCAGCCGCGTGTCCTTCTCCTCAGAGCTGTTCTCAGTATTCATTTTGTGCCCAGCTGGTATTTGTGCTTGGAGTTGCTCTGATCATTCTGCAGGACCTTGCACTTGGCCTCATACATCATGAGGTTTGCATGGACCCACTTCTTAAAACTGTCAGAGTCCCTCTGAATGGCATCCCTTATTTTCTTGGAGAAGGGTGTTCAAGAAACACAGTTTCAGATCACATAACACCAAGTAAATGGTACCTTATGAGGCAGAGAGCTTGGATTGGAAGTTTTAGCCTAAATTGAAAGAGCAGAAAAAAATTGCAAATGTTCCTGAAAATTCTTGCTTTTTTCTTGCTTTTCTGATTTGTGTATGATTTTTCTCTTTTAGTTGGAGAGCTATTATGGATAATTTGATGACACATGACAAAACCACGTTTAGAGATTTGATGAGTAAGTATTGATATAGAGGTGACTTCTCTGCAGTATAAACATTAAATAAATGAAAAATAAGTGTCTTAAAGAGAACACTTGCTCAACATTTCTTCCAATTTGATTTATTCAGTGTTTTTCATGTTTTCATTGACTATTCATTTCTGGAGCTCCATAAATAACCCAAAGTGAGAGAATTTTATACCATCCTGGCACACAGTGAATTTTGCCTATAGGGCTAACCTGATTAAGCAGAGTGGGTGGGGGTGGTTTTTTGTTGGTTTGGGTTTGAAGATCTGACACTAACTGTTTAAAAAAAATTATTTTGCACTTTATAATTTTTTGAGCATCAATACATGCAATTTTTTTTTTAAAAAATGGCTGAACTCTTTCCCAAAAGCCCCTAAACCCAGCCATTATTGTGTATGCTTACATGATTTCCTTCAACTTTTACTTTGAATTTCTGGTTACGGATTCAAATTGCAAACCATACATCATCTTAACACCTGCTTTCAAACCCCAATATTGCAAAGAAAGAGTTATTTGTGCAGAAGGGAAATTCATCAGCTCTTGGCTGCTGTTGTGGTGTGCTGTAATGTCCCATTTTGGCCTTCCAGGTCATTTCCCCAAGTGTGCCTATGCCTCTCTCCCTTCCCCCTTGCCCCCATGCTGAGTGAGTCCTGTCAATCAGGCTGAACATTCCAGCAAGGCGTCGTGTGGTTGGTCAAGTTCAAAGGATGCCCCTATGCCCAGAGGTCATTGGCCTGTCTGGGTGTCATCTTCCCCTGAGACCCTGCCCCTCTCACCTGGTTGGTGGCTCACCTGTACCTCCCCTCCCCCTGTCCCTGAGCTTAAAAAGGTGATCAGACCATGCAGTCATGGTTCTGTTGGAGCAGCTCCTCACGTTCAGACCTCTGTAACCATGGAATAAACCTCTGGACATTAAACCCTCCAGCAGAATCCTCTCCTTTTTCTCTCCACCATCGCCTGAAACCATTCCTCCTGAGGTAAACGGGGTTCCTAACAAGCCTGGACTTGTTCAGTGCCCAGCTGCAACCACCAGCAAGCCAAGGTATCTCTGGGGTGATACACCGCAGCTGCTGCCTTTGGCCCAGCAGCGAGGATCAGACTGGCCCAGGCACAATCTAACTGGTGATATTGGGAGCTACTTTTCCAATAGGCTGCACTTTCCCTGTTCTCTTTCAGCACGAGTGGCTGTGGCCCAGAGCAGCTCCCTCAATCTGTTTGCTAACAGAGAGGCGGAGCTGGAGCAGCGCGCCATGCTCCTCAAGAGACTCGCCTTCGCCATTTTCAGCAGCGAGATCGACCAGTACCAGAAATACCTGCCCGACATACAAGGTCAGTAAACGTGTATCATTGAGGGACTTCTTCCTGTTAGCTGTGCAATGCTTGTGTGACAGTAACAGCAGGCTAAATTTTTGTGCTGCAAGATCAGTGTGAGATAGTGTTTCCATAGCTGAAACAAAGTTTCTGCAGCTTTTGGTTAAAATGTTTTCAGTCTTGAATTACTACAAGATGTGTGGGTTTTGTGGTTGCCAGTTGACTTTAATCCAGATAATTTCTCTGATCTGTCATTTTATTCCTTGATCAATATCCTTGGACACCTGCACAATATGTGTTGACATGAACATCTGAGGTACCAAAACCTATCAATTAGGGAGAAATAGGAAAAATGACCTTTACATTTTGAATTCTTGACTTCTTTTGCTGGTATTTTTTCCTCAGTTCAGTTTATCTGTCATATTTATATCATTGAAGTTTATTTCTTACAATGAACCTTTACCTTAAGTGACTGGGAATGGAAACTGCTTGGATCTTCCTTTTAAGATGATGCTAATAGTTAGCAGCAGCTTTTAGATGTATCATTTTTTCATGGCACCAAAGGGACACTTTGGTCTCTTCTTCTATATGGAAAATCAGTTGCAGCAACTTTTTTGTTTTATTTGTTCTAGAATCTATTTTTATTTGTTTATATTTATTTTTGAAATTTAGTTATATTTAATTTTAATTAAGAATGTTTGGGTTGTTGGTTGGTTTTTTTTGTTTTTCTTTTAATTTCCAGTTGAGTCAGTAGCTGAGATTACCATGTTCATGGAATAAGATGATTTTACTGGTCTGAACTGCAACATGCATGTGTGCTGGTTGGACTGCAAAATTTCATTTTGTCTGCCTCTGTATATAGAGGTGATCATAATTCAATAAAACCATATCATCCCTTTGTAGTTTCTCAAGTGTTGTGATGGTGCAGTGTTTTAATAACAATAATACATCTGAGTTCAGGCTGATTTTGTATTGTTTGGAATCTGTTAACTCGTCCTGCTGTAATGGGTGAAACTCTGCATAAGATAAGCAAAGTTCTCAGATGCACTATTGCATTTATGTAGAGAACCTACCCAAAATAGGCAACTTCACTCTTTATAGGTTTCTCTATTTTGTTCCTTCTTTGGTGGAGTGGTTATTTCTTTATGTTGACAGAATAAAACCAGTAAATTACTGGAACAGTACCATGGCAGATACTTAAAGTGAACATTTAAAGTAAAGAAGAGAAGGAGAAAATTCTCATTGGAATTATTCTGAACTGAGGGATCCTTCTTGGCTTTTTGTTTCAGAAAGGCTGGTAGAAAGTCTCCGGTTGCCACAGGTGCCCACCCTTCATTCCCAAGTGTTCCTGTTTTTCAGAGTATTACTTTTAAGAATGTCTCCACAGCACCTTACCTCACTTTGGCCAACCATGATCACTGAACTGGTGAGTTGCAGGTGTCATTCATTATTTAGAAGACTGGTGGACATCTGAGACACAGCCTCGCTCCTCCTCAAGATTTTTAATAAAATCTCTTCTAGAGATTGTACAAATAAATGTGCAATGGTCACAAACTGAAAGCTGACTTATTTTCATAGTCCTCATGTCTGTTTTTTGTGATGAAATTTAATGTCTGTTAGTTTAGACTGTTTCAGCTGTCTCCTGAATTAAATTTGCATTTGCCCTCATTGTTCCCTACTTGAATCCTACTTCAATTTCTGCTTATGTATGTGTACCCTGTCCACCACTCCCACTCCTGCTCTTCTTTTTCAGTGTTCCCTGTTTCTATTTTCCTGGTCATTCTTCTTACAGCAATGGGGTTGAGAATCCATGTATAGGAGTCAGAATCAATGTTTTATTGGCAATTGATGGTCATTCAGGTCACATTGTGACTACATGTTGTAACTAGATTTATACAAGGCTTGGCTCAGATTTCTTCTTTCTCATTTTACTCTTCATAACAAAACAGTGAAAATATTTGTTTCCAGAGTTTCTGCCTGCAGAATCTCCTGTGTTGGCTGTTTGACACACTCTTTTGGGTTTCAGCTTTGGCAGTGGGAATGGAGGAGAGTGGTTGGTGCATGCTGTGATCCATTCAAGGAGCTATTCAAGGAGCTCCCAAGGAACTGAATAACAGAGAAAGCAAACCAGAATCATTGCTGTGATTAATTATATTTTCAATCTGCAGGTGCCTAATGTAGCCCATGAATAACCACAGAACCAAGCAATAGAAGGAGGAAAGCTATATAAAAGATTTTAAAGTGTGGTGTTTTAGCAATAGATGTATTTAATTTTAAGCCTGTCAATAGTATAAATTCTAGAAAACCCATTCTACTCAGTGTGGTCTTCTGACTCCTGTGCTGTGTCCTGGCCTTTACACAACTTACACAGTCTTGGAACTACTTTCAGTTAGCAGGACTGTGGTGCTTCTGGGAATCCACCCCTGAGCCTGACCTGCTCCATTAAACAATCCTTTATTCTCATTTAGTTTAGGTCTTGCTGTCTTTCTAGGTGGTGGAGGGGATTAGCCTTTGAGAGCTTTCCTGGCCATAAGAGACAGTTCCTTGTGGCCTTTGTGTTATTCAGGTTATATATAAGGGATGAGAGAGCTTTATGGTGCTGCTGTCCACTCATACAGGAAAGGAAATAAAGCTCCAAACTATTTGTCTAAGGCTTATTACTCAGGCTTTCCCAAGTCACAGTCCATTGAAAATAGTATTGAAATGTAACATTTGATCTTCAGGTGCAAGTGTTTTTACTGATGGAACAGGAGCTCACTGCTGATGAAGACATTTCCAGGTAAATGTATGAACTTCCTGCTTGTTTAACTTTATAAAAATTCCTTGGTATGCTGATGGGGAGTGGAGTAATTCTTTAAAATAATTTGTCTTAGAGCTGTTGAGCTCAAATGAGAAGGACAAGTAAAGGCTAGTTCAGTCTGCAGTACCAGGGACAGACTGTTCAGGACAAAACCAAAGAAGTTTTGCTGTCAGATTGATCATAAATCACTAAAGGAAATTATAAGATACAAGTGTCTGAGTTCTTACAATGCCTGCCAGACTAAAATGCACAGCTGCTGCAATTAAATTATGTGTGGCATGACTTACACCTTTTCTGTGTCATACACTTATTCTAAATAAGACTGATGCACCTTTTTCTTTGTCTAAATGAAAGCATAGTTCCTTCTCTTATTAGGTAAGTGAGATTGATAATTTTTCTTGTTTTATTATCCATTTTTATCTCCTCTGTTTTCTATACAGTGTGATCCAATTTCAGTCATTCCAGGAGGAGAGGCAGATTTCTCAAATGAGCCAGAGTTATTTGCCCAAGTTTTGCTCACTTTTTTCCTAGTTGTTTTGTTTTTTGGAGAGTTTTTCCTTCAAATGAAGTAATAGCAACATGACTGACAATTTTAAACTTCCTCATAATTTGAATATGTGGGAAGAAGATACAGTGCAACACATTCATTATACACTGACATTTTATCACATATAAGTATAATATATATATATTTGTATATATGCATACAGAACTTCACTCATGGCACAGACTTGTGTTGGGATTCAATTTATGAATTCAGGATAATGCTGGTAAATAAAGAGTTGTGTGTAAAGGCAAGTAAGAAAAATAAGGTTTTCAATGTGGCAGAAGGTTGTTCTGACTCACTTCCCTTCTGTAATGTATTTTAGAACTTCTGGCCCATCTGTTGCTGGTTTGGAGACAACTTACACAGGTGGCAATGGTTTTTCCACATCCTACAACAGCCAGAGGTGGCTGAACCTGTATTTGTCTGCTTGTAAATTTCTGGACTTGGCTCTAGCTTTACCATCTGAAAACCTGCCTCAATTTCAGATGTGAGTAGAAAACATTGTCATTTAAGTTTTTGGATGTTTTTCCATGTCTTTTGGTAAAATTTTAGGATATAAAAGTGTTTGGTTTTCTGTTTCTCTTCTTTCTTTGGACTTCATCCAAGGCAGCCCATACTTCACTCCCTCACAGTATCTGAGTGGCCCCCAGGGGAAATGATGCTGCATATCAAATTAGTTCAAGCTGGTTTCATTTCGCCTGTGGCAAGAGATTTGCCACACTTGAGAGATCGTTAGTAGTAGTGATTTATTCAAGTATTTTGTTTTTAAAGTTCTTAGTTGCAGTAAAGCCTAAGAACTCAAAATACACCCACCCATCTCAGTGAGTAATGCATGAAATCAGAGCACTGCATGTCATGTCAGCATGACTTGCTTGAATTGCTCCTGCATAGTCTGTCTGGAAAATGTGGCAACAAACCTTCACAGAAGGGGGATCCCATAGGTTTTTATTGGTCAGTAGTGTGTACAAACTGCTTCCTCAGTGCCTCTGCAATCCTGTTCCATTGGGGAAAAAATGAATGCAAAACAACTGGCATTTGCTGGAGATCCTGGGAACGAGAGGCCACAAAGGACAAAAGAAAGTATCGTGCCTCTTCCTTTACACTGCACACTGGTGACTATGTGAGGGCTGCTGTCCTGGCACAGCTTTGTGGACATTTGGTCACCCCTAATTGTCCTGCAGTTCAAAAGACACTCATGTGGGTTGGAGACTGGAAGGATTTGTGCACACTGTGTCAGGCTGTGCCCTGTAGTATTTCTAAATCTAATGTTGAACATTTTTTTTCATTTATTTTTTCTTTTGAGGGTTGACTTGGATTTCTTTTTTCCTCTCTCTCTTTCTCTGATACTTCACTAGATTTCCTCATCCACTCATATTTTTGATTGCTCAAAAAGCCTGCGTGTTCAGTATGGATAACATCTGCTTGTGTTGTCTCATGGCAGGTATCGCTGGGCTTTTATCCCAGAAGCATCAGATGATTCAGGCTTGGAAGTCCGAAGGCAAGGAACACACCAGAGGGAATTCAAGCCCTATGTGGTGCGCCTGGCAAAGCTGCTGCGGAAAAAAGCAAAGGTATGGATGGTGCTTTCTGCTTTTGCTTTTCACTGAAGGGTTTCATGTACAGTAACACACAGCAGTGTTTGGGTTTGAATATTTTAATTTTTTAACAATGAAGAATGAAAAGGATTTATTTTTAGTGTAGGAGATTCCAGCTGGAGGAATCTCAAGTCAACATCAGGCAAAAAAAAAAACATGTAAGTGTAGAAAACAAACAAACAAAGAAGCCCCAGAGTGAATCAAACAAACCACAGAAAAATTTATAACCTGCTCTAGTCAAAATTATTATGATCACTGACTTTGGATTTCTAAATTAAAAGTATTATTTAAATAAAAAGTAAAATATGCTCCTTTATCTGATAATAACATAAACACTTAACATAAAATCACTTGCAGATAGCCAGTCATATATGTAGATACTAGTCTGACTACCTACTTTTTTGAAGTAGAAAACCAGTTTTGTTAATAACAATCAAAAATTTTAAAAAACTGTTGCATTATTAAACATGACAGAAATAAGAGTGTTGAGACTGAGCAGAGGCTAGAGCTGTGATGAACAGAAGAAGGCAGGAACAGTTCTGGGGAAATCTTGGCTGCACAGTTGGTAGAGTGGGAACAGAATGAGGGTTGTCATTATGTTGATGCATGGGATTTGTTAAACCCCAGTTTGTGGGGTTGGAGGCCTGATCTGCTGATGAAGCCGATGGAAGCTGGCCAAGCCCTGTCCCAGGGAGATCCCTTCTGCTGCCACCAAGTAAGAACTGTCAGATATTTTTTCTACTCCTGCTGTGAGGACAGAGCCCCCCTGGGGGCAGTTCACTGGGAAATGTTGATGGGTGAGCCAGGGAAGCAGGGAGGAAGTGCAAAGCCATATGGCAGAAAGTTTTGAAGTTTTATTCTCAGGTTTCTCTGTATAGATGGCTTTGTCAGGTCTGTAACAGTGGCAGCTTGCTGTAGCTACTGCATTTACAGTCTCTGATGTCTTCAGTGAGTAAAGGAACTGCTGAGATACAAGTGGCTACATTAAATTTAGGGATCACTTAGTGGCAGGCAGATCTGAACTATTGAAGCAAGGCTCACAATTATGGGGGATAAAACTAGAGTCTGAAGCATATCTGCATTTTGCATTTTATCATTTTTTTGAACCATGAAGATGAGGCTAAATTTCTCTTCTTGCATGTATAAAGGAGGAATGAGTCTTAACTGCCTGCTCCTCAGGCATAGCCTCTAACCCTGCTGTTCAATGTAGTAGTATCTGTTAGAAAGTTTTCACACTCCAGGTAATCTCTGTGCATGAATTTATACATCATGTGTGATTTATAAATAGACATGCTGCTGGTAAGTACTGTATGCTGAGATAGATGCCTGAAGTCAGGACTCCCACAGTATGCTTCAACAATTCAGAAAACTTCTTGGAATTTCTGGAACCCCTTAGTCATGGCAGCAGTTGCACACTGAACCATAGGTAGGTGTATAATGATGAGATAAACACAAGGTAATGAATATTGATTTCAGGCCATTTCCTCTTTATGCAGAGGAGAATACTATTACATATAGCTGTTGGGTTTTCTTAGAAAATAACTACAAAAATTGAGTGGATCCTTATTTTCCTTCAGGGCATTCTGACTCATGTTTATATTCATGTAGTATGGTGCTGCTCAAGCTCTGTTATCTGAGGGAAATGTGCTTAAAAACCTCCTTTGGCAGTGCTGGAAATAAACAGAGGCACAAACTGGCAGTGCTGGTTTTCTCTAGTAGTATCTTGGCCACTCTAGCTTGAGTCTGCCATTTCTGGATCACAGATTTGTTGGGGTGGGTGATGTTTCCAGCTGAAGCACAGCACCCAACCAAGCAACCGCACGGCCTTCACGGCAGAGTATTCTTCTCATATTTGAAATGCAGTCTGAAAGTTCTCCTCTTTCCTTCCACAGGACAAACAGGAGGACTTTAAGACGGTGGTTTTGGAGGGAATGGAGATGGCCAAGCATCAGGTGAGGGTGGCCTTTGATGCTTGAGTTGTGAAACAAGCTTGCCATAATAATACCATCACCTCAAGGCCCTGGGCACTATTTAGCATTCAGTAAGAACTAAGAGAAATCAGATTTTAATAGAACAAAGCTGAGAGAATTTTGAGGTATAAGAATCCTTATTTTTATAGATAACTTTAATTAAAAAAATTAAAAGCTTTAAATCTGGTTTCCTGTACAAAATATATTACAAAGAGCTGATGGTAGTTCTAAGAAGAATTATTGCAAATCATTATAAAATTAAATTGTGAAGTAATTTTAGTCAAACTGCAGGTGTGAAACACACAATCCCTGGTTGGTCTCCATCAAATTAACTGTTGTTTTAAGCATCCATGGAATTAATGGTGTTTGCTTAGCTGATACTGCCATGAGGCAATGGCTTGGACAGGTTGTACTTCATTGCTCAGAGCTGGAATTTGCACATGCACCCCATTTGGTTGGCTGCTGTGTGGCACTGACACTTGCTGTGTGCTGGGGACACATCCTGTCACCACTGGGTAATGCTAAGCATTGCACAGAAACAGTATGGAAGAAACTTCTCCTCCTTAATACAATTATAAGTTTTTTAAGGAGAAACTCTAAAACTTAGTAGCTTCTTTTAAAGAAGGTCGCATCAACAACTCCTTTTATATTGGAAATTTAGTCTTCCCATTGCTGTGGTTTGGTGTGAGCCTTTCTTTTCAGAAGACTTGTAAAGCTCAAATAGTGGTCTCCTGTGCCAGGGAGCCAAGCCACCAGATACATTCATACTGAATTTAAACCTAATTGGGGTTTGCAAAATGGATGCCCTGTAGGCTTCTCAATTGCAGGACAGTTGCTTCATTTAAAGGGCAAAACTTGTATTTGTTTAAGTATCATGTCTTGAAAAGAAAATCTATTTGCTCAAAGGCTGTGCAGTCAGTGATCCTTACCTCATCCTCTGCTCCCACTGCTGTCCTCTCCCCTTCATTCTTCTTTCATTACCAAGAGGACCCCCTGCCTCAGCCACAGGTGCTACCAGGACAGTGGGACAGGGCTGGTCCACAGGTGGCTCTTCTTGGTGAGGCCTTTTGTGCTTCTTTTCTCCTTCCTTGCAGAATAAAATCCAGTACTGCTGGAATTCTCCTTCATGGTAGAAGCTCTCTGTACTGGTTTGTCAGTAACAGAACAAACAAGGTGTTTCTAGTGGTGATAGTACCTAAGTGTCTAGATTGGAGCATGGTTTTTGACTCAGAGATAAAGGAAATAGGGAAGAACTGTATAAGAACCTGGATGTTGGTGCTCAGGTACTTCATATGCAGATATTCAAGGCAGCCCTAAGCAGGGTTACAGCAGAGTGCTGCTGCTGCTGGGCATCTGGTGTGTGACTGCTGCCTTCACCTGTGGGGTTCCCGAAATTCTTTCCTTTGACATTCCCCCCATGAAATGGAAGGAACATAATAACTGAGTTCTTCTGAGAATACACAATGAGTAACTGAGCCATTTTCCTCTGAGAACAACTTCAAGTGTTTCTCAGAATGTCTGTGTGTGTTACTTGTGATACTAATAATAGCACTGCTTTTTGCCCTTCCCAAAAACTCTGATCTCAAGCTGCAAAGTGAAAATGCTTTGGATCTGTTTTAACCTCCTCTGGGGTTTATCATCACTGATGCTGGCAGTTATCAGCTGGTGAAGTGAGTGTGTGTCACAGGAGAAGAGTCTGTTTTGGAAAGCAGCTGAAGAAGCTCACAACTTCAGCTTGGGCCATCTGTGCTGCCCACAGGATGCTGTGTGGTGGGGGCTGCCTTGCTTTGGGACAGCCCTGGGCTGAGGTGTTGGACTCGAAGGCTCACTGTGACTCTTCCATGAGCATCAGCTGACTGCCACCTGTACACTCCCAACCATTGCCTCTGCAGGGCATGGTGAGGGGGAGCAGAGAACCAGCTCTGGAAGCTCCCCTTTAGCATTGGTGTCTTTTCTGGATAGGACAAATGGTTTTGGACTTTAGAGAAGTACTATATTATACATTAGTCTTACGTTTTCACCTGTGCTTTTAATGTCTTGTCCTGTATTATTTCCCACCTCTCTGTATTTGCAGAAAAACCCAGAGGAGGATGGCTCAGGGAAAACACTAAGCTGGGAACCAGGTCACTTGCTTTTAACCATCTACACCGTTCGCAGCATTGAGCAGCTCTTGCCTTTCTTCAATGTACTCAGCCAAGTTTTTAACAGCAAAGTCACAAGCAGATGTGTTGGACACTCAGGGAGCCCTGTCCTCTACCCCAACTGTTTTCCAAGTAAGGACATAAAAATGGAGAACCTCAAGACCTTCTCCAGCAAAGCAAGACAGAAGATAGAAGAAATGGTTGAGAAGGATTTTCTTGAAGGCATCATAAAATCATGAACCAAACTGGTACTACTCAGCCTATATGTAGTGTAACTATTTAAATGAAATATTGTATCTTTCTCAGTTGTATAGTATTCTTTTCTTATTTTGTATGTAATGAAATACTTAATGTTGTATTTAAGTTAAATATTTGTAAATAAGAGAAGTTCTGGATGTGGCCTGAATCAAGTTTAAATATTGGTGGCTCATATTGATTATGGTGCCTACTATTTACAGTAAGTGTTTTGTTGTCTTGAGTTCTGTCTTAAAAAAAAATGGAAAAAAAATACAAGGTGCAATTTTTTCAATTTGTTTCCAATTTATTTTTGTCTTTTTTTAAAAGATCTATTGGAACTTGTGCTTATTGAATAACCTGTAAAATGTTATTATGGCAGGAGTTAATACAGGACTACAATGAACTGTTTGTCAGAGGCAGACACCCTGAACCAAAGTATGCCAAGGAGGATCCTGGTGTGTTTAAAACATTGCATCCTGTTGGGCCAGCCCCTTCATGGTGCTGGGGAGCAGTTAAGGCCACAGAAGACAAACTTGTCTCTGTCCCTTCCCTCTCAAGTGTGATTATAAATATTATTACTGCAAATCACTTTCTAAATCATGTCATAATGTATCTAATGGAGATAATACTGCAATAATAGATTATTATTTGCAAATATTCTTTTTCATTATATTGTTCCCCCCTCAAAATGAGGTGAACTGAATCTGAAATTGAGTGACAGCCTCTGTCTTACACTGTTTGCCCACAGCTGTTTGGGCTACTGGGGGGAAGGTGGGGATGATGATCCTGCAGCAGCCACTGTGAGCACAGTCACAGCAGAGCTCTGGGCATGCAGCCATGGCCAGTGCTCTGAGGGTGTGGGTCCTGGAGGTCAGGCACAATGTGACAATGAACTAAGCTGGGGCAGGGAGGGGCAGAATTCCTTCTGGACATGGCCATGGCTTGTCAAGAAGTTAGACAAACTTGGGGAACACGGAACAGCAAGAGCATCTCATGAAGAGGTAAGTTGATAAAGGAGGTTAAGAATAAGCAGAGTGATATTACACTCAGATCTGATCAATCCTTGCTACTCCCAGGAAGGGCTGGCTCTGTGCACAGCAGCACATGGTAAAATAAGTGATATTAAAAGATAAGGGAAGTTGTGTGCTTGAACTCCATTCATTATATAGGCTGGGGTGGTGCTCCTTTCCCACCAGCGAGGTGGAAAACAGCCAGGCTCACTTCATGGGCGAGTGCATCTGCATTCTCCTGTGGAATGTGGGAAAAGTTAGTTATGCTGCTGTCAGCATCAGAAGAATAGAGCAAATACATGATATTATGGCAAGCATTTTCCTGGAAATGTTGTGTTCCCTATATTGCTCCACCAGCCACTGCCATCATGCTGGCAGAGAAAAGCAGGTAGAGCGTGTGAAGTGGGGAGAGCAAAACCACTGCTTTTGCTGTCACCTTTAAGTTCAGATCTGGACTAATTTACAGCAGCCAGAATTTTTTTCTATTTTGCCTCTTATGAAATTGTGTAGTTAAGGACTGCTTTGGTAACTTTCTCCTTAACCCTGAGTTCTCAGAAGGCTGGTTGTCTTTTCAAAATCATCTGGTGTTAAATCTGCCTTTATAAACATTTATATTTTCATTTTGAAGATAAACATTGAGAACATTAAACATTACTTTTCTAAATAAAAGAAAATCCAAAGTGACTTCTTGTGATCACAGTCTTTTGTCCAAATTAAGCATTTGTTAAGTGTGATAAAATGAAAATGGAAGCAGACTTCCTTCATCACCCCCTGCTAGGCAGAACAGAGGATTGTTTAATGTGAACAAGCCCATAAATGAGTGAAGCTCTGACCTGTGTGTCTGCCTCAGCATAGATCCTGACGACGTCCTCTGTTCCCGACGGGCGGACAAACGCCCGGGCCAGTCTGTACTTGTGCACAAGGGCATCGATCTTCTCCTGCAGCCCTGGCGGCGTCAGCGCTCGCCTTTCTGCATCTGTGGTGTCAATAACACGCCTGTCTGCCACCTGTGGCATCAGAAACAGGATGAGGCAAGTTCAGGGCTGGCTATGTCTTGCTGCCTGGAGAGGAGTTCAGTTTGGGAGCTCATAAAGGGCTACTCAGACACTTGGGGGCTCCAGGATCCTGCAGCATCTGTTAACCAAGGCTTGAGAGGTGTCAGCTGCCCCTTTTTAAAAAAAGGGTCAGTTCTGAACATGCCTTCTTGGTCAGCTTGAAGTGAAGCTACAGTTTTTCTCAGTAGATCAGAAACTTAAATTGTTTCCTCCAGTTCAAACAGAGCCCAGAGCTTCCGTACTGTGTCTAACAGAATGCTGCCACATGGCACCTTCTGCTCAAGCTTTGTCAGAATGCTGGAAAGGATACAGAAGCAAAGCTTGAACATTCAAGTTATACAAACTGGCACAGCAAGAAAAATCCAGCTGTCCAGCAGGCAGAGGCCTTAGAAAAAACAGGATTTTTCTAATTTAAAAGTTGGAGTTTATTCTTAAGTTAAAATTTGAAGAGTTTTGGTCAAGTTTTTCCATTTAACCTAGTTGGCTATTATTTAATCTTTTTAAAAGTCATATTTCTATTTTAGTCCAAATGAAATTCTTGTCCGTTCTCCGGGTTTTTTCCCAGTTTCTTTGGCCTATTTCTGCCCTTTCATGGTCTGTTTCAGCTTTAAAATAAAGGCAGGCAAAAGATGCATGGAGCAGGGCCCCTGAGGCAGCTGTGGGGCTGAGCCAGCGTGGCTGGGGTCTCACCTGGACCTTGAGCAGCCGATTGGGAAGGTCGGCGTAGAGGGCGTCCCACTGCTGCACACTCAGACCCTTCAGAGCCAGGACTGCCTCAATCACCAGCATGTCCGACACAGCATCGCCAACAGTCTGCCAACAGCGAGGGGAAACACTGCAGCAGGGAGCACAGGGAGGCAGGACTTCCTCAGGAACCCCCCAGCAGCAGCCTGACAGGAGCTCACAACCTGGCTAACCCTGCCAACACTGTGCTCCAGTACTCTCAGCTTTTACCTGGTTAATCAGGTCAATCATGTTTTCAAGCATCTTTGCTGCTTCTCTTTTCTCATTATCTTTCTCCTCTTTTACCAGCTGTCGAATTTTAGTTTCAGCAGCTTTACTGAACAGTACCTAGAAGAAAAAGATAAGAGCTTGTCAAGATGAAACCAGGATATATGCAGTAGTGAGGACAAAACTTTTACCATCTAAGCCCAAACAGCCATCATTAATGTTTGCTACCAAGAATTCCCATCCCCCCATAAAGCACAGAGGAGCTGGTGGCAATGCTGTGATAGAGACAGAAGGAATAAACAAGTCTATTTTCAAACAAGGAGGAGAAGTCTTGTTTATAAAGCTAAGCAGAGAGTGAAAAGACCTCCTTCTCCAGGTAATTTAACTAAAATTTTGTACATAGTAGCTGATCATATGGATTACCTGCTCATACTTACTGTGCCATGTCCGTTTGCTTCAAAATAAACACCCACATCAAACTCCTGGGCCTTGTGGTGCAAGTGTTTCACTCCTGTTTTCACACAGTGCACAGGGACCTATAGGCCAAGGGTGTGCAGAGAACAACAGCAAGGTTACAGACTCTCCTCAGCAGGCTGGAACTGAGCTCCAGCCTGCAAGGGCTGTTCAAACTAACCCCTGTTTCATGGCCACTGAGGCCCCCGAGCTAAAATGCTCCACTATTTCTGCAGACTCAATTAAAAAAATACTTAATTTATTCCTGTGATGAATAAAGACTAAGAAATAAACTCCAAACCTAGAAAAACCCAATTTAGTTTATAGCTTCAGGGAACACACTAGATTCACATACAAACAGAAATAATACCTTCTCTCAATTCCTGAACGTTTAGCTAGCTGCAGAAAATGAATCAAAGTATCAAGGAGCCTCTACTCACTCACTTAGTTGCAAAGCTATAAAGTCCTCAGTTTGTTTAAGTATCAAGGGATTTAATTAAACATTTTTAAAATTAATAAAAGCTGACTAGAACTTTTTAAGCCCTGCTCCTTTGTGTCTCCTTTGCCACCAAGAATTTAGTCACTGCTGGAGGTTTGAAAGAGTAATTTATTTTTGCTTGATTTTAATTTTCCTAGCAATCACATTACAGTAAATTTACTTTTAAAATAAAAAAATGTAAACTACCTAGGAAAAACCCAGAGAATACCTTCAGTGTTTCCTGGAGGTAGCGTGTTGAATTCCCATTGGCATATGCTGTTTGCACCACTGCCATCTTGAAGTCCTGTTTCACCTGAGCAAACCAATAAACCAACTTTTACTGTCCAACAGGCACACAGCCAAACAAAAAGGATAAATGGAAAGATAATCAGAACTTGTAAATGTACAATTAAAATCCCGGGTACTAGAGGGAGGCACCAGCTCACTGAGAACTTCTGTAGCTTTAAAACAACATCAATTCTGTTCAAGTATTTGTACATCCCATGTTGACTTTTCTTGGGTTTGGCTGAAGCAGCTCTTGAAGCTTAGACTTTCCAAGCCCCTTTTTGGCCACAGCAGTGAGGTACAGGACAGATCTCTTTTTAAAGCTGGTTCACTTTAGGTAGATGTAGAGAGACCACATACCAAGCAACACAGCTTCCTTTATACTTTAGACTATTTTATACTTTAAAAATTAAAATGCCAGCATTCATTTCATATGTTAGAGTTACCTTGGCAAGAAGTTCTTTTAGGAAGATACTAATTAAAGTTGCTATTTTATCTCCATCGATCAGGTGAAAATGGTCAGCTGTGTCCTTATAATAATAAACAATTCTATCTGCATCACCATCAAATGAGCAGCATCTCTCATTGGGCTTCATGTCCAGCCCTAGTGCACAGAGTTACAAATGCAAGTTAAAGACAGGAAAATAAACAAAACCAGGTAATTTATTTCAGTGAGTGATTAGGAAAACACATTTTCTTTTCAGAGCACAGGTCTGCATACAAATGACTCCACTCAGGCACAGTTAAAGCCAGGATCCAGACAGGAGGCACAAGCATCCATCCCCAGCAGGCCCTGCCACTGTGCTGCTTCCAGCACTGCATTTCCCCAGTACACAACCAGAGTGGGAAGGGGAAGCAACACCATAACCTGGTGTTCAGATTTGGCCAGCAGCTGCAGTGAGAGGGTGCCTGTCCAATGGAGAACTCAGTTTAGCCTCACATAATCTCATATCCAAACCAGCCTGCTCTCCAAGTTCAGGACTTTGCTTTTATACAATTCTCAGAAAATGGACTGAAATCTTTTCCTCACTGGTTTCTGTCAATGAGTCAGCTGTTCATTAACCCAGCCCTTCTGCAGGAACCCGGAAAATGTTTCTTCATAATACAAAGGGGTAAAATAAATAGCACTAAGCCAGTCCTGACTGACCTTTGGACTCTGCCAGCTTAACACTCAGAAGAGACTGCCAAACACATTTCAGCCAGTCAGAGGGATGCTGTGCTCCTCCAAGCACTGCAGACCAACAGAGATGTGCCAAACCTGGCCAGGCTGTTCCCGCTTTCCATTGCCAAGGAGAGCCATTCATGCAGTCACTTAGTAAGAAACAGGGAGCTCCACCTACCCAAGGATGTGGACCCCTGCCAGACCCTGCAGAGGAGGTAAAGCAACAGAAAATTACTGACTACTCACCTCCAGGTGGTTTCTGGTGAACTTTCACAAAATCTGCACCACATAAGTGATTGAGCTTCTCCTTGGTTCCATCATTATATATGTGGAATAGCACCTCTTGTGGAAAGTAGGGCTTCATTTCTGACAGTTTCAGGGCTCCAATTCCATTGGCACAGTCAATCTTCAGGTGCCTCTGAAACTCTCCGGAGCAGTGAGACTTTGTGCAAGGGAAGAAGGGGCAAAGTGAACCATTACCCTAGAGAAACCACACCTAGAGCATGCTGAATTAGAAACTTCAGGCCCAAACAGGCTCACAAACACAAGAGATTAATTTTGTACATTTGCATGAAGACGACAACACCTTCTATTCACCTGTTTTATCAGTTCCATAAAAGCTTTGGAGAGTTTTTCATAATAACCTTCCAGTGTTGCTTTCCCATACTGCCCTTGGGTGTTTTGACAGCAGACCATGTAGTGGAGCTGTGGTGTTGTCACCAGACCATAATCTAGTGTGAAATAAAAGGAACAATACTCAGAATAGAATTGCAAATTAATTGCTGCTTGAAAGTCTTACAGTAAACAGACAAATGCAGTATAGGAAACACCTGTGGAATTTTTAAATTTTGTCTTATGAAAACTTTTATAACCCTCCCCTGCCCTGCCTTGCATGAAAGTCATACAACCACCCTGAAATAAAACTGTCACAAGCAAGGATGGAAATGTGTCTGGGCTGTTGTCCTAGGAGTCACATTTACATAAAAATACTTGAAACGAGTTTAGAATTGCAGAAGTGTAACCTACCATGGTACTGACCACCTAGAACCTGGATGCCATCTATAACTGACTGGGACAGCTTCTTGCTGCTTGGCCTGGAAAACAACAAGTACATCTGATAACCCTGGCAAAGGCATTCATCTGTGGACTCTATGGAAGGAAGCACATATGGGTGGAAGACTCTACAAGCTTCCTGCCACGAGATTTAGACTCACTGTGAAGAAATCCAAACCTTTCCCTGCTGTAGGCAATGCCCAATAAAGTCTGAAATCCAACACCCCCAGGGATTGCAAACACATGTAAAGTGCTGGGCACAGGTGACACCACACAGTGCCCACACAATTCCCCTGAAGACAGCACTGGCACTTCCATAAGAGCAGGATACAGCTACAGCCTTTTGTCATTACCTGGTGTCTCTGCCAATAAAAACTGAGGCATCTTTGTGCAGGTTCACTGCTGCTTTTTGGCAGATCTCAGTTATCACCTTCTCTAATTCTTGCTCCTCTGCATTTGCTAGTTGTGTGGCATACTCTTCCCAGGAAGGGTGCAGCATTTCTCCAAGAGGATCAACCAGCTTTACACCATTGTCTTCCTTAGCAGAAAAACAAAAGAACAGAAAATAGTGAGTCTAAAAGCGGGGAGCTAATAAAATCTTTTTGAAGACAGACAACACATGGTTCAGTCACACTGTTTCTTTAAAAGTGGAGAACTTCTGGGATGCAATAGCTTAGCTGTTTATTTAAACCTCCAACAAGCCCCCAAAGAAGCAGTATAACAAGCATACTGAGTAACCAACTCTTTCTCCCTTATAATTTTGGTGTGAAGTTCATTCAACATTAAAATTACATAAGAGGAGATTCTAACAACCTTCAGTGCTCTATAGCAGCTAAAGTTTAAATGCCTGGTTGGTAATCGCTGCATTTGCATGTTTATTTTTAAATCTTAATGATTTTACTCAAAGGTTCTTCTCTTCTCAATGTTACTCCTAGCTCCCCAACATTAGAAAGTTAAATTGCAACATGAAATGACTCTGTATTACACCATTTCCACACGAGAAAAAATCGCGCTTTTGTGTACAGGGGAAAAATAACTTCAGCGATACCAGAGGCCGTATTTACAGGGAGCAGGCTGAATGTTTTCAGCAGTCCCAGAGTCTTCAGGGTCTGGTTCTCTCAGTGCTGTGATGAGATTGATTCCAACAAACTGACCACATCTTCCCACCCTTCTACCAAAGCACTTCACATCATTGCACCGAACGGATGGCCTGTTTGAGGAGCGGGCAGTCCTTCCTTACTTCAGGGTTGTGAGACGCCGTGACCATGATGCCAATGGTCGCAGTCACGGCTTTGGAGCGGAGGGCGGCCAGGAGCCCCATGCGGAACACGACGTGGTCCAGGTGCTGGGCCGCGCTGCGGAACCCGGCCGTGCCGTAGTGCAGGGTCAGCCCGGCAGGCCGCGGGTGCAGGGCCGAGAACTTCCTGAGGGCTTCGGAATCCATCCCTGGGGAAGGAAGCGACACGGATGGCAGCGAGAGGGGACGGGCGGCTGGGAGCCGCCTCACGCCCCGGAGGCTGCGGTGCCCAGAGCGCTGCCAGCAATGCCCGGGCACCAGCGCCGGGAAGGAGCCTCTACCCTGCCCGGAGAGCAGCGGATAACAGCGGGATCAGACACGAGCAGGTCACGGAGGGACGGAGAGCCAGGATTCCCAGTCTGGATCCAGGGAGAGCCAGGATTCCCAGTCTGGACCCAGGGAGAGCCAGGATTCCCAGTCTGGACCCAGGGATCCGAACAAGTTCTCACCGTGACATCAGCCGCCCAGAGCGCTCGGCCGCGGCTCCATGCACCGACTGCCGAGCCCAAAGCAGCGCGTCCTGCTTCGCCAGGCGCTTGCAGGGCGGCGCCAGCGGTGTTCCCAGAGGGGCACCGTCACACAGACACCAGGCCGGGCGGCGGGGCCGGCCGGACACGTGCCCCCTGCACGGCTGCTTCCCTCGGGACCCCCGGCGATGGCGCGGGACGCGCAGGCTGGGACGGGACGTGTGGGACGGGACGGGATGAGTGGGACGGGATGGGTGGGGCGCAATCCCGCCGGAGCCACCGCCGCCGCACGCCCCGCACGGAGCCGGCGCGGCCCCGCCCACTCAAGGCCGGACCGACCAATGGCGGGCGGGTGGGCGGGGCAGTGCCCGCCGCGTGGCACTCGGGCCACGCCCCCGCCCGGAGCAGCGGCCGCGCAGGCGCCGCCCCGCCCGCCTGGGGAGCGGCCGGGAATGGCGGCGGGAGCGGCGGGAGCGGCGGGGCTGGCTGGGCTGGGCTCCCTGTGACAGCCAGCCCCGCACTGCTTCACTGACAGCGCGCTCGGATTACAAACTTGTCCCCCCAGTGCGCTGCTTTTGGCTGGGGCCGGGTTAATTTTCTTCCCAGCGGCTGGTACGGGGCTGGATTTGTGCTCAACACAGTGATGATGATGATGATGATGTGGAGATGTTTTTGTTATTGCTGGGCAGGGCTTACACAGAGCCAAGGCCTTTCCTGATTACTGTGCTGCCAGGCTGGGGAGGCTGGGGGAGCTTGGGAGGAGACACAGCCCGGACAGGTGACGGCACTGACCAAAGGGACATTCCAGACCATGGAACATCACGCTCGGTATATAAGGCAGGGAGGAAGGAGGAAGGGGAGGACGTTTGCAGCGACGGCGTTTGTGTTCCCAAGTGACCCTAAGGTGTGATGGAGCCCTGCTCTCCTGGGCATGGCTAACACCCATCTGCCCATGGGAAGCAGGGAATTCATTCCTTGCTTTGCTTGTGTGCGCGGCTTTTGCTGTCCCTATGGAACTGCCTTTATCTCAACCGGTGAATTTTCCGCCCTTTTACCCTTCCGAATCTCCCCGATCCGCGGGTGGCGGGGCCTGGCTGCCGGCTGGCGGAGAGCCCCGACACGCAGCCAGCGCGGGGTGTATGTGCTGATAGATCCCGTCAATAACGCCCCTCTGCCCGCACCGCAGCGCGGGGCTCCGTTCCTTTCTCCATCGCTGAGCCCGGCAGGGCCCGCAGGCTCCTCCCGACCGCCCCTGCCCGGCTGCTGAGGCTGTGTTTAGCCAAACTCTGCCCTTGAAGGATCGTGGGGCTTCCCTGGGGGGCTGAACCTCGCCGTGTGCCAAACCGCGGGGTTTGACTGCAGTCCTCTCGTTGCAGGCGGGCGCGGAGGGCTGTGCCATGGCTGCCACGGTGCAAGAATGCCTGGAGCTCCAGCTGCTGGAGGTGGAAATGCTCCTTTCCATGTTTCCCAAGAGAGGAGAATTCAGCGTGGATGCGGATGCCGTGCCCAGCATCCAGCGCTACCTGAGGAATGCTGGCGGAGCGCTGCCCCCGCAGCTGGAATATCGCATCGCGCTCGATGTCGGGGAGGCCAAGGTGAGAGCTGCCAAGGAGCCTTGGTCATGGGTGCTCTTGTCTCTACGTCTTCTGCACACACCAGAAAAGGCTGCCCGGAAAAAAGGGGGTTAAAAAACCACCACATTTTTTTGCTCTTTGAGAAGTCTAGAGTAATAGAAAATCTCAGCTGCTGCTAACATCTGTGTTGGAAATATAATATTGTAAAAATAGCCCCAAATGGCAGACTGCAATTATGAGGAGTCACAAGAACACAAAAACAAAACCAGCCTTTGAGCAGAGAACCCCAACTCTCAGTATAAGGAGTTACAACAGTTTAACTGATTGAGGAAAGGGATTGAACTAATTGGTGTAAATACTTGCACAGAGAACACAGGTCTGAGTGCATACTAATTGTCTGTTCTCAATTTCTAATGACTAGAAATTGAGAACAGACAAACTCAGCCTGAAAGCCATTTTCCATGGAATGAAGGTAATCAAGCATTAGAACAATTTACTGGGTAATGAGATGGCCTCATGATTTTTTGTAAACTTTAGGTACAAACTTAGGTATCTTTCTAAAATGCACCCTTTCACCAACCTACAAAGAGAAGTTTTATGAACCATGTGGGGAGGGCTTGTGTAGGAGTACTGGGGTTTTTTTCCATAGCAGATTGTCAAGGAACTTGGAAAGATAATTAGTCATTTTATGATTCACTGCTCTCTACAGGACTATCATATGATTGTGCACTGAAGTGAGTACCCCCTAACAGTGTACAGGAGCTTGAAGCACTGAGGACACATAAATCCTTCCCTGCTCTTGGACTAGAGGCAGAGTTCAGCTGCCAAAGAACTGTAGTGCTCTGTTTGAAGGCACTGTAGGGATAATCAAGAGAAATTCAACAGCCCTGTGTTTATAAGAGATGAGATAAGATAAACTTGGGGTCTCCCTGACCTGAAATGTACATAAATCTTTAAATCCCCTATAATCCTGACTCCTCTTTATGGTGAATACTTCCTTAAAATAATGGTAACACACAGAATCACAGAATGGTTTGGGTTGGGAGGAACCTTAAAGGGCAAGTTATTTCCAACACTCCTGCCACGTGTCTCTATATGCAGTAGGTACAATCACAAACACCATTCCATGTAACTCTTGGCTTTTTTTTCAAGCAGCTGGGCTGAGTTCATTAGTCATTGTATTTGGTAAGGGATGAGATTTACAAAAGTCCTTGACTCCAAGAGTTCATTGCTGTAGCAACACTGAAATATCCCTGGAGGGTAACTGTGTACCTTCTCCCAAGCTACAGCATTAGTTCTGTGAACAGCACAAAAGCTGCCTGGATATCATGGGAAGTGTTGTGGAAGTGGCAGCATGATGCAACACAAGGAAAGGAACAGACAAAAGAATGGGTTATTGGGACAAAAGGGAAGTGGGAATAGTTCCAGTCAGTAGGATGCTGCAATCTTGATTACATCTACTCATAATCTGCCTCTGTCAGGGAAGAAGAATCTAGTGTGTCTTCAGTAGCTGCAGAATTAATCTTTTCTCTGTGTGTGTCTTCTGTTTTTAAGGTAAAGGTGGAGTTGCAGGTTCTCCTTCCTCATATGTACCCTCAGGTGGCTCCTCAGCTTTTTGCCAGATCAGATGCTCTGCACAGACAGCAGCAGCTGCAGCTCAATACTCGTCTCACGTCTCACATCAGCTCTCTGGATCCAGGAGATCTGTGTGTGTGTGAGGCTGTGCAGTGGGTGAAGGACAACACCCTGCCCTTCTTGGAAAACTGTCAGGCCTCGTCTGAGTGTGCTGCTGAAGCAGCCAGGGCTAAGGAAATGCTGCATCGCATGTGGATCTACAGCCATCACATATACAGGCAGGAACTGAGGAGGAAGATTTTTGACTGTGCAAAGAAGTTAAATCTGACTGGCTTCTGCCTGACTGGCAAACCTGGTGTCATCTGTGTGGAGGGACTCCAGGAAAACTGTGAAGAGTTCTGGCGTGTTATTAGGTATCCCAACTGGAAGCACATTTCGTGCAAGCATGTGGAGAATATAGAAACGGAGGGAAGCATTGATAACCTTCGTCTCTTTCACGGTTTTGAAGACCTGCAGTTTCAGGCACATGGTGATTATGGCCTGAGGAATGACTATCACATGGATCTTGGCCAGTTTCTAGAATTCCTGAAACAGCATCAAAGTGGACACATTTTTCAGATTTTATTTGGTGTTGAAGGCAAACTTTCAGACAATTGAGAGAAACTGTTTATAAAGAGTTCTAATTCTGGAGAGCAAGAGGTGTTGCTAACACTGAAATATTTTGCCTTACAGCTACTGTGAAAAAGGAAACTTTTAACATCTGAGATGAATGGTTCAAGTAGTTCACCTCAGCTTTTGTGCTGAAGTGCCACATATTTTTGAGACGTGTTCACTGATTTTCTAAGACTCTAAAACTGGCATTTATCTCTGTGAGCCATGCCTGATAAATATTCCACCGTGTGTTGGGAATTATACACTTCTGTCTGCTCATCTGTACTGTGCTGTGTGAATTTCTTCCCATCTTATCTGAACCCACTCTCTTTCAGTTTAAAACATTCTCCCTTGTCTTGTCACTACATGCACTTGTAAAAAAGTCCTTTCTCTTTTTTGTAGGCTCCCTTCAGGTACTAGAAGGTGCTGTAAGGGCTTGCCAAACCCTTCTGTCCTCCAGGCTGAACAATCCCAATTCTCTCAGCCAGTTGTCATAGGAGAGAGATGCTCCAGCCTTCCGATCATTTTTTGTGTCCATCCTCCTCTGGACTTGCTCCAGCAGGTCTGTGTTCCTTTTACGTTCACGTCCCAGAGCTGGATGCAATGATCTGTTTGGGCTCTCACAAAAGTGGAGTGGAGGGTGAGAATCACCTCCCTCAGCTGCTGGTCACGCTGCTTTGGATGCAACCTAGGATTCAGTTGGCTTCCTTGGCTTCAGGTGCACATCACTGGCTCATGTTGAGTTTTGTGTCTCCCAGTACCAAGTCCCTCTCCTCAGGGCTGCTCTCAATCCATTCTCCACCCAGTTTGTGTTTGTGCTTGGGACTGCCCTGAGCCACGGGCAGGATCTTGCACTCAGCCTTGTACACAGACCCACCTCTCCAGGTCCCTCTGGATACCATCCCCTTCCCTCCAGTGTGCTGACTGCTCCACGTGGCTCGGTGCCATCAGCAAACCTGCTGGGGGTGCAGCTGGTCCCACTGTCCCTGTCACTGACAGCAGTGTTAATGCCAGCCCCTGAGCAATGCCAGTCCTACTGGTCTCCACTTGGACATCATCCATTGACTGCAACTCTGCAACCAACCATCCTTAGCCACCGAGTGGTTCATCCATCAAATCCATGTCTCTTCAGTTAAGGATGTCATGAGGCAAAGTGTGTCTGGTTATGTTAATAACAATTTTTCATCTGTTCAATTCATGGCATTTTATGTTTACACTGTTAGGCCAAACACCTTGGAAATGAAAATGGGTCAGATGAGACAAAGTTTAGTTTTCCCCATTACATAAGGAAATACATGTAAAACACAGAAAATAGGAAAAAGCCCCTATATGTGTAAAAAAAAATATATATTTAATATTACGTAAAAATACAAATAACTTGAAGAATCCTTTCTTATGTAAAATTAGTATGGAGAGAATTTTCCAGCAGCTTGTGAGGGGCAATGCTGTTAATGGTTCATCAGGCAGTGTTTTCCTGCAGGGAAGCATGCTGAGAGTGGATGTGGAGGGTGAGTGTCCCGTTTGTAATGCATGATCATATTTATAATAATATATATAAATATAATATGTAGTTGAAGAACACTACTAAAAAGTCCCCTGGAAGGGCCACCACCTCCCACTCTGTGCCTGAGTGCCTTCATGTGCAAAGGGGTACCAAGCAATAAAAGCAGACTCACTGCTGAGCTGCACCCCTCCAACAGCCAGGCACTCAGCAGCAGCTGCTTAAAGACTGTGTTTCAGCACACTTAGCTGATGACAACATAAATAACAGATATTATTTTATTTCAAATTAAATACAAGGAAGTGTTTTAATACCTTTCTCACAATAGCAATACATTGAAATGCAGAGTGTTTCTGGTTGCTCAGAATATGATTAATGTCTCTTCCTTCACTGTGGTAGGTTGTGGTAGGTTGTACTGTTTGTGTGATCATAACTTCTGCCAAAAGCACAGTGAGGCAAAAATGTTGACACATTCCCATTAGGCAGTGAGGGAGAAAGTGCCTCTCTTTCTGAATTTGGGACCTGTAAACTGCAGCTGTGACAGAGCTGAGGGGCTAGACAAATAAAATTAGTATTTGGTTTTCTAGAGATAATCTCTCTTGTAAAGATTAGAGAGAAACAGAAATGTTCAAGTATCCTTTTTTTCCCAGAACCATCCAGAAAATATAGTACATTTTTCTTGGAGTGGTAATTGTTTAACAACTAATAATTCCTCAAAGTCTATTCCTGGCATTTTGATACTCCCTTTTTGTCAAGAACGTGGAGTTCAAAAAGTTAGGCCAAACATTTGCAATGATCAGAACAGTGGTTATCTTGGTGGGGGAATTAAATCCTTGATCTTATACAGAACATTACCTTAGCTAACATTAAATGTTAGTATTGTTAAATGTTATTCTTAGCAATGGTAAAATGTTCTGATTAGATGTGAACAAAAGGTTCTGCAGATTTGGTTCTTCTAGAAAATTTTCATTTCATAACTCCACACAAGAGTGACCAGTAAGTATTTTCTCTGGAATAAAAAATTCTAACCTTATGGTTGTTTAAAGTTTGTTTTGTTGGTTGTTTTTTTTTTTTTTTTTGTGTTTTTTTTTAATAATAAGTTCACAAATTATGCAAATTACACTGTGACTGTAATGGATAAAATACCAAATGTATTTTTAATTGACCATTTATCTGCTTCAGTACCCATTGATGTTTGTGACAAAACTGTTGACTCAAGATATAACCATTTCTTTTTTTCAAAGAAATCTGTCAAACTGTAGTGTAGGATATCTCAATTAAAATAACCATCAAAATAACCAAACACAAATATATCTCTCAGATTAATTTTTATTTTCTGATGTATAATTGACGTCGTCTTGATCTGAGTTTCTAACCAACTACTATGAATTAGAAAAAGTTTTCTGCATCTTAAAAAATTAGCAATTCATAGGCTTTCTAGGCAGAAACAACTTTAATACTTTAATGCTTTTTAAGTGCAGCTGATTTGTTTGTTCTTCATGAAATATTTACAGTTTCACTTTCATGGCCTCTTCAGGCCAGGTGTAGGAGTCAGCCACAAAGCTGTTGTAGTCAGTGCTGTACACCTGAGAGCGGATGAAGGCCTCGAGGTCCTTGGGTTGAGGGTAGGTGGAGGCAGTCTTATTCCTGTAGGCTTCTTCTGCGAGCTGGAGAGAGGCATTAAAATCCCAATTAGTGCTCATAAACTATCTGAGTACACTTAACAGGATATAAAAGTAGGACTTAGTTCAAAATCAAGATGAGACTTGGCCCTCTCTGGTGCTGGCAGTCACCTGTGCTCTCACTGGCTGCAGGTAAGCACCCTGTGAATTAGACTACAACAGGATAATGTTTGAGTTTAAGTGGGTCTGACTTGGGCTACTTTTGAACAGGATTATGTGTTCAGACTGTTACAAACACAGTGCTCCTCTCTGCACTGTCTTAGCTTTCACTGTGCAGTGGTGGATAAAATATTCCACAAGCCCCAAGCACTGAGATACAATTTCTGCTTTTCTCTCATCATTTTATCCTGGTTTACAATCTTCCCAAAGCACTGTAAGAAAAGTATGATTTGTTCAAAGCTTCCATGCTCCTTACATATTAGAGAAGTTTAGTATTTGCCATAGCTTGATAATATGCTTCAAAAAAAGTAAACACATGGGAAAAAATAGTCCTATGCAGTGCACAGAATGGCTGGGGGAAATACAAATATTTGCTTGCTCTTTTCTCCCCCAGATCATACCAAAGTGAATCAATTATGCATCACAAATACAGCTGCACAAAAATTAAGTTTAGAAGGGGTTGGAGCTCTCTCAACACATCAAAGTAGCCTCTCACACCTGAAGATCACCTACTTGAGAAACAAATATCTTCAGACTGAACATTCATCTGTGAAACAAAGGAAGTCTGGCAGACAGGTTTTATGCAGCACTGTGAAAAGATCTGCTTGAAACTATTTGGCAAACACTCCAATGCTCCTCCTTTGAATAAAAGGGAGATGTTCTTCTTCCTGCTTTCCTTAGCTCTCTTTAAAACAGAAATGTTCTAGTTTGGTGAGAAGCTGAGACCCCAAATTGCCTTATTAAGACTTCTTTTCTAGGATTAATCTGAATCCCAACTCAATTTGATTGAGAAGCACTTTGGGTGTTTATATAAGCATATCTTCAGGTCTGTGCACGTAATTATTGTGGTTGAATAGGGTCTGAATTCATACCCAATGCTTGGTATTCCAAAATATTTTGATAGTGTTCCTCTCCTGGAAAAGGCAGAGGCCTCTTGGGTTGGGTTGTATGAGCCAGAATAAGTATTTTCAGGAATAAAGTTTCAACAGAGAACAAGCAGAAGGAATCACTTAGTAACATTTTCCTTCTTTTGTATTTTCTGTAACATGCACAAACAGAGGAGGAATTTCTATCACTGTGTTTCTGCCAACGCAAGAGCCTGTTTGATTTTGCCTGAGGAATTTATGTAACATTTTCACATCTACAGAGCAGAGTTACTACTTGCCTAAGAAGACATGAACTTTGAGAAGGATTTTTCCTTTTCTTAAATACACAGAATGAGAGAAGCTATGGAAACTGTTTCATGTATGAGGGTTCCTTGTTATTCTTTCAAAAGCATATGAAGAGGAATTATTCACAGTAAGGTGACAAAGAGAGAAAAGAATAATTTTAGGAAAAAAGGTCACAGAGGACAAACAAAAAGTTGAAAGTGATAACCATGAAGGGGCACAAGCCCTTCAGCTGTGCAGTTGGCATGACTGTGGTGAACAGCAGAATCTGTGCTCTACAGACATACATGCTTGGTGTAGATCCACAGCTCTCCTTGTATTTGGATTGCCTTTATATTTCTGAATTTAAAATTTAATTTTGAAACTGCTGCATGTCCAATAGGGATTCACATAAACCAACTTGTGTGAAGGTGTGTTAGGTGATAAAATCAAACCATGTAGAGCTGGTGGGAAGACAAAAAGCCACAAAATGCTGAAATTACTTACCCTCACAGCAATTTTCAGTGACACGTCCTGAATAGTGACTAATGGAGGGTAGAGGCGACCTTCCTGTAAATTCTCTTCTGTAACTTGCTGTGCTATAACCTGAAATAATACAAAAATTTGTAACTTGATATGCAGATGCAGCTGTAGCTTTATTAGACAGTGACACTGTCTTTAGCAAAGAAATGTTTCTGCTTTGGCAAATTCCACAGACACTGCTTAATCCACCTAGACAGCATTTTTAGAACCACCTTTGCCATTAGGAGAAGCTACACAAGAATTAGAAATGTCAGAAGTTATGCCTTTTTCTCACTCAGACAATAAAAGCTACTTAAGTCTTGAATAAATTCATGACAGACATAAACTAGCAAATAGTTCATTGTGAGATAGAAATTCCAGCCAACAATTGCAGTTGGCCCAAAGACTTCTAAAATATAAAGAAGCACCAGTCATTCTGACAGCTGTCACATTAACCTGTGCAGGGAACAGAACTGAAACCCTTAAGTGTAAAATGCTCTGGAAGAAATTACTGGCAGCTGGTATTTTTGCTATCAGTAGCTACTATTTGTTTGTCATTTGGGGACTTGAAATAGCCTTTCAGGGTGGTCCAGATGTGGACAGAAGGAAAGCTCTGCTCTGGATAACATCTGGTGGAGCCCTGTATTACACACCAAGAGGTTCTGAAAACACCAGGGAAGTCCAGGAAACACTGAGAGTTAAAACTGATAAAAAAGCCCAAAGAGAAAGCAAGAAGTGCACTTTTGAGGGAATATTCTAGGAAGATACTTGAAACAAAGCACAAACAAAACTTCCCACAGTTCCTGTCACATCAGGTAATAGGACCCTGTACATATGCTTGTAAACATCTAGGACTGCATCAGAACTGGATGCATCTCTTCCAGCAGAAATAGGTAAAAAGTTTGAACTAAAGTAACTCCAGGTTCAAAAGAACTCAGTGTTCTCTTGTGCAGTCTAACTAGAATGTTTGTAGCTGTCCTAAGTTCTTCCATTTGGAGTTAAAATGCTGACAAGAGCAATAGGCTCTTGAATATAACAAGGGAAGAAAAAGTATTTGTTTACATTTAAACCTGATCTTGAGAAATACACCAGAGAAAAACCCTCTAGGGGGAGCTAAGAGAATGTAAAATCAAGTTACTGCTCTTCCTAACAGCGACCAGGTTATTTCAAAATGATACAGAGCCCTTTGATGTGCATCTGAATGTAAGGAGGCACTCACAACATGAGGTCTCTGATGTTAACAGCATAAGAGGGCTCTGCAGCAAAGATGAAAGCTGAAGAAATCAACAGCAAGTTGCTCTTACTGCAATGCATCACTGAAAATTAAAGGTTCAGGAGTGGAGTACTTCTCTTTTGTGATTCTGCTTTTGATAGAAGGCAAGGCACAAAATATTTGGGCAGTGCTCAAAGTGGAGAGGTAGCAAGGTCAACTGTACAGATGCCATGCTGTTCCTTCAGACACACTCCTGTAACAGCACTGAAAACTATGCAAAAACACAAACCCAAGCATTTCCAAAGAGAACAACACCCTCTTCATGTGCTGCTTGAAAAACACTCCTTGAGAACATCAGATCAGTGGTAGGAAAAAAAAAAAGATGAATCTACATGTGGGATTACTGAGAAAATAAGAGGTGCCACAGAAAACATAATTGTGCCAATGTGTAAATCCAGAATGTAACACCAATTTGAGCAAGGTGTGTTTTTTCTCCACATACTTCAAACAAGAATGGGGTAGAATCATGAGGGGGTATAGAAAATAAAAAGATGATAATTTTTTTTTTTTGATCAGGGAAAAAAAAAATATAGACTTGGAAGAAAAAGAGAAGTCTGAAAGGAAATGCAAAAGACAACTGAAGGAGAATATTTCTTATGGTGCTGTAGGGAAACCAAATCATCAAAGAGCAGAAAATCCTGAGTTTCTTTTTCCACAGGATTCATAATTAAAGTTTGACACTAATTGACAAAAGATGTTAAAATGTATAAACATGTTTAAAAAGCCACTAGATTCATTTATGAAGGAAAAATCCTTACAGGGACAAAACATCCAGCACGGGAAGGCCATTCAGTAAATGTTGTCAGAATCTGAGAAGCCATTTCAGCAGAAGGATCACTCTGTATTTCTCTCATTTATCCTCTTTTCCTCAGCTTCTGCTAGTGATTGCTTTCACAGGAAGATATAAAGCTGTTTGGGTCCTAGGTACCACCCAGCATGGCTATTTTCATGTTTTAAATATTAATTAATTAAAGTTTTTAACAGAAAAATTAACAAAGCCTTATTGCAGAATCTAAAGTAAAGGCAACCAAGACAAAACGGCATAAAGCAAGTGGGGGCATCTTGGTTCTTGGAGGACATATTCTCCATAATGAAAAGATTTTGTAGGATTATTTCTGAACTAAAGTGCAGGTCACACATGCAGGACTATTTCATTAGTTCATAATTCTCTGCCTCTTTTGTTGTGTTTGGTAGGACTTAAAATAATAGGCAATATCCCTTGTCATCACAGAACAAATGCCCACAGTCAAGAGGTATTACAGCTTACAGTACCTTAGATTTATCATCCAAAGTCAAAGTTGCACTCTATTTTACTTGGCAGGAAGAAAAGAACATTGAAATCAAAATCTGTTCTAGTTACAACAGATACTTATTTGTGACTTCAATCAGATTTAATTGGAGAAATGGCAAAGCAAGAAGCAGGAGGTGCCGACATGCAGCTTGGGCTGCTTCCTTTTTATCATTTCTTTTTTACAGGTAAGCTACCTTGGCAATCTAAGAAGGTCCCTCTACCCAAAATGCATGGGTTTGGTTCTATAAATTTTGCAGCATTTGGGATGCTTCAATTTCAAATGAGGAATAGCAAGCACTATTCTAAAACCCCCATGAAACTGATTTTATCCTTCCAGTATAAAAGCCAAGAACATAAACCAAAACCAGCACATTTCCTTTTGCTTTGCAGTGTCATTATTCAGCTAGGGGCTTTCACAGCCCTGACACCTCTTCTGGCAGACCCCTGTGGCACCCATCAGCTCAGCTCAGCTCAGCCAGGCCCCCAGCCCCTCACATGGAGGGGGAGACCAGATGTGAAAGACCTGAGCTGGGAGCAGCAAGGGAGCAGCTGCTCAGGGATCCTGCCACCAGCAGAACTTTCTATGCAAGACAAAACCCACATTTTTATATGTCAAACTTTTCTAAAGATTATACATGGGGATGGCAACTGTATAGCAAAACCTGCACCAAAGAGTCAGGAAAGAATGACTACCTCAAGTGAGAATTTAAAAGCTTCCTCACAATTTCTGCTACTATTTAACTTCCCTGACTGTTACATTTCTTTGTTCAGAACTGATTTTTTTTCTGACTTCATAGACTGTCACAGGAAACACAGTTCAATCCACACTTGTGCCACCTTTTGTCATTAGCTCTCACCATACAGGAACCATTTCACACATACCAAAAGGAAGCAACCTCTACAATGAAGTTGGACAACTCTGACACAGCAGTTTAGACCAGGAAGTGAGGATCACCATATCCAACTGAAATTACAGGGGAGGATTTTAAGGGAAGATATAATTATCCAAAGGCTTAGGAGATGGATCATTGCCCTTTTATGATGGTTAAAGCCAGTGGAGACAGGCTGGGCTTTTTACTAATTTTAAAGATGGAAATTGTGAATGTCTTTCTCACAGAGGACAGGCTGTTAGCAAACCCCTTTGAAGATGCCACAGCATGCACCTTAAAAAACCTCTGAAAGTCCAACAAGGACAGCATGCAAATGCCCATCCCTTAAGAAAGCTCTGTATGACCTACTGCCATAGGATCACACTGCCCAACAGCTGCCCTTGAGTGAGAGCCAAGGACCACTTTCTTCCCTTTAAACCATGAAGAGCACAGAAGGAGCAAGAATCTGGAATGAAATATTCCTTAGAGAAGCTGCAGGAGCTGAGTAATGCATTCACATATCTGCTAATTGGTGCAGCTTTTTTTCCCTTTTATTTTTAATTGTTTCATAATTCAAATTCAAGCAATTTTGTAAGCGAAAGACTCACATGAGTCACCCCAAAGCTACTAACATCAATAATAATAATAATTCCTTTCAATCTACAATTAAACCTATGTGCCTGTGCATGCAAACTGTACACCTGCAGTAACACTGTACTGAAATCTTTCTTTTTTTTTCCTTCCCAGCAGAAGGTACAGTTTATGTCAGGTGTCCCTAGGCCAAGTGTTAACTTTTTAAAATGACTTGTCCAAATACAATTTATAAAATAAAGGCCTTACACAGAAAGCAGTATTTTGCCCATTGTAAAGTTTAGCTCTTTCTGTTTAATTGCTCATTAATACTAAGTCACTAAATTAAGGAATTTAAATAATCTTGTATACAGTACCTCAGCAGTCGTGAGGAATACATTCTCATCAATATGTCTCATTCCACATGAAATAACACCAAGGGCAACTCCTGGGAACACATAGGAATTGTTACCCTGTCCAGGATAGAGAGTTTTTCCACTTGGAAGAGTGACAGGATCAAAAGGACTTCCACTGGCAAAAATCCCACGTCCCTAAATTGTAAGAAGAAAAAGAAAGCACATTAATTGAGAGATTGATGTTGAAATATTTCTCACATCTTTTTAAATATCCATCAGTAAATATCCATTTAAATAATGTGAAAGCTGGGCTGAATCTATTTAGCATCTATTCTGAGAGGGTGTTCGAGCTGTTTGCCTGAATATGTCTCAAGAACATCAGGACACAGATCCTGGAGATCACTGGTGATTCTCTGTGGCTCTCTAACCCGATC
The DNA here is from genome assembly GCF_028018845.1 of Melospiza georgiana. Taxonomy (NCBI): domain Eukaryota; kingdom Metazoa; phylum Chordata; class Aves; order Passeriformes; family Passerellidae; genus Melospiza; species Melospiza georgiana. The sequence continues at coordinate 104,086,199 of NC_080432.1, read as the reverse complement.
TGTACCATTTAAAAGGAGGGAAACTGAAGCCAGCAGTCATTATTCACTTTGTGCATCCATGCCAGAAGAAGCTCCATGGGAAGTACAGAGTTGTAAAACCCTAAGTGGGCAATACTGCTACGGTAGCAACAGGTGGACTTTTTTCCCAATAACAAAGCACCCAAAAATGATACTAAGGCAACTAAATGTTGTGCTTTTGGATGGGGTGATTTCTGAGGAGCTGTGGGGAGGCACAACTCTCTTTTCTTCCCAATCCCCTTCTTCAGGCCCTTGAACCCACTCCACAGCTCAACAGAATGACCAAGGTGCAGGTCCTGTCCCAGGAACAACATCCCATAGAGCAACAGCACAAGTCAGTGTGGAACCTCCTCTGCCAGGACCTTGGGGGTCCCTGCTACTGATAAAGCATTAGCATGTTTCCCAGCAGGTTTCTGGGTAATGCCAGGCAGGACTGTGGCTGGCAGAGCCCAGGTACCATGCCCAGACTGGTGCAGGCAGGCAGTAGGGAAGAGCCAGCCTGCTTGAGGGAATTAAGGGAATTCAGCTATATGGGGACAGGTTACACCAGAACACTTGTCCTGAGGACATGAGATCTGCTCTAACTCAGTTTAGGGTGCAGTTCATGTGGGAGTGGCACTGCACAGGGCTGGTGCCTGCAGCCCAAAGGCCCCTGGCTCCTGCTCTCTGGGCAGGGAGCACCCTCAATTTTAAGCACTGAATTTAGGTGGAGAAGAAAAGCCAGCCTTTATTTATGCTAGCACTGCTAAAGTGATAAATATCACTGTTAAATACTTCAGAGGCACTTTGTATCAGAAATATCTCTGTTTTAGAGAACTGGAAACTGAAATGCACTATAGTGCATTTTAAAATAGGCCACTGCTGCTATTCAGCTCTTCAGAAGAATATTCTGTTTTGTTTGGTGTCATGCTCTATAATCTTGGCCTGCTTATTGTATGTTTTGGTGACAAATCAAATACTTCAGAGTGTCTTTTGCACTTGTGGTTACCCACTACAACCAACCCTTCATGTAGATTGCTTCCCTGGCTCCTGCACTATGCTGTAATTACATCCGTGCTGTGGAGAATGGACATGCTAAATTTGTCCTTTAAACACTGAGAAACTGTCGTTTAAAATGCCCTGTATCTGAAAAGAAATCTAAATACACCCACTATGAAACGCAGATACATTTTAAATTCTAGGCTGAATTACAGGATAATGTGTTTATCAGTACTTCTATGATAAATAAGCAAGCAGAGTTCTCTTAATTTTTACCTACATTTATGTAACAGAAAACTTTGTAAGAAGAATCAATTACCCCAGTTCTTAATACAGAATGATTTTAAAGATTCTGTTTCATGTATTGAAATATTTTCTTACCCAAAAGAGTATTTATGAAATCTCAAATCAAAAGCATGCCACTGTGTGTATATATTACACAAATGGTACAGTTCATAATGCTTTAGTGATTGATGGTGACTGATGCTTTGGTTATAAAAGATTATGAGTGTTGCCTACACCAATAAAAGCTATGAAATGTTTTTATAAGAGTGCAAGCATGCAGTGAACTCAATGAAATTGTCTTGATAAAATCTGAAAAATCTTTTAAATTATTTAAATCATTTTATCTATGTACAGAGACATGATTAATACCTGCTGCTCCACCCTCTGTCCTCCTCCTTTTTAAAATTTAATTTCAGACTTTTCATGACTTATACTGGAAAGATGTTAATCTTTGCTTACCTCTGTGTATTTGTAGCACTGCTCAGCAGTACATTCTGCTTTGCTGGTGGGATTGCTGAGAGCAAAAATTATAGGATGTTTGTTTAGAGCAGCCATATCCTTAAGAATTTGTGGAGTAAAAGCACCACCAATTGCAGCAACTCCTAAAGAAGAAAAATACACATATAGCAAGTAGACAAATTAAATTAGTTCAAGGTAAGACAAGCATGTCACTTGTAAAAGAACAAAGCTCCTTTCTCTCTTTCTCCCTCTTTAAAATGGAGTTCAGCCTTTTTCCTAACATGTAGTTGGAATAAAGTTTTGTATAAAAGACTTTGCAATAGTGAAACTTCAGCACTGTTCCTAGCATAAGCCACAACCTATTTTCCCCTGCATGATCTGGTGAATTCCTCCTTTCCCTTTTCTCAGGTCCTTTGTGTAAGATAAAAATGTTATCACCTAACCTGCAGCTAGGTCCAGTATGGACTAGACAGATGCAGCTCTGGGCCCTAAAGTTCTGTGCAACAGACTGGGGAGTTTCTCCCAAATCCAGTGTGTCAGATTTCAGATTTTTCTGACATGATGAGTAAAGTCTCTGCCTTCTACATCTGAGCTGAGCTGAAAAATAATAGTTTTGAGTCTAGGTGTTCCCTGACAGCAACAATTTCTTTAATACATCCCTTTTCATTGCACTGTAGATGCTTTTCTATTCCCTGTACTGTCCACACTTATAAATGCTATTCATAGGAACTGAATGCCACTCTGGCAGGATGAAATCATCTAACTTAGGTTGCACTCTGCTGCATTGCAGACTTGCAGCCAGAACTTAGATCCTGGACCTCAGACAATTCACAAACAAAGAGGGGGGTGTGTGATGTTTTTGAGATGCCAAGGACTCCCATATTTCTGAATAATCTACAAGAGCTGGGAATTCAAGGATATCCACACCTTCAGTGAAAATAAACAGATAAACAGAGTAAAAATACATTATTTTACTGGAGGCCTCTCTCACCTGGCTTGGAGAGAAGGTAGCCTCCTTTGTCCTCACAGACCCCAGTGTCTGACACCCCATTCTGCACTCCACACAGCATCTGAGTTTCAAAATCAGGGAAAACAGCTTGTTTTCCCTCTCCTGGGGAGTGGAAATGGATTAAAACCCAGGCTGGGAGAGGAAAGCCTGGAACTTGAGCCTTTCTCAGGTCAGTACTGTAACATCTCATCACTGATGCTCCAATGAGCATCTTGACAGTGCCCAGTCTGAAAGGACAGCTTGGGATTTGCCTGAGGAGAACATCAGGTCCTTGGGGGGAGATGAAAGGGGCCCTCACTGCACAGAGTTGGCTCTAAGATTGTGCTTCAGGACAAACATTTCTTTAAGGCATCTCAGAGTATTTTCTGACTGATTCTACATGGAGCATGGTATCATCTGTTACACACTATTATTTTTTGCAATTCTTAGCTCTCTATACTTGACCTTCTATGAACGGACAGGGATGCTCAGATGCAAAAGCTCTGACAGACCAGCTGAGCCACTCTGTGTTTGATGAACAGTTGTATAAGAGCCTGTTATACACCTCAGTTTCTGGCTAAATCTTCAGCTGCCAAGTGTTTAATGTCTGCTAAAACTGCTTCTGGACAGCCAGCTGCACGAATGACAACTATCTTCAGATTTAAGGTAAAACAAAATGCTTATGGCTATTTTTTTAAATTGCAGTTTCTTAAACTGGGTCTATCTAACTTAAGGCTTTTCCTTGAGCCATTGCAGGCAATGAAATGTGTATAAGGATTTGCTCAGACAGAGCTAAGTAAAACAGTGGGAGGAGGGCTATCAATGTATTTCCCCATGACTCCTGGTACTCCCGGGAACATACTGAATGTCTAGTCACTCAAACCAAAAATCCCCAATATTAGGTTCTATTGCTGTTTCTGATGGAAGAGACTTCATTATACAGAACTGATAAGAGAAAATGACCTTGAGGGAGAGTCCCATAGCTTTATACATAAAAATTACACACAGTAAAACCCATATTTCATGGCAGCAAATCTTCCCTAAGCATCCACACACCTTTATCTGCATAAATATTCATTCATTCTACTCTTCTAGAGTTTCAATGGGCTCTTCTGTCCCTCTAGCTTTTTCAGCCTTGCAGTATACTAAGTAAATTCTCTGGACCACTTGGTCTCCTCTTCCAGTCATATCTTCATGTAGCACAGGAAAAGAATTCATTTACCTCACTGATGACCACTGGTAAAAGCAGATTTTACTGAACAAGGACCATGTGGTGTAGGCATAGTCAAAAAGGTAGCTGTTAAAATGTAGGACAGTTATCACTGTGGCATTTCAGTTTTCTAGTATCTGATGAATGAGTTTAGTAGCCAGATAGATTAATCTTCAAGTCTCACATATTTAAAAAAAAACAAGAGTACTTGCAGTTCACTCCTGAAACTGTCACTGAAATACAATAACCAAACTATAGAGAGCTGAACAATTAATTATTGAGATCACAGTCCTTCAGCTTTTACAAAAGAAAAGGTCTTGTAAAATCTACATTTTGGTCTGCAAAAAGGACTGCTGGCTAAGGACCTAAATGTGAGCAAAAACAAGACTCAGATACAGCACCCTTGTATTTGCGTAGCCTTACATGAGCTTAGCTCAGTTTTCTCATTCTAAGTTGGAGGTTATTTGTATTACACCTTCCACATTACACAAGAAATAATTTAGGAAGGTGGTAAGGTCCTCTATCAGATGTTTAAAGCCAGTCAGATTCCCCTGTAAAATGGATGGCTCAGAATGAAAGCAGTGTTACATGCTTGGATAGTTACTATTTGTTCAGTTGCTTAATAGAGTCCATTATGCACCCAGTGTTTTCTGAAAACACACAAAGGTAAACTGTTCAGAGGAACTTGATCTTCTCTTCAGACAAAGCCACATCCCCCCCCCCCCCCTTTTTTTTTTAACAAAGAAGAAGGTCATTGCCTTAAAGTCAAAGAAATTACCTATTAGTACGGACGGTTTTATATCTTTAACAATATCTTCTAGATTTTTCATTTCACGATGTTCGTGGGCAAAACGCTGTTTCTCATGTGTTAATGAGGCACGGCCCTGAATACAGAACAACAAGAAAAATCATTTTAAGTTTAATGGAACCTAATATCCTGTTTATATATCTGGTTTAACACATTCTATTTTCATTTCTATTTTTGCATCTATCATATCAAATGAAGTTGCACCGTGTACAGCTAATATGCTTAGAATAATTTAAGAATAAACTGCTTGTCTAAGCAGTCAATAAATTCAGTAATTGTACTTTAAATCAAAAAGAGCTGTAGAATACCACAGTATTAACATCTAATTGAGCAATTATACGAGATTTGTAACTTAGCAAAATAAAAATAGTTTCTCCTAGCTTCTTTAGCTTTGCTCTTGCCCGAAAGTATGAAGACTATATGGTGTGAGTATTCAGACTATAGTGGAGCCTACATTTTTCTTCACATCTTTCATATTTAATTCATTCATTATTAAGGATGGAATATAAAAATAATTCCAACCAGATGTCTGGTGCACTGTTTCTGCATTAGTAAAATTGACTCAGCTGTGAAAAAACTTTTGCCCTGATCTCTACTGGAAACTTCCACCCACCCATGCCCAACAAGGTTTCCAAACAGAATATGACAGATGCAGGAGAAAGGGCTTTAGAATATCACTGACAGTGACTTGGGCTGCAAAGTGGGTTTGAATCAGTGTAATGTGGAGTGCAGGGTGAGAATGGGCCAGAGTTTGTGAAAATGCTGTTAGTTGTCTAAATAGGCAGAGCTTTGTCTGTACACAGACATCTGAAAATGTCAGCAGAAAAGTTTGAAATGAGCACACTGCTGCCCCTTGTTTTAGTCTCAAACCTGCAGAAAATATCACTGCAAAGGCACTTTTCAAACACAAGTCTACAAGGTGGTTCCAGCCCTTCAAACATCTTTCAATTTCAGACAGAAAGATGCAGAATAAACACAGAAGTACATGAGGAAAATTGAATGCTGAATATAATTTTGACCAAATAGCCAGAACAGATATGTATCATCTCCCCAGCCACACCTTTTACAACCGATAAAATGAAAGTTTCCTTAATCTCAGCAAGATTATTAAGGCTAAATGGAAGTACTGGAACAGAATTCATTCCACGATTCCACCAAAATCTATAAATTTGAAAATTTTGGTTCAATTTAGGCCTGCATACACCATCAGACATAAGCCCCAGTTAGCTTTTCTAACAAAACTGAGAAAGCTGATGCTTCACTTCAGACCACAGTTCTGCAGTGTGGCAGCATGTGGCCGTGCCAGACCCATCCCCAAAGCTCCTCTGCTGGTCCTGGCTCAGCACGGCCAGAGCGGCTGGGCAGAAGGAGAGGCTGTTTCTCATTTCCATCTGCAGGGAAAAGTGCTTCCATCCCAAGGGGGCCACAGGGAGCTGACATGTGGTCAGGGCTGACTGAGCTGCTCTGCCCCACAGCGTGCCAGCTCCTTTTGGCTCACCCATGATTACAGGGCATTTCCAGAGATCTCTCTTTTCTCTACACATTTTGATGTCTGGATGGGCTTATGCAGGTCTTAAGTGTTCTCCTAGAGTGATCAGCACAGAAATACTGAGATAAGGGCACTTGATTTCCTTTGTGGATAAAATGTGGAATTGTCAGCCCTGAGGGAATGCTGCAGTATTAATCATTTTTGGCATGTTCATGCCTGAATCATTCCACCACGGTATGCATTTTGCATCCTGCCATTTCCCAGCATCCCAGCAGATGTCCCCACAGTCTGCACACACACTTTAGACACATCTCATTTTAAAGCAGGAATTTTCCTTAACTTTTTCAAGGGAAAAATAAGAAGCTTTCATTTTAGTCAGCAAAGAAGAAACCCCAACGTTTATGACTTCCAGACCAAGAGCTTGTTGCTAGGATTAACTCAAAATACTTTAATAAAAGCCACTTCTCATTCTAATCTGCTGATTGGTTGGAATTTAAATGCTTGGTGGCAGATTTGCTGGGGAGCCAGGAGTGAGTGCCCTAGGCCACCATCCAGTCCCAGGCTGCTTCTGGAGATGGTTCCTTAATGGTTCATCCTGTTGCTGCTGAGGAGGCCAGTTTTGCATCTGACCTTAAAACACAACTTCTAGGAGACTGCCTTGAGCTACCAAGAAAAAAACATCACCTGCAAGGGCTGTGACCAGCTCACTCTTCAGGCAGTGGCAGGATGCAGATCCTCCAGGATCTGCAAATCTGGACAGATTGCTCAGGAAAGGTCACCTTGATTTTTTCTGCAGCAGGTAACAGATTTTTTCTGTCAGCCAAGAGATCCGGCTGACACCTTAGCGGATACAAATCTTGCTATTCTTTCATTTTCAATTTCAGTCAAAACAAACAACCAAAATCCTTCATGAAGCAGACGTTCTTTTTTATACAGTTTTACACCTGACTGGCTTTTGAGTAGGTGTTAAAACACTTACTGATGAAACACCAGGGATTCAAAGCCCTGACATTGACAATGAGCTCTCATTTAATTGGCTACAAAGGAGTGCTCAAACAGTAAGGATGCAATGTTTTTCAGGCTGCTAGGTAGAGAGACCAGTGCTAGACAGATGGGTCAGCTCAGGTCAGATTGCCTTACCCTAATTTCTATCTGCTCTTAATTTCACACATGATACTCTACTATTCTAAAAAAAATATACTCAAACAAACAAGCAAAAAACCTCAATGCAAGTAAAAACCCAACCAATTTTAAATTTACTTATTTATTCAGCTTTGGTCTGAATTAGTTTGATCCCATTAGTCAGCATAGATCATGTCTCCAAGTAAATATTTTTCCAGCATATTAACTAAGAATGAAATATTAAATTATGTGGCTTAGCAAAAATAACAACAGCTATGTGCATAGACATTTTTGCTTGGAAAATGCTTATAAAAGAAATTATATGGTTGGGTTGTTTTTTTGGTTTTTTTAGTATCCATATTTTAAAATAAATGAGACTCATAGAATGGTTTGGGTTGGAAGAGACCTTAAAGATCATCTCCTTCCACCCAGCCTGCTGTAGGCACAGACACCTTCTGCTAGTCCAGGTTGCTCAAAGCCCCATCCAACCCAGCCTTGAACACTTCCAGGCATGGGGAATCCACAATTTCTCTGGGCAACCTGTTCCAGTGTGTCACCACCTTCACTATAAAAAAATTTATTCATCATTTCTAATATGAATTGACCCTCTTTCAATTTAAAGATGAAATCTCTTGTCCTATTAGTCCCTGCCCTTGTAAGAAGTCCCTTTCCAGCTTTCTTACAGGCCCCTTTAGGTAATGGAAAACCAATAGAAGTCTCCTGGGGCCTTCTGTCCTCAATCCCGTGTCTCAGCCTTTCCTCATAGGAGAGGTGTCAGAAATGTATCTTCACTGTTAATTCAGTGATCCCAAAGGAGCTACATAACACTTCCCTAAGCTCTACATCCAAGATATCAAGACCAGCTAGTTGATTACATAACTTCAGTAGTTTAGAGGCCAGTCCTTGAGACAGTATTTTTTTCTCCACAAAGTGATAAATTCTTAAGTTCTGCTCTCCACCAAGCAGAAAGGCAGCAGCAGGACCATGACTAGCTTTCCTTTGTGCCCTGCCAACAGGACAAGCAAGAAGGAATAAACAATTCAGTTGTGTGTATCTTCCTAAAAATAAGGGGCTGCCAATCCATTTGGTACAAGCTTCCAGACATTCATCCCTGAATGCCTATAGCTGGAATAAGAAATCACAGAGCTTTTGTCAGCCAGCAGAAAGAAGAGGATGGAGCCAAAATGCAGATGTCTTAATTCTGGATTTGTGTGGTTTGCTGTCTTGTCTCCTTCCTGACAGTGGAGTGGTGTGAAGTGGCTGGACCTGTCAGTGCTGAGCTGCTCTGACTAAAACATCTTCCAGAAGCACAGAGCACGTCTCCTGACATGTCCATTTCCAGCCCTGGCTTAGTCAGCTTTTGAACTGTGGCAGCTGGGAAATGAGCAGTAAAGGATCAACACAAAGCAGCATAAATCAGAAATTGCTCTGGTCTGCCTGCATCTCCATAATCCTAAAACACTAACATGGCACAGAGCTTACTGGTATTTCCTTTCTTCTCCTAATGGGAAAAAGGAAAAATGTAATATACACAATATTTTGAAGAGTTTCAATGGGCTCTGAGGGTTCTGTGTATGAAGCTCTGAGTCTTTTAAGTAGAAACAGCATCTTCAGTCACATTCAGATATGTCTTCTAAGTCCACTGTCTTGCTCTTTCAGCATCATTAACAATTCATTCAGTCAATGAAAAGGGCTCAGGAAAACCAGCAGTTTAGAGACCTTTGCAGTACACCAAACCTCTGTACAGTCTCACTGTTTCACTGAAGCGCCTCAATGCTCACCACATAGGGAGAGATTTTTGGACAGACTTTTTTCCAGGAGCTGCTACCAAAGGATGTTATTGCACTGTTGTTCGAATAGCTGAACAAAGACTCCTCCAGGCCAGGCATCAGCTGCCTTAAGATGAATTATGTTTTCTATAATGTATGGCATATGTAGATGTACATAAAGATACATGCCTCACTCCTGCATCAAGGGACACTACCCAAATCCAAACAGAAAGTCTTTCACACTGAAATCCACAGATGAGCCAAGAGATTTAATGTGATACCTGTGCAGCTATTTAGAGGGGAGGACACAAACTCACAAACACTTTCAATAGAAAGAGGAAGGCAAAGTGAGAAAAAGAGGTCTTATATTCTTGCTTTTATTTCCCAAATGTATTCATCATCCCAAGAAATAAAAAAGCACCTAGATTATTTCCTTATAATTTAAAATGTTATATAATCTTATAATGTTTTTCTTATCTTTTCTAGAATAAGTAATTTTCTGGGGGCATTTTAATAAGTTTGCTTGAATTGGAAAGAAAAACCAAACAGAAAATAAAAACAGCCAACAAAAAACCCTACTAAAAACTAATGTGCCACGAAGAAAATCATAGTATCTTTAATGGATAATCAGACTGCATGAATAAACTACACAATATACTTCACTAGAATACTGAAGGTTGAGAATATTAATAACACTCTCAAAGATTAATAATTCTTAAGTCCAAAAACTTAAAATCAAAATTCCAGAAATTACTTTTTAATGGAAAAGTATTGCGTCTATCAGAGTATCATTCTGTACCAAGAAACCTTTGGGTTATTTTGTATTTGAACAAAAGAGAACAAAGCAGCCTGAAAACAGATATATTAGAAGTCACTGTGGTATCTGAGACGGAAAGTAATATGAACTAAATTCTTTATTAGCAAATGAATTACAAAGGTGGACTGTGTTAAATCAACAGATGAAGTACAGAGATAAAGAAACAATGGCAGCATTCTCTGATTGTGGCATTATGTATGAAAGATGTTGGCAATCCTAAAATATCTCTACTCCTTAATGGGTCAGAGTGGTTGGTACTGTATTTTATTATTACAAAACACAGTCACATGAACACCAGGACCTTTCAATTCAAGGAGCAAAAGGAAGTAACAGGACTCAGTAGCGAATAGTTCTATGAAGAAATTGTTTGTATTTTGGATTTAAAATGAAAACAGTTCATAGGGAGCAGTTTCAGGAGGGTTCTGAAGTTTTTACTTTAAGGGTCTGATCAACAGGGATCAGGTTTCAAGCAAATGTACATCACAGTTTTCACAGAAAGTTACTCTTATCATCACATTATAGCCAAATTGAGGCTCAGATAACAAACAAAAATGACCCATCAATAAAACCCTGAGAATTTTCATAGAAAACAGCTGTAAAAACAGGAGGCCAGACTTCACGGCAGACATCTATATGGGAAATTAGAAAATGGGAGGCAAACCTCACAAATGCCACCGATGTGCAGCCTAATGGCACGGCCTGTCAGAGCTGGTTCTGCCGCAGGAGCCGGGGCTGCGGAGCAGAGCAGCTCTGTGCCCGCCAGGCCAGAGAGGCAGGGCTGAGAGCTGCCCCTGCCATCAGTGCCAGGCAGGGCTGCAAGGTGCCCAGAGCTGCTCTCACCATCAGTGCTGGGCAGGGCTGCGAGCTGCCCCTGCCATCAGTGCTGGGCAGGGCTGCAAGGTGCCCAGAGCTGCCCCTGCCATCAGTGCTGGGCAGGGCTGCGAGCTGCCCAGAGCTGCCCCTGCCATCAGTGCCAGGCAGGGCTGCAAGCTGCTCAGAGCTGCTCTCACCATCAGTGCTGGGCAGGGCTGCGAGCTGCCCAGAGCTGCCCCTGCCATCAGTGCCGGGCAGGGCTGCGAGCTGCCCAGAGCTGCCCCTGCCATCAGTGCCGGGCAGGGCTGCGAGCTGCCCAGAGCTGCTCTCACCATCAGTGCTGGGCAGAGCTGCAAGCTGCCCAGAGCTGCTCTCACCATCAGTGCTGGGCAGGGCTGCGAGCTGCCCAGAGCTGCCCCTGCCATCAGTGCTGGGCAGGGCTGTGAGCTGCCCAGAGCTGCTCTCACCATCAGTGCCAGGCAGGGCTGCAAGCTGCCCAGAGCTGCTCTCACCATCAGTGCTGGGCAGGGCTGTGAGCTGCCCAGAGCTGCTCTCACCATCAGCTGGGAGGCAGCTGTGAAGGAGCAGAGCAGAGCCCTCTGACGACTGCGCCGTCCCACATTCGAGGCACTGCTGGCTCTCGGCCCGTCTCACAACCAGGGCAGCACAAATCTATTTATATAAACACTTGCCTCCGTTTCACTGTGTCAACTGTGGCTTATTTAAACAAGACCTCAGAGATCAGTACACAGATAAATTCGTAAAATAATTTGAGGTTCTTAAATACTGAAGACATGAGAACCACAAAAGACATGAGAACTGTAGACCAGGAAGCAAAGCAGTCCATTAGTAACTTGAGTATTTCCAACTCCAAATGTTTTAAATGTTTTGGTTTCACTTGCATTTTTCCTGTGAATTCCCTGCTGCAGAGTTTAAATACAAACAAACAAAAAAGCAATTGTGAAAAAAAAATGTAGTTAGGAGTCATAGGAGAAGGTAGTAAAGCACCTCCCTTTTGGGAGATGGTCTCTATGTGGCTTTTTTATCTGTTTCATCACAAGTAAATCCCTGGTCTAAAGGCTGTTGAGAACTCCAGGCAGAGAGACCTTCATGGGGAGGCCCCAGAATCATGAAAGGGATGGCACAGGAGGGGCACAGAGAGTGGGCTGAGAGGGGACAGGCCAGACTGCCACAGCCAGAACTGCAGGACAGCAGCAGGTACAAGTCAAAAAATGCAAAATAAAAAGGGTGGAGGCATGGATATTGACTCACTGGGCAGGGGTTGATTGAAGTCCAAGGACCTGCAGGTGACAGGCACCCTGTGCCACCTCATTTAGGAACCAAAAACAAATACATGCAAGTCCTCCCAAAACCCCATACTGAGATTCTATAAAGTGACAGTGCCTCCTGGTCAGGCCCATCCTCTAACACCTAAAGGTGAAGAAAATACATTAAAACTAAACCAGGCAACTTGGGCACACAACTAATAAACAGTTTGTTGCCAATTGTGTGAAAAAGACACAAGATTTTGAGGAGACAACGTCACAACAGTTGGCAGTACAACATACAATTATGGTTAAGAAACACAATTCTGGTGTTGATGTTAAAACTCATTGTTAGAAAAGTAGGGCTGTTTTAGTCCTATAAAATTTATAAAGTATCCTTTCCATGTAAGTAAGCACACATGGTTAATCGGTTAACAGGCAGGAGAAAATTTATAAAGACATTTATTTCAAGAAGATAAGATCTGAGAACCAGAGCAAATCACAAATCCACAGAAAAGCAGAAAATGGAGCAAATCAATAATTATTTTCAGTAACAGAGCATGAGCAAAAGAAATAATAAACTGCTAAAATTAGGTCCTCATCTCACCAGTACATGTAATGCACACGGAGTCAAAGAGTTACGTGCCAACAAGGGCAACAGGCTTTGGTGGTGTCTCTTTTAGAGAAACACCCCACCAATCACCCTTTTGCCTTGTCCTCACTTGTTTTCATGTATTACTCACTGAGCAGGAGTAATGCCACGAGCATTCAGAGAGAAATTAATGTTTCCTTTTTGCAAAACTTGTACTTGATATAGAACATGACGAATGCGAGATTTAAGTGCACAGATTAATTCCCCAGGCATCAGAAAAACTGAGGAAGCAAACAAGGATTGCTTTGCTGGGATGGTACATGAGTAAAATAAGGCAGAAACTGCTTTGAGTGATTGTGGCTCCTTGGAGATACTCAAGGCATTGCATCTTTGCTAAAATGTAAATGATTTTTTTGGCTGAAAGAGTCCCAGCCAGTTGCAGTCAGCCATAAAAGAACTTATCAAGAACAGAAGTGTCAGAATAATTGACTGTTGATAAAAAGAAAGCTAGAAATAATTAAAAGCTAGCAGAACTGGCAGACAGTGGTTTATAAAAGTTAAAAACATTATCAAATTCATCTAGTATTGAAATTGAAACTTTTTAAAAGAATGATTACTGATAATTTTTTTTTTAAATCAGTAACAGACAGTCTGGATGGGATTCAGTTCAATGTTATGATATTTCATTGGGAGCTCTGAAAATTCTTTCACTTGTTATATGAGTCTGGCACTGAAATTCTGGTATTATTCCAAATGTCTCCCTTTCTCTTCCATCATTCTCTAAGCAAAGACTGAACCAAGTATGTACCCAGCTTTGACCAAACCATGAACTTTAATCAGGGTCATATCCAATGCCAGTTAATTGGTTGTGAGAATCTTTTGCAAATAAAATTGCCAGAAATAATGAAATGGGGGAAAGAGGATGCAAAATGAAATCCTTTTATGTGATTATCTACCAGTTTACTTGGTTACCTCTATTATAATTAATCAGGACCATAAAAATTGTTAAATTTTTGGGATCTGTTTCAGTCTTCCTCTGATATAGAAGATCAATATTCTGAGGCCTTCAGCCATCAGACTTCAGTGAATATTCTTGTGCTTGTCATGTAGGGTTTAAGATCACACATCCAATGGATATTTAGAATACAAATCATTCAACTAGACACAAATGTTACTGTGCTGAACTAGAAAGAATAGAGTGCAAAACTGTCCAAAGAAACATTTCTCCATGGTGACTTACTCTTTAAAATTAAGGGTGACATTCATCCCTCTGCAAAGGAACAACTTTTGTGCACTAGAGAGTATGTGGTGTACAAAAATGCCTTGCAAATTATAGAAAAACTTCACTGCAAGAGAAGCATGTTTGGCAGCACAGGAGCAGCCATCCTTGGCAGAGGTGGGGGGAAGTTTCTACTAAGTCCATTTAAATATTAAAAATGCCTTATTAACTGTATCATATTCCTAGGAAGTTCCAAGAACCCTCTTGCCTATCACCCTACCCTGTTCTTGGCACTGCCTTAGAAAACAAAACAAAAAGCAATAAAAAGCCTTTGTAGCACATTATTGAAATGCTCAGACAATGGTGAACCTCATGAATATCCCAACATTCTCATATTCTGCCTTTCCTCAACCAGTTGACACAAAAGAATTTACTGTCATGGACTAAGACTTGGCTACTAATACAGTTACACATGACACTGTGGCAGCTTTAAAGGAGACCCAAAATATGTTCACCACACATCACATATTTATGTAACCTGTGGAATTAACAGAAAGAAAAATAAGGGAACACTGAGAATAGGGGAATGGAATGTGGGAGACATTACCCACTTTATATAGGTAAATATATATTTATCAGACAGACTGTGATTGTGTGATAATTCAGAAATTCAGAACTAAAGATGAGTCCCAACTGATTATGTATAATCTTCAAGTACACAAGAGTGCAAAACCAACTTACAGTGTCTCTTAATTAAGCATTAAAATTTCCATTTGAATGCACTGGGATACTTAAGACAGTACGTTTGAAAAAGTCACACAATTTTAAGTATACGATGTACAAAACTTCCTCACTCACCTTTCGAAAACAGCTTCAAAAAGTGAAAGCATTCTGAACAAACTTTAAAAGACCAAACAACAACCCCCAACTGGTATCTACAACACTGTAAATTCTCTAGGAGGAATTACAGAACACAACTATGGACAGTATAACAAACACAGCTCTATCACCAGCTCTTTTACCACAGCATAGCAGAAAAGTTGGTCATCAGGCTTGGTTTAATGAAAACAGATGGTTCCCATGGGGGGAAAATAAAATTAACAGGAGAATGAAAACACAGCTGCACTTGAACTAAAATTAAAAAGCCACAAAGGAAAAATTCAGCAACAAAAGCCTGATAAGTGCCTTCGTGGCAGCTTTCAAGGGTGAGGAAAGAAGCAAAAGGTGGAAACTGCAGCCAGGTCAACAACAGTTCCCAGGTTATTTTTCTTATAACTGGTTGAAATTCTACAGAAAGTAGATGAAAGGAGAAACAATATTTAAATCTGTAATAACACACTGCAAAATTAATGATCAAAGGCCAGCACAGAATATAAATGATGTAAAAATTAGTTTAGTTGGACAAAGTAACTGCTGAGTCTTCAGCAATTCTGTTATTTCTTATACTGCTAAAGGAACTGATCAGAATATTTCTAGTACTTAAAAGGTCTCCCTGCTTCACATAGAATTCTCTTGATCAAGCAGGTTTCAGTGAGGCAAATTTTAAGGGACTCTTATCAGGTTTCCATTGATACACGTCTTTAATATTAAAAAATATGTGTCAGCATAGTTTATACAAAATTTGATTAACTGGTGATCTAGGCTCTGATTTTGGTAATTCTTACCTTTGCAATAATGAAAGGGTTTGTAATAATAGAGTTCTGATTTTGTTCTCATAAATCTTCCTCACTTTATTTCTCCTATCTTATTTCTACAAGTTTGGAAAGTTCTTCAAGAAGCCTTGTAGCATTTTTTTGCAATCAGCTAAAGCCAAAATTAATTTCCTAAGTGGACCTAAATCACAGCATTCTCTATCAGGCCAGAAAAAGGTACCCGGAATAGTTTAATTATTTACTCACTGTATATATAGCTTCCCAGCAGTTAAATCTCAAGCCTCTTGAGGCTTACATTGTATTTTCTTTCTTTGCAGGGAGAGTATTTTGCCCATTTTTTTTTAACTTTTCAGTGGGGGAACATTTTGCTGCAGAAGAAAGCCAAGAGAGGACTTGCAGAGCCCTATACCAAGGACATGTTTCCTTATGTCGGCCCAGGCCTTGCACTGACAGATGTCCCTCAAACACAACACAGCAGCAAGCCCCCACCCATTCTCCAGCCCCTCAGGACAGCCAGATGGGAAAACTGGTGCTGCCAGGTCTTCCAGGAACACAAGCAATGACCTGAAATATGCACCGTCGGTTCCTGCTGCTTGCATCAACATCTGGCCACAAATTCAGCCCTAATCTACCTCAGACAGCTGTTATGTCTGGCGATCACAAACAGTTCACAAATACACTCCAGGCAGGACATGAAATTCAGTGGATTGCTTTTTGGACAAAACCCAAATTAAAGCTCCACCAAGAAGAATAAGCAGAGGAAAGGAACATCGAGGCTGTGTGAAACGCTGATTGGTTTTGGCTCTGCTTGAGAGTGCAGAAGCTCAAAGGTGGTGAGGAAAGAATGCAGTCACCGAGTCACTAAAAATTTAGAACCTATGAAAGGAATGAGTCTCTGCTTACCAAGAGCAACAGCCCAGATTCTCAGCTGACTGGCAAATTAGCAGTGAGAGGTGTGAAGAGACTGGGACAAGAAACAGGGAGCGAGAAGAAAGTAGAAAGGCTGGTTAGCCTCCTTGGCTGGATGGACACGCAGCAGAGACCTCTTTTACTGCTTCAGGGCTGTAAACCTCCTACACTTCTGCCCCTGTTTGTTTCCTCAATCACCAGGAGGTGATTTTAATTCAATAGTATAATTTGATATGCCCAGTTTCTATGGTGAAAGAAATGGTGCAACCAATTACTCTTAGGCAACCTCAAGGTTTCTGCAGCCACAGATAATACACAAGCCTTCAGTCATTTATGTTTGGAGATAAAATCACTTCAAAATTATTAGATGAAAACCAAAAGGATTAAAAATACACATTAAACAAACAAAAA
Source organism: Melospiza georgiana (assembly GCF_028018845.1). Taxonomy (NCBI): domain Eukaryota; kingdom Metazoa; phylum Chordata; class Aves; order Passeriformes; family Passerellidae; genus Melospiza; species Melospiza georgiana. The sequence continues at coordinate 104,069,395 of NC_080432.1, read as the reverse complement.
AAGCACCAGAGGAAAAAAAAATCTGTGTCCTAGCTACCTGCATTCCTCTGTACCTGATCAGGCTACCTTTGTGCCTTCTGGCAAGGGATGACCAAGATGACCTTGGTATTATTTGCCCATCTTGATGTCTATGATTGCACTATTTTCCCTTTAACACTATGAGTTAAAGGTGCTGTGATGCTGTTCAATAAGCCAGCAGACACTGCCTGCAGAATGCATCCTCCTGATGCACAGCTGTGTGAACCACAAAAGACCTTTAATGTCAGACAGCCAAAGAACACTGTGAAGTGTGGTACCAACAAGGATGACCACAAATACTTCAAACCAACCAGCAAGGTGAAAAAGCAAAGGCAACTGGCCTCTCATCTATTTCATTTAAGTAGTTCACAAACTATTAAATACATAACCACCTTTTAAAACACACCAGTTTCTTTATTCTGGCACATGGAATTCATATGTTTCTTTATTTTGGCACATGGAAGGAATGAGGTAAGGGTGACTGATGAAGTCTCTCAGCAGCTTCAAATTCTGACCAGTGTTGATAGCACTGCAGACCACAACATCTGCAACATGAGCTGTATCACTGGGCAGAGCAGCTTTTTGTTGCAATGCATCTCAGTTCTTGCAGAAGGATGACTTGCTTGCTATCCTAGTAATGTGCCTTTACATCTTTGTCCAAGACTGTGCTAACAAATAGTAGTCGCATTTAGATGGGAAATATTAAACCCTGAAGTTGGACATTTCTTTTCTTACACGTTTTTTAATGAACTGCTGAAAAATTTTCTTCATTATGTGCTCATCTCTAATAGAAACAGAACAGGAACTCCAAGCATAATCATCCCACTGGCCAGTCTGTCATTAATCTAATAAACTTAAGAAAAGAAAAACAACTCACTATCCCAAGAGAGATATTTTTGCAGTTGCTTTCACAAAGAATATGTCCTTGTCTTTATCTACAGAATGCAAGTAAGTGTCGTGATATTTAAAGTAATGACAAAATTGTATTACCTTTACAACTAATCCCTTCGAGTCAACCAACCAAATTCTTTTGATAGCTGCATCTTTGGATAGCCCTTCTTTTTCCATTGCCATAAGAATGAGGTTTGCTATCCCCAACGCAGCCTGAAGAAAAAAGAAGAAAAGTTAAGTCCAAAACAAGAAATGAAAGAAATCCCCAGCTCACATGTTTCATTTACCTACTATTTTAGATACGTTTTCTAATTTTAATAAACAATAATATGGAATCATTATTTTTTCATAAAATAAACCTAATGAACTGTAGCTACTATTTGGTAATTATAAACCATAACACAGAAGAAGAGCATAGATAAATCTTAAATCATATAGATAAATCGTAGCATAGATGAATCTTCAGATGGCTCTTAGAGTGTGGAGAGCACAATAAATGTTGAGGCTGGAAACTAGAAAATGCTAGAACTAACATTTGTTCCACATAATGACAGTTCCAGCCCTGGAAGTGTGCCAGGTTGGACAACAATCTGGTCTAGTGGAAGGTTCCCTGCCCATGACAGTAGGGGTCAAACTAGATGATCTTTAAGCTCCCTTCCAATCCAAACCATTCTATCAGTCTATGATACTCATCTCAGAATACAAGAAATATGTTTTGTTCTTTGAAATTTTTGTAATTTAAACTAAAGGAAATAACAGTCTGCATGCCAGAAAGTAAAACACAAGAGCTTTTGCTCTTATCTTTTTCTAAGACGTCCATCAGAAAGGTAAGTCTCCTTTTACCTACTATTCATGTGTTTTGTAACTCTAGACTTGGCTGTGCTCCCAGTCAAAGCAGGGGAAAGAAAAACTCATGTATCAATCTTTTGCCAAAACTTTTTTCATTCTTACTGGATTTTATAATATTTCATCCAACAGATTAAATGCCATACAGGTACAGATTGAAAACCAGGCATCAAAACAAGCCAACAAACTGGCCAATATTTCTGATTACAGACCCATACATGTATTTTTTGGGTACTGTTTCTTGTTCTTTATCACTGATTTTCGCTGAGAACCAAGTGAGATTTTCCTTTTTTTGCTAAGAAATAGTTAGTTTTATTAAGAAACAGCTCCTGCAGCAGGGGTGATAGCTACCATTACCTCTTGGCAGCAACAGCCACAGTAAAACTATTGACAAAAAAATAAAAATCAGACCATTAATTCATCTGCTTGTTGAAGATGGAAGAAAACCAGGGGAAGGAACTCTAGAAAGATGGATAGTCTTGATGCAGTAAGGTGATGACACGACAGATATGGATACAAGCCACTTGAAAACTGCAGACATAGCACCAAATATTTAATGAAATTAAAGAAGCCAGCATGGGGTTGTAGGCTTCATACAAAAGATGACAAGCCATACTGTAGATAAGTACAGCCTGCACTTGTGTGTCAGCAGCGTAGAAATTAATACTCAAAAATTAGTATTAAAAAATAGTCTGCATAAAGATCCTCAGAAATGGATGACCTTAATATGCAGAATACTGAAAAACTATATTCAATTCAAAAAAAACCAAAGGGGCACTTCTTACTAAATAATGCTGACTTGGATAAATATGTTAAATTTACTTTCTCCGCTGTATTTCCTCATCTGTCAAAAAATGTTTTGCTTGGTTATATCAAGAGCAGTTCAATAATTTACAGTGGAAGAGCTAAAACTTGAAGTTCTAAAAAGAGAGCAGATCTCCAAAAAATGTCTTACAAAAAAGATGAGGCTTCACCAGATGATCACAGCTTTTTCTGTGAGTTTACATTTGAACTAAAAACCAACTTTTAGCAGGTGTTAGTAATTATTCTATTCATTTAATTGTCTTGTTTATAGGACACATGTAAACTCAGTAAATATTAATAAAACTCATCATAGAACAATTTCCCCAATGTATAAAAACACCTACCTCTCCAGCTCCCTGGAACAACACTGTGTGATCTGACAGTTTGTTCTTGGTGATACGCAGAGCTGCAAGAAGACCTGCAACAGCAACAGATGCAGTTCCTGAAATAAAAAAAAGAAAAGAAAAAAAGAATATATCTGGTTATTCTTAAAAGAATTACAGAACTTTACATTTTAAGTAATGCCACAGCATCTTTTGGCTAAAAGATACAAATACTGAGGGTGGTAACAAACAGTTGACTGGAGTTAAGAGTTTGTTTTACAAAAGTTAAATGTAAGTGACAATATCACTTTAACATTAAATAAAATAGACTGATTCTATGGATGGGTATAATGGCTAGGCCATTCAAACTCTTGTAAGATATTCTAGTTATGACCTTTTTTAGAACGAAGGGTGCGAGAGTCCAGAGAGAAATATTTTTAAGAAATCCAGATACTGAAAATTAGGTTACTGGTTTCATTCTTTAAATAGATATACTTTCAAGTACAGTAAAATATAAGGTTAAAATAAAACTTCATTTCTCATGGGGAGGTTGTCAGAGTAGAATATCAAACTGAACATTTACAGAGAAGCTAAATCACCTGTAAGAATTAGGCCAGCTTATTTAAGACTTGAGCCCACTGTGACAGGAGTTTCAGTTTAGTATCTTCTAAAACATTTGGAGGCACCTTTCAAATCTTTGAATAATGCCACACAGGGAAAAAGGCTAACATTTAGTTTTATGATTTAGCCTAGGGAGGTCTTTTTCCTCCAAATCAGAACCCCAGGAAAAAAGATACCTGTCTGTCTTTGAATGGAGAAATTTTGGTCCTCATTGTGAGAAACAGCTATTAATAAAAAGTAGAGCAAGAAAAGAATTCAACCAGGCATCTAACTCAAATTTGTTCACAGTGGCAGAGTAAATCTAACCTCTGTGATTGCTGACATATCTTTGCCTAACTTGTCCTTAAGGTCTTCTTTCAAATACTCTTATTTGAAAGAGCTCAGCAAGCTATTCCAGTGCTTAACTGTACTCAAGGTTGAAAATTTCGTATCTAAACATTTCTTTTCTTCTTCTATTTCTTTTTAGCCTCTTATCTACTACTGGAAAGCCTGTTACTTTGCAAAAAGTAATTTATTATATTTGAAGACTGATGGTGTTCCAATCAGCTTTGCTTATCTGTAACAATACCAATTCTCCCTTTCTTTCAGAAAGTTAAATTTTCTTAACTTGAATCACTGCACCCAAATTGATACACTGCACTGCAGGTGAACTGTCAGCACTGCTGAGTCCAGCTGTCAGCCTCTGTCGTGCTCAAGGAAGTGATGTTTGGTCACCAGGAGCTCACATCTGGCTCTTCTGACCAAAAGACTGAAGGTGACTCCTTCTCCCCAGCAAAGCCTACTGGAAGGGGAAGACCTTCTTTCATGTGTTTGTGACTTCATGCAACAAGCTTGTATTTTTCACAAATTATTATCATCACTAAAGCATAAGGTGAGCCTACAAAAAAAAAAAAAAAAATCAGACTCTATTCCTGCAAGGAACTTAGTGGACAGGAATATAGTAGTGAGGTAGATAATACCTCCAGCAAAGTTCTGGATTTAGAGGAGATTCTGAAGAACCAATTGCAGACAGCACTGATTTCTCTAGGACTGAAAAAGCTGTCCAGATGCTAACAATTAGGTACTGAAAGTCAAAACATGGGTTTCAACAGTCTTTGAAGATTTATAATGCCTATCTGATTCAGAGAGAGCTGGACCAGAGGGAGATGAACACAGGCCCTGCAATGTCCAGTTCCAGGAATAAGAAGTGAATTCTTCCCTTTCTGGGCAGCAGCTGTCACTGACTGACTCAAGGAAATCAAAGACAAGGCCATGAATTATTTTGAGAAGCCTGCAAGAACTTGCAAGAAGGGGATCTGCTGGCTCCTACAAGTCTGTTCCTGATCACCACTGCCCTATCTGCAATTGCCTACACGTCACACAGTTGAGGGGAGAATTCATATTACTACTGATTCTTTCTTCATAAAAAGTGTGAAATGGCTATGATCAGCCTGACAAAAGCACTTGGCCCTGAATCTGCATAATGGACAGTTGCTCTCAATAAGCAGCTCCTCTAAATTTGCTATTCACAAGTCTATTTTCTCATTAACAAGGTGAATTTTAAAGCTGAGATAGCAGTAATCCCCACATTAAACTCTGTGAGATGCTCAAAACAGGCATTCATACTTAAGGCACACAGACCATTGATTGTCAAATATATGTAGCTAAAACTACAGGACCTAAAAGAACAGAAGTAGTAAGAAGCCTGGTACTGGCTTCTTTGTATTGTACTTTCCTTCAAGGACATCATTTGGGTGTTGAAGGCCGCGTTTGAATCTACGGTTTGTAGGTAGGATCATCTAAGTTTCAAGAACGGTTACTTTTTCAAAGCTAAAAGGTAATGCTTGATAAAATTTAAGAGCACATTTTAAAGTTAGAAAGTCACTTTTTGAAGTAAATCCACTAAAACAGTTAAAAAACATGTGTCTTCAGAATTATGTTTGTTACGTGCTTTTTTTTTCACTTCAATCATCAGAAATACAGAACACCTTGTTCTCAGCCCACTTAATGATTTGACCATAAAAATACGGCATTTTTTACTTCTTTAGTCATTTTTATGACTTGTTCTGTCCCTGACTTCTAAATAAAAAATCTTTAAAATGGTTCCTCTGAAGCATGGCTTTGGGAACAATAACCATCAGACAGTGAGATACTTCCACCTCACAGTCTCCCAGAACTAGCTTGTTTCTTTCCCAGATGAAATTAGTCTTCCTCAGGCAAGTGCCAAGCTGGCAAAGACCAAAAATGGCAAAAAAAGAGAAGTAAGAGTGTGCTCTCAGTTTCGCTTGGTATTCTACCAAACAATCCTCATAACCAGCAAGAAATAAATCCCATGGTCTCGTTGGATGCCAAATTCTTTCTCCTATTTCATTTTACACAGCTGGGCTTGCAGGGGAGGAGGAGGGAGCCTACATAACACAGCCTGTTCCTAGGACCATCAATCTGGTCTCCTGAAAAGGAAAGCTGAGCTGGAGAACTATAAGATCCCTGTTTTCCTTGAGGTTGTGGTCATCACAGCACCCTGCCCCCATCAGAGGAGTTCTCAGAGAGCCATGAAAGCTGCTCTTCAAGCTGCTTTGTGGTGACAGAGTCAAAATGAAACACCAGAGGTTTATAACTAATGGGAATGCTGGGATACCACTTCTCTTCACGGCTGATGTACTGTTGCTAAGCTTGTTAGCCAGAAAAATGGACTGTCATTAAGTATTACCAGCTGGGACATTTTTACAAAATTTGTCACTACATGATCTTCTGCTTTAAGGAGAAATAGAAGATACGTGAAACATAAATAAAATCCTGCACTGAATGTCAATACATTGTGCATTGAATATTTGCATAGGATGTGAGCTACTGTTACCTGTATGTTCATCATGAGGGTGATTCAGAACAAAGTTTATAACAGCAATAGATAAAGGCTTAAATATGACTTTTCTCTCAAATCACGAATTGCCCTAAAAAGGGTGTTTAGAAGTATTCCACACCAATTTTATTCAGCCTTTTGACTCTGAAAGGAATAATAAGGCAGTTTATTAGATTACTGAACCCACTATCACTGCTGCTGGCAGTGGCTGTCATCACTCCTCGTCAGCAGCTTCCCTTTTTCCCTCCCACTGAAGGGGGGCACCGGCCGCCTGAATGGCAGATCTGTTTAACCGGAACTGCTCTGACTAACGCCATGACCTTACAGTTCACCCTGAATACTGGCTCAAGCTTTTGAAATTAATCAAAATGCAATTCACATCCATCTGCCAAGGCAGATGCAAACCACTTTTTGTGGACATCATGAGGCACAAGCAGATTTTTGTCACTTTTCTGACTGTCATCGCTGTAGGAGGTGGAGAATCAGTTTGGCCAGAGCACAGGTTAAATCCTTTGTGTGCAGGATAAGATAGACATTGTTCGAGAACATGATTTTGAAAACCCATTTTATTCTCCACAGATTTCTAGAATATTAATCAAAGCAAATTTAACAAAGGATAGTTTCCTAAAGCAGTGTCAACTGCTGCAACAGCAAATATTTCATTATAGTTTTTTAGGAAGGTAAGTCATGTCTTGTATAAACACAATAGATGTGAAATATCAAGGTAAACTATTCTATACCAAGTCTTCATTTTCTGTGCAAGATTATTTAGCCTTGTTACAATAAACTGCACAAATGAGCATGAATATGTTAAAAGAGATCCACAGCCTTTTGAGGCTGACACACTGTAAATGCCTGGGAGCACAGACTACATTTTCAGCAGATACAATTGAACAAAAGACTTGGGGGGAAAAGCCCCAAAATGTGAGGAATAAGAACTTAGTTTATATTGCACGAAATTTAATTTAAATTAGTGAGAAAGGGATTATTGCACTGAAACCTTTGTCCATTATTTAAGTTTCAAAAAGTAAAACTTGTAATCAAGTGCTAGTAGTTCCTTTATGTAATTTTACCTATCTCATTTTAAAAAGCTAGCAAACAATAAGAGGGAAGAACTTTCTACAGCACATCCAAAAACCTGAGGTATTCATTCTGGACTAAAAGATTAGGAAGTGGTAAAAGTAAAATTCATATTTCTCAATACACAGCATAACAGAAATCACATGTTAACATTGCCAGCTATCCAAATAGCACTTCACAGTGTGCCAGGGAAAAAAATCCATTCCCATCTCCTACACATACAGGAAAAAAGGGGAGTAAAGATCCTATGGAAAAGGTGAGATCTCAGTTGCTAGCGAGGCAAATGCTACAGCTGTGGGCAGTTGAAAAGGCCCCTATTTTATGAGATGGGAGCTCCTTCTTCTTGCCATGAATGGGCTTCTCAAAGCTGCATGTGCACACTGCCCTGCTCTGCAGCAGGCAGGGGAAAGAGGGGAAAGGCTGTAGGCAAGGAGAAATGCAGCCTGTCTAAAACACCAACCATCTGGCATATTTGGGAAAGGATACAGAGTCCCAGCAGCACAGGATGGCGGGGGCTGGGAGGGCATTTAGTGTGACACCCTGCTCAAGCAAGCACCTGGAACCACCTGGAGCTGGCTGCCCCGGAACAGGGGGAGAATGGATTTCTTTTTTAAACCCATAATGAGCAAAAAGAGAAACAGAGGAATACTTGTACATAAATGAGCTTGTGTATACATACGTAAAATTACACAAAAGCTACAGTAGGGTATTTACTTGAAAACATACTGATTTCAATCTAAATTTATCACTGAGTAACAAAGAGGTGATATCCTTAATATACCGAAAGAAAAATACACTTCACATAACCCTACAGCATATGTCTCAACAGGATTTTTTAAAAACTATTTTATTTTTAAAATTATTTCATTTTAAAATCTCAGCATGTTTCACTTGAAAGCCAATGCCTCTGAAAGTAAAGCACGTGTCTATGAAAGAAGTTTTCTACAGTTTGCGTATCTTACCAGAATTTGAGATATATGATATAAATATCTGAACTATTATATGTCATTCCACTCTGCATTTTTCAAAATCCTGGTCAGAGAAAGAAGTGGAAGCCCCATGCCCATCACAACTGTAACAACAAATCCAAAATCTTCTCTACAATTCTACAATTTCATTTCAAGAAGGGAAACTTCCAGGTACCAAATGTATAAATTTTTATATTGATGTCAAAAAAAATTGAGTCTTAAAAAGTACAATGTTCGTAACACAGAAATTCTGATTTCTGAGAATGGCACTGATTTAACATTGAATTAGTCACAACATAACTTCCAGGTATAATTTTCCTGGTTATTCAAATGGCAGTCTGCTGAACACTTAACATACATTTTAAATAAAATCAAAATACAAAATGAAATAATTATGTTATGTGTGGTCTACATTTTTTACTTTACGTCTCTTTCTTTTCATAAAATGTTGATGCAATCAAACAACACAGCTGTTCAAAACTAATGACATCTAAGGTCACGATGGATACTGAAGTTAATTCCAATCCAGTGCAATCTCTCTGTGTAAATATTTTTATTGGCATAAAATACAGGCCCTGTGTCCATTGTGGGGGAAAGCACTGCAATTGTGGGTACCGTGAAGCTACAAGACCTGTAACTTCAGTATTACAGAGCAGATAAACATTATTTAATGTAGATTGTGTTATACTACAGAAGTTTGTCATTGTCAATTGAGACAATTTTTAAGTATAGAGGGGGGAAAAAGATGAAAAGAATGTAATAATTGAAAAAATTGACCTACATAGAGGCAGCAAGGCAAGAGATATTTATGCCACTATTTGAAATGTATCCATGTCAGCAGTGATTGCAACCAGTGACCACATGATAAGCACCAAAAGAAAAAATGCACATCTCTGAAGACATGCAAACATGCCTTAAGCCACTGACTGTGCCCAAGCAGCAAAACCTCTTCCAACAGACTCACCAAAGTCAAAATGGGTGAGGAAAGAGAGCATTGTGACACCCTGGGTTTGTGAAGGGCAGGAAGGTGTGGCCCAAGCCAACCCCACCCACAAGCAGGATTTCAGCACAGCCTTGTACCTAGGACTTTGGTTTTAGCAGGTATTAAGAGATTTGTTCAACCTCCCTGCAGCAGGGAAGGGAACTGGTTCGTTTCTTTGAGGAAATTTTAAACTGTGAATCCCAAGCCTGCTGCCTTCAAGGGCAATCACCCCGACAAACAGCTTTGTTTGGCAACACAGGTCCCATGGGTCCATTCCCAGGAAGGGGTTGGAAAGAAAAAAACCATCACATATCAGATCTTTTAGAAAATTCCACCCTTTCCTCATGACACGTCCTTCCCTAAGTATATTGGAGATGAGCAAAGCTAGCAATCTGACCTAATTCTAAATGTTGTGAAGTTTGCCATTACAAAATTAATTCATATTTCTCCCATATGGGAACTGATGATCAAACCCCCCCCTCAGTTTTGGAAAAGGTTCTCTAATAGCTAACAGCAGATAAAAGTATTTGTTTTAAACCAAAGGCTTTCTCTGATTTTCATTTCCAATAATCTGTCTCAGTATTTCAGAGAGAGAGGAAAAAAAAGCACCAAGCTGATTTGTGGTTAGAAAAAAACCAGAGTGGAATCCAAGGGAAAAAGTGAATATTTTCTCCCTAAGGAAACATTGCTATTGTGTTTGTAAGAAGATATTTTGAAAATACAGATATGGAGAAATTATTGTAATTTCAGAGGGAAGAAATTCACCACCTATCCAAAACCAAAGATGCTTTCTAAAATGCTAAAGTACAAAGAACTTTATTATTCCAATACAGATTTATACCATTTGGTCAGAATTCTGTTCACCTTTTTCTCAATTGCTTGTGTACAGAGAGGTAATGTAGAAAAAGTGACAAAGCCTTCTGCAGAGTAAAGGATGTGACCGTACTGTAGCAGGGATTGAGACTGTTTCCAGAAATTCTTAATTATGTCTATAGGTGATCCTTAATGGTCAATCTTTAGTGGTTTTCTGTGCCCAGTGTTTTGGCAGACTTTTTCCAAATGTTCTGCATTGTCAGTTAGGGGCAGGCTGACCCTGTGTAAATAGCTGTGAGCTAAGAGAGGGCAACTGCATTTGTCCAAGTCAGTACTTGCAGATGGGTATATGCAGCTTGCCACGTTTTCTTTATCTATTTTAGTGAATGTCAAAAATCAGGATCATATATTAGGGTATTTTTTAGACTTGAGATACTGAAAGGTCCTCATTGCATCACTAAGATATATAAAAGATATATAGGGATCCTTTCTCGGGATATCTTATATAAAGAAAGAAATCCTCAAGTCTTTCTATAAAAGATATTAAACATTTCTATGGAAGATATTAAACACTTCTTTTGATCTTAAAATAGCTTTCTCTTGAAAAATATTAGTGCTAGGAGAAACTATGTTTAAAATACTATGTAAGCATTATCTTCAGAAGATGATGGCAAATTAGATGCAGTGTTATATTCCTTTGCTTTTATTGCCTTGGCACAACTTGTCAGCTTTACTGTTGCAAAAAAACACAACTTGCATACAGAGAAAGCCACTCTTTCAAGTAGCCTGGAAAAAGTCATGCTATTTATAATCTGAAAATCTCAAAGGATTGATAAAGCAGTTCACACCATCCATTCTCATTATAGTTGCTAGGTGAAAGATCCTTAGGGTTTATAAAGCTGGAAGAGGAAGAGTGATGAAAGATCATTGGGCTCGTATTCTACTTCCAGACTACAGGAGAAGATGATATGCTATGAAAAAAAAAGCTACTGAAGGTAACTACAGGGATATGATGACAAATGACAGAAACCAGAAATAAATGCATCCACTTTCACCCCTTGGAAGCTACACAGATATTAAGGATGGAGATCGCCCAAAAGTCACAAGCATTGTTTGTGAAAATATCAAAAGCCCCATAAGCACAAATTAGATTGCAGAGAACAAATAAATTAAAAGGCTGTACTTCTAAGGAAGGCTGATAGCTGCTACAGCAGATGAGACAAAAGCCAAAGGGATGCCTTCCAACACTACTGAATGTCAAGACACTTCCTTCCAAGGTGCAGGAGAGAGAATGAAGTGGTTTGAAACTGCAAATACACAAAAGGCCTCGTCAAGTAAGTTTACTTGTAGTTGGTACACTTTTGCTGAAACACTCCCATTTCTCTGAAACCACATTCTACTTGAGTCTCTTTCTGATTTGGATTAAGGACCTTCATACTGCAAGAAATTCCCTGTGGGAACCAGGCCTCTAAACAACGACGGAAACTTCCAGATGCTGTTTGGCCTGCTAAAATGAAGTGCTGTAGCCATGGCTACACTCAGACCCTTCAGGGTAGGAAGCACCACGCTTCTTACAAAAGGAAATGACATTTTGTAATTAGTTTATTTCCCATCTGGGAGGTTGTTCTCCATAATCTGTTTCAGATGCATAAGTAGAACTCAACCAGGCTTATAACAGGAACAAGGTTCATGTGGATAGTCAAATCCCTAACACCAGAAAGACAAGGACTATTTGAATCCACTGCCATGGACACTGAGTCACTAAAATATGACCTAGGTCCCAAGCATGACTCAATAAGGACTTCTGGAAAACTCCAGCTCTTAACAGTTGGCTTAAAGTGTAACTGAAAGCCATGAAAAATATATACAGGTTAACTTCCATTTCTGACGTGTCACTGCTGAGACCTTCATATACCCAAGGGAACATCAGGAATAAGAGGTAGCTGGATACCCAGGGCCCTCTCTGGATACCTCTCTCCAGCAGCTCATCTGACTTCAGACTGCTCTCAAGGATGGAAGCCACTGCCCTAGATAAAGTTATTTTTCAGTGCTCTTCTCTGACCAGATATAAGGCAACCTGAGTAGTAGCATACACCACTTCAGCCCTACTTGTCTGTCTTCTTGGGAGGGAGGGAGGGACAAGATGCCTTTTTAGACTGAGCACTGGGGAATTCCCCTTGTGGACATTTCCCACCCTAGATATCTGCCTTTTTCTAGCTCATTCCATAAATTATTCAGATGGGAAAAAGAGAGTCAAGAGGATCATTTCCATCTAATACTGAGTGAGACTGTGAGGAAAATTACATTAATATTTAACTGAGTTGTCAGCTTAAGAAGTGAAAAACAGTTTGACATTTATCAATCCAGTTGCATGGAAGAACAGTGGAGCAGTTGTCACTGCAGTGACAAAAAGCCAAGGAAGTACAGTCCAGGTCTGAGCTTTGATATTTGCTCAAAGAAGTCAGTAATTTATATGGGGAAAGCCATTCACATATTAAACTATTAAAAAAACCTAAACCTGAAGAGCAAACATCTAAATAAAGTATGAGGTGTAAATGAGAGATGAAAGGTTAAGAGCAAATGCAGCTCACCAAAAATTCATGCTGAGGAAACCCAAGGCAAAATGTGACCTATACATCTATAAATATTACAATAAAGTTGATAATTTTTTCCCCTCTGGAAATTAAGATTTATTTTTGTGGCTTGTGGGAAAAACAGTGAAGAGAAGAGGAAAAAGGAAAAAGTTTTTTACCTTGAATGTCATCATTGAAAGTGCAATACTTGTTACGGTACTTATTCAGGAGGCGGAATGCATTGGCATTAGCAAAATCCTCAAACTGAATGAGGCAGTTCATGCCGTACCTAGAAAAACAAGAAATTATGCATTATGTTAAAAATGTTTCAAAATTATACATTAAAATGCTAGTAACATTTGTGGTCAGATTTTAAATGCAAGTATAATTTGAATCATACAACACTCAACATGTTTCTCTTGTATTTGGTATCTTTACATTCATACAGATTATTTAGAAGGCATAATCATACTACTAATAGTATTTACTCAGTTCTAAGTTATGAATAGAAGATCAGTGGAAAAGGCATCCACCCTCTGCAGACATCTCAAAAGAAGTCTCCACTGAGCAATTACCTAGAGAACAAAAAAAGGTCCCTCCCAACACAAACCATGCTATAATTCTGTGGTTGTATTTTTAGGGGTTTTTTTTAATATGGAAACTCAAGACTCCTGGCATTAGATTTGTATGTCAGTACCTAACAAGTCAACAATTGCCTTGCTGTGCTAGTAAGATTAGTCCTAAAATGAAAGTTAGTATGAAGTTAAATTTAATATTACCACTACAGATCATGGAATGGTTTGGACTGGGAGGGACCTTCACAATCATCTTGTTCCAATTCCCTGCCATGGGCAGGGACATCTTTCACTCGACCAGGTTTCTCAGACCTTCATCCAACGCTGCCTTGAACACTTCCAGGGACAGGGCATCCACAGCTTCTCTGGACAACGTGTTCCAGTGCCTCACCACCCTCAGAGTAAAGAATTTCTTCCCAGTATCTAACCTAATCCTATTTTCAGTCTGAGACTGTTCCTCCCTGTCCTGTCACTACATGTTCTTGTAAATATTGCCCAGTCCTTATATGCATGGTTAGTAGTACTGTCTCTGGATTCTTTGCATACCAGTCACATATGGAATTTTCAATTACTTTCTTACAACAAAAGGAAAAAAAAACCCACAAAGCAATGAAAATATATCTACAAAACCTACATAAAGACTGGATTCAAGCTCACAGACATTTGCAAGAGGGCAAGATCTCTGCAGCACAGTCTCAATCCTGATTGAGCTAGAGGAGGCTTTCCTTATTTGCTAACAGCACAAATGCATGAGAGACAGTCAAGCTGTCAATTCATGCTTCATCCAGAAAAGCAATACATACATATAGTGAGCACTTCAGTGTAAATACATTAACTGAGTTTTTCTCCAAACCATACATGTGTTTGGCAACCACATTAATCAAAGCCATCAGTACTTTAAAAGAACCCAAAAATTCCAGTGACTAAACTCATTTCCATGGAAAACACATATTTACAGCCATATTACAATTAGCCAAATCTATGGGGATTCCACTGGCAGGAATAGTAATCCTTACTAAAATAAATACATCTTCAGGTTTGATGGAAAAACCTGGACTTCTTCAGCAGCATAATGACAGGCCACTGTTTAAAATAAAATTTGGCAAGTCCAGTACTGTAAATCACAACTGAGTTAAATAAAAAACTAGAGCTAATTTCTAATTAATTTAAATTTCTAACCTGCTTCAGTTTCTGCCATAAATTTCTGTGACTCCATAAAGGTCCAGTAGTTGACAGTTGCATAATAATATGAAACTAATGAGATTATCACTCTGGAATCCTGGAGCTTGGTTATATGTGTTTCTTGGATGTCATTAGGCTAGTCTGTTTCTTTATTTTACCATATATAACATTCCATTTCTCATCTGCATTTTATTTTTCTCTGTTTTCTTATCCATTACCCTTGTAGACAAAGACTAAAACTCCCTGTGAATTATATTAAAAGAGCATCCCTGTAGAAAATAATCATCCTATACTAGACACACTATCCATATGAATTCTCTGAGCCAGATATTGTGGCTGTTCAATTAAAATGGAAAAAATACAGGCAGTCTAACTCTGGGCCTCTGAGATTATGGCATCATAGAAGAAAAATTTCTAAGCAGCATTCTTCTGCACTGCACATGTAACACCTGGCATCCAGGTAAAAACCTGAGACTTCAGTGCTGCACACAACCAGCAGTACCTCATAAGACTTGTGAATTTTGAGGTCTATATTCTCAAAAAAGAGACAAGAAAATTATCCACTATTTCTCTGCCTGGAGTATTCTTGTCCTCAAAAGCACTAATAGATGAGACATACCGATGAGGTAATACAAAATAGTTAGTATCAGGCATTCCAGAAAATCCCTTAGCAATAATGAATTGGCTACAAAGGTGCCTCACAGTTCTGGAGGCAGTGACCATACCAAAAGAGCCATCAATTCCTCTATGACCTCCACATCTTCCCATCACAATCATTTAAAGCAGAAAGCTGAGCCAAAACCGAACCAAATATTTTCCCTCCTGTATCACTCCACAATAACCTTCCAGCCTTCTCACACTCTGATGGACAGTTTTAGTTTCAGTGGCTTGTGCACCATAAAGAGTAACTGCTTGAATCAACCCTCGTGGAAGCACAACAAGTCCTCTCTGTTTGCACCTCATATCCTGCCGTCATTGCACATTTTGGGCTTGGATCTGCACCTCTTTACAGGTGGGTAGGGAACACGTATGACTGCAAGAAGAGAAGGGCACCAAGCACTTTAGTGCTTGTCCATGGGCAGCCATCAAACCCTGCTGTGCCTTTGAAATCACACTAATTCCAGCAACTGTGGGCTGCTACAGTTCTGTGAGTCATACTATCTTCAAACATTATGAAAAGAGAAAACAAAGGCTGCAGCTATCCTAAAATTTGACCATCTCAACATGTTCCATCAATACTAGATATAGCACAGACTGACTACACTGCTTACTGAGCTTACTCTGATGACATAGAGTGCCTGATCAGGCAGGTCCAGACACCAGTAATAGATGTGTTACAAACAAAAGCATCATATTTAAAACTACCATTCAGTGACTGTGGTTGACTACTAAAAGAGAGCATGTTAAAAGACAGCAACTTCAGGCACATCAAGAAGATTAGGAGACGAAATCAGAAAAATTATCATGACAGAAAACTCTCTAAGAGGTAACTTTTATTTCAAAAATAGTGAACTACCTATTTAATATGATAGTGTGAAAGAATAGAGTGTACTGCTTACTTAAGTAGCTAAACTTCATAATCATACACCTTACAACAACAATTTTACCTTCCTCTTTGAAATCTGTAGGCATTCAGATCTCCAACATAAATGAAAAACATTTTATTTTGAATATGTCACCAGCAGCAGAGTTCCTGAAGCAAGCAGACATTTCATTCTGTGACAAGGCTGCACAAATGGGGGTGGGAGTGTTGATCTACAGAAAGGCTCTGCAGGGTGATCTGGACAGGCTGGATGTACAAGCCAGCACAGCAGTATGAGGTTCAACAAGACCGAGTGCTGCATCCTGCACTTGAATCACAACAGGGCTACAGGCTGGGGGGAAAGCAGCTGGAAAGCTGCTTAGCAGAAAAAAAACATGGGGACGTTGGTTGACAGTGACCAAACATGAGCCAGCACGTGCTCAGGTGGCCAGGAAAGCTGATGACATTCTGGCCTGTATCAGCAATATTGTGGGCAGCAGGACCAGGGCAGTGACTGTTTCCCTGTGCTTGGCACTGGTGGGGCTGCACCTCCGGTGCTGCGTCCAGTTCTGAGCCCCTCAAGTCAGGAAGGCACTGAGCGAGTCCAGAGAACGGCAGTGAAATTGGTGAAGAGACTGGAACACAACTCTTTTGAGGAGCAGTTGAGGGAGCTGGAGTTCTTCAGCCTGGAAAAAGGAGAGTTATGGGTGACCGTATCACTCTCTACAACTAGCCACAAGAAAGTTGTAGCCAGGCTGGGGTCGGCCTCTTCTCCCAGGCAAACAATGACAAGATAAGAGGACAAACTCAAGCTGCTCCATGAGAGTTTTAGGTTGGACATTAGGAGGATTTCTTCACAGATAGGGTGATTAGACATTGGAACTGGCTGCCCAGGGAGGTGGTGGAATCACCATCCCTGGAGGTGTTTAGGGAGAGACTGGATGTGGCACTCAGTGCCATGGTCTGGCTGACGTGGTGCTGTTTGGTCATAGGTTGGACTTGATCTCAGAGGTCTTTTCCAACTTAACTGACTCTGTGATATGAGTCACATAAAATACATCATGCCTAACGGCTTGCTCAAACCAGAGTCATCAGTTCTCCTGCTACCACTGCTTTTGACCAAGGGCTTCACAGGGGATAACTGGGGATAGAGAGGAACCTGTAACCAACATATTCATACTGAAAAGTGGTACAAAAAAATGGAAGAAGCAACCTATCCAGTGGGCAACAACTGTCTTAACCAGAAGAACTTATGAGATCTAGTTCTACACTGTCAAAACTAAAAAAAACCCAGCTTGTAGACATTCCTCCTCAGTGTGCAACTGTAACAAATACACTAATGAATTCCTTAATATTTTTGTGCTCTGGAAAACACTTCTCTGATAGCAACAGCTTGGCTTGAGTCCCACCCAGGGACCAATGGACTTTTGCAACCAAGTGTTTTGTAGCTATGAATTCTTCTCTTCTGGCTGTTAAAGATGTGTCACTGCAGTAGCTGATTAAACAAATATAAATTGTCTCTAGAAAGTGATAATCCAGACCACTGCTTCCCCTTGTAAATCCTGATTTGTCACCCATACCTTTCTGTGTACTTGGATTTTAGATTCCTGCTCCAAGTCACACAGGCAGTCTGAATCAGGATCCAACTGGATAGAAGTTCAAAGCCATATTTCCTTTGTTTTGTTATGAAGAGAAAATGCAGACGAGAGGTGGCAAGCATGCAACATCATATTTGTCATCAAGTATGGGAGGCAAATGCTGGACAATGGATTAAAATGAACCATCCCACTGAACAGCATGTGGTTGCCAAAAAGCGTCTCCAATTCTTTTCCCAATTTACAACATATTTTTTGTGACAGTCTTAGCTAAGTTTCCCCCATTTGTAAGTAAATTTATATTCAGTTGTCTATGACAACAATGTTAATGTTCCAAATAATTCTACGGAGTATGTCTTTATGTAACAAGCTGGAGAAAAATGTCCACAGCTCTATAACCATCCCAAATATACAGTACAAGTATTTTGGGAACTCAATGCTCTTAAGACCTCAACAGGGAAAACCCTCAAGAATCTGGCTTTTGGTGACAGTGGGAGCTATAAAACTTTGGGCATAATTTTGAATTCAAACCATATGATCAGTAAAATCCATGCTTACTTCTACAGCTAAGAAGATTTTCTGGATGTATATTTGGATCATTTGTTCTCACTGCCAGCCATTGTTTTGGAAACCTTCCTAAAGGAACAAGTGGTTGCTTTTTAGGTTTTTAGAGCTTCCAAACTCCTTTTGACTACTTTTTTTTTTTTTTTTTTTTTTTTCGTTCATACATGCCTGGAACTGAAAAGCCTTAGAAACCATCAGAATTGGTTGCTGCCCCTCATTCCTAAGAAGGAGCAAACCAAAATGATAGCAACGTTGGCGCTGTGTTCCTTGCCTTGTGCGTCATGCAGCTGCCCTGCCAGCCAGAACCATTTATAGTCCACCAGGACAATGTGGAAATTATCTCCTTCCTCCCCACTCCAAATGTTGTAAGCTTGCTCATTACCATATATCCCACTGCTCAAAACAGATTTGAAGGATAAAGAACACTGCTACAAACTCCTCTTTGTGCCAGGGTTTGCCTGGATGCCTCCCTCCAAACAACTCTTTGGACCAGGGTGCCTTCTCCTCCTCCTCTCCTCCCAGCTATCTTTAATTCATTTCACAAGGCAATGAAGCTGCTGCAGTGAGGTCATACATCCATCCCAGCTCCTCTTCCGCTACAGCTGCAACCCACTGCTTAAATTCAATGCAACTGAACGAGGGGGTTAGAGTTTTGCACAATAATGCTACATGTATATTCTGTGGAAAAGGTGGCCCCGATGAGATACCCTCCAGCAAACACCCCGACCCCTCTGCAGCAGATGGTACTACTCATGCTGCCTCTCCAACAGCCTGATGTGCTACAGCTGCACAGGACAAAAATCTGTCCAAGGTGCACTGAGCTCCAGCCAGTTCTACAATGCAAATACCTTCTCAGAAGAGGTATCATTAAATTACAAATAACTTTCTCTGTCCTGAATTGGACCAGCAAGTCAGACAGGACATTCTTCACAGGAAGAGATTTTCTAAAGAACTTAATAGAAACTGTCAGCATCTCCGCTTTCCACATGAAGGACTCTGCTTAAAATTCCTTTTTATTCCCCTGTAGGCAACCACTGGTTTTATTTTAGCTACAGAAAGCACGTACTTTCATAGGACTGTTTTTCATAGCCATTTTCCATTTCCAAACCAATCCTTTCCTGAATGAGCTCAGTCCATATCCAAAGTAGGCATGGAGATGTGGGAGATGGCAGCATTTAGCACCCACCCTAGTACCAGCAGCAGACCCTTTCTTCAGTCACATTTCCTTAAGGAAATAAAATTCTACTAAAGGTTTCCGTATTAGTGTTCCCTGGCACAACCACAGTGCTCTGGCACTGTACCAGTGCTTCTAACACTCCTCTGCTTGCTCCTTCCCTGTCCTGAACATATGTGGTACTCATTTCCATGGACTTTCAATCCCAGGAGTACTGAGGAGAATGGGCTGGAGATGACTCTCAATTTTCTCCCTTTTTTCCCCCCAGCCAACAGCATCCAGGTGTGGACTTCACAGCCCTGGGAATAGAGAGGCTTAGGAACAGAGCAGTGCTCATTTAGGAAGGTCTTGAGGGTGGTGGTCCCAGACATTGTTGTTCATAAGCAGAGGAGCAAGACCAGATTCTCTGCCCACAGTCATGCTCTGTGTACATAAAGAGCTTCTCTTAAGACAAAAGGTAATTAAATCATAAGCTAACAGAAACACTTGCTACAAGAAAAGGACAGTTGCTGTTTTTAATCTAATTTGTCATCAGCCATTTGTTGCATCACTGTAGCAGAGACTACTTGCTCTTTAAATGGAACCCTTTCAAAGTCCATTCTACTGAGACAATAAGTTGACAACAGTTCTAAACACACACACTTTTTGTGCATTTTCAAATTGCTGTTGAAGGATTAATATGGATGCTTACTAGTGAACCTGAACTAGATTTCTTCTAGTTCAATACCTGATGGAATTAACCCCCCAATATCTTAGGATTGTAATATACAAAGGCTGCAAAATAAGTAAGTTACCACACTGTAAAATTTTATTTATTCTTGTTGCAAAACTATTTGGTTTTATTTTTTTATATTTTTCTGAAGTACACCACACAACAATGTTGTCAGGAACTGGGCTTGATCATAACTTAGACATTTCCAGTTCACATGTAGAGACTTTTGTAACAGAATTAAGGAGGATGATGTGAATGAAGTATGAATGGAAATATGTGCACTACTGGAAGCAGCAGCAAAACAGAGCTGACAACAGCGACACACAAAGATAACAAAGAACAAAGCCAACTAAAGGAAAATTTAAAATGTTTCATTTACATCAAGATGAGCAGGCCTGAGCTCTGGTAAGGCCAGAGCAAAGACACCTCTGGGACCAGGACCCTGCACCTTGAAAACAGCAACAATCCCTACCACAGCACATCACCTGTGGCACTCTTTATCCTACAGGCACAGCAGGAAGTCATTGCAATCTGAAGAAATTCAACATGAGGACATACAGACACAAAAAATTTATGGAAGCTGAAGTAAGAAATACCCTGAGGCAAAATAAGCATGCCAGCACAGCTGCTGGATCTTAAAGGCATAGAAAACCTGTATAAAATCAAATCTATCACCACTTATCACCAGAAGCCCAGAGAAAGCACTGAGGACGTGACAACCAGGGTGCTTTTGCCTTCAATGTCACACATGAGCACGCCTGGTCAGACCTTATAAACATAAACATGTGGATGTTTTGAATATGTAGGTATGAGACTGATTAATAAAATCAACTTTTTTGACCACTCCTAACATAAATCCACCATTCTCTCTTCCATAAGAACTTTCACAGAGCACTGTCAAATCAATTTCCTATGGAGGATTGTGCCAGGTTGCCTCCTCTCTGCTGTGAAACAGCCCTCTCAGCAGGAAGGTGGATGGATGACACAGTACTGAGATACAGCATAATGCACATTATACAAATAAATTATACTTTTGAAAGTTCACAAAGTCAGACATCAGCCAAACTCTTAGACTCAGTTCTTGACATGCCCAAACATCAGCCCCAGAAGACCAGATCACTGCCATGAAAAAATACACCACACAAACTTCCACCAATGCAGAGGTATGAGGGCTTGCCTAACACTCAGGTTAAATTGTAAGAGGCAGAAAACTATATTGTAAATTTTGGTAGTTTTCCTCCTTAGGGGAAAAAAATGGTTCCATGTGAATTTGAAGTAAACAGCAAATTGAATTACTGTGATGTTTTCTCATGAATTTGTTCTGGTCTACTTTTTACCTGATCCTGACCCCACCTAAGTCAAAAGTAAAACTCCAGGAGCCTGAAAATGTAATTCCACTTGTCTCCTAGCTATTCTACTGCTTTTTCCAGCGTTACCACTTAGCTGATTTAACTGTGACTTAGACCAAAGAACAATCTCAAATTACCTTCAGTTTTACATTCACTTAAAAGAGATGAGTGCAGATTTGAAACAGATGACCTGAGATTTTTTTTTTCTTTTCAACCTCTTCAATTCTTCTTTAGAGACTTGGCACTGTTACATTTTGGCTGAGGGAAGGAATGGTACTGAACAGATGGATTGGTCAAGTGTCTGAGCAGACTAAATCAGAAAAACAGAGAATCAAGAAAGAAATCCATCTCAGCTGGAAACAGTAAGCAGTTTTATTCCTCATGAATCTTTAGCTGTAGCTAAAGGTGTGTATCACTTCTTGCCCTCCAAAAGATAGAGTGGTCTATGTTAAACCCTTCAAACTTACTTTTAAAATTTTAATTAAATGGCTTTATGCTAAACCAAAAAAGAACCGTTGTTATCAAAAAAGAGCATGTAAAATGCATTACACTGTTTGATAAGTCATCCTACACAACTTAAAATAATTTGAACCTAGTTTCAAATTGGTGTTTCCTGGTTACTTCATGACTGCAAACTTTAAAGTTACTGATTATTACTGTCTGATTAAGATTGTCAGCAACTTTACATTGCCAACAAAAATATCTTAAATTCTGAGGTTTGCCCTGCTGTTGGTATGCATCTGCACACCCTACAAATTAGATTTTTAATGTTCTTAATTTTGCAAAAGTCATCAAAAAGAGGTAAGTATAGCAGCACTTGAATGGTGGTCAACAATTGCACAGAGCTGTCACAGGGAATTCTTCTACACATCTTTCAGTATGAAAGATATTGTGTTACTATTACTATTCATAATTATATGATTAGTGGAATCATCTATTCCAAGAAGCCTGGATTCCTAAATCCAGGCTAGAGATGTTTCTCTGGACACATTCTCAGATTTCTGTATGAAAAGAAGAGCTGCTCTTGGAAAAGGTAAAGGTTTCAATTTGGCTGGACAAATGAGATTTGCATTGATTGTGTGTGGCATTTTGCTTATATGAGATGAATTCTCTTGAGAATGAACCTTCATATATTCACTGCCCAGACAGCAACTTTTCCCACTTTCCAGCATGGAAAAGGGTCTGGATTATAGAAAAAAAAATAAAAGAGATCTTTGGCTGATAATCTTCCACCAGAAAGTTTCCTAATAATTTTTGATTGAATTTATTTAACTGAATCTAATAGTATCAAAAGACACTACTTTAACAAAGCTTAATTTATTAAGGTATTTACTTAAACATATGAGAATTCCAGTTTGGGTCAAGAGGACTACACCTTTGCTTTAACTTAAGTGCCTGTTTTGATGTCTCAGTGAATCAGGCCTGAGTGATTTATGGCAAATGCAATGCCTTTTTGGAAAAGGTATTGTATCTTTTGCCAGAATCTAAAGATTGCTAAGTAGTCTTACGAGGTTGAACCAAGATGACTGCACTTCCTTACATATCTGATTATATTTGTATGAGATTATAGGTATTTTTCCCAAAATAAAAGAGGCAGCTGGATAGCCAAATTAGTAGAAAGCCTGGGGCAGCACATCTGCTCTTCCCCTCTGCTACTTAAGGCATAATGAACAGATGGAAATCTCAATTCCATCACTGACAGCCTTCATCTTGACTGTTAAAAGGCAAAGAAGTAATGAGCTTTCAGAAATGTCAAAAGGAGGTTGTATTCAACAGGAATACTTAAAGCATTTCTGATAGATGAAATACAATCCAAATATTTGTACTATTCGATCATTTATGAAACACACCTCTTCCTTTCCAAGTTCTTGATGGTGTTTTTAAGGCATTAAAATATCTTATGTACCTGCAACACAAATTGCACTTGAGAGAAAAGAAGCATATTCGAGGCTAGACTGAAGAAATGGAGAATGTAGAACTTTAAGAAAAAGGGAGCTTACTATTTTCAAAGCATTATTTAGACAGCATATTATTTGATTTAAGGAACCCTGACTGTTACAGTGGAATATTATAGAATCACAGAATGGCTGAGGCTGGCAGGCACCTCTGGAGATCGTCTCACCACCCACCCACTCAAGCAAGGTCAGCAAAAGCAGGCTGGGCAGACCACACCCAGACAGCTTTTGGACTCTCTGCAGGGACAGAGACTCCTCAACTTCTTTGGGAAACCTGTGCCAAGGCTCAGTCACCCTGACAGTAAAATGGTTTTTTCAATGCTGAAATTTCTCTTACATTTGTGTCTTATTTTCTCCTGTCCTGTCATTAGGCACCACTTATAAACAGCTTAGCTCAGTCTACTTTAAACCCTGCCTTCCAATATATTTGTACACTCTTATGAGCTGCTGCTTCACTGGGAGGCCCAGCTCCCAGTCTCTCCTCACAAATGTAAATTGAAAAGTGAAGGATGCTACTCTGGATTAAAAAAAATAAATTAAAAAGCCATAGCTAATGGACATATGCTACTGCTGAGCAACTATCACAGCCAAAAAAGGTTAACATAAATAAAGTCTGAACAGATAAGGGATTATCAAGTATGGACAGAGCAATCGCACCATTATATTTTTTTACAGTATAAACAGCACTGTAATGACCATTTCTGATGTCTGCAGTTAAATATTTAAATATCAAACCAAATTGATTCTAACCAAATGCCTCATTTTATGCAGAAGGCCAAACTCGTTCACAAAAATGTTTTCTGTCTTTATAAACTTGCAATACACTGAGCATGACTAAAAAAAATGTTTAAACAACATGGAACTCCAAACATTTAATTGATATGCTCAGCACTCTGTGGGATGACTGAAAGAGCTTACAAAAGGTAGGTGTTAAATGGCTATCTGAAAGAAATAAAGAAAAGTAGTATTGCAGATGTAGCGGGGGAAGGTATCCCACATTAATGGAGAAAAAAACCCAAATTTTCCTAAGCAAAACATGAAAAAATAAAAGCTAGCAGAGCTGCATAACTAAAGCAGAGATGAAGTAGAGGCAGCAATAAAGCTGTGTAGAACCACGAAAGAACAAAAACTATTTTTGGTATGGGAAAGCCAATAAAGATATTTTCTCCAGAGGAAGTGTGAACGCAGCGCATCAGAGGAAGGAGAGTTTGGCAGCAACATTTGGACCACCTGGAAGGAAACCCAGCCTGTATCACAAAGGCCAGAAAGTACTGTAATCCACAAGGGAGAGTATCCAAGACTATAAATGTTTTGGAATCTATTCCAATAAAGCATAAACATAGAGAAGAACTATGCCCAGGGTCCTACACATCCCAGCAAGATGGAGAGCACTGTTACTTCCTTGGAGGGTTCTGTTTGAGTAGCATTTCTGGTGCCATTTAATTTTCCACCTCAGTACCACTCAGCAGAAATTAAAT
Organism: Melospiza georgiana; assembly: GCF_028018845.1. Lineage (NCBI taxonomy): Eukaryota > Metazoa > Chordata > Aves > Passeriformes > Passerellidae > Melospiza > Melospiza georgiana. The sequence continues at coordinate 104,044,531 of NC_080432.1, read as the reverse complement.
ATCAATAAAAATAGGCAACATTTCCAGTGCACATCCCATGCAAGATACTCCAAACCAGATAACATTATAAAAATCAATGTAAGCATGTGCTCAACCAAACTCTTTAGGTCCTGGGAATGGTAACCTGCCATTCCTCAGACAGCATTCTTCTTTATTTCTGCCCTTCCCTGAGCAGATTTGATACAAAACAGTGAAAACATGGATTGTAGCTTCCATACCTTGCATGATTGTAGGAGTATCAGATACTCTCTAAAGATAAAAGCACCAGGCACTTTTGGGCCACAAGTTTACGATCCTGTATTAAAAAGCTTTCCCAATCAGCTCTGCAAGTGAAACTGCAACCCAAGTTAATAAATACACATTTAATCTGCAGCAGTTGGCATCAGCAAGCTACAGGAAATCATTTACTTTCAGAAGAAAACAAAATTTAATAGTAGTTCAGAAGGGCTTCACAGGCTTTACACAGTTGCCTTTAAGCACACTTCTCCTAGACTCATGATGGTTGGCCTAAAACTGGAGCTCCTCCCACTCAGTTATTGCACATTTTGCATCTCCCTTAGCACACACGGTTTTCTGACCAGTCACATCAGTATTACAAAAGCAAGTTGTGACTGCTTGGTTGTTCTCTGATTTCACATGTGATGACTGATTTAAGCTATTCTGGACCAGGAAAGGAGTGGTTCACACACTTTTTTAGATCAATGACCACACAAAATCAGTTCAGAACTAATCAGAAAATTTTAAACAAAAATTTGTCCTTAAGAAATTTGGTATTATGTAAACATAAGAAAGAAAAAGCTGAGAGAACCCTTTTCTTAAGTACTCAAGTAATTACTGTTTTGAAAATATTAACCAGAATTTGAGGGAAAATCACATTTTATTACTACAAGCTAAACACATTTTTCTACTTTACTGATATGGTTTACTTAAGTCGCAATGTTCAAAGGTCCAGACAAAGAGTAAAGCTTCAAAGATGAACCAAAATTCCTTTAATGGCTCCTCAACACTCCAAAAGTTACCAGCACTATTAATATTTAAATGAAGTCAAGACTTCATGTATTAACTTGAAAATCACTCCTAATTAGATTTTTACTGGGGAAAAATTGGAGGAATGTTTATGAACTTTGCCACAGAACTGGAATACTCAAGCTCAATAAAATGGTGTATTTATAAGGGTAATGTTTTTTCCAGAAGTCATCATCAAGAAGTAAGAGCCACTCTTGCTTTCATAGCAGAAAAACAGAAGAATTCTGGAATCCCGAGAGAAAGGGAAAGAATGAACATTGTATTTTATACTGAAAAACTGGCAACACTTCCAGCTCACCTACACTGGACATATTATTACTGCCTGTGCTAGTGGCTACAGTTACTCTTCATCATTGTGAATTTAGCTTTCTTAAAAACTGCCTTTGAAGTAAGTTCAAACTTTTCAGTCCAAACTATCTCACTGGTAAATTTATATTCAAATATTTATTAAAAATGACTGGAAAAAGGTTTAATTGGAGACTAAATTAAGGTCCCAGAAGTGTTCTAACTCCCTTTTAACAATTTAAACAGGTGGTTAGAAGTTCTAAATGGCTCCTCCTCATCATCTCCTCAAATACACGAGATCCCGGGGATTATAGCAGTGATCTCAAAAGAGCACTCTATAAAATTATAGCTCTTATAATCAGAAATCTTATAATAATCATATTTCATAAATATGAAAAGGAAGTGGCTGCATGCTCCTCAGAGCTGTTTATAATCCTCTGCTAAGCCAAATACTACCTATCCTTTTCACACTATTATTTACACTTTCCCCAGGGAACGTCAGATGGTCTCCCTATGACTGTCACAGAGTGAAGGAAGAAATTAATGTTTAAGATATTATTTTGCACTATAGGGGCAGCACACTGAGATGCACTTTTTCTCTGATTTTATTTCAGGATGTTTAGAACATTACATCTAAAGCAGAGTCCTTGGATAAGGCTGTGGCATATTGACTGTTCAGAATATATGTGCATTTCAAATTAGCTGGCTCAGATACCACCTACAGTGGACTGCAAAAGTAGGATGCATTAAACAGTTCAAAAGAATATTTTTTATGGTTCCTCTAAATTCTATTACTAACCGTAGTATTTGCTTTTTGTATATAACTCGCTTATACCTTCGATTTTTCAATATTAATTCAACAAAAAATCTTTGTATATATTTGAGTGGGCTTGTTCAACTGCTTTTTTGGAGATGAACTGTTGGAATTCTTACTGGAATCATGCACCATTGAATATACACTGAAACTAGACCCAGGTGACACCTTTTTAGAAGGATTGGAGGGAAGGGAAGTTTTATACTCGTTCCAGATTCTCTTTTTGGTGTTTGACACAAAAGCTTTCTGTTAATTGCAATTACTGGTAAATTCCATGACTTCTATAATCCAAAGTCATTAACACATATATGTACTCCACTGACTTCAGAGAATTGATAGGTATGTTCAAGTTATCTTGAAAAATATACCAAAAATACCCCAAAAATATATCTTGGTTACTTCAGTAAGTCCTTGCTCATGATGTATTGATGAGAGATCCATCTGCCTTTTAAGATTAGTTAATAATCCTTTTCATTAGCCAATAATCTGACTTTCAGTCTTTATTGTCCAGTGAATATTGAAACATTCACATCCATAGTTAGAATTATTTGGTTTACCTGAGTACTCACTATTTGAGTGTCTTATATGGACAATAGTGTAGCACCTACTGAGAGGAGTTTAAGAGTGCCAGGTAATGCAAGTTTACTCTTTTCTGGGGTTACTTACTCACAAAACTAGAGTTGGATTCTCCAGCTTCCTAAGACTACCCTGCATCCTAAAAACTCAGAACCTTAAATCACAGAAGAAATAAAAGACCTTTGCTTGCAGAGATGAATCATCCTGTCCCTTAATGCCAGGCAGAAACTTACCTTCTGAGTAAGGAAAGGGTATTTAATAGGTTTTGCCAAAATAAAATATGTGCATGTGGGAAAAAAAGGGCAAAGCATCCTACTCCTGCAAAATGCCTATGCAATGAAGTGCATAACAAAGAAAATCAGGTGTTTTTTTTTTTTTCCTGTAAAGTTTTTTTGAGAATAAAAAAGATCAGCTTGAGCTTCTTTAGCATGGCAATTTTTATTACATATCATAAAGCAGAACTTTTCATTTGTCTGTGTACTTCCTATGACTATGACTTTTCTGAAAGAGGCCTGCTAATGTATTTATAGTAATAGATTACATAGTCTAAAAAGTGTAAAAGGTTAATTATGCTTATTCTATGTTAATAATATTACCTGTTTCTTTCAGCCACCTCTCTGAAAGCTATTTTCTCTGTCACCTAATACACATGACCTTTTTAAAGGCTAAGTTCAGGTGATGTCAAGCACAGAACACCCACAAAAGCCCTGTGTGACCCAACACACTCAAAAGAGTTATTTTTTTCAGAAATGTGGGGAGGAAGCAGAAGGAAGGTATTACAATAATTTTTCTTCCATTCATTCCAGCATCTATTTGCATGATTAATCCTCTGGGAAGAAATGCTTGCATGGGGAGAAGTTATATGAAGAAATATGAGTTAATAGATTGAATGATGCTTCCAACTTGTACAGTATCAGTCGAATATCTAAATGTGCCTGTTCACAATCACTGCGGCATCTGAGGTGGCTCCAAAAATCCATCCCTCACTTGCTAGTTGTATTTCAGTGGATGTATACAATCCATAACATACTAAATACAATCAGAATTGTGCTGTCAAATGATGTTCCTCTAATGTAAACTGTCATGTACTATCAAAGAATCTCATCTGGGTCTCCTTAATGAAAAGGCTCTTGCTGGTAATTTTTCTTGATACTCAAGATAGCTTAGAGCATGGCATCTATTTCCCCTTTGTCCTTAGTCTCCAAATTCCACCTTTTGAGACAAAGACAGACTTAGATCTTTGGTTTGAATAATGTTTTTATTTGCTCGTAGGCTTTAGGAGCTAAAAATATAAATAAGGTCAGAATGATTATATCATAAGATTTGGTCATACTGGCAGGATCATCTGTATATTAAAATAAAACAAAAATAAAAACAAAAAGTAAATAGCAAATGTCTCTACTCACTGCCAATAGACAAAAAACAAAACTGTTTCCTAACCCCGTCTCATATTGAATCATGTGCTCAAGCAATGCACAAGGTAATGAGAAAAACATTGCTTCCACTTCAAGAAGCTATGGAAGACAGGCTGACAAAAAGTAAGAGTGGCACAAAGAAGAATAGGTGCTACACTTTAAAACTGTTTATTTACTTAATTGTACGTTCCACTGCAACATTCCATTAAATAGATTAAAAGGATAAGCTACTATAGTAGCAAACACCAGGAAATATCTGAATGTTCATCTATCCTACAATTCTGTTGTATTTTCAAAATTAATTTTTGTGAGCTGCAATAATCAGCAAAAATTAAAATGTATGCTATTTATATTAATGAAAGCGATGAATTGTAAAATGTATTTTTCACAAGCTTTGGAAGAGCTGCCACCTGACCCAAATTACTTAATGAAAGGACGACCAACTGATCATGGAGAGTGCTGTCAGTAGGGTATTGCACCACTATTGAACATTCTCCTTCAGGGTTCTGGAAGAAACTCCTCCAGGGTTCAGGAAAATATTTTGTTACAGAGAAAGACAGCCAATTTCTTTTTGTTTTCATTTATCTCAGGGCTCTGACAGGCAGTGATAAACTAAATTCAGCCAAGAATTAGGATCAGATGGTGAACTGAGATTAGTTCTGCAAACTTCTCTCAATCTGACAAACATAGCAGAAAAAGGTCTCTCCTCATTCCACATCTCTCCCCTATATGATTTAGGAAGCTAGATCATCTGGACCAAGACATTAGCTACTGTAGTCAGGGGATACTTTTTTGTTGTTGTTGAATTTATTCAGTTTCTCATTCAAATGCTCACAGGACATTGACACGGATGGATTTTTGGTCAGGAAACACATGTCCATTTCACTGCTTCCCTCCCCCACTTCCCTTAAAAAAGCCAGGAAAGATGTACAATAACTGTAGCTGTCTGCAAAGTCTCTTCCCTAGAGATGGGAATAATGAGCTCTTGGAAATGTTTAAAGTCTACTAAATAAGAAAAGCATCTAGCAATGATCTGGTAAAACAGTTTTGAAGCCATGAGAATCCACTCAATATCTCCAGCACTATTATTTTTAACTAAGAAACTAGGACTAGAGCCAATTTTATACTTCTGGAATTATTATTGGTTTAGAAATTTAAATATATTTACACACATATGCATCTTTTAAAATGTCTACATTTCCTGGCATTCCATGTAGACAACTAGGGCTTTAAATCTTCACAAAATTCAGCTAAATAATCAAGTCCCCACCCATCTCTAAGTATTTGAAGTATAGCTGTGTCCAAAATGCTTTCAGTTATTTTCTTTGCCATTAAATAAGAAAAAAAGGCCCATTAAGATTTTGCAAATTCATAAATATTATAAAATTTCTGGGATAATGACTTGGAGCAGTTATAAAAGACTGTCTCTAGGGATTCCTTCACGAACCTTCTGGTTGGAGGCATGGATAGTGCTGTGAAAATATTTAAAACATTTAAATACGGTGAAGGAAACTCAGCTTATGCAGTCTGAGTCATTGCACAATGGCTATGATGTACAAGCTAGTGCACAGCATAAAGATTATAATAATAAGAATCCCCCACAGACAAACACTACAAATAACAGCCCTAGATGTCCATTTGGCAACTTCCACATGTTGTTTCTTACCCTTCAGCAAGCAAGGAAGGCTAGAAGCATCACAAGAGCTATCTTGCACTAGCCATGTGCTCAGAGGTGGGCTCTTAGATGTAGCACTCAGCAGCTAAACTTTTTCAAGGCTTGGCTTGAGTGTCCAGCAAAAAATTTCAAACTCTTCTAAGTCATGAGCAATAAATGCCATGACCTGAGCTCCAAAGGAATCTCTTCCCTGTGAGGATGAGTGACACAGTGGCTTTCACTCCCTCCTACAAAAATCTCCTTGTCAGCTCTCAACTTTCATATCTAGTCCTAAAAAACCTCTATTGCCCTTTGTTGTAGCTTCAGAGTACTTTAAAGAAAGACTTTCGTAATACACCAAAGTGATTTTAGATGCTGGAATCTCACATTTTTTCCTGAACTTATTGCAGTGTTTGCTTGATAAAATCTGAACACAGATCTAGTACATTCTGTTGTACAGGACAGCCTTATCTTTATGCCAAGAGACAAACAAACTGTTCTCCTAGAAGTACAGGGTATGCCCTAAGCAGGACTATCTGGAACATACCAGATCTCTGAAAAAGCCAAATTTTCAACCTGCAGAACCACAAACAAATCACAGAATCCATATTTACTCCACCATTGAAGTCTCCTCAGCAAATTGTACAATCCAAAATGAAAAATATGTACTTTTTTCAACAGAGTCAATGCTCACAGAAAACAGAAGAGTACCAGTTGAAAGAGACCTATATGAATCATCTACTCTAAGGAATCATCTATTCTATGATTACCTCAGGGCTGACCATAAGTCAAGGCATATTATTAAGGCCACTGCCCAAAAACATTGACATAATGTTCTTCTATTTCCTCCAAGAGATAACTAGAGAAATACAAAAAAGCTTGTTGGTGCAGAAGTAAGGCTGTGCAAAATTTAATATTTATCTGGACCCCTCTAAACAGATTAGCTCTGCATGCCACTACTTGACCAAGCAGATCTAACTGGAAGAGACTGAGCTGTGAAAAAGGGGGCTGCATCCCCAGCATTAGGACCAGATGGCTCTTACATGGAAAACAGGTGTGATCTGTCACTGGAAAGGAACAGATCCACATGCAAAAAAGGGGAAAAAGGCATGTGGAGGAAACCTTTCTCAAATACATTCCCATTTATTTACAGTAAAGCTCACTCATAATGACAATACACTTTTGACTGTAATGTTGCAGGATTAATCAAATAATACATATCATCTACAAAAATAGTCCCAAGTTTTCACTTTTTATTTTTGTTTAGTGATATATAACAGATTTGGAATTATACTAACAAAATGAATAGTAGTATAGGAGCAGTCCTTGGGCCAGTAGGATACGTGGCGAAAGTTCTAAGTCTGTATTCACCACACAGCTTTTTTTTTAATATTTTGCAGAATTTAAATCATAAACAGATGTTTGTGGAAAGAAACTATCTCCTCTTTCTTACATACAATGTATTAATCACTCTAAAATAAGACTATAAAGATAGTATCTTGCTGAGTCCTTTGTACTTAGCAATGTTACTAAATACATGATTTACATCCCATTTGGGACAAAGCTTTAGAAGCAAAATTTGGGACGCTTCAGTGATCTACAAAAACAGTTATAAAAACTATTTAAGTATTTCTTATTTTGAGTGGGGACAGTGATAGCAAGGAGGTATTAATGAAGCTGAAAAGCAGCAGTTGTTGCTTATCATCTGTTTATCCCTTAGGAAGGGAAGGGTGGGAACTGTGGTGTGCTATGATAGAACCAAGGAGGAACCAAGGACATGGGACATACAGCAGGCAGCCAGAGCATGGCAGAGACAGCAGAAGTTAGGAGATCATGAAACAAAGTCATTAAATAACCAAGACAATGTGTTTAGAAAACCTGACTTAGAACTGCAAATCAGCAACCCAAGGGGATATAAAAGAGAGAACAGCTGTGACATAGAAGAATTAGAGATAATTATAGGTAGGAACAAAACTGGCTAAGAACACAGGTAGGATTAGGATTGAACAAGCCTATCCAGAGAGAAGTGGTGTTCATTTTCTCATTTACCAGTGAGGTAGGGTGCTGCCATGTTAAGCAAAAAATATCCAAGACACATCACACCAGACAAGGTTATTGTCTTTAAAAGCTTCTACTCCTGCCCCACCAAGGAAGGAAAAAAATTTAAACAGACCACAAATAATTGTGTCATGACATTCAAAACCTCAATAAGGTCTATACCGTATTAGGGTGAAAAAAGTCATTCTGACATCAGCTGGTCAGAGCTGCTTGAATCCACAAAATCTGGCAAATTACTTTTTTACTCTGGTTTTGGTTTGGGTTTTGGAGAGATTTTTCACATGCCTTCACTATTCTTAATCCACAGCATCACTGGGATAGAAGCTGTAGTACTTTAGTGGTTGTGCAGTTCCCTCACTCACCATGGTCCTTGCAGCCAGGAACCTCAGTTTAGAGCAGAAAATATATAATCCACTGGTGGTCTCACACAGCACATGCAACAGGAAAGCATACAAAAAGAAAATACCAGATTTTTCCCGGCAGAGGACCATCTCCTCTCATTACATCCTCTTTCTGAGGATACAGCAGTCATGCCTGCATTAGGAGCTTCAAGCTGACACCTCTGAGCAGCAGAACACTGGACTTTATTGACTAATAACTAAGTAAGAAAAACCAAATGTTAACCTTATTAAAAATGAAGGAACTCAGTTTCCTGTAAATGTGACATTTAAGCAGTCTTCAACCACAGGCACAGAATCCCAGTATCAGATGCTGAAAGTGAAGAGTGTCCCTAGCACATATGGTAGTAAAGTCTATAGTTATTATGAAGTGCATAACATTTCATAATGACAAAAGCAATCTATTATGGTACCATCATTGCTGCTCAGAACTTCAAAATTAGTTCACAGCACCCTCTTGCTTTATGACTGACACGTGAGTAGCATGCTAGCAATTGTTTTCCTGCATCCTACTTCTGCCAAAAGTTAGGCCCTTCTATTTCAAAAAGCATTATACTACCAAAAATGGAGCAAAATTAATACATTTTCTTTTCCAACTAAAATAATTACAATCAAAATGGATCTGCTTTCCATTCTAGCCATTCTTATCTAAATGAGATACTGTTTGTACTATACATCCACATTTCACTTCTAAAACTAAACACAGGAGTGGAGTTTGAGGCCTTTTTTAAAAAACACTTTTCTATGTGAAAAAGCATAAGTTAGCCTTGGCCATTTCTCTTAGAATGATTCAACTGCTTCAAAGTCACTTCTGTAACCCAGGAGAAGAAATGCAATGAAAAAACTTCAACATCCTGGGCAGTTTAGTTAATATTCATTTTTCACTTGAAGGTTTTACCTTACAGAACTGACCATTTGTTTGAAAGTCTCTTCAAACTCTGATTTCATTTTTATCACCTTGCTTAGTTTATGTCAGTGCAGTTCAATTACATACCTGAAACCCCACTAAAACACCTACATACAAAACAATAATTTCAAATACTTGAGCAGAGAACATTACTTAAAACCTCCATCAGCAACATTGCTGTGTTTTCAGCCAAAAAAATTTACTTAGGTGAAAATTTTCCCATTTTTTTCCAATCACAGCAGGATTCCTAACACAGAAAGAAGGCAAGACAACAAAAATGAGATGAAATTTGAGAACCATGGCAGTATTTACTCAAGCTAAAACTTGTGGTTTAGTGGTTTTCTTTGGAGCACAGACTATGTTCTTTGTCAAAAATCTGTTTTGTCCCATATTCTATTAAGCGGTTCTTTGACATTACCTCTGCTCGGTGAGCCAAAACTGCTGCCAACAAGCCTCAACTGAGAAAACACTATAGCTTTGTTGACCTTGTCAACTGTTTATATTCATATTAGCTCCTTGTTCTTGACCATCTAACCTCCTGCTCCCAAGCACAGAGCAAATCATTTGGTTTAGCACCTTATTCTGTCCTGCATACCTAGAGCTGAATGAAACAGCCACTTCCTTGTCTTCTGCTCTAAAGTTTTCTCCATTATATGGTTTTATACCAATAGATGCAGTTACAAAATATAAGAATTATGGAGTTTTTAATACAACCAAAACCCAGAGAATCAGAATGATGGCTAACAGACTTCATCAAAGCAGCTCTGTCAGTAGAGCTCAAAGGAGAAGGCATCTGGGACAAAAGCACAGCAGTGCCAGCTCTTACATCCACAGACCAAACTTTAGGAGTCGCCTGCCCAGCTGGAGGTGTCTGTTAATGCAATAGAGCAGCACAGCTGCAAGAGGCTGAGTAATTCAGGTAGAATGCTGGTTAAAAATGCACAGTGGATTCTACACACCATGACCTCCTCCTCGATTCTGGATTTCTTGCCAACAAGTCACTTAAGTGTCTTTAGGCTATGGGCCTGCAGCATTTGAAGGTGGTGCTGCGATAAAGTGAGGATGTGCAGCTGAATTTGACATCAGGATCATACCCAGTACTCCTCACATATATTATTTCAAAAATGGCCACCATGCCTTTTAGTTAACAGCGACAGATGAGCAGCTGGTTCCCATTTTGAAATCTGATTTGGAAAATATACAAAACCAGCTGCACTCAGTCCTCTTATCCTGAAAATATCATTCTTTAAAAATATTTTCCATATATAATTTACAGCTTCTATACTTTTCTGGCAAAGAAAAGAAAACAAGTTCTTAGACTGTGTAGTCTAGCTTAAACTGAAAAATCACATCTTTTATACAAATTTAGAATAATTAAAGGACTTTAAAAAGCATTTCTTTTTATCTGTCATGGCATTCTTAAATCAGCTGGTGTAAATGTGAAGGATGAATTATTTAACTGTTTTCCCCATATAACTTCAGTAGAATCACTGTTGTCCTACAGAAGAAGAAATGTACCATTCCAGAAGTCATACATGTGTCCATATTATAATTAATTTTTCAGAAAGCAAGACTGTAATCAAAGATTTTAATAAAAATTTGACAGTGTAAAAATATCTCTTGATGTCTGGATCATGATATCCTGCCAGAGAAACAGATTCCATAGGTTTTCAGATGACTCCAGTGCTGCCAAATGCAAAACCTCTAAAAAGACAGGCTTTCTATTCTGCAGCTACTGGAAAAGGTTAGATAGATAGATGGACAGACAGACAGACAGATATGGTGCAGAACCAAAGTATATGTAAGAAAGTTGACGCAAATATTATTGCTGAATTAGGAGATTCTCATAGTTGGCTAAAGCACATGAGATATGAGATTACTAAGAGAATTGTAGAATTTCAGAGAGTTGCACAAGTGCTTTCTGTTCTTACACATGGGACCACAAACACAGATGACATCTAGGCAAAAAATAAGCTGGTTAAACATTTACAAAGCATATACACTACCTGAAATTAAGACTAGATAAATTCTTTTTGGGAGCTTACAGCTTAGTAAAGGAACACTGGTTTCCTCCTGCAGTTTTTCTCTTCAGATTTGAAGACTCTTCCATTACTAGTAACTATCAAAACATTTAACATTTCAGTTTATCTAACAGACATAAATGAGCTTGCTCCTATTCATATGTTCTGTTGAAGGAAGAATAACTCCTGTACAGAGTTTCTAGATCAGAGCTCTATTCCAAGAAAGAACAAAGATCCCAAATAACTGTTCCACCAAGGTCTTTTAAATAGGGAGAGAGAAAAAAAAATTAATTTACTTATAACAGTAGAAATTAATCACAAAGCAATTATAATAAAATTAAATTTATACATCCTTTAAGTATTTCAGAAACAGTATAATCTATGGTTCTGTGATTCTAGAAAGGAGGTTTTACTTTTTCTAGCAGTATTTAACTCCATTTTTATTAAATTCTGCACAGTTCATTTTGAAAAATCCCTGCCAGCAATCTCTTTCCAGTAACCATTCAGGCTTACTACAGATCAGCAAGTACACTAACAATTAACTTTGATGATAAAATCCACCAAATTTTAGTGGAGTACTGGAATGTACTTCACTAATTATTCTCTCACTGTTTCAAAAGTAAAATGTTCGACAGCTTTCTGGTTTTGTACAAAGTTAGATCCCATTTTTAAAAGGAGAAATATCAGTGACATGGTGCCAGAGATAAAACAGTAAAGACTTTTCTTCTGCAGGAGCCAATGCAAGGAGAGCAGTACAAATTTTTTCCACCACATTATGAGGAAGATCTAAAAAATAAGGGATTAAGAAAAAAGCATCTTCAAATCACTCACACCCCAGTCTAGTTTTCAAAATGTGTTCCTTTTTTCTCTCATATACACCTCCAGTTCTATAAAGGATGACCTACCAGATGATTATTATCTGCTTGTGGGGATACAATCAGTTCCTTTGGAACTCCAAAATCTAGTTATTAAAATAAATTCCCTTACACAACTGCAAAGAACTTTTACGATTTTGCAATTAAACAAACACATTAGCTTAACAGATAACATGATTTATTCAGAAGTTGTTAGCACTGGCAGCACTGCTGAGTGTCTGTAAAGCATCAGTTGACTGCACTTACATATGGTAGTGGGCTTGAAGTGTCATATTGCATTTTTCAGCCATGGGTAATATTTTTTACAGTGGTTTATAAACACCAGTGATTGCTAATGCAAAAATAAGATGTGAATCTGGAATTTCCAAAAAGGGTAAAAAGTTCTGCAGACACCAAGTACTGTCTCCTTACCTCTAGATTAAAAAAACAACAATGAATCAGTGAAATGAATCAATTGTATGATGTCGCAATTAAGAGCATCAGTCTTTAGTTCCCTTCAATTAAGCAAGCTCTCAGTTTGTTTTATTGGCATGAAATTGGTATAAAGAGACTGCAGGGACAGGAGGAGAGAGGCAGTTCCCAGCATTCAACTGATAATGTACACAACTCCAGAATTCAGCTCTGGAATGCTTTTGAATCCCAGTTCCAAAATCTTGGCAAAGAGTTCATATTACAAGGCTTGCACGGCTGAAACACTAAAACAGCCATAACCTCAGTATACAGTTAAATACTTGCATTTCACAAGTCAGCATTTCAATCCATATTTAAGCATCAAAAGAGAAATATCCTGATTTTTAGAAGTGCTGTTTGTCCACACTTCAGTACACTATACAGCTAGGCAAGGACATATGGATTACTGCTAGAGCTGTAGGACAGCCAGGGAAGTCACTGAAGTTTCCACTGCAATTTTCCTAGGAAGACTAAAAAAATCTGGTTGAGTCTAGCAAGGGTCCTGGTCTTGCAATAATCTCAAGGAGCATGGATAATTAAATTCTGGGAAAACACTAATTTGCCTATAGCTCTTTGGCTAATGTCACTGTCAATTTTTAATACAGTGATGACAACACTTTAAATAAAATAATACTTCAGTATTAAAGTATCTAAACTTCAGTTCTAAGATAGATCCATGAAGATCCATGACAATATATTTATTCTCTCATGGTATATTTTATCCAAAAAGGATATAACTACAATGCAAAATAATATAAAAATGCTGCTATACAGCAATTTGCAAGTGCCTGACCTACACAACAGTGAGCCATGATGGTTTATTGCTAAATCAGCCAGTGACAAAACAAGCCAGTAACAACCAAATGATGAATAGGTTATGTCAGTGGTATTTATTAATGGCTTACTATTTGTAGGCAACCAGGCAGCAGAGGCACACATGGGCATGGGCTGACCCACTGCCATGGATCAGGAATCTCAGCAGCAGCAGTTTGGGTGGTATACTCTGAATAAAGCACAGCAGTGCTGTTCTCTGCTAGAGGTAAAGGACCAAAGAGAGATGAAGCAGTGAGGTACTCAAATCCATTTAGCCAGACCGTCAGTGACTGAACGTTTTCCTGAGAGCTGAAATATAGGTAGAAATACTTCTTGACTTCTAGTGGGAAAGAGACAGAGCTGGGATAAAAGGGACAGATAATTTACTGCATTCTGATGTGAACTGAAGCCAAACTTTTGATATTTAACTTTACTAGAGTTTCCAAAAGGAGAAAAAAATAAAAGGAAAAGGGAAAAAAAACCCGAAACTGCTGCTTCTGACAGCCTGGAAAACTACTGTACTTCCGTAACAACAATATAAACCTTGTTAAAATATTACACTCACACAAATTATTCAAATAAATCAACATTCACTCCATTTACAATGCAGTGCACCAGCTAACTTCTGTTGGGAATGCTGCCCACCATTTGCTGGAGCTATAAAAGATGAAGGAAAGTAACTGAGATTATCCAGGCCTTTTCCATTTGAAAAATCCCTTTCTAAAATAGTTTGCAGAAGAAAGGACTAGGAACAGCATGTTCTACAGTTCTTGAGTTTTGAATGGCTGAAGCAAGTCTGGGACATAATTAAGCATTATTAGAATATATAAATACATCCAATTTGAGCTGCAGATGCAGTTTTGGTACAAGAGGCATAGTAAAAATACTAAAATATTCCCCCACTTTCTCTATCTTATCTCAAAACCCAAAACAATGGCCTTTCCTCTCAGTACCATGTTTGAGGATTTTGGTACTTTTTGTTTTCTTTAAAGCATGAATGAGGTTTTATTTCTTCAAGGCTCCTCTGCTAATCTTTGCTAAGAATTTCTCTTAAGGTCTTGCATCACAAGCAATAATAGGTTTCTCTCTGCAAATAAACTTGATGTGACTAGAGTCTGTCTATCCTGCTATGATTTTGTTTCACTGACAGACTCACTTTTCCTTATACTACTTACTGCATCCAAAAAGTCTGCACAGCATATATTTGTAACATTTCCAGCAACCATATATGATTTAACCACCAAATGAACCAACAGGAAAGGGAAGAAGGCACTAAATAACAAAACCAAACATCAACCAACCAAAAAAACTGCTTGCCTACATTCTTCTTTTTGTGATGCCATTTATAAAGATATTCATACTAGGAGTGAATTAATTAACCTACTCCCCCTTATACAACAGAACACACAAAAGCAGATGTTTTCTACCAAGTCTTCTTTCCTCCATGTCAGAGCTCCCTGGATCTGGCAACTGAAGGAGTGCTAAATGTGTACACAGGCATCCCATCTCAAGAAACACAGTGCAGTTAGTTTACTTCTCTGTTCCCCCTACACAGGCAGGTGAGGACAATTCCAAGCAGGGCAGCCCACTAAGCACCAGAGCCTGGAGAAGGATTCAGGGTTCCTTAACAACCCTCCTAGAGATGGCATCATCTGTTGACAATTTAAATGTTGCAAGTGGAATCAGTTACAAGTCATCATGGTTAATCACAAGATTTGAAGATTCTCCTCAGGCAAACCATCATAGTTGCTTGAACTATTAAAATAAAACATAAACCTTGATTATGAAACTGTTTGAGTTTTCCTCTTCCACTGTCCATTATCCAAAGAAATAGATCCTCACTTAAAACCACAATGTAAAAACACAATGGTTTTTTTTTTTTTTTTAGTCCAAGAGCCTTTTTTAATAGTCAAACAAGCTAAGAAGCCTTCTGAAAGGTCTTATCTCATGAGTATAAAAAACTCCACCTGGGAGTCAAGGTGGGCAAGGAAGCCTGGACCCAGGCAGTTTCAGGAAGAACACAAACCCATCAATGACTGGAAATGAATCTCAGATGTAAGTACAGGAAGGAACTGAGGATAGGTTCAGAGAACAACTGTAGCTGTAGTCAAGGCAGCCTACAGGCTACTGCCAAAGGACCCACCTTTCTCATATCCTGCTGTCCACAGTGATCCTCATTAGGAAGTTACTATTCACTGCATGGTGGAAGGAGCAGCTAGGCATAGACTTGAAAAATTGCTTCAAAGGGCCTAATTCCCAATGAGGGGAAAAATCTCTATACAGAAGGATCTTCACTAAGTCTGCCATAGGAGGGAGTTGTTGCAGCAGCATTTCTTCTGCACACTTTCTGACAGCCTCTTTAGCTTGATCAATATGGGAACACAGAGGGACAATGTAAGTCTTGGTCTTGCACCACTAAAATGCAGAAGAGGCACCAATGCTCCCACAACCTGTGCTTGGACAGGTCAGAACGACTGTGTGGTCCAACCACTCCCTTAATGATGCATACCTATATGCACCTTTTAAGGTGACTTCTTGCCAGTACATTCTCTTGCCATAAGTAAGGGCTGTATGAATTAATTAATTTAGTCACAAATTGAACTATATTCTAATGCAATCTACTAAATGAAAACAGCTACTAAAATATTTTTCTATTTTGATTTTGTGGATACATTGCTTTTACAGTTGTTCTCAAAGTTAGCTAAACCATATTTACCATAAAACACTGCTTTAAAGTAGTACATGAAGTGAAATGAAATACTGCTACCATCTGTGAATAATGTAATCAGGCAAATGAGGAATAATGACTACATCATGGTAATTTAGGATGGAACACAGTGAATTACAATTGTCAGCAGTTTGGTTTATAGCTCACAAACTTGAGAAAAGCACAGCATATAAAAAGAGTGGGGAAGGATTTAGTCAAAATATCATTACAGAAGAGAATGTAAACGACACATGGCGTTACTTTTCAAGGGTCCACCACCATTATTTGTATCTTGGAGTGTAACTGAAAACTTACCATCACACACACACACAAAGATAACTTCAGTGATATCGGGCTGCTCATACACATCACAAGTACACAGGGTTTAGCTCATAACAGACGAATAATTCCATCCAACTCTTTGGAGTTGTGGTAGGTAGGCAAGGAAATAATCTATGGAAAATCCCCTAGATTCTTTCCATTTTCTAAGTTTCCTATCTGTTCATAGGCCAGAGGTGCAAGTCAGTATTTTCCCTGCCTACTATAATGACTTCTGTTGGGGATGGTCTGAAGCAGAAAGCAAACTGGTAGGATGCTCTTCTTCCCTACTCTGACATTCTGTTGAGGGGTTCAGGGTGGAGTTACCTTTACCAGATTTGTGCAAACTAAATATTCTTTGAGATGGAGAAAAATTTCCATACTCTTTAAATCTCCTCCTTGCATTAGACAAGGAAATTCAAGTCCCTGTTATTGAAAAGATGCTTTTTTCCTCTC
Organism: Melospiza georgiana; assembly: GCF_028018845.1. NCBI lineage: Eukaryota > Metazoa > Chordata > Aves > Passeriformes > Passerellidae > Melospiza > Melospiza georgiana. Next base: position 104,027,758 of record NC_080432.1, on the reverse strand, counting down.
CTTTAATTTCTTGTTCCATCTCCATTCTACATATTTTCCCCTCAAGCATTTCCATAATCCTTTCACTGCTGTGCATGAATACCTCTTGGCCACTGATATATTTCTCTTTGCATCATCACAGTTGAGCAGAAAAGAAACAGGAACTGGAATAAAAAGAGAGTTATTTTCTCTGGTTACACATGAAAGTTTGGTGGATGAATCCCAGCTACCAAAGTGTTGTTTAGCAATCCCTCCTCTCAAAGTTTCCTCTGTAAACATAGATATTTAAGAACAACTTGTCATTTGGAAAAATTTACTTGTCTGTATAAAATGTTTTATGACCCACTTCTCCACAGGGCAGAAACTTAACAAATGTGTCTGAATTCCAGTCGGTATTATGTTCTTCACTGATGAAGACAACTGTCCGTCTTTTTCTCCTGTCATAAAATATTCCTTCCACTTAGAATATTCTTGTTCCTCCAAATTACTGCACTGACACAAAAGCAAGTACCACCTGGTAATGCCCAGAGAAATTATAGTCCCTGCCCTCAGAGAGGGTAGCTGCTGGCACTGGTAATAAATAAATAAACAAACAGATAAATGTATACATATGTAAATAAATAAAAGCTGTTCACTGGATTTTTGTCATCAGAAATCCAGATACTTTCCATATGTTCCTGCCTTCCCTCATGTGGGAAAAATCATAATGTACTAGTTCCATTCTGCCATGATAGCACTGGATACTGTACCAAAATCTTTAAGTAATGATTAGTTTAAGTTTAGGGTTTGTTGGTTTGGTTTGGGGTTTTCTTTTCTTTTAATCCTGACTCTTTCATAAATAATTTTGTTTCATAAGTAGAAGTTTTTTTAGAGTGAATATAAGCAGAGGCTGAGAAGGAAGAAAGTATTGCAGTTGATGAAACTATACCTTTATATGAAGCACTTTCTTTATTATCATGCCATTCATTGTATAAAGATGACTTTTCAACATGAAACACTATAAATTATGCTGGATAAAAATTTTTAAATTTATAAAAATTAAGATTCTCAAAATTTAACAATCATTCAAGATGACATCTAGGAAAATTCCCTGGAAGCCAATAAAAAGCCTGTACAGAGTGCACCACCCTGTACTGCTGCCCACTCCTTCTTGCTCCCTGGCAATGCTGCTAAAACCTGGCTCTCACTTCTCTTAGCTTTTGGCCTCTCTGGAGAATTATGAAGGTGAAAAAAGATCTAAAAGAGGTATTTCACATAGCTTTCCGACTTGAAAATATCTGTCATCACTCTGTCTTTAATTTAGACTTATTAAAAATCCATGACAGCCTTGTGCTTTACAATATTCATGATTATGTATGTCTTGGAAATGTACTGAAAACACCATGACAGCAGATTTCACCAGAATTCATCCCATTTCCAGAACTGATTAGGCAGTGTTAAATAAGAAAGCTTCTTTTGGAGCACCATGGCAGTAAGTAACAATAAATATGACTAACATAAAATTTAACAGACCAAACATGCATCCAAGATTAGCAAAGCAAATACTCGCTCAATGAAACAGACAGCAGAAGGCCAGGAAAAGTGAAAAGAGGAAAAACATAATAGAAACTTTCATAAGGAAAAAATAACTATCATGTAATCAAAGCATACAATTACCTAGATCACCACAATGTTTGTAAAAGGAATCATGACCTGCATGTTTAACAGTCAGACCTGCTATGCCAGAATGAGCTGTAAGTGCTGAGTCTGCCAGCGGCACTTTAAACACAAATCTGGATTTAAGGAAATGTAAAATTATTGAGCAATTGGACTTAATTTTTATTTAACTACATCATTTTTCCCTTCACCTTAGTAAATGGGTATCATAATGAACGTAGGTGTCACACTACAGGCAAAACAATTCACAAGTAAACCACGCAAAGTTGGAATTACAATTTTTAAGTGCTCCACTTCAAACATGAACTTCAACCACCGCTGACCATGACAGATTTAGCTGAGAACAAAGTGATCTTTCAGAAAGTCAAGCAAACACAAATTGCTCAAAATTGCTCAAAAATTACAGAGCTTTAAAGATGTTTAAGTAACAAGCGCACGTCAACCAGAACTTCAAACATTACTGAGATGATCTTCTGCTTGACTCTGATTATTTCCTTCAGTATCAAGAACAGTGGCTCATTTTAAAGAAAGGGCAAGTTAGAGAATGCATTATGTTAGAGATTTTCAGAGCACAGAGCAATTTCTAATGCTCTGAACATTCTTTTAGGGAGGTTACTCTATTAGAAAGGTTCACCAACATTATCTGCAGTGTTTTTCAGCAGAGTAGCAAACATACAACAGGACAGTCACACCAGCAACTTCCAATAGGAAGATTATGAACAAGGGAGTGGCAGTGGGGATGATGGGGAAAAGTCTAAGTAGTACATGAAAGAATATGAGTTTCAGGCACAGAAATTAATACCACTTCTTGGCCAAGTTTCTTTTGCACAGCAACCAAGGCAGAAAGAACAGAAGTTATGTATACCTAGGTAAGGTCTCACATGCAGATGGGGCACAAGGCAAGACTGAGGAGCTGGAAAGTATTTCCAGGTTCCACAGCTCACCCTCACCTTTGGGAGGCAGATGGAGAAAACACATTCCTCTAAGGATCCTGGCAGCTGAGCTATTTCAGATATATACATTGAATGCAGAGCTAGAACTCAAAATACTTTAAGAAACAAGGAAACTATGAGCAAATGTGTTATTTGACATGCAAGGAGAACTATTTTATACATCACAGTCTTATAATAAATTTAACTACTTTCTGTAGTTGAAAAGAGAAGCAGTGAAAGACCTGACTTGGTACCAATACCATGACATTTAAAATACTGAAAAATTAGTCCTGTCAAGGGTTTGGTGGGAGTAGAGGCAGGGGTTGCCAAGTATGATAGCTTCTTTAAGGCTGCTCACATCTCATATATGAAATCACAGAGACAGAGATCATGTAGGCACAGAACTAGGCACAGAAAATTATTAGGCAAATATTTAACAATCTAAATCTTGAAAAATATGTTTGAAAAACTAGTTATATCCAGATGAATTTTGCTGCTCATGCAAGTCAAGAAATTGCAATATTGAAGGTAAATACCTAAGGCAGTTATAAACTCCTAAAATACTACGCTCAAAATAAAAATTATCTGGAACCTAACAACTCTGTTGTCTTTTCACAAGCTACTGACCTTTATTTCTTTCAAGATGAAGTTCACAGTGGAATTCATCAATAAGTAGCACAGATAGATCACTTACCTTTCAGTCACAGCTTCCATGAATTCATCAAGAAGATCATCATAGGCTTGACCTCTAATTCTCTTGTGTCTCAGCCCAATATACAAAGGATCTTTCAGCAATGTCTGTTGAAAAAAAAATGTTTGAAATATTACATGAGCAAGTTACAATACTATGGTCTTAGTTAATAAGAAGGGGACAAAAATGAGTGTTTGAGGATTAACCCAAGCATATGAAGAACACATCAATTTATCCACCCCTACATTAAGACCAAAGAAACATAAAGATTAAAGAAACACTCTTTTGTATCAAGGAAAAGGGATACCCTAATCTCAAAGGAAGTGTATAGTTTCCAAGTAAAAAAGTAAAGTTTACTCTGAAATGTCAGGTTTCAAAAGTATCTTCTAAAGTTTTAGTAATTTTCTATTTTTCTTTTATATCCTGAAAGTGCTCTGACATTTAAAAAAAAGCCATTTTCCTTCATTTTATCATAATGTTTCACAAATCTCTCCCAGAGCGCATAATTTCAACTGTGTTGATGAGCTGATACTCAGAAAATGAGCAGTTTTCTAAAATTTAATATGCCAAAACATAACCAACCCATTCCCTTTTCCTTCCAAGCTTATTAGATTATCAGTTTATATTCTAGAATTTTTAATTTCAGCTATCCATGTTCCATCAGTTGGATATGATTTCTGAATTTGTCTATGCTTAAATCTTGTACTTCTTCTTTCTTTAGCTTTATGATCCGTACTTCCCAGAAAAACACCAAGGCTATATCACTCCATGTCTTCACTACTAGAAGGTTTGATGTATTTCCAAATTATAACTTACTAATTACTAAATTTATACTTCCCCACAGCAAGTGTCACACTTCCACTGGCTTTCCCAGGAACTCAGGTATAAAGACACTCTTTGTTATTATTTCTCACATGCCTCTGAAAACAAATAAGCTAATTTTCCCATTGTCTATAGTGTGCAATCCTCCCACACGTGCCCAAACAGCTCACAGAATAGTCGGAAGCTTGACCAAATATTTTTCATCCAAAAACAATTTGTAAACTCAACAGGGAGGCAGAAATTTTTTATACATCAGCTTCAACTATAAAAACATTGTAAAGAAAAATACAGACCAACTTGTCTTCCAAGTGAGAGTCTTCAGAATGCAAAATTAAGCAAAAAGACTGGAAAGCTTTCTCTTCCTGACCCAGACTGAGAAACAGAAATCTTATTTCTGAATTTTAGAGAAGTGCCTAAATTCCCATCCCAGCTTTGTTTTAAACTGTAAAATTGAAAAAAAAAAATTCCTCAGGGTCACAAGCCCCTGTTAAAGAATGATTTGAATCAGTATGAAACTTAAAATCTCCCCAGGAAGTTCCTGATACAGACCTATAGATAGAGATGGTTGTCTCTCCCTCACAGTTCTCTCCACTTCCACAAAGATGTCAAGAAATAAGATTAGAATGTTTTAAAAAATCAAGCTGAATTTTCTTGCTAAATTAATCACCAATTCAGAGCAATCTGTAATACATTACTTACAGCCATTCAGAAGTTGTTAGTTCAGCTTTTTGAAGTGAAACACAAATAAAGTTCAAAATTAAAATTACTTTGTAAGTGAAGGTGACATCATTACACTGTAAATATTTTAGTTATTCCCTTCACCAACACTGTCTAAGTAGCACATTTTTTTTCAGAAATAATTTTGCCTCTGTATTCACATTATGCTAAATATTCTAGCAGCAAAATCAAAATAATTCTGTACCTACTCTAGATACGTCAGGAAAAACTGGCAAGAGTTTGATCTAGTATTTGTCAATGTAATTTTCTCTTTTGTATAGTCTTCTTGTTTTGATATAATCACTTAAAACTTTATAGTCAAGAACTATTTCTGAAATTATTTTTTCATTTCCATTTTAAGTTTTTCTAGTTATTAAAAATTACCTCAAGAAAACCTGAAAAATCAAGGATAAATTTATGTATCTGGAGTATGAATTTGCACAAAGTGCAAATTAACTTTTTAACAACTGGAAATATTCAGGCAATTTTGGAGAGCCCATATGAGTTTAACACTTCTCACCAGATTGAGCACACAAGGTTGGAAAGAAGAACAGCCAAGCTCAGGAGCCTCTGTCAGGAACATCATGGTAGGACTCAGAAGCAGCAATCTCACTTCTAAAATCCCATTGCTGCAGTTTTCCATGCCAGTAGGCTTCTGCTATTCCATGTCCTGTGCATGGATACCGCATGTTCCACTGTCCAATTCAGAATAAATAACTTAATCCCTTTCCAACTCTCCTAATTTTTCTTCCTAAACTGATTTGCTCTTTTCAAAGAGCTTCCACAAGCTTTTTATTAAGCAATGTCTGTTTTCTCATTTTATAAAACAATGCTCAAAATGAAAAACAAATCTTTGGTCCCTTTATTTTTTAAATTCTGAATACATGTTTCTAAAACACTTTGCAGCCAGATTGAATCAGTCTGATTCCTTCAAGAAGGCGGTTTAGATGGGCAGTGATTCTGTGAAAGTTCAAGAGAAACAGGCATCACATTACTCTGTTAAAAAAGTGCTAAATCAGCCTTTAAACACACGTAAGTTCCTACACTCCTTTTGCTACTTCTCAATTTTTCATGTCTGTGAGCATTTAAATCTATAGTCAACACAAAAACTCAGAACTCCAAAGCAGTTCCATGTACAGGACCATTGCTTGAGTTTATTCACCTATCTTTGATGCTGAAATTTAATCTGAAATATTTAAAAGAATTATTACAGTGTTTCTGGAGTGTTTATAAACCTCTAGCCTGGGAAGTCTCACAAGCAGAGACAATTAATTCAGCGACACATCTCTGATGAAAAGCTTGGCCAGCTATATACTCAGAGTTCAGAATTCCTTTACAGCTCAGTGCATTCCGCTTAACAAATGTTACAGTTTGACATGAAATAGCCCCAAAAAGTTCCTTTATGCTCCTGTTTGGAACAACGTATGAAGAAACCCGTGGCGGACACAAAAGAATGAAACATTCAGCAAGTGAAAAGAACAGTGGTCACGTCTGCGCCCTGAGTGGCAAACCATTGTGGAGCCGCTCCCTTTCCAAAGGCCGCTGAAGAATGAATAAGCTGCTTAAGCACATTATCCCCTTATTCAGGTCAACACCATGCAAACCAGGACCGTGGTGCTTGTTTTTTTTAGAGGGTTCACACATCTTGAGAGATTAACATTTGCTACCAACTATTTCATGGCTTTCAAAACAGATTACCAAAAAAAAAAAAGTTTCGTGGTACAATCGAGCATGTCAAAACGACACGATGATTAGGTACTTTTCCTCAATGACTTGGGTTTCTTTTGTTACCTAGCTTGTTGTCAAAGCTTAAACTTTGTTTTGTGCTTTTGGAAATCAAATCTCTCTCAAAACATAACTCTCCTTTTCCCAGGTTAGTTGGTTTGTTATGCATATCATGTGACACTGAAAAAGTTGATGCCAGCTTACTTTTAGACATGTTTATTCTAAGACTAAAAAAAGTTCTGAAACATTTAGGTTTACCAATGTGGTACATTCAAACTTTAACAGAAATAGTGTTTTCTAAGAATAAAGGGCTTTTTTAAAGTTCTGGTTGTGGTAGTGGAAATATCAGGTAGATCTATTTAGAATTAGCTGTGCAAAATAACAAGTTCTTTGAAGCACCACCTGAGCACATTAAAACTGTAATGACCTTTGAGGGCTTTAAGAAAAAGGTAAATCGTTTATGCCATCTTACTTAAAGAGATCAGCAAACCATCACAGTTCAAGCAAGGCTGAGCTGTGCACCTGGCTCTAATTTAGCTACAAAAGCAAACCAGCGAGAAACAGAAAACTGCACACTTAAATATTTCATCAGTTGAGCACAAACACACTGAAATGTCATTTATTCCCAAACTTGGCACTGAGATGTTTCTTTGAAACAAATACATACTTCAGTGAACAGCTTCATGGAAAATTGTAGGGGAACATCTGCAAGACCCCGAGCCTTTCCACTGACAAAGATGGAGCAGAGATAGTTCACAACCAATCAGTGCTACTAAGACAGTGTTTGGTGTATGGTAATGCTTCAGAGTAGCAACTAACCCCATGCCATTAAAATGCCAAAACCCTCCAGCAGCTCTACAATGGGAAATGATTTGCACTAGAGTCACAATTACAGAGCTAAAAGAGAACTGTATTTGTATGGGACATCTGAAGCTTTGGGACAAAGACATGCCACATGCCAGAAATTAAACACATTTCAGAGGATGATTCATCTAACAGGGCACACAGTTACCAAAAACACCAGGGGGAGGCCGCTGCTTTAACAAGTCTTAAATTTTTCTTACATTAATACACTCTTAATTCTTTTTGTAACTTTCTTGTCTCAGTTTTAACAGGTTGGGCAAGGGTTGGTGAGCAAAGGAGGGTTTCTGCTCTCCAGGAAAGTTGCATATTCCAAACTTCTATTTTTGTTCCACAAGATTGAAATTTCACTTGATGTGAAACTTTTTCCAATAAAAACAGTCAGCCAGTTAGGAACATGCCAATGTTGTGGATTTAACTTCAGCTTCCATCAATACTCATCACCCAGTAATCAATCTGCATTCATTTAAACTTTCAGCTTGGAAGCACTAACATGCTGAATCATGATTTTCTGTCCTTCAAAAACTGCTTACAGCTGCAAAGTGTTTGTCATGCCATTAAAAGTGTGTAAGATTTCAACTTATAGTAGACTAGAAGGCCTTTCTTTTCTTTGAATAAGCTTGTTTTGAAGCCTCAAATACAGGATGATGCTCTTAAAATGTGTAACAAATTCTGTGTTTCCAAATTTTAAGTGAACTTTGGATGAGTAGAATGTTACTAATTGGGTTTGAGGGTGTAGAATACTTTGCAAAAATAAGTTGCATAATCAAAGAACTAAAGATTTTTTCTGAGATTTTGTTTTCTTTGAGTTACACTAGCCATATGACATACTCACTAAGAAATCACAGCCCCTCCTGTCTAAACACCAGACCTTTATCAACACATTTGCAAATGTAAGCAAGGGGCCTCTTGCACAAGAATAAAAGGAGCCTTACTCTCTGTTTCTCTCTAAAAGAAGGAGATCTCATCTTTGGGAGTCTCCGCTAATACTTTATCCAGACATCCCCAAAAAAGGTACAGGCATACAGAGCAGTAGCTCCCTTTGTCCTTCACTTTCCTCCATGGGCTCCTCCACAGGACATGATGCCACATAAGATCCCAACACAGAACGCCAAAAATTGGTATTCTATGGTAAGTTGGTAAAATGGGTCATTCTAGCTATAAAAAAAGGAGGAAAAACCCCCTACACCAGAGATGAGTGTTAACAGTCAATCTCAGCTGTGCTCACCTTACCAAAACCAAGCAGCTGTCTGTTCTTTAGAGACAATGATATGGCCATACTATAATTACTATTTTCCCACCTGTAAGCGTATAAACATCACTGAAAATTGTCTCTTGTCTGCTCAGACAAAATTTTAGACCTTCAATAGTCAAGAGTTTAAAAGATAATACATTCATAGTGCTCCTTTGTAATCAATCTTGAATGCAGTGCTTGAAAGGAATGACTTCTATGGAATAAAGTTATTAGCAAAGAGTATTATGAATTTTTGAGACAGCTTAAAATATAAAAATTTATTAAAACTCTGGTGAAGCAATATCCTAATGCAACAGAAAAGTAGTTATGGTGTTTAAAAATTCTGCTTAAAAGAATTTAAGGTTGGGGTAAAAAAAACAGAGAATATATTCTCTTTCATATATGTATAATGATACTATAGATTTGCACACCCAGACTAGACATTTGAAATTATTTCTCCTTAAAGACAGGCTTCATTTATTAAGCCCAACCCGTAATTTAATTTCATAAAGTTACTAAAGTGTCAATGTGACCTTTACATCCTGTGCTTGCTTCTGCTCAGGGAGCTTACTCATTTCTAACCTGAAGAGGAATTACCAGTTGTAGTTTGGAATGCTCACTGAACCTTGTCGCTTATATTCCAGTGATTTCCCACGCATGCAGACAGCCTTGCCCAGCTGAAAAACTGTCAGCTCCAGAGAGCTTTAACAACAAAATAAAAATCCCTCTAATGGCTGGAAAGAATGCCTCATGAAGGAATCTTGTAACACGCTATGAAATTACCACAGCCCATCCCCAAGCAAGACTGCACAGAGCCGGGCTGTGCCAAGGACATTCTGTGGGACGTTTCCGGCGCATGTCCGTGGCACTGAATAAAGGCCGCAGTGTGCGAGGGCTGCGGGCACACCGTGGCCGGGTGCCCGGGGGCACAAGCCTCCAGCCCCCTCACACGGCACCATCTGCCTGCCTCCCTCCATCCCGGGCCATGGGTACCACAAGGGCTCCTCCAGGAAGTCAAACACATTCCTGAGAGTGAGCACGCAAAGCTAAAGAGCACCCAGCCCCCTGAGGGTAACGTTTACAAACAAACCTGAGATATACAACTGTGTGGTTATGTGAGCCCTCATTTGCAGGGAGCACCAAGTACAAAATCCAAAGACAGAAAGCTGCAGCAGCAAGGGGCAACATGCATTTGATTTTTCAGGTTTTTCAAAAGACTGCTGTCTCTTCCAAGTCAGAGAATGCATTTGTGTTTGGGGCATGACTCATGTGTGTGTCCACGAGTCAGTTTGTGGAACCAAGTGATGGATGAAGAGCTCAAGGGCTGTTGATGGTCCAGCGGCAGAGAGCAGTGTTGCCTTCTAGTGTGAATCCCTACATACACCTGAGTCACTCTCAAAGCTGAACTCCAAAATGCTGGGAATGATAAAATATTTTATAGAAGTTATACTTTTATAGAAATTTTCTCTTATGATTTTTAGATGTAATTCAAGATTTCTGAGCTTGAAACATACAGCTAGTTACAGCCAGTGGTCCATTAATGATGCATATGCTCAAGAAGTTCCTTTCGAAACAAACTGGATATCACAATGACACCTGAACCTCTCTACTTAGTGGGCTCTGACAATTACAAGTAATACACACTACAGCTACGCTAACCATATATTGCCATAGTTTTCATTGAATACTAAAATTTAAAAAATTTCAAAGCAATAATTCATCTGACATCAGATGAATTATATCTTTTTCAAAGCAATTTAGCTTTTGTTCCACCTGCTCACTTTTCCAGCACACAGTATAACAGATTCACACAACAATAACAAAGCTTTTCAGTAAGTTACCATTGATATTTAAAAAATTTGTGCAGTAAATTTACTTGGACAATATGGCAAAAACTGCTCTGTGAACCTTGATCTTTATGGCAGTTTCCAAACAGGAAAGACCTGGGAAGAGCTGAGTAGTGAAACATACCTCAAGTACAACTTTGCCAGCCAACAGATAAAGCAAAAAAATAATTGTATTTCCCTGAAATTTAAATGCCGTTGGAACCTTTTTTTAGGTCAAACAGCTTACATTGATTATTTTCAACCAGTTTACCTTCAAAAACTATTAGATATAGGTTTCAGAGGATGGCCATCATGAGTCATTCCCTGTTCATAAGGAGAAAATAAGGCATTTTCCTGAGGATTGGATTAGATGTTATTTATGAAGGTACTGTAATTGAAAAAAGAAAAAACTGCCTTCAAAGCAATCAAGTTAGCTTGATAGTTTTTCATACTAGAAAATGAAAACCTAAAAAGCTCAATTCTAAATATACAATTGTGCCAACATCTTCCATTACAGAAAATTAGCTTCAAAACGAACATAATAAATTCCTTGTTAGACTGATCTTTAAAGCACCAGAGTTCTACTAATAGCATGCTTGTGTATCAGCACCATAGAGATTCATCAAGTCCTTCTTCTAAATCTGCATTAACTTCTGCACCAAGCAGCAGCTGTCACAAGCAGCTCATAACTAAGGTTATAAGATTACTAGGATGAAGGGGAAATAATTTCTGATCTTGGAAAAATATTGAGGAAAAGTATAGAAAGATTCATTTCCTGTGCTAATTGTGCCAATCTGAAAATAATGGAATGCTTTCTATGAACAGGGTACTGTCACCATGGATGAAGTGCATGTTCTTTACAGAACAGATTCTCAAGCATTAGAACAAGCTGAGAAGCAGGGAAGGGGTTGAGTTCCCATTCCTGGAGGTATTTAAAAGTATTTAAAAGTACATATGGCACTTTCAGGACATGGTTTAGTGGTAGACTTGGCAGTGCTGGGTTAACAGTGCGACCCAGCGATCTTACAGGTGTTTTCAAACCTAGAACCATATCTAGCAGAATTAGCAAGGAGAACAAGGAGGGTAAGTCATTGTGCATTTTAAGAAAACAAAACAAAGCAAAATAACAAGCTAAACACTCTGCATTATGTTTAACAGTCTGAGAGACCTCTCCTGATGTTAGCATCTGTCTGGAGGGATAGGGACAATGCCAATTCCACAAATGCCTGTAATTTGAGTTGGAACTTGGAAGATACTCAGAACCATGGTTTTGGAGGAACATTTCATCAGACACAATTTTAGCATGCATAACTCTTTTACACAGTAAAACTGAAAACAAATGGTTGTCTGCATGCCAGTGGCATTTCTTGAAAAACTTCATCATTTGCCTATTGAGAAAACAATAGTCCTGAAGAATCCAACATCATTTAGGACTTCAGCACATTGTGCTGCATGTAATCACTAATATTTTAACATACAAACAATAGTCAGAAAGAAATCTGAGAAATCTCATCTATTTTATTAATATAATTTTCAGAAGAAATCTCACAGGAAATCTCCTAAAACTCCTGATATCTACTTTCTATAAAAGCTTTTACTGAATCACAGAAAAGGCTCAGATGGACCATTAAGCTCCCTACACAACTGACCCACTACAGGCATCACAGACCCAAAGACTAGAATTTCTTCTTCATGAACCCTAGCTGCTACATGACTAAAAACTCAGTCACATATCCTGTCACACATCAAGAAACATTTTATAATACTCTACACTTTGAAATACAGCTGATGGATAATGGGAACTGGAAGCTACAGAAACAGATTACTGCAACCAAACTTTCCGAAGTTTCTTGCTCTCAAAAAACATGAGGGATGACATGCTAAACCTACTTGAAGGTCCAGCCATAAGTGCTCATAATAAATCACATAAGGTGGCCAAACAACAATCTTTAAGAGCCCAAGCAGTGCTCATGGCAGCCTATATAGTACCCTAAAAGACAACTCTAGCCTCAGTGAAATGCTTTAAAGAATATTTCTCTTTCTTTTTTCCTGTAGTTAACAGGAGTGTAGCTATCTCAATACATTACATTTTTTAGCTTAATCAAGAGAGTGATAAAATACAGCTGCTTAGGATGGGTCAAACACTTTTAAAACATTTAACTTTTCTATACTGTTTTTGCAAAGCGAGAAACACACATCATTCCCTTTATGTTCATGCACTTCCATTTAAAAATTTTGTTTAGGATAGGTAGCTGGAATATCTAATTATAAGGACTCATCCAGCTTTCAAAAGCAGACAAAAATACAGAAAAAACCCCAAACAAACTCAAAAAGCAAACCACCAACAAAGTGAAACAGCAAAGAGTAAAAACTAATTGTTTTGAAGATGACACCATCAAAGGCTTGTTATTAATTAGTAGTATTCAGAAGAATGCCATCTTAATAATTTTCCTTCATTGGAAAAATTACAAAGATAACATAAGCCTTAAAAAAACCTTCAACGAACTTTTTCACTCATATTTAATATTATACATACAAAGAGGATTTTGCTAATATTGTATCAGCTCGCACATTATGACAGCAGAGTGTCTCAAGTACATCAGACTGAACAGATTTTTAACATATCAACAGATAGCATTTACAAAACTGAAAATCTTGTTCTAGGTTACCAGTATATCTCATTTCTACACCAACAGTTCTGATATTTTGGTGTCTGGTTTTCTTTTTATTCACATGTAACTATAAATCTCTACCACTTGTTTTGACCTCTCCTCAGTTGTAATAAACTTATATCTATTTACTTCATTCAGTTCCATAAGCTATTTCCACATGGTCTTTCCTTTGACCCTGACATCCCTGTCTCCTGTGCCAACATTCAGACATTTTCTTTCTTAGAGCCAAATGGGTTGGACCTCCTCCGACATCAACAAGTCCCATCAACAGCGTCCCCTAGACTGAAAAAATATGTTGATATTATTTTGGTGCTGGCATCACAACTATATATCTGTCACATCACTAGTCAAAAAAAAATAAGAAGTCATTCTGTGCACAAAGTACACTTGCTAGTGCAAGGCCAACATTTGTAAGAGCACCTTTAAAACTCAATCGTGACAAGCTTTGTCCCAGATGCTAGGCTGTCTTATGTGGAGCCATAAATAATAAAAATTTTCCCACCTTTTGTGATAATAGCTATATTTATGCCCATTCCTTCTCTTGTCTCCCCTACTGCTGTGAAATTGCTGAAGAGGCAGACAGCAGTTACTGTGAAAGCCAATGAAAATAAACACTATCTGTTGCTGTCTTCTGAGCATAAAGAATTGGAAATGTCCAATGTATCTTCAAACAAAGTCTGCCATCAATTTAGTCTATGGATAGCCATGCATGTTATCCAAAATAAGCATTTCCAGATATGCATTTCTGCCCTCTTTCAGAGATCCCCTTGCTCTGGAAAGTGAAGAAAGAAGAAATTAAATGGACTGACAGAACTGCCTGTAACATGCCTGTAACATAAGTACACAGCTCGTTCCCTCTAGTGTCAGCTGAAACTGTGACTGTGTCACCACCTACATTCTTTCTTCTAAAACCCTCCTCTCTTCAGCTTCTCAGGTCTTAAAAATCATTGCCAACACACTGTTTGGTAAACACGAAAATCTAAGGCACAACCTAGTTTTGTCACACATTTTTTGTGGTCTAACGAAATAGAACATTGCACAAAAAAAATAATCATAAATAGCAAATGTCACAATAATAAAATAACAGTCACAGAAAAAGAATACCATATATTCCTAGCCAAAAGGACAATATTTAAAGGATGAAAATAGATCAAAAGTAGCAGACAACTGCTGAGGTCTTCTCATGCACTAAGCAGTGGAATGGCATTTCTCACAGAGCAGTAGAATGACACTTCTCAAAGATAACAAGAGTTTGTTTAATAAGAGGTTGATATAAGTTCAAAACCAAGTTTCAGTCTCTGTACAAGTCCCCTGAGTCACACAGTAACCACATATCAGATGCAGAGAGAGGCAAGTGAAGTGCAAACTGAATATGAATTCATGTTAGCTAACTTAAGAACCTATACTGGATACTTCTACATCTAAACTAGTCTAGGCTCTTTATATAGTCAACAAGTAAAAAAATATTAAAAATTATTTTAAAATACAATTTATCAGACCCATTTAAGACAGTTCCTCTACAAGAAGCAGCACCTGTTCCCCTTACAAAATTAGCTTAGGATGATTAGCTTCAGTTAAGATGACAGGCTCCACATCTCTTTTTAAGTCTTTCTGAGCTTTCCTCATTGGGCTCCAGACTCTCAAGACTAATAATTCAAACACAAGATTATAACTGTCCATTCCAGTTAACTCAAAGTATGGAAAAGAAAGAGAAAGAAACATTGCTGCCTAAGTGGGTATACCAGAAAAGTCTAGATTTGGGTTTAGTACATAGGCAACATGGAAAGGCTGGATGGTTACAAGAAGACTGCAAATACATCTTTAGTATTTTATGAAAGCATAAGAGAACTTTAGGAAAGGCAATTTAGAATGATGGTGGATGTAATCTGGCACTGAAATATGCAACAATATATTATTTTATACAACATGCATCTTAAAAAGATCATACATACTTGAAAGTCTCCTTTAATTTAATTATACTGGAACAAGGAACAACTGGATGAATTTTTTAAAATGCAGTAATGTTTTGCTGTATAATAACTACAGTAAGTCCCAGGTGAAAAAAGAAATCTTTCCTCATTGTTTTTTTTATGTATTTAGAAAGGACTGTAAGTACTTTTGCTACTGACAGGAAATGAGGATCAAGGTATTTTTCACCCTCTGTTAGGGTAAAAGAAGATGAGCACCATAACAGTAGTAATGTAAACACAGAATGCCTTTCTACTGCAATAGTAAAGAACAAAGACCATTACAAGTGACTGCAACATTAAAGAAAATGCTGATAGTGTACATATTCTGAAACAAAGAAAAATATTTAAAGAGAATAAATGTTTAAAATCCAGGCCCATTTATATTTGAGTTTTATTGGTAAAAGCACTAGTACTCAGAGCTGCTGATGTATGCCTAACAAAATATGAGAAAAGGAGCTAAATGAAAACAAGAGAGGAGATGCACTATGCTCCCCTGGGAACACCATGGTAAAGAATAGCAAATGATCTTCTACATTTGAAAGTAAGTCAAAACTTTTAACAGCTCGAAATACTGTGGGAAATGCTGTTCCCCTCTGGGCACAATTACTTCATGAAAGGGGTAGGCAATGTTTTGTGTTTCAGCTCCCTTAATATATCATTAGTGGAATGCATTCCTAGGAAGCACAAGACATTTTTACACAATTTTCTTGAAGGTTTAATATAGCCATGGAAATACATAGTAAGACAGAAGATACAGAAGAAGTAGTAATTAAAAAATTGCAGAAGGCTAGGGACAAAAGACAAACTCAAAGAGGTTGCATTTAGAAGACTGAAGCACACTGGAAATCTCAGTATCTTGGATCTAGATTTATTACTACATAAAACTAGATTACTATTAAATCTAGATTTATTACTACACTTACATATTCTCAACCCATCTGAGTTAAAGCACAGAGTAAAAATAACTTATGAAATTTTCAAGTCGTGAATGTATTACAGACATATTGTAGCTATTCAATAAGAGCATTAAAAAGCAAGAAAAGGAAAACTCTCAAATATTACAGAAGAACATCAGCTGCCAGATATTCGAGATCCACTCAAACATGTTACCCACCAGGCCCTGCACTGAGGGAAAATGGTGGGCCTGGATGTAAGTGCCATCCCTTCTCCAGAGCATTTTTTAAGCCTGCAAGTGTACTATGGATGCTGGCACAGTTCCAGGTGTTCATGTTACTTAAATAAAGCATGTATAGGAGAGATTGATGATGCCATATTTATTTTAGACATGGATCTTTTGAAACATACTGGAAAGATAACAGTAAACCCCTCAATTTTAGAACACGCATCTATAAAATCAGTGTTCATTCCCTCTTCTAACACAAACTCAGTCCACTTCAAATAACTGACTAAATTTAAAAGGAGACTACCAATTCTGACTAAATAAAGCAGTTTTTCTCCTTCACAATGGGCTAGACAGGACTTTAAGTTCAAATATCATATTACTTTTCAATACTTCTTAACACTGGAGAATGGAAAAAATTACTCATGACACCGACTCTAGAGAAATTAGCATCCAATCACATTGTTTTCTTGCCAACTCAAAGTTCAGAAAGGGGAAGAGAAAGGAATGGTCATCTATTTTCTCCCTTCATCAAGTGCTGACTGTATACTACCAGAGAAGGCAGTACAGCAGCAAGATCTACTGGGAAAAAATCCACTTGTAAAAAAAAAAAACTTAACTGTTATAGGGAAGTGCAGTTATCTCCTACAAGACTGGCACAGACAGGCAGCAATCAAAAAATAAAAAATACACAGAATATTTACTTCATAAATAGTTAATTAATTAACTATTATTAATTAATTAATGCTTGGAAGTCAGCACAGCTGAGCCACAGCATTACCTCTGAGCACTTTCCTTGGCCTGACTATTTTGGGAGCATGTAAAAAAAGCCTCTCTCCATCACCCATTTTAATTTGGTCAGTAACATTTCAACACACCTAAATTAAAAGCTGCACATCTGGAAAGCTGTTTTGATCACACATAGTGTCATTTGTATTGCAGAAATATGCAAAACTACTAGGGAGCACACTGGAGAATATAACTTAGAAATGAGATTCTCATATTGCACCAGATACAAAAATAGACTCTTTTTATATAGAGAGGACTAACCTCTATTCATAGAATTCAGGAAATGTTATTGCTATGTTACAGTAAAACTGTCACTGAAATGTCTCCAGTTCTAACAATCATCATTCAAGGGGAAGGCAACAGGACCTTTTTAAAATCATAAATTAATAAATTTAAAATTTTAAATTTAAAATCATTAATCTCATAAAGAGAGCATACTCATTCCCATTACACATTTACTACATTTAAGAAGAAGTGCAGAAGTGGCACTACTCTACATATGAATGCCAATTTGTATTGTCTTTTATTTAGAAATCTCTGCAGCTCTGCACAATTTATTTACTTGACACATCTATATTTTTGGATTGATAAGGTATGAAATTGCAGGTTTCCTCTATAATAAGTTTTCTACTGTCCAGGTTTCTATTTTGGTTGAAATATGAATAATAAAAGCAGTTTTGTTTCTGTTTTCTCATCAGCTTTCATTTGCACATTTATATGTAGGTCCTCCTTAAGAATATGAATCTTGGAAGGCTACTACTAATTCTTACAACAATTGGAAATAATATGGGGAAATACAGAAAGCTAGCTAGGATAAGCTGAAAAGCTGAGCCTGAATTTGCACCTCAGCTTTTCTGGACAGTATATTCCAGCACAGATGCCTGTCATTCCTCCAGAGGAGTTGGAACTGCCAGCCTGGGCATGCTCATTGACCTATTTAGGGCAACTGTGAGAACCATCACATTCCTGTACTTCAATATTTTAGTAAGTTTAGAGAAAACAATATTCCAAAGCAAGCATGCAGGAAACAACTTGAAATAGCAACCCACAAGTCCCTGAAGTGTCGCAGAGGAAGGAATAGCCGCCCTAGCAGCTGCCCCGCATATTTCTCCCTCTTGTGCACTTTTCAGTGCTTAAATCATAGAATTATAGAATTACTTAGGTTGGAAAACACCTTTAAGATCAGTGAGTCCAACTGTTAACCCAGCACTGCCAAGTCCAGCACTAAACCATGTCTCTAAGCACCACAGCTACACAGCTTTTAAATACCTCCATGGATGGGGACTCTACCATTTCCCTGAGCAGTCTGTTCCAACATTTAACAACCCTTTCTGTGAAGAAATTCTTCCTAATATCCCATCTAAAACCCACCTGGTACAGCTTGAGGCCATTTTCTCTCATGCTATCCCTTCTTAGTTTGGAGAAGAGACCAACAGCTCAGAAACACATTTTTTAAAAGCAAACTGGCCATTGTCATTCATCTGCACATTAAGGGTACATATATGTGACCCATCAGCTTTTTAGCTGTGTCTACACAGGGCAAGAGAATATTTGTGTGTCCAGCTTCTTTGCAGCCACTGCAGCTGGAATGATCTCAGACCCCTGAGCAATCCACATGGCACTGTGCTGGTGCTCAGAGCACCACGATGTCTTCTGCTAGAAACTCTGTGTAAAGGTCCTTTCAATATGAGCTGTCCTGGCTCTTCCACATTGTGTAAAGGTACTGTTTGAAAGAGCTGGATGCTTTCTACCTGAACTAAAATTTATGGTAAATGGCTTAAATTTAAAACTAACACACAATCTTTCCAAATCTCCCACAACTGGCCGCTGCCAGTATTGAATTTACACATGTGATTACTTTAGAATTGGTCTGGCAGCCATGAACTTGTCAAAGCTCCTTTTCTAAGGTATCAAATAAACACAGTTCTCATTCCTCTGCTAAGCATCCAGTATTAGATTAAAATTTTTATGGTCAAAATAAACCCTTTCACCATTGGTTTGACTTCTATGTAACACAAGGCATCAGTCTTGCTAGATTTCATTACTCCTCTGTCTGGAAATAGTACTTTAACAAGACCATGTCTCTTTTTGTGACCCTTGAACAATAAAATATTGCCTCCAAGTCACTGATAAAGATATTGAACTTTTCAGAGCTGAAAAAAATCCTGAGATACCTTAAACCCACAAGTATTTTATTATTTTTCACAGAAATACATATTTTAAATTGCATTTTCTCCAGTAACACAGGAGGCCTGCTTTGCTTTTTCATTAGCCTTATTTCTTAAAAGAAGAAGTAAGAATTCAAATGTCTTTCACGGGTAAAAAACTAAGTCAGCCAAAATTCTGTAAACTCTCATTGGACCAGGATCGTTGCATTTTCACTAAGAGCCTTACCTTTAATCTAATCTTTTTGATTTTTTTAAATTCATCCCAGATACACCTAAGAAAAAACTAGCACTTCCTCCACACACAGCCCAGCATGGTACAAAGAAAGCTTTTATCACATTTTATTTCTTTTTAAATGACTGACAAAGCATTATTTGGACATTCTGATTTAAGGAACTTGACAAACTTTTCGAAGTTTTTCAACATATTCATTTGCTATTAATAAAATGGGAAATAGGAATTTTTGCCAAGATAGATAAAATTTACATTTAAGAAGTATCTACCATATTTATAGGGACATCTAATACTTCCATAAGTACCATCACTAAGGAAAAGCATCAGGAAAAACAGAAAACCTCATTCTTACTATTCATAATTATTTTCATTAAGTTACTTTTCTTTAGGGTCTTTTGCTTTTTTACTGCCTATAAAGATAGTTTCTGACCTTGGTTTCTATTACTAGGCTTTGCTGATTGGTTGATTTTATTAAACTGCCAGTATTCACATCCCTGTAAGCCAGACTGATTGTTAGCTACACAAGGTTTGTCTCAACATTATTTCGTGAGAGTTTATTCACATATTTTAAGCAGAAAACAATCACCACTCCAATTTTGATGTTTAACTGTTTCCCTTTGATCCAGCTTGATTCTTTCCATCCTCTTAAACCATCCCTCTTCCAGTGCTGAACATGTGTTTCAGGTAAATCTCCACAAAATTGCAGCTGTGTATATCTTGACAATTATTCATTTTTTTCCACAGTCTATCTCTTTAAACATTGCAAGGTGATTTAACATATATCTCTGCAAAATTAGATGGACACTTGGGATCCAGAGGTCATACCACCTCAGGATTTCCAACACTTTCATATCAGCACTCAGACTAATGCCTCAGTATGTTTTCATTGCATTGAAATCCCACCTAAGAAGCACCACCCTCACACCTGAAATATACACAGCTCCTGGTAAGGCATAACTTGCAGTGAGATTGCCATGGTTTGTAGTAAATAACTAGCAGTACTCCAAATAATATTTTAAACGCTTTGAATAAAAATGCTCCTCAGTAATTACTTGTCCTGTCAATACCTTACAAAACAGGCCTGTTATTTTTGGCAGCAGTCAACACTGCTTCTTTTGGACACTCAGTCCCACACTGACTACATGGAACCATTTACTGGCTTGGTCACACGGGACTTTCTGCTAGGTCAAGTTTTTAACCATAAATAAGCAGTTTCCATTTCTCTTGCTTATTATATAGGCAACTGTATAAAAATGCTCTACGTGCTTCTCTTTTCTCTCCTTGATTTTATGAGTAACAGGATAATATCCTAGTTAAAAATACCTCTGCTCAAACTAACAGTAACAAGGACTTTAATAATAACCATCTCAAATTGAGTGAGTTGCTCCTCAAAGTTTGTTGTTTGAGTTCTGTACACAACAAAACAATATAGGATGAGAGTTTGTGAAGTTGGGGTTTTTTGTCACCTGCTTTTAAATAAGAATTAATCTTTCTGGAAAATTTGCAGGTTGTGCACCTCCGCATTATAGTTGCCAAAAGTACATTTTTAAAACTTCCTTTGAAGCAGAGAGACCCCCACAGAATGGGAGAAGGAATTAATCTAAATGGAAAACATCTGCACTTTTAAAAAGCATGTTCAACATAATTATTATTTATATATGCACAAGTTGCAAGAGTGATTTCTGTTGTGTCTTACTATGGAAAATCCTGACTAGACTAAGAAAATACAGCCTAAAAATACACTTATTTGCTCAAGAGGTTTAGCTTTAAAGATAAGGCATTGCAATTCCATGCCAGCTTGGCCTAATATAATCAGCTTAGCCAGCAAAATGTGGATGCTTTTTGGTCATTTCAGTTCTCTACAGTGACTCATCAACTGGTTACATGAACATAACTGTTAAGGAGGGAACGGGGATGTGCCACTGGTGAGAGAAAGGGTGCTGAGGGAAGAAACTAAGAGAGATGGTGTCATAGGATCCCTGACTTTGATAAAAAGCCTGAGAACTATATCCAAGCTCCCATTAATGAATACTATCAGGCCCATGTCATGTAATCAGTTTAGGGGTACAGCAACAAAGTCACACCTGTTCCCAACCCAAGAGCCAAATTCAGAGGTCTCATTCCCTATGGTCCTAATAAGAAGCCATATCCCAAAATGAAAAAAAAAAAAAACAAAAACCAACAAAAGGCATCCTCCTGATCTCCTGATCAGAATGTATTTCTGAGCATCAAACTTCAGGTCACACAAATTTTATGCACATCGTAATACTTTGTGTGCCACTCCTTCACAGACATTGAACTCAATGCTTAATCACAAGAACAGTGACATAAAAGTTGGGCTAGTAACACAAAGAAGCCCATTTTGCTGTGCTGTGTGTATATATAGATGTTTGATATCTTTCAAGCAAATAATATGCTACAAAATTTAAAATTACAATGAAACACAAGCATAAAAGCAAAATGAAAAGCCTACTGAAGTAACAGAAGTAGCCATTAACTGCCGAGAAACATTCATTAATGGATTACAAAACTGGCCCGACTGCTCAAAACCAAAATAACTGCTCAAACCAAAACTAAAAATGCTTTATAGCTAATGAGACTTATATGTGAATTGATATGGCTTCTTGCTACAGTGCTCAGACGCATCTCTCTCTGGTGGGACAGAGAGAGAGGGGAGCAGACATTCCTTGTTCAGTAATGCTTTCATCATGCAGTGTCTAAATGACCCCACTGGGGCAGGGGGGAGGGTGTGTGTATAAAGCTGAAGATGCACACACCCAACCCAACAATCCAGAAGCTCCAGCTAAATTTACTGGTGCAGGAATGCTTTGTTTAGCTATACTACACATAAATCTCTGATACATTTATCATGCATAAAGTTTAACACATGTATCACTTATAATACAATATATTTACTTCTACAAAAGCGTAAATACATTGCAGGTGGTTTTCTTTTTAGTTTGACATCATTCAGAGTCTTCAAGTATTGCAGTATTCTTTCAGACAAAAAAAAGGGGAAGATCAAGGCCAAGTAATTAACCAGTAATCCCAAGAGTACTGTAAAGAAAAGAGTTAATTCTCAACAAGTTTAAATCTCTGAATTTCACACAAATGGGAAGCCAAGTTAAAGAGGGTAAGGTCCACCTACGTGAAGCACTAGAACCTCACTTGGGAAAAATTTACAGTGCTTTTTATAACTAAAGGGAACACACAACTGAATTACATAGACACCCCTTACCAGCACAGATCAGACTACAGCCTCAAGCATTTCACCAAAATGAAATAGTTATTCTGAATCTGAATTCAAAGTTCACATCAAAAAACACTGTAGAGAAATTCTGTGACAGAACTGGAGAATGAACACTGCCTTGAATTATATTTTTAACTCTATGACCCTCCTCTTCTTGAGACCAAATTTCCCACACCATATTTTAACATGTGCAGTGTATGAAGCACAACAGTGTCCTTAATTACATAAATATTACAGAACAGTCCACACTGCACATTAGGATGAGTATAGCTACACTGTATATTAGGATGAGACATTTTCCTTACAATTTTTCTGTTTGCACAGAATCAAGCCAGTATTGTAACAAAACCCCTCACTACACTTCAGAAAAGGAGTTACCTCATTATCTGTTCCCACATCCAACATCACTGGTAGACACTGATAAGGTTTTACTCCTCCACATGCTGTATAAAGTGCCAGTTTACCAACAGGAATGCCCATTCCATAACAGCCAAGATCTCCAAGCCCAAGAATACGTTCACCATCAGTCACCACAATAGCCTGGAGGAAGAAATGAAGGCATTGTAAAAATCACTTCCTTGCTTGTATGTATCAAGTATTCCATTATTCTCTTACCATAATTTTTTATTTTACATGTATAAACTGTAACAGCTGCAATTAAAGCAACAGTACAACAAAGGCAAAAAATTGTTCTATTATATTTTACTGTGGTTTTGTTACACTATTTTAGACCCTTGCTTCACTCTAAATGGGACTTTCACATAAAACTTTTAAGAATACACAAGGGATTTAGTATTTAGTATTACATTACAAGAGAACTGGCATTGTTCCCGCTCACATTTTTCTGTCAACAGTATGAAAACAGAATTGGAAGGGAAAGGAAATTATCCACAAAAAAAGAAGAACCACAAACTCCTGGGTTTTGTCATGTCTGTTTTCAGCAGAACCAGAGCCAGTCACTCCTACTGGCCTTTGTCATGGCTGTCTACAAGCACCTGGTTCTTACCCTTCAAAGATTTGTGTCTTCCTCCCTTGAGTACATAACACACTCCATCATACCTACACATATCAGGAAGCATGTGTTCTCCTTGACAAGAAATATAATAATTTAGTAATCCCCAAAAACTGTCTATGCTAATAAGAAATTTCATAATAAAGGAGAGAAGTGCTCAGTATGGCAAACAGCTGACAACACAATAATTTTCTCGTCATACTCAGTAGCAAGCCATTTTAGTTGGAAATTAAAGGTTTTTTTTTTTTTTAAGAGAGATCATGAAGTACTGTAAGTGGGGAACTATTACTTAAACTCTAGAGTGTGGTTGCCAAGAATCATGTGGGGGTCTCTACCCTTGGAGATACTCACAACTCAAAGGCTGGACACAGCCCTGAGAAACCTGTCCTAGCTGACCTCGTTTGAGCAGGAGGATGGCCTAGATGAGCACCTTCCTACCTCAACCATGTTTTGATTTCCTGAAATGCAGAAAAAGCATTCAGGGTGCTTTTTTACATAACATTCAATGCAATTGACCAATTATCAGTAAAGGACACCTATAGCTAAAAAAGTGTTTAAATGTCTCAAATATTGGCTATAATAGGATTCTTTCTATTGAAAAAATGAATTAAGAAATCACCAAAATCTAAACTGATAAAAAGCTCATAAAAATATTTTAACCAATTCATCTTGGTTACAAAACTGCATCAGCATCAGCTTTGTATGCACCTAAAACTTTACTTACCTTGATGACACTTTCTGGCCAGGATTTAAGCATTGTAGCAATGTGAC
This sequence comes from Melospiza georgiana, assembly GCF_028018845.1. Lineage (NCBI taxonomy): Eukaryota > Metazoa > Chordata > Aves > Passeriformes > Passerellidae > Melospiza > Melospiza georgiana. Next base: position 104,003,331 of record NC_080432.1, on the reverse strand, counting down.
CCCGGTCATGGATAGAAATAAAAAGACCTCTGCAAATAAAAAAGTACTTTTCATATAAACAGGTAACTAAATAATTCTAAATCAATATAATAGAAATAAAGTAAGTATAACTGAATAAAATAATACATTAAACCTATGCAAATGTGTTTCTAATATACATACATTCAGTTCAATAGTAGAGCTTAATTTTGTATGAAAAAATAAACCAATCATCTGCATTTAGAAGTCAGAGAATAAGTAACTCAGCAAAGCTTTACTGAGCAGACAGAACCTGTAAGAGTCCTTTCTGAAACCAAAGCACTCAGTCCTTGGTCTGTTCCAATGTGTTCATTTGTTGTCCCTGATCACAACATGAGTTCCTCCTATGACAGCGACCACTACTGCCCCAGCAGTCCTAATGTTCACAAACAAGAACAGGCCAAAGCTTTAAGCTGTAAACAAAACCTGAAATAAGTCAGATATTAGCATTACATAAAATAAATCAGGAGCATTGAATTATGTGTTTGGAAAACAGCCTCCTTATTTCTTTAGATTGTCATTTTGTGTCCACTCAGAGTTCATTCAATTCAATTTCTTATCTACTTTTTTTCATGTGAGATGGTAGAAAAATGCCATCTCTCAAAACCCATGAATGCACTTAAATGCAATCTCTCAAAATCTACAAAGGAAGCATCAAGGAAGAAGCCCATGCCAAAGATGCCTTCTTGTAATTACACTTTGCATTACTAAGTATAAGGCATCATCTTCTAGAATTATTCTAAAGCATGTCCTGTTGCCCATTTTAAAAAATTTAAAGCTAAACTTAGAGAAAATTATTGAAAAAATATTTGAAATCTAAGTCTACCGGAATATGACCTCATATTCATACAAGTGGGTCTTATAGGTCTAAATAAACTAATAAATCAAGAAATGCTTATCAGCTATGACTGCACATATACTAAGTCAAGCAAAAAATCTCTTGTAGTGTTAAATGTATACTAACCAAGGCAGAAAAATTAGTCCAAACATTATATTTAATCTCATATGTTTAAATACTTCAAACATATTACATTATATGTTTGAATATAAATTATCATGCAATTTTTATTTTTATATGCATGCATTTTTATATGCATGCATTTATATACATGAATTTTGTATTTCATATTTAAGTGTCTTTATTCCTTCTTTGATGTCAGAAATATGCAACTGAAATTCTTTATTATTTGGGACAAAAATCAATGTGAGCTATGTTGTGATTAACCAAAGTATTTCATTTTACACATTTTTGCCTAGAAGAAGAAATTCTCTCATCCTGGCATTTCGAATTCATTCTCCTTCTGTGTCCATGACCCATGCTCAGAACTAACACAGGCTGGGTATTAAAGTATCTCGGTTGTGTCTTAATAATGTTTTTTATTCTCAGTTGTTGCATCTGTCAGCAAATAATTTCTCCATCCCAGTGGAGGCAACAGGTCTTCAGGGACAGGAGGGTTAATTTAATGACACTTTTGAAAAGTTCTGGTATTTACTGCACACAAGCATATCTATTTGTGAGCCATCTACCTGAAAAAAGATGTCCCTTAACAATGAAATCCACAAAACAGAAAAGAAAAATACATAATGCTTCCTTTCTGATGTATTGTACCATGCATCATTTTATAAAACATCCTGTGAACTGTTAAATCATAAAGTGCATCTTATCAAAATTGCTAGCCTCAAGAGACAGCTGTGACAGAGTGTGAAAGCAAGCACAGAGTGCTGGAAGAAAGCAATCTTGTGGGATCACTCCTCTCCTTGTCTCCATTCTCCAATTTACACCAACCCAATAGATTGGTGTTAAATGAAGCAAGATCTTGTATTGATTTTGTAAAGAGTCAGAGCCCAGCCCAGTGTGCCTAAATGCCCTCTTCCTTGCAAGCTAGGGAGAGAGGTCACCACAGAATAAATTCCCCAGCAAAGGAAAATAAAGGCAGGGTGGCTGCTCCAGAAGGAATTTTGTTAGAACATTTGTAAGGACCTTTGAATAAGTATTGAGAGCGTATTTCAAAAATCTGTTCAAGCAGGATCGGATTCAAGCCACAAAGGAAAATAGAAGCTGAAGTGTAAATAGTGATGTCAAAAGCATTCCACTCTACTCTTTCTCCCTTTCCCTCCATTATTTCTGTAGTTTAGTAAGACATTTCTGGATACACTGGCCTGACCAAGAAGATGCTCTTAAATTTAAAGGAACAGAATAAGAGAGAAGATTTTTTTCTTCTTTTATCTGGATCTCTTTTAGTTATCCTTCATTTCTTTAACTAAAACAATTTTCTTCTGTAAGGTACTCTCTGCAGGTAGATACACAAGGTTGGTAAGAGGAACCCTGACTCACAAAGGTGTCAGCCACAAGAATACTCAGCTGGTATCACTGGGACTGAATTCACTGGCAATTCTACCTGCAGACAGCCATCAAAAGGTAGCATTACATGTGGTTTTCTTTTCTTTTCCATGAGGTCGTGCTATAGCTAGGGAAATTACCAACTGCATACGTTTATTTGAAGTGGGATAGGGCTGAAAAGCTGAAAAGATAGCCAGCAATTTTGGCTACCTAGCAGACATTACTTATTATTTTGGGGCTATCACAGCACAGCTACAAGAAGAATGAAGCATGGGGAAAGCTAGATGATTTAAATGGGATTCAGTTCTACATGGATTTCAGTCTGGAAATATGACTGAATTATCCATTTTAGTGTAATGTTAATGATAAAAATAAGCACTGTCATGCCAGTGATGCACACCCTGCTCTGCTGTATGAGGAAAAGATGGCCTGCAGGATGTGCACTTGCACTTGTCTGACAAAGCACTTCAGGATGGGGCTGCTAAAGCAGATGGACAAGTAATACATACAATCACATGGAGAAAGAAGCAAGACACAGGGAAAATATTATGGGGAAGAATATGCTGTTTGTTTTTCAGCATGCACATATTCACATTTCTAAGAAGAAGAGCAACTCATGGGGAAACAGGATTAAGTTCTCTTGTACACATTTTCAGAGCAGTCCGGGTTGGCAAGCTCACTGGAAAAGCAACTGTAGGTTTTACAGCACAGTGTGGTCCTTTGTATTTTAATTGGTGTCTCAGTTATATGTACTATCTTTCCTTGCAAGGCAAGAAGGCCAATCACTAAAACTGCGAGTTAAAACTGTTCTGAAGCTTGCAGCCTCAGATCAGTGTTCTAATTAATGTGCTCATTTTGAACATGGCACAGTGCAGATTTTCTAGCCTAAGCACACATGATAGAACTTGCCTAAGAACATTTGCACAAGTGCTCATCTGGAACCAGTTTTCCCCAGTGAGCCCCCAGCTCAGGACTGGCTGATACCAGCCCAGCCAAAGCAAGCACTGCTAGTGACACCCACTGCAGCCAGCCAGAAAATGTATGAAACTACAGCAGAGGAATAATTAGACAAAGAAGTAACTATGCCTCCTTTCTTCTCATCACACCAGCAGTAAGATTGAAGAGTAAGGGGGGGAAGCCCACATGAGGACATCAAGATCCTATCAACAAAGGGTGGATCTATTTTGGGTCACTGAGCTCACTACACTGCAGCAAATTTTACCAGTTATGTGGAGGTCATTCTACAGGACATGATTTGGGTCTGTTTTATTAAAATTCTCATCTATGAGAACAAAGTCAACAGAATTAAATGGAGCATTTGTTTATTATGTTTCAAGGAAGCAATGATCTACCAGCAATGTATTTGTCTATTTTCTATTAAAGAACAGTTTAGGAAAATGTGTCATTGTAACAGAATAATCCTTTCTTTCCTCTTCTTATAACAACAGGAGGCAATCTTAACATGTCTCAGAAAATGCCAAACATGTTTAATAAAAAGAAGTTCAGACTTTTCTCACAACCCTACAACCCTACATATTCAAGACTGTTATTTGAATTATGAACTGTACATAGAGTTACAGTAGAGGTGACTTCACTTCCCCAGGCAGCCTAAACCAAAAAGCCCAATAATAATAACAAAAAAAAAAAAAAAAAAGAAAGAAAAAAAAAAAAAAAAAAGAAAGAAAAAAAGAAAAAAAATCCCAGGGCCAAGACAAAGACAAAGTTTATTTCTCAGCCTAGACTCTTCCAAGCTTCTGCATCTGGCATGAAACAGGTAAACTACTTCTACTTCCCTGGTCCCCACTGAAATTCCCTTGTATTTTTAAAATCATAAAAAGCAATACAATACAAACTTTGTACTAGGAATTAAGAGTACTTAGATCCTCCCCAAAGAACATTCTGCTCTTTTTTCACCACAATTCCAATTGTGACTGTTTAATGTGGTCTCATTTCTTCATATAAAATATCCTCAATGTTTTCATTACACCTTGCCATAGTAAGTTCCTTTGCATTGCAAGACCACTGAGGCTAATTAAATACAAGAGATGGGCTGATTTAAGAAATGCAGCTGTTGACAGCTTTGTTTATTTTCTTTACCTTTCCTTTTGCACAGGGATGAATTTAATTACTTTGCAATATACAGGTATGTTTTTCAATATATAAAATAGTTGATGCTGAAATAGCAGCTGCTACTGACTATCAGCCTGAATTCATCTGTGTTAAAGAAACATGGGCTTTACATATTCTAGATGTGGCAGTCAAATGATATTTAAACAGAAAAATTTGTAAGAAGGAAAATAAAGACTAAAACAAAAACAAAAACCAGAAATAGGACAGCAACATTAAAAGAACAGTAGGTACTGCTAAAACCTCTGAAAGTGTGGAGCTATACATTAGTAAGATGTAGTTCATAAAAAAATAAATTGCTCATAAAAACAACATATGAATGACAATGAGGGTAAGATACTAATCCTGAAAAGCCATAAAAGTTTATAAATATTATGTGTTATTTCATGCTTAGCACTTGGTTTTGTAAATGACTACTGATTATAAAATTTTATTTTGTAGAAGACATCAAATACTCCAAAAGACAGATGTTAACATCTGCCAACTCTACTTTGTTATACATAAAAGAATAATTAAAGCCTCCTATATTTTTATAGTGACTCAAATGCCCAATCTGGCATAAGAGTGTAGGGAAATTATTAAAATACAGAAAAACAGAGTCTTCATAATCCCTGTAAATGGGAAATGCTTATGTCAAGGGGTCTGAACAGTCTATCTTCTGCTGCAGGAGCAAACCAGCATTTAGTTTTATTTTAAGAATCTCTTCTGAAAAACACTGTTTCGTGACAGTCTTTATCCAGTGTTGGCAGCCTCTGTAGCCTTCTTTCCCATGCCCAAGTCCATCAAAGCTGCTCATCAATCCCTATTAGTGAGTGTCATGCTTCAATAGTCACTACAGTTAAAAATAACCTCTACAGAGAAGAGAGAAGTACATTTTGGACCACTTACAGAACCATACAGTATCCAACGTGAATTAGCCTTTAAAGCAGGAAAGTGATAAAGTTAACCAGAAAGACAGCAGTTGTAAGCCTGGCATTTGAAAATATGACCTCAGGGCAATGAAGTTTCAGAAAAGAAAGAATAATGTTAGAAGAAATAGAAGGTACATAACTCTAGTGACACAAAGATTCAGATGCTGGGAAAATCTTTTCGTACAAATGTTAAAACATTATTTAAAATTATTATGATAAAAAAAATTAAAAATACAACTGGGGTAGATAGCTACTTAAGATTATAATTTTACTAATGCAAGCCCCAGCGAGTTGCAGTGCTCTCGATGCTGCCAGAAGTGAATACAGTATCCACACTGCACTCAAGCCTGCCCAAGATCTTCAACCAGAGTCCATAGCTCTGCCTTTTTTCTTTGACAAATGACAATGGACACTGTGTGATTCACAGAGACTGATCCAGGGGGCACTCAGTCAGAAGAGCTGGTTCAAACAACTCCATAGGTTCCAGGAACTTCCACATAAAATTCCTTCTGCCCACCTCTTGGGTTCACTCAGAAAACCAAGCTCAGGTCTCAGCACATTCCCTCTTCCGCCTCATGCAAGATTAGGGAAGCAGGGAACCAGGGGCTGCTATTCCACAATTTGCAACATAGTGAGTTGTGTAACTTGCTGTAACACTCCTGATAAACCTGCAGCAAGGCCAGATCACAAACACTGCCCCATCTGCCCTTCTGCATCTGCAACAGGCTCCAGAGCTTGCATACAGCAGATATTTTCTAAATTGTAACACAAGAGAGTGGGTGACATTGAAAAAAAAAATTACAAGCTGCCCATAGCAGTTCAGACTGAAGACAAATGACAAAGGAACAGAGACAAAACCTGCATCAATCCTGTCTTACTACTTTTCTCCAAAAGGTCTGGACTTTTTCAGCTCCTTGAGATTCTTGCTACCAAAACATGTAATCTCTACATTATGAGTTTGAGTGTACACAGATTTTTGTAAAAAACATCATTTTTCTTGAAACATTTTGCTTTTACTCTGTAAAATGCCCACCAGATAGGCTCCAGAAGTGGGCAAAGAAGTCAAGCCTTTGGTACCATAAAAAGCAACCCAATGAAGCAACCCAACCTCGACTGCTCTCATTCAATCCCCAAAAAATTATATTGTGAAAATAATCAGAGTAACACCATTACAAGCCCTGCACTGGAAAACTTTAAAACCAATTTTACATGGTACCAAGAATAACTACAACTCGACACTTGACTAATAATCAAAAAATCTCTAGTTAATTTTGGAGACCATAATGTTCACCTCAAACTACACTAAAAATACTTCATAGTAAAAACTTCATGGACTTAGTCATTGCAGACGTTTTGCATTACTTATATAAAATACTCTTTACTGTATATCTAGATATCTAACACTGTTTTTCATTTAGTGCCTCACCTCCTCTACTTACACAGCGTTTTGTGGTCTAAATGTCCAAACTAATGATGCATACTTTTCATACAGAAAAAGACTAAATCGAGTAATATTTTTATAGTCACTCCTTAAAACATGAATTTATTGATTTTACTATATTCCTAAAATATCACGAATCTAGACAATCAGCTTTTACATATTGCTGCTTAACCACACAGCAGCAATTCAATGGGATGTGTTTGTTTGCAAAGGAAAAGGCAGACTGCAAAATACTATGGTTTAAGCACTGGAGCTCTTTTGCTCCAGAAGCCACTTAAATTCCTCTGACAGTTGCTCAATAAATAACTTCATTACTTACACTCTAATGGGCACAAATAGAAGTATTTGAAGACCGTGAATGAGAGAACAGTTTACCAGAGCCAGACCCATTCATATTTAAGACAAAAAATAACCTACTGTTCTGTTTCAATAGTTATCATGTTTGCATTATTTTATGCAAATGTTAACTGCGTAGAAAGCCATGAACATCATGTTGCAATGCTGGTGACGCTTTTCTAAAAAAAACCCCAACTTTTAAATGCTACTTAAACTGTGAAATACTCAAACAAGTGAGATCGCTGTTCTTATTTACTTCAACAACTTGTGCTGCCTTGGCTCATTGGAACATGGAAAATTTCCTGTATCTAGACAATAACATCTTTTAAGGCCTGTTAACTGACCTTTAAATCACCATAATTTGCTCTCAGTAACTATCAACCAGGATAAAAGTAAAGACTTAGTAAAAAATGCTTATTCTTATGCCATATCCTACCCAACTTCAATGAAAAAGTCACTTCTGAAATGAGACACCATCTTCCATTAATAGAGCTGACTCTAACTGCTGAAAATGAACACTGAAAAAGTACAAATCTCCCTTTACCATTTGCACATTTTTAAAAATGCAAACAAGCTGATGAGTAGAACTATTTCTGCACTTACTTCCTGTTAAATTTACTGCATGAATGAATGTATGACACAGACCAAATTTTTAGTACTGTGTTCAATAACAACTTTTAACATGGGGAAAACAGCTGCAGGTCCAGCTCTATCTCAGATAGAGAAACTGAGAAGCAGCATGATTATTCTTAAGACTTATGTAATCTGATGTTAACAAAGTTCAAACACACCAGTTGTTTTCTGAAATTCACTCACAGAAGAAGTATTAATATTTTTCCAAAAAAAACCAGGACAAACATATTACCTATACAAACTGGTTTTAATCATAGGAATCAAATATATTTAAGAAAAAAATAATGATTTTCTGATTCAATAAAAATTACTAGAAGCCTTTATCATAAAATTTGAGAAAATAATTATAACAGATGGAACCCCAAGGAAACATTTTGGGCATTAAAAATCTGTAATATATCTGGCCACTGTGCTAAAAATTAACCTCATCCATCAGAGACAAATAGCCTTATACTTTCCTTCCTTTTTATAAAAAATTCAGTCATGACCCCAGGTAAAGATTTTCATTTCATGAAGTCAGAATCAACATTTTGGGGAAAAGACACAGCACACTACAATCTCATCTTACACAACCAGATATTGCTGGTCTTCACTACACACATACAGGAAACAAAGCACAGGATACAGAAAGGACCTAGAGAGGAGTCACAGCCAGTGCTCTGGGTGATGGGGTATTCAAATATCATCTAGCAGTCACAACAGAAGTGTTTCTGAAACGTCATTAGGGAGCTTCCAGCCTCCTCAAGGGAATCAAAGGCTCAAGTCCAGTGTCAGAAAGCACACAAGATTTTCTGAGGACGTTGCCTTTGGAAGCCTACATGGCATATTTTATGCCATCTTTCAAAGGTGACATTTGTTTCACTGTAAGACTGAATGAACAAACCATTCACCAAATGACTGGCATTACAACCACCCTCATGAAGAATTCCATTTCAATGCATGAACGGGAGCATTGCTACATTCTATGTTAAGTGGCAAAGTAAAAGTAGAAACAGGCACATTGCTTGCAGAATAAGGCAAAACAGAAATCTTTTTCAATACACTATTTTCTTGAGAATGACAAGTTCCCCATACTCAGATACTACTTATTAATGAAAAAAACCAATATTTGAACAGAAAGCAAGCCATGTTCCATATTTTCATGGCCAGAGGCAAATATCTATGAGTCATGTTTAAGAAGCTCCTTTTGGATGACCAAGGGAAACTCTCAGACATACTGTTGCCTAAAACAGGCTGTATGAATAACCTGACCCTTAACATACAGCTCAGCAAGGCTGTACATTCATTTGTGCTTTCAATAAATCTAAAGAACACTAAGAGAAAAATTAAAAGCAACCAAAAATACCCTCTGATACAATAAAGTTGTCATAATATTGTGAACTTTTGAAATGGAAATGTGCTGCTATGTCTCTGTAAGCTGCATCACAGTTTCATCTCAGGAACAGGAAGCTCTTCCTTTAGGCAGAAAATTCCACCAGAATGACAAAAACAATAGGCAATTTCAGTATACTAGAGTACTAAAATGAAGATGTGAGAGCCCCTAAACTCCCTCCCTCTTTAAGACTAAACAAAAATTCATGTTAAAAGTAGTCACTTTGGAAATTAGGAAGCAAAAATGTGAACTTGCTTTTGACCATCTTTGTGCTAAAGGCATGGGTTCTAATTCAGTACAAACTGAAGCTTGTTCTTCTTTTTTTTTTTATTTCTCAGAAAATGTTTCCCTTATTTTTGCCAGTTGATATAAGCCTGTTTATATAAGTGATTCTATATCACTTTCTGCCTTCAGCTGGAAGTCCTTGCTATTCTTACAATAACAGATTGCTTTGTTTAGTTTATGCACATTTATCTATTTGATCTATGCTCCCAGCAGGCTCTTACCCACCATTTTCTAAAAGACAGTGAATTTCATGCATGTGGCTTAGTCATTAGCCAAAAAGCAGAACTGACATTCAGTGCCACCACTTAACTCAAAGAGCAGTGGTCAGGATGTCAGATGCCTCACAAACCTTTCTCCACCCAGCTGCAAATTACATGATGTTACTGCTACTCTACAATAGATTCAGTAATGTTATTCTGACCTAGTATTTTTAAGTATATTATAATTAACGCTGCTGACATTTTTAATTCAGCTGTGCCCATAAGAAAACAACTTTATGCAGCTGTAAAACTTTGCTAAAAAGGGATGGAAGCATCTTGCAAGAAATAAAAGGGTCCACTTCTATTCCAAAACTTTTTTTCCTTGTCTTTTCCAGAAGCCTCCTATGCATATGGCTCTCCCAAATGTAGCATGTAAAAAGTTCCTGGACCAAAACATCTAGTTATAAATACAGAGAAACACAAGATGTGTTACAACACACAATCATCCCATTTGTTATGCTCTTAAGGGCTGAAAATATTTATACTTTGTCTTCACTTTTGATTTTTCATTTTAAGACTTTACTATCTCTTTAGAAAGCTTGTGATATTAGAATAGCCAAGCTACTGCAAAGTTGCAGTGATTTTACCAGGGTTTTTCCTTCCTCTTTTGGACTTTACCAAATACAGTGACAGGAATTACTGTAGGGTGTTTTTTTAAAAGCTACTAAATATCTTGTCTTGGAAATGCAACAATGAGACAGTGTTGGACTGCTGAGTAATGACAGCATTTTGAACAGAGAAGCTGCTGAATGGGGAAGCAGGGGATTTGGGTGGTGCCAAAGGACGTGCAACAAATGTACAGAAAATGAGAGCTGGAGAAACTCCAGTGTAAGCACACCCCTAAAGGAAAACATCCTCTGGGCATGGGCTGGGATATACACAGAACGAGCTAATAAAGGAGCGTAATGTTTCTAAATCATTGACATCTCAGCTGAATACTACTGGTACCTTTGCAGTATTAGATGGTAACATCAGGAATTACTGGGGACATGGAAAACTCTTTGCATAGAAGGACAGAATAGGATTCCTCTATCTCAAAGAAGATCCGAATATTAAAAAAAACTCTGCACTAGATGTTTATCAGTCAAATATAACAGTTCTCTGCTACAAGCTCATGTTACCAATGCAAAAATCCCTGCTGCTGGTGATACCTAATTGTAAACACACACAGCAACACCATTTATTTTTCATCCCACTGGTGTCTGGAAGGAAGCTCTTTCCCCTCCCTAGCATAGCCCTAGGAAGGGAGAAAGATACCCACACATTCTTCTTGGGAAGAGTACTTCCTAAGCAATGAATTGCAAGGTGTTTGTTTTCTGTCACAGTTGTCTGTTTATTCATGTGACACAAGATGCTACTGTGTGGGTTGTCCTAAATGAGTACTAGAATAGTCAGAATCCCAGTCCATGGAGATGGATATAACATGCAAACTACTGTAAAGGGCAAGCTACAACTTCAGGGCTGTCCCAGAGACACTCAAGGCAGAAGGGAAGCAACTGTACCTAACATTCTGTACAAAAGGAAGGATGGAGAAACATCATATGCAGACACTGCATGGGATTTGATAGGCTGTCCTTGAAACGGTATTGAACTAAAGAAAGCTAAAGTTCTCTTATTGACAGGAAATGACTCTTAAGATTTGTTTTGGAAGTCAAATGATATTGACAATTAGGAAACTAAAAATCTGTCAGTTTTACAGAGGCTGTTTCATGAGAGGAAAATTTTAGTAGATAAATATGACTTGTATAGAGTTAGACAGAGCTAATAAATAGACCTCTCCTGTACTGTATGACCTGATACTGTAGTGTTGCCAGTGGAATCCTTGGCCAAGTAAAGGTGTGAAATTGAAATAAAATCTCTGCTCTTAAAGTACATTTCATTAAGGAATATACTGCTTTGGGAAATTGGGGAGCTTGTAACCAGAAGGCAGGCATAGAGTCAAAATCTCCCCTAAAACTCCAGGAAAATAGGAAGACATTGAAGAGTAACATGGTTGTACATTGATACAAGTAGTAGTTGCTAATATGAAACTGTAGCATGCCAAAATAATACCTTTTTTTAAAATGCAGATACATAGTTTCTTTGTTGCAAAGGATATAGCCTACCTTTTATGCGGTATTGGCACTAGAAAGAAAAGATTAGTCAGAGTAAAGACATTTCACTTGGGATCATGTACTTTTTGTGCAGTCCTTTGCACGTAGATCCACAAGATGACTGTTTTAGTAAAGGAAACAAGAAGGTTCTAATAAATACTGCATTACTTACTGTCACACAAACTGTCTTTCCCATTTAGTGAAAAGCATCTGTATGAAACTTCTTTGTTTCCGAGGACTGTCTTAGTAGGATATAATGAAATGAGAAAGATAATCACATGCCAAAATCCACAGAAATAAGTTCCCATTAGCTCAAAGTGCAGATGCCTTTGAAAAGATAAATTTGAGTCCCCCAAATTTGGGGAGAAGGGAGAACACTCAGTTCTAACCTCACACAACAAATAGTAGAAATTATTAAAAAATAACAGTACAAGCCAAATGAGGACAGGAATCCCCTGGAAACATCCAGGACTCTGTGAAGGAAGTGAACAAGGGAACAGAAAGGCATGGCCAGTATTTTAATTTTGGCCCTCTTGCTCAGAAACCACCAAGGATGTCTGTAGAAGAGCACTGAGTCTTGCTAGCCGTCTTCCTTAGAAGACTGTGTTAAGAATGACCAAACAATGACTGCTGCCAAACATTTTGAGAGTTATGTTTTGAGAAGGGATGGCCTCATTTCCTCCTGCTCACAGCCAAGATGTACTCCATCCAGAAAAAACAGAGCAATGCACCTACAAACTTAGGTCTGAAAGCCAGAAATTCCATGCTTGTGATGTGCTTTAGGGTAAAGCTTTTATGACTGTGATCAAAAGTGCCTGAAATATTACCTGCAGAAGAAATCATGTATGAAGTTTATGAGAACAGGAAGAGGCTAATAATAGATAAAGCTCCAACTCAGACAAGACTAAATGGAAGAACAACTCCAAGTGCTACTGCTGTAAATACCACCCCCTCCAAGTACTGTAGGTTATACCTACATGCAAGCACCAAGTACCTACAAAAACCACGGAGGATGTTATATTTCATACTGCTAGGTCAGCACTACCTACTCTCACTTTGGCACAGTCTAATCATTCATGATTTTATCCTGAGGTGAAAGTTTAATAAAAAGATAAAAATTCACACTGTACTTAAATGGTGAAACATATTGCCAAAATATTATGAAAAACCATGAATTTAACAGTTCTAGAGAGACCTGATGACTACATGCATATAAACGGAAGAATATCATTGTTTTCAAAAATCAAGAACAGAACTTTTTTTCCTCCAATAACTTCTTACATGAGAAACTGGCTTCATATTTACAAAGCACTCTATGACCAAAATGAGACCCACTGACATCTGTGCAAGATCATCACACCTTTCTCTGCAGCCCCATTACGGCCTGCTGGCAGAACAAGTTAAATATATGTTGGGAACAATCCAGTCTACAAGACAGTCCAGGAGAAAAGAGGAGTTCAACACTCTGCTAATTCTCCTTTTCCAGCTTTTCAGAGCAGAGCAAATATTTTGCTGGGAAGATTCTATTAGTCTTACCTTCAAGCCACAGAAGCAACAGAATGCTAAGCAAAGTTTTAGCTTGATGAAAGTAAAAGCAGATCAGAATCATGCCAGAAAGTAAAATTACTGGATGCAATGAACTCAATGGCAAGGCTATACACAGGGAGAAAAAAAAAAAAAAAAAGGAAAGAGAAAAAAGTTGCCTGGAATATGTCAAAAGTTGTCATGTTCACAAAAGATGAAAGTGAAAAACAACCAAAATGTATTCCAAAATTCTTTGGTGAGAGATTGCAACTGGCATCATCATGAGGCTCTAGAAGCCATTAAGCACAAGGTTGTCTAAAATTAGAAGAAATGCTACAGGTATACTAATTCTCTGTTGAAATGCTACAAAGTAATTTGCCACTCAAACCAGATCCTTCTGAAGAACAGAATTCCAACAGTTTATTTTCAAAGAAACATTTTGCTGTTCTTTATGCCTTAATTGCAAAATATTTTGATTTCGAATGCTGTCCTAACAGTCAAGACCTTACAAGAGATCAGTTAAAAAGCCTGCACATTTCCTTTTTTCCACTTACAGATTAAAATTCTATATAGTTTTCAGAGAAGAAAAAACTAGGAAAAATAACTGTGAAACTAGTGCTTTGTTACATCTTTTAATATAATTTTATGTTACAAAATAATCACGTCTAACTAAATGAAGATACTAATAAAATCCCTAAATAGATATATGTATACAAATATATGCTTATTTAGGGGAGGAAAAAACATCTAGATGTGCTGAAAGAAAACCTAAGGGAGCTGTTATACTGGTGAAGAAGTAACCAGAAATGTCTGAAATAAATCCAGACATTCTAGTAGTCTCAATCAAGACACCACCACAGATCTGAAGGAGAGACAGAGTCCCAAAAAACTTCCAGGAACTGAACTTTCTTGGCTCATATGACCATGGATTACTTGACAAGTTTCTGGCCTCCACTAAGCTAAATCTGATTTTTGAAGAGACTTGGATGCCACAGACATCCACTGAAATTAAGAAAAATAATTCCAATAAAAGCCTTCTTAAAAACCACAACAAGATTATTAAATGTATCAAGGGATCAACCTTGTGTTGGCAAGCAGACTGCAACTTCTGATGCCAAGGTCTAACATTTTGTATGTTCTGTCACAGAAAATAAATATTTCCCCATTCTCTATTTCTTTTCTTTATTAAAAAGTGATGCTATCTTGCAGCTGGCAATCTCAGCATGTAAATATTTGTCAACAAAAGAGAACTCACATTTGTAACATTTGCATTCAATATCATGCATCTGAATAATTGCAAATGTAAATATATAAAATAAATGTAAATAAATACATTCTTTTTGAGAAACATAAGGAAAGGGTTAAGTCTCAAATTTGTATGTGCTGAGTGACTACACACTTCAGTGAGGAGCAAATCTGGTAAACAATTTCAAAGCTGACATACTTTGCCTTTTAAGAGACTGCACCAGACCCAGTAGAGCTGCTTTAAAAAGGGTTCCTAGTCAGCCTGATAGTCTGTGCCTGCATTGGGAAATTATTTCAGAGAACTCTGCCGTGCCTGTGTAACTGCATCAGCTACTCAGGCTTGCTCTGGTCATATTCTGATTGGAATGGTGTTTCCTTCTAGGAATGGCAATATATAAACAGTCACCTAACAACGTCCAAAGTCTTCAGCATAGAAGTACTTGGCAATTATACCTCCCTTCTCTGAATGCTGAGTTTACACAAGAATCTAAAACTCCTGGGTGTTCTCTATACAATGTAAAAAGTTGATTTTGGATTCTTAGAGGAAATTTCCATTGAGCTTTCCCATATTTATTCTTGTTGGATGAAAGAACTGTTGTATTTCAGAAATCTATTTACAGAAATAGATTCTTTCTTGGTAAGTAATCAAAAGCTGTCAGATCTACATACATGCCTTGTGCAACTGAAGAATTTTTTCTTTAGGAATTTAAATGATGGAGAGAAGCTCTGAACCAAGAAGTGATCTAACAGAGATTCTGAGATAATGCTTTTAATGACTGCATGAACATTACAATAGAAGCAGAACCTCACTATATTCCTAGCATAAGTAACCTTCTATCTATACAGGTCCAAATTCCTTCTCTGACCAACTCTCTGAAGGATTCTTTCTACCCTCATCCCCCTCAACAGTCAGGAAGAAGACCATACAGACTGGTCTTCTAAATTATGTTTACATAACAATGCAGTGCAGGTAGGTGCATGTTACAGATCTGCTATCAGACCTGTAGTGTTTACTTCTATAACAATACTCTTCATTAAACTGGTGGATTTAAAGCTGAATATTCAGAGTAAGTAATGCAATCTTGACTTGAGTCTCAATAGTTGACTATTATAGAAAAATGTCAATTGTACAGATGAGCTTCAAACCAGTGAGTCAAGTTACTTTGCAGCTGGTTCACTTGAGAAATGATGCTTAATCAGATGGTCAGCTGGTCAGCCACGAATGTTTATTCTAAAATTGCAAACTATTGCTTCAGGATGAAAATGTTTTCCTGAGCCAGAGTCCTTCTGTGACTGTAAGCACATCATGTGAGCCCATAAAGTCTTCTAAAAACACATAAGGGAGTCACAGAAGATGATCTCATTTAATGATTCCATGAGAAACCTACTTTTTCAACTCTAAATTAATTTTGCTGTTCCTTGCCTCAAGAGATAGCTTGCAAGCCAGGCACTTCAAACTCATTTCACAAATTAAAGAAGTATAACTGAATATTGGAAAACATCCTTACAGACATAAACTAAATGACACCGCTTTACAAACTTTTTTGTAGATAAATATGATCTGCAGCAAATGAGTAATTTTAAACTCATTTACCTCCAAGTCTGTTTCTAACGGGATCTGTATTAAACTATGAAATAGCAAACAGTGGGAAGAGGCAATATTAAAAAATATTCTGAAATAAAGAACCATTGTGAAATAAAAACAGTCCCTTGGTGTAAAGACAGCACGTTCATATAAGTCAGCATAAAGCAGATACAGACAGTTCTTACAGTGAGAATACTATTTTTTAAGGTATGATCAGATTATACCTTGTTCCTTGATCGCAACTTCTTGAAAAAAAAATCCATCAAAATTGTAAGATGATATAGCCTGGACTAAATCTTACATCTTTTACTCCTTTTCTCCTGCAGAATATTAAATTTGATGTTTGTATTTTCTTCTCCATCCATCTCATGAAGGATACTGTTTATGAGGTATGCTGGTATATAAAGCTTAATGCTAACAAAGGGATGGTCAAGAATGCAATTTTAAACTAAATTATATTGGTTGTTTTGCATAGTTGGTTGGAATAATCTAGAAAATCTTTTGCTCAGGGAAAAAAATGTATCTCTAACAGCACAGTGGAAGACTGCATTGTGGGTATTTTCTTAAGCAGGAAAGAGTCTGCTTAAAGATCATAGAACCACAGAATAGTTTGGATTGTAAGGGACCTTAAAGATCATTTCTTTCCAACCCTGCTACAAAGGAGATGTTGAGGTGCTAGAACACATCCAGAGAAGGGCAAAAGAGGTGATGAAGGCTCTGGAGCACAAGTCGTGGGAGGAGTGGCTGAGGGAATTGGGGTTGTTCAGCCCTGAGGAGGCTCAGGGTAACCTTATCACCCTGCCTTATCAACTGCCTGAAAGGAGGTTGTAGCCAGGCAGGGGTTGCACTCTTCTGGCAGGCAATGAATGACAGGATATGAGGAAATAGTCTCCAGCTCTGCCAGGGAGTTTCAGGTTGGACATCAAGAAGAATTCTTCACTGAAAAGGTGGTTAAGCATTGCAACAGGCAGTCCAGGGAGGGGGTGGAGTCACCATCCCTGGAAGTGTTCAAGAAACGTGCTATGGTTTAGCTGACATGGTGGTTTTCAGTCAAAAATTGTGCTCAATGACCTTGGAGGTCTTTTGAAAACTTAACAATTCCATGACTCTAATTAAACTGGGTGGTTTTCTCCACAGATGCTTCACACATCTGGGAGAAAGGGAAAAGTAGATGCATGGGCAGAGGTACTCCTTGTGAAATATTTTATATGCAAAGAATATCAAAATGAGGAGTAATGAGACCAGTGTAAGCAAAGACCTAATTTCCAGACACATTTAGCACTTCCTGGAAGGCCAATAAAATCACCATGGTGGCAAATACAGGGGGCAGAAAAAGGAGATGAGTTCTTTTACTAAGGGAGGCACCTAAAAGCCACAGATCATTACATAGGTTTAAATAATGATTCTTGAGATATTTTTGAACTTTTTAATATGCACAGAAGTGGGAATTCTTGTTTTCTGCAGTCGACCAGATGGTCCTGACTCATTATATCAGTCACAAGGCCAAAATGATTCTCACATTAAGGACAAAACCTTGAAGCCATAAATCTCTCTGAAATATCTCCTGCTGAGGAATCTGTAAGCAGTCATTTGTTCCCTTACATCTTGCAAGCTTCTTACTTTTGATCAATGCCTTCACTGTAAAAAACCTATTTCTGTTAACAGCTACAGCTTATTTATCTCTTTCTTTGCCAGAAAATTCTGCAGAAGGCTCCAAGGTGTTGTTCCAGTTTGCACATGAAGGCAGTGACATACACAATGTTCTCAAACAGCAACTCACACTCGGTGAGTTGATGTTCAAGAGGCAGAGTGAAACAGAAGTGTCCATCCTTCTTTCATACCACTTCCTCATCATTTTATAAATACAGATATTGCACACAGAATAAAAACACTCCAGTAACCAACCTATGAAACAAGAAATCATTAAGCAGTGAAAGAGGCACTTTGATGATTTGTGATAATTTTTAAGATATCAGTAGATACATATATAATGCATTCTTAGTTTGTACACATATTGTTTGAACACATTTATATATGTGTGTGTGTGTATGTATAAAATACCAATTACATGAATATTTATATAGGAAAAAGTCTATGCTTTTCAAGTTTCTAAAACAAAACTAAAGTTCCATTCTTCTCCTGTCTTCTTCTAATATGCAGCTAGGATTCTAAAACAATGTAATAGTAACACTATACAGTATAATACAGTACATATACTATATAGTTTAATAGTTATAATCAGTCAATAAGATTAAAAATCTACTCATGTTTTAATGCAAATCAACCAACCCTTTGCCTTCTTAATGCAGATAAGAAATGCACAAATTATTGCTTAATGTAGACCAAAAGTGTAGCTTGGATGATCTCAATTACTGCAGTTTTGGCTTACATGCAGCTGTTAGAAAACCCCTACAGAAATCTGCCAAGAGGAAAATAAGATTCAATTACTTTTATTTGAAGTATAAACTCACATACCTTGGCCTCCGGAATGCCAAACCATATTGTTGGCAAGCCAGCCCCACAGTGGGAGTATAAACAATAGGCATGAACTTTTCAATGTCAGAAGCCAGCACTTTATAGAACAGCTTTTCATTTCGGTCCTGAAGACTCATTAGCAGCATGTATCTGTGGAGAATTACATAAAATTAGACAGACATCAAGGGAACATATAAAGTAGATTTAGAAAGAGATTTGGTGTTTGGATAGTTAAAATTATGTTTGTTCTGTAATAACCTCTGTCCTATTGAAAGTATTCAAATTCCTCCTAGTCTTAACAGCACAAATGGTTCAGACACAAAGTATAACAAACTGGTTGACACAGAGAACCTGAAGCCATCACAAAATTGTCAAACTGTACATACTCAGGAAGATAATCCCTCTCAGGTATAGAACACTGTGCTGCAATTGAGGATTTAGTCTGTCAGAACCTTATCTGTGTACATCAGTTGTTCCACTTGAAATGAGACCAGTATTAAATATAACTTAAACAAGCTTACTCACTTGCCCAAAGAAAACAGAACTAAAAACATTAAGCTTTGCATGCTCTTTCCTAGATAGAAATTGATGTTAAATCCAGAATAATACTTCAAATAAATACTGAATAACAAAGCTTTTGAAAACAAAGCAGACACACATGGTCTCTCATCCCCTAAGTCTATGTTTGACTTGAAACCTGCAATGTTATATCTCCTAACTAAAAGCAATTTTGAGGAAGTTCTATATTTATTTAAAAAGAAAACCAATGAGAAAAAAGAACCATACAAATAAGACTGAAAGAAAGCTCATGTTTAGCTTGAACTACTTTTTACTACCATTACACTCACATTGAATAATTACATTACTGTTTCTAGATACCAATCAGGAAGCCAAACTCCATGGCAGAGTGTGACAAATTATATCAGTCTGTGAGAGACTTCAAGTTATACCTGTTCACACAGGTATGATTGTCACTTTGTGAACACTTAAAATTTAGAAATTTAGTGATCTTACACCTTACCTGTCTATTCACTAGTTTTAGCAACGTTAAGTATTCCTGTAAAAAATAAGTAGTCTTATATACCAATAGGCTTATATAAAATCTTTAACTTACGTATACAATTTATGTAGGGTTGTTAATTTGCAATGGATTACTAATTACTTACACTCAAAAAGTTTAATATGCCCACCATTTTATTACACAAGTGTTGAGGATACGTATAAAACACATTCCTTCCAAAAGCCTAGAGATTTGTGTACTTAACTATTATTAATATGAACTTTCCTTCTGCATACTTAGGCATCACATGCCTCAATAAAATCCAACTCATTCTTTAGGAAGACACAAACATAGTCAAGTAACCAAAGAGCAGCTTAGTAAATCTGAATACATTCCATTCAAGTTTAGCTTGCCTATCTCAGTCTATCAGGGAAGCACTCCTTTTGGGATCTGTTCTGTAAACCTTTAATCAGCACTATAAGCAGGCAAGTGAAGCCAGTTTGGCAGTTGGTGACTGTAATGAGGTGACAGAAGTGAGACAAAACAATATCCCTGCCCTTGTGTCATGAAGGGTATTTTAGACCCCAAACAGATAAAGATCTAGAAACCAAAAAGTTGCAGTTTCTCTGAATACCATCACCATGAGGCAGCTGGAACCACCTTCCATCACACACATTAGGTTTGAATGTTCTCCAAGGTTAAATTACATCCTGCTCTTGTAATTCTCAGCTACAAATATACATACATACACACTAATTTTCTTTCATATTATTACGTTTCCCTAGAGCCTTTCATTTTCCCAGTATTTCATTATGATATAGCATATATTGCAATGTCCTTGAATTCTCAGGGCATTTTCTTTATTAAATCCTTTCTCCTGAGGATGGACTATCCCAACATTTATCCTGAAATACAAGTTCTTGCACATGTAGTTGTAAATACACATGAAGACTTTCCTTTTGTTTCTGGAGAACATTTAAAGTGATGTTAGAGAACATCATGCATATTTTTGGCCTCCACTCTGTACTGGACATTTCAACACCATGTGAGCCACAGCACCATTCCTAAGCAGTTGCTGGGCTTTTTTTTTTTTTTGTTTTTTTTTAATCAATTTCATTTAAAATGAGGAGTGGCTTAAGAGTACAAAATACCTTTTCATCATCATTTCTTATTACTCAGATCAAGTCCAGATTTTAAACAGGGTAAAGAAATCTTTCACAAAAGAAACTAAAAGCTTAGCAAAAGGCTTCCTCAGGGCTTCAAAGGAAAAACCTGCAGTTTTAACCATTTGTTAAAACTCTCCATTTCTACTGTAGTATAGTGTTAAACTGGGGGTTTATGTTCTTCTTTGTTTTCATCATGCCACTTTTATATTCATGATATACTAAAGAACTTGCAAAAGGACTAACTGTATACTACTTATATTTTCAAAT
Source organism: Melospiza georgiana (assembly GCF_028018845.1). NCBI lineage: Eukaryota > Metazoa > Chordata > Aves > Passeriformes > Passerellidae > Melospiza > Melospiza georgiana. Next base: position 103,982,252 of record NC_080432.1, on the reverse strand, counting down.
ATTACATATTTGAAAATATAAGTATAAGAAATACTATTATAAAGTGAAAAACATTTCTAGGGAAGTGCAATTTTTATCAGGCTTTTTCAATGGCAGGTATATCTTCCTTCTCAGCATTGCAATTTGCTTAGTTAAGGGCATCAAATTTCTCAAAAATTCCTTCTAAAGGGAAAACCAAAAATGCTTCATAGTCAATGTAGGGTTGTTTATAATGCATTAGACAACAAGTATGCATCTTTTAGCAACACCCAAGTATCTACACAACTAAAAGCATGAAGTGCCTTTCAGCATTGTATTTAAAAATATATTTAAAATTCAGTATTTAATGGAATCTTTTACTGAAGCCCATATTTAATCGAAAACATAATGAAAACAAATAATAAAACAATGAAGACAATCACTTGTGCTATAAAAAGGGAGAAAAGTATTGTCTGTCCTCAGACAAGGAGTCTTGAATGAAGATTTCAGAGAAAAGTTTCATAGGACAAAAACCAAGGTCTGGCAAGTCAGACAGAGGAAACTGCCAAGCATTCAAATTTCAGCATGTCACTCTTCTCCCCTGGCCTTTACTTCACCTAAGAATGTTTCATACCATGGAGGGAATGAAATACAGTAGCAACAAAAGGATGGAACCCACATATCATCCAAAATCCAAAAGAAAACTGATATAAATATCAAAAAGTTACTGATGATTCTTAGGATAACTGGCCCAACTATGACTGGCATACACTTTACAAGGCCAAATGGAGAGGTGAAAATAGAACAAATCCCACTTTTGTTTTACTCTTATCTTGAAAAATATGAGAGTAAACAAAGAAGGTGGGAGGAAAGGCTATTATTTTTAACCTGTGGAAGACATTTAGCTCTATTACTCTGCTTCATCAGTATTTATATAAAATTAATTAAAAAGAGAGAACTTTAAGAAAAAAAACAAAATAAGGCCATCTTCTCTGGAAAAGCAATTTGATGGCCCCTCTCTAATGTTAACACATCCAGCATAATGTTTTACAGTGTGACTCTTTGAAGAAAGAAAAGCTCAGGCAGATGATGTCACTGTGCCAGGAGCAACAAATTTAGTATCAATACAAAGCAAGAAGAAAGACAATTAAGAACATACAGGGGAGAAGAAAAAAAAAACTTGCAGAATCCATCACAGCTTTTCTAAATTATGCTGGAGGAATAGAATTTTTTCCTCTTACTGGTGTCGTTTTTGCCAAGCATCCCAGGCAATTGACTTGCTGCTGTTCCACATTCATTTTGTATATGAACTCTTGGTATTTCAGAGTACAACAGTTTCATGCTACAAGTCCACAACGGCATTTCAGCAGTGCCAAAACATGTCAAGCCATGGCACTAGCTAGCAACTTAGCTTTATGAATTTACACACACCCTCTTTCCAAGCAAAACCAGGCCCATCTTGCCAGTGTAAAATGCTGCCATACGCAGCATTAATGTTTCATCAGATGATTCCTTTCTGTCTAAGGTATTTAACAGCTTCCACCCCTGCAATATCTAAACACCTGTACTTAATCTTTGGTATTTGGACATAAAACACACAAGTACACACCTACTGCCAAGCTCCAGAAGGAAGACAACAGCCTCCCTTCACCTCTTTTCAATAACTGTTTCTATGGGAGCAAAGACTATGCCAGATGCATACTGCAAGAAGCATGGGAGTTTTCCTGAATTTAGGACATCTGTACTCAGTAGAAGACAATAACTGCATGCTCTTGTGCAAGACTGCCCTTGAGCACCTGCCTTTACAGGGAGCCCCTGAGATTTCAAGTTCCAGTTAAAACAGCCAAAGCTTCTAACATTCTTCATCAGTGAAGAGATTCAAGGAATAATTGTGTCAGGATCACATTCACTCTTCTTTAAAATTCTTTGATAAGATTATAAATATAGGAGACCAGAGTTCACATACTGCCTTGAGGACTGAGCTCACCACATGTAATGCACATGTTCTGCAAGCAGGCTCTTTACTGACATACTCCAATGAAATTGTCAGACATTTGACTTACAAACACCCCTGCAAGTCACATTTTGCACATGCAGATTTTTGTACTCTCAATTCACAGACAAATTTTATCTACAAAGGAGCCCAAGATGTCAATGTTTACAATCTTAAAAGGAATTATCTTCTTCATGCAAATGTTACCAAGTCTTTTCATCAGTGGTCTCAAATGCAGACTTCTGCATGTAACACAGTGTTATTTTGCTAAAAAAATAGAGAAAACATCACAGCTGTATAAAGCCCCAGTAATACATGAGGATAATATTTTTTTATCAAAACATAGCATGACATGAATAGTCAGTTGAGATCTGCTGGGTGTTCAGACAGAGTATAAATATGATTTCTTAAAGAAAAAATTCCGCTTGGGGGGTACTTGTGGACTTATATAATTTAATATTCTTAAGGGATGACCTAACTTAATTTGCGCAATTTGCCTCAATCCAAGATTATCCCTGAGAATTTGTTTCTTAACTACTATGGACGTGAGTTATGAAAGCATACACTAGCTGAGGTTGGAAAAGAGATTGCCTCATCTGATCCCCTCCTCAAAGCAGAGACAACTAGAGCAGTTTGCCCAGGACCATGCTCAGTCAGGTTTGGAATCACTCCCATGGATGGAGATCCCACCAAAGCTTCTCCAGCATTACAAATGGGGCCACAACGTTTATTCACACTGTAAGGGGAAGGAGAAGATTCAAATATTTGAACAATTACAAAATTACAGCCGAGAAAATAGCACAGACACACATCACAGAAAAAAAACTGAAAAATAAACACAGCTATTCACTTTTTTTGGATGCCAATTACTAAAACCTTATTTGAAGTATTCTGACTAGTAGACACAGTGAGAAAAAAACCTAACTTGTAACAGCTTCAAGTTATTTCTGTGAATATTTCTCAGTTGAACTGCATCACTAAAACCGAATTAAGAAGAATAAATGTGTGCTGCAAAGCTGCACAGTACAATATAACCTTTATACTAAAGCAGGCATTATAATAAAACTGGCTTTATAGTACAAAATGGCAAGCTACAGTCGAATGTTCAAGACACATGGATGGAATAACTTAATGTTAGCGCTTCTGTTTTACAGATGTCTGGTCACAGGAGCAGGAAACAAATTTCTTCCTGACCCACCTAAGTATTTGGGAAAGAGAAAATGCCAAAGAAAACTCACAGGTGGGAAATAATGACACCAAGTTTTTGTTTAATTAAGTCTTTGCAGATCTTAAGGTTAACAGAGGCAGTTTGGGAAGAATATTCTCTGAAGCAAATGTTTGTGGTTACATTTATTTATAACCACATTATATTTCTTTATAGTTTTGTATTATTTTTGTCTATCATACATGGATTAGTTACATTTTAGAAAAATATTTCCTTCCCCACCCCCAAGACAGACAGGTTTATCTTTCCTTATTTTTTGACACAACGAAGATAGCTGCAAAGTATTGCCACAATACTTGGAGACAGTTATTTTTGTTTCATTATTCCTAGTGCAATCAAAACTTCAGCATACAGTGTTTTACTGCAGTTCAAAAGGCACATCATTCAAAGTTTCAATACTCTGTCATTTAAAACTGATGGAATTAATTCTTTCTTCCTTCCTGAAGAAATTTTTCATTTTGGCAAAAAGCCACTTGAAAATCCAGAATTTTTTGCTAACAAAAGCAAAGAATTAAGACACTAAAATACTGCTATATTGAATAGCTAGATCTGTGACATTCCATCTGTGACGTTTTGAGAAGCAGGAGTGTTTTTCTGCTATGATCTGAAGTAGGAGCAAAATTGTTTCCTAGTTAAAAAACTATATATAACATATAACAATGGGGTAAGATCTTTTTCCCTATTTTCAAGCTACAGGTGAAGAGAAATTCTGGCAATTCAAGCTGAAACAAGCAGTTGGAACTGCTTTAAATGTCCTGAAACACATGAAACAACAAGCTGTATCATGAAGGGACTACCTCAATGCAGAGTTAAAGAGGAGATAGGGACAGAAGAACAGAGAAAGTTTTCTCCTATGGTAACATCAATGGTTGAATCAGGGGGCTTCATGAAAATTTACACTTTTCTATATGCAGGAACTCATAAATAGCCCAGCCTGGAAAGCTACTACTCTGTGATAATAACCAATAATGGCCTTCCTGAGAGCACTGGAGAATAGTTAAACTACAAAAGACACAATTGCAAGCTCTTCACTTGCAAGGAAGGCTGTCCTCATCCTATCCTGACTCTATAAAAAACAAAGATTGTGGCAACTTGAAATTATAAAAAAGCCTTGTCACCAACAGATGGGTACCTAGAGGCCATATATTACATACTGATAGGAAGACATTCCATGACAGAGAAGAGCAAGGCAGAGGGGGAAGAAATGACAAATTTTTGTTCTAGCACCTATAAAATACAATATTTTTTAGGAAAAAATTAAGTATTCATAAATACTTAAAGCCCTGTTGTCATCTTATTGCAGAAGTCCCACATCTTCTTGGTGATTTCTCATGGACAGCACTTCACAGCACTGACTCCTCCTTCCTCTCAGCACAGCCACCAAACTCCAACTCTCACCTCACCCAGCTAACCCACTCTTTTGTAGCACTCTTCTTATTGGACACAGCTGTGGCCCATTAAGGGCAGGCCTGTTCCTAATCTTTGTGATTGGTACAGCTGCAACTCCTCAGGTGTGAGATTGCCTTCTGCACTATTCTCTTACATTCTATCCCTCCACAAAGCCCTTTCCAGATTTTTTCCTTAAAAATACCCAAGCACAGCAATGCTATGTTACATATTAGTTTTATAACATTTTTCAAATGTACTATTTTTAATGCATATGTATCTATATGCATGTAAAGTGATTACTGACTTTTAGTTTCACATGTGTTCATTTGCTTCCAGTGACCTTTATCACCTGGTGATAATGACCAGTATCAATCATTTGGTTATCAAAGAAAATTCATGTGAACAGCTCTGGAAGATTAGAATTTTAAAGTAGGAGTTGATTTTTTTTGAATGTGAAAGTGGATTTTTTTGTGAAAGTGACTCATAAATTGGTGAGTAGGATAAAGTTTCATAGCCATACTTTACCTGTCTAGGTCACATGTCAGCCTTTCAAAATTCTGAAGAATTGTATAAACCTGAGCGTCTTGACCAAGAAAGCAAGGCGGCAATAATCCATGAATATTCAATTGTTGCCTCTCCTCCAAGGTAAAAGCCATGCCCTAAAAAAAACAAAAAGAAAAATAAAACTCATGTATAGATGTACATAAGAGATAATTATTCTGAGAAAACTTCTGCAGAAAATCATAGCCCGGGGAACATCAGCAACTTATAATCTATTTAAAATTAAACAGAATTTATAATGGTGCAATTATTTTGGGAAAAAGGTTTTATTGAGCCATAAAAGACCTGTACAAATACAATAACTCCATCTCAGCACAGAATTAGTTAACATCTCCTGAGTAGCCCAAGTGTAGCACCTGCAAAACTGCTAAATTACAGCTGAAGAAGAAAGCAGCCATATATTCACTCCACTCATTTTCAGCTTTTAATGAGGTCTGTCTGTCCAAATCATCTTCAGAAATTACCCAAGCTACTGTAAGAAAGATGGTGCATTTACAGCAGAAACATGAGTGTGGGTTTAGCATACCAGCATCGAGCACTCTGGCTGCTGAAGCTTTACTCTGCTGTGCTAACTACAGCCAGTTAGCTTGCTTACCTAGACAGGTTCTTCTTTGTTTCTGTTTTTTTCTCAGAAATAGTGTTTGATTCGTATGGAACAAAAATATATTACAAAATCTTCCTGTATCTTACTAGGCTACATGTCGTACACCATTTTTAATCGAAATTTTGAAGAGGTAATGTGACTGTGACTTGAAAAAAGTAGGAACAAAGCCCTAAAGCAACCCCATCACACTATCTGCTCTGTAATTACATTAATTAAGTTGTTACCTTAAGTGAAATGACGACTCAAGGAAAAGAAATATCTTATAATGAACCCTTTACAAAACATCAAACATTTCCAAAATGTGTTTCTCCTTCCCTAGACAGGAAATGAAGGGAAAGCAAGTTTAATAAAGATGAGCAACTGTTTTGCCGTAGCTCTCCACGTATGTGAGATTTCATTTTCAAATGTGTACACAAAGGCTGCATTTTTTTCCCTAATGAACTTTCTGTGGCCAGATAGGTCATGAATGTCTTCAGCTGCTATCCCATCTTGAAAAATCATGGAAGGAGTAAGAGTCAACACTCGTCACAAGTTTATTTAGTGTTGATCCCCCTTATCTCCACTAGACTTTTTTGGGCTTAAAAAAGCCACGTGTGCTCATGCACACTTCAGAATCAGTTCCAAGTGACTGGACTTCAGGGAGTTGCATAGTTTTAATGGATCTTCTCAAGCTAGTAGTAAAGTGACAATCCAGTTATTCTCTGCAATTCTCCTTTGCCCTGTTTCCATTAGTCAAATGGAATGAAAAAAATTTCTGAATGTCTGTGTTTGGCTTTACATTAGGAATAAAATATGGACTTTAATTACTAGAATAGGGTTTCCCCCCTTACTGGAATATACATCTTATTTTAAAACATACACATGTGTCACATATTGCCAAATGCCTTTTTCAAAGAGTACTTCATCTTGGAATAGTCTATTCTCCATGTATTACTACAGCTTTACAGTAAGTGTTAATTTCTTTGGTTACTACGAAAACACAGCACCCACCTACACCCCTAGGATTTATATGGTTAGAAAATCCTTTACTTGAATATTCCTCTTTGGCACAGATATTATTAATTCTTCAGATTTCCAAGATGAAATGTTAATTCTTTTCTTTCCCTCTCAGATCCCATATTTACTCAGAAGAAAAGAATTATCATTAAAATATATCACCTGATAATTTAGTAAGAGAAGGCCATTTTATGAAATAAGTGTATCCTATTCCATCTGCTTATAATAGGGAAGACTTCAACTATGTAGGACTTATGGTTTATGTCTAGATTTCTTGCACTAGCCTCGGATTTTCTTTTCTAGATAAAAATTCTTTTTTCCTGCTTGAAGTGTTGTTTCCCAGCCATCCAGCAGAGAGGGCTCTAGGTCCAGCTTGGTTTACACACTACTTTCCCTCTCAGAGAGGCATATTTTGTGCACACCTGGATGGGACAGACTTCTGTCATCTAGCATCCAAACTATTATCAACTATGTAGATATTTTTATTCTGTATCTTGTATTACAAACAAATTTTTCAAGAAGAACAACAGTATAACAATCTAAAAGCAGCATAAGGGCAAGAGACCACAACCATAAATATTAGCCTCTGCCAAATTAGTTTTGATTTATTCATTGCTTTATGCTTCATATACATCACAAAGATGAAAAGCATAGTTATTATCAACCTTCCCAGTTAAGAGTTTGCAATTCTTCAAGAGCTGTATTTCATATGTTTCATTATATGCTCTGGTTTGCTTTTGGCAAAACTAAGTTATTCTTCGGCCACCTTATTTACCTTCCTTTCTCTAAGGTCAAAACTTTGGTTAATTTACTTTTTTGCTCTTTACATGTAAATACCCTTTCATATGCTCAGATTTACACAGAAAGCTGATTTTTCAAGAAATTTAACTCATTGCAAATACATTTAATTTTGAATTTGTCTCTCCATTTATAATGTTGTGACGTTTTGCAATTGTAGCAGTGATTTCTATTACTGCACATCATTCAGTACTCTTTCATTATTTAATGTCTGTGGGTTTATCAACTCCACTCTTAACTGTCTGTCCTCTGCTCATAATCTCTAATCTCCCAAAGCCCCTCACCTACAATGTTGGTGTAGTGCAGTTACACATAGATCAATACCCTTCTTAGGCTGCAGTACTGAAAAAGCACAAAACAGAATAAACAGCACAGCATCATGTTGTATCAGACAGCTTTTTGCACTAGCTTTCAACTGAATTTTCAAGTGGTGCTTGAAAAGACAGAGAGCATATTCAAAATACTTCAAGAGCCATCTCAGCCTCTATTCACAGTGAACAGAGACAAGTTTCCTCTCTTAATATAAACTAGATTGCCCTGACACAGTTTTTCTTCAGATAGAATACCCAAAGCTCATATAATTGCTAGGTTTATATAAACCTCTCTAGAAAAAGAGAGTGTACTAAAGCAATATGTGCATCCTGTCCATGCACTAATGAGATTCAGCTTTACTAAAAGGGCAGCCAGTATTCATTGCAGGGATCCTTCTCCAATTTCTCCCAAGTCCTAGCCATCTTTTGTTCTAGTAAATCAAAACTTTCTTTTTAAAAACTCCAACTCATTTGGAAGGATAGCTCATCTCCTCCTGTTGGTGTGCCACAGAAGCATGTAGAAGCATGTAGAAGGAGGCTGGCTTAGAAGAGGAAACTAAGCCAACATCCAAGGTTCTCTATCTCAGTGACTCTTTCATCAGTCTCTGGAAGGGAAAAATCAAGGCTCATAAGACTTCAGGGGTTCAGGAGACAACCACCAACAGCAGTACTCAAGCTCAAGTACTTGCATGTATATTTGAGCTTCCTGTGTCTGTGAAAGGGGAAGGAAAAAATGAGGAGGAAGGTGAAAAGGTACAGCAAGAATGTCTGGAAGTACCATGACCTCTGAATTGCTGGTCTATAACATACTGCTAGAGGAAAATCAGAGTCTCCAGAGTATTTTGGGGATGGACAAGCAGGTTCATCACTGTCTCAAGAGTCCATAAAAAAGGAAAAAACGCTCTGTTAAAAAACTCATTCTGTATATCTAAATCATAAAAGCACAGTGAACAAATTCCAACGATACTGTGTAAAAAAGCACACAAGTCTGAGGGACTCAGCTATGCTCAACATCTGCTGCCACAGCCGGAAAGAGGAGAGATGGCACCTCGCCACTCCTTGCAGGCTCCCACCACAGCAGCTGGTATCCCTGAGCAGAGGCCAGGGAGTGCTCTGCCAGACAAAGCTCTGAGAAAACTCCACAGCTGCCTGCAATACTTGTCTGCTCCAGATCTGAATCATTTCTTTTTAACAAGTGGACTCCAGAACCCCACAATTCCATTCTTAAAAATTCCATTCTTCAAAACAAACGAACAAAAAAAGGACATGCAAACAAGATGAATGCTTTTGGCTGAAAGACTGAAAACATTCTTCAATTACTAGGGAAGAGTTTTTTCCCCAATACATCCCAAATAAAGAATCAGTGGCATCACTTCTAGTTGCCAGTCACACATCATCCCACGCTGCTCACACCACTTCATGCACAAGTCTCCAGGAGAAATTCAACTGCAGAACTAGATGCAGTCCTTAGGAAATCATGATCTTTGGTATGCATGACTGTTTGCAGGCAATTCTTTTGCTGGTCAAGCTTTAGCCTTCAGCAATTTTGACTTTTCTTACTACACTAGTACTGTTAGGGAGAAATCCAAGTCAAAATTGGTTTCTTTTACGGAAAACATCTTTGGCTGAGGAAGCAAAAAAAGGTATACATAGTCCTGCTAGGTATGAGCTACATAAAAACAGTTTCAGACACCTAATGTCATAAACATTTAGCATCAGAATATTAAAAAACCCACACAAACAAACCAACTAAAACTACAACTCTTCAAAATTTCATACATTCAAAGAAATTTTTATAAAACCTCTATAAAAATATAGAACATGTGGGTTTTCAAGCATTTAAAGGTACATTTAAGAGTTGAATGATCTGCAAATCCCTTTGAGATATTTGATATAATTTGTGTTTTTAAAAAAGTCACCTTATGAACAGGCAAAAATAAAGTTTTACAAGCATTTCCTCTCCGTTTTTCACTTTTATTCTCCAAACATGACTTCAGAAAAATCAGATAAATACTTCTAATACTTCATGTCCAACTCATGTCAAGGCAGAATACACCAGGAAATACTTAGAATAACTAATCTGAGCACAACACTCCATAATGAACTCATTCTGCTGAAAATAAATGTGGTTCATGGCAAGAAATTGGTGTTGGAGCAGTACATATGGCTAAAGATGTTTCTTCCGTTTTCTCTACCCATACTTGTCATGACTGCCAAAAAATATTACAAGCAGAGGCAGCTAATGCAGCTATTTGGGCCAACATCTCTTCTGCAACCACTGCCCTTAGACCACCATTCCCAGGATGTACCCCAGCATCTAAGAAAAGGGACTGATCTTTTAATGCTGCAAATTCACACACAGTTTTGTGTTAAGGTGGTTTCTTTTGGACCTGAAGAAAAAAACATTTCTGCAAAATGTCAGTTTGCATTAACTTAGAGATTCATGTTTCTTCTTAAAAATATTTGCTGTTAAGTCTACATAAAAAAGAAGGGCTTGAATAGCTGAACCTTGTTTCAATTAAAAAAAACCAAAATCCTCAGTATTAAAATTTTAGAGAAAAAAAAAATCCTTTCAAATGGTGTTTAAGAAGGCTAGGGAGAAAGACAACCAATACAAATTGATAAGAAGAAAAAATATGCTCAACAGCAGAAAGTTATGACAGTTCAAAGATGAACAGCACAGAGTTAAGATATGAAAACTGACTATGAAAATACAATTTTTCTGCTGCAACCATCTGGTAACACATACAGATGACAGCTTTGCTTTCAGGACCAAAGGACAACGATAACCATTTATAATGTACACTTTATTTGAAGTATCATTAGACTGCAAGTAGGAAAGTCACAATGCAACAGATCTGCTATCAAAATGTTATTTTTCCCCAAAACTATGCTCAGGTTCTCTTATCAGGCATTTCATGAGGCATATTGGTTAGTTCTGGATTATGCATCTCAGATTAAGGTTTAAAAATCAGTATACTGACTAGTGATTAACAGTCCATTAGATTCTCTGGCAGAGAAAAGGTAGTTTTCTTGCCTTTCTACAGTACCTAACACACAGATCTTGTACAGGTCTTGGCCTACAGCTGAAATCCCTGAATTAGCAATGAATCCTGCTAATTAAGTGCCTTCACTGGAGTTTGAAAAGCCAATCACTGACAGGCATCTACCCTGTTTAAGATGAGGAACGAGAAAAGCTAGAGAAGGAAGACTGGCCAAGTGTAAACAGCAGAATCCAACTGAGATACAGCACTTGTGCTCCTTTTGATAAGCCCCCATGCATAGGCATCCATCCATCAGGACCTGTCAGACTGTGAGGCATGCTGAAGGTAAATTAAAAACAATAAAATACAATAGCTGATGGGCACAGCTCTGAAAAGAAGAAAGAAAAGAAAAGAAGAAACTGTCCTAGTTTCAGCTATAAAATGCCAAAAGGCACAGGTTTTATGCACTTTTCTTTAAATACAGGTTTTTAACAAGTACTTTAAGTTGAAAAACTATATTGTAACATTTGGCATTTATATTTCAAAACCATTTTTCGAGATTTGTGGTAGATCTGCTGCAGTGTATTTAACACACAATTTTTTTCTCTAGAAACATCAAGTGACCTGAAGCCTACTCATAGCTCAATTCTAAGTCCATAGGATTTTCAAAAGCAAATGCAAAAAGTCAAGTCAACAGGGGAAACTGAAACAAAAGTCAAAACCAGCTTCCAACAAGATAAATACAGTAGCTAATACACACACCCATGGACTTAGGACTCAAAACAAATGCAGATGGCCAGAAGGAGATCAGACTTCTCTTGGCAAATTCATCAAGGGAATGTGTGGGCAGCTTGGCAGCCATGCCGTGAGCTGATACAGTGATTGCACACAAGCATGATTCAGACCAGCACAGTATAAATGACACATCACAACATTCTTATTTTTACAATCCTTTAAGCTAAGGTAAACAATTATCTGAACATAAGCAAGCAAACCAGTTTTAAGAAATTATTTCTATATATGCGTTTTATTATACACATACAGACTAAAATCTTTTTGCATTGCATAATCTCCCCTCACCCTAATTTTGAGAAGACTGTATTAAACAAACAGCAGGCAGTAACAAATAAACAGTAAAAGAAGTCACCAAGATAATGAAGTACAAAAATATATCGCATGCTGTGCTTTAATGTAGGATGATGGCTTGGGTCTAGTTAAAATTCTAAATTTAGTTATTCATATGCAATATAGGTACCTATCCATCTGTGATAATTATAGGATAAAGTTAAAGTTTACTCTAGAATAGGTACCTTGCAGTCACTAATCCAAATTGCTCCAATTACTATATTGACTTCAGACCAAATTCAGATTTACACACATAAGCACTTCCTGAGAACTGGGAAGTTCAAAGGTATTGGAACAATCAACATTGCTCATTATGGCAATAGTATCAAGTATAAATCCACTGCATAGCAGGCTATCACAGCACCAGGCAACAGCCAGGCACAACACTCCTCTGCATCTCAGGGACCACTAATTGCCTGTATGTGGCTGCTACATCAAGCCTCTACCGCCCTTTGGATTCCTCAATCCACATGTCCTGTTGAAAAACCACATTACTCTGAATTATTCATACTGTTTGGGATACTTAATCCCAAAGCAACTAGAAAAATTGCTAGAGCTGCATTTGTGCACTTTCAAATCAGAGCTGGCTGTCTGAAAATGTGGCTGTCTCCCTATTGCGGCTAAAATGAACACAGGCATGAGCAAACCGGGACCAATGGATGTGGCCATCTTTCATTAACAACAACGCCCTGATTCTGTTTGTTAGGGCAGCTAAATTAATAACAGGCTTAATAATTAATATCAGCTGTGGTCTGTGTGTCTCCTGACTCAATTCCCTAGCAGAGACATCCCACCAGTGAAGAGAGACCTGTCTCGGCTCTCTTGGTTGCCCCTAGCAGAGACCGAACAGCTGCCTAAAACACAGTTTAAACTACAGAGCCAGAGAAGCTGAGCAAATATTCTTATGCTGGGATTTGGGTTTTTTGTGGTTTGGTTTTGGGTTGTTTTTTTTTTTGTCCCTGGGTATTTCTGATCCATTTTTATTCTTTTATAACTCCTTTGGGATCTACTGACCCTCAGAGAATACTACTTGGGAAAGCTCTGCCTATGGGAACCAGCCACAAGAGCAGTTTACCACACCACTTACAAACTTGCTGAGTGTGTTCTTATGACAGATTTTAATTTTCAACATGGTTTACCTATGCTATAGATTAAAAACACTGGTTGTAGGCCCCTTCAGAGCTCTAGCCCCCTGGATGAAGCATGGTAACAAAAATAATTTTGTTAATTACCACCTTTGTCAATACTGTTTGTCTTCTAAAGATGCATCAATGTGTAGATTTATTTTTAGCTATTAAATTTATATAATAATGGCATAATAAATTATAATTTGAAAAATAGTTGGTTTTTTAAAATAAAGATGCAAAAATAAAAAGAAGTTTTACTAGACCATACCTGAAATTCTACTTAAAATAATAATTTATTTGTAGAGTAGATGCTAGGAGTCAGTTCCCTATATCTGTAATATGTAACTCCAATCAAAGGATGCTTGCAATGCTATCAGTGGAATAACTGACATGGAATCCTTATTTACAAAGGGAATTTAGATTAAAATAATGACAGCTGACATCAAATATATTGTTAACCAGAATTATGCCAAACAAAACACCAAATAATACCTCTCTAACTGTACAGTTTTACAAATAAAGCACAGTCGCCAGGCACGCAGTCTCCAACATACAATATTTACATTTGCAAAATCAGGTGTTATTTGAGTCAGGCATGATTTTCATGTAAGTAGGAGAGGAATTTCAGTAACTGCCAACAATTCCATCTGTCTGAAATAAGTACTTAACCAAATACAGGTTAGTAAGCCCTGAAATCCTGAGGGGATTTGATAAACCTGATATGCTTAACAGATTTTATTGTTGCCTTTCAGAGACTGAACAGATTATCAACTACTGTATTCTAGCCTTCTGATAGGACTAAGCAACTAATTTCATTTCACTGGCATGATAAACAATTAACAAAAATAAATATTTTAAATACCATAACACAGAGTTGTGTAGAGCAGAGAACAATCTCAACGCTGTGCTCTTGGCTTCTACTACTACTACAATGGTGCACACTGTCCCTGCTGTCCCACGTGGTGACAAGGGACACTGGCCAGCCTGGGGAACTACAGAGGTGTGACCCAAGGGCCGATGGCACTGTCGCGGTGAGCAGCACCAGGCACACAGATTATCAGGTCACTCATGGGTAGTGTAGTGTTTTACTGTGCCTAAAGAGATGTGTCTACTCAAAATTAGTCCTCTGGGCACCCTCCACAGACTGAGGGAAGTGGGACCTTAGGTGGTGCCCCTTTCTCTTTTTTAGGATTATAATGAACTATTTCAGACAAAATAAATTACATTAATGCTTTCCATTGTCATAGGTAATCCTATAATTATAGTATTTCTATTACCACAGCCTGGTAATGTGATCTGTAAGCCTTTCTATCACATACATTTATTGCATATATTGCACACCTATCAAGCATTTCCCATTCTACAGATGGAAACTTATTTTAATTATCTCAGTCTAAGGGGTGGTAGTACGTGTAAACATGAAAAAAGCCTACCCAAACTATTTATTTGGGAGCTTGTTACATCCAATCTTGGCATTTTTTCTCAGAACTGGGCAGTACTCTGAAACCAAATATAAAGCCAGATGAAAAATTTACAGTCTGAAATGTACCTGATCTATAAGCACATTGCTATCAAACAGATGGACAGGCATTCAATTTTTGCTGTAACCACAGGCATCCTACTTACAATACTCTCTTGAAAATACTTTTCTTCTTGCTGAAAAGTCACTGAAGATTCATGTTATCATGAACAAAATGACAAAAAAAAATTTGTCAACTTAAGAGTTTGAGTAAGCTCACTATTATTTTTCCATTTTGAATTCTTAAACATGCCATCTAGCCATCAATAGCCACAGTTATTAGAACCACAGGCTGAAACTATTACAGCATCTGAAATAGCAGCTATGGGATAGACGAGTACACATTGTCATATATCATACACCTTCCTGAAAATTGTAATCTAACCTGAACTTTGCTACAACTTTGTTTGGTTCCACCCCTTTAGATTAAGGCAGGAGGAAAATACAATGAAGGGCCAGATAGACTGAGAAGGCAAACTCTTTAAAACTCAACAGGGAAAAAAAGACACAACTACTCCAAAACTTTAGTGTGACCTCTAATTTTGTAACCTAAAATTGTTACTTAACCAGTTCTACAGAGACAGCAAAGTCATGCAAAGCCTTACAGAGTATGCAAAAAGTTAGCTGATTGAAGTAAGACATCTACTAAGAGCAGAACAATTCCATTTAAAACTGCTGCACCAGCTGCATTCATACAGCTCTGCTTTTGCCAAGATACAACCTGCATATCAATAGTATCTGCTTGCATAGAAAAGATTAGACTGAAAAAAAATTGCAGTAAAAGCTGTGATAAAATAGGGTATATCACTTCTCTTTTTATTTGACTGCTGTCCAAAAGAGCTTGACTCATCAAAGCAAACAGTAGACTGAAGGAAAGTGAGCATTATGGAAATAAAATCTGAGTGGTAGTTAAGGAAAACAGCCAATATAAAACCATCTGAATTTGCTATCAGGCACACAAGAGCTCTACCTGAAAGAAAATTCACGAAGGTGGAAAAATGACAAGAATCCCCTCCCAGGAGACCCAATGCATTTCAAGTTGCTACCGTTTTCAAAGCAAACCTAGGATTAGTTGCCCTTTTGTCTAACTGTGCCACATGCAGAAATTAGAGTCTAAAACAACACAAAAAGTAAAACTAGACAGAAAAAAATCCACCAAAAAACCACCAAAACAAAACAACAAACAACAAACCAAGAACCAAACCCTTATGTTAAAAAGAAATTTTCTATGTTGATGTTGAAAAATGTAACCTGACAGTAAACATTAAACACAAGTCTATTTGAATCTGAAGGAAATATTGCTCCTCTATTCTAACTTTTCACATTTCCTATAATCTAACTATGCAGGCCCATTATAAGCTTTTTCTAGCTACATAACAGAATAACTGCTCCCTTTCCTCAAAGAAAGTATGATGCCAGACCCATCACTTGTATAAAATAAGAGTATCTTGTTTAAACCTAATTAATCTGGAGTGAGCTTTAACCACTGTCCTTGGCGTAAGCTTGTTCTGGACACACTGAAATAGCAGACCTAGAAACACACCATCTACACAAGACAGTATGGAGCCACGAGGAACACAGAGGAGGAGAAAGTTTTGAGACATACTGGCAAAACACAGTATTTTCAGACTAATAGATAAGGCATTAAAAAAAAAAAAAAAAAAAAAAAGCATTTATGCAGTGAAGGCAGAGTAAAATAAAATTACAGATCTAAGGAAAGTATTTCTTAAGTCTGACATGGGGTCTTTAAGCTTGAGATACCTATTCACAACGTATTTTAGGCAGCAATAACAGATGTACTCCGGTTAAGAAAGATGAAGGATCATCAATTTTCACCAATTTTATAACCTTTGTAATGAACTACAAATTAAGTCTGTCCATTTCTTGAAACCTTTCAACAATCCAGAGTAATGTTAACATGTCAACCAGACCAGTAACACCAATATTAAGTCCCTGTCATGCAAAATTGAACAAAAAATCCACTAACAAAACCAACTCGGAAAGACATTTGAACTTTATTTGTTTATTAATTTCCACATTACAAACCAGCACATGAAACTTATTTTATTAGTTCCTAAAGTTCAAATAGCATATTCTTGTTACAGAAAATGGAAATATGCAAAAGACCACAGATACTAAGGGCTATATTAAGAAAAAAATCCTCTCCAACAAAGTCCTAACTGAAATCCATGTCCCAGTGGATCCACAGCTCTTGAACATGAAGCATCACTTCCAGCCCTGATCACCCAAGGGGAAATTTCCTATGGGGCACATTAACTTTCTGTGCATTGTTATGCAAATGGGGGAGGGGGTGCTGGTTGTGTCACATGGAAAGTGCAGACACTTTGCTGCTTTAATTAAATGAATTTTAGTGTTCACCAGGTACCTGGTGGTCAAAAGACAAGCTGATGAAGAAAACCATAGTACAGAAATATTAGTTCACCTAGCACAAGCAATATAGCCATAGCCATCACTAGGGTTTTGTTAGTTTTACTATTTCTACACATATTTGAGAGAGTGTATCTTATTTCCAGGCTCGCAGTAAGTAGATACACTTCAAATGCATTTGTAGCACACTATTACAGGAATTCCCATGTGAGAATGTCAAGGATCTGCACTGTCTTCTAGGACAAAAAATAGGGAGATAAGAAAAGAAATAGTAACAAGTAAACCCAGCACAGACAGATTTTGACACTAACACAAAATTTTCCATTTCTAGGTGTCATGCTTTTTCTCTAGAAGATTAAAGGATCACAATAAAATGGCTGAAAAGCTCATATAACAAAACACATACTTTTTTTTTCTGAACTCAAATGGCAAAACAAATGAAACCAACAGTATTTCAAAGAGCACAAAAATCTGTTCTTTAGTTTTAGTCAACTGAACTGCCTTTGGGGGCTTTAGACAGCTTATGGTAGGAACTTGAAATGGAAAAGTAGACCAAATTCATTGTGGTGGTTGAACCTTGGCTATTTATACTGTAGTGACCCTGCCAGATGCTAGTCAGACCATTTCATGAGCAGGCGTAGGAGCCTTCAGATATTCACAATCACTCCTGATGATTATGTACTGAGAGCTTAATGGCAAGCTTCACAACAAAACAAAATCCTTCATTTCACCACTGGTCTTGACTGCTTTGGCAAAGGTTACACTACTTGCTGTGTGAAGTGGGAGCGGCAACCTTCCAAACCAGGATGACTGGTTTCAAGAGGGACTAGTTGGACCCTCCTTCCCCAAAAGTGCTGGTCTCAAAAGTAGTTTCTGCTGTTGTACAGAAGCATCAGTTTTAAGTCTCTCAGCACAGCAAAGCAATCCTTGAAAGAAACAGATTTCTTTCACTAGTACTGGCATGCAAAATAAGACCATATGTCTAAGCTATAATATGCAAGATTTTCCAAAGACAGCTTATTTTTCTAGTAGGAAATGTAATTTACATAGACTGAACTTTAGGATTCATTTACAAGATTCATGAGAAAAACTGGCTTCCTTATAGTATAGAAAACCACTGCTCACAGGGAGCAAGCTTTAATACTGCTAAGTCACTAGCCTTACTGGGGACACCAACCCAATTTAGTTATGTTTATCTGCCTCTCACAGTGGCCAGGAGGAGTAGCTGACTTTTCTGGAAAAGAAGTAAGAACAGTAAAGGCACAGCAAGGAGCTGCTGCTGAAACAGCATGACAGTAAGCAGAGAAAGCAAGCCAAACCGGTGTGGCTGAGAGCACTGGGGATGGAAAAGTTAAGCAGAAGGCCCAAGCAGATGGGGAATGAAGAACCAGCAGAGCAAGTGGAACAGTAACAGGATTTATTTTCAACGAATAACTGAAAGAGAGCTCATAGGTAGGAGTCACGGACTAAATAGAGCAAGTCCAACCTGCGTAAGGAACACTAAGATCAGAGAACACACACGAATGCAAATGTGAAGGCTGAAGAAATGAAGCTCAGATGAAGACAAGAAGGAAAAAACAGGTGCTGCAAGTAATTGTGCCAGAAGAGCTTTGGACTGCTGCAATCTGCTTCACACACACTGCACACACAAAGAACCTTACTTTGCCGTCTGTTCCTAATTATGCCTGGATTGAAAGCTCAAATCACACTGCAAAAGGCAACATTTCTTTTCCCTGGCAGGGGTGGGCAGCATTATCCCACTGGAAGCTCACAAGGATGAATCCAGAACCCCAGCCAGCTTTCAGCAGGAATTACAAATCACACAAGTTAGAGGGGAATATGAGGGTCCCTCAAACAAAGCAGGTACCCAAAACACATCATCAATGGGGAAAGCATCTCCCAGTTTGGCAAATTTTTAAAGCTGAAATCTTTAAATTACTGTGTTGAACCAGAACTATTTATTAGTCTTCTGTAAAATGAATGCTTTTGTTTAAGAGCTTAAACTAGTCAATCATTAGCAGCACAATAGAAAACATTAAAAATCCTTCTACTAGATACTCTTAATTTATTCCACATGTGGGAGAATGAACTGAGAGACATTCAGAGATTTCTAACCTTTTACACTCTAAAGTAGGGATACAGGTTGTGAAAGGTATATATGTGACTCAAATAAACACAGATAATTAGAAAATTCTGATTGTATGTGTCCAGAATCCACATTTATTCTGTTACATATACAGACATATTCTTGAAAAACTAGGTAACTTCCTCCATAGATTACACAATTTGCCAAAGAAACATCATCTGGCACAAACCACAGAAGAAAAACAAGATTTTAAAGTAAAAGTAATTAAGTCTCAAAGTTTTTAGTTTGGGTTGCTACCTATGATAATATGGGATCTAATGTTTGTCATTTCTCAAGTGTCAGTGATAGCCAAGTTTGTTACCTAAAAGTAGGTCAGGAGAACCTCTTGGCTGGGCTCAGGCAGCTTTGCAGATCAGTAGATCTTGTACTAAGAACTGTGTCAAGTTTGAATGCCTTCTCATTCTTTGCTATCAGTTACACTGTTAAAGAAATCTGCCTATTCAAAACCAAAAACCAGTCAACTCACCTCCTTCCAAGAGGAATTTTACATTACAGGAAATTCAGAAACCTCCAGAAATAAAACATATTTGCTTGTTTATTTGTTTCAGATGAAACCTTAAGTGAAAATAGACAGCACTGGCGTAAGTCCACAGTAAAATTCCAGAGATTCAGCATACCTTCTAACCCATTAACACAAAACTTATCTAGATCACTACATATGTTCTCACTCACTTCAGACAAATGCACAATATTACAAAAATCACCATTGCTTATTCTGTTTACAAAACAACACTAATTTCTTCCTGCTCTTTGCATTCCATTAGCTTTCCAAGCATTTGTACTGATTTTAGGTGTATGGTCTGATTTCAGGGGTGGATTTTTAATAAAGAAATTGTAACATTCATAAATAATACTGCAGGCAGCTTGAATAAAATCCAAGAAAACATATCACTATATATCTTCTTCTTCCTCCATCATCTCTCCACAAATCCAACAACATGTTGGGCTCTGAAACAGCTGACCAGAAATTGAAAATATCTGCTCAGGTTAGCACTATTTGATAGATAATTATCACTGGAGAGGGAGCAGGTCTAGACTGCTTCCTATTGTTTGATTTGTTTTTAAATTTACTTTTTTTCCTTCTAAAGAGAGGTAACCATTAAAATATATCATGAGCTTTCTCCAAAGTTACATAGGAAAAAAGTCATGTCAACATCAGAGAGTTTTAAGGGGCTGCAATTCAGATGCCCTACATAGGCTTGTTTTAAGGGGCAGATGTATATTAACTGAAAAATTCCCAAACTGCTCTTTGATAAGAGCATCAAAAAAAAACTGTTTTAGTTATTACTTTGTTGATGTAATGAACTCACACATCACTTAATATTTTCCTGGCAGCTAAAGTCCCCATTAAAGCAATTACAAACTTTACATCTAAAGTATTTGATTTAGAAAAAAATTTTGCCCTTAAGTTGATAGAATGTCCATGAGAGAGATAAAACCACAGATGACAAGACTTTACCCAAGTCCCTGTTGGGTTGAGAAATAAAAAGCAGAACAACAGATAAGAAATAATGGGATTTCTTGGGTAGATATCTTTTAGTAGCACCTAACATGCACATATTTGGCACTTTGGCTGTATCAAAGTGAAAAGAGAAATTCTGCCTTTAACCAGATAATTCACAGTCCCACACAACCCATAAAACCATTGCATACTTAACTCATCTGAACCATCCTTACCCATTTATATTAGCTTTCATTGCTCCCTAGAAGCCAGATGTCACTCCTATGAATCAATGTGAACAAAGTCTTTTTTAAAAATAGAGAAAACCAGTTAACAACTGGACATAAATTTAAGAGAACAAATGTTTATAATGTAGTTGTCCATGAAGTTCAAAGCATTATTATATGCACAGAGTTCATGACAGTCACAAATACAAGAGAATCATGCAGCTTGGAAGGGCCTTAGGGAGGTCCACTGGCCCAGCCCTACCAGAGCAGGTCCAGCTGGGCCAGGATGCTCTAGGTCATCTCCAGGTGAGTACTGACTCTCTCCAAGGATGGAGATTCCACTTCTCTCTAAGCAACCTCCTACTGCACTTGACTGTCCTCAATTTTTCCTTCTATTTTTCCTCAAAACTATTTCAAATTTCCCATACTCAAACTTTCTTCCTGGCCTCTGACTCTTCCACTGTGTCACCAGGTCACTCAGGTCTCTTCCTACAGGCCTTATTTCCACTCCTTTGCAAGCTTGTTCTCTTGCACAGAGTTATTCCATCCTAACTGCTGGGCTGCTCATCTGCCTCTATCTAAATTCATGACACTCCTGTCAGCCCATTTTTCCATCATTTCTAGGTCACTCCAAAAGCAGCCTGCCTTATAACATGTGCAGTCCTCAGGCATGCAGATAGTGCAGTCTCTCTCATTACACAGCTCATCATACAGATGCTAAATTGTTCAGCCCATTATGCTTCAACCACAGTATTTCATTATCTGAAATAACAACTTTGCTCTACTTCCCAGTGGAACAGAAATCATAACTAGAGCATAAAAGTAGTGGTCTGAACTGTGCAGTTCTCAACATTGCTCCCAAGTTTCCTCTCATACAAGTAAAATTTAGGACGAGCCATGTGTAATTTCTGTGATACCCATGTGAATTTTAACTTTCTCTTTGAAGGCTTTTCTCATATCCTTGAGATATGTGTTCTTTCCTTATCTTCCCTGGGTGTGGTTGGCCTTCCTTCAGCCTCTATTCCCCTGTGATCCTTGACAGGATTTTCTGGATTGTGGGGTTTGTTTGGATTTGGATTTTGTTTCTAAATTCAGGTTTTTAGAAACTGAAAGGGTAAGTTTTCAATAATTCTTAAAAAATGAAAAAAAAGTTGCAAAAACATCTTTAAGATACTTTTAAGTATTTATTTTCACATTTTTATTTTAGAAAATAACTAAGAGGTTCTAAGAAACCTCTTCTTAACTTCATCTTTTTCTGGGAAAAATATAGCAGATAATTTGTTTCTCTGTTCAACAGATGAATACTCTGCAACCAAAGGAAGCATAATAAATATCTGATAATTACTAGCAGCTTTACTGTGTTTATTTGAATCAAACTTTTCAATTTTGAGGAAAATTTTTGTAGCATCATCTACTGGTCTTCTGTAAGAAACTTTCATTTGGGATTATGAAAAGTGGGAAAATTAATCTAACCTCATTTCCTCCAATTAACAATATCATGCTATCCATAGTTTAATGTAAATTAATGTAAATTACTAATGGCTGAAAGATACAAATATTGTGTTCTTTGTACTGTCCTAATTATAATTAATATCACTTCTAAGTTAGATGATAGAAATATTTATAGCCACAACATGATTCTTTGTTTCATCATTGTTCTTAGATAATTAGACAGACAATTTTTTTTCCTCGGTATTTACATTGTGTTTACTCACATTATTTGAAAAAGTAGAAAAAAAATCTATAGTCTGACATTGTAAAAAAATGACATTGCTGAGGGATTTTTATGTCAATTTTGAGGCCTGAAGAGTTGTAAATAAAAAAAGAAACAAACAAAAAGGCCAGTGGACACTGCAGAAACATTAAAGTACACTGATTCTGAGAGGATTACCAAACCTACCAATACTGTATTGTTAAACAGTTCCAATCATCACAGTTCAACAATCATTCCCCACAGTATCAGTTAATGGATTAACATATTTTAAGGTAAAATTCTAGAAAAGATCATTTTCATCTGCATACAGAAAAGTAATTCAGAATACTATTTTTTTAAACACTACAGAGGGTAAGACGTGTCAGCAAAGGGCAGGGGAGGGAGGCAGAGGAGAGAGAGAGCTGCCTCTCTCAGGGATGGTGCTTCAGCTGCCTGCAGGTGCCAAGCCCCAGCAGAGCTCTGTGCCTGCTCTTGTCCAACACAGCCCCAGCACAGTCGGCTGCGCCAGGCTGGGTCACACAGAGGGAATCCCAACCTCCAGCCAAGCAGTTCCATCAGCAACAGCCCTGCTGCATGTGGCAACAGAAGAATGCTTTTGGAAGATCAGTTCCTGTTGTCCAAGACAGCAGCAAAGCTACGCTGACAAAACATTTCCCTCTGCAAGGCACACACCCCACCTCCATGAGAGGGCTCTACTGACACAGCTGCTTCAGCAGAGCCTCTGCTCAGCCCTCCACGAAATCACTGCCCATCCCTCCCCAAGAAAACCTTTCAGAGCTCTTCACATCACTGACATAAAAAACAAAGCAAGTCTCGTTAAATAATTTTTGGTCTGTATCTTGTTTCTGCTCAACAGCCTGTGTGAACCACCCTTTAAACACATACACTCACAAAAAGACTGCTTCAATCTGGTCACACATTTGTAACCAAATGAAATGAAAAGTAACATATAACCCTGGTTAATGCAGTACCATGTCTGAAATTAAGAGTGTTATTATTCTCTTTGCTTAAGGGAGAGCTGATAGCAATGTCACATGTCATTTCTTGAAGCAGAGAAGGGGAAATGGAACACCAGTCAGGACACTTTCCCAGTAGAACACACTTAAACAACCTGAAGTGTTCCAGCCCCGTGAATGAGGTAATTCTTGCGTGGACTTTACCAGCTTTCTCTTCTAGAAATACAAGAAAACACCTAACTACTCTGACAATAAAAAAAAATATTCTGGAAACCTTTCAGGCTGGAACACTTAAAAATGCTGAAGTACACAATTTGTATTCTGCCTTGGTTTTCAAAACCCCTATCCAGACCTGCTCTATATCCTATAAATGAATGTTTTACATTTTGTCAAGGATTAATATCTAACCATCAGAAAGACTTACAGAACCATGTAAAAACAATTTTCCAGGTGATCATTCTATTACAGGACTTTTTAACTCTAGGAAGTTTTTTCCTGGGTATACACACAGCACTGAACCAAAATAAAAATCAGAGGATACATCACCAATACTAATGAATATAAACACTGTTGTATGTTCTTTCCCACACTTCCATACTATGAGAATTCATGGGAAAGCTGGCCTGCAGATGGTCTTACAGCTATCAGAACACGTTTTACCTAAAAAGCTGGTTCTTTATTCTGTTATTCAATTGCACATTTTGGTAAAACAAGCTCTAAGATCCCTTTATTAATTCGTTTTATGGGGTTTGAGCCTGAATAAATATGCAGAAACATGTATTAATGGAGGGCCTATACATTTTTTTCAAAAACATGAGAGTTTGAGAATTTAAATGCTGTATGTTCCTGCCAGCATGAGGAGCTGCTGATTGATTAGGATCCTGGCAGTGGGTCAGCAATGGGTAAGGCTGATAGAGCAGCCTTTCTCACCCACTGAAACCTAGAACAGATGCAACTGTTTGTATTTGAACTGGCACTAAGCAATTGTAAGTCAGGCTTTATAACATTATTCCATCAGCTTAACAGCATCAAGGCCGTTAGCTATTTAATTCTTTTTAATGGCTCCTATGAAATAGTACTTTATCAAGACATTAGACAGGAAGATAGCAATAGCCATCCAGCAGTGGTAAGAGATGCAGGAATTTGAGCACTTGGTTTGATCACTGTATGTCACCACATGCATATGTTACTGGCAGCTATGGACATTGGACCCCACCCAATTTTTAGAAAACCAGTTAAAGTAAGCACAGCAGAAATATTAACATCATCTAACTCAGAGACACTATGTTATATTCACACAGAGCAAGCACTGCTCCTAAGTGAGAAGGTTTTCACTATGTATAAGTGGAAAAAAGCAAAAGCATGTTGTACATAGGCAGGTCTACATGTCAATCTTTTCACTATTTCATCATTACATTCTAACAAATCACGTACTCCTCTCAGCTACAGCAAATTATCTGTAGGTAGCAAGCCAGCAGTTTTTTAAGGTGCCTTTGCTAGTTTCAGCAACTCACTCAGCTGGGGCAGATGACAGCTTGGAAGAGAAATGACAGGACACTCCCAGGAAAGTGCTGCCTGCATTTTGGTGCATGTCAAATCTCACTGATCTC
Source organism: Melospiza georgiana (assembly GCF_028018845.1). Taxonomy (NCBI): domain Eukaryota; kingdom Metazoa; phylum Chordata; class Aves; order Passeriformes; family Passerellidae; genus Melospiza; species Melospiza georgiana. The sequence goes on along the minus strand of NC_080432.1, from coordinate 103,957,180 downwards.
ATTACAGGTGAAATTCTCTCACTTGCTTGTTATGAGGAGGATGGTTGCTCAAGCAGAAACAAACCACAGTATATCAGCACTAACTTTAAGCCCCAGAAAAATTATAAAATGCATCTGATCAAAGTGAAATTTGTATAAAAGTTATTGTCTTCTCTTGCATGAATTTAAGCCACAGCATACATCTGTGTAAATTTAAAACATACAATGAAACATTTTTACTGCACTAAAACATGTTGGGGCCTACAGGATTGCCTAAACCCTGACAACTAAAGGCTTTGAATCCCTTACTTCCTAATGATACATATTAGGTACATGCACATTAGGTATTTTGCTTGAACTGGAGGCAGTCTTTAGAATCAAATTTCCTGGCTGTCACCACTCACTATATTTCATTCATGTTGTGGAATGGTCTTGTAGCACTTGAAGTCAATTCTTTCTGGATAGAAAGTAGTTAAAAATAGGTTTCAGGAGTTCATCTAATATGGCTGAACTGTAAGTAGATGTTCAGTTCATGGGATCAGATTAGAGTTAGCTCCAAAGTACAAAAAAAACCCAAACCAACCAAACACAAAATCACCACAATTATTCTGCTCACTACCAAAGGAAACAAAACAAACAAAAAAGAAATGAAACAATTTTTAATAGCTCCAAGCCTCAAAATCTCATTAAAAATCCTTAACATCATATATTGTGGGTGTCTGATCTACAGACCTATGCCATTTCCTACTGAAAATAACAGGCCATCAACCACAGCATTTACTACTTGCATACTGGTTGCAAATGTATACATGTGAGCACATAACTTTATTTAAGATGTATGAGATTGGTATGGAAACTATTCTAATATGACCACAGGCTACAGCACGTGTTATGTTTTTCTCTCCAACAGAATAAAGAAAAATGTCACATTCTTTTTTATTACGTACTTGTTAGATTTCCACTGACACGTTAACATAAGCAAGAATAATATGATTAAATTATTCTGAGTTGTGCAGTCATAAGAATTGCACATGACTCAGAACAACTGCAAATTGAAAAAAGCAGCTGTACCTCCAAGAGGAACTACAGCAACAGATCTTGGCTTTCTCTCTGAAGAGGTTCCTGATCAGTGGTGATTCTGACTCATGAAGCCTTCTTTTTTTGTGTGACTTCTACTCTATTATCATTGATCAAGTCAAGTGCAGCCCCAATATGTCTTCTTTATTGCCAGCCAGGCTTTACAGTTTACCCCTATATCTTGTAACTCCATAGTTAGCAAATCTCTAGCAGACAAGTTTCTTCTCTAGTCACCAAGATTGCTGAGCCTGTAGAGCTCCAGCTTGTTTGAAGGTTTAGAACACAACAAGGAAGGTGGTCAGTTGGCCAGTAAATGCCATGGGGGTTGCTTTACACCTTTGAAGCAGACAGCACATTCAGCAATCTTTCAGTGCAGTGGGACAAGCTGTTTAAGGGACTCAAAGGTAAAAGTATACAGGCATCCCTCTTTCCTCTAGGATATAGGTCCACCAGGCTCCTTCTGATCTGGTTTCATTACATTCACACATGTTGAAGTTTTTTGAAGCTGTCCCTGCTTTGTCCCCTAGATAAGCTCCAGAGGACTCCTTTCAACCCACATTATTCTGTGACTGAGTCTCAGTTTCTAAGCTACTATTAGGGCATCCAGAAAACACTGAGAATCCAAGCAAAACCTAAAGCTGTAAAACAGCTTTAAGAACGGTACTTGGCATGGGAACAGCTGTGAACTGAAAATACACAGAAAAAACAGAACTAAAGATTCCAAATATAACAGGCAGAATTCTAGCAAGACCAATTATCCCCTTTTTCAACTGAGTGAAATCAGTTATGACAGCAAGACCACGCTTTCAGCTCTTAACTATAGCAACCTATCTGTAGGTTGCTAGTCATTAGAGTTTCAAGTTGCCACTACTAGCTTTTGTATTACTTTATTTAGTAACAGAGGTAGTAGTTACTTTAATAATTCACTCAACTGGAGCAAAAGACAGCTTGACACAGTTTCTGTGGAGGCTTTTAAAACCTTCCCTCTATGTCTCCTCTGCAGCACACTTGGACTGTGGCTTGCAGTTTAATTTACAAGCACCAAAACCTAAATGAGCTGAAGAGAGTAAAAACAGCTAGGGTATAGGAAATAAAAGAAATAAAATCATCACAGCTTAGTTGCCCTGTAGACCCAGCCAGAAGGCTCTCAATCTGTGAAATTAAGTTCCTTCGTGATGATGAGATTGTTCACTTAGTAGTTATTAGAAGAATTCCTTTACATTACTATGAACAACCTTGCTTCAGAAACAGCCCCAGATGGCCTCCTCTCAGGCCAGAAAGAGCAGGACTGGATGAGAACTAGAGGGTTCTGACAGACCTTCCCCTCACAACAGCTACTTACACAAACAGAATGAACGTTTACTGGACTAAGTATTTCCCCAGCTTCTAGAGGAGCTGCCCTAACTACTCTATATTTCCTTTACAGAAGTGCTGACTTCAAAATCACATACTCACAAAAAAAAAAAAAAAAAAAAAAAATTAAAAACAACCCCACACTTTCAAAATTCCACAAATAGCAGCAGGGGAACCAGAAACACAATAACTTCTCTTTTCTTAAAGTATTCCAAAACTTGCACAATATACAAGTTTGACATAGAGGTCATGCACATAGGCAATATGTATGCAAACACTTCTTCCTCCTGCTGCTGTTTTTATAAGAGGAATATAAATTTTTAGCCAAGCAACTAAAATCTCTCACTGCAGAAGGTAGCAATAACAGTAATCCCATATCATAACTGTTCTTGTTCCTTGAGTACATACAAGGTAAGTCTCTAGATCACAGTTCCCTGTTCTTATGACAGTCTTTAATCTCCTTCATTTCTGCTAGGACAGGACAAGACACAAACAATCCAGGAGGTTACTGGAAAGTGTCAGAGATGATATAGGAGATTCTGGGTGACCTAGTCAGGGGTGATGCAAAACTGGGTTGGCTTTTCACAAATTAGGAAGACCTGACTGGGGATACAATAATCAATGCCAGCCTTAGGTGTAATGACCATGAACTAGTACAGTTCTAGATGATAAGTGAACAGAAAAAAGGCAAGCAGGAAATCACAGACTGGACTTAAGCCAAGGGTAAATTATCCCTGATCAACCTGATTACCTTCTATGGCAAAATGACTGCATTTACAGACAAGTAAAGACAGAATACGCCATTTATGTCGCTTTAAGCAAGGCTTTGATAACTGGATCTAAAAAATCCATGCACCCAAGTTGGGATATCACAGTGTAGATGGGTGGACAACCAGATGGGTAAAAGGCTGCACTTGGATGATGAGGCTAAGAAGGAATCAGTTAATGGGTTCTACTGCACCCCCCAGTACGAGTGCTGCAAGAGTCTGTAACGGGACCCATCCTGTTCAACATCTTTATCAATGACCTGGAGAGGGCAGGGGAGCACAAAATCACCAGGTGTGCAGGTGGCACCAAACAGGGGCAGCTGTGGATATACACACCCAAGAGCAGGGCTGGCATCCAAAGGGACTTAGCCAGGAGAAATGGGCTGACAGGAACATTACGAAATTCAACAAAGACAAATGCAAATTGCTGCAATCCAGAAAGTAAATACAGGCTGCAATGATTCGGGGCTGGCGACAGACTGACTGGCTGGGAAGAAGTGGCTCTGTCAAAAAGGACATGGTGGGCAGCAAACTGAGCAGGAGCCACTGGTGTGCACAGGCAAAGGCAGCCAATAGCACCCTGGGCTGTATCAGCAGCAGGATGGCATGACATGGGCTGAGGGAAATGATCATCCTGCTTACTTGGCACTCATTAGACTGCAGAGTCCAACTCTGACTCCCTAATATTGGAAAGACATCGATAGACCTGAGCAAGTTCAGTAAAGGGCCACTAAGATGATTTGGGCTGAAGCACATCCCCAGTTATGGAACTAAGCTTTTTTAGCCTGAAAAAGAATGTTTTGGGAGGAACCTAAGAGCAGCCTTCCAGCACCTATGGTGAGGCTACCTAGAAAACAGATCCAGGCTCTCTACAGTAGTACACAGCAGAAGGACAAGGGACAACAAGCATAAGATAAAAGAGAGGCTCAGACTAAATATAATGAAAAAAGAAATTCCTCTTGAGTACAAATACATATATAGGTTACCCAGAGAAGCTGTACAGTTTCTGTCTGAGAGATTTTCCTGACCTGACAGGATACAGCCCTGAGCAACCTGTCCTGTCTCCATATCTGACCCTGCCTTGAGTAGGAGGTTGGACTTCTGAGATCCCTTTTGACAGAAATTACACTTGTAATACAAGTGCACTTGTATAAAACTTACACTTGTACACTTGTATACACTGTATACACTTGTATACACTTGTAATACACGTACACTTGTATAAAACTTACACTTGTATACACTTGTACACTTGTATAAAACTTACAATGGTTTTATAAGAACAACATTTCACTCACATTCCCTGTGATATTACAACCTTCTTTCATTAAGCAGCATTCAGACAACAATCTTCACAGAAAAAAAGGATCATTTCAAGAAGCACCACAGTTTTCAGCAACAGAAAATAACTAATTCATGAACCTTGGACAAAGTATTGCAGAGTCTCATTGAGACAGGCCAATAGCAGTGCAATACACAATAAAATATACCCCAAAAAATTCCCCAAAATTAAACTAACATGCTTTGACAAAACTTACTACACAGATAAAATGTCCGAGCACTGACTAAACTGGGTAAGTTAAATAATGGAAAATGTTCATAAAAATACTCTGTTTGCAAGGTCCATAGCATGGAAAACTCTGAGAGGGAGTACTTTTGTTTAGAAGGTATTTTAAAACCAAGACATGCTGTTGTGCTTACTTCAAATACTGCAGTCCCATATGCCACATCTAACAAAACCACTCAATGGTTAACATGCATTTTCCTTTAAATACTCATTTCAAGGCAGAGTCAAACAGCAGCAAACACAATCTAGAGAGGCTGAGGCTCTCTTCAAGCTATGACTCAAAAGAAGTTTCCAACCAAAACAGGTTCTGCTCTTGCAAACATTTATTTAGTGTTGGAAGCAGAAATCCATTTGCCTATAACAACAAATAATGTGAAGAAAGGACAGGACAGGTAGGAAAAATTCCTGATCGTACCATCTTTTAACCTAAGCTGCATTTCTCACAGTGCTAGCACAACACCCACAGCACCAAAATGAGAGTAATGAGGATTTTACTATTATTATTAATTAGATTTGCTGAGGATAACAAGTTGAGGGAATGCAGAGCAGACTCACCAAGAGATCCAGCTCTGGATCCCTACAGCTGTATGTCTAATACTGCCCTATTGCTCTGTTCTCCACATGGCAGCCTCGCCTGTGTAAGGTAATGAAGTGTAAGTAACAGGTCAGTACAAGATAAATGGGGCTTTTATGCATGTGCCACATTTCCTCATGGTAGCTGAAAGATTATTTCTTTGTATTTAAGTAAATAGATGCATGTAAGTATTTTCAGGGACAAAAAAAAATGCTTACTATGTATACTTTGAGAGTTGCACTGCTGGCAAGTTGGAGCTCGGCCAGACAAGCATTACTTTTCTGTAGCTACTTAAATAATTATTTTCAGGATTAGATTCACAGACATTAATTTCTCATGTAGGCTTTCATGTCACTGCTGAAACCCATAACAGAAAAAAGGAATCCACTTTGAATTAAGAAATAATTACAAAACAGGAGAGGATTAGGATCTCATTCCATATTTTGGTGTGCAAATAGATTCATTTTGCTAACTGTTAAACCTGCATTGGGTTATCTTTCAAAGAAAATCTTATTTTCCTGGGTATTTACACTACAGAAGTGTAATTTCCAAAAATATAATAAGAATTCATACCTAAAGAAAATGTATGCAGTTCCTTTTAATTAGAAGGCATATACATGTATTTCTTTTAGCATATTTTAGGAAAGAACCAAAAAATTTTAAAAAGTTATCTTTGACAGTAACAGCTCCAGCATACAAGGTGGTTTTATTCAGCCTTTACACACAATTTCTGTGCAGGATATTTTCTCTAGGGAATCAACATCTAAATTGTTAAGTTTGGGAAAACAGTGGGTGTCAGATTTGTATCACCTCTGCCTATTCAGTAGTTAGCAAAATGGCCAGACAATTAAATATACCCTTAGCAAGTCAGCCTGCATTCACATAATGACATGCATTTAAGTCCTGGAGCCATGAATTCTAGCTTCTTAAAGAAGTGAAGTTTCACTGAGTTAAAAACTACTGAACAGTGTCTAGCTGGAGGTTAAAATACCTTTTCTTGCAGGAAGCATTGACCTGAGTTTCCCCAGGCATTCAGGTGATAAATACTAAACACTTTCTCACCTCTTCTCCCCACTCAGCTGGAAGGGAGGCAACTCTGAATGCTGCCCAGGACCAGGAGGCTTAGAGGAGGCAGCCAAGGGTCAGCTACCACTTCAACTAATTGGAACTAATCTGCATGTGGCACAGCATGGCCTGAAGCCAGGTGCAGGTTTAGCTACACAGATGGATGAGTTCTTCCTGCCTATTTAGATCTTCATTTTTCCCCCACAGTATTCAGCATGGGCCATGATTTGCAGTCCTGTCTAATGGATTTTCATGGATCTAGGAAACTGTATGTTCAGGAGACTGCATATCCATTAATACCCTCTCTACTTTTAATTGCAATACAGCAGAAAATAAAAGGACATGGATAAAATATGTCGGGACTATACAGATTCAACATGGGTCCACTTAGATATGACTTTTAAGGAACTATCAGCTTGCTGACTGATTACTAGAAGATGATTCCACCACCAAGGAAAGAAACTGTACATAGAAACTATATTATAGCAGTATAAATACAATGTAAACACTATCTAAAATGACTAATTATACAAGACCAAGTACTTCATCCTGAACACTTCTCAAATGCTGTTTGCCTATTCAGATGAGAAAACTAAATGACTATCATTTAATATTCTTAGTGCATGACCTAGTTTCCAGTCCAGTGCCCAATCTACTACAATATTTTGTCTCTCTTGATAAAGCAGAGCTCAGTAATTAAGGGGGGAAAATGTGTGTACTCATAAGCATTACATAGTTCTGAAGTAAGACAAAGAAAGCTGTTAAAGATTTGTCAAGTGTACTTCAAAGCAGCCCAGAAAGGGTGTGTGTCAGCCACACCCCCTGCTTAAATTGCTGGTGGTACACTATAACAACTCTATGATGCTTTCCTATATTCATCTGTTCTTCTTGCCTGTGTTTTAACCACTAGTCCTTACTATAGAATAGTCAGAGGACTTGGTAATATAAAACCAAAAGAAAGCTACTTCTTGCCATAAACAACACAAAGTTCAGGAAGTTTAGGAAATAATGTTAGTTTGAAGGATGAGTGTCTTTATTCTACAGAAATATTTCTTTTCCCAAGAATTACACCTCAAAAGAAAGCACACACTTTTTATTTCCTGTTTGGTGTTTATCCCTGTACTCCAAGCTCCAAGCCCAAGAGCTCAGTACCCCAAAGAGCCTGGCAGGAGCTCAGAGGCTCCATTTTCATGCAGACTCCTGACCTGGAACACTTTTGCTCTTACGGCAAACACGAGTGGCTACCAGACAGAGCCACACTGGTTATGTTTCCCCAGGTAAGATGCAAAGTGAGATGCTCTACTTTTTCTGAGCTTAGATAAAGTTTCAAGCAGCTGCTGAGGATGAGTGCAGCAAACCCTCTTTGTACTACAGTACACAATAAAGACATCTTTTCTCATACCTCCTTACTCACCCAGAATTATTTATTTATCCCCCTCTACAATAGATGCTTTTAGTTCAACCACTGCATTGTGCTAAATGTAAGAATTTGCATGCTCTATTGGAATTAAAAAACATAACTCAGAATTAGCAAGCTATTTTTCTACCTGACCCTTGACTGACCTGAAAAACCAGGCAGATGCCAAATCCTCTATTACATGAACAAGAGCAATGCTTTATCCAGACTTCATTAACAGAAAGCTATGCACTTGGTAAGCCTCAATCTCAGAGAATCTGTCATGAACTCTTGTCTAAAAGAAAGGCAACACCAGAAAAACAGATAAACCACACAGATTTTATGCTCTCCCAAGACTATAGTAAGTTACAAATTTGCATCACTGAATTTCAAAACACTCCTGGGATACAGGCAACTTGAAACATACTGAGATGATGTGTCAGAATTGAAAGGACAACTGTCCCACATGAGATCCAGCCAAAGCAAGAGAAGAATTTCAGAGAAACCTTTGGAATTAACATGTCAGGCAGTCACCCAAAACATATGATCTGAGGAAGACTGAAAAGACTGGACAAAGATAAGAAAAAACTGCTGCAAGATCTCACTCCTGCAGAAGGTCCAAGAGCATGAATCCCAATCCTCTGAAAGAAGGCTCTCCATTCTTCCCCAGTCCTTCTTCCTAAGACATAACTTTTAAAACTGGCTGACGCCTGGGCAAAGCTACACAAAACAAAGGACTTTAGGGAATTACTCCAATAACTGCTACAGCACAAAATCAAAACCTTGAAATTAATGTTCACATTTTTCCCCATTTTTTGGTAAATAGCCGCAGATAAATTTACCTTTCAATAGTAGAGATTCAAGTCAAATCAAACCAATGCTAAGTGCTTTGGCAAACTCATTTATTTTAGTTGGACAATACTATGTTCTTCTATTCTGACTTTTATCTGTAACTATTGAACTCTTTTTTACTATTTAGGTAAAGAGGCTTTACTGTCTCTTTCGTAAATACATCCCACACACATAAATCTGCTTTGTAAAGTCAGGTACATGGAGGATGAAATCCAGTAAGTCAGCTGGACACCAGTACTGTAAATGTTACAGCATGCTTCATAATCATCACTATGCACTTCCTTCCAGGACTGATTTAAGGCAAAGATTTTTTTTTTTTTTTGGTCGTTAAAAAGCCAGAATTATTTTTGCCTTTGTGGAAAAAGGAATTATTTCAAAATAATTCTTGATCTTCTCATGTAGAGCAGTACTATCTAAACTCCATGCCAAACGAAAACTTAAAAGGGTATCACTCACAAGGGACAAGAGGAAGAAAACTAAACTGTGATATCCAATCTGAACTGGATATGAAATTATTTCATGTCTCACAGCACCTACTCTGTTCCAATAAAGATAAATACAATTCATTAATAAGACAGATGAATCAAAAATACTAACAGAAGACTCAGGACTGTATCTATTTAAGCAAAGTTACATTGAACCAAAGGTGCTTCCAATTTTTTCAAATAACTTCTAATGACAAGAGGGATAAGAAGAAGCAGAACAGTGATTTTGTTTTAATATCAGACTTTGTTTTTTGAGAGAAAAAAAAAATTCTAAGCCAGAAATGGGTAACAGCTGCTACTCAAACAAAGTAAGTAAAACCTAAGCATAAACATGCAATGATAAAATTCGTGGTTGCTCTATGCCTCACTTGTATCTTAGGACTGAGGAATGTGCTTTCTGAGCTCCCACATCAGACAACTACATCTTGACATATTTCCACATCTCTGGCTGAAAGTCAGAAGCAATTGGATCATAAGAGCTTTTTTCCCTTCAGTTCTATGTGTTCTTTATGTATATAAAAAGCACTTCCTCTGCTTCCTCTATATTGTAAACAAATTCAGGTCCTGCTCAGAGTATCATGTTTCACACAGGAATAGCCACTAACAGTGTTCAAGCAAATTACAAACACTGATTTGAGCAGAAAGTACACAGTGGCCTGTAAGGACTGCCTCCAGGGCGCCCCGTGACCTCCTTCTTCTGAGGCAGGATTTTTGCTTCCGGAATTATGCAACAAATTACATTAGCAAAGCTTAAGACCAAAACATGTTTCCTTACGCATGCAACGCAGGAGTTATTTTTCATTAACTGCTAAAATAAACTATACCAAGGAATATGCATAAATAATTCTCAGACAAAATTAGAGATCTGTTTTTAACAGAAACAAACTTAGCTTTCTCCACAGCATTTTTAATCACTGAAATTACCCAAAGATCTGGATTGTTAAAGTCATCTTAATTAAACATGAGACACTGTAAGATTCATCACTTTAAACAAATTAGTCAGATCAGCCAAAGCCACTTACCTTGCAAACTATGAATATTTCAACATTTCTTTCTACACTGGCTGCCAGGAAATAAGCAATCTGCGAAGGTTAAAGGAGCTCAAACCCTCCAGATGACAATGAGTTGGTTTTTTAATGGGTCATTTTTAAGGATGAATGCATTAATAATTTCATGGCAGTTTTGCATCAGCTTCCTCCCTTGAATCCTTCTATCATTCATTTACTCTCATCTTACACTATTAAAACTGGTATTAGGATCAGGTTCTTAGGTCTTTCCCTAATACCTCCTACACAAATTTATCATCCTCATAAATGCAATGAGATTATTTGTGAGAATGGTCCAATCCTTAGCTTTTCTATGGCTGGGAGATCCTGTCAGATCCAGCTCCTGGAGCTATCTGTAATGTGTGTCACAGTGGCAGTCCTTTGAGGCAAGCTTAAAATTCCTACCATCATGCTGCACATCACGAAATCAAGAAAATTAATCATAATGATAACCCAACATATAATTACATAATTACACATAAACTTTTTATTTCTCTGGAAGCATATAATTTCATTCTAGAAATAGAAAAGAAAAAAAAAGAGAAAAATATTTCTTAAATGTAAATTCATGGAGATTCAGTACCAATATGCCTGACAGCAATCATTTACTTCTCTATTAAAGGTATAAATTTGCTGCTGAGGGGAGAAAGGTTAAGGCAAAGAAAAGAGTGACTGACATAGCAGCTCAATCTATGAAGGCTGCATAGGGTGAACAGTAATAAAAATTATTCAGTTAATTTTGACAATTTCTTAAAGTACCTATTAGATGGCTTCCCCTATCTTCCTTGACTTCATCCATGACTTTGATTTTTCTTTTTAAGTTGAACAGACATACAACACAATCCACAGAGAGCTTGCACAGTTGCAATTCCAGAACCACAAGTCACTTCATAGGTTTTGAGAATAGGACACCAACAACAAATAACACTTCTTAATATATCACTTGGGTAATGTAGATTTCTCATGATTGCAAGCCCTCCCACAAAGCAGTGCTGGTGACTGTGGATGAGCTGGTGACTGTGGATGACACTCTTCTCCCTGAATGGTATGGCAGAACATTCTAGTGTCAAGCCAAATTCATCCTCTGCCTCTGAAGAGAAACCATCAGCATGTTAATTTAAATATTTGAATTCCTACGTCAGGTAAAACACTTGGAAGCACCAAAGCCTCTCCCCAGTCTCCTGCAATTTAATGCATAGCCTTGGAACTTCTACCTGTCAATGGGAAAGTTTGTTCCAAGTCCCACCTATCCTAGTTTGTAGGTACATGGTTGCTGTGTCATGTTTTCTGCAGTTTCCTGTACAAAATTTTGGCTACCATATATTACAAACTGTTAATCCTACTCACATTCTATTGCCTTTTTCCTATACCAGATTTAGCTCCTTGGTGTTATGTTAAACCAGACAGTAGAGATAGTTTCTGTAAAACTATTCCCAGTCACAGGCCAGGCCTGATCTGGGCACAAAGTACAGAGAAAGTACCTCCATGAATGACAAGAACATTCAAACAAAGCTTAACTAATGGCCTACTACCAACAAACTTTATTATTGTATAACCAATCCCATTAGATAGGCACACAAACCTGTCAGGAAGGTGTTATTCCTGTTCTTCTCTGCCCTTTCCATGCTAGTCTTCCAGCCATGATGGGCCACAGAGCACACAGGCAACCTCCATACACTTGCTCCATCCAGGGGAGCACAAATGACACCTTACAAGAGCTCTTCAGATTTGCAGGGGGGACAAACCACTTGCTACTGCAGCTGAAACCCCAGGATCATGTCCTCCACTAAATGATCCTTTTGAAGCTTCTTCAAAACAGCTGTTCCACTAAAAATTCTCATCTATAAACTGGTAAAAACCTAATGAAGGACCTAATTGTAGGGTATTAATACTCTCTTTCAGACCTCCAGAGCCTGGAGCAAGGAGACATTTGGCATGAAACTCTGCATCAACCCCTGCAGGCATGGGGAACAGCTGCCAGAAGCAAGTAAATAAAATACACAGCCCACCTAGCAGGCAAGGAAGGAAAGCATGACAAAGCAAAGATGGCACATTTTAACCTCTGGGCATTGGTTAATAAGAAACATTCTGTCACACACAATTCTCTTCTTCCTCCCCTTCACAAGGCAAACAGGGATGTGAGGAGGGAACCTTGTGCCTCCTACGGCCACAACTTCTGGTTTTTTCAGCAACAGCTCAATAGAAGACAATGATTCAGCAGAATTGGATATATAAAGTGCAGAATGCAAAAAAGAACCTCTCAACTCCAAGATACTCTCTGCAGTTTATTTTACCTAGACAGAAGTAAAATTTTTCAGTGAACTCTACTCCTATTTATTGTCAGCATCCATAAGCAGGATTAAAAAACAACACTCAAGTACTCTGGCCAGCATCTCTATAAAACCTACTGTCAAAAGGCACATTTAACTCAGTTTACATACAGAAATCCTGCTTACAAGGTGCTCTGTGCCAAGATTAATGTTTCTATTCAAACAGCATTTATAATCAATGGCCATAGGATTTCTCAATCAAAAATAAAAAGGTCAATTTTGTATTCAACTACTGAAGTTCACAAGAAAATTACACAACTGAAATAGTTTTTAATGCCTGAAGCAGATTTTCAGGAAAACAGTTCTAGGCTTCAGCTTCCTGTGACAACTTACACCACTATTCAGTCACTATTAATGCTTTTTAGCTTACTGCATAACTTCTTCTCCTTCATTTTATTTGCTTTTAATTCAAGTCACAGAACTTTGTTCCCAACTTGCTGTCTCAGCACTCTGTTTCATAACTGCAAGAAAAGAACTGGAAGCCAACAGGAAGAAAAGAACATAACACCAACCACAGCAACTTACCTACTAGGTCAGGAGCAAAGTATTGGAGGCAACAAACACTGCGAGCTGTATACATTAAATAGAAGAAAGACAGTGATAAAATAATCTGATTTAAACACTTTCTGCTTTTTCCAAGACTTTCTCCTTATTAACAGCATGCAGGACAACCTGCCTTAAAATAAGAAATGGGGGGAAAAAGCACAGAACTTAATTTTAAAGCCCCTCCACACATACTGAAAATAAAAGCAGTCATACAAAGGACATCCTGCATGACTACTCCTCCCTCCCACCTCCACAAGGTGTTTAAAAAAAGGAGGAAAACACTGCCAGTGTGACACCCTCCTCAGCCAGCCCTGAGGTACCCACCAGTGAGCCACTATCAAGCTCACACCCTTGCCCAAAACTCAAGCACACAAGGTGGCTGCATTCTGCCAGCCTGCAACTTATGATCCTCATTGGTAAAGAGCAAACAGTTCTTGCATGAGCCAACCTCACACTTGAATAATCTCCTGGTTTAAGTTGTCGCTCCGCAGAACAGCAAGATCCCAGCTAGCGTCAAAGATCCCAGTAAGAGATAAAACATGTAATGCTTGTCAAACACATGGGCAAAATTGATAGGAGTTCACTCTAAAATGCTTCAAAGACCAGATTTATTTACCTTTTGTGCTAGCACATCCACTATACCACATACTCTTGTCAAAGGCCTGAAAAATCCTGTGATTATCCCTATCAAGATCAGAATTGCTCTGCTGTGTGATCTGGAAGGGATAAGAACTAAGAACTACTACTTTTAAAAACTTCAAAGTTTTAAAGGGCAAAAAGTTAAAGAAAGTAGAGATCAGCAGAGTAGAGTAAGAGTGATCAGCAACTATACTAAAAACAATTCCTCAGATTATACCTTTACTTCCACATGGAACTAACAATCTTCTAATCTTAAAAGTACTCTGATACCTACTACCATTTAAAATTAAATAATCCCTTGCAATATGAAGTAACTTCCAGAAAATCTATCTTACAAATTAATTATGAATTACAGATAATTCTAATATGCAATTTAAAGAAGTGTTTTCCTCCTCCATCCCCAATGTCATCAGCTTTCCTCCAGACTAGATATCTCTAGGTAAGGCCATGGCAACATTCATTGGGCATTGGTCACTCCAGAGGACCCACCCAAAGCACACACAAGTTTAAGATGTGAAAATACAAACACTGTCTATGGAAAGAAAAATAGTCTTCTATTGCTTGGTATTTGACAAAGGAATAGATTTATTTAAAGGAAGTTCTTAAATGCTTCTTCTATTTTACCTATCAGACAGAGAAAATCTCCCTGGAATACTTCTGAATTTTTTTTGAGGTTTGGGTTTCCTGAGACCTGTTGCAGGGTTGCCCACTAGTGTCAAAGTCATAAAACCCTTTTTACATGTCACCCAATAAAAATCAAATTTTCTTTTAGAGAAGCAACTAGTTGTGTACAGAACAAAATCTATCTGTATTTCACAAGCATTCTTATGTCACTGTCTGAAATGTAGAGCAAAACAAGAAGTCCATGAGTCTCTCTAAGAAGTTTGCATTTGATTTCTAGTAAATTAGTACACCTAGCATATGTAAACTGATGGGAGAGACATATGTTCATATCTTAATGACCCTCTAATCACCTGCTCATTCCCTCAGCCTGGAATTGATTATTCACCAGAGGCACTTTCACTCTTCTGCCTCTCCTGAGGGTTCCAGTTGAGCCACTGTAGGAATTAAGACACTGGGAAGAAATGGACCTTTGCTCTGTTCCAGTATGGTCCTTCTGCAGTAAATCCCACAGTAAGCCAATGCACTGACAATCAACTCCAACAAGGAATGTCACCTAGTGAGAACTGCTAAGGTTCAGGGGCATCACATCTGGCAGACATAAGGGTAAAACACCAATGTAATTGCAGGTGGGATGGACACTGAGTGCTCTCAGATATTCAGCAGCCTTATCAGACAGTCTGTTCTGAAATTCTACAGTGCTTTAGTGCAACTTGAATAAAGAGAAAGGAAAAAAGAGAAAGAAAACAGTTTACAAGCACATTATACTCAGCAATGACAAAAGCAGCCACTCAGTAGAGGAGTTAAAATTAGGTATCTGGGGAGGAGAAAGAGCCCTCCAGCACTTAGATCTAATAGAGTCACTTATTTACTGCTCACTGCATTGCTCTGCAAGAATATAAAAGCAGCCTGGAAACAAAGCATTTCTCCCATGGCAAAGTTTCTCAGTCAGGGAAGAGTTTACACTTGGCAACTAATACAGGCTATTGGGAAAGTTATGTAGTGAAATGCATGTTTGTCTATCTTCATACCAAGATTCTGAAAATAACCAGCTCACAGGAAAATAAGATTTGCTTAAATATTAAAAGGTAAAAAATTAAAGATTAAACTGTAGCGTTAAACTGTTTGCATGCCTTAAAACTGTAAACAAAGCATAAATGAGATTTACAGTAGGGAAAGAGCAAATTACTTCCACACTTTTGTAGCTCATCAGCTTAAAGAGCATACAACTCCCAGCCAAATCTATTTCAGTGAAAAGAAGCGAAACTGTGTTTGTTTTCCTTGTAATTGCTATTTACAATGTGTTTGGTTGCCTAACGGAAAAAGACAGATAATTACCAGAAAGTTTCTAAATACACTTTTAAACACTAGCAACCTAAAATTTCAGACAATAAACTGAATTACCATTATTGTCCATAGACTTGGACACACATCCTCAAGTAATTAAATTCAGTCTGTTACAATCCACTGTTTGGCATTTTTTTGATGTATCACTGCTGCTGAGATGGCACAAACCAGTCAGGGACCCAAAATGCTTTACAGGAGGTGGGGAGGGAAGGGAGGGGAAATAAATCACAAAACTACCAAACATTTTTAATTGAACTTTTTTGCACTGAAGGTTGGACACGTTTGTGAATTACTAACATAGTCAAACATTAAGGATTTAGGAATAGCATTGCCTAGGGAGTCAATTTTGCCATCCAAGTAGAAAGTAGAAGCCAAACGGAAAGAAGAAATTTGGGTGTTTACCCTGTCATTCACAAATCCTTTTCTCTCAAAAGACAGGAAGGTTAAGTATAAAAAGCAATGGACAAGTGTGCAGAAATCCAGTTTTATTGTTGAATGAGTGGGGCCCTTAAATGGAGCACCTAAATGGAGACAGGGTTTGGGGATTGGGTTTTCTGTTTTGATTGGGTTTGGTTTTTTTTAAATCTAGCACTTATTTCTTCTTACATCTGTTTTTAA
Organism: Melospiza georgiana; assembly: GCF_028018845.1. Lineage (NCBI taxonomy): Eukaryota > Metazoa > Chordata > Aves > Passeriformes > Passerellidae > Melospiza > Melospiza georgiana. The sequence continues at coordinate 103,940,918 of NC_080432.1, read as the reverse complement.
AGATGTTCAAGTATGAATGGTCCCATGTAAAATTTTCAATTTGTCTGAGAAAAGGAATGTGTTATTTGAGGACATAGACCCCAAGCTTGTACATACTGAAGCTTGCAAGCTGAAGCTGCTAAGCAGGTAAAACAATTCAGTCTCACCTGTTTGCCAAGATATCTGTCTTAAGAGACTCTGAAAACATCATCTGCCTTCCTTTTCTACAAGTCACTGTTAGATACCACTGTTCAGTACTTACAGTCTACTTTTGTCACACAAGTTCAAATAGGCCTCTTAAAACTGGCACCATACCCAAAAGAAAGTGCTGATCCTAAGAAATTGCAACTCCTTGACAGGGCCAAGATAGCAAAAAGTTCTGGCACCTTGCAGGCCTACAAGAAATCCCTGGACTTTAGAATCATTAAAGGAGATATCAACTTTAAATTGAATTCTCATCAACCTGATGCTTTAATGACCTTGATAATAGAAAGTGAACTGGGAGTAGCAGCTCCCACATGTGCAGGCAGGCCACAAGCTATCAAACTGGCAACCATGTGGGCAGTCCTCAACATATCTGAATTTAGTGCACCTACACAGAATCAAATATACACATATTAGGGTGTACATACATACATTAGGGTGTAGTACATCTACACCCACAAAAACATCACCTGTCTCAGTAAGAAAATGGGATTATCTATCATTTACCAGACCAGGACCAGACTCTTCTCACAGGCACAAAGACCAGATTTTTCAGCTGAGCATTTCTAACATCAAATTTTGTTCACTGGGTGGATGTGGCTGGTAATAAACAACTATTCTCTGCTTTACAGTACACATGTGCTACACCACAGCTGAGAGAGTACAAAAGAATAAAATCTAACCCAGGAACAGCATGGTGCTAACCCACCAAGGCTGGCAGTCTGATCTTCACACAGGCCATTCATTTAAGAGCTGGACTTGATAATCCTTGTGGGTCTCTTCCAACTCAGAATATTCTGTAACTCTTTTCTCCTGTATATTAAAATCAAGCAACGTCCTTCCTCTTTAGCATCTCATCTGTGACAACCCATCCTTACTGTACACTGTTCAGAGGCAAGATGTAAGGTGCACGAGCATAGCCATGAGCCTGCCTCTGGCTGCCCTTCAGTCAATGCATTTTAGAACAGGCCCCTTTTTATTTCTCTAAACAAGGTGAGTTTTCTGTTGGGTTGGCCTTCCTGGTTATGCTGAATCACTTTTTCCATGTATACTACAGCTGCTTAAACACAACCCCAAGCAAAACAGCCTCTCCTTGGTTTCTTCTTGGGAGTTTTATATTCTGGTAAATTTTCCTTTAACCTGACCTCAGGAGACCTTCTCAGGCCTGCACAGACTTAAGAGAGCCTCTAAGGAAACTTTGTAGTCAAGCACCAAGACTAATAAAAGCACTATTCATCTTACACATGGAGCTTTTAGTGATGAGTCAACCTGTCCAGTAAAACTAGAGACACAGTTTTTGTCCAACAATTTATCCAACTCGGCAACAAGCAAAATGACTGTATATACATTCCAATGCGGATGTACAAGTCAGAGCACCATTCCAGTTAATGTGCAAGGTGAAATTTGGAGGTAAGGGTCTGACCAAGGCTTCATTTGCTAGGTGTGGTTTATTATCTACCTTTAACTAATTTTCATTTTGTCATGCCAATTTAATTATTCTATTATTTGAACTTTGCATCATCTTTATCAAGGCTGTAGTGCAAACACTTCTCTGCTCAGCTTTATGTTTCCCAAATTAGTTTTATACGTTTAGAAAGTTTGATGAAGCTGAACTGCCATTCTTAAGTAAACTGGGAATGCGTCAAAAAGGTTTTGCTGTGGCATCTCTCAGAAAAGCTGACTGCATTAGCTGATGCAGAGCGGGGAGGAAACTGCAGTTGCAGTTTAGAGCTCCAAGAGGAATAGTTGCGATTAACACATTTTCCACCCTGCCAGGGGAGAAAACGCAGGCACCAAGAGCCACTTCGGCCAGCAGGAAACGAGGTGGGGCATCCGTGGGGAAGAGGATTGGAAAAGAAGGAGGGTACCGGGAAAACAGAAGCAGGGCAGCAGGAACTCGCATCAGAGCGGCGTAACTTTCAGCAGCATCCTCCTCCCCGTGCTGCTGCCGCAGCTCCTCTCCCCTGGGCGCTGCCGAGGGATGGCTCCGCGGCCCGGGCCCGCAGGGGAGGCGGCGGGCAGGGCACCGGCCGCCCCCCGCCGCCCGGAGGAAGAGGAAGCGGCGCCGGGCCCGCAGGAAGTGCGGCTGCCCCGCGCCCGCCGCCCCCGGCCCCGGCCCGGCGGCCGCTGCGCCGTGACAGGTGGCGGCGGCCCGAGGCGGCCCCGGGGCAGCGGCCGGCAGGACCGTTCGTCGCCCGTTCGTAGCCGCCCTCCTCGCCCAGCGGCGCACCTGCCCCGCCCGCCCCTACCTTGTTGAGGTGGGGGTCGCGGAGCACGTCGTAGCCCCTCTTCATGGTGAGCTGCAGGGGCCGGTCGGCGTCCCGCCTCTTCTCGTCTCCCTTCCCTGCTTGCATGGTGCGGCGCGGCGGGGCTGACTGCCGTCAGGTCGCTGCGGGAGCGGAGGCAAAGTGGCGGCGGCTCCTCCTGCTGAGGTGACCGCCCGGCGGGGTGGGATGATCCTACCGGAGGGCGGGAGGGAGAGAGGGAGGGGGCAGAGCCGTGGCGAGGCGCCGCCGCCGCGGGAGGGGGTCACCGGCGAGCCGCTGAGTCACCGGCGGCTCCGCGCGCAGCGCAGCGGCCGCCCAGGTGCGAAGGGCAGCGCGGGCGCGGACCGGCAGCCCTGCCCTGCGTTGCCGGGGATGCAGGCTGTGCTGCCTGCCAGCGCTGCGGAGGGGCCGCCCGCAGAAGGAGGCCGGTCCGGGATCACCTGCTGCGGGGGCTCGCAGGCGCGGCTCTGCCTCGTCACGCCGGGTTTGGCTCGGGGGCTGCCGAGCACCGCGCCCGGAGCCCATCGGCCCGGAGCCCGCCGACACCCCCGGCGCGGCCTCACGCAGGAGCCGGGCCTCCGCGCTTGAGTCACGTTCAAGTTTCACTTTCCTTCTGCTATTTAAATGGCCATGAAATCCAATCTTTCCCGAAGGGGACGGACTGCATAGCTTCGTACAGTCCGGAGCACATGTTTGGTGTAATTAGCTGTGGGCTGGCCTCAGCTGTGGTGGTCGGGGTCATGCCTGGTCAGGATGGAGGGCTCCGGGGCAGAGCAGGTGCTTAGCTGGTTTGTACCGCTAGCCCTGATGTTTGTTTTCAGTGTGGTCTCAAATTCTTTGCATACAACCCATTGTGTGCTGTATCACTGTGGCTTTATTCCTCTAAATTCATGTATGTAAGCAAAAATAATTTCCATATGGATGCTATAGTCCTGCTGGAGAATTTACACAGCTTTAAATGCGTGACTAGAGGATTAATTTAGAAGGATTTTGTTTCTGTCGTCAAGCAACAATGAACAGATACAGATTTTGCAGCTCTGTCAAACTTACCTCTTCACATTTAATCAGTAGGCCTTGTATCCATACTACTACCTAATCTTATATAAAAAAAACTTCCACAGAATCTGGCTTTTACCGAATTTCCTATTAAGTAGCTTTGAGAAGTTTATTTGCAGATAAGTAACAAAGGAAAGTTGGAAGCATTCCAAGTCTCTATTTCTGGAAACTTGACTTGCAAGTCAGCAGAAAATTCAGTAAATAGATTTGTCCCTTGCTCCACCATCTCAGTATTATGGAAAGCAGTGAACTAAAATTAAAAAATTCTTCAAAACTATAAACCTGAAGTCTTTCTGATCAATTATCCAGCTTCCTTTGGATTTCTCTGACTAACTAAATATCTTCCTCCCTACCCAAGTCCTGAATATTACTATCAGGTATCAGGGATATGTGGTTTCATTTCTGCTCTTTTTTAGTTAAAAAATTGAAAAGCAACATAGAAACATCCTTTCTCCTTTCTTTGTGAGTACACTGAAACCATTCTGATAGAATGCTTACTGGTGCAATATTTTGTCTGAGAGTAATGTGTACTGATGTAATTTTTATCTTCATGTTGCAACACTGTTTATAAAAAAACCCTCTTTGATTTACGTGAAAAGTCGCTGCAATCATTGTGAGTACCTGCTCAGAGGTCTGACCCCAGCCAAGTACTTGTTCTTGTCCAAGTACTTGACTCACTCTGCCCAAGTTATAAAAGGTATGTAATGAAGCAGCTAATTAAAGTCAAATGCATTAGGATATATACATTCTTTTAATGTAATCAGAATTCAAAAACCATTTACTACTGTGTTTTTAGTGTGAATTTACTCCTCCCTGTCTTCCTAAAAATACAATTTATTTCCATTTGTTAAGTTCAAACACTAATAAAAACTAAATTATCACTATCTTTTGAGATAAATGAGTTGTAAGAATAGCAGCAGATCTTTTCAGCTCAGAAGAAGACCAAAGAAACAAGAAAAAATTGTGTCATGTGTCACTTGTAAAAATCTTCCACTTGAGACCTGGAACATTTTACCATTTAATGAGATTAGTAAGGATTTATTTGTCCAAGTCTGCTGTTAGTGATTACTTTTCTTCTAGATGCTATACCTTCCTTCAAATTCAGTTGAGCATTTGTATTGCCTTTACAGAATGTCTTTGATCAAGAGAAATTTCAGAGTGGCTTTTCTAGGACCTCAAAATATTCAAACTGTAAAAATAATTCAGGGGTCCAAAGGAGTAATGCTCAGCAGTTACATCTGCAGTCAAAGGTCATTATTCCAAAAGAGGACTGCATTGCATAATAATGGCATAATATAGTCCTATTTATAGGACTATAAATAAAGCTTTTGTAAGTGACCAAATTATTTGTAATGCCTGTGTACACAATATAGATTTTTTTTGTAAATGTTAGCCCACATTCAGATTATTAGTGGGCATTGTACACTGTTGGTGGGTTTCTGACAGAAAATGCAATTATTTTGCCCTTCTGGCAGGCACTTAATTCTTTTTCTCAAATGGTTTCTGTATGGAACACTTTTAAAACTCTTACTCATGATTTTTCATAAGTACTTATGGTTTCTTCCCACCTTCTGTATTTCTTGTCTCTCTCAAATCTCCTCAGATGTACTGAGGATATATGAAAAGCCCCACTTGAAACTGTCCTACGAAAAGAAAGACTAGAAGGAAGATTGGTGGTGTGATTTAACCCTAGACAGATACTAAGCACCATGCAGCTGCTTACTCGCTTCCTGAGAGGGGGAGAACTCAAAAAAGGTAAAACATATGGGTTAAGAACAGTTTGATAAACAAAATGAAGTAAAATACAGTGTAATATAGTAATTAAAAGTGAGGTAACAAAAAAAGAGGAGTAAAGCCCAGAAAAACCCAAGTGATACACAAGACAATTGCTCACTTCCTTCTGACCAAACTCCAGCCCAACCCTGAGCAGCAATTGGCCCCTCATGGCCAAATCCCCTGATTTAATTTAATGAGCATGATATTGTGTGGTATGGAATACCCCTTTATGTCAGCTGTCCTGCCTATGCTCCCTCACAGCTTTTGTGTCTCCTTGTTGGCAGAGCATGAGAGAATGAAAAGTCCTTGACTGAGGGTGAACACTATTGAGCAACAGCTGAAACATCAGTGTTATCAACATGATTCTCATACTAAACCCAAAATGCAACACTCTACCAGATATTAGGAAGAAATTAACTCTATCTCAACCAGGAACTTGACAACCTGCTTTTTCAAGCCAGTAGTAAGGACAGATAAGTCCAGGAAAATACATTTCTTTATTGTATTTAATTAAGATGACTCACTGTGTTTAAATATTTAAGAATGGAACTTTGGAAATATCCTTGTGGTACACTATGAGTGATCAGAGGATTTGGATTCCCTCAAACTATTTTTTGAACCACTGTTGATTTTGGGAGCTGCGCATCCTGCTGTGACACTGGGGAAGGGTTATCTTTCAGGGCTACCAGTTTGGAAGAAGAGATAAGGAACTCTTATGTCCTGATGAAAACATCCAGTTACCTACTTTTAGGGTGGTACTTGTGTGTTGTGTCTGACTTACCCCATTAAGATCTGTTGTCAAACTATTACCAGTAACAGTTGGGTGCTCACTGTGGGGTCACAGTACTCCAGGCAAGACCTCATCAGCCCTGAATCGATGGAAAGCTTTACTTCACGTGTTTGAACCATGCCAGTGCCCTCCATACTTGTCAGCACAATGTTTGCTTTTTTGCAATAGTGCAACACTGTTAACTTCTGCTGGGCTTGTGATCCGGTATAACCCCGGGTCCTTTTGTGAGCGGTGGAGGTTGGGTAAGGTCACTGGGAGAGACTTTTAAGATCATTGAGTCCAACTGTTAACCCAGCACTGCCAACTCCAACGCTAAGCCATGGCCCTGACACGCCTACACCACTTTTAAATGCCTCCAGGGACAGTGACTAATTAAAGGATGGAGAAGCTCCTTTAACCCTCCTTGTGCTGCTCATGTATTTATAGAAACATATGTTTCTATACATTTGTTTACTGAGTTACAAACTTTTATTGAGTTATAAATTTTTTGTTGGATTGGCAATACAAAGTCAAATTTGGCAGGAACACAAGGTTAGTTTTAAAAAAGATTAATTGTTTCATGATCTACAAACTAATTGAAGCATTTTTAAAGGCTCTTTAACATAAATATTTTACAGTAGTGGGTAGCAATCCTGACTTGTGCTAGGTAATTTGAAAATTAAATTGGATTTTTCATCATTGGCACATATGTTTTTAGTTAGGCTGAAGGAGAAGCAAAAATAATTGAACAGTATAAGCAGTATGAGGTTATTGTTTAATAATGATTTTTTTATTATCTTGAAGTGATTTTTATAAGACAAAAGTGGTTTTTCTTAAAAATATACTTCAAAGTAGACAATGCACTCCTGAAGTTAAGAGCAGAATCTAGTAGAAGGTTTGAAATGCCCAAGTGCCCACACTGAGCACTGCCAGCCTGGCTGTCCCTGCCCACACTCCCAGGGCTCCCACCCACCCTGCCATGGTTCAATACCCCATATCAGCTCTCAGGGTCATCGATCACTGCCCCAGCAGCACCACAGCCCTGCCTGGGCCTGGCCATGGGCCTGGCTGTCCTGGACTCTGACCACCCTGCCAGCCTGGCCTCCACAGCCTCGTCACTACAGAGTCACCCAACAGTCATGAGGCTGTCCCTGACCACTTGTGGGCTGACTTGCCAGCCTGGCCTCCACAGCCTCGTCACTACAGAGTCACCAGCAGTCATGAGGCTGTCCCTGTCCCTGGTTACCCTCACTGGGCGGACCTCACTTCATGTTCTCAGCTCAGCCTCAGGCCAGCCTCAGCAGCACAGCACACGTGGACAGGGCTGCCCTCAGCTGCCCCAGCCTGCTCTCCTCCTTCAGTGGGGGTGGTGGGACAAGCCATGACTGGTGACACCTTGCCCGCCTTACTGGCCCAAACGGGGACACCACTGGCCCCAGCGCACACCGCACCCTGGCCAGAAGATGGGTGTGGAGAAGGCAGAGCCAGGCTCTTTTCACAGATGAGGAGTGCAGTGCTAAGAGGTGGCAGCAGCAAGGTGCACTCAGAGAACATCCAATTAGGCTTAAGCACAACTTTTTCAAGCAGAAGGGTGGTGAGCACTCAAGCAGGCTGCCAAGAGAGGTTGAAGAGTTTCGTGCCTGCAGCATTTCAAAACTTGACAAGTCTGTGAACAATCCAGCTTTGAAGGTCAGTCTGTTGACAACAGAAGGTTGGGCCAGATGAACTTCAGACATCCTTTCCAACGTGGACTGTTACGTGATTCTGCAGGTAGTACACAGCTGAGAGTGACAAATTCTCTGAACATGCAGGCATTTCTACAGGAATTTCATTAGAGCCACAAAAGGCTGTTCCTCCTCATGAATTCACCAGCTTTCTTTGATCTCACTCTTCAGTTTCTGACTCTCCTTCTATTAAGGCTTCTATAAGGCTGTTTGACCAGTGGGATTTTTACTCAGAACTTGCTTCATACCTCTCATGCTTTATCCCTTTCTGCTAAGGGTTTTATCCTACATGCATTAAATTTAGTTAAACTGTTGAGGTTCAACAACTAGTGGTAAGTATCCTAAGACTCCACAATTTTGGAATGCCTTGCTGGGTTCATAAAAAAACTAAAATTATTTCAGCATAATACATGCATTATATATATATATATATATATATATATATATATATATATATATATCAGTAAAACAGTAAGAATGCTGTTACAATTGCTGTTAGTCAACATCCCATTGTCCAGGTGTCACAGGGAAGAAAGCTGTGCCTGGCCCAGTACATGTTGCTGGAGATGTTGAAGCACTGTGAGAGCATGTCCACATCACATGGCACCATTAGGAACTTCCAGCACTTCTCAAGTCAGATGTAAATTAGGAAGAGACAAAGAGAAGTAGTTGCATGTCTGCATAGCCACTCACACTTCACAGTAGGCCTGGAGTAGAATGAGACTTTAATTTTCCCACATGGCAGTGTTACCATATTGACTGGTAGACCATGTCCTTGTAATTATAGTAAATCTAGCACAAGGCAATTAAAATATGCATGCCACAGTGCAGCATGTTCTCGGAAGATATTCTGGCTGTATTTATGCTTCAAGAAGATTAAATAATGCTCAAAATAAGCACCCTTTTCCAGTGTTTTTCCAAATAGTGCAGTTTTCTAAGAATTTGTTCTATTTCTACAAAAAACACCCCAAAAGTGTAGAGACCAAATTATTCACTTGTTGTCTTTTAATCTCACAAGATCAAAACTAATGTGAGGAGCAATAGATTTCAAAGGTGATTTAAAATGCCAGTATTTTGAATATGCAGACACTTTGGAGTGACTTAAATGACCTACATAAAGGCGTGAAAACTCACATTCCTTCTCTTCAAACTATTCAAAATCAAGTAAATCTTCCTTGAAATATCCTGTTAAAATTAATTTCCTGAATTGGCTGGGGATGAGGAATGTAAAATATTTCTAGATTCCACAGCCTGCTTATCTGAAGGATAGGAAATCTTGATAGTGTTATCTTTTCATCACTAATGCAAATGCCTATATTTAACACTAGTTTTAGAAATTTAGATGTGCACATTTATTTCCATCTCAAATATTTTAGAGGTATTTTTTAGAAAATGTTTCAGATTAGGAGTTTAAAATTTTTAGATTGTTTGGTTAACTGTCTCAGAGCAAATTTTTCTTGGCTTCGTTTTAGTTGCGCTAACACTGAATTTAGGACTGAAGATTTTTGAATGCCAGAATTAAATTACTATGACTTTATGGTATGATTTGTATCATAATGCTGGGAGTTCACTGTCTTGCTAGGAATAATAGGATTTAGAAAAAGGCCCCAAACAGCACTTTTACTTAAATTGCTGTGTCAGATCTATGTTCCAGCAATAAGAGTGGAAAATCTGCAAGACTCCTTCCATTGTTTATAAAAAGAGGGTGAATTCTTTCAGCTCTGCCAATTACAGACAAAATTTCAAACAACTTCAGCACCTTTAGGATAATTTTGGAATAGTATTAGCAAGTGCACTTCCATTGTTTGCTTCCATGGTTATGTCTGGCCCAGGAATTTTAACAGTTTAGCAACAGACAAAGCATGCTCAGAAATTTTCCTCTTTTAACTATTTTGTCTCCTATACACAGGAGCTCATGAAGGGCTTTTTCTTTTCCATGTGCTAATTACCATAAATATTTTGGAGTTTGTTCTACAAACTCTGTTTTGTTTTCCAAATCATTAGCAATGTTAAAAACAAACCTTCTGACAAAAATGTTGGCAGAAGCTCAAACAGAAGTCCTAGTTCATCAAGGAAACCCTTCCCTAAGCAAAGGGAACTGTGTGGGGTCCTTTACATGCTGTTCAATTGCCAAAACACGTGAGGTTTAGCACATGAAATTCCAGTCATGCTTAGGTTTTTTATGTACAAATCATTTGGACAAGACCAATTAAAAGTTAAAATCAGTTGAATCTTCAGGAAAGAAGGATGAGGCAGTACTTTTAGAGGTAGAGATTTGCCACTATGCTTTAACAGGAGGCTGTAAAGACTAGGTAAAGGGATCATGGGCATCAATGGCAATGATGCTTGGTTTGCAATACTTGTAAAAGGTCTAGGTAGCTTCAGCATGAGTACAAAACACAAGGGCAAAAGTAGCATGGAATGGCCTGGGCTGGAAGGGACCTTAAAGGTAACCTGGTTTCAACCTTCTGCAGTGGGCAGGGACACTTCCCACTAGAACAGGTTGCTCAAAGCCCCATCCAACCTGGCCTTGAACACTTCCAAGGATGGGACATCCACAGCTTCTCTGGGCAACCTGTTCCACTGCCTCACTATCTTCATAATGAATAAATTCTTCCTAATATCTAGTCTAAACCTGAAAGAGCTCAGTCTAAAGCCCCCTTATCCCATCACTACATGACTTTGTAAAAAATTGCTCTCCATCTTCCTTGTAGGTAGTGGAGGGCTGCTCTAAGGTCTTCCCAGAGCCTCCTCTTCTCCAGGCTGAACAATTCCAGCTCTCTCAGCCTGTCTTCATAGTACAAAGCCCAGGACGGAGTTGCCTGTCTGGTCTGCAAGTACACTTCTACAGCTCATGTTGAGCTTCTTGTTGACCAAACCCCCAAGGTCTTTTCTTCCCAGGACTCCTCTCAGTCCTTTCTCCACCCAGCCTGTATTTGTGCTTGGGATTGTCCTGGCCCAGGAGCAAGGCTAGGGTTAGGATTGCACTTGGCTTTGTTGAATTTCAGGAGGTTCACATAGGCCTATCTCTCAAGATTGTCCAGGTCCCTCTGGATGACATTCCTTTCCACCAGCGTGTCAACCATACCTCACAGCTTTGTGCCATTGGCAAACCTGCTGAGGGTGCACTCAGTTCCACTGTTTATCATTTTACCAAGCTTAACACCTGAAAGAGAACACTCAAGTAAGGGCTCATAGTTCATGCTTCACTAGAGCATCATAAAGAGTGTTTCTCTCCAACCACTTTTAAGATGATTCTCACCTCATGATTATTCCAGTAGTAGCAGTCAATGTCCCATGAATTTATTCACTGATAGATCTGTTCACCTTGTCATCCAAAGAATCTTTCTATACAGCTCTATAGAGGCCCTCAAAGGTCTGGAGACTATAGCTTTAATACTGTGGTTCTGCATACCATAAATTCTTAATATGAAGCTAACAAGCATCTAATAAAGATTTCTACTGAGATAACAATAACTTCCCATACCAAAACCCCAAAAGGATGCTGTGTTTCTAAGGCAATATTTTGAAGATAAACTAACGTGGTCATTTTGAAGTTTGAAAATCTTTTCCAAATAGCATTATGTCCTTTTTCATAATTAAGATTATTTCCTCTGGCCTTAATTTGTAAAAATGTCCAATGTTATTTTCTGTTGTGCAAAAGAAAATAAATTACAGAGACTTTGTTTAAACAGCAGATTTTCTGGTTGCAGGTGGTCATGTACAAGAAAATTCACCATTACTGTGGATTTGCAGTTACAGGACAAGAATGACAGAGTTTCAGAAATAATGTGGCGTTGTTGCCTGTGCATAGCAATTAGTTGGTGGCCTAGTTCAGATGAGAGTTTCAGTGTCTTATAAAATGTCAAAAGAATAGCTGTCCTAGTTAATATAATTGACTGCAAGGGACAGTTGAAGGGCATGGTTTATTTATTTAAGGAAACATTATCCCAAAATTAAACAAATTTGGGCAATAAATAAGCTGTAGGGAGAAATATGAGTAAATGATAAATTTTAGAAGTGGACTGACAAAATCATTACTGCACAGCATTAAATGTCTTACCTGGCAAATAATCAGATGTCTTCTTGCTTAACTTTGTGAGCAGTTTTATTGATTCATACTTGTAAGAAGAGACTTCTTGAAGAAAAACATTACTCAAAATATGTTTAAGTGTTTATGTTCAATAAATAAATATGTAAATAAACATATCATTACTTGTTACTCTATCCTATCATTACTGCTTGTACAGTCCTTATAATTCTTCTGGTGAATGCTTACACCACAGGTTTCCCTCATGGCTTTACCCAAAACCTCTAAATCTCCATTAAAAAGAGAATGTTATTGATTTTCAGCAAATCCCACTTCCATACAGCCCATGCAGTCTGTGCTGCAGTCTGTGACTGCACAGCAGTGCCTCTAAAGGAAGGCACTGCTGGGGGAAGTACAACACCTACAATGACTCAGAGGCCTCTTTCCTAAGGGGTGCTAAGTAAATTAAAGTAATCCATTGTGTATGTTTAATATTTGGATTGAATATAATCTGCCATTTCGTTACTCACTCATTTGCTATTGAAAGGACTTTTGAAATTGCATCTCACTCTGCCTTCCTCCCTGCAGCTGTAAGCATACAGTCAGACTTTCTTTTGCCAAGGTCCGTTTGGCAATGAAGACTAATTTCATGAGTCAGAAAATACAAGACTTTCTCAAAATCCTGTTATCATCTATCTTTTCTGTGTGGAAAAGTTGCTCTCTGAACTTGCCCTGACAGTGCAAAAATGCTGCAGGCGGCATTATTTATGGTAACTGAACTAATGGTACTATTAGTAATACAAGAGTATTACCCTTGTTCCCTACAAAGTGTGAGCTCCCTGTTCTCTGAAAACCACTTCTTGGTTTACTTCTGATGCCTGTAATCTGTGGCCAAACCAAAGAACCTCCATTACTCCAACAGTTTTAGTGTTGGTTGGCCAGCACTAACCAGGCCTGCAGGAGGTGGATACCGTGTGCACATAGCTGTACTGTGGAGCACCACTGCAATTTGCTGCTGCACTACTCAGCTGCTCAGATGTGTCAACCAACTTGTCATTTGAAAGCATAATGGTGATCCTACTGTACTGTGCTAATTCCATGTGCTAGGAGCACTGGTCTGCAGAGAGGTGGTTATGAATTTATTGTGGCTGTCCATGAAGTGGTTGTCGTATTCAAGCTCTGGATGCTGCAGCCTCACTGGGTGCTTATTCCCCCATAAATTTACCAGCAGGAATAGATGCCAACAGCTTACTGCTTAATGCTCTGGCAGAAACTGCAAAAAGCAAAGAGAAAACCGAACATTAAGGGTTTTGACAAATACCTTCAAATACATCTGCATGGAGGATGAGGAGGGGCAACAGTCTTCTAGCAATGCAGGCCTGTCCCAAAGCAAGTCCAGTCATTGTGGCACAATGAAGGTGGACTATGTTCCCAGAAATCACAGTGTGGTGGAGGTACTATTGGCATAAGGTTTAGTATCCATTTATCCTTGGTAATGCAGACTGCAGGTGGTGGATTGGACGTGAGGAAATAATAATAAAAAAAGGTTCTACCTGGTACTATTAGCATATATTAAAGATAAACTTCAGAATTCCTTGTCACATGAAACTGTGCTTCTCCATCATAAGGTGACAGATCTTGCCTCATTAAACAGCCACCTAAAGGTGCTGGGGTTTTCCCCCCCTTTTGTTACTAGAATTAAAAAAAAATAAATAAAATTGTTGCCTCCAGTGCAAGAGTCCCCAGTTCTTTTCCACTGTTTGATGTAAATACAGCATTAACTAGTGAAATATAGGTGGACTGGAAAGGAGTTTTGCAGAAGGCAGGAGCTAATGGTCCACACAGTGCTTCCATAAAGTAGGTGACCGGGTAGGCAGGATTTTTCTGTAACTTTTCTTGTGACTGACTGTAGTCAGTTTCCTTGTAATGAAATTACACTGGCCTTGCTTTTACTTCTCTGATCATGCCTCAAAACTGAGCTAATTTGATTTCTTTCCTGCTAGAAATTATTTATTCTGACTGAGTCAGAATCCAGTGAGTGTTTTAGACCCCAAAGGAATTGTTTGTTCTAAGAATTAGCTACGTGGGATGTGCAGTGAGTCCAGACTCAGAGCCTTGAACAGATTGTTCAGCTGAAAGGGGGAGGGTAACCTCCTTACACTACAAGATATCAATTTTAACTTCTCTTTAAAAGATAATTCAAATAGTATAACATGGTTGCTCTCAGGCCAGATGTTGGTATGGTCAGTTTTAGCTACAAGGTCACACACTGTGGTTGGGTCAGGAAGAATCTGTGAGAAATGTAATCTCCTTCTCAGAAAAGCACCAGTGTAATCACTGTGTCCTAACAAGCATGACAGTGCCAAGGTGAACTGAGAGTATGTTCAGTTACACACAGCATTTGCACAACATTTAATCCACAAACTGTTTTGTAAAGACCAAGTGAATAATCTTTAAGCCACCTACCTGGAAACACGTAGTTGCACTTTTTTACTTTCATTTGGCAAAACATTATGCTGAATGTTGAGTACCCTGAATCTCCTTAGGTTTCCAGAATAAGTCTATGGCTTTTCTAGAACTGTGCCTTTAAATGATTTAGCAGCTTTCAAATACACATAGTTGGTGTATATGTAAAGACATAGTCCCTTCCCCTCTGAGTTTTAAATCTGAGGTCCTTATCCAGCAAACATTTCCCTGCATATTATATTTTTATGTGTGTGAGAGGTTCACATTAAACTTCCACTGGGAAATATTTACAGAAAGACCACACCTGCTGAGCTTCAGCTTTTTGGCAAGTGCACTACAGAGGCCTAATGGGAATTCATGGAGAAGAAAGGTTGCCTGCATTTTAAAAGGGTGTGAACCCTCCAAGCTCTGAAGCTATGTGCAAGTTTATATTTAGATAACCTGAAAGCTCTGCCTATAAATTGTCAGGGAGAATTAATGAGTAGTGCATATGCAGTGTATCAAACATTGGTGTCTCAGTCACTATTTTCAAATGCACCAAAGTACATGTGTGTTCATTACTGATGGCAGTATACAATAATATGTGTTTAAAGGCACATTATTAGAATGTATCTGAATGCAGAAACCAGTGACCCGCTTTCTTTAATAGCTGGGAAGCACTTTTTGTGTTCCAGCAAGTTCTTCTAAAGGGGTTTGTGAATCAAGCAGTCCTGAGACAGTTCATCCTAGAATATAATATTGATGTTTAAAAGAAATAAAATGAAAGTTCTATCTCAGCATGGCTTCAGTTTCTCATTTTTTCCCTTGGCCACATTTTTTCATGCGCTCTACTGTAATGTATTTTTAAGAAGCTATGTCATGTTTTACAAAAGAAAAACATTATATATAAAGTATATAACTTTTATCTTGCTTGTGGACTCCATGCTACAGCTGTAAATCTCACATTTCTTCTTTCTGACTTATTTCTGATGAGAGACAGTATGAAGATATCAATGGCTTTGGAATGGTATGTATTATTTATTTATGTCCCAAAGTTGTTAGCAATTATCTTAATAAGACTGAATACTCTGCAGCTCTTGCCAGCCTTGCAGTAGCTCTCAGTCCCCTTTCCCTTCTCACCCCAAGCTCCTTAGTAGGTCTATTATTTCATTTGGAGTTAAGGTACAGCATGTCTCATAGTTTTAACTCCTGAGTCTTCTCCTTTACACCTAGAGATGGCATTCATATGAATTTGTAACATGATGAGCCTTTCCTGTAGTCTCTAAAAATATGTTTGCTATCTCAAAATACTTTCTCTCAAATGGCAATCCAGATTCCTGGGCACCACAGTTTAATTCAAGATGTATTAAAAGACTGCATGAAGTGAAGACTTTAAATCTGCCTTTATATTTAGCTTCCTTTTTTTTCCCCACTGGTGAGTGAACCATGTGTTGTAACAGCCTGCTCATTTCTAAAGAGCAGTGATGCTGTCTCCTGCAGAGGCTGCTTCACTATGAACTCCCTCTGCAAGATGCTGAGTTGCTCTGGCCCTCATTCATCCAAGTTTTAGATGCTGAGCTGCTGGACTAAGATCAGTGCATAACAGTTTTCAAGATACAGCTTTGTTCCAAGAAGCATTGTTCATCATTTACTCCTGTCAGAGGATGGGGCCTAAATAAAGGAAATAGTCTTGTCTTTCTGTTTTGTTTGTCTAGCAGAAGAGAGACTATTAACCTAGACTGGAGGACTTTAAAATCAGCTCAACTTGGAAATTCCATCCGCTTTGCTCTGTAATGATGTTAAGGTCATGGTAAGCTGTATATTTTTGTGTAAAAGTTAAATTAATAGCAAAAATAAATTATTACCAAAAAATAATCTAACACATTCTAACTTTGTTGATATTTCATCGAGCAATAATGAACTGGGAATTTGGCCAGTATATTAAAAATATACTTAATAAATCCTACGTTATTCTTGTAGCTCCCTTCCACATCAGCATATTTTGTGATTCTGTGAATTAATCATTTAGATGTATATAGATTGCACAGCAAAACACTGAAATAATTGATTCATGTATGTGATTACTAGTGTACCAATTAAAAACTAACCTTTTCTTGGAAGGCAGGAAGGCAGTGCAACTTTGACTTAGGACTTAACACAGTAATTTATGAACTGGGAGGAGAGTAAAAACTGTCTCAAACATACTGGGTATACGTTCTTTAGGAAAAGAAAAATTTTGGGTCATCTAACTGGCACTCATATATACACTGCATTTTAGTGTTAAATGTGGCAGTGTTGCCATCCCAAGTCACCCACTTCTGTATTTATAGCTGTTTGTGGAGGCAACACAGTAAGCAGATCAGCAGCTCGATTTAATTAAAATGAACTATTTTCCACTGGATTTTTGTTAACTGAAGTAATTATCTGCACTCTGTGTGATGCATTCAGAGCTATATATCAGCATGTAGAAGTGATGCAAAAAGGCTGGAGGGGTGGAATGCCAGCAATAACTTCACTTGGTAGTGGCACCATATATTTGTCCCCGAGGTAACAGTCAAAACCTGAAAATTTGTTCTCAGTGTAAATGGAAAACAAGTGTTAAAAGACCCATTCTAGGTAGATAAAAGAGGTTTGTAGTTGGCTCTGAGAAGAACTTGACCTTCTGTCAGAGACCCTGCCAGTGGACTAGAGGAATCTTGCAATTACTACTGGCTGTTCCACTTGTCAGCAAATACATTGTTGTAGAGAAGGTTGCGAAGATATGTTTCTTCAGGCTCTGAAGTGGTTGCCTGAGAAAAGCCAGGTGGGCAAGAAGGGCTATAATGGAAAGCAAAAACACTCAAAAAACATTGTTATGTATATAATTTTGCTATGTTATGTATATAATTTTGTTTCTTAGGAAGCAACTTGCAGGGATTTGCAAAAACTATCTACTAAATATGCTGCAGTAGTTACCCTTGTCCTCCAGCTAACTAATTTCACTGTTCAGTTCCAGTTTGCATGTGATTTCACATTTCCCAGGTGCTGGAGCAGAATTCCCCTGCAGCCTGTGGTGCAGATCATGGTGAGGCAGCTGCCCCTCAGTGGAGGTCCACAGTGGAGCAAATATCCACATTGGAAACGGGGATCCCATGGAGCAGAGGGATGCCTGAAGGAGGCTGTGACCCCGTGGAAAGCCTGTGCTGGAGCAGGCTCCTGACAGGACCTGTGGCCTCATGGAACAAGGAACCCACCCTGAAAGAGGTTTTCTGGCCCCATAAGGACACCCACTCTGGGACAGTATGTCCCTTAAGGGCAGAACCCTGTGGAAGGGACCCACACTGAGCACTTAATGAAGAACTGCAGCCTGTGCGGAGGATCTACATTGGAGAAGTTCATGCAGGACTGTCTCCTGTGGGAGGGACCCTGTGCTGGAGCAGGGACCCTGTGCAGGAGTCGTCCCCTGAGGAGGAAGGACTGGCAGAAAAATGTGGGGAACTGTCTGAACCCCCATTCCCTGTCCCCTTGTTCTGCTGGAGGTGAGCAGGTGGGGAATTCACAAATGAAGATGAGCCTGGGATGATGTAGGAGTGAAGGCAAGGTGAATTTTAGATTTGTTCTTTTTTCTCATTATACTACACCGATTTGATTGACAGTAAACTAAATTAATGTCCCTAGGTTGAACCTGTTTTGTTCATGAGAGTAATTGCTGAGTGATCTCCCTTGTCCTCATCTTTACCCAGAAGCCTTTAGTTGTATTTTCTGTCCAATGTCAGGTGAGGAGGGGAAAGATAGAAAGACTTCTGTGGACACGTGGTGTCCAGCTAGGCTCAACCCACCTCTGTCAGTAAAAAGACATTTTGTAAGTCCAGTCTTTGGACATGTGACAAGACAGCCTTTGTAATGTTATCCAGATAATCTGTAGTGATTTAAAATCCTATTGTAGTTTCTGTATCACTCGTTTTATTATTTGATTAAAATCCAGCAGAGCATTAAGGATTAAATTTGTCTGAGGATGAATGATTTACAATTAGTTAGAAAAAATGAAGGTATTAAAGAATATGCCAGGTTAATTTATTTGACAAATGAGTGTAAAGCTACTTACACAAACATTTCAGAACACAGCAGCACCTGGTAGGTAATAAATTTTGTAGAAGAAATGAAAAATATAATTAGTTGAGGACTGTAAAAACAATGCCAGGAGGTATAACTAAGCTCTGTCTCACTAAGAATGCAGGGATTGACTTCCTCTGCACCCCACAGTTGTGCTGGGTCCCTCCAGTAGGTGACAGCCTGTAGGCCAAGGGATCCACAGGTAGGGAAGGTATGCTATACTTGGCAGTTAGGACACAGTATGGTGGTATCCAGCCTGGGATTTTTACAATTAATTTGTACTACAATATCTGCTAATGCCAAGCTTTTAGTATTTTCCATTTTAATGTCAATAATACTACAGTAATGTTGACATCTAGCTTTCTAAAACACTATATGTTCTCAATTTGTTTACGTTGGCGACATTTGTTGTTTTACAGTAGTGTAGGACACACCTAGTGGTGACTGATTTAAGTCACTTGATGTCTGTTTGAATTCAGTCATGATTTTGCTGTAACAACAGGATCAACAGCCTCATTTGCAGCACTACAAATGTAAAGAAAGAAACTGTTCCAAAAAGTCTATGTGCACATTTATGTCTGTGGGTATTATTACCTTAGGTTGTTGCATTCAATTATTGTGAAGCGTTCATATGTTCCATATCCATTACTTCACACAGATATTAATTGTGTTCCATATATTTTGACAACTGTTTAGCCATGAGGTGGTATTTTCATAGAAGCATCTCTTTATATGGCATGATTTCAGGCCATAATAACAATTATCTACTCTAGGTATACCACTGTATATGTTAAGCTGAAATTGTTTCTTCTCACACATATAACTTTATGGTAATCTCTACTCAATTTTATCTGCCATTTTATTACCTGGACGCTCAGTGAGTATCAATCACATACCACTTGCCTTGTATTTTTGCAGCTCTTCACATTGGCCACCATTTTTAATTTACCTCAATTGTAAGTATACCTGCAAATTTTGTCTGTGGTACCTACTTTGTCCTTAAGGTCTTTCTTGGACTTAGCTTATGTAGTATGAGTTTGAGAGGTGAAAGTGTACTGAGACAAGAAATCTTCAAGAAACTCGTGCTCATGGGAGGAAAATATTTCCCTTCCTTCTCCTTCCACGCTGGGCCATAGCTACTTTTAGGAACAGAAGATCTCACAAGGCTCAAAGGAGGATGTCCAGGTACTAAAGGTACCTTTCTCATGTCTTGCCTACATAATTGGATGTTTTCTGCAGTTAGAGAGACCTAATACATCAGATTCCACATGTCATCTCCATGAGCTCAATTGCCAGGAAAGTTTATTATCTATCTTCAGAAAAATTCCCTAAGAAAAATCCCTAGGAAATCAGGGAATTTGCCATTCTGCTTGAGAATGCAGATGCTATATTGACAGTAGGTAGCAAAAGCTAAAGGCTAAGGTTATATGTTAATGTTATATGTTAACCCGCTGTCAGTAAATTAAAAGTGAATTTGACTGTTTCCTTGAATGAATGAAGAAAGGCAGTGGTTAGAGTTGGGAATGATGCCCTCTCCCAAGCAGGAGCAAGGATGTGGAGTGCTCTCTTCCTCCTGCAGCATGCAGGTTCTCTGATTCCTTACTTACTCTTTGCACCAGCCTTCTCAGTCCTCTTCACTTCTCACAAAGAATTAATGCTGACCTTGTACAGAAAAGCTGATTTCTCATTCATCTTTTCCCTTATCCATCAACAACTAACCCTAAACACTTTGCCAAAGATTTCTAGTACTACAAGTCCTCTTTCCTTTGGGGGCAGGAGTCCAGGGGGATTTTCCTGGCTCTTCATCTCAAGCAGGCATGGGTTCTTGTGTACTAAACCTGTCCATGTCCTCAGGCACATATTCCCAGACTCATGAGTTTTCTCTGACTCTGACTCCCTTCTGCCAAGCCTGCTGCATTCAATGATTGATCTTGTATCTAATTTCACTAGTCACAGTTTTCCTTGGCAGAACTCTAAAGGGTCTTAATTTGCTGATGTCGTTTGTCTAGTTAATTATTGAGTTTGGGTTTTCTTTCATATGATTGATATCTCTGCCAGAATTGCAGTAGCTATTAACAGAATTGTGGTTATTTCATTAAAATACAGAATGCTGAACTACATTATGATATTCTGCTTTTGCCCCTAATTACTAAAATATTTTATATTTTAGTGTAATTTATTTATACTTTCATATAATTTATTATTATGAAAAAGAGTTTGACAGCCAGATACAGTAAATATATGAAAGTATTCCAAAGTCATATCAAAACCTAATGCTGTTTTAATTAGAAACCTGAAATTACATGTCTAAGTTTGACAAGAAATACTTACTCACACACCCAGCTGTAGGAACAGTGTAAAGCACTTATAGGATTATACCAGCTCATGAAATTCCCTGTACTTATTAATTTTGTGTCTTGTTTTCAGCTATATGTGTTATAGCACAAAGACTTGACAAGATGTGAGCAAGTCTTAGTGTTGATGACCATTAAAAGAAGAAAACTTTTGCATGGCTAGAATCTGAAATAGGATGTATTGGAGATTTCTTTATCACACTGTTCATTTATGTAAGAGTAGGTCAAACATGAATGACATTTATGTGGATTTTTTGCATTCTCCAAAATCACAAAGTGACAGGATAGGCCTATAAACTAAAGATTGCTGCTTAATTGTCTTTCTTTTAGCAGCTGGAGATTATTACAATTCTGAAGTTTATGTAGACCTGTCACAATTTTTGTGCATAGGATGGTCTTGTACTGGAATTCCAGTTCAATGGAAAACAAGGAAGCAAAAGAAATATAAACCTATCCTGAGAAATACTGGATAAATAGAGGGAAAGAAAGAAAGAAAGAAAGAGAGAGAGAAAGAGAAGAGAGAGAGAAAGAGAGAGAGAAAGAGAGAAAAAGAGAGAAAGACAGAGAGAGAGAGAGAGAAAGAAAGAAAGAAAGAAAGAAAGAAAGAAAGAAAGAAAGAAAGAAAGAAAGAAAGAAAGAAAGAAAGAAAGAAAGAAAGAAAGAAAGAAAGAAAGAAAGAAAGAGAAAGAAAGAAAGAAAGAAAGAAAGAAAGAAAGAAAGAAAGAAAGAAAGAAAGAAAGAAAGAAAGAAAAGAAAAAAAATCTGCAATTTCTGCTAACCTAGCAAATGTATCAGCTCAAAAGTCAATGTTCTTGCAACTAATTTGGATGTATGGTTTGCTAAGGAGTATGACAGTATAGAACACCATCTTCTTTGTAATTGATATTGTAGAGAAAGGAATTTGTGTAAACAGCCACCCCTCAAGTACCGGAATTTTTCTCCTCTTAATCTGTTTTTTCTTGCAGAGAAGTGTAAAGCAGTGGCATGGGAAAACAGAATGATAAAATTTTAAGTGTATTTATTGTGAGATATTTAGTTTCAAGACACAATCTCTGATACATATTTTGAAAATGATAAAACAGTGTGGATCCATCTTCTCATAAAAGATAAACTCTGGAAACAGATTCCACTTTAAATAAAGATTTGGATTACCATCCCCATTTACAAAAACTTTCATTATTATAGTATCCTAAAAAAATTACAAAGGAAGCATTAGGACCACAAAACACAAGCTTTCAGACTTTATTCTAAAAATCTTTGGACTTAAATCCTTTAATTCAAGACTCATAGTTATTTCCCCATAAGAACACAAGTATTACTTGGAGGATATATAGTCTAAAAAATTCTTGTTACCTTGCTGTTTGGGTTGATTTTTTTCTTTCAATTGATCAAAATAATTTATTCTTTAATGTATCTTCTAGTCCTAAAATGTTGATAGGTTTTTTTTAAGAAATTACACTTCAAAATTATCTTTAATTATACTTACAACCCAAATCCAGAAAAAAAATTATTCTTCTCTAATTTTCATCATAGGAGTCAGTTGCAATAAAGTAGCTCATGATTAATTGCACCACAGTCAGAATGGGATTTACCTCCTCTAAATTTAGCCCCCTGAGAGTCTGGCAAGTGTGAAGTATTCCAAAAAGGTAACTTTAGCCATTCAAGCTAATCTTTCAGGGCTCCCTCTATAGCTTTCAATAGATTCAGAGCCAAAAATCCTAACTGCTCTGCACTGAGCCTTGAAAGCCTAAGTAAATGCTCCTCCTTTGTCTGACATGCCTTACTAGCTCTCCTTGTCTTCACTCTAGTCATAAAATTTCCTTTGATAGCTCCTAGAAACAAAAAGCATCTCATCTTAAAACAGATGGAGTAGACAAAGCTACAGAATATTGTGAGCTTGTAGACTAAGTTGCTTTTTTTTTTCCTCCATTGCCAAATACAGTTTCTGGAGTAAAAACACAGAAATAAAATTAACTTAGTAAAAGATACAGACATTTTGAGTCAAAGGTAGTGAAAGCTTTGAAGTAACTTACATCTAAGTCTCTCAGAAAGAAATCCAAATTGGATACCTGGAACACACAGAAGAAAATAATTTGCAATTACTTTTCCCCTGGTCCTGTCTCAGCTGAAATCAATAAACAAATGGACATGTATCAGGTTAAAGGTTGGTCTGAAGGTTTAGTTTAACTGAAATAGTTGACTTAGAACAATGACTAGAATGAATAACCACAGTGAAGCATCTCATTCTTAGCACTTATTCTATTACACTGATATTGATACACTGAATGCATTAAAGTGTTATGAAAACAGTCAACAAAATGAGGCGATAGGTCATTAATTTTTAAATAAATGCTGCTTCACTTAATTATTTATTTTATTCTTTTTTAAGAACTCCATATGATAGTATTGGATCAGTTATTTTAATATTTTTATGCAGACTGCAATTTATGACATACTAGCTTTATAAATTTGTGGGCTCATACTCTACATTGCTAATACTATCATGATGCCAATCTGTGTGCAATTTAATTTTTAAATAATCTACTGGAAAAAACTGACAGCTATGATAACAATGGGCTGTGAGACAAATAGCTCAAATGGCAATTTTTCCTTGGCATATGTTTTAATGAGTTTATATTGTGTGGAGCTTAGGTCAATTAAATGTAAAAGCAGATTCTTGCTATTAGTTCTTTCTTATTGATTTGGTATAAACAATACCATGTAAAAATTAACAATGCTTCATATATTCTCCCTTAGCAACTATGCCTGGTGCTATGACAGGGCTACCGGTTGTGGGTTTGTTCAGCTGATTTCCAGCATGTTCTGGGAACACAAGATACTTTGGGCTGAATGGAAGTCTTAACAATGAGGCTTGCAGCTGTTTCTGTGAGCTTGTGAATGCCCAAATCGGGAAATAATACCCAGAATAGAGCATATGTCTATCACCTATTTATTTCAAATAAACATCCTTTTTTTCTGTGAAGACAGCCCTAGACTCTGTTTTTCACCTTTTCTACCATATGACAGCAGTTGTGACATTTGCACAAAAATCATCCTCTACAAGACTTTCCCTAACTACTTTCCTAACTTCAGGAGAAATTAAAATCTCTGTTTTATCTTTATGAAATTATTCTGCCCATAGATAAGGACCTGATCACTCTCTTTATCAATCAGCAATTCCTGAAACCTGCTGACTTTTCATCAAACACAGTAAGAGATTCATCAATTAAAATACTTTAAAGAGGAGCCAGTGATGAGGGATTTTGAAAGCCCAGTGGGCTCTGTTGTGGGGTCTCCATCCTGTGAGATGGATTGCATTGACTGCACAATTACAAAGCACAAAGATTAATTTTGCAATTGTGTAATAGCACTGCATATGAAATCTAGGAAGCTATTTAAGAATAGCTAAATTGATTTTAGGGCTTTAGCTAATAACTTTAACTAGGGACTAAAATCAACATGGGTAGAAAGGTCTCTGCCAACTGCTTCACTGTTATGTGCTAGGAATGAAAGAAAAATAAGAAGGTTTGGACTAAACCAAATTAATTTTCTATTAACAGGGTTAATAAATACATCTTTGTTGTTTTAACTGCTGTGATTTGATTACCATATTTTTGAATTATGACTAAACCATGTAGTATTTTTAGCCCACTGAAGTTTTGAATCAAAATTAGTTAAAACCTTGATTTTTAAATTTATCTTAATTTCCACATAGACAACTGACATTTTTAGAACTTCAAGTCTAAGCAATAATTTCAGTTTTGTAATGTTTGCTTCTTGCAAAACAATGGAATTTGGCTTCTGCAAATATTAGCAGAACTGATTTGTTCTTTGGATAGGTGAATTGAAAAATAAAAACTACATAAATTAACAGAGGTACATAAGCTTGGCCCACTCTACAAATTAAAACCCTTTCCAGTAGTATTTCACACTTCTAGTAATTTACAATCCTAATTAATAATTATATCTTTTGATATTTATGTCTTAGAAATATTAGAAGTGAAAAAAAATCTTTTGTTGAAGGAAAATATGAATATTTCATATAATGAGAAATTTTCCTGTAATCATCTAAAAAAAGACTCATTCTAGAATTAATAAATGAAACCCATCAGTTGTGATTCTGTATGTTTTACAGAAAAGAGCTGATTCAGTGGAACTGAGTGCAGTGTTTCCAATTCTTTCTGGCAAGTGGAAGAATAAAGAAGAATGAAGTCAGGATCACACCATGGGAATACCATCATATTTTTCTAATTAACTCCATTCAAGAAAACCTTAATTGAATATTTTAGAGTTAAGATAATAATGCTGCTAAGCAGCAATGCAATTTGCTGAAGTCAACAAAGCATGACCATGATAATGTAAAGAAAAATTCAAAGAGAGTGAATTTTCCCATTATTCATATCTTATTCCCTTAGGATTTTATTTTCTGTGCTCTAGTTTTTAACCTCAGAGTCATATTCATGTATTATTAAATCACTAACAACTGTTGTTTAAAAATCTTGGCTTCCTGAGCCCAGTTAATAATGCAGATGAGCAGTCTACCTCCCTAGGGGAATTTTCCTCTGTGGAAGCTGGTATGACTTCCACTCAATAAGTTTGCACACGGAATTATATTTTTGATGGGCTCTGCTTGTACACATAATTTGAAAATAGTTTGTAGTGAATTTTGTCTGGAAATTTGACCCATGACTTTTGCTTCTTTACTTTTACATTACCCATTTTAGTAAGTAAATAATACATTTTTTTGCCATGGGTACTCAAATAAATCAAATAGCTAGTAAGTTATGCACTTGGCATCCTTGCAGACAGTATATGCTTGCATTATTTGGCAAAAGGCAAAAGTACACGTGTGTTGTGGGCAGCACTTCATATCTATGAACAGTTAAGCTGGGAGAACAGTGGTTATGCTGTTCTAGGCCTGTGTAACCACACATTTTGGAATCTCTGAATAAATTGCTGAATGAACTTCAGTGGCTATTACATTTATGAGGTTTACAGAGGGCAGATGCCCCCTTTCTAATTATTGGTAGCTGCCACATCCCCATTTGGACCTTCAGCAGGTTCCAGAAAGCAATGCAAGTTAGTCCTTAAGTAAACAGTATTGATTCGCTGAAAATTTTGACGTCTTGAAATCTTTGGTCATAAGCAAAATCCCAAGCCAGCCCAACTGGCCTTTCCTTTTTAATTCCTCCCCTGCAGTTTGACAGATCTTGTAGGAAAAGTGCAGAAGAATTGATGGAGTCACTGACAATTCTGTAACTTTGCTCAGCCATTCTGAGGTTCAAACAGACCACCACGGGCCGAAGTAAATGTCTTCACATTGTAAAATCTTCCTGGGTTTGAGAAAAGGGGGCAAATAACTGGAACAAGGAATTACAAATGAGAATGAAGAGATTCTAAGCAACTTGGGACCTTCATTCTCTGGAAGAGTTTTACATTATTCTAGAGAACTCCCTTTTATTGTGCTGTTAGCAACTGGGAAGCCTTTCTACTGGCTGGATGCTTATTTAACTTGGAAGGCAAAGCCATTTGTTCTGTAGTAAGTGTTTAAATTAGGCATATATTCTTCAGCATCTATTTCCAGAAGAAATCAAGGGACCAGCTATTTCCATATATTTCTGGCATGCTACAGTTAATTTTCTAATCCATGTGACTACAAATGGTGGTTTCCTACTTTTACTCAGCACTGACTGTCAAAGTATAAGGAAGTACAAAGCTGATACACTGTAAATGAACTATCTTTTTTTTAAAGCTCAGAGATAATTGAAATACAGAACAATATCATCACAGTTCTGAACATGGAAAAATAGAATGCTTTCTGGATCAAAGGTATCTTTTGTGCTCTGAGATAAAGCTGCTGAATTACCTAAATATGCTTAAACAGAAACTGAAGACTGTAGCTTGAATGCTAGTTTTCAAATGAGGATTTATTTTTAGATGCAGCTCATGAATTGCTAAACCCAGAATTTTCAAGTGGAAGTGCAGAGCTGTTGCTGCAACCGTGTGCTAACAGAAATTGTGATTAAAACAGAACAGGTAATGGCACAAGCAGAGCAACTACATATATCTAGATTTCTTCCATAACCTGTATTGTGACAACAGAAGTAATACATGTACACATGTATTTCATCCTATGCTGCAAAATTTAATTTACTATTTGTCTTATAATTGCTTATGTAGTCTCCATCTTAAACCAGGACTCTGCAGTCATCTGCTGATGTATATTGTAAATGGCATATAGACAGAATAGAGATTACAAAGAGATAATAAAACAATGATGGTCTGCATGCTTGGTTTTGCTTGGTTTCTGCTCATCAATAGCCCAAATGTGATAAGTATTCTTTGTGTGTCACAGAAAGGAAGGGCTTTAAGGAAGCATTTGAAGGGACCTTATGAAATAAAAGAGAAACTCCTTTTGAAGTGAAATGGAGAGAGCCAACAGCAGAAGCAGGTGAACCCTGATGGTCTTCACTCCAACACAATGTGTGGAAAGCACTGGATGCTGTTACAGGCAGTGAGGAGAGTTGGCATCATAATAACAAGCAGCACCTTAATGAATAGAAAATGGAGAACCATAAGCCGCAGGTGAAGACACTTAGCTTGTGCTTGCTGTGGTGGGGAAGGATTGTACACTGAGCAGGGCCATGATTTCTGGTAATAATCTGAATGTATACGTATGTCTGCCTCTGCTGCAAGCAAGGTGAGGTTTGTAGAAATACAAGATGCAGGCAAACCCCTTCTTAGGGAGTTTTGACAAAACATACAGCTAAGGAGGATTTGGTAACTGAGTCACATGTAGTTTTTACTTTAAAAATCTTGGCTGAGCAAAAGTATGTGGATGGGTGATAATTCTGAAGAGTATCAGTTTTCCATTACAAGTTGGAGCTATAACTTTCCATTTATTTTAACTTGCATGAAATTCATTCTAAAGTCAATCTTCTCACATCTGTTTTGTTTTAGTGTTGTTACACTCTACAAGGAGACTGTGGTTTAGAGAGTTAATCAGAAGAAAAAATTGTAATGGGTAGAGGAGGAGAATCTATGTCGTTATTGAATCTCCACCATTGTTTTTCTCTCTTGAGACCTGATACAAAGTGAAGTGAAAAAGAACCCCTTTCACTATCTTACTTTGAGCTTTGGGTTTGTCTCCCTTACCTTATTAGTTGTACCAGCAAGAAGACCAAATAAATTAATGGGGATGAATATGATATTGGTATCAAACAATCTGTAGAATTGTTGATGACACTGAAGATGCACTCTCCAGTACATTTAATTCAGAGATATTCAAAATAAGAAGTGCAGGTATTCTGGGATAATAAATAAACCAATATGCTACTTTTGATTTGCTGATCCCTCTGAAAGTATTGGTCTGATTCAATCTACTTCCAGGTGCTAGAGGTGTCCTGCTCTGCACTGCTTGCATTGCATGCTCTACTGTGTTATAGCTGAAGCAATCTACTAGAGAATTGTGAGGCAGGAATGAACAGAAGCAGAACTTTTTCCCAAAAAGCTTCAGCTTGTATCATGGTTAATTCGGCCCTTTTTGTTCCAATTACCCTCCAGACTTATGCCCAGATTTACAGTTTTCCCAAGCAATATCAGAAAAATAAAATGATAGCGTATTTCCTAATTTCTGTCATCTTTTTTTTTTTAATTTTTCAAAGACGTTAACATTTTTTTTTTAATTTGCCTACCACAGGGGAAAAATATGTATGCTGTATCTTCCTACTTCTGTCTTTCCTTTGTCAAAGCACTGCTCTTCTGGGAGAGACCCCTGTCTTTTTGTGACTGCATGCAGATGCATCTTTCCTGAACCTGGATGTGTCATGAATGACATTGAAAGGTTGCTAGACAGTCTTAGGACATGTCTTTACTAAGATAAAATTCAAATTTAGGTCAGACTTTATAAAGAAAAAAAAAAGGCAATGTTCTTCCCTCAATAGATATTCCTGTTTATCTATAGGTTGCCTTTGAGGCTACTTCTGCCTGTAACCTCTTGATCTCCAGAAGTCCTTAGG
This sequence comes from Melospiza georgiana, assembly GCF_028018845.1. Lineage (NCBI taxonomy): Eukaryota > Metazoa > Chordata > Aves > Passeriformes > Passerellidae > Melospiza > Melospiza georgiana. The sequence goes on along the minus strand of NC_080432.1, from coordinate 103,912,204 downwards.
GCACTGGCACAGTTGGAATAACAGTCATGAGATGTGATTCTCTACAAATGGTACTGCAGAAATCCATACTGAGAAAGTGTGAAGGGGTGTCTGATGAGGGTGAGGCATTTCTGCTTTCCCTCTCCTTGTTGAACTATTTCCTGGGTTGTTAGCATGTGGAAATGATTGCAGCAGCAAACTGAAAACCTACAGACAGCTTTAAAACTATCTGAAATATGCAGAGGCTTTGTGATCCAAGAGGGATGGTTATGAGTGATCACTTCCATCTCCTGTATCACCCACAAGAAAGATCCCCCATTCCTTTAGCTGCAGCTGCTCTTCCCCAGTGCTACCAACGTGACCCAGTCCTGCCTAACACAGGGGTGGTCACAGGTGAGAATTCATGAATGACAGCTACATGAGGTGCAAAACAGAAGATGGGAGACTGCATTAAAAACATGTCCTGGGTGCTGTTTGGTTTTAGTTTTCCATGCCAGCTTCAGAGGCACAAAGGTAATGTGCACTTATCTGGGTGGCAACAAGGAATACCTGGCAACCCTGATGCCATATTCACCATGGGTTTTGGCAATCAGTATAATGTTGTTTTCCTACCAGTAATTATGGCTCGGAGAAGTATAAAATGCCTGTGTTCATTCCAGTGGAAGATTAAGTTTGAAGTCCAAAGTGAAACCTTAAAATTTCCACCATTATTAGTTATTACACTGTTAATAATTTTAGCAGAAATATGCAGGTATTTCAAGCTTGTTAATGGAATTTTTAAACAGTGTCACCAGGTTTTCTTCTGATTTGACTTGATACCTACATTTTACTAAGAATTTAAAATTAAAAAGTTTACCTTGTGATGGAATAACGTTCTGGAATATGGTTTAGTAAATGGTCCTTTTTAAATGTGTTTTTTCCTCTCAGGTTTGTAATAATTTTAAATTAATGCATCTACAGTTGAAAAATGAGTGTTGTACTCTCCTGGGCATGTTTATAATGGCAGCAAATGGTTTATGGTCATCTTCAGTTAAGACTGACAATAAAGACTCTATTCCATAATACCCATGAATTAAAGCCAATATCCCCTTTTTAATTTTTTTAATGCAATTTCTGTTACTCCATGTTTCCCTACTTTGTCCATACTTCTAGAGGAATACTGCTTCCATATTCTGTTTGGATGTAGAATACTCTGTTTGGAACTCAGTTTTATGCTGAATGTCACGTTTTTTCCAGTAACATATTGCTGTTAATTCCTCTGATTTCTCAGACTTTTAAAGATATCCATTTCACTGCCACTCACCCTCTGCTGCTTTAAATGGTGAGATTAGGTGCAATGTCCCTTGCCAGTTCATCTTTCCCCTCTCTTGGGTCGATCATGCTGAAGGTAGCTAAAATCTAATTTTATCTAACATGTCAATGTCACTCTATTAACTTTCCTCTGTGGTATGCTGTTTCCATTATAGGAGTTTAGAGGCTTGGGAAAAGGATGAATATCCAGCGTTAGCCAGGCAAAATTGGGGTTTCTTCCAAAGCTCCTCAGAGTCTTTGTTCATGCACTTCTTTTCTCCTCACACCAATATGTCATTTATCCATATCATGGTATGCTGCATTAGCATCTGTAATTCACTGATTTTCCAGCAAAGCTGCTGATGGGCTGTGCAATGGAAATGCCAGTCAGAGGAAACTATTTCCTTCAAAGTAGTATGCCCACAAAAATGGCGTGGGTTGGATTTTTTTTCCTTAACAGTACCTGCTTGCAACCTGCCAACACGTCGCATGCATAAAAATATTTGCCAACTGACACATGTCCAGAAGTACCTCTTCTTGTAGAAATTTTCCTTGAGGAAAATGTTCACTTTACATATATGTGTGTGTGTGTGTGTATTTGTATGCAAAGTGAATAATTACATATATATAGATGTAAAGTGAGCATTGTATATACATGTAAATAATTTCCAGGATGATACACATCAGGTAAGATGTGTGTAAGATTGCTTGTTTAGTGATGATGAGTGGGTAATCGACTCTGCTTTCCTACTAAGTGCACAAATGTTAGAACAGTGAGCCCGTCCAGCTTCATTTTCAACTGCTGCTCTAGAGGGACATAAAAATGTGCTAAAAGTCAGGAGCTGGGTGGTGACTGGGCTATTAACTACCTTACTTTCTGCACTGTTAGAAGAGCTTCTCCCCTGTGGATCATATACTGAGGCAGAACCACATTTATTTTTCCTTGCTGTCTCACTGAAGAAAAAAAAACGTAAAATCATAAAACAGCCTATGTTGGAAGGGACCTTAAAAATGATCTTGTTCCACCCTCACTGCTGTGGACAGGGACAGCTTTCACTGGAGAAAGTTGCTCAGAGCTCCATGCATCTGCTTGATTTGATCACAAACTTGACACTGTTTTAACTCAGAAATGAGATTTAGATTTCATCTGTTTGCGCTACTACAAAGTGAAGCTTTTTTCATGTCTATTACTTACCCATCTATCTAGCTCCTAAACCCATATTGTGAAAATCAGGTCACAATTAGACACCTCCACTTTCACATCCCTCCTTTTTGTCATCTGTAAGTTCCTGTGTTGATGACAGTGCACTCATTGCTAACCTCCATGTGTCTGGCACCACAGTACTTTGTACACCCAATCCTCAGTGGATACCTCTCTGTGCTGCAATAGTCCATTGGTCTGTGCAGCATTCTCCTGAATTCTAGCATTTCAGGAGAGCCAGCAATGCTGTTTGTCATCCTCTCTGTCCCCATTGTGTGCACCGCTAAACAATTACGCCATGTATTGCGGTTTTTGCGTCTTTTTCGAGTTCTCAAAGGCAGGGTCTCTAACAGAGGCCTGTTTCATTCAGGGTTTCAGTCTAACCGGTCAGCACTGTGTCACAGGCACCTCTGAACAGCACAATAACCAACCCCACTGGTCCACAAAACAAAAGGGCCTCTGTGGCAACAGGCTGCCACAGAAGAGACACTACCATGGAGACTATTCGTGATCCTGTAAGAAATATCCATTGTATTTCACATCCCTTTGTTCTGAAAGCAGTAGGAAATATCTCACGTCCATTCATCACGAGCCAATGGGTTATCCCAAGTTTAGAGTTTGGGAATTGGAAAAGTGTTAAAACTCACCAAAAATAGTCTGGGACCAAAAATCTGCCCGGGATGAGAAAAGTGGAAAGGAAGGGAAACATCTTTCAGCTGAGCTGGAAGAGTACCCACAAGTACTCAAGCTTCAACTTGAGAATTAAAGTATGAAGAAAAGGGAGTTACCTGCACTATCCAATTAATTATTAGTTTTGGAATAAAGCACATGGGTGCATGTATACACAAGTACAAGAAGAACTGAAGAGAAAAAGGGAAGAGATTAAAGCCGACTTCTTGTGGGTAATACCACAACTTTTAATTTGATTATAGGCATTTGCATTCTTTTTTTACATCCGCGAACCTTGTTTCAGTTTTCCTGAGTTGCACTGCCTGTCTTCCCTGAATTCACATGTGAAGTAATATTTTGTGGGTAGGTGCAGTACAAGGAGGTTGCAGACAAGACATGTTGTTGCTGTGATCAAACATTTTTTGGATGTGTGCAAGGCCCACGTGTTCATCCAGCACCGCAGGGCCAAATGACATTCCAGGAGCAGCTGCCCAGCCACGACATCCACGCTCAGTGCACCTTCCCCGCAGGGAAAGCTGAAGCTCTTATCTCAGATTTCTACCTGAAAAAAAAAAAAATCTGAGACAATCTTACTTGAAAACATTTTGTAACCCATTCTGTGCATTATTTACTCCAAGATAAGAATACAGAAGTTCTGTGAATTCACTCAAACCCAGGCTACAAATCTGATGGTAAAAACTTGGGGGTTTTACTTTATATTCTTTGTGGATATGCAGAAAGAATTTTTATAGAAGCTAGTGCATTCTTGATGTTAATGAAGATTTGGTTTTATTTTTTTCTCTGACTTTTGGGTTTTTTTTAATTTAGGTATCATTCTTTCAAAGTTGCAAGTGAACATCTCAGTCAGTATATGATCTCAAACTTATTTTTGGAACACGTAAAAATACCAAAAGGGTTCTCTAATCTTTTGATGAGATAAAATTACTTCTGAAGGATAAAATTAGCATGCTGTAAATTTTCCAACAATTATATTTTTACAGCCCTAGCATGTATATTATACAGTGTATTTTTAAAGTATCAGTACTCTGAAATATACATTAGGTACATCTTCTGCAAACTGTATTTTGAATAAAATTTTAATGTGATAATTATTTTTTAAATCTCATTATTTATGAAGAATGATTCATATTGTATAATCTTGTTATTACAAGAAATAAAATATTAATGAAACAGGCATCCTGGTTTTGGCTAGGATAGAGGTAATTTTCTTCCTAGTAGCTGGTTCAGTGCTGTGTTTTGGATTTAGTATGAGAACAATGTTGGTAACACACTGATGTTTTATTTGTGGCTCAGCAGTGCTTACCCTGAGTCAAGGACTTTTCAGTGTCTCGTGCTCTGCCAGTGAGGAGGGGCACAAGAAGCCAGGAGGGAGCACGGCCAGGACAGCTGAGCTGAACTGGCCAGAGGGATATGCCACACCATGGAATGTCATGGCCCGTGTACAAACTGGGGGGAGTTGGCCTGGAGGCACAGATCACAGCTCAGGGCTGGCTGGGCTTCAGCCAGTGGGTGGTGAACAGTTGTATTGTGCATCACTTGTCTTTCTGGAGGTTTGGTCCTCTTTTATTTTTGTTTGGTTTTGGTTTTTTTGCTACTTCCAGTTTGGTTTTTTTCCTATGAATATTTTTATGGTTATTGTTCCCATAGTGTCCTACTTTATTTCAATTATTAAAATGTTGTTATTTCAATCTGTGGGTTTGAACTTTTTCTGATTCTCTTCCCTATCCCACTGTGGTGGGGAGAGTGAGTGAGTGAGTGAGTGAGTGAGTGAGTGAGTGAGTGAGTGAGTGAGTGAGTGAGTGAGAATCTGTGAGGAGGTTAGGTACTGGCTGGGACTAAACCATGACACAGAATTAAAGAAAAAATGGTTTAAAGTAATTTAAATTTGAAATTTAGATTCCAAAATCAGGAGGGAGGGGACTGATAGCTTGAAAGCACACTGATCCCACCACCCAGAGTTCAACAAACAGAAATGAACATGTGCCATCTGTGTTTTCTGAAAAACAGGAAAAAAATACAGGATAAGGGGAACCAGCTTTTCAAGGGATCATAGGTTACCAATAAAAATCTGCTTTGTGCTACACTAATCAGCATATTCATAAATGGTCTAGAAAAGAGATGAGCAGTCAGTGACAAAGCCTGATGAGGCTATTATTTTGGTTAATAAAGATGAGACAACCTTGATTATGTGCAGGAAAGTTTAAGGGAGTGACTGACTGATAAAATTGCAGCGGAGGTCAGTGTAGATGCAATGTCCTGCACAAGAGGAAAAGGGCCCTTACTTCAGGTATGAAATGACAGGATCTGATCTGGTCATTTCTCCTCAGGAAAGATCCTGGAGTTATGAAAACGGCCCTATGGGAACATCTGCCTGGTCATCACCAGATGAAAAATTAAAATAAATAAAAAAATATTAGTAAGTAGTAAGAAATCAGCCAAGAACAAAACAAATAATATCTTGTTGCTGCCACAAAAATCCATATTTTGCTTGCATCTTCTGTATAGGTAAAGAACCATAGAAATATTGGTTGAGAGGGACCTCTGCAGGTCACCCAGCTCAACCTTTCCCCTGCAGCAGGACTACTGCCAACACCAGATCAGATCAGCTGTGACTTTGTTTATCTGAGTGTTGGAAACCACCAAGGATGGTGATTCCACAACCTGCCTGGGTCATTTCTTCCAGTGTTGCATATTCCTTTTGCTGAGGAAATTTTTCCCCATGACCAGTTTGAACCTCCCTAGCTGCAGCTGTAGCTCACAACACAGCTGCCCAATCCAAGCAAACTCCTCGTTTTCTACTTGCCACTGCCAAGAAGTGTTTGGCTGCATCTTCCTTCAGATGCTTTTCTGGTCCCTGAACATCAGCAATAGGATGGAAAACAGGAATATTTTTGATGTAAAGCTTGGCTAACTTAAATAGAATTCTTCAGAGTGGGAGAGGAGTTACAGAGTATGTGATAGAGAACTGGTGAGCATCAAATGAAGATAGCAGTTGCCAGGTTGGAAAGACACTAAAAGAGGCAAGATTTTGCACAAAGATATGTTTGACCTGGAGAACTTGTTACCAGAGCAAGTCGTAGATACTACAGATCAATGTAGGTTAAAGGGAAGATGGGCAGGAACCCAACAGAGAAATCTAGTGAAGGTTGCTAAGATCATAGAAACTGCACCTGCCTCATAAAATCTCTGAGTCTGAAATGTTGGTGGCAGTGAAATGCTGGAAGGAACTACTGCCTTCAGTAATGCAACCGATATTGATCTAGCAAACCCCTTGGTCTCACCCACTGTGGAAGCTCCTATGTTCAATATATTGTTTGTAAAACTTCACCACTTTGCCTGCATTTCTCTCTTGCCTTGTTACTTACATCAGTAATTCTTTAGGTCACTTTCTCTGGCATATGAAATGTTATTATATTATTACTATTTTGCTTTGTTTTTGAGTTGTGTGCACAAACAACAGCAAACTCAGAAGTACAAATGAAATCTAAATTCTGAAGAAATAAGCCCCAGTCTTCAAAATGAAACTGCAACCTGCAGTTTGCTGGTCAAAGCCTTATTTCCAACCTGTTTACAAATTTGGTTCCACTAAGTTTTTGAAGTTAAGACTTTTAGAGGAAGGATATGCCTATGATTAAAAACACAATGCAGCACTCTGGAGATCTCATTCTGATCTCCAGCAATGCCACAAATTTCCTGCTGGTTTTGGCAAATCAATGGGCCTTCATTTAGCATGAAATGAGTTTTCAGCAGATGAACTCAATGGAAGTGCTTGTGTTCAGCACTAGCAGAACTGCTCAGTGAGGGGACTTTTCACCTTGTCTGTCTGTGTGGCAGTGGGCAGCTTTGGGGAGGGCCCTGTTGTAGTGCCAGGGGGTGATCCAAGGAGGAGAGACCTCCACACGAAACTTTCTGCCCTGGGAGGAGAAACCACAGGAACACCGAGGGAAAGGAGGACGGCAAAGAAGAACAAAGAGTGATGAGGAAAGGAGGAAGGTGCTTCTCACCTGGCCTCAGAGGCCCAGAGGAGCGGGAATGGTGCGGAGGAGGGGGCAGGGAGGGTCCCTGAGGAGCAAGGCGCTCCAGAGGAGCGGTGCTGGGAGGCAGGGGTGAGGGCACGGGGAGCGGGCAGGCCACGGTCTGTGGGATCGCCATTCCCCGCTCCTCGCCTTGCTCAAGAGCGCTCCGGGGGGACAGGGGGAGCGGGCAGGCCACGGTCTGTGGGATCGCCATTCCCGCTCCTCGCCTTGCTCAAGAGTGCCTTGGCGGGACAGGGGGAGCGGGCAGGCCACGGTCCGTGGGATCGCCATTCCCGCTCCTCGCCCTGCCCAGGAGCGCTCCGGGGGGACAGGGGGAGCGGGCAGGCCACGGTCTGTGGGAGCGCCATTCCCGCTCCTCGCCCTGCCCAGGAGCGCTCCGGAGGGACAGGGGGAGCGAGCAGGCCACGGTCCATGGGAACGCCATTCCCGTTCCTCGCCTTGCTCAAGAGTGCCCCGGCGGGACAGGGGGAGCGGGCAGGCCACGGTCTGTGGGAGCGCCATTCCCGCTCCTCGCCCTGCCCAGGAGCGCTCCGGGGGGACAGGGGGAGCGAGCAGGCCACGGTCCATGGGAACGCCATTCCCGCTCCTCGCCTTGCTCAAGAGTGCCTTGGCGGGACAGGGGGAGCGGGCAGGCCACGGTCCATGGGAACGCCATTCCCGCTCCTCGCCTTGCCCAGGACGAGCGGCCCTCCCCGCTGCGGCCGCCCGCACAGGTGGAGCGGTGCGAACGGTGCGAGCCCCGCTGCCTTCTCTTGGGACGGAGTCCCTCCACCTCGCCGCTTGTCCCCGCCTCGCCCCCCGGCCTGCAGCCTCTCCCAGCCCGTCCCCGGGAGGGTCACCCCGGCACAGAGAGAAGCCGCCCAGGCAGAGCCCCTTCTTCTCTTCACTTCCCATCCCATCCCATCCGAGGAGACACCAGGATCTGCCTCCGCTCCCCTCGGCCCTCCCCCTCGGCTTCCTCCCTCTCGCCTTCTTTTTCTTTTTTTTTTTTCTTTCTTTTTTTTTTTTTTCCTTTTTCCATCCCCTCCCCCGCCTGGGAAGACCTGGCCGCTCCCCCCGCCCCGCGCTCAGTAGCCGCGGGCGCTGGGCGGCGGACGAGCGGCGCGGAGCGGAGAGCCGGGAGCCGGAGCCCCGGGGCTGCGGCCGCCCTCGCCTCCGTCCGTCCTGCGGGCTGCCAGGTACGACCAGCACCCTTCCCGACGCCGGCCTCTGGGCAAGAGGCAGCCCCCAGAGACCCGGGTGGGCAGGAGCGGAGCTGGGCACGGGGGCTGAGGGGAACCGGGCACTGCGAGCTAGCCAGCGTCTCTAGGGTGATAGTTTTCTTGCGATGTCATTCTTCCTACGCGGGTCGTTTTTAAAAAATGATGGGGCTGAGCGATGTCAGTACCTTGAGCTTGGCAGCTGAGATGTTTTGTATTAAGTCCCTACTTCTTTAGCCTGATGCATATATTTTTGATAGGACTAAAACGCCACGCGTTTATCTGGTCCTTGTTTTTTCATATTTGAAGCCAGTTTCACAAGACGGCTTAACAGGACTGAGGCAAGGGGAATATTTATTGGGTTTTCGGGGATTTGTCTCTGTGCTGTACCTTCTGCGGGGAGCAGACAGGGAGCCTCTTCACCCTTCAAAACAAACTCTTTTAATTCTGATTCATCCCCTCAGTATTAGCGCTACCATCTCCGCGCTCCTCTGGAATTGACACTAATTTCATCCAGATTCGTCAGTGCTGGAAACAGATTTATCTTGGAATAGCAAAAATAAAAGGGCCGTGCCAAGGTATTTAATTTTCAGGCTTTGTAGGGGGGGGAAACTCCTTCGGATCGGCGCGGAGAGGCAGAACCTCCTGCGGAAAGCAGGACCAGGGAATGCCTAAGGAGAGATAAAGGCTTACTCCCAAATCCTCCTCTTCTTCCAGGACAGCCCTGTGCTTTCACACACAGGAGCGGCTGGCAACAGCGGAGAGGGCAGGGGGAAGGCGGCCATCCCGGCAAAGCCGTTCCTCCGCCCGGCTCCCAGTCCGTGCCCACCCGCTGCCGTCCCGGGGACGCCGCCCGGCTGGCAGGGCTCGACCCCCGGAGCCGCTCAGCAGCCCAGCAGTGGCCGGGGCGCGACCTCCTCGCTCTCCGCTCGCTCTCCGCCCGCTCCCGGAGCGGCGGAGCCGGAGAGGATCCCGGCCGGGGAGCGCCGGGAGGGACGGCGGGCAGGGGGCCGAGAGAATTCCGGCCGGGGAGCGTCGGGAGCGGCCGGAGGGAGCGGGGCCGGAGAGGATCCCGGCCGGGGAGCGTCGGGAGGGACGGCGGGCAGGGGGCCGGAGAGGATCCCGGCCGGGGAGCGTCGGCAGCGGCCGGAGGGAGCGGGGCCGGAGAGGATCCCGGCCGGGGAGCGTCGGCAGCGGCAGCGGGAGCGGGGCCGGAGAGGATCCCGGCCGGGGAGCGTCGGGAGCGGCAGCGGGAGCGGGGCCGGAGAGGATCCCGGCCGGGGAGGGTCGGGAGAGCGGCCGGAGGGAGCGGGGCCGGGGCCGGGCGCGGAGCCGCTACCGGCGCTGCGGGAGCGCCGCCCCGCGGCCGCGGCGGGCACTGCGCCGCTCACTGGCGGTCCTTCAGTTCCCCGCCCGTGGGATTTCAGAAATGAGCTGTCACGCCCGCCGTGTAAAATTAGTTCTTCCGATGAGTACTGAAGCTGCCTAAATTTTTGCAAGAGACAGGAGCCGCAGTGGTTTGGGTATTTTTGGTTTTTTTGGGTTTTTTCCGCAAATCAGAGAGGAGGACAACATCCATACACCACTGTACAGAGTGAGTGCATCTGGAGGAGATCAGGGGGAGCAGTGGTGGATAAGATTAGGGCAATGATTTCTTCCCAGGAGCGTGAGATAGCAAAAATTTGTTCTCTACATTGCTCTGTCAGAGTAGAACTTTGAATTCCAACTTCCAGGTCATTTCAAGAATAAGACCAAAAGCAGCTAAAGGAGATGGTTACTATAGCAGCCTCTGTTATTTTAGGGCCTAGAAATCGGATATTAAATTGTGTAAGCCGAGTTTGAAATGTGCTGACTTTCCTATAAGTATAAGGAAATCTTACGGTAGAGGATGCACTGAACAGACCAAGATAAAACACTGTCAGGAAGCTGGACTGAATTTTTCTTCTGTCTGAGCTACCCTGGCATGTAAATTTCTTCCTTGATAGCCTGAAGAGAAACCTATACTAGTTTGGCTTAACTATAAGCCTTTTCCTGAGCATCTGACATGTATTCAGCTGGAGTATGGTAGGACAAAATATTTGAAGGATATCCTCAAAAATTAGGTAGTTTTTGTTCTGTGGATGCAGAAAGGTTTAATGTTGGAAGCAAGAAATGAGAAGAGCTAAAAATAGTTTTACTTGTATGGATATGCCTGGCAGCTGGAATGCCACCAAAGTTATCAGCTGAGTTTAAAACTGGAGAAGAATTTCAACATTTTCATATAGCTGGAGATCTCTCTCTTTCTGGTTTCCATCTTGTCTTCTCTCAAGTAATTCATCATACCGTAAAGAGCTGACTCAAGAATTCCAATTACTGTAAGCCAACCCAAAATCTGTATGGGAAAGGAGTGAAGGAAAGGAGAGGGCAGAGCACCTTGGGGTGTGGAGGAAGAGTGGAGAACGGGTAATTGAGGGTTTTTTCCTTGCAATCAACTTGAAGACTTCTCAGGACAATCCTCCTTTCCCAGGAGGCTGTATTCTCTCTCCCTTTCTCCCCCCCTGCAAAGTTATCTTTGCACCCATCTACACATTTCCATCTCATCATCTGGCAAGAGGAGCCCTATGTTTCCCTTTTGCCTGCAGCCTGTGCTGTGCCATGGCAACTGCTGACATTGCCCTTGCTTGGAGCTGGCCTCCTCTAAACAGCAGGGATGGGGTTAGTAAAGAGATCTTAAATGCATGGCTGGAAATGACAAAGCTGCCTAGCAGAACCACTGCTCTGGTCTGTAATGAGAATTACTGTGTTTATCGAGTTCCTTGAACTTCTTCCAGTTATCCTGAAGTGTAGTTAGTTCATTCCCAGTGACAAGTGGTTCATTATAAATGAAGAAAATCTTGGCTTCCAAGACTGCCTTTGTAAGTAGTGAGCACTTGAGTGTCGTGTTTCAAATGGAGGGCTCCAAGGCATCGATGGAAGGTTCTGTGCTTTGACTCTTTTTTTTCTTTCTAAAGAGTGGCAGAAGGGAGCCATAGTACTCCACCCATTTGCTTGCAGAAAGTCTCTCTATAAAGCAGAGAGAAAAAAATGGACTTCTCTGTAAACCTAGTTATGAGATCAGCCGGGAAGACAACAGCCATCACAGTGGAATGACATCAACCCAGACTTTCTATGTGAACAAGCAGTTAGTGACTGAACTTTCCTTAGGGCCCACAAAGTTCAGCTACAGAGGAATACCAAATATCCAGACCCTTATGAAAAGCTGAAAAGGGGAGGAGTATTCTCGGGAAAAATAGAAAAAAATAATTCTCAAGCCTGGTATTAGAACTGTCTTGTTCAGCAATAACTGAACCAACACTTTGAAGGTAACTTACTATATCAAAGTTAATGTTTAAATGTGTACATTTCTGCTATACCAATAAGCTAGACTGGTGTGAACAACTGATGTCCCTCTATAAAATCTTTTGTCTGGGATGGTTCCCCAGCTCTGCTTTCAAAACTTTCAGATATCTTTTCATATGACCACATACACCCCAGATCTCAGACCTGTGAGTAACTGTAATCTCCAGATGTCTTAGGAAAGTCCTCACATCTTCTCCAATACCTGAGTTAGCCACTTTAAAGCCAGGGAGGGTTTCCTTGTATTGTGAAATGTGGTATGTATGTATATATATATATGTCCTAGTAAGTAGACTCCAGCTCAAAGTCGGTGTTCCATTCTGGCAAAGGTGAAAAGTGTAAAGCTATGCTAAAACAAATCCAGCCTCTTCTTGGCATCAGAAGCCACAAGCTGTGGTTGAACTGTAGTGCTTACTTAACAATAAAAAAAATTATTATAGACAACAAATGTGACTATAGGGTAAAGGTGCCTCAAAAATCATAGGAGTCACCAGTCCATTACACAGCTTTGAAAGCGATGTTCCCCACTTCTTTTTCCATATACTGGCTGTTTCAGTGGAGAGCACCACTTCTACTATTCTAAACTAAAATTAAGGAAAGTGGTTGTGTTTGCCCTGGCCTACACTGCCATTGCAATATAAACCAGAGAGCTTAACCACATACAAATCCTTGAATTGCTTGGCTTTTAAAGTTTAATCATAGACCCTTTCTTTCTTCACTGCTGAGGTTTCCATGTAATTGGAATGAAGGATGTTGGAACTGAGCACAGGTTTCCCAGTGGCAGCTGCCAGTAGTTGGATAATACCACTAACATCAATGCTGCCAAAAAAGAAAAATGGTCTTTTCAGTAATGTTTTGAGTTCAGAATCAAGAATTCTGGGTTCAGTTTCTGGCTCTGCCTCAGACTTCTAACAATGTGACATTTCTCCTGCATGTTCTCAACTAGAGATGGGAATAATACTGCTTTTTGTCTTTCCCATTTGAAGTATTCGCTGCTGGTATGGTGCATCACCCCATCTAGGTGGGGCATTCCACGAGACCATAAGGCACACACAGCACAGTTCCTACAGCCTTTGTGGGATCCTGAAAATGTTACTCATGCGATGAGTAACCAGAATTAACCCTCCTACTCAGCTGAGCTTTGCTGCATGTAATAAAACCAGGAGGCTCCTCTCCACCAGCAAAATTCTGCTTTCCTCATTTGTCTGTCTGTCCTAAAAGACCTTGGTTCCTTGGGATAGCAGTTAGCAAAGTGGCATTTTTCATACAGGCAGATTCATAGCTCTCCTCTGTGCGGTGAGTGGAGAACCATTGGTGACTTTTAAGTCAGCTAAAGCCACATTTTGGCCATTGCATGAAAGAGCACAATTGGTCTGGTTTCCCAAGGGTTCCTAAGTCTCATGAGTGTAGTCTGTATATCCATCTCTGCTTGGATCCCAACTTTTGAATGCACTGAGTGTTTCCAAGCGTGTTCTACCTTCTACTGTATAGCTATAGGAAAGAGAACCAGAAACCTAATATGTAACTGCATACCTTTGGAATGAATAAAACCAGGATGTTCTACCAAGTGGAATGACTCAGACTGCTGTTCACAGAGGGAAAAACAGGTAAAACTCAGCTGATTTCATCTTCCAGTAGGTAGCTCTGCATGGATGCAGGCTGAATTATCTGCATCCATCTTGCTAGAAACGACTGGAAGAGTTAGAGGCAAAACAGGGAATATCTGAGGCATTTCTATTTTGAGCAGATTGTAGAATTCTATTCCACTGATGTCAGTTCTAAAATTGCTTGATTATACTTAGAAGATATTAAGATAACTGTATGTATTTCCAAAGTGTATTTTCAAATCTCTCTTTCTTGTTTTAGAAAAAAATAAAATAAAATGGAGCACATGTTACTGCTACTCGTAATTTTCATACCTATATTGGGTCTCAGTAATGGAACAGAAACTGAACAAGATTTTACTTGGCACTTAAAGAAGATTCCCCAGATTGTGAGAGAAAGAACTTTCTCCCTTGACAGCCCTAAATTTGAAGCAAAAACCAAATTAGAGCTGAACAGTGTATGTGGAATTGAATGTCAAAGGAAACTGCCAGTGCCAAGCTTGTCTGACTTGAAGAGCCTCTTATCCTATGAGACTGTTTTTGAAAATGGCACACGGACCCTGACTGAAGTGAGTGTCCTCGGAGCAGTGCCCGACCCAGCTGCAAACACAACCACACGAAGGCCTTCGAGGAGGAAGAGGCAGATATATGGGACAGACAGTAGGTTCAGCATCTATGACAAGAGGTTTATGACCAACTTTCCGTTCAACACAGCTGTGAAGATCTCCACGGGCTGCAGTGGCATTCTCGTTTCCCCCAAGCACGTGCTCACAGCAGCCCACTGCCTGCACAATGGCAAGGATTATGTCAAGGGCAGCAAAAGACTGAGGGTGGGCCTGATGAAGACAAAATCCAGAGGCAACGGCAGGAAACGCAAAGGCGCTAAAAGAAGTAGGAGAGAAATTTCGGCGGCCAAAGAGGATCCCAAAGCCGCCACAGAACTAAGGCGACCATCCAAAGGCGATGAGAGAAAGCAGAGGGGATCTGGGAGGAAGCAAGGGACCTCAGATGGCATGCCCTCCTTCCAGTGGACCCGGGTGAAGAGCACACATATCCCGAAAGGCTGGTTTAAGGGTGTCTCTGGGGATATTGCCCTGGATTATGATTATGCTGTTCTTGAGCTCAAGCGTCCCCACAAAAGGAAATACATGGAGCTGGGAATCAGCCCAACAATCAAAATGATGCCTGGGAGCATGATCCACTTCTCAGGTTTTGACAATGACCGGTCTGGGCAGCTGGTCTATAGATTTTGTAGCATTTCTGATGAGTCCAATGATCTGTTTTACCAGTACTGTGATGCTGAGCCTGGCTCCACAGGATCTGGCATCTATCTCCGTCTGAAGGAGCCAAACAAAAAGAAGTGGAAACGCAAGATCATCGCTGTTTACTCAGGCCACCAGTGGGTGGACATCAATGGTGAACAGCAGGATTACAATGTAGCAGTACGAATTACTCCTCTCAAATATGCCCAGATTTGCTTCTGGATACATGGGAATGATGAGAATTGCACACGAGGCTGAAGAGAGCCGAGCCTCAGTTCTGCTTAGCACCCTCACTGCCATAGAGTGAAAGGCGACAGTGACTGGGAGAGCATCACTCCACGCCAGAACGTTCTTGAACTCAAAGCTCGCAAGAAGTGCTATGGTGACTTAAGGGATGCTGAATTTCTAGGGGAGGGGTAGAATTGTCAGACAAAGTATTTCTAACTATAGTCAACCTAGATACACACTTAAAATCCCAAATATATTTATGTTTGCAATTGTGATAAATTCAAGTCATTTGTGAGGAAAAAAATGGCTGCACCTGTTTGTCATTTTTTTCCCCAGAGGAAGGGTTGAAACATCTCAAACTGGTGTTATTAAGCAATATCTATTTTTTTCCAATGGATTTACTTTTCTCAGGGTTCTGTTCCAATTCTTCAAATGCAAGTTGTGCATATAGCATGTTCCTGTATGTGCAGAATGAACTGCATGAGAGCAAGACATTATTCTGGCATTCTATAAAGACCATAGGTCCATGTTGAGAAGCAGCACTATAGTTGATGATGGTTAGTTTGGAAAGCTTCCTCTTCTGGTTGCTGCAGGAACACTCCCATGGAAATTCCAAATTTATGTAGCTGAGGGTTACACCTTAAAGAAAAATTCACTCCATTGCTCAGTAAAAACAGCAAAAGAGAAACTAACAAAAAAAAGTTTCTGTGTTTGGAAGAAGACACATTTAGACATATTTAATGCCTTTAAATGTTCTTAGAGAAGCTATAGAAATCTTAAACACATGCATTTGCCTTCCAATTAATATTTGGAGAGGTGTAGGTTTAGTTTCTAGTCAAATGTTTAGCTTTACCATTGGGAGAGGTCACTGACTCCCGAAGTGGCTACTTGACAATCATTTGGAGCTTCACAGATGATATATTTTCTGGGTGCTAAACATTTCTTCAGTTTTTATAAATTACTTTTATACAAGTTCAGCTTCATAGATAGGATAGTATGTGTTAGACTGGGAGTTGGAAATCAATATTTTAGTTTGGCTTTATACAGTTTTGCGAAGTGTGTGGTTTTAATCATGTTATATTCAGATTCCACCTCAACATGATTCACAGGGTTAACTAAAAATTTCATCCAACTAAATTATAGCACCTTCTGAATGGTAGAACTATCCTGTGCTTTATAAAAGGTATCTTGTTAGATAGCAGCAGTAGTTAGCAAATAATTTGGTTCAATATGCTTGCAGAACCATGTATTTAATGAAGACACAAACTGAGCTTGACTTTTATACACCTTTAAACACAAACCACCTTCTTAAAAACTGTTGTTGATTGCTATATAAGTCTATATCTTTTATTTTATGTCAAGATTTTGAAGTACACAGAATTCTTATGGTGCTACATTAATCTAATAACATAAAAAGATACTGTGCCTTTCTGATCATATCCTTTGGGTTTCAATACTTTTCATAGTATTCACCACTGTATTATTTAATTTTTTTACCATAAATTTATGCTGACCAAAATACATTTTCTTCCTGTGCAGGAGAAAAAAATACAAGATTTTAAAATATTTTTTTTTTGAATCTTTAAAACATGCTTTTGATGACATAACATGGTTTTAAATAACCCTTTTTTTTGGTATATGGTTGAAAGTGTATAACCTGACACACTGAATGTGCAGGCAACTTTGTCCTATTATTGCCAAAGCACAAAAATTTAAGACTTGCTTCCATATCATAACCTAACAATATTTCATTCATTGGAAGAGATCTCACTTTAAAGGAAACTATTTCTTTTAATGCCAACCTTTCCAGGAAACACTCAGCTTTCCTTCCTTTATTATGTTTTAATTTTATTTTGTGTGATTGTTTGCAGAAAACTAATAATAATTTTTAAAGTTTAGAAATAAATCTCTAAGATTTTAGGGTTAATTATTTTTTATTGTTGTTAACATCTCTATTAACATATGTGGCTTTGCTGACAGTAATTTTAAATCACCTCAGTCCAGTATTTAATACTCTTGCTCTATGCAATAGATTTATAGTATCCTTTAGTCAGGTCTGCAACGTTTTTCTTAAGTGCCTTTTTCCATAGTTACTGTGACAAATAAGGTACCACATCATTAATCTAATACAAGACAACCCAGGTCCATGGATTTTTTTTACTATTATTGTCATTGTTGATTTGGGTCCAAAACTGATCAAGATAAAGGGGTCTTAGTAAATTCCTTGTTTTGTTGAGTCTCATTTAGGTGTACTCCTTCTCAGAAGAAATAAAATCTATATATCTTTATCACTTTTGGAATTGGGAGCAAGGTAAGAATGAAAAATGTGTGATGTCAGCTTCCAAATAGTCTTGTTATAATAATCATCTGTTGTAAATATCTCAGCTGCAACCTGAGGTTTCCATACCAGGTTGATAAAAACTTTCTTTTCAGAGAATAAGTACTAGATGCTCATTCTGTAGTACTAAAAGATTAAAGAGGTTGGCCTGAGCAACATAAAAATTAATTTCAATCAAACAAACAAACCTCTGTGTCCCAGTGCCCATGCACAAACACATGCAAATACACAGGCTTGGAGACCATGGATGTTTTGACTGAGTTTTGTGTTGTCAGCACCTTCAGGCCAGGAATGCAGGTAGAAGAAGACACAGACAAAATGCTTTTCCTGTTGCCTCAGCATGCTAGGCAACGTTTTTGTCTCCCACTTGGCCTAATAGAGAAATAAATGCTTTATATAGACATTGTGACTGCCTATACAGGGACTTCACTTCGTAAATCAAGTACTTACACACAATTACAGGAATTCAACATTCTGCATAGAACTCTTGGTACCCATCACTGCAAATGGGACAAAAATTGTTGAGCCATCTCAGATTTTCTTTAAAACACGCAGTTACTATCTAGTTACCAATGAGAAAATATGAGGAGGAAAATATGATCCCAGTAGATTAGATCCTGCTGTTGTCTAGGACATCATCAGGAAGGCTGGGTTTCCAGCCCGTCTGATGTTTCCCTAAATGATTTTTCCTCTCTCAGGTACCAGGCTGTACATCACTTTTTTAATCAGTACCAATTCTTTTCCAGTGTTTTTTAAGTGTTTGTATAGTAGATCTTTTTATTTAACTGTATTCCTGGCTTTAGGAAAAACAACTTCAGTCAAATCTCTTTTCTCCTAGAGGGCTACTGGAATTTATAAAGTCAACAAGTAAGTTTTTTTCAGGGCCAAAGATAATCCTCATATGCAAGCCATTAACACACCCAGACCAGCTTCTACAAGGTATTTGTGCATGTGTTTAATCTGAGGCTCTGAGACACAGAGGGGTTATCTGCAGTGTGAAAAATTAAGTCAAAGTTTGTATTAACAAAAAAAAAGCACAACATTATGTAGGGAAATTATTTCTGTTATATGAGGTATAGAGTACCCAATGTTTAAATAATTGCTTAAAGAAACTCCTTGACTCCTGAAGATTTACTATCTTAATTTTGCAGATTTACGTGTCTATATGGAGTATGAATCAGCATTAATATGACTTAAATAAAAAAAAAAAAAAACAAACCTTCATCCACATGTGGAGGAGAGAAGCAGCTAGGGAATTCTTTCTATTCTGCTGATAAGGGATGACCTGGCAGCAAATAGCAAAAAAAAAGAGAAAGAAAGAATGAGTAGATGGTATGAAAGGCAGGAAGATGGAGATGGTATGCAAGGGATAAAGAAAGTGTGCAAAGTAGCAGATGAAATGGCTGCAAGGTAGCAGAGGCACCTATTGTGAGAAAGAGTAGGCAGATGGTGGACACTTAATAGTATTAATTAAGATGTGAAAATCACAAGTTTCATGACAATTTTTCACTGTTGAAGATAAGGCATTTCTTCCGAGCCAACAGCAACAAGGAAAGGGCTTTGAGAGGACTCAGGCTATGGCAGGGCCTGCTAGCAGGCAGGGGTTTTAATCCTGACCTACAATCCATGCCTGAATTTGCAGGGATTATGCTTCTGTTCATTCAGGGTCCTTGGAAAGCAGCAATCTGTGTTCTGACCAAAAGGCTTGGCAGTATGAGCCTCCCAGTACACTGGATCACCAAAAATGTAGTGAGTAAAGGGAGTTTCTCAAACCTGACCTTTTTTTGGGATTCCTGTAAAGGCTGTTCTCCATTGGGAAAAAAAATGAAGCAAAAAAAATCTCAGACTTAAGGCATTAAAATGTTGGCTCATTTTTTTTGCATGCATCTAGAAATTCTAGGCAATAGATTTTTTTTTCAAGTGTCTTCTCTTTGTGTTTGGCATCCATAGAAATTTAATCAACTGCTTCCAATTTTAAAGCACAGATTATTGCAGATAGTTCCATCTACAAATTCCTGGATTAAAGAATGACTGGGGAAAAAAAAAAAAGAATGTTATTAAATTGAAAGCTTAAAATTTCACTCTAATCTCAAAGGATTTGGAAGTATATTTTGGTCCCCTTTGCACCAGTCTTTTGCTCCAAGTGTCAGAGCATTTAGATTAAAAACAGAAGTAGCTCTGAGGACTCTTTCAGATTCTTTGCTTTTTTAAGACTGACAGAAAATTTTAGAATATTTTTAACTGTGCAAAATGACAAGCCATTTGAGATAATAAATGCAAACCTTTGCTCTGTTAAGATATTATATGATGCACTTATTCTGTCAATAAATATTTTCTGATGTTTTTCTTTTCCTCTGTCATGATGTAGTTTGTTAGCCATGGTTGTGTTACACAAACTTCATTCTCTAAGTGCCTGTAATGATTTTTTAGTGAATCATCTGGGACTTGGTCTTACAAGATATTAATGTCTCTTTAAACTTGTTCTGGGGAAAAAAAAAAAAAAACCTCCCTGTCTTCAAGATAATTACTCCATGAGCAAATTTGATGAGTAAAAAAATTTAGTTCAGCAAGGAAATGACTCATAGTCTACGCCGCAAGTTATTAATTCTAAATTAAGTAATTAGTTCTGTTTCTGCTATTTGCTATAGTTGCATTTTCTGCCTTGGAGAGCTGTTGAACAAAGCCAAATAAGAAGTATGTAAAATATTATCATCTTGGTTCTTAGGATTATCTTAACTCTGTGCCCTCAAAACTGGTGCTGATTTTATCTCTGAGGGTAAAAGGAGAGATTTTTGGCAAGCTGCTGGAAATATTTAATGGAAAGTTAAGAAATTATTGCACCTGTAATTACCAGTGTGTCTAATACAAGCAATATTTACCAGGGGTCTGGCAAGGGCTTACCCACTAGCTCTTACATGGGGAGAAGTAAGTGCCACAGGGAAATAAATAGGATTGAAAGCTTTTTGACCTGGAAAAAAAAGTCCTTTTGGGGCTGCTAACAGGATCTAAATCTTTTCATTGCTGAAATCTACTTTTTGCCATGATCTGGGCAAATGCCTTGGTGCCTGAGAAATGTCTCTCAGCCTCCATTTAGGGAACACAAGCAGAGACCCAGGGGTGACAGCTGTGTCCCCTGCAGGCCATTCCCAAGCCACTGGCCCGGATGTGGTTTCTTTGGTGGAAGATCCATTCCAACATATGTTGTGGATCACACAATCTCTTGGGCTTTGGGGAGCTTGAACTGGAATCTTATCCAAATGTCTATT
The DNA here is from genome assembly GCF_028018845.1 of Melospiza georgiana. Lineage (NCBI taxonomy): Eukaryota > Metazoa > Chordata > Aves > Passeriformes > Passerellidae > Melospiza > Melospiza georgiana. Next base: position 103,891,735 of record NC_080432.1, on the reverse strand, counting down.
CAGCCCTAAAATGTTCCCATACAAGCCAGGTCCTTGTGCAGGTATTTTCCAGTCATACTCCCATTTCCCATAGTGTTTAACAAATGTTCAAAACACCTTCCCCAAATAACAGACATGCAAATCATCCAAAGAGGTAGCGCCTTATGCTGTTTATTATGCAGGCATTCCTGATGAATCATTCATTCCCTCTGTTTCAAATATGTCTTTAGATCTTGATAATGGCTAATCCTTCACTTGTTATTGCTAAGAAAAGAAATCAGATATACTGGAAAAGCCACATAAATATTTACTTGTGCCTCTTGGTAATTATGTACACACCATACTTTTTGCAGTTGCTATGGCTCTACTTCTTTTTCATGTGAAAGAGATTGAAAACTTTGGATGAAACCATATTGGGCTGGTTTTCAGACAAATTACTCAGCCGCCCTTTGGCTGCAGTTGCAGCATTCTCCCACCCCTCTGCTCCAGTTTGATTTCCAAATTTATGGATAAAATGCTGTTTAAAGCTTTGCTTTATCAAGGATGAAAGCAGCCAGGAGACAGCACACAGCAGTGGAGCCTTTGTGGCTGTATCTCACTGTGGACATTTTGAAGCAGAGAGAAGAAGTGGACAAGAGAAGGCAAAGGTGAAGCCCATGAACAGCAGTGAAAAACTCAGTGCCTTGCTGAATGGGAGAAAATGTGATTTCTGTTTTTTCTTTTTCAAAGGTAACACTAGTTTTTTTATTTACAATTATTTCGTGTTTTCTTGAATGATTCATCAGTTAAATATTTTTGGCTCTGTACAGGAATGAAGCAACGGTTGTGGGGATACAACATGGCCTTGAACACCAGCAGGGGCTTCCCCTCCCCAAAACACACACACTAAAAAGAATGCTAAATCACCCCTAAGGGAATTACTAGTAATACAAAGAGGGAGCAAAAGTCACCTCTAAGAAAAGTACCAATGAAATATTTGGGAAAAAAAGTTTATGCATAAAGGCAATGGAAGCTTTATAGCTATGCATGGTATATGGGTTTTTCTGCACATGTCTGTGCAGGACATTGATGCATTCCAGAGCTGTGCTGAGTCACCTGGGGAAAGAAAATCCACCTGATGGTTGTATATTCCACCACCAACCCTCAGCAACTGGGACCTACTGTGCTACCAAACTCTCTCTGCTTATTGTGAGTTTGGGCTCAGACCTGGCCTTCATAAACAGTGGATGTGAACAGAGCCCTCTAAGGGTGTGGCCACTGGCATTTTAGGTTTCATACATTTTGCTTTGCATCTACATGGAGGATGTATTAAGCCATTTTTAATAACAGTGAGTTGAAACAGTAAGCTCTTGCAAAACAAATGCTGCATCACATTCTCCTCTCATTTACAATGCTTAGTCTTGAAGGAAAATTTGACCCATCACATAGTGTATATATTTACTTGTAGAACATACACTAGCCATTTGTGACCCATACATTTATTTTTCTGAAAGAAATAAAAAGGAAACCAATACTCAAAAGGGAAAGTAGCTTTGTCAGTGTTCAATTTACTGCTCAATTTTTCTTCCTTGCTTGCCAATTAACCTGGTAAAACAGTGATCTGTGATCCAATATTGCTGCTCATTCAATTGATATGCTTCAGTCCTTCACTTCTTGAAACTGATTTTTCCTTACCAGTTCAGACTAGACAAAATCAGGCATCTGTGAGAAAACAGTGTTCAAAAACTTAAAAAAACCCACAAAAACAGCTGCTACTAATTGTATTTCATTATTTCAAATCAGTTTCCAACTTAATTTCATTCTTTCCTGTGTAATTTGGATTCTTTCTAAGTGAGAGAGAATTCCACTTTTAAATTTTTTTAACTGTGCCCATTTTGGATTTTTCACCTAATTTTCTACTCTAGCACCAAACACCTGGAATTAAATTAAATAATGCCCCAGCATTGCTGTATAACAAGGAGATTGGGTTGCTGTTTAAGAGAAGCCACTTTAAGTTGCTATTAAGGTAACAACTGCAAACAGAGAATGAAAGACAAAATCACTGAAAGCAAATCAGTGTTCACAGCTCTAAGACAAGACATCAGATCTGGAGCTGGCCTTGGGAAATGCTTTTGTAAGCTTTGAGTCGACATAAACACAGGCTGCCAGCTGAAGGAACAATCTTGTGACATCCTTACAAAACAACTCTGGGAAGCCCTGACAGCTCCTTCTGCCACAGATGCTGATGGAGGGAGAAGCCACTGGCTCTGGACCGCAGCAGCAAGGAAAGGGTTTTATCTCCTAGGCACATCCTGCTCTCCAGAGGAAACTGATTTAATTTCACTGGTTTAAATGACTGCAAAAATAGCAATGATTTGATGCTATTAATCAAGTTATACTAACTGGGCTGCAAATGGCTCCCATCACAAGATCCACTGTAATGGCAGTTTCAAATAAAAAGCAAACAAACACTGACATGGAGATCTGCCTGTGTGGGATCCACATGTGCTCAGTAGAAATTTGGCAGAAACTTTGTTGGTAGCTGGCTGTGGGTGAGGTTTATTACACCAGTTATTTGATCCTATTGCTAAGGTAATGCCTTGTTGCAGCAGCACAGGCTCCTAGGGCTAATCCAAGGGCAAAGCCTGGAAAAGGGCAGTTACAGATGTTTCAGAAAGGTCTTGCAGCATTTCTTTATGTACCATTTGTGAAAGAGAACATCACAGCTCTACAGAAAGTGCAGAATCTCCATACTCCAGTACGTACAACCCACGCTGGCCCTCATGTGCTCCTCTCTTGCCACAGCTGTCAGAGCCCACATCCACAGCCAAAATTACACACTCCTGGGACAGAGGGGTGCAGCCACCTACTTTTCAAGGCCACAATGTAATTTCCTTTTTTTAAGAAAAGGCTAGGCTTCCAGGTAAGTATTTTTAAGCACATAAGAAGTCACATTTCTAGATACAGAAGCCAAGTCTCTCTTCCTAATTTGAAAGCAAAATTTTTGTGTATTTTTAGGCTTGTCTGGCAACAATTACTGTGGAACCAGCTCCTGGTAGAAACACAATTGTGACGGTGTTCACAGGGGTCTCAGGTTGAGGGAAGAGATGACGATTTGACTCCATGTTTCAGAAGGCTTGATGTATTATTTTATTATATACATTACATTAAAACTATACTAAAAGAATAGAAGAAAGGATTTCCTCAGAAGGCTAGCTAAGAATAGAATAAGAAGGTATGATAACAAAGGTTTATGGCTTGGACTCTCTGTCCGAGCCAGCTGGGCTGTGATTTGCCATTAATTACAAACAACCAACAAAGGCCAATCACAGATCCACCTGTTGCATTCCACAGCAGCAGATAATCAATGTTTACATTTTGTTCCTGAGGTTTCTCAGCTTCTCAGGAGGAAAAATCCTAAGGAAAGGATTTTTTATAAAAGATGTCTGCCACACATGATAAAGATAGAGCTCAGAGGTACAAGACTGGTGGGAAAAAAAGTTACCTATGCAGCAGATAATTGCTAAAATAATGGTTAAAAAACGCAAAAAACCCCCAACGCAACAAAATAAAATAACAGCCATTCTTAAAAAGATTTTACAAGACTTTTTCCTACTACCTATTGGCTATGTGAATAAAAAAAAAAAAGTTTTTCTTTGTTTTGTATTGTTTTTATTTTAGTGAGATTCTAATGTCATCTCTTAGCAGAGGGCTTTTTAGGCAGCTCCATCAATTACAGTATTAGGATTTCAGCAGACAGTGTTACATGCCCTGGGGCAACTCAAAGGCAGTAGAGATGATGATGATAATTAACCTACTGATGAGATTGGTTTTTTGAAAAACAAACAAACAAACAAAACCCAATCCAGATATTATGGCCATTAATACCCACAAAACTTTCCATGAGAGCAGAGCAGTTCGGACCTGTGTCCTGCCTCTCACTATTGTCCCTTCCATATTCACAGCTGTGGTGGTCTGAAATAGCTTGGGTTTGGTGAGGATGGTTCTTTTCCTTGCACAGGTTTCTTTCTCCTGCTACCTGTGTCACATACACGTGTGTCATGAATGAGTGCAACTAGCAAGGAAAAGAAACCTGTGCTCTCAACCTGTTAATGCTACCACCATCCTTTTCCGAGAGACATCTGAACATGCTGTGTCCTGTCTCTTCCCTCACCTCTCCCATCACCCTCCAGAGACCTGCAGCTGCTTCTTGTTTCTGTCTCTCCTGCCAGGGGCGTGAGCAAGCCACATGCAGGAGAAACAGAGTTTGAGATCCTGCAGTTGAGGGTCTGAGGAGGATGCACAGTCCCATCTCCTGCAGAGCCCCTCTGATCTGCCATCCTTGCAGTGTGCTGAATTCTCCCAGGACAGTTCCTGATGCACAAGGAATACAAACACGTGAAAAGCAGGATGTGGAGAGACATTCAGACAGCTTCCCTCTTCCTTCCAAATTTCTTCTTATTTTATAAAGATTTAGCAGTGCGCCAAGTCTCATTAATGTCACAAAGAGTCCAACAGGAATGCTCTATACTGATATTATTTAAACAGCCAAATTTCTCCCTTTTAAAGCTTTTTAAAATGACTTACTTTTAGAATTTTTATTTCTATTCTTCTTTTCTCTTTTTCTTTTCATTTTTTTTTCCCAAGATGGTTACACTCTATGAACCAAGGTATCCTGAAGGGCAATTGCTTAAACTACAGTTCTTCAGGAAGCTCTCTAGGAGCACAGAGGAGCATAGGCTGCCCAACAGTGCAATCCTGCCAGGGAAGGCACAGGAAGGCACAGTGCAATCCTGCCAAGGTGCCACAGTTCAACAGAGTGCAGAGAATAACAAGACTGATATCTAGAAAACTTGATTGGCAAGGGAATTTTGAAGACAAAGGGCATAAGCCAAAAGTGTGAGCATGATAACTGTCCAAATACCATCACTGCTACTGCAAAGAGCAAAGAGGGTATCCCTGTGCACAGAAGAAATAACAGTTCAAGGTGCAGCAAGGAATGGTCAGGTAGTACAGCAAAAAACCTCAGCAACTCTTTCAGGGTGAAGGAGTGACGTTCTTCAGTAGTGTTTGGAAAGGCTTTGGAATGATGGAGGTCTTCTAGGAAAAATCTGCTTGGCATTATCCAGTTTTGGTTTTAGAGCAGGGAACTAGAGTAGATAAATGAGAGTTCTATCTTATCACCCTGCCTAGCAGTCTTAAAGTAGAACTTTCATGTGCTCTGACTGCATTGCCTTTGCAGTGGAATGCAGAAAGACAATTTCTGTGTTGGTCTTGTTTATCTGTAGCAGAAAGCCAAATTTTAAATGAAACAGTATGCATAGTTATGGTGATCTTTTATATTGGCAATAAAATGCTTTGGCTAAGAGAAAAATATTATATTTCACATGAGAGACTGTCCCAGGAAAGCATAGATTGGATCAGCTTAGCTCTTTAGTTTGGCTAGGGAAAAATTATTTCATTTCAGTTGCATCTCTCCTCCATCTCTGACAGATCTATCAAAACACTGGATTTACCAGTTCAAGTTTCCAGCCACTGTAGGTTCAGTTTCAAATGGAAAAGTGTGGCTGGCATGCAGAACTCTGCTACTAGAAAAAAAAAAAATATTCTCAAAGCCTGCCAGCTATTTTAAAGGTCATTACACGACAGAAGCACATCCATGACAGGCTCTTCATGCTGAACTGGGTTATAATCCATACATGAGACCAGCTACTTCATTTTAAGATTTCCAGAGCAACCACTTGCAATACTGGAGTGGTTACTAAAGTTAAACTGGTTAAAATGTGAGTTAGGACAATTCCAATGTTAGCCTCAAAGGGGTAAAGGTACAGCAAAGACAGCACTGCTGGTTTGAGATGATTTTCCTTGCTAATGACAGAAGCAGCTCATGGGATACAGCCTGGCTTAGGTGTTACTGCTTCCAGGGCTTGCAATTCTTTTGCAGTTCTCTGTTTCTCCAAAATACGCAGTTGAATGGAATGTAGCTGGTTTGCCCATTTCTCAGTACACACTCCTCATCTAAAGAGACATGGAGGTTGTTAGTGATATGTTTGCAAATTCTTGGAGGTATTTCTAAAAGCTGTTAAAAGAAGCAACCCACCCAGATCCAGACTTCAACATCTGTTTGGGGAGGAAAAAAAAGGAGCTGTCTGAAAAATCCACAAGCCAGGCTAAATGACACAGTAGGATTAGAGTCAATCTTGATCAGTCATGAAGCCAAATGTCTAAAGAAAATATTTTAACAGATACATAAGCCACTTTATTGCAATAAATAATTTCCAGGATTCTAAAATTGCAGGGAAATCAATCCTAGACACAAAGTACTATAATTTGGGTGGACAGAACAGTGTAACCCTTCTAAAAATTACATATTTCTTCACTGAATGTATATGTGCAAGATATATCTATCAAGACATAATATTGCCTCTTAGTAATCATCAAGAATGTAATCTGTCAAGTTATGTTTTAGAACAGAAAGCAACTCCCTTGGGAGCCACAAGATGCACTTTTTTGAGATAACTGAAAATCCTGGAGAAACCAGGTAGGCTTAAGTGTACATGGACACAAGTATTACCTGTCCTCCAGCAACATGGTTAAAGAGTTGCTCATGAGAAATAGGTTATAGGTTTTCTTGGTATGTCAGACTAAAGAGTGTGCAGAGTATTAGAGAATTATACACACACACACATTAGTTTTGCAATTGCTACTTACAATCCTAAAAAATAGCTGAGCATTTAAATAGAAAAATCTGTTTACTGTCACTATGTAATCTTCGTATGTTATTTTGAAAAAAACCAGTATTTTTTTGTATGATCTCTGTTAATCAATGGGAATCAACTCTCTTGTCTTGTACAAGGACTATGGTAACTAGGTGTTTTCATCTGCACGTTTTAGATTTTAAAATATAAAGATCAAAAGAGAAAAAAAATTATCCAAATAAGTAGCCTCACATAATTTCACGTAAGTTTAGGAATATGCTTAAAAACTGTCCATGCACGAGCCCAGATGCACTGCTGGGTGATGTGTATACAAGTGGAATTGATGGACCTTTTGTGTCAATTCAAAAATAGGTTGAGTGTGTTGAATGCTGCCTTGCCTCTCTCCCTGCCTGGGCCTCGATCACGCCTTAGAGAATAAAACATTTCAGCCATCCTGCAGGGATCACAGGCAGTCAAACGTTTTGAGAGAGAGAAGCACATTTCAGTACAATTTGCCTTGGAGCCAGAGGTTCTTTAGGCAAATTCTACCACTCAAATCTTGAAGTAAACTAAAAGAGGCAAGCAGCTGGATTGCCATCAAGCCCATTTCTGAAATGAGAGTGATGGGAAAATAATTCAGGCACAACAGTGCAAACTTTCACAAAGAGATCTGCAATACCTGGGACCCAGGCAGCAAGGAAGAGTCACCAGCTACCTGCAATCTGAAATGTATTTAAGTATCTATACTTATTTGTATATTTAAATAAATAAATAAATAAATTTATAAATTTTTATATTCAAAATCAGGAGGGCTCACGTGCCACAAAACACAGAGCTGGGAAAGCTCAGTGTGTCTGCTCACCCCTGAGCAGCAGGGATGATAGATAGGTGCTGTCATGATGGGATGGAGGTGAGCTGGGAAGTGGGGATTTCCATGCACTGCTGGAAACCTCTCTTTTCAAGCACAAAGGAAGATGTGCTCCATCTCCCAAAGGCATGTCCACAGAAACAGATCCTAAACCAAAATCTCAAAGTGGCTGTGAACTTTTGTGCAAAGGCAGATTCAAAGATGCTCTATTACCCAAGCCAGAATTTATAAAGTAAAACAATCTTATTTATGCAGTATGCCGATCACAGTGTTACTATTGCCCCCCTTCCCCTTCTTCCTTTGTTAAAAACTTAGGTTTTCCATGTTTCAAAGAGAATTTATCTATTTTCTGTCTTGATGCTTTTCAAAACAAATTCAATCCTTCTCTTTTAGTTGGCTGGAGAAAGCGTGGGATTACTATAGAAAGGAAGAATCACTAAAAGCCCCCTTGACTGATCAACTCAGACTGACAGGGTGTAATTACAGACACATTGTAGACACATAAGGCATAATCTTAAAATTAACTTCAGAATTTAACCTGTCCTACGCTTGCATCTCAGTAACATTTTAAAAAATCCTTTTTATTTGTATGCTGACACACTCAGAGTATGAAAGTTGCCTTTTAAAGCTTGGTGTCTGCTTGCAGCCATATATTGTTCTTGCATACAAAATCTTTTTGCTGACATTTAACACCCACACTGCAGGCCTGCAGCAGCTTACAAGGCTGAGGGCACAGAGCTGCCCCCTCCCTGGGGATCACTCTATAGCCACAATATTTCAGTGCCCACCCCCTTCCTTAGAGACAGCCTGCAGCCCCAAGAGCAAGAACACACCATTTATCCCCCACACCATTCCCTGATGCATCCATCTTCTCCTTCCCCTCCTTAATGCAATACTACCCCTCTCCCACACAGCCTCTCTCCAGACTTGGAAAGGCAAAAGTACAGACAAGGACTATGGCAAGGTGATGTTCTTGGGAGGGCAGGGGAGGATCCTACCCTATGTCACCAGATCCTACCAGTCCCTGTACTTTCCTGGAAAACAACTTACCTGTCTCCAGCTACCACTTTAACTCTGAAAGATCGGCTCAGATTGTGCAGGATGTGCCCTCACTGGTGCACTTGGTGGTAGGAAATCTCTGCTTCCAACAGAGTGGGATAATGCTTTGGCAGGACCTGCAGGACCTCTTAAAAGGATGATTACTTTATAATTTTATTATATTGAGGTAAATGGAGAAATCTCTTCTGTCATTGCAATGGGCCACAACTGGGTAATAATTGACATAGACTCTCAAGACATTTACAGAAGGCTGATCATTTTCATTAAGAAACCCATACTTTTATACCCTAGTTTGCTACAGGTGGACCTAACTGGTCCTCCAATCAAAACACCATCACCATTGGCTAATTAAGAAACCAAAGCACCCTTTGGTAAACAAATCTCCATAACAAATTCCACATGTTCCCAATACCAGGTGCAGCAAGTTAAGAATTGTTTCTCATTCTTTTCTCTGATCTTCTCACAGCCTTTCCCAGAATGATGCCTGGGAAAGCTGTCTGTTTCTCTCTGTGGCCACAGAGCTGCTGCCACACTCTTCCATCATAATAAACTATATTATGAAAATATGGCTCAAACTTGGCCACGTTTCCACCATGAGCATTTTAATGCAGGTGCTTTACAGTGCTGTGCAGAGTGGGCATTCACCAACCCTTCCAGATTCTCCAACACCATCAGACTACAGGTTTGCTCTCTTTAGTCCTTGCAGTGGATGGCACTTTTCTTCACTTGTTTCTGTTTCTGGTCTACTGCCTTTGCTAACCCTCAAAGGCTATTCTTACAGCTCTAATTGCATGTCTCAGGCAATGAAGCAAGCATTGGAATTCTGCTGCCCATATCACTTGCAGAGTTTAATTAAGGGAAGGGAAGAGGTGGTGAAGCTTTAGAATCCAAGATCTGGAGCAGAAAAAACAGCAGTGCTGTCTGCTTTTAAGTATGTATAGCCTCTCTCCTTCTGTAGTCTCATCTCTGAAATTCTTATTTCAACCCTTCATTACCACTCCAGTGTCTGCCACTTCCCACACTGCTCACAGCACTGGCAGTATATAAAACATGGAAAAAAGATTTTCTATTTTAATAAAATTTCTGATATATTTCAGGTCCTGGAAGGTCTGAATCACTAACTCAGTGTATTATCTTTATGTCACTGACACTACTCCTACCACAACAAGTTTCAAGGCATTAAGAATTATTGGGATGTTTTTCCTTCCCCATGCAGAGGAAGTTATCTGAGCATGCAGCTCTTATTCTGGGATGAGAGATGGGGAAGGAGGGGCAGGAGCAAATGTTCATGTCACAAAGACAAAACAATGTCAGCCATGGCCACCAGACATTTCATGAACTAGGTGCTGTCTGCCCCCAGTAAGTAGTACCCCATAATATCAAAGCAAATCGGAAGCAAATCTTCCTTTCCCTCTCTTTTACCCCCACCCCAGAACAGCTTTTGCTCTTGACTTTCCTGCTTGTTTTTAGGGCAAGTCACTAGCCTTTGCAGCTGCCTTACTAAATCTTAAGAATGGAAGTTCAGGTAGCAGCCTGACTGTGCAACCAGCGTGAAAGGCTTAGGTGGCCCCCAGGATCTCAGAAGACGACTTATTTAGTTCTCACCATCCAAGCTTTCATCCGTGGAAACACCAGCATCAATCCAGAAGCCATCAACTCAAGCTAGAGTATATTTACAGCTAAAATTTTCGAATAAAGACAATTAAAATTAATGAACAAATGAACAAAGGAGTGGAGTAGGAGGCAATGCTAACTCCAAACATTAAAAAAAAAAAAAAAAAGTCCATTCTCCAGAATGAGTTGGATTTTTTTCAAACCTCTGCAATAAGCTGAATTCAGGTTCTCCAGGTATTTACCACTCCTTAAGGCACTCACAGCTTAAGGAGGAGCTACAAAAGCCACATGTGGCCAGAGGTGCCAGCTTTTCAAGAAGTCAGCACACAGGTCAATAAGAACTTGGATAAGGGACATATCAGCTGTCTGAAATCTGTCCTCCTCTCATGAAAAATGCAGGGGAAGGAGACAGTTTCTTCTTTCTGCAGATGGGAGCACTCCTTTCCACCCACTCTTCCCTACAGCTTGTATTGAAAAGTGGTTAGTCATAGCAGGACACAGACACGTTCGTGCCTGGATGAGGAAACTCAGATGATAACAAGAACATATTCTTGTCTGCAGGCCAGGAGACAACCACGTGGTTGCCTTGCAAGCCAGATTTTATAATTCCTTTGTGCTAGGGAGAGCAAGTCACTTGTTTAGCCTTAGTCAGCATCTGGGGAAATACACTGGTTTTACTTCCCAGAGTGAACAAACTTGTGCAGGCTTTTCCCCCAAGCTTCCTTTTTGTCCAGACTTCTATTTACTCACACGATAACAAATCACACACACATACAGAGCTGTTGGCCATGACATCTACAGAAAACTAATCCAAATCAGGACAAGGGGTGTGGGCATGGATGAAGCTAATGCAGAAAGCCAATTATTCTCTGGTAGGAGCACGTACCTGGCAAGGAGAAAACCCTCATCCTGAGGTCTGGCCCCTTGAAACATGGGATGTTGTAAACATTCATTTGCAATTCAGTGAGTAGCAGCTCATCATCTCAATTTCAGTAAGACACTAATGAGCTGGTCTAAATATATTTACTTGTTTGGTTATGATTCTCCTCTGAAAATGCTGTCCTTGAGAAGACATGCAAAACACAGTGGGAAGAAGTCAAGCATTCTCTGCATTTGGCAAGACACAGCACACAGGCAGGGTAGGAAAAACCATGGTGAGCCTTTCTGGGGGTGCAGTTACTGACCCTGTCCAGGTCCTCATGCTCAAATAGTGAGGAAACACAGCAATTTGCTGAGCCTTACCCACTTTTAATCCAGAAATTTGGGATGCAACTGAGAGCTCATCATAAGGGTGAGATATAAAATTGATGCCCCCTTTATCCTGCCCTGGGGCATTGCAAATCCTGCAGTGCCAGGTGATGGCACTGTGACAAGAGGGTTCTGGGCTCCCCCAGGTGCAGCCCTGTCCCCCACCCACCCTTCCACCCAAAACCCTTCCAAGGAAGGCCTTTATGGTCCTGGGGCAGTCTCTGAGCCCAGGAGGCTCAGGGGGCTGCTCCTACCCATGGCTGCCATACACTGGGCACAGCTGAAAACAGCTGGGAATGGTAAAGAGATGAAATTACTGATGCGGTCTGTTCAGATACATAAAAGAAACTATTAAAAAAATCCTCTAGCACACCCTTGGTATTTAATTGGTTACAAAACTGGCACAATGAGGGCAGAAAGCTGTGAATGTGGCACTTAGGGACATGGATGGGCAGTGGGGGTGGCAGTGTTAGGTCAAGAGTTGGACTCTATGATCTTAGATGTCTTTTCCAATCTAAACCATTCTATGATTCTATAAAAATCATTCCCATAAGCAGCAGACTCATCAGTCAGTGTCAGGACCTGAACACATTTTTCCCCTCTCAGACAATATTATTGTGCTCAACATCTTAATGAGTATGAAACTGGCAACAAGATATTTACTTTGATCAAGGTGTTTATTGCATCTCAGAGGGCACACATGCACTGGGGTTTTTTGTTTTGGGGGTTTTTTTTTTGTTTGGGATTTTTTTTAAACTGAAATACAAAGAAAAGCCATTTTGAAATTAACTTTTTATAGAACTTTCCCATTACAGTGTATGTTATCCCCACAGCAAATTCAGATACAACCACTTTTAATGGTACCATACATTGATTAAATAGTTCATTTGAAAGACTTTAGGTGAATATCTTTCCAACCCAATATGCTTTTACAGAGAACTGCCAAGCCACTTGTAACACTGATCAACAGTGACCTCATTGAAGAGTCAAGATCTTACACCAAGCCATCAGCAGAAACAGTATGAGAACAAATAAAAATCAAAGGAACACAGTATGTACAGTAAAGGGCATGGATCTCCGGATCAGAATTAAATCTAATCACCAATAGTACAAAAGCTACTCACAGCGCATTCGGGGCAATGAGAAAACACTATCCTAAGGCATACACAGGTAAGCACTAAATTAAGAGATGTACAGAAGAACTGAACAGAGATGAGTAACATCACTTGTAATGTTTTGACTACAGGTATACCAAAAAAGTGCTCTCGTATTTGAAATCCCTTACTGCCAGCACAACTAGGGTTTTTCCCAACTACGTGGAGAGAAACTGACCCTTTACTTATTTTCAGTAGGTTTAGCAAGAACTGATAAATATGCCAATTATAAATGCAAAAACTTAAAGAATTAAAATAGATTTAAAATTAAAAACAGCAATAAATATGGTATTCTTTCAGATATGGTTTTTTCATTCTTGGTAAATCATTGAAAAAGTATTTGTTATGGAAGTTTTCCTTTATATTACTTTAAATTATTTTAACATATACAGTGCCACAAAAATAAAACATTTTTTTCACGACAATTGAGATTCCTGTGACTGGAAAAAAAAAGGTATTTTGCACAATTTTGTAAGTATTTTCTTTAATATCTGATATTATCACACTATGTTTTTTAACAGATATAGGAGAAATTGAGTCCTAGGGAAACTTTGGGTGTCCTCAAAAAGTTATATACATTGAAACCTTCAAAAACCACAGACATTGCTCCAAATGGCTCACCAAACAACAGCTGCATAATCTGCCCCTGTGGGATAGGTTCAGAAAAGCACTAGAAGGCATCAGAAACATACATCCATTGTTTAAATTGTAAAACACAAATAACCCAAGTACACAAATTTCGAGAGAGTAGGGATAACAGCTAAGGTAGTACACATTCCTAATGTTCACTTTCACAGCTGTGCTACACGTTTCAGGAGGAAGAGAAAGTCTGAGTAAGCACTGGGTTTGGTACTGGTGGCTCACTGAGAAACTCTGAGCATCCATTTGTAGTCTCCAAACTCACGTTTTTAGCATCCAGTCAGAAAAAACGCAGCTGTGAATATAGAAAAGCATTAGATGAAAACTGATATAATGAGTTAGTAAAGCACGTTCTACAAAGAGCATGAAATCTGCTCATCTCTCCACATCTCAAAGGATTTACCATCAGAAGCAGCAGTCTTCCCACAGCCAGTTATGAATCTCCCTATTATAAATACAAGCTGAAAGCAGTGAGTCCCAGCAGTGGTGTATCTCCACCCCTGGCTGTCTCTGCCAAGTGCCAGGTACACCTCTCTGGGGCTGGAATTTGGAGAAGGGTGAAGTGGAACTGGGAGATGCCTGCTAAGAGCAGCCTGAATCACTGCTGCCAGCTCCAGTGCAGAGTGGGCTCAGAACAAATTTTAGAATTAAGCTCTAGGAAGGAAAAGAAGTGACTCATGAAGAAGGCTTTAAAGTTATGTAATGATTGTCCTCTCCTCACCTTATTCTAGACACATTATTCTAGACTTAATTAGAAAATGCATACCTTATTTCTACATTATTATTTTTTAATTGGCTTAAGCCTTAATTCAATTTTATATTCCTACTTGGCCCTCCAGAACCATCAGAATAATGTTTTGGCCTTTATTTCATTCCATTATGCAGTACTGTTTTTTTGCTTCTCCTCCATTTTTCTTTGCATTTACTCTGTTCCTCCCCATTACTGCTCCACACAGCACTGCTCAGGACCTCACAGCCTTACCATTCAGAAAAGCCTTGAAAAATTGTATGGCAGGATAGGACATTAGCTGGCAGCAGTGAAGAGCTGCAAACAACTTCCCCTTGATGACAAGAATATGTAAGTTTTTCCCCTTTTGACACCTTCACACCTATGATACCAAATCTGTTTCAACACCCACAAGAGTGGAAAAAGCCTCTTCCACACCATCTGCCCCTCAGTATTTGTACATTGCTATCATTCTATGTGTTTCAGTAATAACTTCAAGAAAATACCCAAACATGAATGCTCGGACTGAATGGAAACAAGGAAAAAATGGAAGTTATGCATTGAAGATACTTTTTTTTTTTTTTTTTTTTTTGCCAAAAGCAACTGTCAGAAAAAGTTTATCTGTGAGTCAAGATTTCAGGCTAAAGTTAAGAGTGTGGACAGAGAATTTGGTTTTCCATACAGTGCATGTTTCTAGCTCTGCAGCTGCGATTTTATCTGACATATTCAACCTAAACATCATCTGTGTGCCAGACATGTACCAGAGAGTGACATGCTGGAGCAGGCAGCCACAGAATACCTTATCGTTTACAAGAAATCCTTGATGTTAAGATCCGCTAATGGGTCCTTTGTTGGAGGTTTCTTGGGGCTCTGAGTAGCAGGAGTTGGGCTTGGAGAAAGCTGAGAGACGCCAGCCAGGAAGGCAGGAGAAAAACAAAGCAGACAAGAATACACAAGCGTTAGATAGACACAGGCAGTTCTCACACAAGCACACTGCAAGCACAAAAAGTTCTCATTTGTCTGCAAGTCCAGCTGTTTTGCTCAAGCATTGCTTGGATTCCATCCTCACTACAGGGTTAACAATGTTTGGCAGGTTTAGTGGCTAGGGCTATAAATACTGCAGATCCTAATTAGCATAGCTTGAGATCTCTCCCTCCCTGTAAAACAGGGAGGCGTTAGAACCTTCAACCCAGACAGAAGAGACAATTGTTAGATGTTAAAAACCAAGGTTCAGAGCAAGCAGAGTGCATCCTCCAGGGTACTGAAATTCCCTGTTACTGGCAGTTAAGTACAAAATATTTGACATTGGTAATGTAAATAAGAGTCCAAAACAAACTGGAAGTATGACTAGATCATACTGGGTTCCTCGTTTGGCAGGTATAAAAATGGTCATTCAATAGAAAACATCAGTTTTGAAGTTCCATGCAAAACTTCTGATTATTGTGGTCAAATGATTCTCCCACTCTGTCCTTACTCCTCCCCACTCCTACCTCAACTCAGGGCACAAGAGGTATTTTGTATGTAGCCCTGGCACCTTGATGACCCCTTTTTCAGAAAAAAAATTCTGTTTCCCATCATGGTATTCTTGGTAAGCACAGAGATAGTTTAAAGTGGGAGGAAAAGCAAGACTAACTATATTCTTACTTACAGCAGTTTCAAGTTCTTTCTGTTTTTTCTATTTTTACATAGAAAACCTTGACAAGCTTCATTGGGAATGTAGTTCCCTACATAAAAATGGTGGTTTGCTATATGTTGATTGCTTAGTATTTGCAAAACAAGGGCAGCCTGGTTTCCAGGGTTACCAATGAGATTTTACAGCTGCAGCATCAACTTCCATCTCCCTCCTTACTTGAAAGGCAAGATGGACTTCTGACTCACACAAAAAAAAATACTGCAGCTAAATAATTTCCTGCATTGACTCTGGAAAGGTTTTTTCTTTTCAGTATTATTACAAACCAAACTCTATTTGAAGTAATAGTCTGGGACAGGTGTTACAGCTTATGCTGCATCACCTGCTGAGTGTAGCTCTAGTAAATTTTGGTAGGCTGTGAACAGAACAGCAGTGCCTGAGAGTTCCATTTGCAGCTTTATTCAAATATCCTCCAAAACCAGATCCTGGATGCAGTTATCTGTAGGAGACTTTTCAAACCCGTTCCATTGGTCTCACACAAGGCAACTGCAAAAAAATTCCAGGTGGTTCATGTGATTTGCTGCAAGGCAGGCAGCTGATCCTTGGCCCAGAGCTAGGGCTGAGCTGAGCTGATGCACACACACACGAGCTGCTTTCTAGAGGCACGGAGAGCATGAAGCGTTGGTGCAGAGCGACGCTCACCTGTACACCAGGGCCAGCGGCGGCTCCAAACGGGGGCCTCATCATGGGCTGCCCGTACATCACCGGCTGCTGGGGCATCATGGGCACCCCTGCACCTGCTGGGGGCTGCAAACCAACACCGAGTCAGCAGGGGCTGGGCCAGGGAGGGACAGCGGGGTAGCAAAAGAGACTCACCATCCCAAATGCTGCTCCTGGCTGTGGCACAGGTGGAGTACCTCCTGCTGCAGGAACAGCACTTGCTGGAGGCACAGCTCCCGCCTAAAAAATAAAATAAAAAAAAAAAAAGGGCAAAAAAGCACAAAAATCTAACAGCAACCATCTGGAAATCACACAGAGTCTCCAGCATTCTCAAAGCTGCTCTGGAAAGTAGGACTGTTATGCAGCACATGTGCAGCCTCAAAACCACAATGCTTCAAGGAATGAGAGAGCTGAATGAGTCCTTATGCTCAGCTTCTTCCTTCATGAGAAAGCAATGGTGACAGACTCCATTCTCTTCATGAACAGAGCCCATTTACTGACTACAACTCAAAATAGGCCCAAGAAAACACAGTTTCCTTCTCCTTATAGTGTAAGAAAGCACCCCAATTTCATAACAGGTAACACACTATGACACTTACTGTAGCAGTATAGTTTAGTAAAAGCTTAAGCAGACTGTAAAGCTAAAGGAAATAGCTGCTATAATTAGTTTACAGTGAAGAAAAAATAATTATGCACCAAGATTCATTGAAGTTAAAGCATATGTTCACACACTTAAACCACAATCAGAACTATTACTACGGACAGTTTAGTTTGTCTTGCTATGATTTTCATTCAAATAATAAAAGGCAAAAACAAAGGTTATCTTCCACTACAATTCAGGGAGAACTGTTAGTTTAGTAGTCTGACTGGATATACAGCACAAGAGCACCTTTAAAGAGGCCACCCCACCTCACTTATTTAGCACAGCCTACACATCATCCCTTTTGGCTGCCTTCTGTGTAACTCCCATGCAGTGTCTCCTTATAGCCTTGAAGGCATCTAAACCTTTCCTTTTCACAGATATATACAATCCAAATTATTAACAGCTCTGAGGAGAGGCAGAAAGTATTCAAGGAAGGGACGAAAAAAGGGCAGTAGGATTTCATTACTGCTCTTGTATGGCCTAAGCACACTGACACTGTTTCTGAGGCTGTTACAGGAGCTGTATGGTCGTGTCTGTGCCTCCACATCCTTACCACCCACCTCGAGTCAGTAACATCCCACAGCACTTGGAGAGCAGCTAGCACACTTACAGTTCAAAGGAGAGTGTGTGTCTGGAGATATGCTGGAACTGTCCAGTCCACTTCTGAGAATGCTGCATTTTAGTGCCCTTGGTTGATCCTTGCCTCCAGACTAAAACATGCCAGTTTCTTAAGAAGCTGGAGACATGTCAAGATAACCTGTCCCAGACTCATTTATCCAAACTACTACATTTTCTGGCTAAGAATTTATGAACTCTATTCTAGTCTGAAAGTTTCAGGGGAGCATTTCAGTTAAAAATTGTACTGTGCTAGCAGAGTCTCCAAACTAAAACCAATATCTGGACAGTCAGGTATGTAAAGCAAGACACTAAACCACACAGGTTAATGATATCAGATGCAGTTGGATCACTTTTACAGGAACACACTGTAGCTCAACATCCAGTCAGGCAGATGCCAAGAAAATGGCCATACAAACTGAATCTGCTCCTGCCTCTAAGCACAAGGTCACTTGAGGGGATGGGGTTTGATGTAATTCTGCTGATTTTAATCCTGGAATTGAAAGTTCACAAGAAAGGGAAGAAGTGACCAAAACTTAAGTGGTTCAACAGTGACACAAATAAAAGCTTCAGTTTTTCATTCATACTTATTTTGCCTGCAGACCCGGGTTTCTTTGCTTTCAAAAAGCACCTAAGTGCATGATTCTGAAGAAATATATACAACACAAATGTTTCATGAAATGCTACCAAAACTACCCAGCTTCCCAGAAAGACCAATTACTTCTCAGATGGTAAAATCACTACAAGATCAGACTGATGCTGCAGAAGCTCGAAATTTCAGGCAGTACAAGTCATCAGGTAGTTCACATCAAAGTAAAGCAGTAAAGAGATCATTTTCAAGCTTACAGCACAGAAATGGTTAATCACTACTGCCATATTCATCCCACTGGCTGAGAATTGTCTCTTGGACAGACAGCCCAAGAGGAGCCGTGTTAGAAGCTTCTAGCTAGTTTTAAGCCAGCAGTAGTAACTGCAGTGCAGGTGAGTGCTGTTAGTATCTTCATGTTTAGTAAGTGCAGTAAGAGGTCAAAAAAAATTCACTTACACTGTACAGTATTGCCCAGCCTTTCTATCAAGAAAAAAAGTTGGTGTTACAACTAACACATTAAGCGAAGTACAGAGAATTCTTGTGTCTTCCATAACATCATGGAATGTGCTCAGAGTCATGTCAACACCTGGCTTTGGCAGCAAGGAACTGAACTGGTCATGGTCCCCATTCAGAGTTCTTCTTTCCTTTGCCAACCCAACCTTGTTCAAATGGAGGCTGTTTTAAGCCTTGTGAGACATTTGATGAGGTTGATGAGATGAGATATTACTCCTCTTCAGAATACTTTTGTAGCTCACTCATTATCAAGTTGCTCTTGTTCCAAGTTTAGATTTTTAGCTCAATTTGACCCTCTTCTCTCAAAATTAGTGCCTTCTGATACTTTTTACAGGGTAATCTTACCTTTTCCAACTGTTTTACTCTGCTAAATAAGCTACCCACTCCTGATCTAACATCAGGTACTTGATCAGTATGAATACTGTATAGTCTTTTGATCTACTTCATCCAGTAAAACTCGAGGAAAACTTAGGTACTTTCTCTCCTTATAGTACATCAGCTTTGGATCAATAGTGTTTTATTTTGGGCACTTGACCTGGGCCTGATCCTGGCCAGATCTACATGGCTAATCACACACTTGGAAATGCCCACAGGTATTAAATGTACAGGTAGAGCAATACCTTGATACAGAAGCTAGTGTATTTTTCATTTACTACTCAATGGTTTATTTATACCCACTGTAAATGGGTTCTTAAAAATGTGACTTGAAATACTCATGTAATTTACACAGAGGCAAACTCTAGCCTCAGTAAGTGGAGCAGTCCCTACAGGTATCACACAGCCTCATCAAATATTGGAAGCCCAAAACCAGTGCTGTCTATGGATTAACCACCTACCAAGGGACCACCTGGGACACCACCAGTTGACCATGTTGCAGGTGCTACTTTTGGCTGCCAGTTGGCTCCTCCTGTTAACTTTTTCTCTCCAGCATTCCACTGCAGGTCTCCCCTAACAGAGAGGGAGAGAGGCAGGCTATTATTTGCACACTTCCACAGTGAAAATGAGAAGCAGTTACAGCATACATTAGCATTAGACGTGCAGCTACATTAGCTTATGGTGTATGCAGTTATTAACAGAAAGATTTACTTTTAGTGACACTCAGTTTCAAGGGTTGTTAGCAGTAGACACCAGAACACTCTAAGCTGAAGTCAGTTACATGGTTATGGCCTTTGTGGTGAGAATTAAAGAGAAGATTTACTTAGTATTGACTGAAGGTAACATATCACATATACCCTTGCAAAGTAGGAAGAGGGACTGCTACTGCCTATTCTACTGGGGCCAGGCAGGAGAGCTGCCTGCTAGATGTCTTTGAAAGGCCATTTCAGTGCTGGAAATCTTGCTCAGACAGCTGAAGAAGGAAAGCATTCAGTTCTGCAAAAAGTTGATAGATACAAGAGAAACAAATCATTCATAGAATAAAAGGGCTGTTGAAAAAACAGCTTTTGTTACAGGCTGCCCTACCAGAATAAAATACACCATTTGAACAAAGTAGATTGAAGGAAGCTGCATTTTGAGGCTAAACCTCATGATAAGTTTGTGCACATCACTCCTGTCATCTCCACAGAGACACAAAACATTTTGAAGTCTTGCATACAGAGGAAGGCTCAGGGCACAAGCAAGCAGTTCGATTAGGAAGATAAAAACATAAACACAATGCTGTAAGTATTTCTTTTTGCAAAAAGAAAGTTATCACTGCATGGAATGAACCTCTTTTCTATTTTGGAAGTATTTCAATGCCTACACAATAAGTACATCCAGCATCTGTAAAAATATAACACAACTATTTCATATTAGCATAGATTACTGAGGGGAGCTATAAAAATATATATTATCTGGACTACTTGTTCATTATAAACTGTTTGGAAATCAGCTATCCAACATGAAAACAGTAATTTACAGGAAAAAATATTTCTAACACTCAGATTCAAGACAGCAGTTTTATAAGCTATATCAGGAACACTGAACCTTAATTATTCAGTGAACCTGTACAGAATAGAATACTTTCTTCAGAATTTCTCTGGAGTGGGAGGTCAGAGCATGTAACCAATTCATTGCTGCTTAATAAACACTGAAATAGATGTAGTGCTTTACACCAGAGTAGAAATCTTCCTTTTATCTTTAAGCAAAGTTGAACTTACTTTTTAGAAGTAGAACCAGAAATTCCAAGATCTGAAAATTGTAAGGAAAAAAGGAAATAAAAAAGAAACCACACATTTAGAAAATTGGAGCCTGTCAAAGCAATAGCTTACATTTCATTGCATTGGGGCCTACCAAGAGCAAAAAAGTTTTGGCTGTCTTCATTTAGACAGCATCAGAGGACTGGCCACATCTACCTATTCTTCAGGACAAACATCTGAGAAACCCTGCAGATGTCTTGCACTTGAGAAAGTAATTTTTGCTTCAACAGCAAATAAAAGTAACTATATTTAGGCCCACAAAATGCCAAGTTATTTGAGAGCACCGAACTATTTACCATGAATGGTAACACTAGTTTCTGTTCCTCATTACACATTCAGAAATAAAAAGCTGTATTCTACATACACTAAATGTGGACATTGCCTATAAGTTTTCCCCTGCTTTATCTGCTTGGTCACACATGGGAACTCCAAATAGTTTCTTTAATTACCCTTTGGAAGAAGTCTTAAGTTAAATTTTAAAGAGTTCTCTTCTAGCTGGACCATTATAACTCCTGTAATTCATAAACTGCTGCTTGATTTTCTCCTCCAAATTTGGATATAGCAGGTGATTTGCAGAAGACATTTCAAGGGATTAAGAGTCTTGCTGACTTCCAAGCACAGTATTTTCCTCCACACCTAACAGCCATGTCTGCATCATAAGATCAGTTATACCTTTGCTGTGGTGTGTTTACATATACTAAGGGAGTATTAATTTTATACAACTTCAGCAGGATTACACCTCAGCCTAGGTGGGCTTCTGATAGGTTTTTTGGAGGGGTTGCAGCTACTGATCTCTAATTACAAAGGGTCTAGCCCTTTTTCCTACTACAGGAAAGTACATATTTAAGTTCAGCATTTTAAGAACATATTTGTAAGTTCTCTGCCCCTGCCTTCTCGAGGGCACTCATCACCCCACTGCTACTCTTTGTCTCATTTAATATGAAGTCAGCTATTTGTTTCCACCAGCTTTGCTGCTTAAACTGCCATCAGACACTTTGGACAATTTTCACCTTTCCATCTATTACAGAGGGGCACATCCATTAAGAGTCTGATGGGCCTCTGAAATGTAGCTGGGATGATCAGACATTACAAATCACACCCACCAAACAAATGCCAGTATTTGACTCAGATCCTGGGCTCCAAGAAGGATAAACCCAGACTAAGTGAATCAGCTATCTGAACCAAGCCTTATTCCCGCTGATAGCTTCCCCAGTTTCCACAGCAGAACAGGAGGATACTGAAGCAAGCTAAAACAGACAGGTATTTGCTCCATGGAAAAGCAACATGCATGCCCCACCACTCAAAACTAAAATTTGTCACTTACTGCCGACTAAGTTTGCGAGAGACGAATCAAGATCACTCCCGAGGCCTTTGCTTGCTGCTGCAGCAGGGACTGCTGCTGTGGCTGCAGGTGCTACAGGCTGACCAGAAGGAACCATAGTTGGCATAAGAAGATCACCTAAGCCATCAAACACTGGAAGTGAAAGGAAAGTGAGTTAGAACAGCAGCTGTGATCAAAAATGCACTGCCTGCCACTCTGCTGTTGCTCAACGAACACAGCACAGACGACCACACCACAGATCTTACCCAAACACCATTTGACATTGAAAGTAATGCCAACAAGGGCATGCATGTCATTTTACCAGACACTGAATGTACAGTAATCCTCAAAAAACTATACCAATGAAAACTAACATGAGAAGACATGCCTAAAAAGGGATTTAATTGGAGCATTGAATCTACATAGATACAGCACTTCCACATGACACTATTTTTCTTACAACCATCCTTACAGAGATGTCAGATGCACACACATTTGTCAGGAGATATTCATTTAAAGGTTTTTAAAATGAACATCTTGCTGCAAACACCAGTCAGAATTACTGTGGCAAAGGCAGTCTTATACCTTGACATCTCACAGCAACAGGATTGGCAGTCTCAAGATGTTACTATTCACTTGCAAGCAGCAGGGAATCGGGAAAACCCACTAACATCTTATGAGATCAGAAGGAACCAGAACCATCCACACAGACAGTGCTATTCTCCTTAGTCCAGTCATCTAACTCAGAAGTTCATTTTTTAGATCCCTTGAAGTCAAACTGCTTGGTACATCTCATGCCTGAGTTCTATCTTCTGATCTGTATTTGAGGTACATGCTAATGTTAAGTCAACGGGGAGGGGTAGCATGTGCACTGGCAAGCAACCAAATAACCAAGCAGCAGTATTATTTCCATCTTTTTTTCTTGTACGGTTGTAGAACTCACCAATTTTAAGTTTGTAGCAAGGACCCAGCATGAAAAATATAGAATGGAAGAGATGCAAACAAAATGATAGCAGTGATAAAAGTTTAAGCTTATAGTCAGGCAAAGAACTCTAGGGCAGTTTCTGTTGTGTGTACCCTTGTGTGTGCCATGCAGGCTCCTGAGCACCATCAGAAGCTGTGGCAACAGGACTTGCCTCTACACTTGATTTACAGAGTAGAGTTTTCCTTGTTTGTGTAATTCCTGATTCATGCTATCAAGCACATGCAAGGATGACGTATACACTAGTTTGTCTTTTACTGACATGGTAGAATAAAAAATGAGTTCAGAGAGCTCTTGGGCACACACCAGCCTTATCACCACCCTGAGTTTCTTCCAGTAAGAAAGAAAAAGGAGGTCACTGATATTGCTTGTACTCAGAGCCTAAATATGGTGTCATTAACTCATCTTCTACACAAAATGTATTAGAAAATTCACAGGAAGAAACCCTGTAGCTCACCTGATGCATCAAATGAACTGCCAGCTGTTGGAGCTGTTGTCCCAAAAGCTGCATCAAAGTTGGGCTGTAGTAATCCAGTTTGAGCTGGAGTGACTGGGGATGGTGATGGAGAGGGAGCAATAAAGGAACCTCCAAAGCCTTTAAAAAACACATAAGAGAGGTGAGGACGTTAGAGCCAGCCTTGTTAGACTGTTTACCAACTCCTCAGTCTATAAAGGGTGGAAAGACAAAGACAATTCTTACTAGGCCATTTTAAAATAAAGAACATTTCAGCAGCCTATGCGAGCTTCCCTATGTTTATTAGGCTTACTTCAGTATAATGGAACCAAGAGGCCCTCATAACCCAAATCCTAGCCCACAGCAAGTGTCATGCTCACAGTAGCTAACCCTGAATATGGAAGAAAGTACTGGCACCAGAGATCTGCCCTCATCTCTTCACAGTCTGTTCTTGACATGAGTTTGTCATGGAATAATGTAGGTTGGAAGGGATCTCTGGAAGTCAGCCAGCCACACATCTTGTTTAAAGTCAGTCTAACCAAATCAAGTTGCCCACACATTTGCCTTAGCACCTTCAAGAGGAGCTCTTACTGACTCTCTGGGTGGCCTGTTGTCATAGCAGACCATTACAGTATTTAATGAGTTTCCCACACACATTTCCTTTTTTTACTATCTTTGTGCACCTCCAAGAAGAACCTCCTCTGCATGCTCCTGTGAGTTTTGACATCTATAAGCATCTTTTTAAGGCTGAATGAGCCTAGGTCAGTCTCTCTGCATATGTCATAAGCACAAGTCATCATCTCTGTGGCTCTCCCCTGAACTCACTCTGGTATGCTCCACATTAAGAGATTCTCCAATGCATTCCACACTACCCATGCCCAGCTGCATTCCCCATCTCCCTTCCAGCACGTGCTATGGTGGCTCCAGCTGCCCTAGTGCCAAAGCTTGTGTTAGTGATGCTTTCTCAGGCTGCCTAAAAGAGGCTTCCTCTATGTGCCTCTTCTTGAGGAGGGGGTCTGCAGCAGATACCAGCTAAAACACCTGCCCAAGGCAAAGCTCAGTGCATTAAAGTATCTGCACAAAAGCACAGATCTCCACAGAACCAGACCAGAAGCAGGTTGACCAAATCCAGGGATGACAAAGGCAGTTCACTGCAGTGATTCCTAAAGCACAGGAGCCACCTAAAGAGCCTGTCTTTCCACTTCCTGAGGGAGAACAAGGAACCTGGCAGAAAGTTATGAGCCAATATCCATTAATAAGGTTCTGTTTAGAAAGTTCTGTAAGCTTCTACAAAGTCCATAAAGTGTCTATTTTTCCAGCTACAGAACAGAGGACTCCCCAGCTTCTGGTGATGACTTGTATGATGACTGGTCTTAATTTGATGGCTTTTCACCTTACACAATTTAAGAGGAATACCAGGCCCAGAAGCCATAAAACTCTTTAATGAATCAATTTCCTAGCTGTCAAGAAATTGCACAAGACCCCAGGAAAGGCTGCAGAAACAGCAGCAACCAAGTTAGATGTGTTGTGTGGACATCCCCAGCTGCCTGATTTTGAGGTTGCTTTTACACAGTCAAGTAAGATTTCATATAGGAACATGTAATTTTATACATACTAGGACATACAATCACACAGTTTAATTGAATAGAAAGATCTAGAAGGGAAAATGGCTAGACTGTTTTATTTATCAGCAAAGTTCTGGTTTTGTCTGCTGAAAGGCTTAGAGTAGGAAAACATTTCTTCCAAAATTCCTAAGCAAGCCAAGAAGGGGCAGGAACTCATTTGACAGCAGAACACATAAAGCAATTATGAATAGTAAGTATACTCATAACATTAAGCATATAAACACTAAGTACAACCAAACACTCATAAACCATGAAGGACATGCCTTCAGCCATGATATGAACTCCAGACACTCTTAAATTTAAAACTGGATTACACTGCAGGCTATACATCTGCCATTATCTAGAGTGAACAAATGCTTAGCAATATGCTGCAATGTTTATAGACTCCCTCTGTCTGCCAAAAAAATAAAATCAAATCTACTTGGAGCCCTTTGGAATGTATATTCAAAACATAAATAAAATAAATTTTAAAAAATCATCAATTCATCCCAACTGTTTCAGGTCTGCTTGAGTATTTAGACTTAGAACATCCCTTTTATAATTTAGGTTTTGATTTATTGCAACTCATCAGATTCAGAGTGCACATTGCTGAAGTTTTAAGCCATCTGGAGCACAATTCCTACTTGCATTTAAGGTTAGCTATGGATAATGACATAAAATATTTTGTACTGTGATGTTTGCATAAGCGGAATTAGAATTCTGTCCAACAACGTTGTTGCACCCAGTCTCGTGATAGCACATGTAACTGCAAAAGATTTTTCATGTTCCAGAATCTATTAGTTAAAATTTGATTTATGGCCTTAAGCCATCTATAAACTACTACAAAAATCTATCAAAGAAATATGAAAAAGAGTAGTCTTCCACCCTAAAATCTGAAGCAGTCTGTCCTAAAGATTTAGCATGCTTTTACACATTATGTCCCAATTTAAGAATCTGGCTTGCTGATTGAGAATGGATGTATGCCTTATTATTATCTAGACAGCTTCCTTCATTCCTGTAGCACAACTAGACAATGTCCACACTTTGAGAAGATACTTGAAAATGTAGTGATAACCTACACATCAATTCTACAAATTGTGCTGGTTTTGGCTGGGGTAGCAATTATTTAAATCATGACACAAATTCCCCTTTCAGAAACATGGGAGAATTTAAGACGAGTCTTCAAACCAGAAGTGCATGTGTTGGGATTTTGCTCTTTACAAACTTCAAATTGGGATGGGGAGGAGTCACAGCTGTTTAGCTCAGCCACTACAATACATGGTATAGCACGAATTTTGGAGAGTAGTACACAAAGAATTCAGCTGAAGCTGCTTATCTGTAGGTTGCAGACTAAAATAATACAGTTATCCAAACTCTGATATAGGGTGTGACAGTGGTGAGAGACCTCATCTGACCCAGTGTAAGGAGAGGGTCTCTGTCACTTCTCTGTCCTTGTGCTCAGAAAACCATCCTCACATCAACCCACTCTCCTTGGCTAAATGCAAGACTGCTACCAAGTCAGTCATTCAAGCTACTAACATTTAAGTGCTCAACCAAATTAAAGAAAACCAAATTGAATGAACTCAAAGTTTAATTAGCAGTAAGGAACAAGAAGCATAGCCTGAAATCTTGCTTAACTTTAGTACTGCTACAGACTGCCAAATAAACTTCATGGAGACACTCGTACTCAGTGAACAGAACAGAAAAATAAGGTTGTGTGGGAGGTAGGAAAACAAAGAACATGGAAAGAAGATAATCTAGGAAGTTAGCTTGTACTTCAGTATATTGCCTCCATTATAAGTCACTCTAGTTTTAATTAAAATACCTGAAGTACTAAGAAATCTTGTGCATAAGTATTTTATTTCACTATCTACACCCAAAGAACATAAAAGATTTCAAACACCATTTCTTAGTATTGCTCTAAAGTAACAAGTTTTTAGAAGTTCTTTATTACCAGCAAGTAGGTCTGCAGAAGCTGAGGAACTAGAAGCAGCCTGGGTAGTGGGCTGGGGTTCAGAAGCACTACTTCCAAAAGCATCTAAAGGGAATTCCAGAAAGCATCAAGAAAAAGTGAGACATTCAATATTAAATACATCAATTCATCACTTATCAAAAGATGACAAAAGAAAGTAATTTCATACATCAGAAGAAGAAAATTAAACTGCTTGGCCATCCTTATTGCAGAGCAGTACCATGGATGCAAAGTTCAGGTGGAAAAAGGAATGTACAACAAACCAGCATCTGAAAGAAATCTCTTCTTTATTTGGACCTCTTCTCAGATACAAATCACAGCATTCAGGACAACAGGACTTTGGAGATTAATGCACTGGCTGAAAGTTTGGAGTCATTGCAGCCAGAAGCCACTAGCTCACATGAAATCTTCTTAGAGGAGTGTTTGGAATTCACTGCTTCTAAGCACCACTTCTGGTCTTCAACATGCCTAGAGTTGGTTGTGTCCATCCTAATTTCCACCTTGTCAAAACCCATGATTCAGATATACCCAGTTTGAGACAAAAGTTCAGCTGCTTTGAGAAACGGAACTGAGAGGAAACAGCATGACCATGGAGATTAACAAAGAAGAAAAAGGACAGAGCAGAATTTCACTGGACATCTGAGGAAGAGCCACACATGCACTGACTGGGGACAGAATGGCAAGTGTCATGACAACAGGACAACCAGACAGCTTATTTGCAGTTCGTTATGGTGCAAGTTTAAGAACCAGACGTGCCAGACTCAGCCCTAAGGCCACACAGAAAAGTTGAGAAGGGGAAACTCGCAGCTTTAGCAAAGCGCAAAGGTAATCTAAATGAAGTGATTCAACTCTGAAGTGGTGAGGAAACAAAAATACCCACCACCAAATAGGTCAATCACACCTGAAGAATCCACCTTTGCTGGAGAGGCAGCGGGTAGAGGAGAGGGGGCTGCAAATGCATCCACTGCAGTAAGCATAGGATAAATCATATTTAGTATCAGCAAGGCAACAGTGATAGCTAAATATTTCAAAGCCACATGGGCTCCAACAGTTAGTACCAGAGGTTTGGTAAATTCGGGTAATAGTCTCCAGAACTGCAAACAGAAAGTGTTACATTTCTCACACAGCAACTGAAAAACCACAGTACTTTAAAGTAAACATTGTTTATTAAGCATTTTCTTATGCTTAGAGGAGGATTTGCTCTCCCAACAACCATATCACTTACTTACTGAACTTCAGTGTCAGCCACTTCATCATTTGCATCTTCAGCAAGTGCACATCTTGAGACCAAAGCAGCAAACCCAAAACTTAATGTGTCTTGATATTTCAGTTTAAAGATGTAAATTGGCAGTAAGTTGATTTTTTTTTTAAACTTTTGGAAAAAAAATCCAAACCCAGGAAGTCTGTGGAATGGCCTGTGAAAAACTTTTGGAAAAAAAATCCAAACCCAGGAAGTCTGTGGAATGGCCTGTGAAAACAAGCACTCACCAGATAAGAGATCACCAGTGAGAGAACTCTCAGGCACAGGAGAAGCTCCAGGTTGCGGAGATGAAAATGTATCTTAGAGGAAGGAAAGAAAGAACAAGAAGTAAGTATCACTCAAATCAAGTTTACACCATTACACAGGCTCAAAGCAGCAGAGTATCAGAAGAATTCTCTCTTTACCTGTACCAAAGAGATCTATGCTAGGAGTAGCATCAGGTTTAGGTGCTGCAGGTGCATCAGGAGCAGACTCAAATAAATCTAAGGCCAAGAACACAATACATCTTTAACTCATTTTTGAAAGGCAGGACTGAAAACAGAAGTTTCCAATTTTGCACATCATATTTGAAATTAACAGGCTCTCTGCTTTGAAAGCCTAGCACACAACACGCATGCAACAACGAATCGTTCATTTGGTACTCCTGACAGATCAATCCACCAGAATCAAAGAGTTAAAAACAAAATTACCACCAAATATATCTAGAGCAGGAGGAGCGGAGGTGGTGGCGGTAGCAGAAGTGGTGGCAGTAGTGGTGGTAGTGGCAGTAGCTGTAGTAGCAGTAGCAGCAGCAGCAACAGCAGCAGCTGGAGAAGGAGTTGTTGCAGGAACTGGAGTGGCTGCACTAGTTGTAGGGGTAACTACAGGAACAGCAGTCTCTGTTGGCTTCATAGCAAAGAGGTCCAGCTCAGGAGCAGCCTCTGCACTACCTTCGGATGGGGCAAAGGGGTCTTGTAAAAAGGAGAGGGGAAATATATGTGTATGCATACTTAGGATCAGTGAGGGAGGAAGTCAAGAACAAAGCAACTATAGGCAATGCACATACTGCAAATACACGCACGCACACAGAGGAGGCTGCTCTAACATCTAGCTTACTTATCCAGACATGTTACTTAAGTTTTTCTAAAATAAAGACTGTCTAAAAGACTGAGCAGCCTAGTTACTAGAGGAGAGAAGTTTCAAAGGTTCTTTGACGAGGCCAAAAAACCAAATATGACAAAGGACTATCCAGGCTACTGCTAAAACTCAGCACTGACAGAACGGTTCATTAGCACTACCAAATAAATACAAAGTCACTGGCACTTGGAAATAGGCAAATTTGTTAAGCATGCTCTTCAGTCTAAGGTTTGTTTTTACCAATTGCAAACAGTATGAAATTTTCAGAAAAACACACTGCCATGTAGTTTAAACCAAAAAAAAACAAACCAAAAACCAGCAAAACAAGAGACTATCTAATGACATAAAACCCACCATTTCCTGAACATGCATCAAGAGCTGCTGCTACAGGGGTTGGGGTAGCTGGTGCTGCTGCCCCTTCAGCTGCTGCAGGGGCTTCCCCAGGAGAAGCTGCAAAGGCATCTTGGGTGCAGTTTAAAAACAGAAATTAAAAAAAACAAAAAGGAATAAAGAGAAGAAAAATATAGTAAAAGAACCAAGTTAAATTGCACAGGTAGATCCCCTTATACAACATGAATGCAATTACTCCAACAGCAAGACAACTCATGCAGCGCAAAACGCTTTGTCTCTCCCCCAACCCCACACAAGCAGGTTCTAGACAGGGTTTGCAGATGGAGCTTCTTGGGTTGCCCACAATAAGCACAGTGAGTGCAAAAGAAGGCATTATTCTCATTGTATAAGGGTTCAGAGCAGCATGCTCATGTACTACCCAAAATCAGCTAATTAACAAAATTAACTAAAGAGGCTATTAACAACTTGCATGCTCAAAGCCTGTATTACATGTGATTAATCTGCAACTTTGAGTTTACTAGCATAGTGCCTTGCACTGTTACAAATAACAATCCAATTACTCTGGTAGATATCTGCAACTACCATTTCTAGTCTTTGAGCCAAGTCAGTCATGCAACATCTAAAAAATTGAACTTACTTGTTTCTTAACAGTATTCCAACTGGATCTTTCTGAAGCCATAACGTGATGCATAGGTTATATTTACTCAGCTTGCTTCAAACAGATCAAGATTGTTCATCTTAACCAATGGCTGGCCAGCCATAACCTGTCTGTCCTTTTAGGATCACTTCTAGGCCAACCAGCCAAGTTAGAGAAAGTGACTAGTTTGGGGTTTTGGAATGACTTGCTCATTAGGATTTTGAAGGTTTTTTTGGTTTGCCACTTGCTCTTTGACTCTTTTTTTTTTTCTTTTTGTTTGCCAGTTCCTAAATGGCATGCTTAAATTTCAAGCTATGAACAGCATTATTTCTAGGCTTAAACCAGCATTTGTGCTCTTAATTCTATGAAATAGTCCTAATGGACAGGGCCATTAGGACTATCCTCATAGGCAAGCATTTTCTCCACAAAAAAGGACTGCACAATAAGGAATAAAGACTTCAAGATGCTTGTAAAGGATATTTTTCTACTGCTACAAAAATTAGCAAGTTAAAATAATCTTTTGGGGAATACTACAAGTGCACTGTCAAACTAGCACAGGAAAAGCTTAACATGCTTTAACTTGAATGTCAATTTTAAAATGAAAACAACCATTTTAAAAACAAATTCGTGCCAAGTAATCTAAAAAGCTCAAAAAAACATGCATCGAAACTTCAACAGAAGAGAAGAAAGCCCACTAGTCTTGTACAATAGAATTAAAATGAATTAGTAGCAAAAAATGCCTGCTAATAAGCCATTTCAAATATAATTCTATTTTTCAAGTAACAGGGTTGTTCAACAACAAAACTGGATGGCAGTTGTCCAAGTAAAAACATCAGAATGAGTCAAGCATCCCAGTGCTGTGTGTGTACCAGACACTGGCATGCTCTGTGTGGAAGGAATTCAGCACAGAGCTGAACTGAATGGTTTTGCATCATCCTGCTTGAGAAGGTGTTTTGTGTGACATCATGTGTGATCAGTTTTGCACTACAGGGCCAGCTTTCAGATGAAGGGGCACCCTGGGCTCTTGCAAAGAAATGTTATTTGTGCCCACACAAGCTTGTAGGCCAGCAGCACAGACATTGGTCAACCCTACTTACAATTACCTCCCAGAATGAAAGGATAGACTCCAGATAACATTTAAGGCAGAAATTCAGAATGTATAGAGCTAGCCACTAGTTCTATGTTGGGATCACTTCAGCCTCAGAGAGATACCTATTCCTGTCCAGATTTAGGCTATTGAAGTTTCACATATAACAGATAATAATATAATAGATATTAAGGTGGGCACAAGTTCCTTCCAGCCCACAGATGCAAGGAAACAGTTTGGCACCAGCTTTATTTCTTTATTTTTTATTGACACTTCTGTTTAAGGTTCTTGTCAAGCGCTGTGATTTTTTTAGCATCAGACTTGGGTTAAATGGCAGGTGGGATAAAAACTTCAGTTCATACGGGAATCTAAATGAAAAATATCATTGTAAAATCTCCTAACATTAGTTACTCTGATTAGTTCAAGAAACCTATACAAATATAGAGACACACCAACCTGAACAGGTGACCCTACAACTCACAGCCTAAACCAAGGGTTTGCCATTGGGTTTAAGGTAGTGCTTAAGTTCTTTTCAAAAGGCTCTGCTGCTCCTGCACAATTTCCCTCTGCTAAAATCTAGCCTAACATGCAAAAATGGATACAATTACATCTGCATATTTTATTACTAATAAAGACAGTTTCTTTTCTTTTTTGTTCCTTCATATTGTTGTAGTAACGCTACATTTGCACATTCAGCAGCGCAAGAGATTTTATCCCTTTAAAGCAGTCACTGTATTCTTTATATTTTTGCAACTCCTGTCTAAAAAATGAATTTAGCTTTTGACTTCTAGAATCAAGTAACATATGGTCCTCACTTGATTTTCTTGACATCCTGAAAACTTAACAAGATGTTGCTGAAACCTCTTTAAGTTCACACTGCATGGAACACCTGCCAGGAGTGACAGGTATGTATTATGTACTGCATTATACTTGAATTCATAAATATAGTTCTTACTGAAATAACGTGCAACAAGGGGCTTTCAAAGTTGTTAAACACTGAAGCAGTGCTTCAATACATCTTGTCTGCAGAAAAATAAGTGTTCCTGCTGAGTGATCTCTTTTGTCTCATAAATTCAGTCTTTCTTTGATGCCATAGCATCAATACATGACAAATTTACTCACGCAAATGATACAACTGACTTATAATCATTAATGTATTATGAAACATGTGAAACAATCCTGTGGAAGTCACAAGTAGAGGGAAGATTATAGAACTGAAGCGTACACAGGAAACTGTTTCCAGAGTTTTTTCCCTCTTCAGTCACCCTTCATTACTATCTGACATAGAACACCTGACCTGAGTTATAAAGAAATATTTCACTATGCTCAGAGATAGGAAATAATAATAATTATGCAAAGTATTTGTTGTCTGTTTGGTATTTATTAACTAAGTGCTAACTTGCTATACCAGCATGTACCAGCATAAGGGACATTCCTTAGCCCTTAACTGCCAAAAGTCTTCAGCACTTTGCCTGCAGTTTCTTTGCAGGAAGACCATAGTTGTGCCTATTTACAATTCAATTACCTTAATGCCTAATAACTGATATTTGCACAGTGTTTGCCATGACTTGTTACTTGCACTGATTACAGAGTAATCCCACAACAAATTGTAACTCAAGTGCACAATACACATATCCAAAAATACTGTTCTCAAATTTTATTACTGAATGGCATATCAAGGTATTTTGCCTTTCTTCTACCTTTGCATTTCTCTTTCACAGGAAGGATTCCAGCTGCTCTTTGAAAACAGCCTCCCCTCTTGTTTGTCTGTGAAACACGATTAGGACTTTCTCAAGTTGGCCCAGGTCACTGGAAGTTGGCCTCTTAATGAGGTGGAGTTCTTTAAAAAAGCTATGCTGGATCAATCCTGCATTTCTCATCTGCTTTCCAGTGCCATACTGGCAATGAACACATAAGGCAGATCTTATCTCTCAAACACAAAGCCCGGCCCTAGGCAGCATGCAGACTCCTCTCAGTTGAATTATCAGCCATACAGTGCAGTCAACAGTTATTCCAAAGCCTCCTCTACTGCTCCTTCCTTCAGCCTGGCTACCTTCCCCCAGCAGCTTTCAGCTTCTTTCCCTACACAGACACTCCCTGAAGACCCTTTACATTCTTTCTCCTGAGATCACTGCTCCTGTACCTTCTGCTACCACACTTGGCCACAAGAAATTGTGTTAAGCAACAAAGCCCTGGCAAGCTGCAAGAAGTTAAGGTGACCTTGAGGACCCTATCTCCAGTAGACCTCAAAGGTGAAATACCTACTTAATAGGATTAAGTGTAAGCATGTCTAGCAACACAAACACTGGAGAGTAGCAGTGTCTGCCCAAAAACGACCACTTCTAGCACTGGACACAGTCTTAAATTAACAAGGAATGTTAGCATATGATGCTAGAATATACTTAGAGCACAGCCTTCAGGAAAAAATAAAAAACCAAAAAAATTCAAACCACGGACAGAGAGATGGAAGTTCAACACAGACTCACAGATCTTAAAAGGGTCTGTCCACTGGATGTCTTGAAGGCACTGCAAAAGTATCTTTACTGCTGAGTGTGTTTAGAGATTTTTCTTATTGCGAACAAGAGGTTTT
The DNA here is from genome assembly GCF_028018845.1 of Melospiza georgiana. Taxonomy (NCBI): domain Eukaryota; kingdom Metazoa; phylum Chordata; class Aves; order Passeriformes; family Passerellidae; genus Melospiza; species Melospiza georgiana. Next base: position 103,857,508 of record NC_080432.1, on the reverse strand, counting down.
CCACTATCATAAATAATAGAACCTCGCTTCATTCTGAAGCGTTCCAGGGGAAAAAAAATCAGTATGCATCTAATATATAATCCACTGGAGATTTATTGCATTTGAGTGACAAAATACATTCTCTTTAAAGAAAGAGATCAAGTCACAGAAGTCTGCATACCACAAGAGTGAAATTCTTTCCGCACTGAAGGGTGAAGCTCCACTTCTTAACATGCGTCACTAAGGTATCTAATGATCAGTTAAATCTCTAGAAACTAAACACATCCTGGTCTTTGCCTGACAAGCCTGGAAGCAGGCACATGATCTGGCAGTAGCTTTTTTCCAGGCACTGAGTAGTGGAAAAGGTAGGAAAAAAAACCTGCATCTTGTTGCTGTAGTACTGGAAGAACAAGCACAGGTAGTTGTTTTTCTAATCCTGTTTCGAGTTTTCCGTGATCTCTATCAATTTAACTATCCTTTCATTTTTTTCAAAAAGTCATATATCTATTACTAAATTAATTAATTACTAAATAAATTACTAAATTACCAAGTTAATAAATTAATAATGCAATTTGAAGTCGTATCCAAGACTGGCTCAACCCCAGTGCTTACATACCATAAATTTCACACTATGCATCTGCAGGGTTATTAATGAGCACAGGCCCTGGCTTCTGCAACAGGCTCCTGAGAGCAACCAACATCAGACTCTCTCTCACTTCTAGTGGCATCCAGAACTTTGCCCATGAGAATTTTGAAGATGCTTCTCAACTGGCTGATCTTGTGGCATTTGGATTATTATCAATCTTTGTAAAAGGAGGGGTAAGCAGCAAGTAGCAGTTGTATTCCTTTCTTAGGGCTCTTTAGCATTTTACCAGGGCATATTTTGGTGCTGTCTGTTGAAGCCACTCCTAAAAAGCCCTTTTAACTGGGAATTTTCAGGCTTAAGGAAACACCTTTGTAGTCAAACTGCTTATGTATGAGACCTCTCTGGCAATCCTGTCAGTAGAAGTGATAAATAAACATACCCCACAGAGAAGATACTGGAATTCAGTTTTGATAGCAAATAAGCTATTACTTATTCCTGACATCCCCTGTCATGCTGGAAGTATACATGAGAGAAGAGAAAACTAGAAAAATGCATTGGTCAGGTGATCTTAAACACAGTTTGTAAATGAGAAGGTTTCTCCATTACTGGGCTGGTATATTGTTAAAAAAATGTAATTTCTGACATGCTCTTGGGAAGCCTCCTGCTCCACAGGAGTACCAAGAGAAATGACAACATACAGTGGGAAATGCATTCTTACTCAAGTGGATAGCAGATAACATTAGAAACTGAATGAGCACAAGTAAACTCTAAGATTATTTTTCCTTTTTTTCCTTTACATATTATCGTTTGCATAGTTGACATTTAGTTCAAGTTCATAACCCCTTCAATTTTCTGCAAATACTTGTGAAATAAAACCCAAATTCCAGATTGCTGAAATGCAGTAATTTCAGCTGGCTCCATACTCTATTTGCAGGAAATACCCAAAACAAACACAACAGAGCACAAGCGTGACACGTAACAAAGGGGAGGACACTGCCACATCCATCCCTTCAACTACAAAAGCACAGCTGGTTTTCTCAGAAATTGTAGTAGAGTGCATAGTTATTGAATAATGCGGAAACAATTCCTGCTTACCCCCATGTGGACCTGAGACATAAGGTTACCCAGTCTTAAGGTTTACAGTTTTCCATATATTTTTCCATATATCTGCAGCTGGTTAAACCAGAGGCCTTATTATGCAGCTGAGCTCGGTATTGCTTGCCTGCATCACGAACTGGTGTGGAGCACTACAGCAACCAGACTAACCTCCAAAGAGATCCACCTCAGCAGTGGCAGCAGGGACAGTGGTGGCTGTCGTGGCAGCAGCTGTAGTGGTTGCAGTGTCAGTAGTTGCAGCAGCAGCTGCAGTGGGCTCTGGGGCAAACGGATCTGAAATCTGCGGCTCCGAGGTCACACCAGAAAGTGCAGCCAGATTATCTATATGCAACCATGTAATGAAGAGCAAACAGGAAAGGTAAGGGGGAAAGGCAAAGACCACATTGCTCAGCTCCAGAAAGCTGGAGCTTTCAGTGAGGAGTCTTAACATACAGAGGTCTTAGAAATCGAAAATACTACTCACCCTCTCCCAAGAGGTCTAGTGATTGTCCATTAAAATGACAGCAGAATAAAAAAACAGAGTAATTAGTAGAACTGCCAAATTGAAGATGTTCATTAGCCAAATGTTCATGCTAAATCACACGTCTAGGTTATGCCTAGAAACATAATTTCTACACTTGCTTTTCTAATATTCAGGAAGTTATTCTGACAGGACAAAGCTCATTCTGTTTAATTACCCTTCAAAGCAGGACCAGTACATCCCCAGAACTCTTCACAGATCAGGCACTAAAGCAAGGATACTTTAGCAGTGAGCAGCTTGCAAATAGTGTTGTTACTTCAGGATGTGATACATGGCATCCCTAGTCCCCAAATACATTCTGAGAGACAAACAGGTGGTGGTTCTTGGACTTGGGACAACTGCCAAGTGCTAAATAAATAAATAAATCAATAGAGCAGCTCCTCTTCAAAAGCCTTTTCTGCATCTATGATAGAGCAAACATGCTCTGCAGGAACAACTAACTCTGTTAACACTTGCTATGAGGAGTATGAATGTTGACAGCACAAGCATAAGCAGACTGGCTCTGCTCCAAGTTTGGCTCCTTAGTCAACTGCTTCTGAAAGCCAATGAAGCATCTTTAATGACAGACTTTCCTACAATTTTATGTCCTCTAAGATCACTCAGATTGAGCTCAAACACAGAGTTCTGTTTTGCCTACATAAAAATCAGCTACGAGATATAAAAACATGCAATAACTAATGACTCTGTCCTATTAAATTTTTATTCTGTAGTTAGGACAGCCTGAGCTCAGCAGCTCCCTGTTTACTAACCAGTATCTCAGTGCTGCTCCTAGATTCTTTTTACCCATAACAGGGTTATGGGTTCATCTTACCCACACTGAACAGCAAGAAGAGTCCTGATGCTCTACTGTGGATCAGCATTTGGAAGCAAAATTATTTGAGCAGGAGCAGCCCTGCCTTCACAAATTTGTCTTTATTTTTAAAACACTTATAAAAAAGGCAGCAAAACCCTACATTTTAGGTTGTTTACAATTTTCATAATTGGTTCCTTGGGCGAGCTCTACTTGAGACTGACGGCACAAGCTGAACTAAACCAAAATACCATTCTAAAAGAGCAGAACAGTACATTAAAAATGCAGCACTCTGGTATCCCATTACTGCACTCCAGGTGAATGTCAACAGCTAGACTTGAAATAAACAACTGTTGGCAAACTTGTAAGTTCTATTAGCTCAGTCTTCAATGCCTTTTTATTATTATGTTATAGAACTCAATATAGTGAAGTGACAATTATCCAGCACAACAATCTATGCTTAGTCTTAATATGGGAATTATTAAAAACAATGGGGTTTTGTACAGTAATATTAAAATAATAATACTGTTAGCAAATCCATGTTCTAAGGCACACTGTAAGGTAGTTCAGAGCAGAAATTCAAGTCAGTCTGCTTTTATATCCAAGAGTAAAAGCTCACAAAGAGACAGACTCTGACCTACTGTATGTTTTGTAATACTATAGTCTACTCTACCTGCTAAATGGCTATCTATTCTCCTTGCAGTATGCTGCAAGGCACCAAATTATCCTATCTTGATGGTCTCCTGATACCATAGAAGTGTATATTTTCAGAAGTTATAGTTCACTTGGTAGATGACATATTATGTATTCAGAAATATAGTAGTATACAACAAAATATACAGTGTACTGTACATAACCCCAAATATAATCCAAATATACTGAATATGCCATAATACATAGAATCTACACTGCCAGCAAGACTGAGAAAAGCAGGACTGTTTATTGTTGATATGTCTTAGTGCTGCAACGTGAAGTATTTGATATTCACCTTTTCCTAGCTATTCTGAACCTGTAATAACTTCAGTGCTTCTTCCAGCTTCCTCCCTCTGGTACTATTTTCTCATGAGTTCCCACATTCACTTGCTGTAGCCCAGAAGAGTAAGCAGCTCAAGTGGCAGGGATGCATGGTTACACAGCCTCCCAAAATTCCTGGGTGGAATGAAGGTCATTTTGTCCACCCTTCTGCTCAGAACAGTGCTCCCAACACCAGAACAGGTCACTCATGGCTCAGACTACTCAGGTCTTGAAAAATCTCCAGGAATGGAGAGCTCACTAGCTCACATCAGGGATCTGCCTCAGTACTGCCCTATCTTCCAGGTGAAACATTTTTATTCTGTCAGAGAGTTCAAACAAAACCAAATGAAACAAAACAAAAGCCCAACAAAACCAAAACAAAACAAAACCAACAATAACAAAAAGCAAGATTCCAGTGCAGTAACAGGTCACCATACCTGGACTGCAGCCAGCAGTAAAGCAGACAAAGCTAAGCTTACTAAGTTACCAAAATGCTATTCTGAAAGATAAGACTGAAGTGTACTTAATGAGAGTTGCAACAACTCCAGCTATAGGAAAATAATTAGCTGTCCTTTTCTGTCATGGAGTAAGACTAAGGACATTACCAGACAATTTAAAAGTTTTTAAACTTTAATTCAGAAAAATAAAAACACCTAAGTTTCAAACTATGGATGTTTTGTCCAAAAAGAAAAAAATTAAACCAAATCAGCTTTCAATTTCTATGCAAATCAATACTTTACAATATTACTGGCTATTTATTTGTATTTCTATTATTGCAGGAATGAGCAACTGCTTAAAAAAGTTAGCTCTTTCAAACATCTCAAAGCTTGTATTTCAGTGCTTGGCAACGACAAAGTAAGACAAATAGGACACAATCAAAATACTGCAGAATAATTAGTCCCAGGCATCCTAGAATAGACGACTCTCTGGTCTTGCTGTCTGGATAAGATTATCTTACTGTTAATAAAATTGACATTTGCAAGGATAAAAAAAGAAATTAATTCAACAGATTAAACTGGAATATGCAATACAGTGTCTACATGACAGCCCTAGCTATCCTCTCTTAATGAAGTGGCTGAAATACAATGTCATCTTTAATGAACTACAACTAAGAAGAAGAAGCAGCGACTGCAGAAGGCACCAGTGGCAGTATGAGCCCTGACAGCAGAGTCAGCATGACTCAGTGTTGCATTCCTGCTGGGAGCAGGCTGGTGAGTTCATTAAGCTGCCACACAGGATCCCTTAAGATTACACCACAATTGGTTTACAACTGTATAAATTAAATCACATTTACTGGCCTAATTCCTTGTTTTAACAGAACAAGAGTGAGCACTGCCTACATTTACTGTGGTCCTCCAGATCACCAGCTGTTACTGCTGCCTGGAACAACAGGGTCAGATTTCAGAGAGCTGGTTAGTTATTCCTCTTTGAAAGCAGCTAGCCCTCTACTTCTATTTCCATATTAGTATTCTAAGCACACACAGCAGACACTTTAATAAAATATGTCAAGCCTTGTCAGAGGTAATCACGCTTGCAGCAGAACTAAGTTGCCACCATTTGCTTTACAGGCATTTTTGTTTTAAAAGCTATTTTTGTTTCTCCTCCTATTGATCTGTGGCCTTTGCCCCATGAACAGAAGAGCTGGTTTCTGCCCCCACCATGCCAATAAACACACAAGCAGTTCTGGTTCTTCTGTTTTGAAGTGCCTACCCTACCTGCTTCACCTTCATCCATCCCCCTCCTGCTCACTTTTAGTCACATAATCCTGGCTCCCTCAGCTTTGCAGTCAGGCCCTTATAAGCAGCTTATACTATTATGCATATCCCTGGAAAGAAGCAGCAGCCTTGAGCTGCAGAGGGATGCCTGACTGTCAGGTCAGCAGAAGCCTGGGAGTGGGTTGGGAACATCCTGTGCTAGCAGAGAAAGAGGCAGATTCCAGTTCAGCCAGGCAAGGAGATGGAGACTGCAAGGAGGGATGCTGACAGTGAGGTTTCTCTACCTCCCCACGAGGTGCCTCCAGCAGCAGCAGCAGCAGCAGCAGCAGGAGCAGGTGCTGGAGCTGCCTGCCCAGCACCGGCAAAATCTGGCTGAAGATCCAAAAGATCACTGGATGGCTTGGAAGAGCTGCCAAGAGAAGGAAGAGAGACATTAAATACTGGAGGAATTTGTCAATTTCAATCTTTTGGGTTTTTTTTTTTTTTTTTTTTTTATGTCATGACTGGATTAAGGAATCAACCGTAGTTTGGATGAAATAGAGACTTTTTTTTCAGGCTTTAGGATTAGAGCAGTGGCCATAAGCACCTCTAGTGTAGTGAGTCCCAAGAATATGCTACAACCCAGGATGGGAACCTTAACTTACTTCCATTTCCTGATAATGGCATTGCAACAGATCTACGAGACTTAAAATTCTTTAAAAAACCCCCAAATAGCCAACCAACCAACCAACCAAAAAAACCCAAAAAACCCCAAACCCCAACCCAAATCCAACTAACCAAACCAAAAGAAATCCCACCACAACACCCAAAACAGAAAATGAAAAATTCCAGGCAGTGCCTGAAAACAGAGAAAATAACTGTTGTGACTGAAACCAGCACCATTCTACTTCCATATTTCATCATGCCATGTATGAAAGCAAGAACCCTGCATTTCCAGGCAATGAACTGGCTTTAGGTGGAAGAGGATTGGCAGAATTTCTATGGGTTAAGCCAGTCAGTTATTTATTTAGGAAACCAGTTCTTGTTTATCTAGAACATTTAAATACCAAACAATTGACTTTGGTACCTACATCAAGCTCAGTAACTCAAATACACGTTTTAACATACCTGACTGGAGCAGCTGTAGATGAAGTTGCAAAAAGATCAACTGGAGGAGATGTGTCAATAGTTTTTGCTGGAGTAGAACTAGGAGATGTAACAGTTGTGGCTGGAGAAGACTGGAGAAACATTTTAAATATACATTCAATATACCAGCATTTCTCCCCAGCCAACTCATGCACAGCCCTAGTTTTAGTTTAAGAACTAAATTTTGACATAATGTGTTTTTATCGTGAGGTATTTTCTCCTCTCAAATAATTTAAGGAAGACTAGACTAAAATTTCAGATGGCAGCAGAGCTGAGAAACCCCAAGGTGACTTCAAAGAAGCAAAAAGTTTCTACAAGGTTTATTTTAAAGGAGTCGTTTCTATAACTGTCAAACTCTTCATTTTGTCTATGGAATTAAATAGTTGTTTGTCCACAACAGCACCTCAGTACTCTAACCACAGAAATGGTGAGAGAAGAGAAATAGTTAAAAGTTTAGTTAAAAGTGTGTCTGTAAACCTTCAGAAGAGAGTTTAAAGAGCCATCAACAGTGTTCAGGGTTAAGTCCTTGGGAAGATACAAAAGACAGCTCATCCTATGACTTTTCTCCATTAGCTGCTCCAATTCTGGATAAAGATACTTCAAGTATGGCAAGGACAGACACCCAGGAGAGTATACTGCAACTCCTCTGTGAACTTGAAGACTCAAGTTACCTTGTAGAGTGTCAATTTAATTCCAAAAGACACTGTAAGCTTTGGTACAGCATCTCACATGCTAGAGATCCTTTACCTAACAACTGAAAACAAGTCCTAATTTTAGTACTGTTTGCCATTCTGACCACTTGCAAGAAGGAAAAAGAATGGCAAATTTGAAGAGATTTTCTCCTGAATTCTTCTACTGTCATCCCATCATCATAACTCTAGCAGATGGGTGTAAGCTTTCTGGACTCTCTTCAAAGCTTTAGGAAGGTTTGAGACTACCGTGGTCCCAATCCCTCATGTGCATCAAGGAAGAGGTGGTTAAAGCTGCAAGAACACTGTCTGAGCCATTATTCTCACCAAACTGCTCTCGTGAACAGCAGTTGTGGGGGGGTTACTTTTTTGTTTAGTTTTCTTTTGGTTTTGTTGTGGCTTTTTTTAGTAAAGGGCTTTTCAGAAAAAAATTTAAGAGCTTTCTCTAGAATCAAGCATTGAACCCCCTGCATTATCTTCAGAAGATTTAATTGAGTTTTTCCCCCACAGCACCCATTATGAGAGACAGCTATGGCACCTGGCAATGCTCCAGGGATACCAGGAGCTACTATTACTAACACCATAAAGCTCATTAGTTTATCTGACACTCAAACCAAGGCATTTTCACTGGCTACTCTTGCTTTAAAATAAGGTCAGCAATCTCACTACTGAAGGTCATTTCTGAAACTAAGTATATTGGATGAAAATTTTCTTCCTTTCTTCCTAGCTTTTCACATGAACGTGGGTTTAGAAGAGCCAGAACTCCTTCCTAGAAAGCTATGGAAGGAGTGAAGGACTTGGAGGAGAAATACCCTGGAGCAAGTTTCTTGGTGACATGAGAATTAAGGTGGAATGAAAGCAAAATAAAAAAAAAAAGAAGTTGAGATAAAAATATATGTATCTTTTATGCTTTCACAAGGAGAAGTCACCACATCCAGGTGTAATTCCTTAGCATCCTGACTGGCACAAGCACTGCAGCCCTTCAGAACAGTGATATGATCTTATGGGGCCACTGTTTATAAAGACATTAAAATATCTAATTTTGTCAATTAGGTGGCAAAGTCTAAAAAGCAGAATAAGAGATGGACATTTAACTCCTTACAATGTTCTAAACCATATCTAAACCATCACCTGAACAAGAATTATCTACTATAGCAACTGGCAGTATTTACCTTGCTCAGAGGAGAAGGAGCCCCAGATCTAGAAAAAAAAGGGGGTTTTCAGATAAGTACAGCTTTAAAACTACGCTTCTGATCATCAAAACTCCTGCAAAAAGACCAAAACCTAAGCATGAAAGCTTTCTGAAGATGTCTTCAGTTGCATGCCCTCTACATTTCTCAAACTTCCATGTGCCACTTTAGACAAGAAATGCAAATTTTACTTCAAATCTTAAATAAATCTTTTAAGCTAACTGGCATCAAAGGATTATTCTGCCTTTTAAATAAGCTCTACTAAATGGAGGAAACGCAGAGATGCATGCAAATATCTTGCTTTTGGGCCTACAGGAGCCAGGAGGAAAGAGTTACTGGGGCAAGATGTCACCATATTAGAAAACCATGCAACACCAGCAGAACACCACCAATACTGAAGCAACTCTCTAACATAAATCTTCTGAGGATGTGTCAGAAAATTTTCAAAGTCTACTTTCTTTTAAAGAAAGTCAGAATTACTTGAGAATAACTACATTAAAAAGTATGAAAACTGTGAGTTGGAAAGTTCAAGCTGAAAGTTCTCCCACATGCACAAAAATCACACTAACAGTAACTGACAGAGCCTTAATCATAACTTAAAATGCACGTCAGTGCATTTGTTTGCTTTCATTATGAGTTATGAAAATACTGCTACATATTTTTAGAGCTGCTTTGATCTAAGAGATGAAAGGAGGAGCTGAAGATAAGGCTGCACCAGTATTGAACTAGCATCCATCCCATAAGTTACTTGAATTGGGTAAGTCCTAGGAGCTGCAGAATAGATTAGAAGATTTCCGGATCTTCTAATCACAGAAATGACAAAAAAATAACTTAATGACTATATACAAAAGCAAAGAGCAGTTTAGCTCAACTCAAAGAAAATATCTATTTCTAAATGTTCAAGAAAATCTTTTAAAAATACATATAATCATGCCTGCAAGCAAGTGATGTGTAAAGGTATGTACTTACCCTTCACTAAATTGCAAGGATAGCAACAGTAAAAGAGAAAACAGAGGTTTAGCTTAATCCTTCCTAGACTTAGCCATAGCAAGTATCTAGTATGAAGAGGCAAAATCATTAGAAAAGAAATAGATTTTGACGATAAAAGCCTTAGCAGCACACAAATCCCCAGTTTCTTCTAGTTTTCCTCAAGCAATTTCAGTTCATTTTGGAAAGTGTCTAGTTGTTCTGTGTGCTTCCCCCACCCCCATTCATCAAAGAAAAGGTTGCCATTAAGATGACTTTGTAAAGGAAAGCAAAAGCCTTGTCTTATTTTCTAGGTAAGTGACAAAAGGAGGTTGGGGGAGGCAAACCTAAACATCAAGTAATCTCACACTGTCTCCATTAAGCCTAGGTACATGGTAGAACATATATACCTACTTGTTGCCAGGTTTTTTTCCTTCCAGTGAGTTTAGATGTTGCTCAAGGGTCTCCATGAGACTGCTGGGAGCCTTGAAAGTGAAAACAAAGATACACATCTCAATGTATTGCAGCGATCTAACCACAGCTTGAAATCCAGCAGCAACTTCCCTGAAGTCCATGATGTGCATGCTCATGCAGTTACTTTATTTACATCAGTGTGGAAACAGTGGATTTCCATGCTAGAAGTATTCAGGCAAAGCCAGTTTTTAAAAATGTATTACCACATCCAAATTTGCAGAGAGAAAATGTTTACCTCCACTATGCAGCACCTGAAGCCTAAATCCAGGATGTGCTGCTCATCATGTTTAAATCAGTGTTAAACATGCACAGCATCCACAGGGTTGATTTTAAGATTCATTGGTTCAAGGACACACTTGGTTTTGCTTGTAGTGAGATCCCTCAACATCCCCTTTCATGATCAGAGGGTTAGAAAGCACTCGCAGCCTAAACAAAAATTCCTTTCCAATGCCCCCAGAAGGAGCTACCTTTGGCTCAAGACTCCCAACATCACAAAACCTTACAGCTGTTCTCAAAATGGTACCCTGGCAGAGGTTACTGTGCAGCTAGCTTGAAGTGCAGAAAGATTTCTATTTTAGACTTCTATAAAAAACTAGGCTTTTTCAGGCATCCCTGATCTTGCGTTTTATTTTAAGCAACCTTTTTGTGGTCAGCAGCCAATACCCACAGGCACTTGCTGTTACAATGGCAGATAGAAAAAGTAGCTGTAAATGCACACTGGGCTTAGCTACTCCAGTATAAAAATAGAGCCTGGATAAGACTTGAAGATCAACAAGCAGGGAAGAAACCCCTGAGAGACACAGTAGCATATAATAATTGAATATTTCATCAGGGTTAAAAGTTCATCAGTCTCCAAACAGGGAATTCTCTTTACCAGTCTCTTTCAGATCAACCACAATTCCTGACAGCAATACCTATGATGCTTTTCATAAATAACATCTTTAATTTCAGGGCAGACATAATTATCAAACCAGTCAGTTTGTGATGCTTGGAAACAGGCAATTCTCTGCTCCTACACTGAAAAACCAGCTGGCTGGCTGAATCAGATCTCTCAGGATGCATAGCACCTGCTAGTACCAATGCACAGCTGTACAATGCACACTGCCTGCATATTGATTTCAGCATTAAATCCAGTAACTTAACATATCCAGAAATTTAAAACGCTCAAAATAATCTTAAATGACAGATTGAGTTTAAATACATCCTACATATATAAGCAGTGAAGAGACATCTTGACCTTGCTGCTTTTACAGGCATATTTATTAACTTTTAATTCATTTGGGCATAATAAGAATTGGTTAAACACAAGTGACCTAGCTGTAAGAATTCTCCAGCAAAAAGTAAAAAGTAAAAGGTAAAACAAAAAATTGCAGAGAGATTCAGACTTCTACATATTCAAAAAGGCTCTATTGTAAGATACAGTTGTGAACACGTAAGTAAAAGCTATGTTTAAAAAGAAATGTTAAAAAAAAAAGATTGCATACTGTTACCAGTTATGTCTAGACATTTTAGACAGCTTTCCAGTATATTCAAAAGCTATATTTAATATATATATTAAATTAAGCTATATTCCAGTACCTTCAAAGCTGTATTTATATAGCTTTCCAGTATATTAGCCAAATGTTTCTTAAAAGCCAGCAAGGTAATATAAAACTTATCTATCAAACAGAACTCAGAGAAGAAGCTTCAGAAAATTTCTACTCAGATGCAACAACTTGGACAGGAAATTCTATCTGGTACCCAATTTTCAACAGTAAACATCACTTAATTTCTTCTAGATACTGCTTTAACACTAGACAATCTATCAGCATTGTGCTGGAACCTTAGATATGGGTTCCCCACTAGCTACTAGGGACAAAACTGTCATACTTTAGGAAATGCCAATAAATAAAAATGAGCCAGGATTTTTAGCTGCTAAGATGCTTTCTCAGCCTCCAAAATTTTGCAGGCAAACTATAAAGTCCAAAGATGAAAACTATCAACTCAAAATACACTATTGGCATCACTTGTCTAGCTTTACAGAGTATGTACACATGGAGTGCCAACACAACCAACTTCTTGCAGAACACTACCAATTATTGCCATGGCTTGCTATAGGAGTATAGGTGTACCATTGATACTACACAGAATTATGTACCAATTGTCAGCTGAAATTCAGTTTTACTATTCACCTTTTATTTATTTCTCTCTGAAATACTCTGTCAAGGTCTCATCCATAGGCTGGACAGCAGGCTAGCCTTAGCAAGTGAGTCCCCAGCCGCCTTTGGGAGAGTACAGCTGTGAGGGACCACCTGAGCAGAGACTGAAGTGGTCAGAAGCTGGATGAGATGATCATTGGAGACCCCCTTCCTTCCAAAAGAGCAGTTCTATTCCAAAGTGCTGGCTCATGGGCTGGAAGGTAGCAGTAACCAAGGTGCTGCTGAGCAAGTGCAGCACTGACTGATGACACAGAACAGGCTGAAGCAGATAGAAGTGCCACAGAAATTTATAAAGTATATTTCATTAACTGGTTTCCAAGTGATTTCTCCTGGTTTAAGGACTGAGTTCATCACAGACTGCACTGTCTGTGAGAAAGAAGAGCCCCTAAGGTACAGAGTTAGGGGAAAACACTGCATCAGCTATTTCAAGATTAGGTCTGATACTGCACACACTGCTTTTGTCTGCTGAAAGGGTGGCCAGACTTTATAGCCCCATTGTATCTGAAATCCACAAAGATTAACAATCCCCATCTTCTCATGATGCCTCACTTTCAGAATTTTTAAGTGGTGTTTAACTGAGAGAGACACTATTCTGATATTGATTTAAACCAGGATTTCAAGAGCCTATCAAAAACTGCATGAACAAAAACTATGAGAACAGTTGGGGTGTGCAGCTGCTAAGTTGTCTGGGTTGCTCTTATGTTCCAGCTTTACTGGCACCAAATCTGCCACAGGTGAACTCTTCAGCATGGATCTCCTGTAAGTAAATATCCTCTTCACATTAAACACAAAGCCAGGCACCCAGGCCAATTTGTAAATGATCCTTAAAATGGACCAGCAGCTACAGCATGTTAGGTGGCAGGACTTCACCAACATTTGCATTCCTGCTGTGCTTTCCTAATTACAGAACTTTTATTTATTTCACAAATGCAAAAAGACTACAAGAGAAGCTTACCTGTGTAAGATCAGGGATATCACCTTTGTCAATTCCAACTTGCTGTGGAGATAAAAGAGTAAAGGTAAAATCTAAGTGCATTATTCCACTGCAGCAGGCATTAATTTTGAGTAGAACTGCTCTTCAACTATAAGGCACCCTGTCTTTGTAAAAATACTACAAAGTTAGAAAGGACATGTCCATCTTTCCAGTAGCTACCTTCAACAACCTGCAGCACTTTTTTTCCCCCCGCAAATTAAATATCCATTTAAAATAAAAGGATAAGAAAATGGAGCTTGATTTCACACACATGGACCTCATACTCTATACTGAAATACACTGGTCATATACTGCTGTCTCAGAGGAGAGCAAATTAAGGTCTCAGTCTGCCATCTTCTATTAATAGCCCTGTTGCTTCATGCTGTTTCTTCAGAGGGACTGCTAGTTCAGCTTTTGGAGAAGAAGAGCAAGCCCCACTTCACCTCTTAATCCTGAAGGAGAATCACTGTAAACCCCTGTCCAAAAAGCTGACAGGTGTCCCTAAAGTACTTTACTCCCTCAAGTTCAATATTCATATCTGAAATTACAAGCCATTAAGGAGTCTATCAGGCTTCTCCGTAGATAAGTGAATTAGCAAAGAAACAAACTTTTTATTCAGCTCATTACTACTGTCCATTATAATGAAGTATGAAACATGGAAAATGTGCACCCTGTGCCAAAGAGCCAACTACCACAAATGAGACTCCAGCAAAGGAGTTAATTAACCATGTAATATCCCTATTATCCACATAAGGGGATGATAACAAGAAGCAAAACCAGGACCATCTCACATTACAGTTAACTTAATGCTGCCTGCAAAGACTAAAAGAACAGACTTAAAAAATCTGCATGCTTCTATTTCCAATTGCTGTATTTTCCTCTAATGTTCAACCCTGTCCTAGAAGTATGCATTTACCACAGCATTTCTCAAAAATATTGGAACATTTGAAGTTATGTCATCTGTTAATTAACCAGGAGAGCTGAGTTTGGCTGCACCACAGAGACATGTAGAAGTCCTAAGCAGGCCTAACTATGAGACCTGAAGAAGCAGATCCAAGATCCAGATCCAATGGATCCAAGATCCTTTGAGACAGATGCTTAACAAGTGCAATTAATATTTTACATAGGTGCTAACAAACAAAAAATAATCACAAAATACTTAAGTGCTGGCCTCCAGAAGACTCAAAGCCACTTACCTCTGCAACTTTAAGAAACTCTGATACTCTGGTCATTCGAGTTAGAAATCGTTTGTAGATTTCAAGAGCATCTTTACATTGTCCCTTTTTCATTTCAAAAAATTTCTCTAAAGAAATAATGTGGTAAATTTCAGTTAAGATGTCTTACATTAGGTCCTATATCAGCAAGTCTTGTTTTCACAAAAATCATGTGTCAAGAATATGACACTACATTAACATTTACATTTACTACTTGGACATTAATCTAGTGGCATCTCTTGCCTAGTATAAGTTTAGAAGTTGGGCTTGCTGAGCTGCTGAAGAATTACATAGGCCATAAAATTGAACCTCAGCTAGCCACAGCGCTGCCTGTGATGTCACTTTTTTAAAGACTGAAAAGTAAGCAGGCAAAGCAGCTACTAACTTAAAATTCAAAATAATTAAGGATACATAAACACATACTAATATTTGTCCTTTTCAAATTGTCTTCACTCCGAAGAACTGTATTTTTTTTTACTTAAGTAGTCCATTTATGTCCATTATTAAACACAGGTGCCACATATTTCAACCCAAACTTACACTTCAAGTAGCAGTAGACAGTGAAATTCCAACTGAATTTTTATGCCTAACCCATTGTGTCATGCTGGTGATCACACCAGGCTGCCTGAGCTTCAGAACATGCTCACAGCCTCCTTTAGACTATGTAGGCTGATGGTAGGTAGGATTGTGGAGGGGATCCAGCTTTGGCAGTCATGCTTTCAGGCAGATCAGAAATGTTATTCAGCAGTATATAACTTCATACAAGGCTATCACATAATGTTATCACTCTCTACAGCTACCTAAAGGGAGGTTATAGCCAGGCAAGGGTTGGTCCCTTCTCCCAGGCAACCAGCAAGAAGACACAGCCAGGAAGGCTTAGGTTGGACATTAGGAGGAATTTCTTCACAGAAGGGGTAAGCAGACATTGGAACTGGCTGCCCAGGGAGGTGGTGGAGTCACCAACCCTGGAGGTGTTTAAGGAGAAACTGGATGTGGCACTCAGTGCCACGGTCTAGGTGATAACGTGGTGTACAGTCACAGGCTGGACTCAATGATCCCAGGGGTCTTCTCAACCTAATTGATTCTGTGATATATAACAAAAGAATGTGGGCATCTTAAAAATGCAAAAGCTTCTAACTTTGCAGGGCATATTACACATGCTCACACAGCACTGTACATTTCTTTAAGCACAGATATGGTCACTGTCTTTAAAGTATCTTTTTTAAGGACATGTGAAGATCCAGCCTCAGATAAATACTAATGTAAGAGGGTACAGCTTAAATTTTTCTCTCATTTCAGACTAGAAGAGTCAAGAAAAATGTAGCTTTAATGAAAGTAAAAAACGGAAGCAGATCTGAAACTTATTCTTTACTCACGTATGGTATGTGAGATAAAAGCCAGGTTACTTACCTAGTAAGTTAATAACCCCATCATTGTAGCAAGCAAAAAGTTTGATGAGATCTTTAAACAGAAGCATGAATGCAGCATTTATGACACCATTTGTCAGTTCATTTGGATGAACCTGCAAATAAAATATCAGTTATTTACAAAACAGGTGTCAAATGCAAACATTTTGGCTTACATCAGGTACTTGGTACTGTTATAGACAGAATCGAGCACTGAAGTTTTCATGCTAAGACACTGAAGAGAATATTGATTAGCAGATCAAGGATTGCTTTCCCCACCACTCCAAAACAATCCACTATAGCAGAGGAGTACCCACATCAACAGTAAGCATCTTAGCTCTGTCTCTTTCACTTATCATAGAGAATAGGAAGGCAGAGATGCTGTTTACAGTTTTAATTAAATGGACAAAAGATGTCAGTTTATAGCAGAGCTCAACAAAAACTTAATAGTCTATGAGATAATGTATTTGGATTAATGATGTCAAGATCCTTTCTCACATTAACTTGGGAAGAAAATATGTGCTTATTTATAAAAAGGTCTTTATTTTCTTAAAAATATCTCCTCTTCTGAGAGCACTATCACAATTCCTAAGCCATTTAAGGAATGGAAAGCACAATGAGACATGTACTTCAAAGCCTTTCCTCTGAGAGCTGTAGTGGGCTCTTCCACCTCAAAAATGTATCTTGCTGCCCACCAACAAGAGAAGAACTAATTCCTTCAAAAACCTCTTTGAAATGTTACACTGTGGCTTCTACAACAACTGATTCCTGTTTTTATCCTTAGGTCAGATAAACAATCCCACCAGCATTCATAGCATGATAAATGTATTGTACACACTTATTTCTATGAACAGTCTAGATTACACCAATTAGCCAATTTAGTCCACAGCTGAAAACCAGATGATGATTTTGAGGAAGCCAAACAATGTACATATGGTATTTTAATGGGGTTTTTCCTCCCCTCAAAAGAAGTTGGTTGCCAAGAGACAGAAAATAGTGTTCAGTCCTGCTTTGTCCATTTCTTCCCCCTGACTGATGCAGAAGATGAAACTCCAAGTTCTCTCTACAAAACCAAAAGTGCAAGCTTTACATTTCATGCATATGGGCAAGGGTCATCCTTGGCCACGATACCTCAGTGGGACACTGAAAAGGGGATTTTTTGGCCCTCACTAAGGGATGAGGAGTAAAGCATTACCTACAAGGTGAAAGGTGTTCATTATAATGCATCATTTATAAGTCACTGCCCAGTGTTAATACTGTGTCAGCTTCAATACATACATCAAATTCAAGTAGTGCATCAATTTGTTCCTGTAATATTGGCATACTCTTCAGCAGCTTTTCAGGAGCCATTGTTCTCATTACACCTTCAGCTCTGCAAGAGGGAATACAGATTAGAATCCATGCTGTTTCCTCTCTCCCTTCCCCCAAACTGATCTGTCGTCTAAAATTTATGCTTGAAACACCTATACCTCATTTCAAACCATTTCAAAACCACAGTCTGATTCTCCTGCTTCTCATGTCATCGTGAGAGCTGGCATGAAAAATCCTTTGCCCAGCCACCCTTCCTGACAGCAAATGAGGAAAGGTTTTGTGTTAGAGTGATGAATGCAAGAGATTGATCTCATTATGGAAAGATGACACTGGGAGCTTAAATGACTAACTAGAAATACTGTCACAGAAGTACCTAGAGAACTGATATACTTTGTGCACCAAGTTTATTATGAATAACTAATGACAGCTCATTGCTGACATGTCCATGGATGAGCAGCATTCCTTAAGAGTCATCCATAGTCTTATAGCAGTCATCAAGCATTGTCATTTTTATCTCTGATTATGACAAGTCTGCACAAACATCATTATGTATTGCCCTGTTCTGGATGCAGACAGGTGTATATATATGCAGACTGGAAATGCATACCACTATTCTTACTTATTTTATGCTATATTCTGAAGCAGCACCTTGTTCTAAGCACCAGAAATAACAGGCATAGAAAGCCTTTCCAGGAATTTAGATCAAGGCAGGAACAGTATGATCCCCAGCAGCCCAAACTTAACTTCATTTAACACAAATGTTCAAGAGTGAACTTGTATGGTCCCCACTAAGGGAATGGTTTCCAGCGAACAGCAAAGCTGCTGTGGTGGACCCCAGACTTCCTGGCTGTTTGAGAAGCAGGAGAGAACAGCCTGGTGGTGATGCCTGCATTAACAGGTCAGAATCCCAAGCTGCAGAACACACCAGAACTGTCAGAAGGATCCTGTATGCAATTCATGATTAGCAGGAGCATCTTTAGTATGCCCTCCATCAAGCTGCACCTTCAGGGGGTGTTAAGCCACTTGCTGTGCCAACAGTGCTTCAAGAGAGCATCTAGAGCTCTTAATGTCCCAGTTAGAGCAGTCAGAGACCAGAAAAATGTCCTCATAAATACCAACACACAACTCTGTGCTGGATCAATTTAATTTTTTTTAACACAGTTCTTGTGGGAAATAAAGCCAGCAGTTTACAGGCTTATTCTGTTCAGTTTATAACTGCTTGCTCTGTTGCCTGCTAATAACTTCAGGTGTTCACTTCAGGCTTTGTTTGCAATCAGCCATCTCTCTTAGGGAAAGTGTCTGGAGAGTAATGAAACATCCTAAATGTAGTTTCAGAGTGTCTCCTTCTCCAAATCCTAAACTCAGTCTCACTGCAGCAAAGTTTAATTAGGGTAAGATTTAAACCTAGCATTAAATGCTCCCAGTTTTACAAGGCATCTTATTTTGGTCTTCAATATTTGTCTTACTACCCAGAGTAACACAAATACCCTCTCCTCTTTGGGCAATTTTTAACCAATTCCAAGTACTTTAAAAATAAGGTTTTTCATTGTAGCTACACAAACCATATAACAACAAAGTCACCAAGAAACTAAAACTAAGTGTAATGCCACAATAAGGAATTTCATGGGTCAGACAAACCTTATTTATTTACGTATCTAAACTTTGCTTACCCCTTCTTCACTCTTGCAAAGTCAAATGCCATTTGTCTGTAGGAAAATGCTTTTTCATTCAAGTATCTACTATAACGCCTTATAAAGGTGGACATGTCATAACCTGCAAAAAAAAAAAGTTTCACATTTTATTATTAATTTTCATGCTTGTCAGAAATTCTTTAGTAAATGATAAGATACAGCCAACAGATCCCAAGATTCTATGATTTCTGTTACACTGTGCAATTTCACATACAGAACAGTCATTACAAGACATCTTTCAGCTTCTGAAGAAAAATCAGCAGTAGCACAGCAATACAATCTACCACTGTCCTCTGTTTCCAACAGATTCATACAATGCACCAGCAGCATGGTTCCAGGGGAAACCTGATACAGGCCCCCACATAGTTATGGGGTAACATTACTTGGTGGCCAAAAAGTTACCCTTCTATTAACAGGGGGAAAATATCAATTTAACAAAAAGGTTTTACTGAATTGGTACATGACTTCCAGGACAAAGCTCGAGTTCAACTTAAACACTCTTGATGTTTCATGTATGTTAGCCACTTTGACTCTTATATGGACCTTCAAAATCCTCCTGACTTGGTTTACCAGAACTAAGAAATCATGATGACATCCCCAGAGATTCCTGCCTTCCTTGAACTGTTACACCAGAAACACTCAAGGCACATAATACTGTACAAGGCATCTCAAACTTCAGTGACTTTCAAGCCTGTGACACCTGAGCAGTTAGTATTACAGCCCATCCTCCAGTTTCTTTCTCTGAGGCACAGAAATGTGTGCAGAAGGAAACTCATCTTCCTCTTCAATTCAGGCCCCTTTTTGCTACCTTCTAACAATCCACACCCCTCAATTTAGTCACTGACTATATTTTCCCTTAATATCTTTCATCATTAAGTATCCCCACCAATTCCCTGCCAATTCCACTACAAAATGTGATGCCTTATTATCTATGATACACTGTGCATTAACTATGAAATGGCAATTTAAGTTTAAAGAAAGTAGTGAAGAACACAAATGCATTTAACAAAATAATTGTTGGCAAACACCAGTGTCCTTCAGCACATATATAGACACAAATATCGTGTTTAGCTTAGAGGAACACACTCAGTATTTGTTTAGCTTTGTTCCTTCTGTTACCACATCTAAAAGATGCTAAAGTTTTTTTTGTGCCCCATGTCTACATCAAGAGATGAAATAATGTGGCATTGCTTTGAATTTGCCCATTATTGTAGCATGTCTGTAGTCTGCATACAATTTACAAGTATTCTCTGACAGCTGAAGAATTCTATTTTTCCTCTTTTCTTTTCTACCATGAAACAAGCTTTTCTTCTGTTAATTGGGGGCACAGGAAAATTCTCTAATAATTCCAGAGGGAAAAGTAGAAAAGCAGGCTTTGTAATATTCAGAGGGGAAAAGTCTTTAATTTCTGCCTAGACTTTCTAAATTTATTACTCAAATCAAATCAAAACCAACCAGTTCTTTTGGTGCCAACAGCCCTACCACTAAGAAGTTATAGTTCATGCCTAAAAAGCAGTGTCCCCAGGCAACCAAATTACTATTTAAGACTGAGTAAAATCCAAAAAACTAAATGAAAAGTTATCAATTTCAACTTTTAACACCCATAAGAGTTAAGAAGACAGCTGACCCAGCCCAGATTTCAACCAGCACTTAAAAGATTTGTACAGTTTCACCTTTTGAGTAAAAATATTGCAGGAAATGAGAAAAATTGTTCTGAAGTTGTTCGGCAGTTCATTTGTGCTCCTGTATTTATTAAGTACTTACAAAAAGGCTTCAGTAGTGCATTTTTATCTTATTTATATCTTATGAATTTAGGAGCAAATTAACAATAGTATCTTATTTAAAATCTTGTTAAGATTATATGCATAAGTTGGCTTACCATGAGATCCACTTTTGTCCAGAAAATTGCTGAGATTGAACAATGTGTTTCTAGATGCCAGGTACTGAATAAATCTCTGTAACACAAAGTAATTTTTCTTATCAAAGGCTAGAAGGCTTTGTACCTTCTAGCACAAGATTACCAAGTCTACTTTCAGCATACAACATGAAACCACTGATTTTTGTCTTAGCCTGCAACACCTTCCCAAAAACGTTTTGTCCATTCAAACTAATGACTTTTACTCAGAATCTCTAGTAAACATTCTACGGTATATATAAAAAATAGCTTATGTGCAAAACATAAAATATATTGTGAAAGGAGCAATAAAAAATGTGAAATTCTCAGGGATTTGAGGGAGCTCAAGATTTATCTGCTAACAAAGCACATATCCAGGCTAGTCCCAGACTTTTCAATCCAGAAGCCCTCAGTTTCAGCCAAGCTGAGGGCCTGTTTTAATAACAAGCAAAGCCCCTCATCAAACACAGGGACTAACAGCCTGAAACAGTTAGAGAAATCAGACAAGAACATTGACCAAAACTTGGAATGGAAAAATAGAGGTAAGAATTTACACTGTGAGAAGTTCATTGCATGAAAACTCTGTATATACAGCCAGGGAGGAATTGTTTCACAGTCATACTGAAGTTCTTTAAATGTGCTGTCTCTTTTTATGCAGACATGCCTGTCTATACAGGTCAATAAAAAGCAAGGATAAGGATAACTTCATCTAAAAGGCTATCAAGCTAAATTTACAGCTCTAGGAAGATTTTAACACTCATGCAAAGAAGGCTATTTGGATGGCAGTTTACACATGCCAAAACATCAAATTTGACCTGAGTCAAAAAATCTCAGGTAGTATTTAATCCTGTGTAGCTGTTTTCAGATTCAATGCATAAATTGTCAGCATCCTGGCACAGGCTGTATCTTGGTCTTTTGCTATGGTTTTGTAAATGGAAAGACAGACACACAGTCCAACTCTGCTGCTAGCACTAAGTTTTCTCTTCATCAAGAATCATTCCTGCCCTTTATTCTCAGGTCCTTTCTGGTTCAGACAAGATGCCTCTGCACTACTAACACTTTTGGCTTGGAGTGTGTTCAGTGCCAACATGGCCTTGAGAGAGCTGTTCACACTTACCTCATTGCCATGGACCATGAGATGATGTGTGGTGACTAAGGCTTTGAACACGACCACCCAGCTGCTATTCGTCGCTCGCTCAAAAAGCGTATCAGCCATCTGAGGGATATTCACGTTTGTTTCATTAGTTGCTTGGATCAAGTCTGTAGGAGAGACAAAAGGAAGGTGTTAGGTGCTACAAGTATGATAAAAAGTTTACAGCATGGCAAAGTTCTCAGACCACCAGGCTGCAGGCCGTGGCTGTGGCAAACAGGAAGTTCAGGGCTTACATTCCACATTCAAAAAAAAGAAGCCAAAACAATAACAACAACAAAAACTCCAAACTGAGATTATACTAGTACATGCTGACAGCAGCAGTGGTTTAACTCTTTCATCGAAAAACAACAGTTTTTCAACAATTCTGTCCTGAGCTCTGACCAAACATTGCTCCATCTTTACCCCAGATGAAGTTAGGGTGCACAACATCATGTGACTTTACTGCCTGCAGGTTTTTAAGTTATTTGTCATTGTTCATTACCTCTGAGTTAGAGAAGTACTACTGAATTCTTCAACTACAGGTAACATGTGGAGCACACTGAACCCAGTCAGCAAAAAGAGGCATCACCAGAAACAGATACTCTGTCATCCCAGAGGTTGTTTTAATCAGCAAGCTCCAGCACACCTCCTAGAGCTTCTACAGACCCAGGAAGCAGAAGAGTGCATTCAGGCACTCATTAAGACCTCCTCAACAGCAAGAAAGAACACAAGGAATGACAGTTTCTACTGAAGCAACTGCACCTCACATTAAGAATAAGTAAACTTGCACAGAAGAGTGCAAGAAATTACGTCGAGCAGTTAAATCATAAACAATGGGGCAGCAAGCTTTCCACTATCCTCTATATCCCTCAGGATCTGTGGTTCACTACATCCCCTGTTACCTATTGACTCCAGTTTGGCAGCCAGCAATTACCTTCTACAAGCTATCACCTATTTTTGAGACACAGCTGGAAACTGCACACTGCAACTGCATGCCCAAAACCTCCGTGATGCCAGACACAGCCCTAGCAAAACTCATGGATACAACTTCATGCAAGACAAAGAGTACAAAACACAGATCTAACTGTAGGGCTGAGGCTTAAAATTGGAAGACCTAAGCAAAAAAAATTTACAAGTTTAACTACCAGACTAAGCATTATCTGAAATTAAAATACTCATCTTTTACTTTCCCTCAGAGGAATCACTGTTAATGATTTCTTCCTTATCTCCAGAGTAGAAATTTTCCTCCAGTTGTTGAAGTCATTCAGTCATGACAGATATTCTACCTCAAAAGCAGACAGGATATTTTGTGACTGCTCCTTGCACACCTAAACTATGTGAGTCTACAGGATTCCAATTCACTTGGGCAGCAGGGTCACCACTTGGCAAACTTCCTTTCTCTCTCCTACATAATCCCAAGCAATGGAGAGCATAAATGTTGCTAAGAGTGGGAAGTCAAAACTCAGAATTCAACTAGTGATTCTGCCTTTGCAGGACAGGAAAATTCCAGAGCACAAATCTGTCTAAATAGATCAATGAGTCACATCAGGGACTGAGACCCACCTGATGTGTACAGAAATCCACACTGCTGTACCAGAAGCATTCAAAAGTTCAGGTTTTGGTTGGTTGGTTGGTTGGTTTGTGTATTTTTAAAATTCCTGGCGTGTAATCTTTATGGGTTTTTTACCTTCTATTACAAAGACTTCATTTATTTAAGATCCAAGAGATCTCTAGCCCAGAGTCACAAGCTTGGGAAAACCACAGTGCTTGCCTGCATACAAAATTGTCTATTGTATGGGCATAAAAGCTGCAAGTTGTCCTCAGCTTCAGGCCAGGGGAATGATTTTCTGGGATGATACAGGAGACAAAAATTATGTGATCCATTTGCCAAGTTTGAATTGAAAATGTATGTTGTCATGGCATTTTGTTGTCTTGGTAATAGAAGATGGAAGTTTTTCGCAGAACACCTTCTGAAATGTGTTTACTTCTAATACCTCAGTAATACCACCCTTGAAGAAGGCAGTTCTGCAGACAAAGTATTATAATGGCAAAGCCACGCTATTGAATGACAGCAGTTCAGGATCACAGAGCTCCAAGAATTCTCCTTGATCTTGTGGTACAAACAGACCAATGATATTTTATTCTGTACTGCTGATTATTGCATTATAGAAGAGAGTGGTTTGTAAAAGCCTAGAAGCAAGTCACAAGTGGCTTACTCACTGTTTACCCCGCTCCAAGATTTTACTGCAGGTGACAGCATTTGTCTTATTCATACAAGGAAATGCATCAAATTTGTCAGCTTTCAGTCTTGGGCTTCAGGATGTAGATTTCTGTGAAAGAGCAATGCTATAAATTGTGTACTGGTGTACTTTGGATAATGAAACCCCAGAGCAGTCCATCCACAGAGATGCTGGCAATGGAGACAACAAGGCACTGCTACATGATGCCACAGCACTGCTTCTGAAGTCACTCAGTCATTTCTGTCTCCTCTCCAAACTGCTGGAGGGTACAGCATCTCAGTCTGAAGCTCTGAATGTTTTAGGACATGAGTAATTATAGTGTGCAAAATAGAGAGGCATGATTAAAATTAAGTCTACTACTTTCAGTGCACAGAAAAGAATTAAACCATGCATGAAGATGTCACTTGTCATCTGAGGCCAGAAAAAGGAGATTGGGGGTGGGGGAATAATTCTTGCAGAGCTGTTTCCTATTTAGTCACACCACAAAGATAAGGTATTCAAATTTCCTGGGTTTCTTTTCCCAGTATCACAGAGTCTCAGCTTAACCAGCAACCATCAGCATCTGGAATGAAGCACCAGCACAGCTAACTTTACAAAACTGAGCAGTGGGGTTTGGTGGCTAAGCTAAATTTTAAAATAAGAGTTGGAAAAAATAATTTTACTTTAATGTGGTAAGAACAGATAAAAGGAAAAATAAATCATATGCAGGAAAAAAATCTAGAAACCACATTTTCAAAATGTACAAATTCAGACATTTGCTGGGTGGACAAGAGACAGTAAAGATTAGTCTTCCAAGGAAATCACAGGTACATTTGCTAATACAAAATAGCTAATTTTAAGAAGAAACAGATGAAGAACAACCCAACAGAAACCATATAAGCAATCTTGCAAAGTTGATTCCATTTGGGGCACACACAAGTAGGGCAAACAAGAATTAAAGGTACCTTCCTGAAGAAGTTTCTGCTACTGCAGGCATCCAGTACACTGACAGCTAATCCCCAAACCCACTGAGCTCAAATACAAATTACAAGCACAGTCAGAGATCAGAACTGTACTGCAGCAGCAGCAGCAAGTACTTCTACCACAGATTTCACAGAAGGGAAGTAACTGGAGAATGAAGTTCTATATATGCTTTATTTGAATCCATTTGTTTACTGTGGGACTAAATCACAATTGTCAAATCACAATATGTGCTTTCTCCTACTTCCCCTCTCCCCATTTTCGTAGCTGTTATTTTAAAGACTTCTCCAATTAAAGATACTTTTAAAAATTATAATTTTACTTCAATATATTTTTTTAGTTAAGCTTTGAGATGGAAAATTGATGCAAAATCAATGCAGTAGAAGAAATAAATGGCTATCAATTCTCTGACACCATAACTTAAATCTAAACTGCAGTCTTTAAGCTCTTGGACAGGCCAATCTTTTCACCCTGACTTAAGACAACTGCAACTTAATAATACTCTAGGTTTGCTTCTCTTCTCTAATTCACACCTCCATTAACAAAAAGAAAAACCTGCCAAAGAGAGGAAGAATGGTGGAGGGTTCAGAGCCCACTAAAGGATGGGACTAGCTTTAGTGTTTGTTAAGCTCATAAGGCAAAAAAAGGGAACAGTAAGAACGTTTCAAATGTTTCAGAATTTCAGATTCTTTCAATTTCATTAAAAACTAGGTTTTAGTTCTTTTTCTTAATGAGAGAGATTATACCATACTTTAAAACTCCTAGTCCTTTATCTTTCCAGATGATATTCTGGATCCGGGCAGGGCTTTTTGGCCCCCCTGCCCTGTCTCCTCCCCCCCAAATTCTCTAATAAACAGACCTGGGATTTCCCAGTTCATGATTAATTATTCACAATTTACATTTCAGTATGCAGAGAAACAGCAGCAGAGCACAAGACCTCTCTGTTCAGAGAAATATCAGTGCCAACTTAAGAGCAGCTGTCATTCCAGACTGAATTAACACACAAGCTGCCTCAGCATCTGAGCTGTGTCATACATCCAGTTCCTAAACTTTGACAAATCTCTCCAGCAGTAACCCCTTTACAGACCTTCCTCACTATTACTCAAATGCTACAATAGACTTCAGGAGTTTTTTTCTCACTTATAAGTATTTAAATAATGCCTTGAACCTACTGAAAAGGAAATGCAGGATTGTTCCAAATCCAAGCTAGTCAAGAACAGAAAGAAGCAACTCAGAGTAAGAGTTTACAAGCATCAACTAAGAAAGTTAAGTAGGCAAGTAGGAGTAGAGTCCCTCCCCTGCAAGACAGAACTGTATTAGGAAGCTACTGGAGCACACTGCTAAGCAAGGCAAGAGCTGAACTTCCCTGTCTGCAGAAACCTGACCACAAAACCGTATCAGAAAGCAGAACAAAGTTACCAGTTTCTGCTTCTACAACAATTGCTCATAAGAACATCAGCTGATTTGAATGTTGTTGTCTTCGACTATCAGGCAATTCCATGGAAAAGAGTTTGAATTTGTTTCTGAGGTTATCATTTATCATTTATTCTTTTCACTTCCAGCATTCACTTCACTTCACTGCCCTGTCTACACAAATGCACATCTTGGTCTGGCTTGTAACAATGACCCCAACAGCAGTGCATGCTGTCTCCTCCTTCCTCCCCAGAAGTCTGCCTCAAGTTTTGCTGTATCTCACATTGATGCCAGCAAGTCCACCTTTTACCTAAGTCCAGCATCTTGCAGATATTGCCTTGGAACTTCCATGCCTGTGCCAACTCAACACACCTAAACACAATCTCCCACTGACCATGTGCTCTCCAGGTATTTTACACTCCCAACAATGCAGCTGTAGCTCTCAGGGGGGCTACCTTCCTCTCTCCAGCCAGACTTCAAATATATCCTACTTCCAAAATAAACCTCAGACTCTCGTGAGGACAAATACTTGCAGCAGATCCTGAAGTTTGAGAGGTCACAACAATCAGTCTTCGAACCACACAACAGCACCCCACACCAAGACAAGCTTTTATATACTCTTTCTTCCTCTCTGCCTACTCACAGGCATATTGCACTACCCAAAATATTAAGTGTTTTGCAGATCCTATCAATCACATGAAGGGTCTGCAGAGAGACAGGGTGAATGACTGAGTACTAGCAAATTTCTCTTGAAGTATCCTCCTATTTCATAACCTGAGATTTTAATTAACCTTAGGATCATCTTATTACCTCACTGCTCCTTTTTAAATACAACAGTGCATCACCTCCTATGTTATCAAATACCTCTTTTGAAACAAAGTGGAAAATTTACTGCCCATACACACTGCTGGACTTTATTCCAACATACTTCCATATGGTTTGCACCCCTCTTTCACCAACATATCATTCAAGATATTTGGCTTAAAGTCATCTGCAAAAATCACCCTAGCTCATAAGCAGCGTTACATCAGATATGCTGCACTTAATTATTTACATGTATGGATTTTCCTCCTGAGAGGTTCAGGTTCAGCTCTCTTGGAAACAGGAAATAAAAGCCAACCATCAGATGGTCTTCTACTGGATCTAAAAGGGTGCAACTACAGCAGGTCTCTCTCTAATAAAGGGGGAATAAGCTGTCTCTCTAATAATGGGGGAAAGTGTGATTACACTGTGTTAAAAACAAAACAATCTTGCTTTAAGCAATTCCTTCAAGTTTCATGAACTATGAATATTTTTTACATAAAAGTTCCCAGAACTTAGAGCTCCACTGCTTCTGTGTACTGGGCAGAACAGTGTGCACTACCTTTAATGTTTACATTGGAGTTCTCTCAAGGAGAGTAGCAGAACTGACATTCAGGTCAGCTGAGCTGCAGAAGCTCAGACTCTTGTGAGGACAAATACTTAGAACACAACTTCAACACAAAGGACAAATACTTCAACACAAAGAAGTGTTAAGGAGCACTCATTGAGGTTTTAAGTATAGTCTTTAGGACTGCAAATTAATTAGTGATTAATATAGGTTATAGATATTAATATATTTGTTAATGTAAAATAGATATTTGTTTTATCAAACAAATTCTGAGACCTTGCTGACACCTGTGATGCAACCAGTCAGAAGAATAAAAGTTTCATCTTTACTCAGGAATCGCATACCTGGAATAACAGAAGATAGGCTACACAAACATTCTAGTAGAAACATACTATGGAAAGCACATTTTTAGCCCCCTCCCCCCCAAAGCCAGAACACCAAGCAAAGGGGGAAAGGCCCCTTGGTCCAAGAATTCTGCCTGCTTTCTTCCCCAGTACAGCTACCACAGCTTTTTAAAGCATCTTCACTACGGGAAAAGTATTAGTTATCAAGCATGGCATCTTCTCCCTGTCCAAAGTCATAAGAAGCTCAGTCTTGAACCTCATTTGTACAGAATTCACTCACTTTGAATATCAAAGAATCTGTCTCAGGCAATAACACAAGTTCAGCAAAGTAGAGGAAAGATGAGGAATCACAGCTTTAATGATCTTTTCCTCTCACCCACAGAACCACTTCCAGCCCTCTTTCCACACAAATTCTGCTCCAAAACTAGCTCAACAGAAACATGCATTTTTCTGCTCAAATACAAGAATTAAGCATTTCTGCTTAAGTTGATATCAAACACCAAGTAATTCTGGAGCTAAATGTGCCACTTCTCTCTTTTATTGATTTACTGGAAGGAAGAGCTGAGACACAAATCATTATTGCAGTGCCTTTTTTGCATAGTTCTTAACAGTTTAAGGTATGAAAAAAATAATTTGCATTTGGTGGACACCAACCAATGGTTCTAAGATTAAAATATAACAGCAGCTGTCTTGAAGAAATGCTATTTCCCATGCTATTGTAACATGGCTAGGGGAAGAACAGAGATGGAAAAAACCCTGACAACATTATAAATAGGTTTTGACCAATAACTTTGCATGAAAAGGAAATTTTATCCTGCATCGTAAATCTCAGACCTCATTCTACAAGACATTTCCTTCAGCACTTCCAACCTGGAAGCCTTAACCAAAATACACAATAATTTAGAGACAAAACTGGAACCACCAGCCAATCTTCTGCCTAGCCTTCAAAGCATTTATTCAATTTCCTCTAAGGGAATTGTGCTCTCCATCCATACAAGCATTAAAGTGACAGTTCTCTTGCATCTTGGCTCTTGCTGCAAACAACAAAGCAATTTTAAAGGGATTATAGACTTGCAAGATTATTGCTTAGAAGGGTAACAGTCAATAAAGTCCACTTAAATTACTATTGTCAATTGCCTATTGACATTAGGCCCGTTCACAGCCTGATGCCAGGATTCCAGCTGTGGCCTGTGATTATCTCTTCAATGAAAGTGACCAACCCCTAACATTACCTGTTGGCTGTATCAATTCATAACTCTTATCGCTTGGGAGCTCACTGGAATATCAGCAACAGGATCAACTGCAGCTTTTAGGTACAGACTACAACTACACTGGAAACACAAGGATTTCACATTTGCCACAATAGGACTGGGCCATTTACTGTAATCTCTGCACTAGAGCAATTTCTAATCCTAATCAGCCTTTACATGCTGGGCTGATCTTACACTCCAAACACATCTGGCAGAAAATGGTAATCAGCTGAGGCATGGTACCTGAGCTCTTTCAGTTGCCATGCTGCCATCTGAGAAGAACTCTATCCCCAAATTATCTCCTTTCCGCAGAAAACCATCTGTTTTTAATAAACTGCTAGAAGTGAAACTATCACTACACTATCAACTCTGCCCAGAACAGCAATTTGTAATTCACTAAAAAGCCGAACGAGACTGAAAACATATTGCAAGAAGCCTGATGTTCCAGCTCCAGTACTTAGCTCTGACATTTTGGGAATACATTAACAAAACAAAACAAAAAAATATTGGGTGGGGATGAGACAATGTGCAAACAACTTCAGTGACATGGTAATTAGCTACAGCCTTTGTGCTGGAAAGGGATCAGTTGACTAGGCAGGCTCAGAAGCTGACACATCTGACTCAATATCCAGACCATGGTCCATGCTTTCACTACTCTCTTAGCAAGATTATTCTGAGTCCAGTTTTCTCATCAGTGGATGCCTGAAAATGACACAACCAGAAATTTTTAACTAGGAATGATATGCCTGCAACCATGTAGGCAGCCCTGTTGAAAACATGAACATACCTGTAGGAAAAAGAAATCAAATGTAATACAAACCTCTGCATGAGCCAGTGCAACAGTATGACCTCCTGGAAGCACATTGAAGCAGCTCCAACCAAGCAGCAAGTGCTTTCTGACATGGCTGCTATAATTTCAATCCACTGTCTTGTATCTCTGTATCTACCATAAAGCAGAAGAGTTCATAAAACCAGATGGCAGTCTCGTATGGGAATGCCATGCCTTGTCTTTTTAACAAAATGACACAGTTAGACACAGCTTTACCCTCTCCTTGCTAAGAAAAACAAAAAATAAAAGTAAAATATGAGCCTGCTCAATTCCTTTATCTCCATTCCCTCATACTACATCAGCTAAACAATATTCCTTTTCTTCTGCCACACTGTCAGGTGAGTTAAAATCTCAAAAATCTTGAAAACACTGAGGTCTACTTCCAATAGACTCGACTCTTCAACATGATCTGGTAGCCTTTAACATACTGCAGATTTATTGATGTTGCAAAAAACCCCAAAATGTTAAATTCAATGGAGCATCCACCTGAGAGATAGAAGATGCAGTAAGGACTATTAACATTAAAAAAAAAACCTGACAGTACTTAATTGCTATCAACAGTTTGAATTCACTAATGCCTCTGGATGATGCCTTTGCCACTGGCAGTAGAAGTCTCCTATCAAGCTACTGATGAGTGAGGAGCTCGGAATCCATCACACAGGCTCACATCCAGGCAGAGAAGCTTTGTGCAGAGTCAGATCTCTAGACTGGAACACCCAGAAGTGTCAATTTAACTCTTTAGCATGATATGGGGCATGATATTTGAAAGTTAGTTTCTCATAATACTGTCTAAGCAATTTCCAGCTTTCTGATGAACAAGAAGCAGCTCTTTAAACTCACCTATTACAAACATAGCAAACCCTGCCTGTTAACACTCTTGCCATTCACCACCAACAAAGCAATTTGAAGTTCAAATCAACTTTGCAAAACCAGAAAAACTCTAATGTAGAGACTTTAGTCGTTTCATAGAATGAAAGATCAGCTCAGAAAGTTGCAGGTAAAGCTCACATATGAAAATACCATTGTTGCACTTGCCAGCAAGAGAACATCACTCCTAATAAAACATACATGTTTTCAAAACACTGGCACACTCACACAATATGGTGAGTTGCTTCTGGCTTGCTGTCCCTTAGCAGAATGTACATTCTCCTATAAATACATTTAGATTAAGCTATAAAACTTAAGATTAGGAGCTACAAGCACAAAAAACATACTCTGGATTCCAGTCATGCAACAGGATCCAAACCCAAGTCTCCATTTGAAAAGGTTGGATTTGTAAACTCCAGGGCTGCTAAAGGACTGATGCAATGATAAAATGAAGTTTTAATCTATATTTGACCTTTTTTTATATAATGAGAAACAGCACCTTCAGAGACAGGAAACAGGCCAGCTGGCTTGCCCCCTTCATACAAGCCCTACATTCCCTGAAGCAAGAAGTGAAAGGAAGAGTCCTGTGAAAAGCAGTTTGAACTCCCCCTGAAGTGCATCTAGGTCATCTCTCGAATCATGTGAGATGTGCCCCTCACAGTGCTGTCCTGCGCTGTGGCAGGATCACCCACCATTACCCTACTCTGAGCACCTTCCCCATCACTGGTATACATTTAAACAGTGGGGGCGACAAGTCAGCGTCTTTTATTCATGCTTCCAGCAGTCCTGTCTTTCTCTGACTTCTTAGAAGACCATTTTAGAACATTCTGTAAAGTACCAGAGTGATTTAAGATACATAACAAAACTATGCCAGGGGCACCAGGAGCCTGCCAGGCTCTGCAGGCTAACCCCTGACCATCTGCTATGGAAGCACCTGCTGCCATCATGTCACCTGCTCTCGTGCAAAGCCAAGAGTCACTGTGAAGTAAGTGATGCACTGTACTGTCAGCAGTCAAGCCACAGCCTTGTTTCACTTCTTAGGACAAAAGAAAGTTTAAGACACTTTCTTGAAAAGACGTGTCCTTTAGTCCCTTAAGGGCATGGTAGAACAATCTTAGCTCAAGTGGACACCAAACCCTCCAATCTATCTTTACCAGTGTTTTCATCTCAATCTCCTAAACACTTAAAAACAATGAGCAAAGAACACTGTTTTCTTTTTTATTCCTTCCTTGAGTCAGTAAAGAAACATTGTCAAAGAATATGGCTCAACTGTTTTGTCAGAACTCTGAGGCCCAATTGCAACACAGGAGTTCGTGCCAATTTGCTTTTTACCTGTCGTAATTCTGTATATTGGCTTACAACCAAAAGGAATTGACTGTCACAAGTCAGACCCAAGCTGCAGACACGTCCTGTCAGCAACCTGCAGTTCTCAGTACCTGGGAGAGGAAGGGTTTGGTGGTCTTCAAGCACGATCATGTCTATCTACTCACAAAATCCCCTCTACAAAAAACATCGTAACACATTTGAGTTTTATCAATAGCTAGGAAAAAAACAGACTCTGGGAAAGGCAACTGACTGACATGCTGCCTCTGCTCAGATGGCCAGAGTAAAAATTACATAAACACACAACATTAGCATAACATCAGGGCCTTTTGGCATCCAATCCCTTTCATTAAACTAAGTTAAGATACAGATATAATCTACAACAAAGCATGAGATCACATTATCCTGGGCAGAAAAGAGACACAGAAAGGTATTTAGATTTGGCTGGTCCAGAAGTCAGTTGTAATATTGTGCACTGTCATTTCCTGTGCCTACAACCAAGCCCTGATGCCCAGTGAATGCCCCATTTGCCAGAAAATACTGTTCTAGTATTCCACCTACATTCATTTCAAGGTTGATGTCCAACATCACTTGTGATGCTAGTGCAGATGGATAGTATACTATATTCCCTCCCTCAGTGAACTTCAACTCTCAACTGCTTTAGTAAATGTGTTTCACAACCTAAAGAGAAGACTTTATGAGCACAAACAAAACGTGTTTTGTATTGATTTTCATTATTTTCAGCCAGCTCTGAAGAAAACAGGAACAAAATAGCAAGATAAAAAGCATTAAAAACAGTTTAAGGGTCGAGCATATGGTTTGCAAGATTCCAGAAAAAGCAGACCTTACCATACTCTGCAAGGTGACAAGCTAGCCTCTGCCAAGTATTCCAATTGCCTTCCAGCAATTGCCAACATCTGGTTTATTCAGCTTAATTTACACCACCACCTCTCATCCAAGCAAAATTTTGGACAGAAGGAAAATCAAGCAGCCTTGCTGAATCTGTGGGGTGGGATACTCTAATGTCAGCTCACCAGTGAGGCTGCACACTGCAATCCTGCTGATACTGCTGACTCAGAGGAACCGAAGCACTGCTGCAAACCCTGCGCCACAGATCACTGCCTGCAAGGCTACTGGGAAGATTTCTTCTATCCTCTCATTCAGTCTGAGTTCAGGGTTCAGTCCTGTGCCAGATGACCCATCCTTTTCTTTATCTCTCCTGAAATGACATCCAGACCCTGATTTCCTGCTTGCTTTACTCCTTGCTTTTTCGTTTTCACGGTTTTTGAAAGCCCTCTCTCCAGATTATTATTATTATTATATCTCAGCCAGATTATTTCTAATCTGCATGCCATGTGTTGAAGCTTGGAGGTGCAAGGTTTGTCACTCATTGGTGAGGCTCTTGTAATTACCCAAGGCACACAACAGAACTTCTGCTTTTGCCACTCTTACTATCATCCTGATCCGTGCTCCAAAAAAGGAACAGGGCATGGTAACTTAAGGCCATAGTTTGATACTGTTTGGACTCACCTTTAGGCTAAGGTAAGGCAAAGGGAAGGGATATAACGTTATCACTCCAACCCCAAATTTTCCCCATCCTCAGAAATACTGGAGCCAGCTCCTTCAGCAATACTGTATATCCACAGCTGACTGAGGAAGGTCTATCCCTTTGTTTTCTTCAGTGCCAGGGAGCAAACTCTGTGCACATGGCAATGTTTCAGTAGCACTGGGAAATGCTGCAGCTGTGACTTCTGAGAACAGGAGGCTCTTCCAGATGTTGCAGAGCATATCTGCTCCAGCACCATGGAGTGCATCCTGTACCTCCTGCTCCACCTCTAACCTCGGTGTTCTCTCTGCCATTTCTTTTTCCCCACTTCCTCTGTCTGTTCAGTATTTTCTGCTTTTTCTTTGGTTTGTTTTCCTTGAGGTGCCACAGACGTTGTGGCTGGGCTCAGCTGTGTGTTGCAGCAGATGCACCATGGAGCTGGCTGTGTCTGGCACAGAGCACATCCTGGTCTCCTATGGAAGCCAGCCCTGCAGCCAACAACTTGTCGTGGACACCCAGCACTGGGGCAAGGTAAGCAGGGCAGGAAGAGCAAAGTAGTCTCAAGAACCCTGAGCAGCAGTAGGAAAATGCTAAAAGCAGCGTGTCTCTACTGCACTACTACTTCTTCAAAAATGGGAGCTGTGAGAGCTGGAAATTTTCTTTGGCTACCAATTTCTCAGTCCAGCAAGAAGAAGGGAAAATAAATAGTCTTTGAAACGCTTCAGGCCCTTCAAAGTTATGCCGTCATCTACTTTTAAGCACTTCAGAGGATCCTTCACATGGCAGAGACACAGAAGCATGGACTGACCACACCTACAGAGCATTTTCTTGGAGACTTCAGAGAATTCCTCACTAGTGCAAAAGGCCGGCATAAAGCATGCACAGAAGATAAAGGGTTTAAGAGTGAGGCTGGGAAATCAGACATAGATGAAATCAAAACATAGAAAATCAATCAAACCTGCAGATTTTTGTTGTTGTCATTTCGAAGACGTTCAATTGCTGCCAAAATCTAAGGCAGCAACATTGTGAGACTATTATGAAATATACTCAACTACTAAATAGAAGTGATTAAAACCATTCTCTGGTCACTGCCATTCTGACCATCTCATAAAAAGCTACTCCATTATCAAGGTCTACAATGGAAGTCAGTACAACAGAAAGCCCTGACTTGTCCCAGAATTTGTCATCCATGACCTTGAAAAAACATGTTTAACAGAAGAATCTTGCTTCCTCTTGAAAAAGACTAACAATACCTGCCCTCAGGACTAGTCAATCTTTATCAAGTTACACTGCTTACATGATAAAAAGTTTAATATTACAGTGCCTATTCATTTTCTTGTTCTCTCATCTTCCCTCTTCTTTTCCTTAGGCATTGCACCATAAGACAACTTACACACAGAACAGCTGAAATGCACAGAATCAAGTGATCCTGCCCATAGTTCAACATTTGGATCTTATCATGATTTCAAACTTCTACCCTGATTCAAACATATTTTGAAGAATTAGCCAAGTGTCTTAGCTTGATTAGGGCAGCCTTCTCTTGGTATTACACATGCCTTAAAAACAGTATGGGGCTGGGGGGGAATAAAAAGTTAATGCCACTTAAATAGTCAAGAACAACTAATCTAAAAAGTGTTCTTATTATCTCACCTTATCCATGACAGACATTTATTTCTACTCCTCTTCAAAGATCTGCATGCCTACAAATAAAGTGTGTCCTCAACACCCTTTTGGGAAAGGACATGGTAGAAGCCCACAGAAACAGCCATTCAACACAAAAACTGATGATGAGTCCTTACACACAATAAAAGTGCCAATCCAACATCCAATAAAGAATTAAAGAAAATAACTGCTTGCTTGGATGTTTTTCTTTTCAGGTGTGAGAGCAATTCATTGGGATAACAGAGGAGTTCACAGTGTAAAATCCACACCAGCTATGGCAACAAGAACTGAGACACAGTATTCCAGCTGATCTTCAGCAGTCACATTTAAACAAAGTCAGTTCTCTGACACACAGAATTACTGCAATACAAGATACAGTGAGACATAAAAGCAGTTTCATTAGTAAAATGTGAAGGATTCAGCCCAGTGTGTACAGGGACTTGGCAGTTCTCTTGAAGACACTCCCACAGCTGTAGAGCCCCAGTGTCACCTGGACTGCAGAGCAATGCAGTACATCTGCACTACTCCCACTAGGAGAGGGCCACAAGTGCCAACAGTCTTGGAACACTCCCCAGATCACTTCAACAACAAACACCTTCTGAAAGATGCACATCCTAGTTAACCTTGTCCTTTAACCACTGAGTCAGCACACACTGAACTCTAGGGACTCAAGGTAGCTCCACTGACCCCCAACTCTTCCCAAAAAGCAGAGACAGACATATTCCCCAGGAGTAAGACAAAGGTTTCTAAAGCTAACCTGTGGGACCCAGGAACATCATCTTTACTGAGCCTAGGCAAAAAAGTTTAACACATTGCTTTTGGTCAACGCACACTTCTATTTCAACACTAAAGACCAAAGTGAATCAAACTTATTAGGTCAACACCAGAGACTGCAGAAGAAAGGTAGAACACAGCAGGAAATAAGTGTCTGTTCAAGCAAAATTCTGACACCAGCCCTGCAGTTCAGTTACCACCATGAATTAAACTATAAACTTCTTTCTTAGAGCCTCTGCTTGCCAGGTGCATGCAAATATGCAAGATTAGGCTTGGGATGAAAATAAGTTCCAGCAGATAAACAAGTCATCTTTGCAGCCACAGAAAATCAAATCCTGCTATTCATCTGCTTTGTTTTGACTTTTCACAAACATCTCCCAGCTCTTGATCAGGCTTCTGAGAAGGTCCTCTACCTTATGAGAATTGTTTTGAAGGAGACACATGTGGTCTTTTCAGAATACACACTGAAGAACTTCCTCCTGCTGCAAAGCAATTCACTCAGCAAAATAAGTCAACGAAAATCCCAGACATTTCTCTCATTTTCACAAACAGGAACTTGTTACAACCACCTGCAGATGCAACAACTTCACTAGTTTCCAATCCACTTCCCTAAATGAAAGCTTGAAGGTCTGTTTCTGAGTGAGATCCTATAAAAAGAGCTGAATTGAGATCTACCCACTTTTCCCTCACATATCATGTGGTTTCACATTTGGAAGTCATATATTTCCCTTCTCCCAAAGCATCTCCCTGTTGATACCGTCAGAGTCATTCCCATTTGAGGCTTGAAGCAGCCTTTTACTTGGCCCACACAATTAAATCCTCAGTGAAGCCTTAACACATCTTTCAGAACAGTTCTAAGAATCAAGCTCCCTATGCTGTGCACGAGTATTGCCTTCCCACTTGAATGATCAGCTTATATATCCTTAATGTAGCCCATATGCCTCATTCACCCACTGCAATGGCCCTTCCCACTGCATCAAAATAAAGTTGCTAGCTCCCCACTTCTTCACAGGAATAATAATCTAGCTAACAAACACTGGTTAGCTGAAGGATAGGAATCCTCATAATTGTGGTGATTTTTAGACAACTTTTGGATGACAACAGTTTTGTAATACGAAAATGATCAGAGCTCAACTGTCCCACACCATCAGAGCATCCCAGATTTACATTCCTTTTCCCACCACAGGGAAAGCTCATTTAATGCCATCTGGCACTACTTCCAGCAGTTGTTGAAAATTCACTAGTAGGAGATCTAGAGTTCAAGAAAATGGTAAATCCTGTTAACAAGCATAAGATAGCAACCAAATGACACTTTAGTGCTCCTTCTCATGACCAGCCTGTCCAGCACTGAGAGCCCATGCCAAATATATAGCAGCACCTATATTACAATCTGGATTTGAAAGCTATAGCAAGTACAGACAACCACACAAAAGTAAACATTTAGCAGCTCAGCTTTTCTACATTGAAGACATCAATTCTGTTCTTTTCTCCCTTACTTACACACCACCTGTTACCTTGCCACCTATGATCTCCCTATAACCCTCTGTAATTATTATCTTCTGCAGCAAACATATGAGAACAGGCATTATTGTATCCTATCCTTACAGGACTACTTAACCCATGTTAAATAGTTGATCTCTCAATTTAATTTACGAAGCCCAGTTGCTAAGTAGGGCAGTGGAAGAGAGGTTGTGTGACCTGACACCTGGCCTCTAAGACACTAAATAAAATTATGGAGTTCCCTAAGGACACAGAAGCCCAATGCCAATATCAGAATTACAGCTCTTCCTAAGGCATCATTCCAACCATCACTCTGGAATCTCAATTTTTAATTGTCTAAACCCCTCATACATAAAACTTATTGTAAGGCACTGGGAAGTTTTACCTTTCATTCTTCACATCTTCAAATGCTACTTATCCGACCTGAAATGCACCCAGACAATTAAACTCTGAACTGTTATTTACAGCTTGTAAAATAGAAAAAAAAAAAAAAAAAAAGAGCAGACATATGTCTTCCCAGGAAATGATAACTTCTTTTCCTCTTTTATGTGTGTCATGCAGGTAGGTAAGAAATTCTGTGGAATTCTACTTGCTTCTGTCTTCTGTACACCCACTTTCTTGAATAGTACTATTAGCACCAATATCCAAACACAAATCCTTTACAGTCCTTACTATAACACTGGTATATTACTCCTACCTCACTTTAATCCTGCCTATTCCAGATAGTATTTTTATTTATATATATATATACACACAGAAACACAGAGACATATAGACACAGCATGCTTTCAAATGCATGAACTATGCTTTTCCTAAGCTAAAGCTTCGAGTAAGAGATATCGTCTGTATAGGACAGTCCAAACACAGCCTAAAGTGTTTAAAAAGATTAAAAAGTGTTGACAGCTACCAAAAAACAACATAGAAGAAACATCAATAACCAAGATGATTTTTTAAAATATACAGTAAAACATGACAGAATATATGATATCAAGACCAATTATCTACTTAAACAGTTTAGACTCCAGTGAGTCTTCAATCAATGCTGCTTACATCAGCATTTCTTGGACACATTGCAAGAGCATCTAGATATACTGAAAGACCAGTCTACTGTTTGCTACTTGGAGGGTAAGCTACAAAGTCATTAGAAGGGAAATCTGGAATTATTTTCCAGAAGTAATGCTACCCCCTTTTAACAAATACTGCATCATCAGAACTGTACTTACAAACACCTGCACCAGCATTACTCAGTAATGGCCAGCAGCCAAGAGACTGCCTGGTATAAAACCTGCTGATCTTTACTTGAATGTACTTCTTACCATGTCCAAAAAGACCACGGGAAGCCCACTTAGTTTTAGATATTAACACCTGCTGTTGATCTGCCAAGTTCAATGCTGGACAGAGATACTACTGGTAAATGAGGCCAATTAACACCCCACAACCAAATTCTTTCACCATTCTACTACTTGGTGTCTCCAAGCAGGGGCAGACAGTTAAGTGAAATTGTCAGGATGAAACATGACGAGCTCATTGTTTTCCAATAAAGGTTTTGCCTCACCCTTGCTTCATGCCTTAAATAGCTAATGCCAGTCCAGAATACATAAAAAATCTGAGATAAAGCCAACATCCATCTTCAATAAAACATTGACGCACACTACTGGACAGCTCACAAAGTTGCTGTCCGATATCTGGGACCTCAGCAACAGCCCTTAAACTCTCCAAAGGCTGTCCCAGTCTGCAGCACGGCGTTATCCCACTGCCTTGCCATTTAAGCACGCCATCATCTGAACCTCTTCAGAAGTGGGGATGCAGTGCTGTGGAGATGGCCCCGCTTATGCTGGTGCTTGGCCAGCTCTGGGAATATCATTTATGTATATCTCATCCTAGTTTAATCCTGACCAAAGCAGGCAGTGGCAAACGTGTGTCCATTTTGCCCTGTGATTCTCTCCCCCGCAAGCCCCTGCTCCATAAGGCGCTCTTTCCACTGTCTTCCTGGATAAAAGGCAAGAGGTCATGAGGAGAAAAAATGGCCGAAAGAGCAGTATTATGCAATAAGAGAAGAAATGCAATAATAACTCATCCTCTCCTGGAGATTTCCCATCACCCTCACGCTTTGCAAGCTGGATTAGAGCAAGCGTGACAGCCAGCCGGCTCAGAGGCCGCTGAAGTGCCCCGCGGGCAGGCTCCTCAGCCCCGGGCCTTGGCTGGGGAAACAAAAAGGGATGCTCACAGTCCAGGTGCTTTTTCTTGGGCCCCATCACTTCATGCGTGGTGGCTTTGCAGACGGCTCTGGCTACGGCCGATCCCGTAACGCTGTACTGAGCAGCTGCGATGCGATCTGTCAGCGTCTGACCCGACATCTTCGAACGGCGTGCTGGCTGCTGCCTGCTCTGCAAGGGCGAAAGACACGGGAGGGGAGGGGGAGATGCCGGGTCTGCGGCCGGGGGCAGGCACGGAGGGACGGGCAGGGGCAGCAGGGGTGTACGGGCACAGCCCCGCCACACGCACAATGGTCCCCGGGGCAGCCCGGCCCCTCCCGAGGCGCAGCCCCCCCGCCCCGTTGTGTAAGCCTCTGCCTCGCTGGAAGCCGCCCGGGGCAGGAAGGAGGGTATTTTAGGCGTTGCGAGGAACAAATGAAGGGGAAATAATGACGGCAGCTGAAGGAGGCTGCACACACACACGGTGCGAGCCCCGGGATGGGAGATGCAGCTCTCCCGCACCTGCCTCCACCGCGCCCCGGCCCCGCTGCAGCGCCCGCGCCGCCGCCTCCCCGGTGCGAGATTATGGCACCGTTGCGCCATGTTCTGCCCTCCCGGTGCCTCCCCCACCGCCACCCCCGGCCCGACAGGGACTCCCCCCCCACCCCTCCCCGCGCCGGGAAGCGGGGCGCCGCTGGATGCGGCGGCGGCGGCGGCGCCCAGCGCCATGCAGCATCCCGGCGCGGGGCGACAGCGGGACGGACCGAGCGCCAGCGGCCGACCTGTCAGCGCGTCCTTCCCTGCCGTCCTCCTGCCGCCGCTCCGGGGAGGGCACTGCCGGCCCCCGCCGCGACCGCTGCCCGGCCCGGCCCGCTGGCGAGGCGCCCCGCGGCGCAGCAGCCCCCCCCGGCCCCCCGGCCCCGGTAGCCCCAGGTGCCGGGCGGGCTGCCCCTCCCGCCGCCGCCGCCGCCGCCGCCGCCGGGGATGCGCTGGGCGTCCACGCCCGGGAGCCGACGCTGCTATTTCCAGCCGGCGGCTTAATCCTCCCGCAGCCTAATCCCCGCGCTACTGCCGCAGCAGCGCCGCCCCCTAGCCCGGTGCAGAGGGCGGGACGGAGCGGAGCCGAGCGGCGCTGCCGCCGCCGCCGCCGCAGCTCGGTGCCCGGCGCAGTCAGGTGACCGCGGTCCCCCACCCGCACCCCGCTGCCCGGAGCGGCGGCGGCACGGCCGGAGCTGCTCCCCCGCCGGGGCTGTCCCGGGGGAGCCGAAGCCGCTGATGCTTCCCCGGTCTGCATCATGGTCCTGTCGTGAGCGCTTAAAATAGTGCCTTGAGAGATCCCAAAAGCGCGCACAGACTAGATTTGTCCAGGCTGTTGTGGTGTTATTGTTATCAAAAACATCTGAAATATGTCCTCAGAAGGGTTTTTTCTCCGTTATCTAAGGTACCCTACGGGTTTTGGTTTCAACCCAGCCACACTCGGGAGGATACATTGCTACAATTTTATTGTGTAATTGAAGCCTACCGGAGTGATCCGTGGAGTATTGGGAAGTGTAGCGTACATATATTACCATAAATTGGCTGAACTTAGTTTTGGAGTAAAGTGATTTAAGTGGGTGGGGTCTAAACGAAATGGCATTGGTAGCAATTATTCGAGCTGCCGGTAGAACAAATTTCAGAAGGCGATGTCAGCACATGTTATTAATTAGCTGGAGAAAACACTACGTACAGTCAGTATTGAAGAGTTGTGCACACCAAGTGATAATTGGGTTGTGTTGCATGCAAAGACACACAGCACCATTTTCGTTTGTTATATCAGGAACTGACAAGGGATTGTGGTCTGTGACAGTATGAAACAGCAGATTTCTTACTACTTCATTCTTTCTTTTTCTTTTTTCTTTTTTTTTTTTTTACCGAACAACAGAGATTTTAAATTTCAAGGTATTCTGAAAGTTTGAGAATGCTGTTAAAATAATGATTAAAAGTTCAAGGTATCTTTTCTGTGGGAAATCTCGTCCAAAACAGCTGTAAAATGGTGCCTTGGACCACTGAAAACAGGTGTTCAGGTTTGGACATTTTCAATATTGGTTAAATCCCCTTCATTTTTGCAGAGCAGATAGAGATTTTTGGATTTCAAGATTTAAAGGTTTTCTCAAATACAGTGTTTGACTATGGAGAGGAATTTAATTTCAAAAAAGGATGTAAAGTGTATATCACTGTTAGCAATCAGCATTAGGAGCCTGCAAGCTTAGAATATTTCTGTAGAGAGACTCTCATATTCCAATAGTGAGAATGTATCCATGCTTCTCAGTTCTGTTCCATATTGAGTAGCAAATAAATAAACCATGGAGTTGCACAGAAAGATAATACTGTGCTCTTTAGCATTACTATAGTCCACTGTTCAAGTATGGACAAATTTTAGTAATACTTAGAAATTGTTTGTTACCACAGAAATGTTAACTTCAATATCTAGGAATTTGTCATTAATGACATGGTTTATGGCAGCTAGAAGCATGTCTTAGCAGAGGCACACAAACAATTTTTCCTCTGTACTTCACCATCAGTTATTTGGGTCATACTCCCAATTGATTTCAGGGGAAAGAAACAATTGGGATCTAACAATACTTCATGTTCCATTATTGGTGTTAAGAGTGACTCTGAACTTTTCTTGGTAACATTGACAGGAGTTTAGAACGGCTTGACTTTAAAAGAGAAACTTCCTTTTAAACTGGTACATTACAGAAGAGAAAAAAGCTACGCAAATTATTTTATTGTTTTGGAATTTATTGACTCCACACAGCAGAAATTTAGAATGGTTTTATTTCCTGCAAGCAGGATAGTTTTCAACTTTATGTTAGCTGAAGTATTTAATTAGTGATACTGCTTTTATTAACATCTAGTGTACATCTTCAGTGTGCAGTTCTGGATACTTTCTGAACTAGTCCATATTGTTATCAACAGTCACTGTCACTGAGATTCTCATCTGTGTCACCAAAAATTATGATTGTTAATACTCAGCTAATTTTTTATCTTCATATTGTCAAAATATTGAAGCAAAAGATAAGTCAGATAATCTGTACTATTGCCTTAAAATTTATGCAATTTCTTAATGAAAACCTAAGGTGCTTTAAGAAGGTAAGACAAGAAGATATTAATACTCTTTAAATTCAGAGTGAAGGGATGTGATCTACTGAAGCTGTATTACTTTTGGATTTAAAACCAACCACCACTCCCCCAAAATAACCCAATCCCCCAAAACAGGAGTTCGTGTTTGTAGTGAAAGCCACACAGGAGACAGGAACCACCTTGAATGAGGATACACCACAGAGGGAGCTGTCCAGGACTAAATGGATGGGGAGTTGGGGTTGCCATTTCACTGGGTAGTTTTAGATGACGTCCCAAGAAGTTGCCTGGTGTGCTGGCTTTGTGAAACCCAGGCTGACAGCTTGGCTGGTGGGGGCCTAGATGAGGGCCACATAAGCGGCTGGAAAGAGTTCTTGCTGTTAAAAATAACACAGAATTGATGATGTCTTTCTTGACTCTTCGTAAATGTGCTTTCAACTTAGTAATGAAAGCCTTAAAGAAGAGGAGATATATTAATGACAAACTGAATAGCCATTTTGAAGCAGAAAGATAATTCTTAACTGAATTTGAAGTGAGAAAAACAGAGTTGGTCTGTGTTAACCTCACATTCAAGCACACGTGGAGGGAAGGAGGCATGTGTAAGGGCTGATTCATCACACCTCACCCCTGAATTCTGCCCCAGAGATGCCCATCTCTTGGCTGATGTAAGGCATGTAGACTCTATTTTCATGCACTAAGGTGCACTGAAAATCTGAGGGTTTCTCACCATAATTATGCTTTTTTCCATTTTTTTTCCCAGTTTCTCTTGTCAAGTCTTCCAGTTCTTCAGCCAGCTTTGCTGCCCTTTCCTCCTGCCTTCACAGGCCAGGCAGAGACTGAGAGCCCAGCCTGTCTGTGCCTGAGCCTGCATCTGACCCAGTGCTGCTGTTCTGCTTCTCCCTCTTGCTCTTTGGGCCAGTGGTACAAACAGAGCTCCTGGAGAGGCTGGCTGTAACCATAGTGATAGCAGCAGTCCTGAACAGATCTGTTTAGCTCTGGGGAGTGGGGGGGGAAAGACTTTTCAAAGGACAAGCATCCTCCAGACTTTGTATCAGGTTGATGGAACCAGGTAGTTCACATTATGCTTTCTCTACAATGCAACAGAAGTTGCAAAACAGCAGTAGGTACTCAAATCATGCAATACTCAGGAGTTTCTGCACTTCTGCTGTCAAATATAACCTCATTGCTTGGTCTTGTGTAGGTTCTGTCCACAGCTGTTTGTTCAGCCTCTGTTCTCACCCTCCTTAATGGCATTTGTTTCAGTATTTCCTTTGGTTGCTGTGATATAAAGCAGCAATGACAAATTAAAGATGTTTGTCAATTTTCCAGTCAGAATGATGATCTGAGAAGG
Organism: Melospiza georgiana; assembly: GCF_028018845.1. NCBI lineage: Eukaryota > Metazoa > Chordata > Aves > Passeriformes > Passerellidae > Melospiza > Melospiza georgiana. The sequence continues at coordinate 103,812,782 of NC_080432.1, read as the reverse complement.
ATGCAGCCTGAATGTGTTTTTACATCCCAGGCAGAAGATTCATCTCATTTTGGAGAACTACCTGAGCTACTGAATCTAGGAGAACAGCCATACACAGTGGTAAGGGTACAGGCTTAGTGGCATGAGTATATACTCTACATCCCATAGGAAATGCCTTTTTTGTGTCTTTGAAGAACTTTGAAAATTAAAAAGTTAATTTAGATAAGAGAGAGAATTAATAGAAGAGACAAGTCACACAAAGCATAGCTAATGAGCTCTTTTACTGCTGGTTAAGCCATGTCAGAGTGAGGTCACGTTCTGCAGAATATGGAGTGTCTGCAATTACAGAGCTGATGGTTACAGAGAGATGGTAATTGGCATGTTCTGTTCAGATGATAAAGGTGTGTTCCTTCCCCTTACCTGGCACCCTGGTTCCCACAAGGACCACCTTAAAATCTGTATTTCCTTTGAGACCTCTGTTGACTGATGCATTAATGGACACCATCATCCACATCACAAGGACAGCTTTTGATGCTGGAGTAGTTTTTTGGGTTATGTCTGGCAATAACACTGAGGTTAATAGACCAGAAAGGGGACAGATGGACATATGTACCAGAAATGGAGCAAAAGTCCTGTACTTGTGAAAGTCAGTACCTGTGAAATTCCTCACTATTTAGTATTTTGTAGTCTTGATAGAGCTTCTAATGCAAAAGTCTGGAGGTATGAAGTGTATTGCACTTCCACACAACAGATTCAGACTAGGCCTAAATTTGTCTTTTTCTTTTTTTTTTTAACCTTTTCTTTTACACAGAGCACTAATCTTTTCCAGATTTATTTTAAAAAGTTTGTGTACCAAAAGCTACCTAACTTCCTGCTTCTATAGGTAATATGTATTCTAATATAGTCAAAGTGGAAATAGCAGCTTTCTTTTGATATTAGACAGAGGGGAGAATTAATTTAAGAAAGTTGCAAGTCAGCTTCAATACAAGTGTTTTGTATTCCATTGAAGCTGTTGATATTGGAAAGGAGAACATTTATCAAAAAAATTAGATGAGGACATACTGAGCTTCACAGACATCATAAAACAGATTTGCAGGAGTATAGAGAAACAGATAATTGAGTACTAATTGACGTTTAAAATTTGTTACTCATTGACTAATTGACAGTCATGTCTTTGAATACAAATAACTCTGAAGGCATTGATCACAACTGCATAACTTCCACAAAGAGGGCAGGATGCTGCCAGAAACAAAATCCAAATTTCATGTACTATAGAAATTTTGATCTATGGAAAGACTATAAGCTTTTAAGCTACCTTGGCTTTGTGGATATTCAATTTTCCTTTTCAAGAAGAAACAACGTTTTTGGCAAAGATGTATTATTTTGGTATTCATATTTTGGTATTCATTCATGGCAGCATTTTGCTATAAATGGTGAATTGTTGTATTAATAATAGTAATTATTGTACAATTGTATTTTATATATATATAACAATTGTATTTTAATAATTGTATTTTAATATATAACAATTATATTTTAACAATTGTATTTTAATATATAACAATTGCATTTTAATATATAACAATTGTATTTTAATATATAACAAATGTATTTCAATGCAATAGTGGCTGTATCCTGGCTATGACCATCATGTATAGAACCAGGGATGCTTCACTGACTTCTGTCTGCTCTGCCAGTGGAAGCATTAAATGCTGTATCTTACATTGAGCACAACTGGTACAAACTGGGCCAGAGAAGCAGCTAGCAATGATTTTCAAGGGAAAAAGCCTCTCTATATTCTTCCAAAAAAGATAAGGCTTTCAAGAGAAGGAAATTCCATTTCTTTGCTCTGCTAAATCAGTGAAGGCTGCCATCCTGAAGCCTCAGCCTGGTCTCCCACCTGCTTCTCTGGCTCTTGGCAAATCCCCAATTTCTGCAAAAGCAGGGCTGCTTTCTTGATGTGCATTTACAGCATTTTTTTATTTTACATGTTTTCCAGTATCTGCAGGAGCTCCTGGACAGAGAGTGTGAGGCAAAAGCTATGAAGACATGAAGACAGTGGGCCTTCAGCCAGGTCCAGGAAGGGTGACCCACCTTCCCTTTAAGAGCTCTGCCAGGTGATGTAAACTGATTACTTGAGCTTTTTGACATCCCAGAAGCAGGTTTGAACCAGAGAAGAACTTGGTGTGTCTTAGAATGAAGCTGACCCACAAGAAGGAGGCTGCAGGGATTTAATAATAATTTTCCTGATGGTCCATGAAAGTGTGGTACCATCTGAACTTCAGGACTGAGCTTTCAAGCACGTACTGCCTGCCCTGTCTGCTGCTGCTCTAGGCTCAGAAACCCTCAGCTGTATAATCAAGTGACAGTCAAAGTCTTCTAGGAAATTTCTGAAGTTATAATTTCAGTGACAGATTTGTTCAGCAGAAGTTCAATAGATGCCAGATATATGTCAAATAGGAGTACAACTTTCAACCCTGAGGGTAAAATAAATTTTAAGCAAAAAAAGATAAGGATGTATTTATAGGAAAGGGAGATTATGAATTGTGATACCTTATGACCAAATATGACCTCTGCTCACTTGAAAAAAAAAAGCTGATTTATGCAATTAGATATATGAACGCGTGCTAAGATTTACATATGCAAATAGGTATATTATCATTATCATATATTTAGCAATACTTACTACCTAATCTTTTAATAGTTTTGGTATTTTCAGTGCACATCATAATTTTGCTAAGGGCTGTGAGTCTAAAACTCAGTCTGCTAATGTAAGATCAAATTCTTCAGCTATTATGCTTTTGAAGTGGTAGTGTGACTGGTAGAGCTTAGTGAGTTCTCACTTCCTACTCTTCCAGGCTTGAAGTTGCTCTTTAACTGAATCTGTACACCCACAGGAGGACATTTTTGATTGCACTGGCCTCCAGTGGCAACCTAAGAACCATTTTGGTTATGAGATGTAGTCAATCAACTCCTTCACGCCTTCTTCTTGACTTTATGACTCTCACATTTAATTGGTCTTCCTTGCACAATACCGACTGTGCCACAACTAGGTAAAAGACTAAACCCTTCTGAATTTGGATTGCTTGATAAACTAGGATCATTAACAACACTTTAATGCAGTCAAGTGCATATATCTAGAAGCAAATCCTATAAGATTACTTGCTGGAAAGCTTTTACTCTGAAAAAGGATTAGGGGTCATTGCAGGCAAACAACATATTTGAACTTTCAGTGTGATGCTGTGGAAAGACTTTGTGAGGCTTAAGACTTTGTAATCAGATACTCCCAACAGGATTGGGGTGTCATTTCCATTTCTATATATGACTGGAATGACACTGGCACTACAAAACTGCTTAAATTCCTGTTTTCTTGTCCTCTTTATGTAATTTTCAGAAAATGCATTAGAGTTTTAGAAGTCTCTATCTATCCTCCTTATAGAGAGGTCCATGCATACTCTCTCAGATAGCTGTATACCATGACTGAGGGCTGCTTTCCCTAAAGGGGAAGAATTCTTCTCTAAATTGGCTAAACCATTGGCTAAAGCAGAAGAGGACAAATAATCTTTGTCAGGAGCACCTGTAAGAGTTGCTTTATTTTTGACATTTTTTTCTGTCCAGATGCAGATTTCCTGTGGAGAGAGAGAGAGATTCATCCTTTTGCAGAGAATGGTTGGTCAACTGTACTCAGGGTTTTTACAATTTCCAAACATAGACTGTAGTGAACAGTGTTAAATGTTAAGTTCCCCTGCCCATTCTTTAGCTCACTGTGCAGTCTGATAATGACCACCTATTTGGAAAAAAACATATTCCAGCACAGGAAGAAAGTTGGCTACTCCTATGTGTGCACACACTCCATGCAAGTAGGTATTTGGCATTGGTTATACCAGTGATACAACCCTGATGCTCTTAGCTGCTCTTCCTTCTGCACTTCTATCTAGAGCACAAAATGAGACCCTTCTTTCTTGCCCATGGGGTATTCCTCATTTCTTTCCATGTGTCTTCTTGTTGTGAGATGATTTTCTAGTTTCATCAAAACTGGTTATACTTGAAGAGAGATCCAGAAAAGCCATCCTCAATCCTTCTTGAAAATTTGGGCTATAAAGGAACAGTGCCATAGATGAGGAAATGAGCTCATTTTATTCCTAAAACTGTGGTAGGACTGTTTTCTCACACATTACCTCACAGTTAGGTTATCACAAAAATGCATAATTTCTACAAGAGGTGCAGCACCTGACATTAGTGAATTAAATTACTACTTAAAGAATATGCATCAAGGTTGATTTCTTCTCAAGTTTAGTGTAATTGGGTAAGCACATTGTGGAAAAATACTAATTACCATAAGAAGTGCTTAAGCATTGTCCTTAACAAAGCCAAACTTCGTTTATCCTGCTGCTGTGGAATACTCAGTGTAGGAGGAAAACAAATTACCTGTTAATTGCTTTGAGTACAGAAAAAGGGACAAGTATTTCCCGATGCTACATTTAGTTAATCCTGTGCAAAGAATAAGTACAACATTATTGATATTTTCCAATCTTTATTTCGCTATCTAATGAGACAGTTTTATAGAAGTGCTGAGTGCTAGCACTCTCCTTGAAAGTGATGGTACTGAGAGTATCTTGCACCTCTAGAAAGTGTTGGTTTTTTAAGATGCAAAGATTGACAGGAGCAATTCATTGACCCTACCTCAGATTAGAAATTACATGTGTGAGAGCTAATACTGTGCTAAATTTGGGGTGACTTAGAGAATTCAAGGCTATTATTACAAAAATGCAATGCTCATTTAGCATGCACACTTGTATATGTAGCCTGCATGGTTTGATCAAGAAACTCTGCTTCCAGGGTGCAGAATGGTGAAAATGATCTCCAGGAAGTGTGATAAAGGAAGTGATAATCCAGTACTCCCAGAGAGGAGCCACATAAAAGGAAGAATAGCAGAGCTTGCAAGAGCAGAAGGTTAAAGATAGCTACAAATTTTTATGCTTGAAAGAGAGGAGCAGCCTCTAGAAGCAAACAGGGATTGAGATCAATATGTAGACAGACATTGCCTAACAGATTATGTCTACTGGGCTCCTTATTTATATCCCTGTGTATGCAATCAAGTACCTATCTGAAAATTGCAATCTAAAATAATAACAGATCCACGTCTACCGGGAGCCTCATTTCTATGTGTTGTTAATAGAAAAATTGTAGCCATTACTGAATAATATTTATTGTTGACACTTTTCCTCCACTTGCTTTTGCCTTCATTTCTATGGTGTCTTGAATTCAAGGAGCTCCAAGTACTTCACAAATGCTAATTTAACCTCCCAGCTTCTCTGTGTGGAACGTAAGTATTATTACCCCCAGGGACTGCCTTCTCTTTGTGCCAAGGAAGTGCTCACCACATTGCTGGTGTTGCTGGAGACCTTCCATAATAAGCTCTTTGCAGCACAGGACACCTAAGGAGCAGAACCAGTAAAAGACTATCTTTGTTCAACATGAAACAATTCTGATAATGAATCTCTAGGCACTAAGTCTAAAAATGGTCAGGAAAACACAGCTGAATGAAAAACAATTTTAGAAGATGCAGCAAGGGTGGTATGTAGAAAATATGCATATTGTGTATGCTCCATTTGTATTTTGGTATCCAAACAGCATTGATAAGCACATCAGTGGCTTTCAGGTGTAAATTAAAGTCAGTAAGTCTTACTGCTGTACTTAGCAATTGAGAGTATGGAAGTTCATCCTTTGCATCTTTTTTGTTTTTGCATTTACAGTGTCAGACTTGGCAGATCAGGGCAGAACACTCAGTATTTGTGGGTGTTTCATCTTGATGAGTTTGAGTGGGACTGCTGTAGAGGGAGGCTAGCTCACTGCCCAATGCTAACATATTTACATGTCTTTTCAAATAATTGATCATTTATGTCCCTTTAGTAAGCATTCATAGAATAAACAGATTTTTCTCTATGACATGAAGACATTGCTTTTTACTTACACAGAATTTCACCTGGATTATAAAGCTATTTGATAACTACTCGTGAAAAGACAGAATGTGCATACCTTTCATTTAGACCAGTAAGGTGTGCATTTTATGTACATTAATAGTAGAGTCATCATTAAATAAATTAATTTCTCACTAGGGGTGGTCTTTTTCTCTCAAGACTGACATTGGAGAGTTCAGCAAATCCATTATGAATGTTTAATAACCAGAATGCTTGACAATCATTCTAATTACCAATATTGACCTTGGAATAGATGTAATGAAGTGGAATAACTCATTTACATTGCATCTTGTCTACATTATTATTAATTTAAACCACCCATTTTTGAAGATTGAAGGTAGTTTTGGAGGATCTGGATTGGCAAACAAATAATTGAGCAGAATAATTGAGCTGCCAGTGCCCCACTCCTGCCCTATAAATGAACTGGAAACCTACCTGGTTCATGCCACAAGTATTTTTAGTGGAATAAAAACAACATATGGATAGCATGCTGTCTCTTTCCAGCCCCTCAGCAGAAAAGATGGCTGATCTTAACCAGAAATAACAGTAATGGGGATGCTACATCACTTTATAATGGGTTTTTCCAGCCAGAGAGAATCTCAGTGGTGACTGAAATGCATCAAATAGACCCCAGCTCAACTGCACTGTTGAGGTTAAGCCTAAATTAAGTGTTGAGCCTTTATTTAAAATGCTAGAGCAGTTTGTAGAGTTAATTCAAACTTTAGAGATCATCTCGGTGTTTAGATGGTTTGGATGATATGAGGCAGTGCAGGAATGTCCCTGCATATTCTGATTTTTAGTGTGTTGATTCTTCACTACACTCAGAAATCCTTGAAATGTTATTGAACTTCCTCAAAAAAGAATCTGAAGGGGAAAAAAGAGAAGGGTTTATTCTGTATATCACTGCTCACAAACTGGGAAAAACAAAATCAGAACTCTTTAAACTTTCTTTTTCCATTGTGCAGAGGCAGAAAAGGATAATGAGGTAACACCTTTTTGCCCAAATAAACCAGATACAGGCAGCCTTGCCCATGCATCCCTCACACACTTGCATTCTCTGCACTAGTTACCTTGGAGGTTTAATAGCTGATTATATTGTTTTACAAATCAGCCATGTTCTAGTCCACTATTCAGGTAGAAAGTTTTCAAAAAGTTGCTTTGTGAGAGCATTGAATATAAGAGAAGAGTTTATAAAAGTACAGAATATAAATTGTTAACTTTTGACAGGTTTTCCTTATGTGTTTGATGCAGACATGAAAGAAGAACCTGGGTCTTACAGGCTTCATTACAGTAAGTGTAAAACCTTGCACAAAGGCTCTGTAAGAATGATGGGATTCTTCTGAGACAGAGTGAGGTTAAGAGAGACAGAAATTTCCAGGAAAATCAAGCATAAGTGCAGGAATCCAAATAAACCAGATACAGTCATTTTGGGAGCGGGGAGGGTTTTACCATTTTGTCATTTGCATTGCTTAGGGGTTTATGGAAATTTTCAGAAATATCTCCCTTCACAGGTCTGGAAGTCAGGTTTAATATAACTTTGGTTGTCAATCCTGACACACAAATCTGTAAATAAATAAGAATTCCCTCTGAAAATCACCAAGCCATCCTGAAGCTTGCACTGGATTTGCTGATTCTAAACAGTTGGATGAGTGGATTCTTCATGATCTCTCAGCACCGTGAGTCTGTAACGTTGCATCTGGCTCATGTCCAATTCAAGGCAACAATAAATTGTTTAAGTCTTTTACAGGAAAATTGTACAGCCAGTGTGTCTGTTCAAGTGCATATGCGTCTTCAGATTGTGGGTTTTTTGGGGTTTTAAGCAAGGATAATTAAACTTTTTTCCTCCATATAACATACATAGTAAATAAAGAATCAGATAATATTTCTGAGTGGATTTAGATAAGTTTCAGCTTGGGTCATTATATTTCTGTTTTCGCAAAAGGACAAGACTAAATAACATAAGGTTCATAGCAAAGATAAAATAGGATTTTCTTAAAACAATAACAAAAACTGCAGTCAATCTGCTTCAAGCACCCACTTAAAACAATAATGAAAACTGCAGTGAACCTGCTTTAAGCACCCACTCAAGAAACGAGTGAAAAACAAATCACTTAACATTTGATGGTCTAAAAATGATGTGTTGGCATATACTCAGCTTGAAATCAGCTGAAGATGCCTTGGGGATAGTATTTTAAGAGGAGGTTTCCTAAATAGATAATATTGTGATGCTTTTGCAGTACCTAACATGTAAGTATTGTCTTAAAATAGTAAAAAATGTGACATTTTCCTAGAAAAATAATCACTGGAGGAAAAAAAAAGGGTAAAAAATGTTCCACTGCAAGTGGTGAAACACAAGATCATTGCAGAAGCATTACTCTCCAGTTCTTACTGAGAAGGGTGAAGTCCTTGTCTCTGGCTGCATTTCCTGTACTCTATAATCTTCTTCAAAGCTACATGTGGTTTTAGCTCTCATTCACACACTGGTCACTTTTATGACAGAGTGCATTGTGATTGCAATGCCAAAAGTGGGAAGAGATGGAGATTTACCTCTAGGAATGCAATTCCTTTGTTGAAATTTGGACAGTGAGCTACGCTATTTATCTGCTTTCCAGCCAAGAAGTAGCAATTCTGAGCTACACTCCATCTTACCATAAAATAGATGTTTTCATGAAGATCAGGTGAATTCTGCAGGTGTTTCTCCCTTGACAATGAAGGAAATACAGGTAATGAGTTCACAAACAAATATCCATGATGTGGGCACCTAAAATGACCTAAGATGAGTGCTAGTCCTAGCTTCACCAATTTTATTTAAATTCTGTGGCCTTTACTTCCCCATTAATACTGTTACTTTTCTTGAATGAGTTCTGCAGAGCAAAGACAATGGGATAGGACCCTTGAAAAGTATTAGCTCTACAAAACACATAACATACAGGAATCTGTCCAGTGTCTTTGCACAGTGTTTTTGTATCCAACCAGGGATTTCAAGAGAGTCACTTGTTCCTTACAGCTGAAAGTTTCAAAGGCTTCTCAAGTGCCGAGTGAACACCTGGTCTTCAGCAATAATAAAAGCTCCAGGCTATATCAATGGTCAATATATCTGAGATGGTGAGCTGCTGAAAATACTCCAGAACATCCTCCTTTGCAGCCCTCTTTTATGGGGAAAAAAAGATTTTAGAAGGGTGAATTTAGAGCTCCCCACAAATCCTGAGTAAATAGGCTTTAATATTCTTCCTTGAAACTGAGTGTGAGAGATGGGGAAAGACAAGGGAAAGGAAATTCCTTCTGTTTTGCAGGCACAGATGGAGAAGGAACAGGACATCTGCACCTCCAGCGGGCTGCAGTAGTAGCTGCTTCCATGGAAGAGACCATCAGGAGGGTTTCTGAGTTTCTGACCTATTTGTGCCAAGTGCTTTTATCTCATTACTTACATGACCCAGTAATACTAGAGCAGAGAAAGTTCTGATGTGCTGCCTGCACACCTGCTTCAGGGACTTCCCACTCACACAGCTCTGTGGCACACAGGTAATGCCTCCCCTGTAAGCACAGCTCTTTAGGATGGGTAGAAGACATTTAGCTTAACATCACCATCCCATTCCCTCAAGTGGACTTTAACATGGTCTTGCTAGAAATACAACACTAATGTCTTCATCCAACATAAATCAGGGTTGTTGTACTGCAAAATTTAGGGAAGACTCTCTGTACTGTTGTACCCAGTTTGGTGACATTTAGACCCACTGGCAGCTCTGTCCCTGTCAGCTGGCAAGGCTGGCAGAAGAGACACAGTGGGAGACTCTGTGTGTGCATGTGCATCAATGCACAGACAAGCACATGCAACGTGGTGGAAATTTGAGAGGTCACAATTGCACAAACCATGAAGGCACCACAAAACCTGGAAGTATATAAAGATATTCTCACACAAAGCCCTCAGTGCTTTTTCTTAGCTTAGATGAATGGGGGGGTGGGGGGGGGAAATCTTCCCTTGATGTAAAATAGAACAGTTTTTCTTATATGTAGGCACCAGGAAAGCAACTGGTAGGAAAGATGCCGGTCATTGTTTGTATCTACTGACAAGTCCCTCCTTGTGGAATGTGAGCACTGACTACAGGGCTAAAAAGGTAATAAGCTATTATTTGATGTGAAAAAACGTTTTAGAACTTGAATCTAAGAGAGCATCCTGAATATGTTTAGATTTCCCATCCCCAGTTTTTGAACTTGTCTAGAAGTGCCAGACATAGATCATCACCACATAGATTGTTCCAACCCTCTCAAGAGCCAATACAAAATCCTTCAGAACTGAAAACAGTTGTCATTTCATTTAATGTTTCTCTCTGTGGTTCAGTACCTTCTGTGGCTTCAAGATGCATTTGATTGGCAGAAAATAGACTTATATTTCTTGCATTTAGTTCTTTAATTTAAAAAAACACAATGTTTTCACTGTCAGGGCATAAACTTTAATAAGTATTTTACCTTCTGGATTTTTTTTTTAAGTTTGAATCATTGACTAGTAAGGCACATATTTCAGTCCATGTTTCTATAATAAAACTGACTCGTATTTGATCACCAGCTAGCCAACATTCTTGCCACAGATTTTGAAGCCACGTCTAGACATAATACTAATTTTACTATCAAAACCAATTATGGAACAATTTACCACTCTAAACCTTTAACTCAGTCCCATCTGTGCACGAGTGGGAGAGGCTAATTTTTTTCCTTTTTTTTTTTTAATTAAAAATTTGTAAGGTCAAGGAACACAGTTAAATATGACATTTATTTTTTGTTCTTGTTCTCTTGCTCACTTGGGATGGCAGTGTTCAGAGCATGCCAGGCAATACTTGTTTAACATGATTCACATGTTGCTATTTTTTGCTGTAAAATCCAACTCATTCTGTCATTGGTAGGACTGAATATCAAAAATATAAATCAGTGCAGTAGTTAAGGGTATAATATATTTAAAGAGTTTTAAAATAAGCTATAATTTAATTCAGCAATCTAACAATCAGTAAAGGCTAAGTCTTATTTTCCTACTTATACGGGTTACTACATTGCAATGAGATTAGTCACCTAACATGAGTAGGAGTTGGTTCTGTAATAAATCTGCAAACACACGAAAAATTTGAGTTAATCCTGAAATACCATTTTTAGCTTGCTCTCATTGTGTCTCTTTAATATTGTAGAGGTCTCCTAGTAGTGACAGTTTTAACCTTGGCTCTCCTGCTTTTTGAGAGATGAAGCCAGCCCTTCATCTGAAAGGTTTTTTCATAGTTTAATATCCTCATCTGTTTAACTTGAAAGCTAGGCTAAAAAAATGAATAATAAATTTGATGAGAGCTGGTTAAAGAAAACATTGCATTGAATCTGGATTGCTCCCAGCCATCTTAATTGAACAAAGGGAAATTTTCCAAACACACCTTCTATATTGGCTGACTGCCTTAGAAATTCTCTGAAGCTAGAAGAAAAAGTCCTTCCTCTCAAAATTAAAACACATATTGTAAAAAAAAATCCCAATCTATTAAAATCTGCAGTATGAAGTTACACCAGAAGTAATATAAACCAGACTCTTTCATTACAAGCTGAAACTAGAATTAAGCTGTCTGGTTTGGTGCTGGAACAGATAACAGTTTTCTAGTTTTTAAGATTGTGTAATTTTGTATATTGATAAAAAAACTGGGTTTTGAAAGAAAAATTTCTCATTATATTTGTATAGGTGAAAATTCTTAAAAGTACCATCACTATTCCCTAGCAATGTGGAAGTTGCTCTGCAAGGTCTGACCCCAAACTGAAGCTGGGGAGCCAATACCTGAAAGCAGTTAAAGAGAGACGGCTGGTGGCATCAGAAGACTCAACTGGAGCATGGGTTATTTGAAGATTAACCCAAAATGCAGCGTTTCCTCAAGGCACATCATCCCTTTGGTATATTAGCCCATGGTCTGCTGTGGTCTGCACAGGCTGATTTTCCAGCAGCAGTTGGAGGGCAGTGCAATGGGTGAGCTGATGACTGTCAGTGAAAAAGTTCCAGCTTTGTTATACTGGTGCTTTCTGGCAGCAGGATGGGGTTTCTTCAACGTGAAGCTGCCAAGAAATTCCTTCTAGTAGTGGGAAGGGACTCTAGGAGAGGCAAAGCCAGGCTGGTGGTGGCAAAGCCTCTCAAGGGCTTTTTCTGGGGTGGAGGAACAGCAGCACAGGGCTTGTGAGCTTTGGCAGCATCCCTCGGCCGTGAGCACTTTGAAATACAACATCCATGCATCCTTTTGCAAAAATCCCTTTTAAATTAGCAGGTTCTGGTTTTTGCCTGTTATGGCACTCCCAGGATGGGGTCTACCAAACCCCATGTTGGTGGCATGTCCAGGACCTTACGCCTTGCTCTGTAATGCAGTGTTACAAGGCAGCACGTGTGGTATTGAAGGCAGTGGTTTGTATGTCGTGTCTAACAACAGCCTGTGCTCCCACCATGACACCAAAGGCTTTTTACACATGGAAAGTGTACCTGCTTCTCCTGCTTCTCAGGAGCAGCGGCAATATGTGATTTTCATAGCCTGAGCAGAGAAGGAGAGCAAAAATATATATATTTAAAATGAAGGGGAGTTATTGATTATTAGCTGTACGTGGTATTTCTGTCTGCTCACAACAGCAATCTGCCTTGTCCTCTCTAGACATAATTCCCTGTACTTGTCACATAAATTGCAAGTTCATGGAAGCTGCAATTTACCATCGGGTGTATGGCAATCACAGCCACATTATACTGAAAAATTAGTATACATAGAACTTAGCTTGCAGAGGCATGTAATAAAAGAATGCTTTAAAGAGCTATTCAGGGTCTTAAGAGTTAGGGAGTGCCAAATTTCAAAGACAAACTGGAATTCAGCTCAATTTTTGGTAATATCATACCAAATGGCACAGTCACATCCATTTCCCTCAGTGTTCCTGCCTTGTTTGTCTGAAGGATGGACAGACCTCACTGAGGGACAAGCAATCAAATGTTCCACTTTCAGTAAGCTCAGGCATTACTTACACATTTTTTAACACAATTATTCACATCCTCTATTGAATTATTAATCTCCTCATGAGATTTACTATGATGATCTCTTTGCAATATTATCACAGTTTACCAACATTATTTAATGCGTTCTTACAGCTCTGCTTTGAAGTTACTCTTCCCATAATTTTATGTCCAGGGACCTGAGACAGAGAGACCAGAAGAACAGATGTGAAACCCAGAATTATCAAGTATTATCTAAATTTGAGAATGCCCAATTTTAGAAACTCAGAGCCTGACTTTTTTTTTTTTTTTTAATCTGTTCAAGTTGCAGCTAGCAATTTTAAGTGCAGCTGTGAATGTTGAGCCTTTTTCTAATTTAGACCCAGATGTCTCCAATTGGGCCACAAGAAAATGAAAAATGACAGAAGCGGGGATAGCATCAATCTCTCCAGGGCAGCATTCAATTGCCTGCAGTCCCCTGCCTCATTTTCTGCACATTTTATAACTTCTGGAGCTTGTGAAGCAGGAGTCATGCTGAAAACAATGAGACCAGATATATGACCCTGAAACCCTCTTTAATTATTTGATTGCAGATAATTTTTTCCCAGCTTATTCAGTGCAGAAAAAGAATGAACTCCAGAAAAACACTTTAATGAAAACAGAGCAGGTTGCGTATGAGCCTCACATTTCAAACTCTGCCTTCTCTAATAAATCAATGGGGATATATTCATGCAAAATATTGAAATAGTTTCTTAATAAAATGACCTTTTATCTTTTTTTTTTTTTTCTTATCACTGCTCTGTTCTGGAGAGAAATGGCCATGTAGTGAAAGCCTAAGGCAAGAAAATAGGAAATTTATTTCCAGAATAAGTTCTGCCATAGACTTTCTTAGTGACCTTGGGCACTCCTCATCCTTGCTGTCATTCCCTTTCATCATCTTGAGGCTTGGACTAGCACAAGGGCTGCTTCAGGGTAGTTTTGTGGTGCTTGACTCATTATTCTTGGTAGAGGATCAGATTCTTAGGTGCTATGAAAGTGTGAAGTATTGTGCAACAGCATGCTGCAACAGAAGTGTCCAACACAAACTGTTGTTATGAAATACTAATAATGGCATAATTGCATTAGGAAATAAGCCCTTAAAATTGTTTGTACAAGATATCTTTATTAATATCACTATTTTGTCTTGGCTTGAGCATGATGGTTAGGTACCAAGGTCCATATGACAAATATAAAATGTGCAGCATCACTGCCTGGCTTCAGAGCTGTCCTACACAGAAATACAAGTAAATACACACTGTAGGATGTACTGGGCTGTCCTACTCATTGATCTGAAGTACTTGGTTACCTGCACCAAAATATATTTTGACATAGTCCAAAACAATCTTATACAAGGAGCAAAAGTACTCAAGCTTGAGTAACTCACTCAAGCTGTGTCTTTATGAGGGCCATGTGTTTGGGACAGGCAGCTCTCCAGGAGAGCCCAGCACCACAGGATGTGCTTGAATGGGGGTGCAGGCAGCAGAAGTGTGGGAAGATAATGCTGTAGGTGGAACTGATGAGATGGATATTGAAATACCACAGAGCTCTTTGATCATTTTAGAACATAGGGGAGAATGCAGGCAAAAAGCACAGAAGCAAAATTTCTGGCAAAGGGTCAGAAACCACAATTGTTAGTTTGGGTGGATGTTAAGATTTTACAAAGAGATTAAATTCCTCTAAAGTGGTATCTTTCTGGGGAAAATATGATAGGCGGGATAAGTCTCTTCAATTTGAGAAGGAAAGCTATAAGAAAAGTCAGTGCCTGGAATTTTAAACTGGGTAAGCTTAATAGGATAAAATTCAGGGGGTTTTTAGTGAGCTGATAACTAATAATGGGAATACATCCCCACCAAGGAGAGTGGTGGATTTTCTGTCCTTTAGGAGTCACAGTTTGGATGCCATCTGGAGGATAGGCAGTAGTCCAAGACAAAAACATCGATATCAATGATATGCAGGACAATCTAATGATCCCTTTTGGCCTGACACTCCAGAAACTGAAGTTCACAGTTCTGCCACTGACTTGAACGAAGGCAGGATTTCATCTTCTGTTCCCAAGGCTTTAATAATAGAAAAGGTATTAATTACCTCTGCTCAAATGAAAGGAGTCAGAGTGATGTGCAATACCATGAAGAAAAGCTGCCAATAGAAGCAGCAATGATGTAAATTGAAACCAACTTTTTTTTTTTTGTTTTGTTTTAAGTGAGTATTTTCTGCATTTCAGCTGCATAGTCTCTTGAAGCACATCTGTGTGGTCAGTTCTAATTATAGAGCTCTTCTGGGACATAACCCTGCACACAGTGGGAACCAGAGCTGCATCGGCGACTTTGAAAAGCAGCAGATGAGAGGGGAGATCCCAGTGATCCAGATTTTGCAAAAAGAATGGATGCAATTTTGGTAATTGAAGGCAAGGGAGGTTGTCAAAGATGGGTCAAATTGAAGGTCAACTACATTCTCAGTGATGAGAAGCAGGATTAACAGCACTGGATAATTCTGGACTCTGGAGATGACTGCATCTCTGTCAAAGAGCCAAGAGAAAAAGATAGATTCTTCTGCTTCAGTGGGGTTGACTATTGCTTCAACTTCAGAAACTGGCTTATTTGTGTAGCTGCATTTAGGTGCCTTGCCAGAAGTGAGGCTGCTGGCTGTGTACTAGTTTCTGTTAATAAGACATATTTGAATGTTACAAATCTTCACATTTTCTATTTCTTTCTGTCTCTGTTGAGGGCGTGGGGGTGATGCACCATGGCAGCAGCATACTCTGCTCATTAATGACTGATGAGTTATTTACCTTCTCCCATGGAAAGAAGAGCTAGAAAACTTTCTATAATAAAAAAATATGTCTGGTCTAAAAAAAGATTTGTTAAAGGTCAAATACAGGAAATACGCTGATGATACTGAAGATATTGAAGGAACACTTGTGATTTTCCTGTTTTCATTTAGATTTGTGTTTTGATGCACTGGTTAATGAAATGCAAGAGATCCCTCTAAGGTAACAGAATCCAGTAAAGCATGGATGTATATCCAGAGTGAGTGCACACCTACAAACAAAACCACAAACATGTAATTGATCAAAATGTCTGTGAAGTGTCCTGTAAAAGAATTTCAATATCAACTGTTTTTGATAGTGAGTATATACAGTGAAGCCATCAGCACAGTCAAAGAGTAATGGCTAATGCTACGCTTTAGATCTTTGAAAATGGAGAGAAAAGAAAAGCATAAATAAATGGGTTCCAGTTTATCAGCTCTGCCTGGTATATGCCTTTCTCAGAAAACCCTGAAATTCCAAGCTGAGTTTGTAACAACCTCCTTCTGGAACAAAGATTATGTGCCTGCTCCACTGAATCAGTGCTTCACTGAATCAGTGATTCACTATCACATTTTATTTGCATGAAGTTGCACTGTTTTTTTCATGATAGTTAGAACTAGGACATATGAATTTTGCCCTGCTCTTTTCTGACATGACCTATGAGCTAAATAATTCACGTAGTCTCAGTGCTTCTTGATCTCCTTATCCAAAAATACAATGCCAGTTAAGCCATACCAAGAATCACTTCAATGGAAATATTTGTATTTTTAAAGTTCCTTGCACCTTGCTTTTCCCTTTTCTGCTTTTTTTCCTTTCTCTCAGGTGGTAGGAAAATGACAGCATGTCAAAGAAATCTGGCTGGTCCAGCTGTACTTCTGCCTCTGGGCTAGATTGGAAAATAAGAAGATAATTGAGTAAAAGTCTTCTTAGGAAATGTCTATGATTACTAGATTATTACGGGATAGTTTTACCATCACTGACCAAATTCAGACATGACAGTGCCATATCCAATCCCATTTTCTGTTCTTTTGATATTACAAAAACCATCAAAGTCTTTATAGGTACTGCTGAAATGTTATATCAATTCACCATGAGAAGAAAAGGTCCCAGTACTGCAATGGTTTTTGTCATTTGACAGCTTCA
Organism: Melospiza georgiana; assembly: GCF_028018845.1. Classification (NCBI taxonomy): domain Eukaryota; kingdom Metazoa; phylum Chordata; class Aves; order Passeriformes; family Passerellidae; genus Melospiza; species Melospiza georgiana. The sequence goes on along the minus strand of NC_080432.1, from coordinate 103,795,858 downwards.
TCACATTAAAGTTTCTCTTTCAGTGTCCCTGCACCCATTTTTGCTGTATTCTCAGTTGGCTTTTGTTTCTCTTTAATAGTCTATATATTTTTCTTTTATGGTATGTTTTGGATATACATCCCTTTTCTTTTCCTCTCTTGTTTTTTTAATTCCTACTCCCCAGCTACACTTATTGCTTTCTATTACACATATATCTCTTACACAGCAACTAGCATTATTTCATTGCATTTGGTTCCTTCTGATCCTGGAATACTTGGAAGCCATAATTTTTGCTAAATATCATCATTTTCTAAAATCCAGAAAAGTAATTTAGGCCTTATTTGCAAAGCAAATGTCACAAATAGTGAGGAGCTTTCAAATGCTGAACCTTGAATCCCCAAGCTAGTGTTATTCTGGCTCTTGTGCAGTCTAAAGCAGTGTAACTCTCAATGTGACACAGCTGATCCTACTCAAAACACAGGAATGCATCTTCCATGCCCCTTCTCTGGTTCACACACAATATATGCAGATGTACAGCACCTTCACTTGAGTATTACCTCACTGATGTTGTCAGGAGATGTGCTGCATGGGTAAACATCGGATGACTGAAGCTATAGATTCAGATCTATAGACAATTTTTGAATAATTAGGCCATTTAAATAACCAGTTAAAATATCCCTCTTTTAAATTCAGTAGCAGTTCCCACAACCTAAACTGACTAACCATCATTGCAGCCATTAGTCATATCAGCAGAAATTATTGGTGCAATATTATGAGTAACTGGAGGAAATTCTGAAATCTGTTTAGTGTAGAGTGCACCGGCTGTTTGTGGTAGCTCAGAGAAGATGGCAACGCAGCCAGTGGGGTCCAGCTCAGGACAATACATCTGAATTCAAGCACCTATTGTTGCCCACACCCAGGCATCTAGAGCCTTTTGAACATCCCTTGGGCATCCTGCTGGGCCCTCAGCTCCAGCTGCAGGAGGGTTTGGATCTCCTGCGGGTCTCACTGTTGCACGTGGCAGCTCTGCGTGGATGAGTGAGATGCACAGGGGCACCTTGAGCAGCAAAAGCAGCTGGTGGGTGTGTGGGTGCTGCATCCCACTCCTGCCCTCTCCCAGGGGCTGTGGGAGTTTGGACAATGGTCTCACATGTGGACTTTGATATGCAGACATCTATGTGCAGGTGTTTGCCTCCTTCCCTGTATGCCATTGAGGGAGAGAGATTCATTTCAAGAGGTTGTTTAGACATACCTAGGGCTAGTCCTAGCTCTGATGATACTCCTAAAGTATCTGTGGAGCACATTTCTCCACAGATACTTTAGGAGGTCTCACAAATTCACAAGCTGTTCACAAATTCCGAGTCAGACCCTGGGACTGGACCAAGAGGGAGAAGAGAGAAGACACAGACTGTGGTGGTGTTCGCAGGGGTCCCAGGATGAGGGAAGAGATGAGAATCTTGACTCCATGTTTCCGAAGGCTGATTTATTATTTTATGATATATAATATAGTTAAAGAAAATTATATATTAAAACTATACTAAAAGAATAGAGAAAGGATTCATCAGAAGTCTAGCAAGGAATAGAAAGGAATGGAATGATAATAAAATCTTGTGACTGAGCAGAGAGTCCGAGACAGCTGGGCTGTGATTGGCCATTAATTAAAAGCAACCACACCAGACCAATCAAAGATGCATCTGTTACATTCCACAGCAGCAGATAATCATTGTTTGCATTTTGTTTCTGAGGCCCCTCAGCTTCTCAGGAGAAAAGATCCTAGCAAAAGGATTTTTCATAAAATATGCCTGTGACAACAGACCTGTGCCTCGGGCTGGGCAAGCTCTCCAGGCAGTGCTGGGCGGGTGCACATGCCCTGCCAGCACCACTGAGTGCTCCCCTCAGGGGAGCTGCTGCTGGGGCAGGGGTGCGTGGGGAGCAGTGCTTGCCATGGATGGATGTGCAAAGCACAGACACACTGCAGCACAGCTGGGGATGGGCTTGTCACCCCGTGGTTTCTGCATCTGGGAGCTGTCTTTGCAAAGCCAAGGGCATGGCCAGACAGCACCCCTAAAACTGCACAGGGGTCTCTGGCTGTGGCACTGAAGGCTGGCTGTCCTTGAGGATGCAGGGGAGGAAAAGGGGGATGACACAGCAGCTGCCATCTATAATGAACGCATCATTTGTGTCAGAGAACAAATGCTGTACCTTCTCTAGCACTCTGCTTCCTTTTTTCAGTAAAGAAGAAACTAACTTCCCAACTTCTGAGAAGTTTCCTAACTCCATACCCCAAATTCATGTTCTGTGCTTCGTATACAAAGGCCAATCTGAAATAATTTAGCCACTCCAGAAGGTACTGACAGCCTGTAGGAGCTCACATGTGGCATCAAACAGCTGGCAGAAAAGCGACACGTTAATATCCATGGACAGATACAAAAGTGCATTGTATATCAGTGTCATTGCTGGTCTCATTAAACTCATCCATAATGCATGCTTCTCTTCCTAAAATGATCCTGGGGTGTGGGAGCCAGTCTCCGGCCGTAGATGGCACCAAACAACCACGAGCGAAGCAATCCCCTCTTGCAGAGGGCGCCGCGGCTGAGGCTGCAGCCGGGACAGCCCCAGCAAACGCGCTGCCTGCCACGAGGGGCCAGGAACGGCTCGGCTTCCTCCAAGACACGGTTCTGTACATCCCCCCAAGTCAAATAACCTTTCTGAGTGTCATAATTACTTTTACCTGTTCAATTCTCCTCCCTACCCCCGGGTTATTTCTTTTTAAATACAGCAGCACATAGTAAGTCCTACTACAGTCACAGATAGAGAATATTGACACTTGGAAAAAGTGTGGAACAGGACCAGTGCTACCTTGAAGATCTAGCAGTCTGAATAGGTTTTTGCAAAGGGTTGAATGCCATGAAGCCTAATTTTTATATTTTTGTGCAATCTGGTAAAGTAATCCTATTAATGAAACGATGAAGCTGTATTTTAAAACCTAATCACTGGTTTTTATTCCAACAATAATTACTTGGATGTGTTACCTGTGTTTCTCCTGTGCCTCTCTGAAAATTAGAGAGTTTATAAATTCCAGCTCAAATTAATTTGTAATTATGCTCTTCTTTTTCATTTCTGCACCAATTTAGTCTTTTGGTTTAAAATGTTCTTCTCCCTACTCAGTATTTCCTCCTCAACAGAGCTTCCCACCGTTAGACAGTGTAACTTGCAGCCACGTAGCCACAGGCTTAGGAGGAAGACCTTTGCTCCTCTAGCCTTCTCTTCCATACCCTGAAGATATTTCCAAAGCTTTTCCCTCCTTGTCTCCCCACAAAATATCCGTCTGCCATTGGGGCTGGAGCATCACGGGCAAAGGGCTTATAAAGACACCAGCTCGATGAGGCCGTCTGGAGGGCAGGAGTCAGCTAAGGTCAGGGGAGGGATGAGTGAGGAATAATCAGGAAAGGGAAGAAGTGAGGGCATGGGATCTCTAAAGAAGAGGTGATGGGGTTGAACAGTGCTGCAGACAGCTTGGGCCAGACTCTCTTGACTAGCTTTGGAGGCTTCTGTCATTGCCTGCTGCAGGCATACCAGGGAGACTGGAAAACAGACATTTTGGGCCACATGTGAGGCCTTTCTTAGCTCACTATTATCTGTTGTCTGGAGTCTTGCCTTAGGGTCATCAGCCTCCTGCAGCTCACTGGCCTGCTGGTCCCCTGACCTGCTGGTGTCTCACAGCTCTGTGCACCTTGGAGCCCACCCGTTCCCCAAACCGGGCCAGCAAATGGATCCCAGCCTGATCCTCCATTATTTCTCAGAATACACTCCCTAATCATTTGCTTGCCTTCAAGCACGGTGTGCCATTATTCTCCATCCCTTCTCCTTCCCTCAGTTATGGCCACTTCCCTCACAGTGCCCTCCTTGCACAGCTGTGCTGACAGCTTTTTCCATTTGGGAGGCTTATTACAAACATTGCAAGGGCAGAGTCAGGCTTCTCTCCTCTCTGAAATAGGCCATTGATTTTGAAATTAGAAAAGTTGGATGAAAATTAAACAGCAATCTGATGAGCAGGCAAAACTGGGGACTCATTTACAATACTTACCCAGAGCTGGGCAATTTGTGCAGAGCTGCTGTATTTTGGTTAGCTCTCTTTGCAAACTTAATTGCATATATTGAGTGAAGCTTTGTGTATCCTTAGTTAAGAATGGAGGCTAGAAAGACTGCATATTGCTAAGTCTGAATGTCTGCTTTCATAATCCTCAACTTCGATGCCCAATATTATATTTGGGAAGACTCCTTTCATTTTAGTCCATTTCATTTTAGTCAATTAGTATTGACTGATACTGAATTATTGCTACTGGGACTAAAAAGGGGAAAGTACTACATGAATATGGAAACAGGATAAGCAAATTTTTTTTGCAAACACAAATTTGGATTTTTAAGACTTTGTTCAGGTATATCATTAAACAATAATAACAATAAGTTCCAGAGGTCAGGGGGTTTGTGTGTATTCTGTAGAACACCTTAGCTATGGAATCAATTATAGTGTCATTGTGAGTTTTGCCTTGGTACATGTGCAACACAAAGTGCAGAAGTAGAATATTAAAAAGGTCCAATTGGCTTAGCCCAAACATTTTGTATTAACAGTGACTCCCTCTGAATTAAGACAATATTTTCAGCTTCAGCTTGGAATTTATTTTCCATAAATTCCTTCACAGAAATTATGTCCATATCAGAGTACAAGATAAATTCCCCTGCAGATCCCAGGAAACCTAGGATCAAACTTCTGTATGTTAGATAGGCTGAATATTACCTGGTTTCCAACACCTAGGAGCAGGTTTTGTATGACCTCAGGCAGCAAAACCATCCCCACATGCACAGGCAGGTAGAGTGTTCCCAATGTCCTCAACATGCCCGAGCTCATAGAAGACGAAAAGACTCCCCTGTCAGGCCCCAGAGGTATTTGGAGCATGGAGGCATGGAGGGTGTTATTTATTCCTGACCCTGAAGCTTTCAAGCATGAGATTTGATTATAATCATTGTCCCATTGCAGAGCTGCAGAGAATTTATGAGTATGAAGAACATAGCAGGAAGTTTCCTTTTCTCTGTAGAAGACCACTGGTGGGTATATAGGGTGACCCTCACATTTCAAGTGCACACACACAGACACACACAGAGCTTTCCCTACCCCACCCACAGGCAGGAGGGGGACAGCTAATTCACCTGAAAGCGTGTAAGCAGCATCTCTTTCTCTCCTGGGTGAAGCATTCAGGCATTCACTCCCCTCTCTGTTCAGCTAAACCCAGAGGGAAATTCCTAAATAATATTTCTATTTCCAAGAGTGGAACCACTGTGTCTTCTGCATATGAGACATGGCTTTCCAAACACCTCCCACCTTTCTTTTGTGAAAGGTTTTTCCTAATCCCTGGATTACTTGTGGATCTCTTCCCAAGGCTGGTGCAGTGTGGGGCACTCTCCCAGCTGTGCTGAGTGGGGGACAGGTTTGCCCTCTCCCTTGCAGCCACCTTCATCCTGACATGGCCTCTCCTTCCTTACAGCCCCATGTCTTTCTCATTTTCTCATTTCTTCTCGTTGGAGCTGCTAATTTCCAGCATATTCTCTTACACTGAAAATGTGTAGAAATATGCTTTTCCCCCCAATAACTGGATCTTTCTTTTGTAGATGTTAGAGCAAACCCTGCTGCATTGGCACCGTGTACACCGCAGATCCAGAGTGCTAAGCAGCTGATTCCTGGTACACATTACCAATGCAATCTTCTGAGATCCAAAATCTTGCCAGCAAAGTCTTTGTGACTCATCCTGTGAACCATCAACATAAATGCTAAATAGCCTTGGACCAGAAACTGAGTATTGGGAGACCTATCAAAACCTGCCCAATTCATTAGAGATTTCCATTCTCATCTACCTTGGGACCTGTCTGTAAATTTCTGGATTTCTTGTCTTCTTTCACCAGATGAAAGCTTTTAGATCTAAACATATAAATAAATAATACAAATTAAATATGTTAATATATATTAGATACATATCAATATACTAAATATATAAAAATACTTTGCCAAAACCCAAGCAGATGCTATTGACATATTGTCACTATTGTCCAACCTGTAGTTAAGTCAAAGACTGTGAAATTTGATTTAAGATCTATCTTCCTTGAAACTGTGACATTGATTACCTGCATATTTCATGAAATCATAGAATCATTGAGATTGGAAGACACTTTCAAGATCATACAGTCCAACTGTTCACTCAGCAATGCCAGTGTAACCCCTAAACCACTAAATCACATCACCCAGCACATACAGACACATCTTGAACACATTTCTAGCCTCACCTCTTTGATACTACATCCTTAGAGAAACCATTCTGTTTGCTATCAGGTTCCGAATATTTTTCCATCTTTTTGATGTTGCAAATGAATATAATTAAATAGTTCAATATACTGAAATATTAGTGCTAGTAATGAAAAAATCTCTTTGTTTATTTCCTTTAAAATCCTAGGTGTGACATTTCTAGGATGGCATATTTGAAAGAGTGTAAATTTGATAGGCACTGCTTTGAATTTTCCCATGTTAATTTTATAAAAATGGAAAAGAAAACTTCTGAGGCAGTTGAAAGTTTGTTGCTGTGGTTTATATTTTTCTTTTTGCAAAAAGAGGACTGAGTAGAGAACTGGTCCTTTTATACCACCAAGGTATGCAAAGGAAATCTTTGCTTCATGTGAGAGCTTCACTCACAGGCTTTTAGGAAGTAGATTTGGGGACCCTCTCTGCCACTGTGGTGATGAGTGTTTGGGGCTGCCCTCAGTTCCTCAGTGCCTGCCACACCCACCAATGCCCAGAGCATCCCCCTGGCTATTTCATCTTCAGCTTCCTCTTGAGAAGCCAACACAAACTAAATACATTTCAGCTACATGGCTGGCAGGGTTTGTGTTTGCATCCTGATCGCATGTGGTTCAACAGATGATTTTTCTAAGCATTTAAAGAGCTGCAAAGAAAGCAACATTTCTGGGTTTAGTACTTTAATCACAGTTTAATGATGTACTGTGCTTTTACTGCTCCCTTGCTCTACAGTTTTTCTTCCCCAACACTTATTTCTGATCTTCAGGGTGTATTTAAGCACCACAAAATGTGGCAGATTGCAAAGCAGAAGTGTATCTTGGCACTAATTGCATTAGCAGTTCTGTTTTTCTCTCCACAGTTATTACTTATGATACTTATATGAGGCCTTCCCCCAGATATCTGAATTGATATTGATGTTATAGATGACTGTGGTTTGAGAACTCTTGCCTCTGTTGCTGTAGGGCATTTTGCTCTCAGATTGCACCAAATACTAGTTATCTTTTTTACCGTATAGTATTTTAAACCACATAGACGTTAGTGGATTATTTAAATAACTTTTCCTTCAGTGTGGAAATATGCTTCCTGCAGCTAGTTTGAGCTCATCACTCCAGAGAAGTCTGAGAAGATATCACAGTATGGCCACAGGAGCCCTGGGAAGGCGACTGGTGGGGAGGTTCAGGATTGCTCTGTGCACTCCAACATTTACCACAGGAGCCACAACCATCTTTGTTGTTTCTTGTCACATTGCACAATGACAATCAGCAGCTTTTTTCCTCTTAACTGTCACAACTAATGAAAAAATCCCAACAAAAATCTTGCTGCTTTATAGAATCACGTAACAATTTGCATTGAAAGGGACTTTTAAGGGTAGTCTAGTCCAACCCCCCTTCAATGAGCAGGAAAAGCTTCTACTAGATCAGGTTTCTCAGAACCCAATCCAACTCAACCTTGAATGTTTCCAGGGATGGAGTACACACAACTCCCTGGGTAACCTGTTCCAGAAGTTTGAGACAGCCTCACTTAACCTGATTAACAAAATTCATGCCATGATATAAAAGTTCCCAGAATTGCTTTGGTTTTGTTCTAGCCGAAGCACCAGCTGCTTCTACTGAAGTATTAAAATAAATTGTAGAGAATTTCTACAGTCAGTTGATTTTGTAAAACTTCTGATGCTTTACCAAAATTGTCCACAAGAGCTGAACATGCTGGAAAATTCATCTCCAGCTGAGATAAATTCAGATATGCTTAAATATTACATTATATTATTTTGGACTTCAGTTGCTTGACAATATGTTTCTAAGATAACAGAGCTTTGGAGGCAATTGTGTGTGAGTTTAACTCATTCTTCCTATGTTTGAACTTTTTGTGTGTAATCTCTTACTGCTGTTAATTGAGACAATCAGTTCTCAGGGAACTTACATAATACTAAGTAGAAAAACTAAAATAAATTAAAATGTGTCCCTGGTACACATCAGAAATGCTAAAATATGTTGATTAAATGCTGGTATGTGTGAGCCAAGCATGTGAATCAGGTGAAGAACAATGTAAGTATAAATATGTAATTAAAGGTGAATTCTTTTTCCTAAAGGAGCCAAGTCAGCCCTTCAAGAAACAGCAAAACCTGAGAAGTCTCCCCAATGCTGGAGCCATGCACGAGTTGAGAGCAGTTACAAATCCTCCATGAGAGACCAGACTTGGGAATTACTCCTCAGTGGCAGTTGAGGAATTAACCTGAATTAATGATTTGGTTTTAGTATTTAAAAAAAAAAAAAAGATGTTCACTTCTAACTTGTCTAAGCTAGTTGAGCAGAAAAATAGAATAAACATTAAAATACAGGACATGCTCAAATGAAATATTATCACTAAAAAGCTTTGTAAATCAAGTGCCCAATGTAACTAAATCTGCAGTAGAACAAGCTGAATGGGCATTTCTGAGACTTTCTGCATGGCTGAGAAGGTAAAAATATGGTTCTTTATTTGGGCCATTATGGAGTTTCAGCTTCAGTTTTTGTTGCCTTAGATGCTCCAATATCCCTGTGAGTACTGGTCTCCACTGAAGTTAAGTAGAGGAGATTTATTAAGGAGATTTAGTTACACATCTAAGACTTGTATTTTTTTACTTCTATCTTAGATTCAGTTACTAAGTTTCTGTTTTTCAGATTTCTTATTTCTACTTATTGATATAATAAAAATATTAAAATGTAAAAAGAAATTATAAAAATATAACACATATAGTTGCGTTTGCACAGCCTGCAAACCACAACTTTGATGCTTTAGTGATTGTCACAAATGTGAAATAAAAAAAATCTAGGATAAAATGTCTGTCAGGTACGCCTCAAATTGAAATTCTCAAGAGTTTGCTTTATTTTTTGGCTGTTAAAAGTAGCTGGAAGAAAACAGGACCTTTGTTTCCTAAGACTTTATTTCCTTCCACTATTTCTTTCCTATCCTAAGCCACAGATTGTAATCCTGTTGTCACCACAGTCTGTCGTGGGAATATGATATGATGCTGTTCTCACTGCTGGCAAAATGTGTCTCAACTCAGAAACACAGGGAACCACATTGTATAATCCCTTTCCTCAGTTTATATGACATAGAGTCTAGTCAGCCCTAACGTATCAAATGGGTAATGAGTAAAGTGTTGAGATAAGAAAAAGAATTAGAAAGAAGAATGTTCTGGGTGTATGAGAAATAATCTCAAATTAATTTCTTCAAAAGTGTCGGTACCTCTTAGTTACTGAAAACTAGCTTGTGCACCAGGCTCAATGGGTTCAAATATCTTACATAAGTCTCCTCAGGCTTGAGACACAAGGTCAGATATTATGAACAAAAATTTCATCCTGAGCTCTACCCTTTCTGCATAAAACTGTGCAAGTTGTCTTGCAGAATTACATGATGCGCAGTGGCAGGATCCCCCAGTCAGAAGGGCACCAGCACTGCTCAGCATGGCATGGTTCATGCCAATGCAAAGGGATGCTCTGCAAAAGGAATGAATCCTCAGGACCTGCCTTATGTCATCTGTTCTCTTGCCAGGGTGTGGCTCCAGGTTTTGTATTATTTCATCACAAAGAAGTCGTGACCTCTTTCAATCCCAGCTGCTGTTTTCCTCCACTTCCCTCTTGTTAAATCAATACTAGCACAGGAAGTGAAATTTGACTCGTGAATGCTCACATCTAATCCTAATCTGTTAAAATTTGAAAAGAAGAAAAAAACCATCAATAACTGTACAGATAATTTTTTTATTAGACACAAGGATCTTTATCAGAAAAGGAAGGTTATATGAGAAACAACATATAAGAAATTGGATGCACCACAATGATCTGCAGATTTCCCACTCAGCTTTTTGTGCACCTGGAACAAGGAATGTACTTAGAATCTATTTTTATTTTTCATTATGGAAATGTGAAAATTATGAAGAATGTTACACGAAATCTCCATGGGTTAGGACAGAAGATAAAGATCATCCTCTAAAGAACTGCTTACTTTGAATCTCTCCATAGGTTCTGGTCAACAGGAAGACAAGAAGTCTCAATACTTACAAGTAATCATAGCTGCAAACTCTGTATTTTACTTGCCTCATTTTGTGCACTGAGTTGATTGAAGGTAGAGCAAGATCTGCTCAGAGGATTGTCAAGGTTTTCAAAATACACTCCCAAGGTTTACAGCAAGGAAGGAAAATAATGAAAGATTTCATACTACCAGCACAGTTAATGAGGGAAGAGATACAGACAGCACACATCAGTTTCTTTTCTCTGCTGATCTCTGAAGAAAAGCCAGGCCATTCTCATCTTGATGAAATGCCAACAGGTGGAGTTAAAATTGGAACTCCAGGAAGAAGCAAGACATTGTTGGAAATAGATCTGCACAAGGAAGTCTTGAAAGCAAAGGAAAAATAGGTATACATATTTGAGTTACAAATTGCATTTTAACTACCTAATCTGTGAATGAGGATCTTGAGCATAGTGTGACTTTCCTACTCCTAGGATAACCCTTCCCCAGCTGCATGGCCTGGTGTTTCTTGAGAGGCCATTTTCTGGGGAAGCTGAAAACCTGAGCTTTAGTCCTTTCAGTCTGAGATAAGTCAAACAGACACATTCAGGTGCAAAACACAGCTGAGACCTCCCATATGGTTTATAAGGATCAATAATCCCTTTTCAACTGATAACTGTGGCAGATGAAATGGACATATCCCAGAGCAGATCACAGTCCACCCTGCCTTGTCCCTGAATTTAGCACTCCAAAGGCAGTGACTTGTTTGCCTACTCAGTTCAAAATACACAACTCTGTGAATATGAATAGGAAGTTCCTGTGCACGTTATGTCTAGAGCATTTCTAATTGTAATATAATTCTGAGTTTCAGGAAGGCTGGTCAGATGTGAAAATGTAAAGGGAACTGATCCTGATGATAACGATAAGGACAAAGGGGCGTTTGGTGTTTAGCTCATGTTTTCTTAGAACAAGGCCTGATAATAAAAAGGAACAAAAGAAATGTGATGAATGAGAGTGGGGCTCCTAAGAGGAAACAAAACACAGTTGCAAACAAAGATAGTGAAATAATAGGGATCCTTTAAAACAGTTGGTGCTTTCCCGCAGAACCTAAAAGACACAAAATTCACATAGGCCAAAAAGGCTGGTTGCTAAATATTTATGTGTTTGTAAAAGGTGTATTTTGGAGTCAGAAGGAGTCAGGGCTGGATGATGTGCTGACTGAATGGGACATTGATTTGGTCAATTGAAACTTCAGTGCTCATAAAACTTCAAAGGCTTGTTTAAATAATATAGCTATCCTGTATTTCAAAAGAAAAATAACCTTAGACATGAGCATTTCTCTGTTTTCAGATTTTGCAAAATGAAATTTGGCACTTAGCAGTAGAATACAAAATGGCAAGCATAAAAACTCATCAAGTGTATCTGCATTTTTTGGCATCCAGTTTAGATGAAATGGAAATAATAAAAAGTATTGAGGCAAGTAACCAGGTCAAGACCTGATGCCTTCCAGTGCAAAAAAATGCAGGTGCTTTGGTTTCCTTTTACAGAAATACTGACAGTATATAAACCCCTTCAGCTTTTTTTGTCTCCATTGTAGTCAAAGACATAAGAAGCAACAATAGAAATCACATTACCATATGTGCACTGCCAAGTTTAAACATGGATTAATTCAAAAGCAAAAATTTTTGCATTTCTGATGCATCACTGGGCCAGTGCGCAATTCATTCATCCCCACAGTGCCAAAGATGCCTGGCCTAAAATCCCTCAGGAAGCACCTCAGATACTCCAGCAGGCCCCCAGGACCTCAGCCGTGCTGCCACTGGTCAGGCAACACTTCACCACATTGTAGCTCCCAAATACTCCTCTCATGGATGAGTTCATGGCTGTGATGCTTTCCTCTCTGAGTCTGGCCTGAGCAGAGCCATTCTTTCACAGGAGATCCAGGAGCTCCAAACATGTGAGGTCATGGGAGACTTCCACAGAATGAGGATGGATAATTCCTGTACAGCTCCTCTGCACTCCCACCTCAAACACCAGTCAGCAGATAAAAGAACAACTCAAATGAAGGGAATTCTGGAGAGTGGAGTGTTACACAGCCCCTCAGATGGAGAGGAAGGACTACTGGGGCACACAGAGCAAGTGGCTGGCCTGGCACAGGGATGCAGTCAATGCCCATGTGCCAATGTTGGCCCCTATTGACCAATATCCAAACTCACATCTAACCATGCACATCTGCATATATGTGCCTTTTACTTCTCTGTGTAAGATGTAGATTGGGCTGATGCACACTTGGACAATAGTAACTTCACTTTTCTAGACTTTGGTGGTGAAGCTGTGAAAATCTGACCTTCTTCTTGCAGTGGGGAATAACTGCAGATATAATTCGAGTAACTTGAGGTTTTGGGATTTGTTATAACTATTTTTTTTAGCTATGGGAGGACTACCTAGAGCCCTCTTAGCACAGATTCCCCCCCTCCTGATCCATTTACAATAAGTAAATGGTTTCACTTATTGACAAGAAAGATTCTGCTCATAAGATACAGAATAACTTCTCCTAAGTGAGAAGTGTGATCAACACATGCTTGAAAGCACTTCAGGACCATTTGTAGAAATAGCTGTAGTTGTGTTGTTTGCATTAGCACTCTGAACTATTCCCAAGCTGAGACCAGATCTTGGTGTTTGCTCAGGCATAAGGGGAAGTGTTAATGTTTACTGAGACAGAATGCTGTTGCTTAAGGAGCTTAATTAAATTTATCTTTCTTGGCCTGTGGTGTCTCACACACAGAGCACCAGAGAAAGGCAGATAAGGACTACCCCATTTTCTGTGTTTTTCAAGTAACTGTGAGAAGTGGAAACATCAGTCTGAAAACAACCCTATGCTATTAACAGTTTTTCTTACCAAATCCTCATTATGGAAGAAGAATGTGGAAATGGAAATCACCAAATTATGCATTGAAATAGATATATTTCCTATGAATTAAAGATACTTATCTTCATTAAAATAACCTGACAGACAGCTGCTGTGCTTCATTCAGTTAGAAAGACTTGGTATTCATGTTTATTTTCTATTTACAAAAGAGAACCCCTGGGATATGATAACTTCGCTGGAGCTGTTCATCTTGAAATTTTTATTTGGAATCCAGCCTGGTTTGCAATAATCAAAAGTTATTATCTGATGGGTAGAAGTGGAGAAAAGAATATCTTAGAGTTTTTTTCTTGCAATTTTAAAATTACTTTGGTTAGAAGGTGAGAACAGCAACCTGCAGATAGGCAGGGCACTGGTCCAGCTCAGCCTCTGACACTGGATGGTGAGAAGGATGTGATGGATCTGCCTTATCTATGTCTGGTAGCTTTTAAGCTTCTCCATGCTTTTGGTCTCTGTGAAACCCTGTAGAAGTCCATCCGAAAATCCTTCATTTTTTTTTTGCCTCACAATTGTCATGAGAAAAGACTACCGAAGGGTTAAAGCTGCTGAGCCGGTTGGGAAAGAAAGTCTCCTGCTTATCTACTGTGTGCACAAGTGATGTTTGCAGAACACGCCATGCTGTACTCGAAGGGGGCATGCTGCCCTTTTCTGGACAATTGAACTGGACTTTCTTCCAAACTCCTGAGCTGGCTGGACTGAGCTCTGGGGTGGTTCCCCTCCGCTCCATGAGAAGACCCCTCTTGCCTGTCTTCAACCACCGTGACAGACCAACAGAGATGCGAATCCCCTTGTCAAGGAACCAAGAACCCCTCTGGCACCCTATTGACACCCCCATGGCACCCCCATGGCAACCTCCTTCCAGAGACTGGGACTGTTCTCCCTCCCAACTCAGGGAGGGGGAAAACTTAACGTACCTGTGAGCATTCGGCCATGAAAACAATGGACTTCTCCCCTCCATGGAAACCTAATTTCAGTTACCTTCCCCCAACCAAGAACAGTATATATATTGGGGTTCGGTCCGACTGTCCTTTGAGTACTCCCCAAGACGTGTACCAGCGAGTTTCGGCGGCGGGACCCCGAAGACATCACGTTTTGGTAGCTATACCCCATTCCCTGACCTTCTTTCCTCCCTTTTTCCTTGTCTTACCTTTCTCTTCCCCAGATCCCTTAACCAAATGCATATTTAGCTGTGGTTATAATCAATAAAACTGCACCTTGTTGATTTGTTACTGCAAAACCCCTGTGCCTTGTGTTGGCTATTTTTGCACCCAAAAATCATTCGTCAACCGTTTATTTCGGGCGGACCTTCACAAACCCTCTAGCAATAAGTTTGTAATTTTAATCACATATTATATGAAAAAGCATCTTCTGATAATTTTAAGCCTGGGATGCCCCCCAGCTACGTAAAAATAGCTATTTACATTCTATATCGTTAATGCTTTATGGATATCCAATAAAATTCTTTTGGCCACCTATTTTTTCTATGCTGAAGAGTAACATAAGAGAAAATAGTCTGTATTTTTTTCTCCCCTTGCCTAAGTGTGGTTCCCATCCTTTGATCCTAATAGCTACCTATCTGTACCTTCTTTTAGTTATAGTGTATCAGTGGAGCCAAAAGTCCCTGTAATACTCAAGATACAGTTTCACCAGTGGCTCAAAGGGTGGTATAATCATGGTTTCTGTTTCATTTTTATGCCTGCACTTAATGAGTTTGATAAACAATGTTCAGTTCATTGATGAAGTGTGACTTCATCCTCTACTCAGGCTTACACCCTCACTTATAAAGCCATATTAACTCATCTTTAATTTATTTTTTTTGATTCTTGTCATTAATTTTTGACTAATTTCACCATTTGCAAGAAGCTCCCTTTTTGAACTTGGGATGTTGGTGCCTTTTCCATTTTTTGTAGGAATACTGTATTTGAACACCTTAGACTGCTCCAGTGCTATCCTTCCATAGTCATATGTAGAAATGATTCCTTTAAACTGCTTAGGATTAAATCTAGAATGGCTTTTCTTCTTGTGGATCATCTGACTAGTTGGGCCAAGAGCTGAAACTATCTACACCGGTTGTCTCTGAATAATAGCGTGCTCTGAGCTCTTCCTAATCCCCCTGCAGACAGCTGCAGTCCCCCCTTGCACCTATGTGACCCTTGCAGCCTTTAATCTGAGGGTGCTTTGCAGCTGTTGTCACTCTCTGTGTGAGTCACCAGAAGCACAGCCTTGACTGTCAGCTGGATTTATCATGCTGAACTTTACCCACTGAACAGGTAAATATTTTGTCAGGCAGACTCCCACGCTTGTCATGGACAGAGAGGGACAGGCATGCACAGAGTGTAGCTGGTTCTACCAGGTTTGGGATGGAGGGGCTGTCCTCTACATTGTCCAGGCTGACTTCCCAGTATCTAAACAGAATAATTATTTTGTGTCTGAAGAAAAATCAGATGATTATAACTGGTTTTTAACTATTGTTCCTTTCTGGGTAGGGAATTCCAACCTGAATTGATTTTACAGCACATATTCTTTCTGTTACCAATGTGAAGCTGAGCTTTCTTTTAACAAACACTACTGCTCCTCTGATGGTGTAGGCTTCTCTGTTATTCAGATGCATTTGAGCTCCACTGTAGTACAGTATCACACTGATTATTTTCAATCAGATTCTTACTACTATAAACATTTAAAATGAAATGTTCCTGTTCACTAATCTCCATCCCAGCAGTCACACAGAGCACTTCCATGTGGAGCGCTGATCTAACCCATTTATATGTCTGACTCCTTTTGAGTGTTTGCACCAATCTTTGTTCTCTGCTGTTTGGATTTTGTCATCTTCTCTCAGGCATGCAGAGTGTTTTCAGATTTGCCCTTTCAATAATGAGTCACTCCAACTGGCGTGCTCTCCTGCATCTGTCACCTTGTCTTCAATCCTCCATTTTAAAGCACTTCTACATTCTCTTTTTTCTTTTAATCCTGAATGCTAGCAGACCCTTTCCCTTCTCCACTGAAAGCTGGGGTTTTCACACATTCTGCATTTGCCTTTATTATATTTACTGGAACGATAATATAATATCTTATATAATATAATATGATATGATATGATATATGATATGATATGATATGATATGATATGATATGATATGATATAATATAATATAATATAATATAATATAATATAATATAATACAATACAATATAATATAATATAATATAATATAATATAATATAATATAATATAATATAATATAATATAATATAATATAATATAATATGGAAAGATGGGTTATGGAAATAAAGACTGTTAAACACAATACTTGAGATGTTCAGGGAATAGAAATCTTAAATTATAAATATGAATCTGTGTAGTGTCCTCGTGGGATACTCAATCATAGCAGCCCAGTTCAACAAGAGAGCAGAGAGATGGGGTGAGTCTGTTGATCTTGCTGACAGAGTTCCTTGGTACACATCAGTTTGGTTAGAAGGAACAGCAAACACAGTTTGTGCATAATTAACCAAAAATGGAGATCTATGTTTTTAAATAAGAAAACAAAATTCAAGTATTTCTCCACCTGCAAATACTTATACAACAGAAATAAAGAAACAGACACATTTGCACGCACAGAGATGAACCTTTTGAAGTAAATGATTTATTAAAAATTATATCCCTGGCTCAGGTGCTCACTGAGGCATGCTATTCAGCTGAGCTAATTTCTTGTGTCTGCCTTGGAAAGCCATTACCCCAACTGTCACCATGGTTTGCATGTGCAGCACAGAGGAAGACACAAAACCTGTGTCCTCCCCCTTCAGGGAGAGCTCCCAGAAAGCTTTCCAGCCCTGAGTTCCATTACAGATTTGTCCTGCTACTTGACCTGTAGGGAATCCCATGTCCCTGTGAAGCCCATGGAAATAACACAGCCTTGTGCTGCACGTGCTCCTCCACAGTCAACCTTACATGCATACTTAAAGGGTGTGCTGGGGAGGCTGATGCCATTCATAAATCCAAGCCTTTGCAGAATATTCACCATGCTTCCTCTCATTCCACAATACCAAGGGCACCTTGAATACAAAGGAGGATTAAGCTTGGTCAAGCCAGTACTTTCAGGGGCATCTCACTCCTAACACCCCTCCTCAAACACTCCCATTCCCCTAAAAGTGGAATTCTCCAGAAAATTAAAGGTATTTGTATTTATGACTGAGAGCAAGAAACTGAAAACTCCATGTGGAACATCCTGTATGTGTTGTGCATGCATAAACCCTTGGGTATTTTACACAGAAATGTTGATTATAATTATAGTACTAGAACATTTCTATCTGCCAAAGCGTCTGCCTTGCACCTGCTCTCCTACCATGGAAAGAGAGCAATGAGAGAGAACAGAAGCTGCATCAGGAAAGGGAAGAAAAATAGTAACCTCTTTAGAAGAGCACCATCAGTTTTTATTCAAACAAATTTCTTCCTGGCTTCCGTGTGAGGAAAAAACAAGCATGGATCTTCCACTCTTTCCCTGCTCATGTTATAAGAAAATTCATGAAGGCATCTCAGATCTACAGTTCTTTGAAGAATTGAAATGACAGGACGGATCCTCAGAAGCTGGTATTTTCTCTTTGTCTGACTGAACAGTAACAGGTCTTGCAGTGTCAAAACAGGTTTTCTTTCCCTGCCTCTGAATGTTGTGTTTGTTGGCACTGTGACATCACGTGAGAATTCATACAGCTCCTTTGCAGGTCAAAGTAAAGTCACTGCAGGTCTCAGAGGCAGCCAGGGCAGGATTTAAAATTTCCTTTTGAGGCATTTTTTTTTGAGGCCACTGAATCCTTTTTAGATTTCCAGTGTGCTGCCAATCAACATATGGGTTTTTCTGATAAAAGCAAAATGTGCACCTGGAAATGAAACTCTCAGTTATTCTGAGTTAAACATAGTGCTGGGTTTCATTTCTAATGAAAATTATATGTTAATATACATACTAACATATGTTCAAATGCAAAAAAAATCCCCAAACTTGCTCTCAACAAGGTACTTAAGAATGTTTATGCATAAAAGTTGCTTTAACAGAGCATTCACTTAATATTTTTTAAAATTATGCCTATCACTCCATATTCATGTCCCCTTAATCCTTTCTATGTATCTCAGTAAATAAATAAATAATAAACCCACAATTAAATATATAAGTTTCAATGTATTTAAAATATTTATTGTAAACAGAAAGGTACTTGGTGCGCATGAGAAGTCATATTTTATTATGGAGTATTTGCCAACATTATGAGACATCTCTTGCAATACTGAGAGAATGAATATCTAAAGAAATAATTTCCAGGATTAGCTCTGCATTTCAGATGGAAAACACTCTTAAAATTTTTTGTGTTTTAAATTTCCTCTAATAACAGCACCATTTAAAAAATACATATTTTTTGCAATTTTTATTTAGAAGATACATCTGGCAAAGTTTAGATTTCCTATTTTTTCAGTTTCCAACTAGGCCATATATATTTAGGTAAAAGTTAATTTAATATGTACTTCATCCATATGCAAAAATTCCATATATATTTCCTGGTGTATATATATATATATATATATATATATGAAATGTCAGTATTCTTGGATGGTAAGAATATATATATATATATTCTCCTATATAATGTATGTTTTATACACAATATATTTTTACAGTATAAATATAGCTAGAGATAAATATAAATTCTGTAAGGGTGAAAAACAGAGAAACAACAACAATAATTTACAATGTCTGTTATAGCTACAAAGTATTTCAGTAACAAAAAAATCCCCAAATTTGTTATGATATGAACTGCTATTTTGAAGAAAGAACCAGTTTAGGAAGATGGAAGGTAAATGTAATGGAAAAATGTCAGACTCTTTTTTTATACTCATGCTGCAGCAATGCCTGGAGGCCAGAGAGATACTTGGCTGACTAACAAAATGCTAATTATCCAGAGACTTCTGTTTCACAGAGTAAAGCCACATCAGTAACTTGGAAAGTGGAATCTGCGGAATTCTTAAAGCATACTAATGAAAAAAAATGCCAAGAGAAAATTTAAAGATGAGACGGTAAAAATTATTAATAATGTGATATCACACTTATTGTTATCCTGTATTTCTTATTGTGAATACCAGGATGTGCAGGAATGCAATGTCTCCTAATGAGACTGTGGCTGTATCTCAAACAGGAAAGAAATCAATAAAAATGTGAGCAGAGGAAGGTGATTAAAATATTGAGGATGCAGCTTTAAAAACATTTTGATAGTGCTCTTCAAGGTCTTAAAAAATGACAAGTTTATGACTATGAGAGAAAATTTTCAATTACCTATTTTGAAAGTTTTACCTGTGTATAATACCTGTGTCTAAGTATCTACATTCATGTCAAAACCAAATATTGTATCCCATAGTTTTCTGCTTGATATGAAATATATTGAATATTTTGATAAATTTGGTGGTGAATAGTATCTTGAATATTATGTTTGGGCACATAAAGGCATGCACAAAGGCTTTTGAGGGAAATTAAAAAGGGGAGGATCTCAACAAAATTTCCAGCTGGAATACACCACAGACAATGTCTTACACTCACAGACAATTGTGTGTCAAAACAGCATTGTAAAGACTGTGAGAGTGAGCATCAGAAAGTTAGAAAAATGCCGGGATTGTGGTTATCTACACAACCTAAATTCAGCTTGCATGTGTCTATGCATTATGGCAGTCAATGGCACCACCACCTCCTGTTTTTCACAAGTCCTTTTCCTCTCTCAGTGCTCAGAATAGGTGATGAGAAGGTATTGATTGGCTTTTCACAAATCATTTGTTCTCTGCTCAGCCTGCACACTCTGATGGCTTCCTTTCTTAGCAAAAACAAGACAAGATTTCAAAATGCTGCTCTGATGGCCTGGGAATTGGACCTAGATGATTTTTAAGGTCCCTTCCATCCCAAACCATTCTGTGATATTAAGATTCTGCCAGTAACCATGGTGGCTGCAGGAATTAAACAAGACTCCACAGAGCCTTTAGAGACTACTGCTGCCATTTTATACCAAGTGGCTAAAAAGGCTCTTTAAACCTGGCTGGCCAGTTTGAGATAATTAGGACTTCATTTTTCCATAGTATTATATAGTACTGAATTATACAGTACTGCATTAAAGGCATGATTCTCATTAATTTCAAATGCACTCAGGAGCCTCAGATCCATAGTGTTCAAGCTATTTAGGACACAAAAATGCAAGAGGGAATTTGCACTTGCAAACCCTCGGAGGGACAGACTTAAGCACTTCTACAAATCTTACTGCAGCCTCGTATCAGACAAACAAATACAGAGATATGTCATTTGGATTCACATTACCTAGCCTGAGACATCTAAAAGCTATTGTCAAGCTAAACTAGGCATTTCTAAGTTAAACTGGTCATCTTTCAGAGGCAGTAGAGACACAGATTGAGCCAGAGAGCTTGTCATCTTGCCTGCCCATTGCATTTTTGACATTTTAGGACATTTTTAGGAGACATTCTCTTCTTCTAGGACACAATCAGTTGTCTGAAGGTTTCTATTGAACAGCAATCTGAATTCATGTTAGATTTAAATAAAGAACTATTAAACACTTATATATGATGAGCTAAAAGTCATATGTGAACCTCACCGAATTTTTTTTAGGTTTCTGGTTTTCTGGGTGACTGACTGCAGAATTAAAATTGTTCCACATTACAGTCTAGAGGTGAATTACTATGTTATACAAATACAAATGGAAAAACCAGGTGGGAAAAATCATCAGGTCATGCAATATTAGGACCTAGATAGAAAAATGTCACAGACATCTCTGGGACAGAATCAGAGAGAGCTCCTTTGTTTATTCATTCCTTTTCTATTCTTTGCTAGCAAGCTTCTGAGACTTTTCTCTCTATTCCTTTTAGTGTAGTCATAATGTAGCATATATATCATAAAATAATAAATCCAGCCCTCTGATCATGGAGTCAAGATTCTCACCTCTCTCTTCACCCTGAAAGACCCATGCAAGCCCAGCAACAGAAAAATTCAGGCCTATGACGCAGGATTTTGTTCTTTGAGGTAAAAGAGTAACTGTTAGTGTTACTAACTTGGAGCCTCTCTAGAAGACTATGGGACCTTTGCAGCAGGTTTCTCAGGCCTTGCTGGAATGGAGTCTCCTGAGGTCCACACAGGCTTTGGAAAGGTGCACACTGGGGCTACAACTCCTACATTGATTTTATTCCCAACTCAATTACCCTCTCCCTTCTCCTCAATGTACCAATATTTTAGACATGTATCTTCCCAATTTTGACTTTTCATCTTACTTCTTATTAACCAGTCCCAGGTTCTAGCTTTCAGACTCTCCTCAGATTATGTCCGGGAACAAAACATCCAGGCTCAATGTCCTTCACTAAGACTGTTTTCCCAGTATTTTCCCATTTGTAAGCACTTGGAGGTCTTCCTGTCCCCAGTCCTTCACCTCAATCTTCTTACCCTGTTCTGACATCAACAAGTTATAATTTTCCAGTCAAAATTGTCCTTCCCATGCTAAATGCCTTCTTTTGCCAGCTCCTATTCTAGTCACTCTTGCTTTGCTTCTGCAGCCTTGCTCTTTGGTGACTGTCCTGCCTCTTCTCTCTTCCTGTTCTCTGATGCCTATCTGGGACTTGGATCCAGTCTCCTTGCTCCCACATCTTTAAGATGACTTTCCCCATATCTACTGAAACCTACTCCTCTCCAAAAAAAAGGCATCAGAACTTTTTCATATTGCAAGATGATCTCCCAGTCCCCAGAAGTGTTCAAGCCAAGATTGGATGGGGCCCTGAGCAACCTGATCTAATGAGTGACATTGCTGCCCCTGGCAGGGGGGTTGGAACTAAGTGATACTTAAGGTCCCTTTCATCCCAAAACATTCTATGATTCTTGAAAATGGCTCAGTGATTTGAGCTGTCTTGTTTTGTTTGCAGTCTCCTCCACTCCCACATTCCCTCCTGCACCCCCGCCCCCAACTAATTCCTCTACCACAGGAAAATTTAGCTCAAATAAAATTTGGAAAATTATAAGCAATGGAAATTGTGATTTTAAGGGTACTGACAAGCAGCCTGAAATACAAGTGATATCAGTTTTTACCCTCGGTACCTTTGGCACTTATCTGCATCTTCATTAATAACAGACAGGCTAGCAGCCTATCCCTTGTGCTCAGGATCCCTGGGAGCATGCTCAAAGAAGTGCTGAAATTCTGACACGATGGAATTGGCAGCCTCATAACATCAGTCACAAGAAGCCAGTGAGGAGCTGCAGGCTTAGAGGGTCCCTGTCAGCACCTATCTGCAGGCACCTGAGTAAGAGCTCTGACATCCCTGCAGTGCAGTACGAGATACCGAGTGTGCGCCTCGGGCTGGCACTGCTTATCTTCAGGACTCACATTGCCTTTCTCAGGTGCTTGCTTCTCAGAGGTACAGCTCTGTTTCTTGCAATTCATTCCCTCCTGACAGAGGTTAAATGCTCCATTATATACATCATTCTGCATTATATACATCATGCTTAGTGGCATGCATCTTTAAGGGAGAGTTGATGCTGTGCTGATAGCTTGGAGAGACAAGGGAAATTGAAAAACAACCACTCTGCTTCCATCGCTATCTTTGTAGCTAGGAAAGCAATATATCTGAAGAAACAGTTAATTGAATGGAACATTGTGAGAGAGGAGATGACATTGCTAGGGACTGTATTACCAGAGGGGTCAGATCAGGACATTCCAATGATTATCTTAATTTCTTCATCTCTTCTGTCAATAGCTGTTGACTTCATTTCATTTGGCTGCTTCTCACTTATTTCCAGAGGCAAGAGGGCAAATCCTGCCAGTGCCACACTGCAGCACTCTGTGCTCCAACTGCAGCAAACACTGTGACATTATGCTGCATTATGCTGAGCCAGCCAGACACTTCTGCTGAGCCCTGGCATCAATGATATATCAATGTTTCGCTGACTCCTATTCTATTAAAAGAGGTTAACAAGATTGGTGTTCAGCACTGAAGTCTCTGTTCCTTATCTGCATGGAATTTAAAGTGCCCATAACTCAATAGCAAGTGATACTCCTATTTTTTTTAAAAGATCCCTGTAACTGGTGACTGATTCCATTACACATTCTCAGTCCCTTAATGTGCTGCTTTCCCATGTGGATACATTATCCTTTACCATTTGCCAGCCTGGGCCTGGGAGCGGAGTGCAGAGGGGGAGGGAAATGAGGAAGCCCAAGGTGCTGTGTGCAGTCACACTTTGCCACTTGGACACGCGGGGCTCGCTCGTGTGCCATGAACACACACAGCACATTGCTCGTCCCCCAGCAGACTGCAGCGACCGCCCCAGCACAAAGTCTGTAACAGCACCAGCTCTGGCATAAACCTGAGGAAGTCTCATTGGCAGGATGAAATGTAGAGCTGTGCCCCTTCAAGTGAGGCCATTCATTCCTGAATTACCAGCAGCTGGTTCCCAATAGCAAAAAGAGGGTGAAAAGACATCCTTTCTTGGAATTGCATCCCTCCGTTTCACAAAGTTTTCTTTCTGGTGTTTCATTTAAATAGAGGAGGGGGAGAATAATTTTCTGCATAAAATGAAAGAATGATGTTTAATACTAGTACAATCTAGTCAAAATCCAGTGAAATGAGGAGAAGTGGGATGGATATGTTCATGAGGGAGGATTTCATCTTTAGATCTCCAACATACACCTCTGTGGGAATCACCAGGCACTTTGGTTTAAGTGGAATGACTCTGTTTGATTATATACTGCGTTTTTGTATATAAATAGGATGGAAAAAATACATACCAGCAATAGGACAAGCACCACCTTTATTAACCAAGCAATCATTTTATAGCCATTGGTAACACTGGTAATGTGAATAGACTGGTCTGCTGACTTAGTTATGTTCCTTTTTTTTTTTTAATAAAAAGGTTAATTTGTATTTATTTTATTTCTTGGAGTGTAGTTTGGATATCATATTATTTATTGACAAAAATAAATCATTTTGTGAAAATGCTGAATGAAGCCCACTTTCAGGTACATTAGGTCTATTGAAAATACTGTATCAAATCCAAATAGTGGTAAGGACAAAGGTTGGTAAACACATCTGTGGTGGTCTTTTTGCTTTGCAAATTGATGTTTTATTTTCAAACTATAGCAGAAAGAATGCCCTTTGTGTCATAAGCCTCATAAGACACCACTGCAAAGTTTTCAGTAAATTGTTATTGCATACAGATGAACATCTACCAAAGTTGTTCACAAATTTCCTGTGTGAACTTTGCTTTTAGTGTGAAAAAAGATATCAGTTTATGAGCTAACAGACCAAACACATAAACAAATGACATATGTATGTACAGTCAATACCTATATGCAAATATCAGGCATAGACTTAATTTGAAAACCTGGTCCTAAAGTGCTGCTAAAAGTGGAAGCATCAAGATGAAGCTAGGCTATAAAATAATCAAGATCAAATTTTGTGTGTTAATCAGTTTTCTCAGTTCAGTCTCAGTAAGCAGAAGAACAGTTCCACGTGTTTGACCTTGCTTTTGTCACTAAAACAAATTCCTGACTAGATTGAGCCAATTCTCTCCCTATATCTACTCATGCAATAATTTTCATTAAATGTCCCTGCTTTACTCATAAGTGAGATGTATTTCTGCCTTAAGGGAGGTGACTATGAAGCCAGCTGACTGTCCTCTGTCCAGATATTCCCATGCCCAGTGTGATTAGCACTGTCTTGTCAAATTTAGCTCTAAGCCATTTGTGAACACCTTCTTGTTTATAGTAGCACACTGAAATCTGCACAGATCTCTGTGTTTGCTTTTCTGTGTATCCTATTAACAGTGCACTACATTTCAAGATGTCACACTGCAGAAAGCCACAAAATCACTTTTAATCAATTTAAACCAAATTTTTAAAAATTACTTTCATTCGGGAAGAATACTACTTGGTATAATTCTGGTAGAAGAATCACTGTACAAGAATTTTTGTACTCCATTTGAAATTCTTCAATTGCAATTTTGTACAAAAATTCCTATAAAAATCAACGTATGGCTAAGCAGGATTGAACCCTGTAAATGACTGGCTATGATCTGCTAGGAAAATGGTATAAGGAAGTCTTTTAAATCTATGACCTTGAGAGAAATTTTCAAAAAGCACAGGTATTTTTATTATTGCACAAGAGTAAATAAGACCATAAACCACAATTTTTCAGTTTTCATTCCAGTATAATAAAGGACAGTGTATTAATCCTGATTAGCATCCTTCCTTTCCTAGAGGCAGTCTAGTTATGTATGTACAACCTAAACTCAGGACTTGTACTTTTTTAAAAACATGGAAATACAAAAAAGCAGGAACTAAGGCAGACAATGAGAAATATTGCTTTAGTTAGATGAGTCAAGAATGCATGAGGGAACTGCCTCTATTGGACTTCATGTTGAATTCAGAGCTATGTATTCCACTACTGTATTAAAAGAACCAGTTTAAAGAGTATTCCATCACTCCCATTACACCAACTATTTGTTCAGCAGTGGTATGTAGCTCCTACCTGAAGAGATTTTAGCATGATGAAACAATGAACAATGCACTGTTACTACACAGTGCACAAATTGTAGAAGAGACAAACATGACAAAGCCTCTTCTATCCCTGATTTATCAGTTTCCAGTCTGTATTTCAAGGTCAATGGGAAGATAGCAAAATGTTAAGGATTTGGGGGTTTTTTTTGTTGGTGGTGTTTTTGTTTTTTCTTCTTGTTGTTTTTTATTTGTTTTTTTTTTTTTTTATGATGTCAATGATAACAAGTTATTATTGCAATGACAGACTTCTGTATTTCTCTCAACAAACAGGACTGCATTACTGAACTGAAAAGCCAAGAAGACTGACACAGTGTGAAAATATGCAGGGGAACAACAGCTGTTAGTCATTATTTTCTCCTTATCCTTTCAACACCTCTATTTCAATTTGCTCTCTAATGGGTAAATCACACTTTCTCCCTAGGATATTTTCTCATTTCAGGCAGGTACTAAAAAGAATTCTGAGACAATTAAAAGTCATTGGTCAAAGACACCTCATCTTTTGTTGCTTTCACTGTAGACATTAAAATTAATTTTTATGCTTTACCAAACAGATAAAGCTGATGTTGTGTTCTCCTAGGCCTTTGTCACTACTAATGCGATGGAGGATGTTTCTGCTTTTCTTCTTTAGACAATGAACCTTGCCTCTTCTTTTCCCTTACGTAGCTTGTGTTAAACTTCTCAAAGGAGAAATGTGAAATATAAAAATTACTGCTTTCACTTCATTTAAGCCAAAGAAGAATCTAGTACCAGAGAGCTTTTAAATATTTCTTTTATGCTTTACCTCACCGACAAGCATCACAGTAGCTATTTGGAAAAAAATGTAGAAACAGTTTTGCTTATGATCACATTTGGTTTATTGCACAAGTTACTATACTTTGCTCTATCCTCTATTTCTTAGCTGTGAGATGAATATGAATTGTAGTTTGAGCCTTTTGTTCACTGATTTTAATGAATCTCATTCTAGGTCAAAGTGAAAATGAGGCAAGGAAAAACACAAAGGGCTACAAACATCACGTCCTACTAAATTGGATTTTCACTGGAAAATACCTTTTCCTTTATTAACTCTTATAGTCATAATTATCAAATTTTCCAAGTGGCCAAATGGCACAAATCTCCAAAATGACAGAGTATGTCCACTGATAAAGTTGGAATGTATCACAGCGCACACAAACTTGAATGTGTGCATTCTTCCAACTATTTCTTGTTCAACATAAGTGGTCGCTTTCCTTCAGAAAGGCAAGTCGGTCTACATCTGGTTTTGACTTTAGGATGTGAAAGATTACCCTGATTACATTTCCCACACAGCTTCTAACACGTAACATTTTTTACAACTGGTACTGCTGGTACTATTTGGTGAAATGGATTGTGCTGAAGATGATGTGGAGAAGGCACAAGCCTGTAGCTACTCTTTTTAGAGCAGCAGCTACTTGCAGTTACTCTTGGGCAATGCTAAGGTAGACACATTCCTTATGCCTCAGACAAACTCGAGGAGGCAAAATACTATTCCAAACAGTGCCTCAGTAATGTGGGTCTTTAACGGGACAATAAATTACCTGGGGTTCAAGCCCTCCTTCAGCATCTAGGGCAGCTCCATCCCACCAACCCTCCTAGTCCTTAAGGCTGATATTATTACTGTTTACCAGCTCTTATGTAACTTGTTTCTGCTCCTCTCACACGCATCACTGATTGCAACCTCAGAAAGAAAAGGGGATAATAAATAAAAATAGAAACAAAATAAAAATAGAAACAAAAGTAAACTCCCTTGGTACCGGGGAACATGGAAACGGCAGGAGCTCCACGTAAAACCTTGCACCTGTAGTGACAGCATCCAGTGCTGGCAGCGGAACAAAGTATTGGACCACAATAAAAAGTAATTAAGGCAGGCACGATAAAAATACCCTATTAAAAAAAAAAGGTGTGTGTGTGTCTGCATATATTTAGATACAAATATATAAAAAGAGCCACCACCGTTGCCTGAGGGGGAACACGTCAGGGAGCGCACTGGGGCTGACGCGTTATTGAATAAGAAGCCCTCCGAAGGGCGTCATGTCCCCCGCCACCCGGGGATGGGATGTCCGTGCCTGCCATCCGCGGTGCCCACACGCCGTGACTCGCCGCTCCGGGGCATAAACAAACACGGCTGGAACAACACAAGGCCGCGGTGGCGGAGGCCGGACCCCGCCGCCGGGGCGCAGAGCGGCCGGGCGCATCCCCGGTGCCGCCGCCCCCCGCTCCGTTCCCACAGGGCTGTCCCCGCCCGCCCCCGGGCAGCTGCCATGTGTCTGCTCGAGTGCGATTAACACCGACTCGCCAAATCCCCCCCGCGCCCGCTTCCCCTCCCCGGGCCATTTGGGGCATGCCCGCGCCCCGTGTTTACACGGCGGCGCCTTCGCGCGGGGCCTTTCTGCGGATGGCGCTGGCAGATGAGCCGGGGGAGGTGGGGGCTCCGCGCCGCGCAGCGCCCGCCGCCGGCTATAAAAGCCTCCGGGCCCGCGGGCGGCGGCGATAAGCGAGCGGCCGCGCACCGGCGGAGGATGGAGGGCGGCTGTCCCCGCCCGCTCTCGGCGGCGCTGCCCCCGCAGGGTTACTCGCCCCTCTCCTCCTCCCGGTGCGGGGGACGGCCCGGTCCTGCGCTCACGGCCCTGCCCTCGCCCCGCAGCCCTGCGCCCTTCTGGAGACCGTGGGTGCCCGCGCCGGGTGAGGCGGCCCAGCGGAGCCCCGGCCCCGCCGCGGTGAGTGGGGAGCGGCGTGGCGGAGCATCTAGCGCACTCGGCGGGCGGGGATGCTCGGGGAGGGCCCTGTGCCGTGCCGGCGGGCTGACCTCTGCTCTCTCCTCCGCAGCCTCACGGCCCCGGCGGGCTGGCGGGAGCCTCCCGAAAGCTGGCGCAGTACACGCACCCCGTCAGGTAAGCGGCAGCGCCCGGCCCCGGCGGCTCTCGCGGGGCCCTCGGGGCGCCCCTGGCGCTGCGCGGCCAGGAGAGAGTCCCTCGCTCGCCAGTGTAGTGTCGTAGCATTAGCTCTCCCGCCCCTTTTGTTTCCACCCATGTATTTATGTAGATATTAAAGCGCCTTGGGAATGAATTGGCCGTCTACATGTTTTTTTACTGACAGATCCTTGGGCAAATGATTGCCAGGATTTGTGTATTTAATATATTTCAGTTGTTGATGTGCCTCTGTGGTTTGAGACTTAAGACGTATTACACAGTTATGTGGGTGTTTTTTGGTGGTAGTGGAGCTGGCTGAAGCACCCTGTTACTCATTCCCGTGCCCACGATTAAAAAAGGCACGGGGCTGTAGTTCCTAGGCTGTGCTGCTGCGCAAACATCCAGCGCCCTCCCACAGCAAAGAAGCAGGTGGAGGCGTGGGAGAGAGTGGCAGGATGAGAAGATATGCACTGGCTAAGCCACCATTGCCGAGGAAAATACTTGTGTAACTGCTGCTTTAATGATAAAGGCAATGATAGTATCTGTACTGTCAGTTCTGAAAAGGAAATAAAAGAAACTAACAGCAGTTGAATCTGTAGGAGAGTCTGTATTCAGAAATGCTGCTAGGTTTTGCAAGATGCTTAAAATAATTGTACAGGTAGTTTTTCCAGACAGAAGTGGCTTTCTTTCAAATCTAGGCTCTCATCCTTCAAATAGTGATGCACTAGCTAAGCAACTGTACGGGCAGACTTCACTGTGACTGCTCCAATGCTTAGGTTTGAGTGAATGCTGGGAACATTGGGAATGGCGACCTGTTACAAAGCCAATGTCAGTGACTTTGTGCTGCCAAGGAAGCAGTGTTCTGTTAAACAGTAGCCTAAAAAGTATTTCTTGTAATTGCTAGAAAGCTGTCTACTTCTGTTTCTTCATGCATTTCTATTTTAAACAATCTGCAGTCAGCATTTCATTACGTTGTAGTGTGCTAGTCTCTTGGCTCTTGGGACTTCCTTGGTCTATTCCTTCTATCTAACTCCAAACTGTAAGCAAAAGAGGACACTAGTTGAAAGGGAACAGGAATTTGGAGTATATCAATTGCAATATATTGTCATTAGCTGATAGCCCATGCTAACTGTGATCTTATCAGCATATTTTGTTAATTTCTGAATACAACACAGACGGCTTTAAAATCTACATCCATGGGACATCTTCCTTATGGAGCCTGTTGATTGTTTTTGGAAAGACAGATGAAATACCAAGGTCTGATCACCCCTAGATGTTTATCATTCCTTTGAATTTTACAATGGTGTGAAACAAGTATCAACAACTACCTAGGCTGGGGACCTTCAGTAAGAAAACTTCTATTTGAGTCATATGTTTTTTTTATCCTGTTTGATGCCAATTATATTCCCTATGAATAGTTCCAGTAGGGGTGGTACAGTTAATGAGGTACTGGAGTGGGAAGTTCCAGATGCAGAGTCTTGGGCTTTCGTGGTTTTGCTGCAAAACTCACACTCTAAATCATCTTTTTCTCTTCAGATGGAGATAAGATTTTTTTTTTCTTAATTGAATATAGAAAGCAACTTAGCAATTGAGCTTGTAAGGAAAAGCTCTATAAGATGCTTGTTTTAATAGAATTTCACTTTGTTTTTTTGCATGTCCCTCCATGTAAAATACATAATAACAATAAGCAAATCTATTGTATACTTGTTTCAGACTATTTTGGCCCAAATCAAGGTGCTATGATTACTTGTATCAGGAAGCTGAAGCACTTCTGAAAAACTTCCCAGTACAGGCTACAATTTCCTTTTATGAAGACTCGGATAGTGAAGATGATGAAGATCAACTGGAACAAGATTCAGGAACAGAATCAGATTGCTGACTGCAGCAACTTCTGACTTAATTTAAACTTAATATAAATATGTATTATAGTATTTTTAAAGATAATTTATTTCTATGTAAGTTATTCTTAATAAAACTGAGATGCCTTGTAATTTTATACTTTTTCCTTGGTTCCTTTCCTGTCCTGGTTTAAGTGGGGAAGGTATTGATTAGTACTTTTCTGTCTGAGGTCCTATAGTTTGTAGATCATAAGCTGAACACCAAGCAGAGAACAGATGCCTTATTTTGAAGGGCTCTGTGGTTGTGACTTTCTCAAAGTCTGAGGACACAAGGAAAGCTTGTAATTGTGATTTAGTAGGCTCCATATGGAAGTGTATCAAGGAATCATTGGATTAAGTATTCCAATTGTGTGGTGCCTGCTGTTACAACGGTTTCAAACATAGAGAAGAGAAACAATACAGCTGTTTCTGAAATGGAGAGAAGAGTCCAAATTCTAATCTAGTTCTTATTGTGTAGAAGAGTTTGCCTCACATCACTTGTGTTCTCATGTATATGTGCTGTGTTCTTATACATAAAAGTAAGTTTCTGCATTTGTTTGTAAAGTGGACATCAAGAAACAGATCTGAGTTGTTATAATAGTGAGATTGGTTTTAATAATTGAAACAAAGTTGGGTCGCAATCATCGCGAAGGCCAAAGCCCCTAAAAGAACAACAGAACAAATCCAAAGCTTTAAATTAAAGGCAGTGCCTCTGTCAGGTAGCGGCTGTGTACTTACCTGGACCTGCCCTTGCCTTGTGTGTGCAGCTGCAGGCCGCGCTGGCTCAGTGTGCCAGCACCATCCAGGGAGCGCTTGGCCCGTGCTCCCCGGGCCCTGCAGCAGGATCGGAGCGGGTCCGCACCCGGAGCCTGCCCACACTTAACCTGCAGAGCGCGGGGTGCACCGGCCTAAGCACCTGGCGCTGGGACCCCTGGACGGAAAACCAATCCTAGTGCAGGGGCGTGCACCCCCTCGCCGCCGGGGTGGGTACGCGCTGCTCCGTGCCCACAGCGACGTCCGCTCCCGGCCGGTCTCCCCCGCGCCGCTCCCGCTCCCGGCCAGGCCGCGGCCCCGCCCGCCGCGGCGGAGCCTGCGCACTGTGCCCCAGCGCTCCGCCCGCCCTCCCGCGGGGGCCCGGCTGCGGCCCGGCCCGGCACGATGCTCAACGTGCCGCCGTCGGCCTTCCCCGCGCCCGGCTCCCAGCAGCGAGCGGCAGCGGGTGGCCGCAGTAAGGTACGGGCGGCTCTGCCGCTCTTGGTCGCTTGGGGGGAGGTGAACGGGCCCACGTTTTTCCCGCTGCGGCGGCGGCTGCCTGGCCTGGCCCCGCCCGGCCGAGCTGCGGTGGTCTCCGGTCGGTTCCCGGCTGCAGCTGGGGCAGGGCTGCTGCCGGCCGCCCCCCTCCAGCGGCCGGGTCTCGGGCGAGGGCCCGGCTCGGCTGCGGCGCTGGAGAACACTTGGTACTTCTGGTTAGAGAGGGCGGCGGTGACAGCGCTTCCGGCACTTCCTGCCCCGGCTGTGCCGGCTGTGCCGCGATGGAGGCTTTCACCTTGGAATTACTGCCTGCAGCTCATGCTTTAATGTTGGATCTTCGTCTTTGGAGGGGTTTTGAGAACACTTGTTGTCTAGAGACCTTGCTTGGAAAGCAGACTTGGACTAAAGGAGCTTTAAGAAATGTTAGTTTATGTACGCTTCAGTTTTTTTGCTTCTGTTTTTCCTGTGGTTTTGTAAGACCGCAGTTCTTTAACCCTGTTTCCTGTTGTTAAAGCTTGGATCAAAAGGGTTCCCAAACTGTGGTCTTACTTGTTTACTGTTTCTTCGAATGCCTTGAAAATGCTTGGAAAATAAAGGTTCTGCAGCATGGGTGTGCTTTCTGCAAGGTAAACATGGTGTTGTAAATTGTGATTCACCGAGTCGGTATTTTTTAGAAACAGACAGTGGGTCTCCATTACTCACTAGGTGCTGTTGAAAAGGAAGGTGTTAGATACCCTGAAGATCTTGTTCTGCCTTTTAGGACAGGCAGGCCATGGCAATACTTCTCTGGAAAGCTACTAGTTCTGTCCCAGCTTTCTCTGGGTCAGGCTTCCAGTTGCTGTAGGGCTTGTGGAAAGTCTTTATGAATGCTGTGAAGGCAAAACTTGTCTTACCTGACCATGATTTTTAAATTTCCTTTCTTTATTGCTCATAGTTTTCCAGACAGTATCTCAAATGATTTGCCACCACAGGCAGACTTGGTGTCTTCAGCTTGCTTTGGGAAGAGTCAACTGAATGTTTGTTGCTGTTCAGTAATTTCTGTGTCACTACCCTGAACACTCCCTTAAGCACCCTTTCTACTGAGTAGGGCTCCCAAATATTGGTGAATAATACGAGTTGGGTTAATTCTCTTTTGTTTTTGTCTCAGCCCTCCTATGGAGCTTAGAAAAGTGTATTCTTAGAATGGCTTTTTCTTCCTTTAGAGGTTGAAGTTGTTTGTATATTTGTTATTTTTCAGGTACCTTTAAAACCAGGAAGGAGTCTTATGGATTGGATTCGGCTAACTAAAAGTGGGAAGGACTTGACTGGTTTGAAAGGGAGGCTGCTTGAAGTCACTGAAGATGAGCTCTCTAAACACAACAAAAAGGAGGACTGCTGGATATGTATAAGAGGTTGGTTGCTGTGACATTTTTTCTGCATTTTTTACCTGGTTTCTCTTTTCTGTACCTAAAGAAGAAGCAATAAAACTCAAAAAACAAGAATAAAAGCCATGCTCCGAGAGAAACTATGCACCTCCTGTGTTTAGGCCAGGTGTAATCTTGACATACTTTGGCATAACTTCAAGTAAGAGATTTTCTGTTACAAAGATTTTCTTTGCTTTCAAGCCTTTCAAAACAAATCTTCCAAATTGGCATGTTTTATACGTATTTTATAGCTGCCTATGAAAATAATAAAATACAAAATTTTAGGCAATGTATCAAATAAAAAGGACTTAGCAAGAAAACAGGGCTTTGAAAATGTTGACATGTACACTTGTCAGTCTCGGACAGTTTATTATTTTGAGCAGTTGAGTATTTTTAAGGATTGCTTTAGAGCATCCAAAAACATAAAAATTAAAAATACTACTTAAACCTGGAGAATGGTCTTTAGGAAATAATTGTGAAAGCACACGTACTACTCCATAAAACTTAGTAGTGCAAATGACAGTTGCCAAACAGAGCAAATGTAATCTCTGACTACAGTGACAAATACCTGTGGTGACTATGCAATTCTATTTCTGTTATTATATTAATGAAATTTTAGCTCAGAAGTTGAATCATATGTTATATGTTTAGCATTGTGTGAAGGTGGTCTGGAGCAATAGCTGTGGCTAGAAGAGTATTTTTGGAGTTGGAAATGAAGTTCCTAATTTTCCTACAGAAAGGAGCAAAACATTTGCCCTGCAATTTAGTCATTTAGATGCTAAAATATACTAATATCACTGTAAATTTATTAGGAGGTAACACAAATTTCTATGAAGATAGAACCACTCTTTCTACAGATATGTCCCATTAGTGTCTCTGATCTTCTTAATCTCTTAGTGATAACATTGATCTGGTAAGGAGCAGCATTGATATTTAATAAAATGTCATATCTGAACTTCAGCAAAAGAAAGCTAAGAATTTCTATGTGAAAGTGATTGTATTATTGTTGGGTGTTAAAGGTGATGAGGGTGAAAGTAAAGGTAAAATGTTATTCAATACTGGCCTTTGACCAAAATAATAAGGTTGTTAATTTCCTGTGCTGCAATTTCATGTGCTAGTAAAGCTACAGTAGGAGGAGAGATAAAGAAACCTTGTCTGCCATGTTCATTGGTTCATTTTTCACTCTGAAAAAGGAACATCTACTGCAGACAGAATTACTGCCTAAAGATGCTTCTGTTTTCTTTTTAATCTCATTTTACCTTGACTGCATCTCTGAGGCTGGGTATTACAAGAACTCCATCAAGTTGCCGCTGTATCTTTCCTTAAATTTTTCCAGGTCTGCCTTTTCTGTGTTCTCAGATGACCAGTGAAAAAAGCATCATAACCGAAAATGAGAGTAGCCCTCGTACGTGGACACGTAGTAAAAGAATATAATTATGGAAAAGGCTAAATTAGGTCTCTGTGTTGGTAGTTAGACTATCTCTAAAAGAAAGAGCAGAAACCCATGAGAGCAGTGTGAAGTAAAAGAAGAACAGGAACTAACTTGGTTCAAAACCCCAGTGTGATCAAAGAAAGGTGTCATATAGGGCACAAATTTGTACGTAAAGGGGGTTCAGGGGAGTTAAAAATGCATGAAGGGTGTATAAATGATACATTTCTTTTGCTCCAGCAAGTTTGATGGTAAATTTGAGTAATATTCAGGAGGCCATGGCTATGCAGAATCTTATAATTTATTGTGTGCAGTAATCAATGCTGCACACAAGATGGCACAGTGAATGCAGCCATCAGAAGAGCAGGTTGGTAAAGTGTGCAAAGATCCTTCCTTTGTTTTTGATGGGTCTTTGTTGTTGGCTGGGATGGTTGTTCTTGCCAACTAGGATTGCTCCAAATATGTCTGCCCCAGGCTCAGTGCTGAATGCCTTTCTCTTCTTCTGAAGTAATTAATGTACAGTTCCTAATGTCTTCAAAGCTTTTCTTCAAGCACTGGCACAGTTCTGGTTTTGGTAGCTTCCTGTTTTGATAATGTTAAATATCTTCAAATGTTCATGCAGGCAGGGATGCAATGATCATGTTAGCAGCAATATGTCTGCAGTTAAATCTGTTTATAGGCGCATTCTTCAGACTCCAATAAGCCAGTTGCCTAGCAACAATAATTAGCCCTCATCATTTCAGACCTATGAAGAAACATTGTTTTATGTTGCTGGAGGTGTAGAAACAATGCTGAGCCCTTTTACTGGGACAGGTACAGCCAGACTTGTAAGCCTTTAATGAGCACAAGCTGGGTTAAGTTTCTTATATTGCTGAATCTGAAGAATGGAAGTTTTGTTGCTGATGGTATTTCCTTGTGTGGGACAGTTCATTCCTGTAGGCATTTCATCCCATGATGGTGGGGTGGTACCGGAATGACTATGACAACACTTGAGGGAGAACTTAATTGGAAAGGAAACTGAAAAATTTTATACACTAGCTGGTTAAATTTTGTCTCTTTTTAAATCTGCCTGTGGTACTTTTACCCTCTAGCTAGGGTACATCATAACCAATTTCTAGGTTGAAGTCTTAACCCAAGGCAAGTGGTGTGGCATCTGCCATCTGTTGGGCTGGCATCTTCATGTAATAATATACCTCTTGTGCTCTATACAATTGTGTCACTTATGTTTCTGGTTTTGTGAAGTCATACTGTCTGTTCCAATTATGCCTACTGTTTGCTAGTACACTCTTTAATTTGTGCTATCCTTTCCATTATTTTTGGAGACAGGAGTGGTTGTAAAAATGCTGCTCATATGCTTTTATATTCTGTTTTCTTCAGGATTTGTATATAATGTCACGCCGTACATGGAATACCATCCAGGTGGTGAGGATGAACTAATGAAAGCAGCAGGAACTGATGGTACAGATCTCTTTGATCAGGTGAGAGCAACTGGCAGCAAATGACACTTGTTCACCATACTTGAAAAATGGATGTTTTGCCATTATTTTTAGGGCATTTCCGTGGAAATGGTGATTTGAACTTTTTCAGTCCCAAGGAAAGGCAGCAGGTAACTGCTCAGAATGACACTTACATGTGCTGGAAGAGACATGTAGTTTAAACTTTGTATCAAAAGACAGTAATGAAAATGTTACTTTATGTTGTTAGAATTACACTTCAATTAGCTTTTTTTTTTTAACAGAAATAGCAGTAAAGCTAGCAACAATTTGAGATACCACCTTCTTAATACATTGCTTCAATGACTACTGTTGTTGGAGAGACCTGTTTTTCTAAGAGCTTTCACTTTTTGACAAAAGCTTGTAGAATTCTTTGTCTATTTACTTGGCAGATGCATTATCAGTAAAAATGCTGGAGCTTCTATTAACTTTAACTGGTGAGCAACTCACAAGATGACAGTTGGTCTCTTATTTGTTTACTATTTCTTTAAATGCTTTGAAAATACTCAAAGGCTCTGAAGCATGGGTGTGCTTTCTGGAAGGAATTGCAAACTTGGTGTTGTAAAATGTGATTCACTGAGTTGGTATTTTTTAGACATTCTGTGGGTCTCCATTACTCACTAGGTTTATCTGAGAAACTGCAAAAAGAGCAGAAAAGAAATCGCTGTTTCAGAAAGGAAGTATGTTACCTCTTTACATGTCATGCATCAGAATATGTTGTGCCTTCATTTGCAAATATTTTTAACATTGTAAATAAAGATGGATAATGTTTTAGCTTTGAGTCCTTTGTTTTGTTTTGTTAGTCCTTTCACAAATGAAATGTTGGTTTTGGGCATAATTCTTTGATTTCAAGAAATCTCTAGTATTGAGTACCCAGTATCAAGTTGGGGCTTGGAATTATGTTGCTGGGTCATTATATGATGTCCTTGAAAGCAAAAGTCTTGACATCAGGAGTATTTGGGGAAGCCCCTGTAGTTAAGTTCAGATATATGCTTGCAACTTTTTAAATTTTTGTGATGGGAATGGAAACAGGTTTAGATCCTGAAAATATGCTTTTCACTTTTATTGTTTCTGGCTTATGACTTTTATGTTACTGGAGGTGTTTGTTTTCCCCTCTGCTTTAGCATTCTATGTCTGTCAGATAGTATTTTTTTTTAAGAGCTTGGTAGATTGCTAGTGTTCCCCAAATTTCTGGAAAAATTAACTGTCATTCATAATCCTTCATTTCTTTCTGTTACCTGTATATGAGGAAACTGCAACTTGTTGATGGGATTCTTTATCTCATCTCCTTAGCTAGTCCAGTTGAAAGTTTATATTTTTGAATCTAGGTACCATTCAAATTTGTCATGCAACACTTTGTTTCCTTTTCTCTTCTTGTGATGTTATCCTGGATGCCTTATCAGAATTCGCTTTTCTGCCATCCATTTCCTCTACAAGTTCTCCAGTTCTGGTCTGTAAAGCTACTGCTTTTTCTTCACTTTATTTTACTTTCTTAAATAGGGAATTTCCAAATGATTCAGTGATAGTAAGACAGAAGCAAACAGAAATACACCAGCTTGGTAGGAGGTGTTTAACTATTATTTTTTTGTTTGTTTCCTTCATCCTTTTTCCCTTTACTTGTCTAAACAAGACTAATAAGCATTGTGATAGTGACAAGGTCTTTGTTCTGTTAGTTGTGTAGCATGCATAATAAAAATGCTCTTCTGAAATATATTCTGTTAAGGTTATGATGTTCAGATATTGCAAACCATAAATGAGTAAATTAAACTATTGTTACTTTTTTCATAATCCTATTGTTTCACTTAATGACATGATATCTGTAATAGTAGTAAAAATAAGTACTGACTGATGTGATAGGGACTTCTAATGTATTTAAAAAATAATCTGCTAAATGAATTATATTAGTCAATGTACAAAAATGAACTTTTCTATTTCAGTGCATAGAACAACATAGTAAGAATCCCAAATTTTATGAAAAATATTTTGTTAATGTAGGTTCATCGTTGGGTCAATTATGAATCAATGCTGAAGGAATGTCTTGTTGGGAGAATGGCTGTCAAGGCCACTGCTGTTCCAAAAGGTGAGTTGTTTTAAGAAAGAAATATTGTCTATTATACTTCATTCCAAAATTATCTGGAAATTATGAGAAATCCTAAATCACCTCATATTTATGAGGAGAGTCTCTATTCTTGTGTAGAGTTGAAGGCTTTTGCGTATATTACTTTTTTTACACCAGATACCTGTAGATGAAATTGTTGTATAATTCAAGACTTTTAGTAATGTACTGCTATGTTTCTTCTTTTGTTTTTAGTAATTAGAAAACAGCTGTGCATGTGTGTTATATGTTTGTGTATATAGAAAAGACCTTTTACTGTCCTGCCATCTCTCTTCTTCTGATCCCAGGGGGAAAACTGTCATAGGCAGCTATCATATTGAAAGAAAAGTCAGTATTTTCAATCTGGTGATTTCAGCCCCTTAGAAACATCTGACAAGTTGCATATGTGTTGAGTTATTTGAATACACTTTGTGGGCAGTTGTTTGTTCCAGAGGTCCTTTCATTTGAATTTACCTTGAGAAAATTTTGCTAATACAATAGACTCCTCTGAGCCAGGAGAGCAAGAAATGTTGTATGGTCTTATAATGCAGGTGTGCAGGTGTTGGTTTCCAGAAACTTTAATCTTCAGTCTGTTTTTTGGTTTGTCGGCCACAGCCAAAATTTCCTATACCTGGGAAGCAGACAGTGTTACTCAGTATTGACCCTTAGCAAAACTGCAGTGAAAACATGAAAGGATTAATGATTACAACTATTTTTCTCCAATTCTATGACATACTTCAGTTCACGATTTCAGCTATCTTGTTGCTCTTCAGCTCCTGAAGAAGTGCACTGCATGCTTGCTTAATACTTAGATAACATTGTCTTAACAGTTGAGTTTGGTCTTTGTGTGAAGTGGAATAGTATTTTACATCTCCATCATGCTAAGTAGCTAATTCCAGTGTGAAAGTTTTAAAGTGCTACAAAGTATGGAGAAACCTCAGCAGCATAGCTGCCTCACTGAGTTGAGGCATTACAGAGACATTACTGCTGCTCTGTCAACTGAGTCAGAAATTTAAAAATAAACATGCATTTTGTTGATTTTATTAATCTAACTTTTCTGCAACTGGAAGGAATTCTTGTTACAGCCAGTCAGTAAAACATAAACACATCTTCACCCCTGCTGGCTCTGGCAGTCCATTTTCTGCTGTTTCCTTCTTCTGCTTTGTTTGCTAATAGGACTGTCTATTTCCTGTAGTAAAATTTGCAGGATAAAGGTTGTCAACTATATACAACCAGTTCTGTTACCTGTGTCGTTTTTAACCATTTCAGACTTGAGAAGACTTAATTTTGTTAATAAAGAATCAAACTGGTAACAGAACTACAGAGTCATTTAGGTTGGAGAAGACCTCCAAGATCGAGTCCATTTTTTGAACAGTCACCACCTTGTCAACTAGACTATGGCTAAGTGCTGTGTCCAGTTATTCCTTGAACATATCCAGGGATGGTGACTCCACCACCTCCCTGGGCAGCCTGACACAATACAATACTTGACAGCTCTTTCAGGGAAGTTCTTCCTGATCCCCAACCAGAACCTCCCTGTGCACAGCCAGGAGGCTGACCCCCACTTGGCTACACCCTCATTTGAGGGAGCTGTAGAGAGCAGTAAGGGCCCCCCTCAGCACCATCTTCTCCAGGCTAAACAGCCCCAGCTCTCTCAGCCACTCCTCACAGGATTTACCCTCCAGACTGCTCACCAGCTTTCTGGCCCTTCTCTGGAACACTCCAGCACTGGACTTGCTGAAATCCTTCACTCTAAGATTCTCAGTGTTTACTTTGATTCCTGTGGGGTTATATATCCTCCTCTGAATTATCAAAAAGTGATTGACTTACTTCACTATTAGCCAGCAATACTAGTCTTTATCGTTTGAGACCATATTCTGCAAACTTTGCATTTCAGAATAGAAGAATAAATTACTAAGTTAAGGTGCATGTTTTTGAATAGAGGATTAAATGGGTCCCATAAGTATAGAGGGAAAACAAGACTTCAAATTATGGATTACATTGCTTTCTTTTTGTCACAGAGAATGAATGTTCAGCAGTAAGATGAACATTAGTATTTGCTGTTTGGTGCAGTCTCAGTACAGAGCAAGGAAGGCAGATGTAGGTTCGTTAGGGCATTGCTGGAAGATTTGTGGTTTTTTACCTTAGGGTATTTTCCCTGTGGTGTGGTGGTTTCTTGGGAGATGGTACAATGGTTTGCTTACTGAACTGCTTAAGGAAGCTGAAGTTGTCCTTACACACTCTAGGTTGGGGATTTTTGAGGAAGAGTCTTTTGAAAATGCTGGTAATAGTGTTTTGTAAACTTGTATTTTGAGAATGCTGCTTCATGCTGTGGTGGTGACTAATAGGAAATTCTGAGGTGTCCCTTCTGTAGTGTTACAGTGGATCTTTGCTCTGAAGCATGTGGTGTTTGTACTTGCTGAGAAGGCCAGTGCCATACCTAGGTATGTAAAGGATGATTTCAGAATCTCCTGTACAGCATGAAACTGCTTGCTGCCCCTTCAGGGTGCTCAGCTGTAAATATTAGCACAGTCTGAAATATTTTAATACTGCTGGTGTTTCCAGAGACACTGGTTAGTGTGTATAGTAACATAATCCCTGTGTTACATTAGTGGTTACTTGGGAGTCAGAATGCATGTTGTATTATTGTTAATTCAACAAGATTAGACTGGGAGCTGTGATGTCATCCAAGGAAGAGAGGTAGGGCTCTGCCTTCACTGTATCTCATGTCATCCTTAAAATTGCAGTGCTGATTTCTGTGCAGTGTGTTAAAATATAGTGAAATGAGAATAGGCTTCTAAATACAAAGAATTACCTTTCATTAGGACACAGTTTTTGTGAACAACTTGCCCATCCTGGCAGAAACCATAAAGTGGTGCATAGCAGAATATGCAGACAAATGTTACCTCAACCAAAAATTTATGGAATATTTTCTTTTTACCTCAGCTAAAAATGTGTGGAGTATTTTCTTCTTACATTGAAATGGCACAACATGAAAGTCTCTGAAGGGTGTTCTTAAAGAGCTCGCAAGTAATTTTGGAATACCATTTGGTTGGTGCTTTGCTCTCTAAACCTTTCTTAACTTCTCTCTAGCATTTTTTCTCTAACACTCACTGGTGTGATGCAGAGCACTGGGAATGATATGGAAGACCAGGGAAGAAACATTCCTGTTTTGGTTTTCATAAAAAGGAGTAGGAAGAACAGATTTGCTTCTCCTACTTCCCAAACTTGGCTCCTGTAAGAGAGAATATAAATGGGGCCTTTCATATAATGACATTCTGAGATGTGCAATGTAGAGAAGGGCAGAAAGGGGCCCCAGGTATAGCCAGAGGTCTGGTTTCCCCACAGATTTACTGTGAATGGAAGGACATGTGGCTGAGAGGTGCAGTGCCTTTCCCATCAAGGTGAGCACCCAATAAAAGAATTGATGCTGTGTAATTCACCTGCTTGGTTTCTCTTTTTTAAAATTTTCTGCTAGAGTCAGTTGGTTTGGAATAGTTGTAGCGTACTGTAGAATAAATGAAAAACTGAGATAATAACTTGAAAATCATTTGGCAGAGGAAGCTTATAGAAATATTTCCTTTTTCCTATGTTCCTGCCAAGGATTGGCTTCATATTTCTAAGGATTGGATTGGTCAGATTTGCAGTCTATTATGTGATGTTGTGAGACAGGTATCGTTGGAATTCTTAACAGATTCAGTGAGCTTCTTAGCTATGAAGTTTATAATTGCACAAGATAATCTGTGATGATTTTTTTTGAAGTGTCAGAGTTCCTGCATTTCCTATCCTTTGGAGCTGTGCAATTTTTGGTGCTTGTAATGTAACAATTTTTTAATTAGACATGCTCTTTTGGAATGGTCATCAGTGCTGCATTTTTTTGTTGCTTCTTGATGTCTGAAGCATCCTGGTCATTCTGTTAAGACTTTTGGAATGTTTACTCAGAGATCCTTACTTTGGCTAATTTAGCATGATGTGGGGAAATACTGCAGCTTCTTAACCATTGTGCTTGTTTTTTATTAATGCTTGCAGAGATTTCTTCTGCTGTGTCTGAAGACAAGAAACAGCTTAATGGTAAGTTCTCACCTGGAGCAAAGTTGGGAGTGAATCTCAAACTTAGGTGAATATCATTGAATGAGCAGTATTTATCCACACTTCTCTCTCTTTGCATTTGAATGCAGTAGTCAGGCTGTAGTGATTTGTGGAAATTCCAGAAGGCAAAATCCTACCCAAGTATTGTGAATTCTGTATTCTAAAACTGCAGTGGAATAGTGTAGATAAGGGAGATATGAGATGGACAAACAAGGTCATCTTGTCTGTGAAATGCCAGGAAAATTTTCTGCTCAAGTCTTTTCTATCCAGTCAGGTCTTCCACTTGTTTTGCCAGATCTTTTTTTTTTCTTTCAAAGTGCAAAATTTTGCATTTCCTTGTGAGCTTCATGAAGTTTTTGTCAGCCCATTTCTCCAGACTCTCTGCATCCCTTAATAACCTTAACTTTCCATGTTTGCCTGTTTGCATGATTTGTTGTTGTTCTGACTGGGAGAATGAGTGCCCTGTAGATTGCTGGTGACTGTGTGAAACAATATCAGCATTCCCGGTTCCCTGGGGAGTGCTAACAGTACCTGCCCTCCAGCTGGACTTGGTATGCTGATCACACCTTTTGTGACTGGCAGTTCTACTCACTTTCTGTCTGTGATGCAATCTACCAACCAAACCCAGCTCTTTCCAGGTTGGCTGTGAAGGTGGTGTGAGAACCTCTCTCACTAGCCTTGCTGTCCCACAGGATTGTGTAAAGCAGTCCTGTGATGTGCAGGGTTATAACTCTGCTGTTCATCTGGTCACATTAAACTCCTCATTTCATGCCTGCCATCAGCCTTTGGCTTCACCCACAGCTTTTCTTTATTTGTGATCACCATGACTAATAGAGCACTTTGCTTAATTGGTTCACTGATCACCTGAATCATTGTCTTTTTGTTGCAGCATGAATCACTGTTTTCATGTAGCATCTTACAGTATTTCAAAATAATTCATAAATAACTTGTTTTGCCAGAATGTTCTGTTTTATTGTGGCTGTTCATTTATTTCTCTGGACCTGCAAAAGCAAATAAGAGTATGTATGACCATGGATTCCTGTTATCCCTGGAGACCAAGCAATTCATATGTGTGTCCTCAAGAAAGGCTTAGCCCTTGAGAAGGCTTTTATCATTAGGTGATTGGTTTTCTTTTGCAGTGATCTGACTGCTCTGACATTTAGCTTCCTTGGCAGCTGCAGATGTTGTGTATTTAGGAGTAATTAAGGATCAAAGAATGAGTAATTCGACTGAGTTTTAATTGCTTTGGGTTAATTCTGGATGATCAAATAGTTTTGACAGATTGGGTTAGACCAGAGTGGCTCTTTTTGTTTTTATCTACTTCCCACGTGTTAGAGCCTCTCAATTATGTGTTTAAGCTTTTAGTCATACTAGAAAATTTACTGGCATTTAGAAGATAATATTCTGGGTAACTGAGAATTCATGTGCTAATTATTTAATGCATAGCCATTTCAGGTTTGCAAGGTTTGCCTTTGAATGGGCTTGAAACCAGCACTTACCAGCTGTTCAGTCTGCAGCTTCCTCCATCATCATTCTATTTAGCTTCTTTGTGTTAAAACTGATGCAGGATTGCAGTTGCTTTCATCTATTCTCTGTCCTCAAGCTTTTGCCAAATATGTTCAATTTCTATTCTGTCAGAGATTGGTACAGCTGACATTTTGAAAGACTGACCAACTGTTGCTTCCCAGCA
Source organism: Melospiza georgiana (assembly GCF_028018845.1). Taxonomy (NCBI): domain Eukaryota; kingdom Metazoa; phylum Chordata; class Aves; order Passeriformes; family Passerellidae; genus Melospiza; species Melospiza georgiana. The sequence goes on along the minus strand of NC_080432.1, from coordinate 103,751,805 downwards.
AAAGCTGTTCCAGACTGTTTCATGCAGTTAAGTAGTTCAAGTGAATGTCTGAATTCTGTGAAAATTCCTAGCCAAATGCTGTGTAGAAAGATTTGGGCTGCTCTCTTTGCTTAATTGACTGACACGAAATGTTACTTGCAAATTAGGTTAGATCAGACATCTCAAATTGAATTTATTCATCTGAATTGTATAAACAAATAGTTCTGATAAAGGAAAATCATTCAGATAACCTTTTTGTGCTACACTATCACAAAGTGTTAAAACACAAGCTACTAACAGATGAAATCGAGTACAACACAGGTACTGTGGTGTGTAGAACTGTGTTCTGAAGTAGACCTCCATGTTCTAGAACACTGCTCTCCAAGAGAAAGTGCTGAATAAAAACCAAGTACAAAATGTATATAGTCTAGCTGTGGAAATAAAGCCACCAAATATTGTTCGAGAACACTTAAAACATTCAATTATAAAAACCAAAACCATAAACCCCAAACATACCTGAGTATTATTTATATTAAGCAAGCATCCCAGCAAATATTTTAATGACTGTCTGCTCTTTGCAGGTGTGCTTCCTGAGAAGAAAGTACTGGCTTCTTCTGCTAAAGATTTAAGTCCAAGGTAAGCCTTTGTCTGTAGTTGTCTGTTGAACATTCTGTTTAAGAATTCTGTGCAATTCTTAGTAAATACAAGGCAAGTTCTTCCATGGGTAGCTCTTGAAATTTCAGTTAAATGAGTGTATTTCATTACCATCCTTGTATAAGTAGGAAAGTTGAAGTTCAGGTTTAAAACAAGTTGCCAGAGGTCATAGGGGCAGATGATGGTTCTTTACTTGTTCTGTTGATTCCTAGATCTTGTGCTGCCTTGATTGTATACAAATGCTTGGCTTATATTTGCAGGCTCCTCACCTTTGTTTCTTGGGAAAACTCATGGAAAGTGATTCTAATTGGACTGATTACTTTCTTGACTTTAATGAATTTGTCCATAAACAATTGCTGTGCCTTGAAAAAGGGCATAATTTCAAGCTGGAATGTATTGAGATTGATAGCTGCATTCAAGTTTCTACAGTATGTAAAGCCAAGCAGGCCCTGAAATCTCACTGTGATATGCCTGCTGATGTCACTGATGCATCATTTTACTCCATGATACCTTTGGTCCTCAAGATCTAGCTTCCCACCTGGCATCAAAATCCCCTGGAAATATGTGTTCTCTGGGCTAGTTGCATGCAGTCATGAAATACTATGGCTTGTAAACAATTGGAATGGGGTTTATTTTCTGAAGTGCTCTCCAAACCTTGCTGCCTTTCTTTCCATGTGTGTCTGGCATATTCTGGCATGTGACTGGAAGGTGTGCAGCCTAAGATGTGTTGGCTGTCAGGAGTATTTTCTCCTCCCTTTGTCCCTGTTTTTCTGGTCCACGAGTAGATGGAAGTTACTTCCTGACAAGTGTAAGGCCATGCAAATAATTAGCAACTGAAGGCTTTCTTTTCTTTTTGTACTTTACACTGGATTTATTACAAGGTTTGGACTTGGGAACATAGGAATGAATGCAAAAACTTGATTTGTGGAGGTGAAAGGAATTGTGGTTTTGTGGCATGTGCATCAAATCTTTAAGTCTTGGAAGCCACCCTGTCTGTTTTGGCTGTTTGTCTCTGCCCGGACACGCGTAGGATGGCTCTGGGGCAGCCCGCGCTTCAAAGGACGAGTCCGGACTCTTCAGATTTTCAGTCTTCAGATTGTTTATTATTTCTTATCTACAGAATTTTCTTTCAGCCCGACTGAGGTCTGACCAGCAAGGCAGCCAAGGGCACTCTGACCTCCCACTGGGTGGTCATCTATTTTTATACTAAAAACCACGTACATCATATTTACCTTTATTTCTCAATACCTTTCACCCATATTAGCAAGTGCACCTTCACCATGGACTAATCTCAAAGTGCCAACATCACCACAGAAAATGGATGACAAGAAGAAGAAAGAAGGACAAGACATGCCCTGGTCCCTCCATCTTGTCTCCATAACCCCCCTGTAACAAAACCCTAAAATCTATATTTCACTCTGTAAATACATCATTCTTACACCATTCATTCCCAAGTGACTCTCATGTCCTCAAACAGGTGGCACATCCCTCGAAGGGTCAAAGTCAAGCCACCAGATGCTTCTGGCAACTCCTGGCAATTCCAGGATTTCTGAGCCCCCCAAGGGTTGTCTCGGTAACTCTGGACATCAGGAGTGATGTGCTGAGTTCCCACACCACCCTCCCTATTTAATGCTTTTGTCTGGACTTAAGATTTTAATCATCCGTATGCAAGGTTCATATACTACAAAGAGAATATATGTGCTTTTTAAGTAAAATTAATGCCATACAATTTTAACTACACTGTACTGACTATAAGAATACATAATTAGATAGTTATTTTAGTAGTTTTGTCAGAATTACTGTGAACTTAGTCTTCAAAAGTAGTAAGTAATATGTTTGGCTTGTAAATTTGTTATACAAGCTCTGTTTGAAGGCTTGGGGTTAAATATGTTTTGATATGCTCAAATAAAGTATATGTTTTTTATTTATTTTATTTTTGTTTTACAGTTACGACTGGTTCCAAACAGATAGTTTGATCACAATTGTCATATACACTAAGCAGAAGGTAAGTATATTTCATGAAGGAAGAATTACAAGATCCAGTTGTGATCTAGCTTGAATTCTGGGAGAACTTCATAAAAATTTTTGGTTTTTTTCCCCTTGGCTATGAAAGGACATGAATGCAGACTTGGTGATAGTTGACTGTCAAGACAAACAATTAAGGGGAGAAATCATCATGGATGATCACTCATATCTTGTAGAAGTTGGTAGGTACTGTAATTTTGCAATTGAAAGTATTGTATTTTCATTCTACTCTATTAAAACCTTTTCATCACACCATTAGCATTTTACATGCACCAATTAGTATTTTATTCCTCTTTCATTAGAGATGGTTAAAGTGCCTTGATGTAAAGGAATTACATTGTTTATCAACTCACATCTTCATTTTTTAGTATGTACTAAATTTCTTACATATGGACTAAAATGCAGTAAGAAATTGATTTTAAAGTTGTGTAAAATTTTTCTTCAAATGTGTTTTTTATGATTATTAAAAAGCCCTCATTCACAAGGGCAAGTGCAATAATTGCAGATTGGTAGCTTTGCCTGAGCCATTATTAAAAGTAATGGGAAAAATAATGCCTTCATGCATGAGGCTTGTAGAAGTTATGAGTCAAATTTCAAGGCCAAATAAACATGCATAACTTTTTATAAGTATTATTAGTTCACTCAGTATTCCTAGACTTACCTATACTTTTTGTGTATATGATGGCTGTAGTAGAATTTCTTTAATGCTTAACACACAGTTTGTTTGTTTTTATTTCAGACTTGGATCATGCAGTTTCCGAAGATGTGGCTGGTAATTTCTGTCTCTTGCAGCACTTCTGTATCTCTTCTAGGATAGTCCAGTCAGGAGCTGAACTTCCATGATCCTTGTGGGTCCCTTCCAACGCAAGATATTCTATGATTCTGATACCAAAATTCAATTTAAATTGGGAATTTCAGTTTATTTTTCTGACTCATCAGATACTTCACAATTTTACTTACCACCAGGTCCTGACAGAGTCAATCAAACCAAGTCATAACATGAAATATTTTTTCTTAATTGTGGCATTTGGGCCTGTGAAAGTAATAAGCTGATAGTGCTCTGATCCCTCTGAGCATGACTGAAGGCTAAAAGAGCTAGAAGTTGGTTCTGTTGTGTATTTTTAAACTGTTCTTTGCTTGGACTGAGACTTTCTTGTATTTCATTGTTAATTCAAATGGCCTTGAAAAGAAGGTAGTAAGTTGTGCTAACTAACAATTTCCAGTACATGAGGACTCTGGGTTCATGAGTATTTTTCTTGACCAGATGGTCTGTGGAGCTGTCCTGGTTCCACAAACTGTCAAGCAAATAATGTGTATTAATTATGCATATCCAGTTAGTGCTTTTTTTAACTGCACTCTAAAATATTATAGGGAGATAGCTGGAAGTACTAATTTGATTTGATACTCTGCTTTAAAGAATTAATTACATGTGTCTTGAGAAATGAGTAATTGTTCTGAATTTCTTTATAGTTTATGTGTGAAATTTTTTTTATACAAAGTGTAACTAAAAGTAACAATATGAAATCTTTTCTCTTTTAGTAAATATTGCTGAAAAAGTAGGGAAAGTAGAGATTATCTTAAAGAAAAAGGATAATGTTCATTGGAAAAATCTGGGCCAGCCCTCTGAGGGTCATAATACTTTTATCAAACGCACAGACAGAGGTAAGCAATTTTATAGCCAGCTACCAGCTATTTTAGGACTTCTTGGAGCTTGTCAGTGATATTTGTGTTTTTCCAGAATTTCTTTTTCTGTTGTTGGACCTTTACTTCTTTTACAATTTGAAATTCTGATCTTGAAAGCTATTCAGGAATTTTCCTAGAAAGGGTTTGATTTGGAGGAGGGTTTTTTGTTTTGCTTTAGTTTGCCCGTTTGTTTTGTCCCACAGTGGATTTGAAGGTGAACCTAATATTGGAAGGGGAGCACTGCCTGAGTGTTGTTCCATCTCATGGTTGCCTGTGTGCTGGGTGACCTCTCTGTTCCCATGAAAACATCAGTAGTCCCTGAGGAGAGCGTGCCTGGACATGTGTCAATCATTATGAGAGTGACTGGAGTGAAGTATCAAAAACCTTCACTTGCAATTGTTACTGTAGATACAGTAACATCTGTCAGTGCTGCAAGGTTGTTCCAATACTCTGCGTCTTTGTAACTTGAGCTCAGATTAAATAAGGGACTTGAAGTCATGTGTAGGTACTAAGGCCACCTCTGAATAAGCTGTGTCTACAAGAAGCAGTAAATGTTATATATGGATTCATTTTGTAGTAACAGAATAGTATGAACTTGCTGCAGCACCAAAGTATGTTAGAGTAATAAGTGTGGGTTTGGGTTTTTTTTCAGCTAAATTAAAAATTTCTGCACTATTACATTGTGTAATATAATCACACTCCTGATGTTATTGCTGTCACCTAGTTTCTCAAAAACCCTCTATCTAATAATGCTCAAAAATTGACTGTTGGATTGTAGTCTGTGTTACTCTGTGTGAAAGCAAAGCTGTGCATTTTTAAGAGCTAATAAAATGTTGCTCACCCTATTGTACACCTCTTACTGGCCCTCAGTTACACTACATGGGCCTTTAGAGTTGAGAGATTATTGTGGTACAAAAAGAAAGACTGCAGGAAAGCTCATCTCTCTAGCTACCTTTAGTTTATGTGGAATGTATTTTTCTTTTTGAGAGTTTCAGAAACTGTTGAGTCATCCACTTTAAAATTAGATTTTTCAATACAATCCTCTGTATCTAACGGGTTACAGCCTGATCTAATGTGTTGTCCACTGTCTGCTGGTCATTTTCTCCCTTATCACTTTTTGTGATTATAGAAAACAGAAAGAGAAGATAATCTAAAAGAATAAGAGATATAGGATATAGTGGCTTTGTAGATCCTTTGCAAATGAGGAAGGTTAGATGCAAATGACAAAATACATATTGAGCATTAGTAACTAATGCTTTCTAGATTGTTATCTTGTTACACTTTTTTTTTTGTAGTTTATTTTATTCAATTTTTGTGTATTACTTGTTCTTTTGGTAACTGTGCTTTCTAATATGAGTGATCATTTTACCCAAAATGATTCCACTTTGGTGGCAAGGCTGTGAATAGTCAGTGCTTATGGGAGCAATGGTGTTTAATTAATTAGGATTTTCTTGTCTTTGAGTTTTTAGTATTTCTGTGTGTATTGACCAGTTAAAACACTTCGTTGTATTCGGAGCACAGGAAGAAGGGCTGAAAACCAGCCAAGATTGACACTTGATGTTGTGTCTTTATTACTTGTTGATAAGACAGCATTCATAAATGAGTTTGTAAAGGATGAGTGTGTGACCACCACATGTGCAGAGGCATCTATACTTTATAAAGTTATTTAATATTTATTTTTGAAGCAGGCATGTTTAAATTCTACAAAAAAGTGATAAAGGTCTTCTTCAGGAACAACAACTTAATGCAAAGATGGTACTGGAAGCCTATGGAAGAAACAATTAAAATAAGCCCCTCCTTTTTTCTTCATAGACTGGGAAAGCAATACTCCCAGATAAATTGCCTATGTACTCTCAAATTCCTGCTGAGTTTATACTAACATTTTGTCCAGTGTATTTTAGTTAATGGGAAGGAATGAGCAGAATTGTTGAAATTCCTCAAAGTTGAAGGGGATTTTTTTTCCAAAATGACTTCAATTTCAGTTAATTGCATTGTGTCTTAGGATGGTCAGGAGACATAGAAGAATATTCAATACTGCTTCTACTCCTTAAGAAGGATTAAGTGCTTAGTTTTCTGGAGAAATAATTATTTATAATCCACAGTATTCCATAGAAAAGAGAATTCAGTATAATTAGATTGTCAGTATAGGGGGGTTGGTGACATTACTTTTGGGTAGGTATTGTGACACTGATCATTAAAAGTGCAAACAAAAACTTATGGTCATAGGTCTGGCATCCTGTGAAATTCAAATGCTGTATAAAAAATAAAATAGAGCTTTCTCATTAAACCAAACAAAAAACCCAAAACCCTAAAACCTGACCCCTTCCAACCAACAAAAATATCATACAGCACAGTGATAGAATGCAGGTTTTCATGTAGGTATTAAGATGTGATTTTCTTGTTGCTGCTTTTTCTGGGAAATAAGGTGTGGAAGCCCACTCATGAGGGAGCATGCACATAAATGCAGTAACCATATGCAATTAAAAATTATGTGTTAGTAGGGATGACTTGGAGGTGTGTGTGTATGTTTTTTCCCATGGAGAATAAACTGCATCTTCCTTCTGAAAATGATACTGAGCTTTTACTCAGACTCCTGTTTTGGAAAGTTATCTGATTACTAAATTCTGCTGTTTTAAAGAGTGCACAACTATTGGCAGATGTTCAGTAAAGAAACAAGGTGCAGCTGCCTCTGAAGGCTGAAGCAGGATCCAGTTTTCCTTGTTTTGTGCCGTGGTTTTTGTACAGATCAAGTGGAAGATCATAGAGGTTTTTTGGTTGGAAATACCAGAAGGGAGCAGAGTGCTGCTGCTGCACTTACTGTGTATCAGCAAGACTGACACTTTCACAGAGTGCTGCATAACCTGAAAAAGTTTAGAAGGTGTTGATTCAGTGGGAACTCTATTTTGGGAGGGGAGAGAGGCCATCTAGGAAGAGCATGGCTGGCCTTCTTGGGTAATATCAAATAGCTTGTGAAATCTGGTAATTAACTGAAGCATTTGAGGGTACTGATGATTTGATGGTCAACAGTGAGGGGTCGTGGTTGTCTTAACTCCTAAGACTGGGCTGCTGCTGGAAGTGGTGGGAAGCCACCTTCCTTCAGCTGTGGTCTAACCTCCATTAGCTGTTCTATCTCCATTAGCATTCTCCATTGGCAGGAGTAGTACATGAGGCTCCATAACCAAGAAACCTGAACAAAATAAGGATTAACATTGGTTGGTGGGCATGTTTGGGTGGTAAATGCTTTCTGAGAATAGGGTGGAATTCCTCTGCCTGAGATGGAAGGGTAGTGGAGCTATTCATTTTTTCCCAAGCCAACAGGCTAATGTTGCCACTGCAGCATCACTAGGATTATGACTAATAACTAAGAAATAAGAATTGTCACTGAAGTTTTGTCATTGAAGAAAAGCAAAAAAACCATCATTAAAGAAAAATTCTCAAGCTCCCTTTCATGACAAGGAAGAACATGCATTATGCAGAAGGGTGATACTCTCCAAAAGCTGTCGTTATCTGTACAGCAGCTCTGTTACTAAAACTGAATTTGTATGCCTATAAATCAAGGTACTTGAATCCAGCAAAGGTGGAAGATGAGTTTAGAGACTGATGTCTCTAGCCCATGATTGTATTGGTTTTTTGTGGCAAGCCTTTGGTAGTGAGAGGCTGCAGGGCTGCTTCTCCTAGATCAGGAGCTGCAGTTCTGCCACTTGATGCCTACAAAGTGTTTAATTCAACCTAATCTGCTCACTAACTACTTTGGTCACGTTGAAAAATTGAGATTTGCTGCTAGACACTGACATCAAGATGAGAGAACAGTACTTTTTGCTTCTGTATAGTAGTAAGTTATAAATCTTTGGCATCTGACAGTAACATGGCTTTGTGGGTTGACAAAACCAACTGGTTGGCTTCAGCTTGCTACTAGGGGCTAGCTCCTTTTGTTGAAAGGCTTTTCTGCTTTGACAGTTATTTTTGCTTGTGGCCACAGATTTTATAGGAATGACTGATAATGAACTAATTTTAGTTAATGTAGCAAAGACTACAATCTAAAGTAGAAGTTTACTTAGAAAGTTTTCAAAAGTTATATTGGATGAATCAGGACGAAAGTTCTGTGTGGCAATTGTGAAAATATGTGTATTAAAAATAGGGAGATAAAGGTTATTTATGAGGAAAAGGCTGGAATTAGTCAGGTTGGAAAGGTGAAAAAATTGTCAGGGAACAGTGAATCAGTTGATGAATCAGTTTTTTAACTTCTTTCTCCACGCCCAAATATGTGTAAGAGTATTAGCTGATGAGTGTTAAGGGTTACATTACCAACCTCACACATCCTTTTAAGCAATTTTTAAGTCTGCAGAATTGACAGCAGTCTTGGCATATTTATTTGACTACTGTACTTTGCAATCTTATTGTGTATTGTTTCTCAAAATAAGGATAGAAAACAAATTTCCATGAACTTTTCATAATATTTCTATAGCTGGAGAGATGATGTTTTGTTTTACTTCAAGATTGGTATGAAGTAGAAGTACTGACTTCCATTTTTTCATGGCTTTAGCCATTCTTTTGATTTATCTGAAATGCTTGTTCATTCAAAAAAAGGGATTTGTAGGATGTTAGATGAAAGATGTGAGAAAATCTTAATAAAGAAATATTTATTCCATTTCAGAAGCTTTACATCGTGTTTCTGCAGGCATTTGTAGTGGATAACTCACTAGTAGCTATTTGAATAATTTAAGAAAACCAGAGTATGCAGAAAAATGCCAGTTGTAGACTGACTTAGCTGAAGGGGAGCTCTGGAAGTCATCTGCTCTGACCTCGTGCTCAAAGCTGTTCAATCAAGGTTTAAATACCTCCAAGGACAGACTCCCTCTGAGCAGCTGTCCCAGTGTTGGACCAGACCATCCTCATGGTGATGCCTGGTTGGAATTTCCTTTGCATCTTATCCTGTTTCATGAGTAGCTCAGCTTTTCATGTGAGCAACATGAGTATTTTTCAATACCATAGAAAAAAAGGGAGAATAAAATGTTACTTCACTGAAATTGCTCCAATGTAGAAAGTGTTGTTAGAAGGGTGTCATGCTCAAGTATTCTCATACGTGAACCTGCCAAATTTTGAGAGCCTTTACATAAAAATATCCACTGGGATTGAGTTACAAACCTGTTTAGGCAGTGTGGTGCTGTCATCACACTGGTATTCCAGGTTGGAGCTAAAATACTGCAGTGCTGAAACAAAGACCTGGCTGAAAAATGCTCTCCTAAAGGTAGAGGAGAGAAAATTACTCATGATCATCTTTTTTACTGGAGGCTCCTATAAGCTCCCTGGAACTTTCTCTTCTGCAGGTTGAACAACCCCAACTCTCTCTGTATCTTCACAGGAGAGATGCTCCCGCCCTCTGTTCATCTTTGTGACCCTTTTCTGGACTTGCTCCAGCAGGTCCACAGCATCCTTCTTATGTTGGGGACCCCAGAGCTGAACATGGTACTCCACATGAGGGCTCACAAGAACAGAGCAGAGGTGCAGAATCACCTCCCTCAGCCTGCTGGGTGGCTGTGGGCAGTCTGGTGCTGTGCTGGTTTCTGTTTCATTTGCATCCCACCAGCTGCTTTTGGTCTGCTTAGGTGTGTACCCATGTTGTTCTTGTATGGGGAGCTCAGTGCATGTGCAGTGTGGTACAAATGGTTCTGGTAGTTTCTGGTGCTTTTCTACTTATTCCCAGTCAATAACTCAGAGGCTCTTAAAATAACATTATAAATGAATCCTTAGTCCAAAATTATAAAAATTGTTATAAGTAATCATACAAGAAGCATCTGTTTATTGTCTTGTTATAAGTATATAGTGAAATACACACATTTGTTTCTCTTGTTGAAAGATACATAATTACAGAATGATAGATTGAGACTTAACTAACAAATAAAATGTTTTTAGGACTGTTCTACAGAAAATGCAAGTTGGTTTCTAAGACAGAAGTTACCCATGACACCAAACTCTTCTGCCTAATGTTGCCTAAGGGAACACATCTCCGTGTTCCTACTGGACAACATGTTTACCTCAAACACATTATTGCAGGTAAGAAAAATTGAGAATGTTGTAATGGATGTATTTACATTAATCCTTTTCATAGTGTTGGGAAAATGCCAAGTCCATGGCCACTAACTCCCTGATTGTCGTTAGCAAGTCTCTGCTTCCAGGATCACAGTCAGTACTTAATAATGAACTGACTGGATTAATATTAATGGAAAGCTAGTTATTGAGATGGCTGGCATTTACTGGTGACCCTACTGGTGGTCTCTACTGCCATCTCTTCCTTTAAAAAAAGCCAAAGCAGTGCTGTTCATCTTTGAAGTGTGGGAAGGTTATTGTATATGTATGCAGTGCATGTATATGTATCATTAGTCAGTTCCTTTTAGTTTGCAGCTTTTTTGAAGTGAGGAGGGTACTGTTGCAATTTTTTTTTTTTCTTCTGAGGGATTTATGGTAGTCATGGTTACTCTGCTTTACACTCCAGTTGTGCAATATTGATAATAATGTGAAGTTATGAGAGGAATGTGTCTTGAAAATCATGTGCTTTTCTTCAATGTACTATTCTTCAAAATTTTACAGAAGCTTAGAAAACAGGAGGTCAAAGAAATAGCCAATTTACTATTTTAAAGGGTACTTCTTAAAATTTGCATATTAATAGTTATACTGGTCACTGCACTTAGATTGCAATATACATGGTAAAGACTTCTCAGAAGAATTTTTAAACATCCATTAATTTAGAACTGTTATGACCTTCTCCTCCTCCTCCTCCCTTCCTAATTCTTTAGTGGTGTCCAACTCTTGAGATATTACTGTCATTATACAATAGCTTTTTGAAATGATACTGCAAGAAAATATACTTCTGCAGTATTAAAAATCTGCTGTTTAGATTTAAAATAAATCAAGCTGTGATACTTGAAAATTAATGAAAATGTTCAGATTTTCGTATTTTTTGGGGATGACTCAAGATCTTTTCATCCTGTGTCCTGAATTGCTAAGTAGCATGGAAATACCATAGTCAAGTTTTTAATTGGAAGTAGAAGGCTTCCAATTCTGTAATAAAAACTGGTGCAGTGGAAAGTAATAACTTCTGCAAAAGCATGGGATGGTTTTATTTTTATGGTATATACAGGTTATTTATTTACTCTTTGCTTATCTTGATATTTGTTTGTAGTATCTGTATGTAGAGTACTTTTCATATTATTTGAGCTGTATTTCTGTCTGCTCTCTAGGGACAGAGGTAGTAAAACCATACACACCTGTGTTGCCTTTTTTGCCACTGGATTTCCAAGAACCACCTTGCCATGATGGTGTGCATATATATTTAATGGTTAAAATTTATTCCCATGGACTGTTCACACAGGCACTTGACCACCTACAAATTGGTAAATATATGCTGGGGGGTTGTGTTTGGTTTTGCAACAATTGTATTATTTTTAAAGATTCAGTGAGTATTTGTCTGAGTCTTGTGATGTTCTGATTGTTTACCTGCTCAATCAGGAATTACTAAAAACTTCTTTTAAATCTTACTCTCCATTTCCTGAGTGTAAAGGCTTGTCCTCACTGTAAACAGGAGTTGTCCATTACAGAAGGCTCTCTCCTGAGTGATGTGTGTGAGCTGTATCACACATCATAGTTGATGGCTTTGATGTCATATGCTCTGAGAACAACTTCTTGTACTTTTGCACAAAGAAAGGAGGTCTGTTTTATGGGACTTAGGATGTACTTCCTTTTCTGTTTCAGATACCGAGGTAGATTTTTAATACTGACTTTGCAAATGTTTGTGTTCTCATTGTGTAAAATTCATCAAGGCAAAACATTTTATTTGTACATCTCTTCTTTTAACAAGAATGATCCTTATGTGTATAGTACCTTTCTGAAAGAAACCCTAATATTACAAAGATGAAGGCAATATGAAATGGCCTTTAAAAAATCAGAATGCTAATTAGCCTGTTTTCATCAAATTAATGTTTACTTTTTATTTTTTAATAAAGGAGACTATATTTCTGTCAGCAATCCTGAAGGCAACTTCAAGAAGTCACAAGTTCAAACTTCAGAAGATCTGCTTTTATTGGCAGGAGGCACAGGTTTCACACCAATGGTTAAGCTGCTGAATTTTGCTCTGACTGAAGTCAGCTGTCTGAGGTATGTGGACTTCTTGACACACAAGCTTCAGTGTTAATAAAACAATTAACACAATAAAATGGTATGAAAGCATTTTTCTGGCATGCTTTAGGGAAGAATCTGTCTGAGGCTGAGGCAACTTCCACTTATTTGCTTATTGGCTTCTCTCTGATACATTAGAATAGTTAGCTAATGGTTTTCACCTACTGCTAAGCAGCAGTAACACATTGTTCCCAGATGAGTTCCAGTTTTCACAGATTTATGTCACTTATGTAAATACAACATTAAGTATATTTGAATTCATGAAAGGATGTGTATTGCATATGCATTCTGTACTCTGTAAAATCTACAGAAGAAAGCATTGTTTTCTTGCTCAAGGGAACAGGTTATGTCTTGCAGAACTAGCACTTCTGCTTTTGAAACAGAGAGATTATTGTACACTAATCTTCATACTAAAGCTACAAAGGATGACATAGACTGCAAAAGTTTGATTCCAAAAAAACAAACCCCAAATCCAGACACTATTCTTAGATTGTTATATTTCAGCAGTTACATATATTCCTGTTTTGTGAGCAAAGAGACTTTGATTCTTGTTTGATTCTTCCAAAATGTCTTGTATTGTCAGCAGCAGATAAAAAGTGGTTGACTGGCTTTGTGAAGCCAAAGGAGAGTCTAGCATCTGACAGAGTGGGAACACATTTTTAGCTCTTTTCAGCACAATTTCATATGGGAATTCAGTGTTAGTTTAGGGTGCAGCAGCATCTGTTTCCTTACTAGTCAGAGTAAATGAATTTTTCCTTCTTGCTGTGGAGGCTGGTTAGGTGCTGGAGTGACTTGAACTCAGGCAAGTTCAATTTTTAAGGATTTGTTTTTCTGACTGTTCTAGGCAATTTGGTTCCTTGGCCTTACATTTGCTCTTTAACCCTCAATTTATTTTTTGGGAAAGTACTCCCAGACTGTCTTTAATATATGTATGTTTATCTGTATGAGATACATATGTGTGTATATATATGAGCAGTATTGCATAGAATGATCTTACTTTGCAAAGTAACTAGCCATAAGCTTGGTTTGTATATGCTAGGACACAAATTGCAGAAAGCTGAGGAATAATCTGTACAATGACAGACTTGACTCCTGAGGGTGCCAAAGCAACCTCTGTCTGGAGTGCTGGGTGAGTGGTGCTGAACCTCTGGGGCTGCACTGTGAATGCTGGAGAATCTTCAGCTTTCCTGGGCAGCATCTGCTGTAATGGGCTTAGACAATTGGATTTTCATTCTTACTGTCTAGACAAAGTCTGCCTATTGTCTTGTCAGTCTATTTCTTGCCTATTGTAAATGGGCAAAGCAATTTGTTCCCTTCATAGCTGCACTATCCTTTTGTGCATCAAGTCATGATGCATTTTCTGCAGCCTTGTTTCCTCTCTTACAGGCCAAATTAAATTTGGCCAAAGTATTATCTATAAAAGAATATTGGTCCTCTATGCTTCCTTTTTCAGATGAGGATTTTTTGCTCCTTTTACTGGTTGTATATAACTGCAGTCAGGTGGGTACATTTCTTAAAGAAGACTGAAGCACAAAGACACTAAACACTAGGTAGAGGGCTAATGCTCTTCTCAAGTATAGGATGCTGGTAATCTATTCTTGATTCTCCTTGATCATTGTATCTTTGTCTCCAGCTTTTCATTCCTAAATTACCCCTCTGTTGTCATATTCACTTTTAATATAGTGTCCCACTTTCATCATTAGTCTTGTTCAGAAGGTAATTTTTTAGCTTTCTATCTCCTTCCTCCATTTTAAAATCCTTTAAGGGTCTTCAACTCTTCTTTCTGAGCAGTCTTCCATATGACCTTGCATACCAGTGTTTTTAGTTCATTAAAATCTACATCCCTTGAAGTAGTTTCCAATATGTTAGATTCACTCTCTTTCCTTACAAAGGGTTGATGAAGCTTCTTATTTATTGTCTAAATTTTTGTTATCATTCTGTCAACCAGTTTTTCTTTACTGGTGGGGATCATACTAAATTTCCACTTCTTCATTTTAGTTGTGTTCTCCCTTATTTCCAGCAAGACTGCGACCAATTTATTCCAAGTTTGTAATTTTCTGTTCTTTATAGTGCTGAATACTGAGCAGAACTGCAGCAGATACCTTTGTCTACCCTGGGGAATAGGGTGTCTCAAAGCACCATTCTCCAAATAATCAATTTCTACTTTTGTGCCCATGAACAAAATGCATGGCTTTCCTATGCACTTTTTATTGATTTTCTACCACCTGAGTAACACTCAATGCTGTGGTGCACTGTGCCACTGTTTAGAGCACTACTTTAGTGTAATGGGCTTTATTTTCCATGTTTTCAGAGAAGTGGGCCCTGGGAAGCATGTAAAGGTTCTGGCACATTCCAGCTTCTGAATAAGATGATTTTAGTATTTAAAGATGGAGCATAGCTGATTTGGGACTGTTTTATCTGTACCAGGCAAGTTTTTCAAAGCTTGTTTAGTGAGCCTCATTTTGACTTATAATGCCTCTGGAGAAAACAAAAAATATAAGTAAAAGGTTTCTGTATGATGCATTAAGTTCTGATTCTTTAACAGAAACAATCTGCAGTTAATTTTAATTTTTGTTTTGTTTTTTTAAGGACAGTGAAGCTGATCTTCTTCAACAAAACTGAGGATGACATACTCTGGAGAAACCAGCTAGAGCAATTAGCTCTTAAAGATGAAAGGTAATTAAAAGTCTTGTGGAGAACAACTTGTAACATCTCTGTATACAGAACAAGTCCTGGGCTTAGACTAACTGTTCAGCTTTGGCACAAGACCAAATTCTGATTCTGTAAACT
The DNA here is from genome assembly GCF_028018845.1 of Melospiza georgiana. Taxonomy (NCBI): domain Eukaryota; kingdom Metazoa; phylum Chordata; class Aves; order Passeriformes; family Passerellidae; genus Melospiza; species Melospiza georgiana. The sequence goes on along the minus strand of NC_080432.1, from coordinate 103,736,502 downwards.
CTTAGCTAAGAATATGATGAGACTTAGGGAGTGGAAGGAGATCCATTGCTCACAGATGCATAGCAGAGGCAATGTTATATGTTCTGTAGGTCCCATGGGAAGCCAGGGATTTGATTTACAGTGTTTAATAGATGGTTATTGGAGATGATATGTTGGCTTGGATGATTTCTAAAATCATCTAATCATCTAATAAAAAAGTTGAGAAGCTTTTTGATGCAGAAAAAATTTGCCTTAGCCTTAACGATAGAAAATAGTTATGCAAAAAGGAACACAAAAGAGAGAAGGAGAATGTACCCCAGGAGAAACATTCTGAATTTAGAGAAGTCTTCTAAAAATCATATTGGTGTTACTGGTTATGAAAATGTTTATAATTCAGAGTTAAAATAGGCTCATTACTTTAATTTTTTTCTTAGTAATTGCTGCATTTTGCCCTCAATTACTATGTAATTGCAGATTAAAATGTAAGTAGTGCATGTGTAATGTTAAATTATTTCAGCAGGCCATAGTTCTCTGTCAGAAGACAGAGGGTTATCAGATTACCCTTTAATTTCAGTTCCCTTGATGTTACCACAAGATAAATTGTCACTGCTTAGATTTTATGTGATAAAAATATTTTTTGTTTATGGTTAATTCTTAGTTGAATTCTTCCTCAGTAGAAACCACTTGTTTCTTCACAACACTGAAGTGAAAAATCAATACTATTTCATACCCTAGTGATGTCTGGCACATTCAAAGCTTTGTAGTCTAGACATTGTGCAAATTTACAGTAAAAGGCTGCTCTCCCTTTCCATAGGAGCCTCAGATACAGAAGTGTTTGGTTTATACTCAGTTACTATTCTGTTAGTGAGTTTTTGAAACCAACGTTCAGTAATGAGTATTTTCTCATTACTGAAATTGTACTGACATTTTCACAAGCTTGGCCAAGCATTCTTATCTCACTGCTTGTTTACTGAGCTGCACCAAGGTTTGTGTAAAAGTGCTAATGGAATAGTAAAATCTGTGCTTAAGTATCTTAATTGGTGCCCAGCTTAATGGCTGGGACTTTTTGTAAGGTGAAATAGAAAGCTGGAATTTTTAACATTGGACGATTTGGCTAAATAAATACACAATATTGAAGGTGATTTGACTGACTAGATCAGTAGGAATGACTAAATATCTGTGAGATCTGATACTGTGGTGGGGAGCTGAGCAGAACAGGAAGGTAATCATAGGAAACATCAGTGTCATGGTCACTAGCATTTTGTGTAGCAGATTTGTAATTGGGGGTAATATTTATGAAATATTCTTCTCCTTACCAGGTTTGAGGTTCAGTTCATTCTTTCACAACCATCAAAAGACTGGGTAGGTAAACAGGGGAAGATTTCTGCATCTCTTCTGTCTGAGTTTGCGAAAAGAAGCAGAAGAGACTCCAAAGTGCTTATCTGCATCTGTGGTCCAGCACCTTTTACAGAACAAGGAGTACAGTGAGTATTTTAAATAATGAACTGGAAAGTGAGAAATTTTTTAGAATTTGATCACCTAATCACCTGTAGTGTTTCTGATTTGGTAGTCTTTAAAAAATGACATTCTGTTGTCTGCTTTCTAAGAAAATTTTAAAAATTTAAACAGACAAAAAAAGGAGTTAAAAAATCACCTTGTGCTGTACTTGAGGAGTATATTTATATTTATGTGTAGCTGAGTAAGTATCAGCAATGTATAAGTTTCATGAGTTTTCTTAGTATGTTGTCCAGAACTTTCTAAAAGCAACTCTTTAACAGTGACCTTTTTTCCCCAAGGTTTTAAATGCTGCTTTTAATTTGATGTTCATAGAAAAGTTGTAATAATAGGAGATAAGCTTTCTTTCTTGGTGTTAGCTTGATAAATTAAGTTACAGAAGATCAAAGCAGTTGTTCTATCAGAAGCATTTTTCTCAATTCTTTTAAAATTAATGCATTTATTTGTGTCTGTACCTAGTATTTTCCTTTTTTAATACATGTTTTAAGATAAAAGGTCCTCTAAATTTCTCTTGAAATTCATTGAAGCCCAGCTTCAAAATATTGAATATGATGTCATTTGCATTTCTGCAGTCCTACTGAAGTCAACGTGTATTGGCCAATAATTATGCTGCCTCTTGAGAAATCTGAGATAATTCAGATTACATCTGTATTAATTTTTAGAAATTGTTTTCATCACCCAAAAAGTTTATGTAGCATATCTGAGCTCCTGGGCATTGATTGTTTTCTAAACGTATTTGCAGGGATAAAGTAGAATGTGCATGTCTGAATAAGAACAAGGAAGTGGTGCTGAAGTTATGCTTCATCTGTGTCTGTGGTGGGTTTTGAGTTCCAAATATTAATATTGCCAACTTGATTTCTGACTTTCAGATATCTGAAGGACCTTGGATACTCTCAAGAAGAGATACATGCTTTTACTGCATAAACACATAGGAGGATATCAATGTTTGTTTGTATAATTCAGTGTTGTTTATTTATCTTCATGAATTTAAATAAGTGAGAAACAATTTTGTAAGACTTGTAATTTCACTCTTGGTACCAAACTGTTTCTTGGAAGAAGCATATCTTGGAAAAGAAGTTTTATATTGTGTTTTATCTTCTTTTTGTAAATATTTTTGCTAATATTTAAATCATCCAGGGTATTAATTTATTGTAGAGGCAAGCAAAAAAGTGTAGTATACATTATGTCAGGTGTTTCATGTTGTTGGGTCATGAGAATTCTGAAATCTGTGACAAGTTCTGATTAAGGTTATTATTTCTTACTGTAAAAAGTCCAAAGAGCAATACTGTCTGAAATTAAATATTGCACTGTAACTCAGGTAATCAGTCATTGAAAAATTTTCCTTTTCATCTGATGTCTCTTATTTGACTTGCAAGTGATCCAGATACATTTCTGGCTTTGTAAACAGAGAAGAAAAGTACCTTTGGTAAAATATAAAATTTACATCAAATAATAAAAAAATAATAATTTTACATTACTTCATGTATTTCTGCAATTTTTTTTAATATTTTCATTTAAGTGCTATAAAGAAAGGTTTCCACAAGCTTAGTACTCCAGCTGAGAAATCAAAACAGAGCCATGGATTCTTGGTCTCCCACAAAACTTCCCATGTGACCATTTGACTGATGTCAGGCATCCTTTGTTGTGACCCCAATCTGAAGATAAAAACATGACATCACAGATACCAGGGTCGGGACCACAGAAATATCTATAAATATTTGACAGGTTGCACTAGTATTAAGTGAGGTTATTTCCATCAGTGTGGTTTTTTACACTCCAGTATTAAGAATGAATTATCAGGAGGCAGTAATCTGCAGCCTAATGGTATCTGAGAGAAAAAAGCGGTAGAGCAGCTGTTCAACCCCTTCTAGATGTTGTCATTGTTTTATGTGGGTGTTGTTTTGTGTGACATCTAGTACTGTTTCTGTCTTCCTGTTGTGTTGAATTGATATTTCTTCCTCCTAAGAAGCAAGACTTGTAGTTGTGGCATTAATACATTCAAGAAAAATATCTTAATTATACCTTCAAAAAGGCTAAAATTGCTATCTGATAGTGACTGGCTATGTTTAACTGGACTGTCATCTCTTCAATAAACTGAGTGGCCCTCCTCAGTTTATTGGACTTGAAGTTAGAAAAGGATCTGGTTTTCAGTTGTTGCCCATAGGTCACAAGTGATTTCAGAAGACTGTGGTTGAGAGCAGTCATAATTTGGTATCTACAGTGCAGTTAAGTGAAGGGACACTTTTCCAAGTTCCAGAGTGAACTTTCTGCTGAGATAAGCAGAGTTGTGTGTTTTCCCCTGGACTGGCTCTCAAAACAGTAGGCACTTTGAGGATTTTTCAAATGTAATTTAGGATTAATTGTCATACTTCCAAAAGCCTCAGATGTTCTTTGGAGTTTTGAATAGATCTGTTATTACTGATAACAGATCTTTGTGTGAGTAGCTCAGCAACAAATGGTCATTTGACTTCAACTTGCTAATCCAGATATGATAGAATTTGTTAAAAATGCCTGAACTGGATCTTTTAAGTTTTGCTTATATTGTTCAAATACTTGAAAGACTTGTTGCAGGTCATAAATTTTATAAGACATTCCTAAAGTGATGGCCACCAGGCTGAGCATCTAAAATAAAGGCGAAATGTTTTTTGAAGGCAGCAGTGCTCATGGTCTGGCTGCTTGCATTAGGAATTATCCTAGCCTTAATGCTGATGTTAAAATGGAGCTGCTAGCAGCCAAGGTTTTTTTCTCTCTCTCTTGTAATTAACCTTTTTGTGATGAGATCAAACAGGCACAAAATGTTTTGACTGGAGAGCAGGCCAGTAAAGGATGTGGAGGTGCTGGTTGACAATGGCTGAACAGGAGCCAGCTGTGCCCAGGTGGCCAAGAAGGCCAATGGCACCTGGCCTGTGTCAGCATTGGTGTGGCCAGCAGGGCCAGGGCAGGGATTGTCCCCCTGTACTGTGCAATGGTGAGGCTGCATCTTGAGTGCTGTGTCCAGTGCTGGGCCCCTTTACTGCAAGGATGACACTGAGGTGCTGGAGCAAGTCTAAAAGAGGTTAACAGGGCTGATGAAGGGTCTGGAGAGTGCCTCACTCATATGAAGAACAGCTGAGGAGGGAGCTGGGGTTGTTAGCCTGGAGAGGAGGCTCAGACATTCTCACTCCACAGCTGCCTGAAAGGAGTGTAAGCCAAGTGGGGGCTGGCCTCTTCTCCCAGGCAGCCAGTGACAGGATGACAGGGCATAATCTCAGGCTGCACCAGAGAAGGCTCTGGTTGGACATCAGGAAGAATTTCTTCAAGGGCTGTCAGGCGTTGGAATGGACTGACCAAGGAAGTGGTGGAGTCACCATGCAATGGAATGTTCAAAAAACAACTGGACATGGCACTTACTGCCATGGTCTAGTTGACAAGATGGTGATTGTTCAAAGGTTGGACTTGATGATCTTAGAGGTCTCTTGCAACCTAAATGATTCTGTGATTCCTGAAAGTTTTCTGTGTTAGTGTGTGAGCTGGTGCTCACACCAGGTGTATCTCACAGCAAACTGTGTGACTTAAAAAACAAGCAAGAGAAACAAAGTACTTAAAATAAGTTGAGTGCTTCCAGTACTCAATACCGTGTTCTGTGGTTAGGTGAATATCAAAATGTTCTACACACAAAGCAATTATCTCTGCTCATATAAGCACTACCTTACAGCTTTTCTTTATTCCTTTAAAGGATGAAATTGAAAGTACTATGACTGATCTTGTTGAGATACTTTCCCACTCTTTCATTCTTTGCATTACGTGTGCAAGGGGTGAAATGACAGGGGAAAAAAAATCGTAAAAAAGTATTAAACACCTTGCAGTTCAATGCTTTTTTCTATTTGATCTCCCCAGAGCAGGATTTAGGTTGAAAACAAGATGTCTAAAATGAGCTGCCTGCAGCAGAGCTACGTTTCTGAGCTCTTTGTAATCGCTAGAATTCAAATCAGCACAGCCTGTGCAGGTCTTGAGAGCTGGTTCAGCTGTGCTGGATGTGGGATTAAGGATGCCCAGGGCCATTTGAAATGTTCAGTGACAAGCCAGACCTGTCAACATCATCCTTTTTGTTTGTCTCTTTGTTTTTCCTTCCATTTATGCCCGTCAGACAATGTTTTCTATACATCTGCAGCCCAGTTTGATGCCTAAATCTGTCTCAATATCTGTGTCTTTGATCACTAGTAATGTAAATAGTACTGATAAATAGTCACAATAGTACTGTGAAAGTAGGTTTAGGTTTTTTGGTGGTTTTGTTTTTTAACTGTCTTTAGGTTTTTCTAATATATGTTTATTTTAAAAATATATCTGCACTCCTAAAGAGTTAATATATGGTTTTCCTGATCTTATTTTAAATGGTCCTATTAAAATAGCTGTTTTCACACAAACAGCAGCAAGAATAAGTTTACTTCATTTTGTATTCTACAGATATTAAAATCTACTTGGAGAAGGGGTTACGTAATTTTCCTAGGCTAGTCTGGAGAAATTGGGATTGACAAAACCCCAAACTCTCTGTACCACAGCCCTTTCAACTTCTTAAGCAGATATTATAAATATAAAAGCTGCCAATCACTGAGGGGTAAAAGAAATCATATTTTTACGTAGCTGTCCTAGTGTGTGTGATCAGTGGCTTAACACTCTAGTCAGAGTCCAGATTTACTTAGTTCTTGGCCAGAGTAAATGTTCTGTGGTTTTCTCTCAGTACAGTCCTATGAGTATGCAATATACAGATTCTCTTAGTTAGCTACCTGCCTTTCTTTCTTGTTATTGGATAAATGTCATGTTTTCCCAGCTGAAATTTTAGGGCAGGCCTGCATGCATAGTTCCCATAGAAACATATTACTGTCTTCACACAAACTGGACATGCTGAGTTGCTGTGGCAACACAGGTAAAAAATTCTAGTATGTGTAGAGAATTGTCAAGTCCATGCTGGCTGCCAAGCCTGAGCATCTGGCATCTGCCAGGAGCTGCTGCTGGGTGCCCCAGAAGGGAGTGACACGCTCCCTAGGGTGCAGATGATGGTGTCAAACCTTAAAATAGCAGAATACTCCTCCCAACTTGCATATATTTCTGCATTTAATCATGAGAAATACACTTCCCTTGTGTGTTTTGTAACTTCTCAAGGGATGTATTGATTCTGTTATTGATGATTGGGCATGTAGAGGTCAAAGAGGAATGTCTGGATTTTGTCACCAACTTGCAAATGTTTCTAACTGATGTGTACCTGGTGGTAATCCTGAGTGTATTTGCATCTTTCCATAGGAAAGGTGATCCTGTTGGAACTATTTTCCCCTATTGGAATTAAGAAATCAGTTTAAAATGCAGTGAGATGAGGTAAGGAAGATCCACTTAGTGTGCATTTAAAAGCAAGTAAAACAAGAAGTTTGAATCAACTTGCAAAAGATACAAAAATATTTACCTGTCAAAAAATGGAGGGGTGGGAAAGCACTTGAGATTATATGATAGAGGAAAAAGTGACTCCATGCTAGCTGGATTGTAGTCATACAAGAGCAGCTTTTGCCAAAGTCTGTTAAGACATGTATGTTAGTTAAAGCACAGTATGATATCACCTTTCTGCTCACTAAGTCAGGAGTGGTGCCTGGCTCATTCTCAGTAAAGTGGAAAAAAGTTGCTAAACCAATTGACCAGCTCAGGATGGGGAGAAGGGGCTCATCTTGTTTCCCTTTTGGTCGTGTTGATCTGTGCTTTGAACTGTGTCCCTCTTGATCAAATGAAGGTCAGTGCAGACCACAAAGTAAAATGTTGAGCATCAGCTCCATAGAAGATGAAGAGGAGACAAGCCATTTTAGAGAAGAGTTACCTGCTTCAGTTAAAGTAAGGCTTTATGATGTATTTTATTCATATTAAAATAAATAAATAATTCAGCTGTTTTAAATGTGAACCTATAAGGCTTTGGTTAACTTTTGAACTCATCTCCTAGACTCTATATTTGAGACATAACCTCCCAAAAACTCCACTCAGGAAACGTCTGATCAGGCCTTTGCAAAGGTGCTCTGCACAGCCACAGAGGGTCAGTGAACAAGGGCAAGGGAGGGAATTCTGTATTGATAATATACCAGATGTTTGGTGTATTATTTTTCACACTTGTGTATACATCAGTTTGTCCAGTGACACTAATCTCTAGCATAGCTTGCCTTGCTGTTGTCTCAAAATGTCTCTCTACCCTACTCCCTTCAACCTAAGGTCTCAAACCACCTCATATGCATGAACCTATATTCCTTATGTACTCCACAGGACTCCTGACTGGTGTGTGTGTGTCTTTGTCCCCTGTGCCTAACACTGTGCTCACCATTCTCCTCTGCTCCATGCTGCTCTCTTTCCTTTCCCCTTAAGCTGAGTAACTGAGGAACAGAATCAAGTTAAATTCAGATCAACCATCTCAAATTTCAGCTGGAAATCTTTCTGTTTCAGACACAAAGGTGGTGTGCACTCCTTTTTTTTTTTTCTTATTTCAGTTTATCTAAGACAAGAAATAGCATCTCCCAGCAAAACACATCTTGTTAAGATTATAAAACCTCAACACAGACCTTTAGGATGTGTTTAGGACATAGGAACATGGTGTCTTGCATATGTAAGGGAGACATTTGCCAATCTTGATAAGGCCTTGAGCTAGGGTATACCTTACCTTGGTTAGCATTTAATTCTGTGTAGCACTTCCTTACATGCTCTTAGAAAAATAAGAATAATTTAGTAATAAAATATGCCAGTGTATCTATAACTAAAAAAAAATAGCTTCTCCCAGCCTAGCACATAATTGCCTTGAAAAATAATTTCTAAAACATTCATAGAAAATACAGATCTGGCAACAAAACTTGCACGTAAGGGCCAAACGTTTATGTAGTCTCTTTCTGATGATTAGTATGACTACTTCAAAATTATTACAAAGAAAAATTGAGTGCAGCTCCTTTCCTTTTTCATTCTTTGCCAGAAGTCAAGAAAATGGATGAATCCTGTACATAACTGCTTACTTTTTTCAACTAGGAATTAAAATTTTGTATATTCTTCAAGGTAGCAGAAAAAAAATTAAATTTCTATACTGCAAGCTAAAGACAATTAAAAAGAACTGCTTGAAATGAGTTTTCATCAATTATTAACCTTTTATTGTCTACAAGTAGTAAACACACTGGTTTCAGCTCCCTCAGCCCATCAGTTGCCATGGAGAGAACTTAGAGTGAGCTCTACTTTGATATCCCAATATGTTCTCCAGTAAAATTGTGCAGCAGATTTAATGCTCCTAGTTTTGCCTGTAATGCATCATAGAGATTGGTTTTGTGGTACCTTTGAACCATGGTTGTTATACCAGAAGCCATAAACTGAGACCAATGGACAGCTTAGACTGTGGTAATAGTTAAATCAATTAAAAAGCCAAGCAATGTTTTAGAGCAAGGCACTGAGGTGTCCTGATCTGACACACAAGCTGAAAGCACCAGAGCTTTTTTCTTTCAGGCACTTTGATTCTCTGTATTGGTTTCTCTAGTCCAACTCTGAAAATGGTCCTATGCCATGGAGGTGGAACGTGCCTGTAACCTTGCCTCTCTGCATATGGCTGAGCTCCCTTTGACAGTGTAAAGTGTGGCCTTCTTGACAGTGGCAGGTGTGTGTTTTTCAGTTTGCAGATGTGGCTGTAAAGAGGTTCAGTCATCAGTGAATATCCCTGCTCCCCAAAACATAAGTGGATATAGCAGAATAGGCATGAGTTCCCTTGGATCTGGGGAACTGAGAAATAAAGACCTAAACTGATTTCCTACCCTAGTCATGTAACAGCTGTATAGTTACCATAGTAATGAAAATGTTGCCCAGCATAAGAGAGAAATTAGCTGGACTGATGGACCATGCCATGGGTGGTTTGGAACAGCACTCACTTCAGATTCCATTCACTGGGAATAATGCCAACAGAACAATGTCACATTTAATAAAACAGGAAAATAACAAGACCACAGTATGTCTCAGGTGAATAAATTCTACAGAAAAAGACACAGGATACAATTTTTGTTTGTATTCCATGCACAGTCGTATTTATAATGGCATGCAGCAATTTTGGCAGTCCAGACAGCTTCCTAAGTGAAAGTGTGTTTGCTTTTATTTCCCCTTTCAAATAGTCTGGTATTACGGCACTGTTTGCAAATAAATTTTATGTACTCAAGGGAGAATGAGTGTGAGGCAAATTCAGAATTTGTATCTTGTTAGGCTGTGTACAGTGAGAGCCAAAGACAGTGGAATTTTACTCAGTAAATAATTACATGTTTTTATAAAAAAAAAATTATTATACACATTTTTAATACAGTGGAATCTCTTCCTAGTAAAGCTCTTTAATCAAATTCTAAGTTTGGAACAATGCTTGTGAATTGTGTATTGGGATGCTCACACAACCTGAACATTTGGAAAAGGAGCTGACAGATCAAGACCCTGAGAAGTGGGGTTATCTGGAGGTGTCTCTTAACGTGTGTTGCTTGACAGGAGAGCAGGATGAATGCATCACTCAGGCACAGGTTATTTCTTTACTGTTAGGCATTGGAGGTGACCCTGCCGCTGCAGAAAGACCCCCAGTGTAGGCTGGGGCTCTGTGCACTCTGCTCAGTGCATGTTGGGTTCAGGAAGCAGGGTTCCTGTGGAGTTTTCTGACCTTGCTGGTCTTCTGTGAGGGCACAGTCTCAGCAGGACATTCCTCTTTCATGCTCAGTCCTAACCTTCTGCTCTCAGCTCAGATTTAAATCTAGGTTGAAAATTTGGTATAGTGAAGATGCTTCAGTCTTGTCATATTTCTCTCATCAAACTGGCTACTTGTTCCCACAGAATGGAAAACTGCTGGCCATCCCTTGCCCAGTAATGGCTGGGGAGCTTTGCCAGGAAGCCAAGAATGTAAAAGCATGCAGGGCACCAGTGGTTTAGCCTACTTCTGTGTCCCCTGGTCATGCAGGGTGGACCTGCATCCTGCCAGTGAAGTGGCACAAACACCTTGGGAACCAAGTGCAAGTCAAAGGTTGTAGTAGAAAGAAGATGGATGAAGATGGGTGGTCTCTTGGGAAGAGCATCCTCAAAGGCAGCCCTGTTGTAGAGAAGGTCTTTCTCTAGGGCTTGCAAAGGAATTAGCCCATTAGCCCAGAGGAGACAGGGAATGCTTAGCAAAGCTGCCTGTCCTGTTTCTGCTGGAAACAAACATTTTTCAGTACTTTTGCAGAGCAGCTGTCAGTGTACTCATTGCTCTGTATGGTGGAAGGTAGGTCCAGCCCACACTTCCTTGGCACTGTTTTCAGCAAGGGATGGGCCTGGCCAAACATGGCTGCAACCTACGTGTCACAGGCCTCAGCGCTTGCTTTGGCACCACACCCTTGGAAAAGCAAATTGAGGTACAAGTGGCTTAGCCCAGTTCTATGTCCACTACTCATCCATCCCCTTGGAACTTAAAGATGCTCCTGATCATAAGGTTAATGAGAGAGCTCTTCTTTCCAGCCTAGGTTTTTGTGTTGCAATGTGCTGAAAATAGTTTTAGCAGCAGTTTTGTCACCGGCAAGGAGAGTGTGAACTGCTAGGCACTGACAAAAACCCACTTCTGGCTGATCCTGTGATAGTGTCTATTTTGGTACACAATTGGCTGTATAGATGTCTGTGCTGGGGATGAATGTACTGCCTAGCCTGGGTGGTGGTTAAAACTGGAATGGAAACAACAATGAGAACTGCAGTTCTTTATCTAAAGTTGACTTGGGCTCTTCAGTATCTGTCACTTACAAAAATGTCGACTTGAAAATAGTGCCTGCTGTCTTTTTATTAACTTGGGATGACTTCATGTGTTGGTGGAAATGAAGGACAGCAAACACTTTATTCCTTCTCTCTTCCTCACCTCAGCCTTTACTGAAGAGAAGAAATGGCAGCATAATAGAGAGACACGGGTGTTGAGGAGGACATGAACCTGACACAAGAGGCAATGTCAGAATGCCTCAGAGTATGCCTTGAAAAAATGCCAAGAACCAGGGAAAACAGACGAGCTAAATGTAAATGTTTTGACCTGTGAGTGTTATTCTACTGACATGTTCACAAGGGTGTTTAGAGATGGGAGTGTGATGGCTAAAGAAGTGTTTGAAAAAGAAAATGAAACCAGCATGAAATTCTGTAATGCAGAAATCCAGGGGTGATGTCAAGGAGCAAAGTGTTACCTTTTGTTTCCTTTGGTATCAGTGAGCCCAAGGTCAGGCCCTGAATGCACATTCTCCTGCTGTCACCTGGGCTTGCCGGGGATGAACATAAGCAGTAAATGTCTTCTCCTTCCTTGCTTCATATTGGAGAAAAAAATGTTTGGCACAGACAGAATTTAAGTGCTAATTTGTTTCAGGTCTCCCCTGCTTCTCCTGTAAACATGGTCATTTTTTCAAGTCTACATTGCTATTGAAAACAAATCCTGAAACTGTTTTTTAATAAAATCTACATCATCTGTGAAAACAATCTGTTATGCATTGAAGAGGTATAATTACCACAGTCACTGTCAGAATTGCATAATTTAAATCCTTTATCCCTTTCTTCCATGGAAGAAAAGGAACTAATTATTTCAGGGATTCCCATTATTTAGGAAGAGCAAGATTCTTAAAAGAAATTAATTTCTTTGGTGACAAGTGACTTGTCTCATCCCAATAAGCACTGCAAGCTTGTCTGTGTGACCCCCAGGCAGATGTGGGTGTGAGGCCTTTGTTTCAGCTCCTGTGTTAGCTAAGTGCAGGCATCTGAATGTATATACTTAATTTGCAGAAAAAAGTCTCTGAGCACAACATCTTCTAAAGCAGAGTCTCTGCTAGTGCTCTGAGATGAGAGTAAACCATGTCCTCCTGGATCATTGGCAGCCAGTGCTGCTGGGGATGCATGGTTAGGCTGACAGATGGAAGATTTATTTACAAAATATGTCCCATCTTCCCTTCAGACATATTCATGGATATATTATTTTATTGCCATTGCCAAGAAATTCCGTTTTAAGGACCTGGAAGTCTGTGGGGAGGATCTTGTGTGTCCTGCCTGCCTGATCATTGGCCTCTTTGTCTCTTCAAGGATCTAAAACATCTTTATTTTGCCTAATGACTGAATTTCCTGGCAAGCTGTCTTATATTTATTCCAATTACTGTCTCTGTCTTACATGCTTCTCACTTTTGGTAAGGTACTTTACATAACAGAGGAAATGTGTCAAGATTTGTTTACTCTGTTCTTTGCTTCTATCATCAGCCATCAAAGAATTATCCTGGCACTATGGACCTATCTTGTCTGTGCAAGTCACTTTCTGAAATAGCTGGTAAAACATATTACCTGGCTGCTGTTGCCATTAGTTCTGTTAAAAAAAACCACCAGCTAAATATTTCAATTGTTATTTTATCTGCTATGCAGCATGATACTCTTTTAAACCATACTCTGGTAGGTTGGCACTGAAGAATGGCATTGTCAAGAAGTTACCTTTTAGCTATCTTTTTCTGTCCTCTTTAGACATGAGATATTTTTTTCCAAAGTGATCATTGTCCTGTAGTGTGGAATACTTGAAGTGTCTCTATTGAGTTTTGCTGAGCTGGAGCTCACTGTTCTGTCAGTCTGGTCCTCAGCAAGCCTTCAGTGACAAGGTGAACCTTAGCTTGGGGTAGATCCTCAGCAGTCACAGTTTTCCCAGAGCTTACTGCTAATTTACTTAAGTTTTCCCAGAACTTACTGGATCTGATTTCCATGTTTCTCCAGAGTGGAAAAGGGTAAGGACAAAACAGACCAGTCTCGATAGGAGGTGGGATGTGTGCAAAAAAAGGCTGAAGAAGTGAAAATGTGCCAAGACACAGCTTTTTATCAGCTAGTTTTATATAGAATCATAGAATGGTTTGCATTGGAAGGAACCTTAAAGATCATCTAGTTCCACACCCCCATCAGGACTTTTCTTTTTTGTTGTGGGTTGTATCCTGTAGTTATTTCTGACACTTATGAATCTGACATTCCTTGTACATTAGGCAGACCCAAACACTGTCCATTAAGCTGGTCGATAAATAATCAAATTCAGCAAGAAGATGTGCACAAGTGCTCTTTACTGTTAAATTGGATATAAAATCTTTCTGTATTTTTCTAATAACTGAAAACCCCGAGTTTAGGATGGGAAGATTGTAAGCTGTACAACCTACCCTATTCCTTTTTAAGTTATGACATCCATAACAGCAGGGCTTATCTAGAAGTAAGCCTAGTGTTACTCTCTGCTTTTGGGAGGGTAAGAGTTGAACTTAAACACTTCTTCAGGAGTTGCATAGCAATGGAATTTGCTTGCTCTCACATGGTGTATGAGCCTAAATTTTTCCTTCAGCTTCTGATAAAGAGCATCTCAAAACTGGGACAATCCTTGTTAAGCCTGCTGTAGGAAATGGAATTTCTTCCATTCCAGGTGTTTGTTTTTTCAGTAACTGCCATTGTTGATCCACCTTCAAACAAAAGCATCAGTGAACAGGAAAGTGTTCTACCTTAATATGTAGTGGGGGTGACAGAAAAGTGAGATGCATGAATCACTTTCCTTGACTACCCAGAAATCAAGCGTAGGATGTTCAGCTCACTCCTGCTTATAGTCAGGGGGAGAAGGACAGGAAAGGGCTCCTGCAGTGGATGTGTCAATTGCAGAGAGATGTTCCCACTAGACCATGATTCCCATCCTTCCCTCCACTTTCCCTGGACTGATCCTGGCTGGAATGCTCTTTATTGCTTTCATAGCAGCTCATATGGTGCTTTGCTTGGGTTTGTGACCACAGAGTGGTGATAACACAGTGATGTTTAAGCTAGAGATGAACAGTGTCTGCATGTTTTAGCTGTAGATGAACAGTGTCTGTACAGCATCAAGGCCTTGGTTTCTCACTCTTCATGTCCATCCCCACCAGGGAATAGACTGAGGATGGGGAGGGCACAACCAGGCAGATATCCCAAACTGAGCAAAATTATATTCCATGCCATATAATGTCATGCTCAGCAACAAAATGGACAGAAGGGTATTTAAAGAGATGAGACATCTTTTTTTTTTTCTTTTTTTTTTTTTTTTGCTCATGGCTGACATTGTAGGGGGATACAGCATGAGTAAATGAAGGTGATATAGGATGTAATATTATCCCCCAACGCGTTGCTGGACCGATTCCTAAAGATTAGGAGCAGGCCTGATGATAACAGGCCACACCTGTAGCAAACAAAAGAAGTATTATAAAAGAGTGGATTGTTGGGAACTAGAGTCAGATGGCTGCTGCAAGGACTAGGAAGAGTTAGAGCTTAGAGGAGCTGCCTATGAGAAACACTGAGGAGGTATGAAACTCTGGCGCTATGGAATCCTTGCACCATAATGATAATAGAACTCGTGATATATATAAGAGGTGGTAAGTGATTGGTTTGGTTCAGTTTATTTTCTTTCTTTCTTCTTTCACTTCTCATTTGCTTATTAAGCAAATTTTATCTTGCTTTTACTCTTCCTTTCCTCTTCCCCTGCTCCTCTGTGGGTTGAAGGGGGATGCAAACGAGTTGTGTGGTGTTTAGTTGCCTTCCAGGTTGACCCACAACACAACATTTCTGCATTGAGAAGACAGCTCCACTTCCAGTCAAGCTGTGTGAGTTTCTGAAGCCTTGGTTGGAATGGTAATTGTTAGCACATTTATATATAGCAGGTCGCTGAGGCCACTAAAGCAAAGCAGCTCTAACAGGATAGATCTTAACAGTGAATGCAGTAATCAGCTCTCTTTGGTCAAAGTCAGAGAGCTTCTAAAGATGCACAGGCAGGAGCATCTGGGAACACATGCAGGAGCCTGGGTGTTCTCCACAGCTGTAACAAGAGCTTGCAAAGCCCTGGTTGTCCTCTGGTGCTGCTTGGGGATGACCAGTCTGGCCATGCCAGTATGTTGGCCAGGCCCATGCAGCAGCAAGAAAGAATGGTCTCAAGCACCAGCAGCATTTGGCTCATGGCTTTTCCAGTGTCATCTGGCTTTGGTTCCCGGCTTAGCCATGGACTGCTTGGGTCACATCTCTGCCAGGGGTCCCCTCAATCTGCTTCAGTACCGTGGCAGTAAGAGAGTGTTACAGAAAAGCTTATTATCAGGCTCAAATAATGATACACACAAGTAGCTTTCTCCCATGTTTTGAAGCTGACTTGCCCAAATTGGATGATAGAGAATGAAGGATGAAGGAGAGCTCTTTGTCTCTTTTCCCCTGTACAATGATAAATGTTCCTCCTGTGGCTTCATTTCTAAATTAAAGCAATTTAAACCCATTGTGCTTTCCCTGCACCTTTATTTAATTTTCAGCCTCTTGGCATTTTGCTTTCACTCTTCTTCCAAATTTGTTATGATTTTTCCTGTCTGATTAAATTATTTTAGGGCTCTACTTGTCACTTGTTTATTGTCTAATTCCCTAGCTCCCTTCACTCTCCTACTGTTTAATACTTAGTACACATTGTATTTCTCAGCTTTAGCAATCTTTTCTCCATCTTCCTTGGCTGTTGTCCAGTATTTTGCTCGTGAGTAGCTTTCATGACATAAATTCTTCCCATTGTTATACATCAACGTTGGAAAGCTTCGAGTCAGCTTCTCAGCAAGGGAGCAGATTGTGCCACCAGTCCTGCACTTTTCAGTACTAGCTAGTAGCACTGTGAGTGGTTCAGCCACAGCATTTGTTTCTTTTCTGATACCAATTGTAAGTTTTTGATAATCTGAGAGTGGTGTTTTTAACCATGAGGTTGTGCTGGTATCTCCACCCTTATGTTCTCCTGACATACCTTGCTTTTGTGCCCTTATTGCTTCTGTGAAGATGGTAAGAGAATTGAATTCAATTATGTTTTACTCCTGTAACTGACTTGTTGGTTGGATTTTTCCCCCTCCTGAAAAGTCATAGGAATATTTGAAGCCAAACAATATGGCAGGATACTCTATCCACAACTCACCAGAATATACTATCTCACTGCTCATGATGGAGGATTTAATCATAGTGACAAAGGTAAGAGTTGAGAACAAGCTTTTTGTGCACTTTTATATTTCCCCTCAGGACTGATAGCTGGGGTGTTTTCCCTGGACACAAAGTGTGAACATATTTTTATGCTTTGTGTTTCTCAAATCTCCTTTTGAGCATCTTGCTATAACATCCCCCCCTCCCATTTACCCTCTATCTGCTTCAGGACAGAGCTGCCCCATTATATGGAATTGTACTCTGCTTCCTACTATGAAGTGTCAAGATAAGGATTTTTTCTTGGATGTTATAATCATAGAAACATAGAACAGTTTGGGCTGGAAATGACCTTTAAATGCCATCTAGCCCAACCCCTCTGCAGTGAGCAGGGACATTTTCAAGTTTTTCAGACCCCATCCAATCTGACCTTAAAACCCCATTTCCAGGGTTTTACCACCCTCATTATAAACAACTTCTAAATTAGATATAAGGATTGTTGTATCCTACAACCTCAGAGGACCTCTATCACTCTTCATAATCATAATGGAGTTATCAAATATATACAAGAACTTGCTTACTAGGAGCTTAAGTTACAAGAAAGATATATGGATATTATAAGTTTCATTTTCATTCTCTCCCATGTAATCCAAAAATTGTTCTTGAAGACACAGAAAGGCAGCAAGAAGTTAATAATCAACTCTTGCTGGAGAGAAGCACTGCAGCATTAATTGTGTCTCTCATGAGGAGGCTTCAGGCATATCACTTCCACTCACACTGATCATAAAACCAGCACGGTGAATTGTTTCACATTTATATCCATATCATGCTGATGCCAATTTATGACTGTTATGTTCTTTTTAAGTACTAAAATCTAATTTTGTTTTGATCTGTACAGATAAGGTCCATTAGTTTCATTACAAGGTGTACAGTATGATTTCAAAAAGCTGCCTATTATTGATATTACTGAGCTGTTAGAACCTCACTCCATTCTCAAACACCACCCTAGCAAGAGGAGTAGCATATCAGGCCTATTGTCACTGAAGGGCTTTATCATATTTGACAGTTTAAACATACTTGGTGTTCTCATTTTAGCTTAACTTTCTAAACCATTTGCTTAACTACAGCATGTTCTTGTAGCACTTTGTTTTGCTCTTCCTGGGAATACTTGTGCCATGTGTTTGCCCAGACTCCAGGGAGGGATGAATGCTACTTGAAGCTGGTGGCACTCACCTCTGTCCTTTTCTTTGTCCCACCGAGTTTCATTTGAGAACAAGTTGTCAATGGGGATTTCAGGAACAGTGTGGACTTCAAAACACAGTGTGGCTTGGGTTAGGCCTGGCAGAGTCATTAGACTGTTTTTGACCTAAGGGAGCTCAAAAGAGTTGGTATTTCTCTGACTAAGAAAGATTTTGGATGGACACCAAAAACCTTTTCTGAGTACCGACTTATAAATTCCATACTCACACAGCCTCTGACCCAGGACTCTCACTGAAGCAATGCTACCTAGCAATGCTGTAGAGAAAAACTTTTCCATACTATAAAATAATCTTTGAACTGTTGGAAGCTACAACTGCCAGACCCTCAGGGAAGGAAGGCCTGCAGGTTAGCAAGTTCAGCCTTTTCCATTTACCAGCAAGACCTTTTTGATGGGGGCAGCCTCATTTAAAGGTGAAGGAATGAGTATGGCTCACCTAGTTGCTGGGGAAAAGTCCTGACCTCCTGTCCTTGTGCTGGCCAGAAGGATTCCTGTATTGATCATCCTTGTTCTCCATGCTCTCCAGCCACAGAGATTATTTGGCCTCTGGAGCACTTTAAGTCTGATTGTGCAGGAGATAAAAGAGCCTGAGACCTTTTCTGTGACACAGGAGGCAGCTCAAACCACTCTGTTGAACTCAAGAATTGGATTTGAAGCTGGCCTAAAGTTTTGAGACCTCTGAATGAAAGGTATTTTGCTATACAAGCAGCATGTGCTTAAATATTAATACCTATTTCCAAGCTCTATCCTAGTTCAAGCAGAAAGATTATTTCATTGAAGAAATATGACTTAAGAAGATTAGATGTTGTTTGTAGTGCAAGAATATCTTGCTTTATCAAGGAAAACTTTTCAAAGCTGAAGAGGGCTAAAAGCCAGTTACATGCAGATTTCAGGGAGCTGTGGTTTTATATAAACTGTGTGTGCAAAATTATTTTTTTAAAACAGCAAGCCCTTTAAAAAGCTATATTTTCACTGGAGGTTAAATGAGAGATGTTCTAAAGTGATGTTTAGTATTCAAAGTGCCTAACAGAAATGGAAACTCTTAAAATTTTAGGACTCTCTGCTAACCATCTTGAAGAAAGCAGTCAATTCCTTCCCACCAAGAATCTTTTCTGTCTATAGATGGTGGGTCACTCTTGGTTGTGTATTTCTTCCATACACTCACCAGTGCTGGTGCTATGTGACAACTGTGCATGTCTTATATCCAGGGGCTGTTCCTATAACATAATAAGGTCTATTTAAGGGGGTCCCCAATCCCATGATGTTTTAAGAAGGACCATCCTTAAATGAATGTTGTCATTGCAATGACTGTTCAGTATCTAAGCTCTTTATGTTGGACTGTAGCTGTATTTGTAGAAGTGGGTATGTTGGTCTATGAATTTTGAAGAAACCAAACTGCTGCTGTGCCATAGCAAGGAACAAAGACCTCCTTACAATACAGTCATATTGTCAGCATTTTCAGAAAAGTGCTCCTTTTACCTCTCTCATGGCCCTCAAAGTGCTTACTTTAACCAGAACAGTCTGGCAAGCATCCTTCAGTCTGTGGTTTTCAGTATGCAGCACAGTCATGAAGAAGAATGTTGGTTTCTGCCTACTTCCCATCCTTGATTTACCTTTCCAGATCTATTCTGTAAGGAGTAAACTACTTCTCTCTCCTTTTTTGGAGCTACCAGTCTTAGAGCTGTATGTCTCTCTAATATCAACCTCTGCTTTACAGGTTTCAATCACATATTCTTTCAAACCATTTACAGATTAACATAAATCAAGTTAAAACCTCATTCAAATTGCACTTGGCTTTGAGGATGAAGGTTCTCCTTCAGACCACAAGTACTGTGTGCATGTTAGTCTGCCTGTCTGATTATATGAGTTTTTCCTGGTTTATCTAATAAAAGAAATTGGCTCCCAGCAAACAATGCCCCACAGAAGGCAGTGTAATAACTTTTTATGGTGAGTTGCCTGGTAGTTCAATGATGTGATTTCTGAAGAGGTGCAGACCTGGTTGATCGAGATCCTCTCTGCAGCAGTGAATACAGGACTATAAATCTTCTGTGAGCAAGCATGCTTCTGGCAGAAGGTGATCCCTGATGTCAGTATCCTCCTCTACTATGGAGGAGACAGCAGGAAGGAAAATATTACAAATTCTAGGTTAGATTGGAGCCTCACAACCTCCCTAAGGGTTCAGCATAAAATGAGAGCCTTTATAGAGGACCAGAGAATGAATATCTGAATGTCGCCTCTCTCATATCTAAGGGATCGTGGAATTATATTCATGTCCTGCCTTTGCAGTCTCCAGCTGTCTGATCACATCCCATTTATCCCTGCAGGGGAGAATGCCCCACTCACAGGCCCATCTGAGCTATGACCTGAGCTACAAGAAGGAGAACAGGGACTCAGCAGGGCAGCATGTGCACTAAAGCCTATCACAACCTAGACATCTGAGTCAATACCTGCAAGGCACACCAATATTAACATGCTTGGCAGGTCATCCCTGCCTAGAGGAGGACGTGAATCTGTGAAAATACAACAGATGAGCTGCAGAGAGAGCTGTCCTTGCTAGGAAGCCTGGGGATAATTGCAATGAAAAGCTTCCTTTCCTCTGGTCTCAGATCAGCCACTTCCTTACAGACAACCTCAGCGCAGCTGAATTTCAGTGCAAGGGTCTGTGAGGACTTGAGAGCCTCATGTCTGAAGGCAGAATGGAACTTAGGCTTCGTCCTTCCCTTCCAATAGTCTGTGGAAAGACACAACTGCCTTGGCTTCCACTGCAAAAGTGCTCTTCTGCACAGCACAGCAAAATCTGGGCAGGAACAGGAAATTAGGTTTACCTGTTTCCAAAATAAAGCAAACATAACCTGGAGGAGCTTTGGGCAGTCAGGCACACTCGTGATATCCAGCAGTTGACATGACTTACCAATTTCAGTGGGTGAGCGTGGCCTTCTGGAAAGGCTTTGTGTCATGTAGCTTACCAAATCTCAGTGACATGGAGCACATTTCTGTTTCATTACTTACTAATGCTGGGCTTGGCAGGCACTGCAGGTTATTATGATAAATTATGACAGAACTGTCATCTGCAGGATAAACTAGGATATAATGCCTGTGACTCATGAGTAGTTTTGTTGGAATAAGTCTGCTTCATATACAACACAATATTTAGAAAACAATACCTGGAATTTATCAGAATGAAGTCTGCCTGTCCCTCTTTCCTTGTGTGGCTTACAAGATTGAACCAGAAGCCTTTAAAGGTTTTTTCCCCTCTACTCCTCACAGAAATAGGAGCTGTTCCAGGAACAAGGCTCTTCATGAAATAGGGTGTAATACGATACCTCAAAAGAATTCATTCTGTGATCAAAACACCAAGGAAAAATAATGCTGTGCTAAGGCATTACCAAAAGGACCAGATGAGAGGATCTGTACAAGGACAACCTTGATAGGTTGCCACAGGTGGACAAAAGAGCACAAAGTTTGGCACAGGATGAATCAAATAAAATTAAAGCGAAGACTGCAAGCACTGTGGGGGACTTATTCTTTCTTTTCAGGATTTAAACTTTTCTGGAGGTAAATGCAAGTGTTGGGGAAGTTGGGTCAATTATCCAAGAATCTGATTATTGATATTTGCTGACTGTCAGAGAAACTGTTTTAACCCCTGAGAGTAGAGAGGTGAGCTTATTCAAAGCCTGACTAGCACCTCATGCTTTTAAGGGAAGTAGGGTATATCTAACAAGTATAAGTCACTTTTTAAATTAGATTATGAAAGTGCCATTTCCCCACTGTTTTTCTGCAGCTTCCACTTAATATTAATTCCACCTTAAAATTATCCCTTGTGAAAGTGATATCACTGCAATGATATGAACACAGTGTGTGAGTTATCCACTTTTTATTAATTATTTATATCTGTAGATTCGCATCAAACTTGAAGGGGTGGCTTCTGTTAAAACTTCACTCTGCATCCATAAATGTTTTAGTCTAAGCTTCTAATTTAGTTTCATCTTGAAAGGTATATAAAATATGCTTTCCAGTTGAATATTATTTCTTTTAAAACGTGACAAACAGAGTTTGAAGGAAAATTAGAATCCATTTTTGGCAACTTAGAACCCTGAATTTGTAAGTACCATTGCCTGTCAACAACACCGTTCAAAGTCAGCTTGGACAGCTGGTTTGTAGATCTGCAACCTTGAAAAGTTTTTTTGAGAGTGTAGTACAGAAAAATGACGAAAATTCAGAAGCTTGTTTCTTTATATCATTTTTATTAACATGCAAATGCAACCATACAGCTTTATTTTTATAACACAGTCCTAATTGTTGTAAGTGGTGCAGGAAAGCTCTACTCTTTCTTTCTGTTTAAAGCACCGCAGATCTGGAAGGAATTCAAAGCTTTTAACTCTGTAGTAATGTTCCTTTCAAGGCTGTTGTTCTGTTGTTGTTTTGTTGGTTTTTTTTCTTTGTTGTCAGTTCTAAATCAGCTGCAGTAAGAGGTGTTGTTTACTTTCCTTTGCTTTCTAGGTGTCTGCCAAACCTCAGGCAGCTGCTAACTACACACAAATCTAAAGATTTGGGAAGTGAAAAGGACTGGTGGAATGAATTCCCGCAGAATTTGTGCTCTAATTGTAAATGCAGTTTCTGGCTGTGCGTCACTAAACGTGGGGCTGATGCTGCAGCTGCTGCAGATGAAGCTCCATCCTCATTCTGGTCAGCCACAATACGAATTTCTGTGCTACCTCTCCTCTTCCCTCAGCTGAATTCCTTTGCATTTTAAAAATTCCCACTGCTGTCCCTGTTAGGAGGAAGAGGCAGTAATGGTGAGCGTAAAGAGTCAGAAAACCAAATGACAGGAGGAATGGAAAAAACATTGTGCAGCACCCTTATCTATACTTGCAGTTGTGCACCTGCAGTTCCACATCTCATCAGGCAAGAATATTGTGTTTCTTCTGCTGTAATCTCATCTGCATTGCTATTACTGAACAGTCATTAATTCTGCATTTTCACTAATAAGAACTGTTAGAAACAAAATTTAGAATCTTTAGAAAAATGCTACAATTCTGGTTCATTATTCTGTGGTTTGGTTTTGTTTGGCTTCTTTGCATTTGGTATAAAAGCTCTAAAATATTTTCTTACAGGACAGAGCAGAGATGTGTTGGAGGTGGAGTATTGGCTACCTGAGGCTTCTTCTTTTTAGAGAGAATTTGAATGCCAATTATTTTTTAAGGCTCAGAAAAATGAGCAAAAGCGTGAGTCATTCTGTGTTTTCAACAGCAGTGCAAATAGCAGGAGATGGGAAGTTCCTGACTTGCCATTGTGCTTATTCACATTTCTGATTACAACCATGAGCACGCATGAGCATCAGTTCTGTGTTTTTGAGAGGAAGATGACAGTATTGGTAGCTTTTATGATCCCTTCTGGAGAGGGACAGTACAGTCCAAGACCCAGGTCCTGCCCATAAAGAACAGATGAAGACAGTGCTAACAAGTCTCAGAGCACTGGCAAAGATCCACCATGCCGTTAAAGGGTGGGTATTGCAGGGGGCTGGCTGCTTTGTTGGATTGGTGATGTTTCAGACTTGTTTCCTAGCACTGGATTGAAAAATGAAGCCATGTGATTCCTTACAACACTTGGTTTCCATGAAGATGATTAAAAGCCATAAAGATGATGAAGGGCCTGGGTGTGTGACTAGGGGATCAGTGATCCCTTAGCTTAGAGAAGGCTCAGGGAGCTCTTACTGATGTGGATGAAGACCTATGGCAGGAGCAAAGCAGATGGAATGGGATTGTTCTCAGTGGTGTCCAGTGACAGGACAAGAAAAAATGGGCATGACTTGGAATAACAGACACTTCCATTAAACATGAGATTTTTTTTTTTTCCAGTGAGGGTGATCAGGGTTTCTCAGACAGATTGTGGAGTCTCCATCTTTGGAGCTACTGAAGACCCAACTCATGTCCTGAGCAAAACACTCTAGGACTTATAAGATGACCTAGCAGGCTTAGATGATTTCCACGTCCTACCAACCCCCAGCGAGTCTGTCAGAGCAAGCTACAGACATTATGTTCCAAAAGGTCCCTTTGTTTGAAGAAGCAACAATTCATAGGTTTGGAAGTCCAGATGATTGGTTTACCTCATCAGTGTGCATAAGCATCTAAACAGGGATTTCAAGATGTTGGAGCCAGGCTCTTCAACAGGCAGAAACTTGTGCTCAGGAAGTTCCTCTTGAACATGAGGAGGAACTTTACTGCGCTGGTGACCACACACTGGAACAGACTGCCCAGAGAAGTGGTGGAGTCTCCCTCGCTAGAGATATTCAAGAACCATCTGGATGCAATCCTGTGCAACGTGCTCTGGGATGACCCAGTTTTAACAGAGAGATTGGACCGCGTGATTTCACTTCCAACCTGATCCATCCTGTGCTATGGTTCCAGAGACCTGAACCAGATCCCTGAAGATTTAGGGCACTGCCCTCCACCTCCTGGCGGCTGAGACAGCACCTAAACATCCCTCACTGCTCCGCACCAGCTCCCGCTCACAGACTCCCCTTGTGCAAGTGCGCTGGCAGCTCAGCCCCCAGGTGGGAACGGGGGAAGGGGACGCCATCCCTCTCCCTCCAAAATCGATGTTTCCCCTTGGATGTGCGAGCTCCGGCCCGGCCAGCACACGCAGGTGTCGCTCCCCGCCGCTGCTCCGCCCGGAGCTCGCCGCTCCCGCCCCTCGACAGCCGCACCCGCCCCGGCCCCGCTCCCTGCCCGCACCCGCACCCGCCCCGGCCCCGCTCCGTGCCCGCACCCGCCCCGGCCCCGGCCCCGGCTCCGCTCCGCACCCGCACCCGCCCCGGCCCTGCTCCGCGCCCGCACCCGCGGCCGCCTCGGCCCCGCTCCGCACCCGCTCCGTGCCCGCACCCGCGGCCGGTCCCTCCCGGTCCCCCCTTCCCTCGCTCGCTGCTTCCCGCGCTGCCCATTGGAGCGGGAGCGTCACGCGGCCCGTCCATGCCGCCCGCGCGGGCCGGGGCAGCGCGCCCGCTGCTGATTCATTGGCTCGGCCGGGAGCGAGCCCGCGGCGGCATCCCCGGAGCTCCAGCCTGCCTGCCTGATCCATCCCGTCCGTTCCAGCCTGCCCGCCCGCTCCATCCTGACTGCTCCAGCCTGCCTGCTCCATCCCGCCCGCTCCATCCCGTCCGTTCCATCCCGCCCGCTCCATCCTGACTGCTCCAGCCTGCCCGTCTGCTCCAGCCTGCCTGCTCCATCCCGTCCGCTCCATCCCGCCCGCCCGCTCCATCCTGCCTGCCGGCTCCATCCCGCCCGCAGCACTGGCTCGGCTCGGCTCGGCTCGGCTCGCCGGAGGGCTGCGCCTTTCGGCCGGGACGAAGCGGCGCTCTGGGATCTGCCCGGGCGGACGTGCCCGGCTCGGTAAGCGCGGTGTGGGACGGGCGATGGGGCGGGGGGTGAGCGGGCGGACCGGAGACAGGCGCCTCCATGTCCCGCCGTGTGTCCCTGCCCGGGGCTGGATGCTCCCGGCCGGGCTGGGCGGCGCGGGAAGCCCCTGGAGTTCAGCCCGCGGGTAACAGGTGCCCCAGGCGGTTCCGAGCCGGGACAGGCGGCTCCCGCAAGCCTTAAGGTCTGAAGCGCTCTGCCAATTTTTTCTTTCATTTTAAATAATAATAATAATAAGATGCAGGAGGTGGCATTTTTCATTTGGGTGATGTGGAGAACGTCAGCTGTAGAAAAGCTTGTGTCTCCGTTCTGAGTTTCTAACGGAGTGATTCCTTCTGTATTCAAAAGCAGAACAGCTGGAAAGCACACCGGCTGCTGAGCATTTGAATGAGTTTAACTGAACCGAAAACGTTTGAAAAAATATGATTAGGGAAAAAAACCCAACAAGATAAGTTTGTTTTGTGTTTATTGTGGGGTTTTTTGCCTTTTTTTCCCCTTCCAGGTAACATCTCTCTTCCTTTGTGCTTTCAGACTGAAGTGATGAACATCTCTCCTCCATACAGCTTTGGATTACTTCTCCTACTCTGTCTTGCCTTCTTGCCTTTCTCTGTGTGCTCTTCCCTAGTCTGTTGATTCCCATACTTTCCCCCTGCCCCCTCCCTCCCTTCCTTTTCCTTTAACAATCTCTGTTTTTAGCAGTTGTCATCCCACTGGTTTCTTCCTCTGGCCTCAGCCTCAGTTGGCAGTGACTGGTGTGTAAGTTCAGGGCTCTCTCCTGACCTGTCTGCCGTTCTTTCTTTGCTGGAAACAATCACCTCAGTGACAAGCTCACAAACCTTCTCTCTGAGCAGTCCCTGTTCCCTGACATTTGCCTTTTCATCCTGCCTTGTTTGGCACCTAAAGCTGGACAGTGACTGCAAGTGCAGACACACCACAGGTTTGGCACTTCTGTGACAGGTGCACTCGCAGAGATGGGACAGCAGCGGCAATGCTGCCTCAAACCGCCCCTGCAGGGCTGGTTGGACTCTTTAGGAGGGAGCACTGAGGCACTTTTATTTCCAGGAGTGTTTCCCAGCCCACTGCTCTGTCTTGGAGTGTCTCCCTGTTTTGGTCTGTTCCTCTCATTAGAACTTTGCCAGAGGATGTGCACACAGGGGTGCAGATTTACGTAACCGCTGTGGAAACAAACAGATTTTTGGATTCTACTCAGAGATAATCAGGTAATAGTCCCCAGTTCTGGCTGCTTTTCTTGTCCATTTGTGGCTTTCTGTTCAGGTTCTGAATCAGAGAGTCAAGATAATTTTAACCACAGGAGTAAATGCCTGGAAGAATGCCAGGGGAATGGCAGGTTTCCATTGACTGAGGACAGCCTGGCTCCATTCTTGTCAAAATAATGAGACATTCTGGGTGTCGCAATCACAACCAAATATATATAAAATAAATCAAGCTATTGCAAGAAATTTTTTTAAGGAAAAAAACCCCAGAATATTAATAGCTGGACAAAGTAATTTACTGCCTACTCTTTCCCTGGTCTCCCATGTACACTTTGCCATGGAAAAGGTTTTGAGTGAAACACAGATTATACACTTGCAGCTTGTTCAAGAGTCTAAATCAAATTTAAAGTCTTTGTACCTATAATAGCAGCGCTTACTGGCAAAATTATACCACAAATCTTATTACAAAAAAATGAAGGCTTTATTCTGTGTACACACTGCAGTGGGTTGTGGTTGTATTGGTTCAGTGATGTTTTCTTGTCATCTAGTTACTTATTTATAACACAGAGACATGGCAGGGATAAGAATGGGAAAATTCAGACGTGTGCCTGTGAGTTGTGTACTGCTGTCTGATTTACCTGAGGAGAAATTTGTATTTGAAGTACCACAATAAATTGTTTGCTTCTTTGGCAGTGCTGGAGAGAAGACTTAAAGACTGGGGGAAAAATCCCCCAATTCTTGTTTGAAACAATCCCAGATCTGTTAGACGTTGGATGAACAGCTCCATTTCAGTGAGTGCTTAAAATTGTCCCTGAACAATTAAGACACTATTTCTACATTATGTTGTAGGATAACTAAAAAAGTTAAGAAAATATTTGTCATGTAGGTGTGGACATTTTAAAGAAAATCTCTATAATTTTGTTTTATTCTTCTAACTTCTTGAGGAAATGTAATATGTGATTGAAATGAAAAAGCTCATATGTTATTTTGCATCTGAAAGATTATGGCTTCCAGTGTCAGACCCCAGCTGTGATGTACCCAAGCGTGGGAGTAGCTCTGATAAATGGTCTACCATACCTGTGGTGTTTGGGCTTTTTTCATCCCTGCCAGCTGGTTTATCTTGCTCTGGCTTCAGCAGAGGCTGGGAACAGAACTATATTTGCAGGGAAAACATTGAGAAGTGAAGAGGCGCCATGGGAGACGTGTTGTGTCCTGTGCTTCAGACCAGATGAATGCTGTGTGAAGATTAGGGAATTATTTTGTAATGGAGAGAGAGGAAACTGACATTGGCTTCCACTCTGCTTGTCAGCCTCTGTGGTGACTTTTTCAGTGATGCAAAGCCAAAACTGAGCTATGAAATGAGGCCTGATCACTCTCATCCATTGTCTGGGCTGTGCAGCAGCATTAAACCCAGAGCCTGGCACACTGCAGCAGCAGCAGCAGCCCTGCAGACATCTCTGGGTCTCTGACACCAAGGGAGCCCAGGTAGTTTTAGCTGCTAATCACTGCTGAGTTTCCCAGGAGTGATCACACAAGGGTAGTCCCTTCCTTCAGTCTGCCCCTGTCACAAATGGTTGGTTTAGGTGGGGGTATTTGAAGCACACCTGGGTGCCTCTGTTCTTGGGCTCAGTTGGGTTTTCTGGCTGCACAGAACACTGTGCTTCCAGTGTTTCTTCTTGGCTTGCAGACCAGGCAATTTGAGTCAGTCTAGTTTGGTAACCCTCTGCATTGAAATAATTTCTCAATGAGTTTTTTTTGCTTTCAAATTGAATACCATCTTTTAGTTATTAAAAAATGGCAGTGTTTGTTCTGTCCCTCCTGCAGAGACTGTATTTTTGTGGTTTTTTTTTTTTTTTTTTTTTTTTTTTTTTTTTTTTGTTTTTTTTTGTTTTTTTTTTTTAATAGGTTCTTACATGGTACCAGAAATAGGAGGTATTTTAAAAGCAACTCTTACAGGTAGGTCATATCCTGATGGAGCCATTCCAATTGAGCTGCAGTGTGCTGATCAGTAAGAGCAAATGGAGAGAGCTTTCCTTTCTCTCTGCTCAGAATAAGGTATTGGATTGACAGACTTCAGGCTAGAAAGGAATTCAGAACATTCCCATCTCAGCACAGAGCTTTCTGTGAGAATAAAGCTAATAAAAATTAACATTTATTAAAACTTACTTTACAGTTTAATCTTACCTCATTAGTAGATAGGCCAGGGCTATTTCACTTCAGGGTTTTCAACAAATCAGCATGAGAGGTTAAAAAATGGCAGTGAGAAATGTTAAAATAGGCATTATTATAAATAGCTAAGGGAAAGGCAGCCTTTCTCTTGGGAAGTGTTGAATATATGTATATATACTATTGATGTCAGCATTTATAACATTATAGGACTGAACAAGGGTCTGTGCTTTAATGCTTACTGATAGGGCTTCTTCTGGTCTGGTTGGTCTTGAGGGAGCTTGGATTTGAGGCTGCCATACCTGCTCATCTAAGAGGAGGTTGGCTTTTAGTGGGGAGAGGAAAATAGGCTCAGTACTGTTGGTGTAATCCTGCCCTAGATGCAGGAAATAAATGGAATTATGGCTAATCTTTAATACTTTAGAAAATGCCGTTTCCTAAGACTGGCTGCAGTGTCTAAAACTTTTGGTTCTGGAGTTAAGCTTCAGTGTGTTTTGGGAACAAGTCCCAGCAGCTCCCACTAACAGTTCCATGTCCCTTTGCTGTCAGTGCAGGCCTGAAAATTTTAAGAGAAAGAGGAATGCAGTTGTTCTGTGATACCATGTTAGGTATAATTCATCTGCCCTCTCAGACAAGGCTAATGAGTGGGCTTGTGTAGTATTTGCTTTATTCATTTTTAGAACCACACAGTTATCAGTGAACTCGTAGCATGGTATTATTTCATATTAGTTTCTGTCTTAACTTCCAGGTGGCACCTACTGAGTTGGACTGCTAAGTGGGCATTATTGTTTGATTGTATTGTTACTGTCTGTAGGAAAATAGTTGGCAAATCTCTTTAGCCTTTATTAAATTTCACCTTGAATTAATAATGTCATCCCTTTTTAACTAGGTACAAACAGCAGCTATACAGTTAGCAAGCAAATTGTATATAATGGTGTGGAGTTTGTGTGGGGTGCATAAGAGAAGTTTGTTGTTGGAGTTTACGTTGCACAGTTATAGGATAATAAAATGCATTTTATATGATGTGTAATATGGTGGTGTGAGGCACAGATGTCTGTAACTGTAACCCCTCTTCCTTAGTTCACAGTTTAAGCAGTGATTAAACCAGCTTTTTTCCTTTCCATTGTTATAAACTCCTTTTGTGGTGAATCCAACATTTTTCTTGTTACTTCAGTGCAGCAGCTCAGACCTTGCTGTTTGTGAACATCAGTAACAAACATAACCACTGTTAAAACTGTACTTTCTTTTTTCTCCAAGAAAAGACTTAGGTATCAGAGTTGGCATTCATGATTGATTTTTAATTGTAAAGTCAGTTTTCAGGTATCTTTCTTCTTTTTTTTTTTCCCCTAAATGTAACTCATTTTTATCGCTTGCTTTCTTCTCTTTTATTGCAGGTGGAATTGGGTATTCCCCTGAAAAGATCACAAATTTGAACTCAAACCCTGCCCACCTAGGGTACTGAGAGTTAGCAAGAAACAAGGACCCTTAGGTGAGTGTTTCCTGCAGACTTTCCTGTCTGTGCTTGGGAGCAGCACAGCTTGTTCAAAGGCACGTGGCAGGGCTCTAGAAAGATGGGGTCTCTATTGCTTTTCAGCTGATGCAGTGCAGCAGTGTACAGAAGTTTGTGGTTGGTTTTCTCCTTTGTTTTTTTCTGTGACTTCACCTCCTGGTCTTTGGGATGGAGTAAAAAGGAATGTGGGGGTGGCTGACTCCCTTTTCCCTCATGCACAATGTTGGTGCTGGTATGAGAACACAAAGATATGGGAACAGCCCGAATTGTTAATTTCTCATAGCCTACAACTTCTGGGTTAACTGTACTGCCCAGCTGATGCCCCAGGGTGTAGTGCTAAGCTTTCTCAGCCTGGGACTTCCCACAGTTTGAAATGTTCCTTCTTTTTTCCCCTGTGTGGGCCTTGGAATCGTCAGAGATTGCAAGCAGGCAATGGTTTGTTCATTTTTTCTTTTGAAAACCACTGAGTGCTTAGAATCTGTGGCACTAAGCAGAGCAGAAGTATGTGGAAAATAGATGTAGTTTGTGACTGAAAATTCACCAAGCTCTGTGTGTCTACCATCCTGGTAGTTTCTCTTGCTCCAGAAGCAAACAGTACATTAACAATCCACATGTTGTTTTGTTTTTGTGCATGCAGGTCAGCTTTGGAGGGAGTTGCTGCAGGTTACAAGGACAGTTTCAGACTTACACAAAACCAGATATACCTTTGTGGTCTCAGTGCTGGAAGCCATGAAGTTGTGTTGCAGATGTGGTGTGTGTTCAGTTTTGCTTTCATTTTGAAAGGTAAGTGGCTGAGAGCCTCATGCAATGTATCAGTGATGTTCAGATTGGAGAAAATAGTCCAGCAGCATGGAGTTTGATATCCTGCTGCTGCTCTTCAAGGGCATGGGATTTATGCAAACACAGACAGCCAGACTAGCTTGCCCAGGTGCCACTGGCAGCTGTCAGGCCAGCTGAGACCTTACAGACTTTCATACAGATTATAAACAAGTTCTCATGAAGGCATAATTCAGCTCCAAGAGTTGCAGTTGGGTCTCCATGGGGAACATCTGGTTACATTTATCTGCAGAGAGCAACCCAATGCTTCAGAAGAAAGCCCTGAGCACTTGCCCTTTTTAGGATGCAGTCCTGCCTAAATTTCTGCTTGGCAGCACTGAACACAAGTCCTGCCTTGAGGTTTCTCAAATAATCAAAGTGAAGCTTTTTGTTCCTGACTTGCTCCTGAAAGAAGAGAGCTGGAGTGAGGAAAGCCTGGCTGCATCCATACACATCAAAATCAATGGAGGGGCTTTCATGTTTGCCTCAAAAGGCTCCTGTACCTTCCAGAAAAACCCTCAGCCAAGTCAGTTAGAGGAGGTCCCTGTGAGGCTCCAGAGCTGTGGGATGAATCATGGCTCTCTGTGTCTCACAGAAGAGTGTCTGAGTGCATCTCCTGGAGGAATTCCTTCTTAAAGGCTCTTACCTCTTACCTGAATGCCTGCATGACCTGCTGCAGCCAGGCAGATGCCCCTGAGAGGCTGCAACCCTGCCAGCTCAGCCTGCCTTGCTCTTCCCAGGAGATGCAAGGTCTAAATAGCCACCTCTTCCACTGTGCTGGTCCTTGTACCACCATGCTAGACTGGCTTTTCAAGTAGAATAAAAGCTTTTCACATGTTTGGGGCTGAGTTTTTGGAGCTATTCAGACAGACAAATCTTACAAGTGAACTGAAAGTTGGTTTGGAGCAGTGCTCATGCTTAGCCCCGCTGGTTGATTTAGAAGCATATTTATGTGTCCTTGAAAGCACAGATTAGCCAGAGAGGTGGTGAATCAGCTTTTGTTAGCACCTCTCCCTCTGACAGTGGCTTGTCTACAGTGAAAGCATGCATGCAGTCAGTGGTGAAAGGCTGGAGCTTCTAATCCTAACCTAATGCTATTAGGACACAGATTCTTTGTGTCCTGGAAGTGGCTATCCTCCCCATAAATCATAAATGGACACTAGTGACCAGAGTGGGAGAGAGCTCTGTCTGTGGCCCAGTCTGCTTTGAGGTGGGAAGAAACACTTAAGGTGGAAGAAACAACATTTTTCAGATTGTTCCCATACTCTATTCTGAAGTTTTCTACAAGTGGATTTCAGCTCTTTTTGCAATACTAAAAGGAGGGAGGAGACAATGGCCGTTCTTGATGCCATGTGAGGAATATTGAAATGAAATGCTTCATTGGAAAGTTATAAAAAAGAAAAACAGCCTTTAAACAAGACTAATGTTGTCAAGAGACAACATGTCATCAACAAAACTTTGAGGAGAAGGGGGAAAAAGATGGTGGGAACCCTGTGTGGCTCCATGTTCTGTCCCAAAACAAAACACAGGGTCTTGTAACAAACAGCTGGCAGAGCTGAGATGGGAGCAAACCAGGACAGGGATCCTAGGGTCTTCTCTGTGCCACCTCCTTCTCCCAGAGGCAGCAGTTGCTTTAGTTGATTAAAATAAGAAAGCTTCTGTCTAAAGCTTAATCAGGCATTCTCTCTTTAATTTGAAGAAATGGAAAAACCTAGGAAGAACTTTACTGTTACAATACAGGCACTTTTAGTTAGACTTACCTCTTCCTCTCTGTCCATTTTGAAAGGGTTGGAAGTACAAGATGGGAAACATCCTCAGCCATGAACTGCACTCTCAGTGATATCCATGTTTTTTTTCCTTCTCCTCTGTGCTTCAGGCTATTTGATAATGCTGGAGGCTTTCTAAATGGCTAAGGGGAGGGTGAAGATAATGTGGTGAAGCTTCTTATCCTGATCCGAGAATGGGGTTGGTCACTTCTCTCCCCAGCCCACCCCTTCACCTGTCCTGCTGTCAGGTTGCTCATTCTGAAAACTCAATTGGTTTGGGTTGAAAAATAGATCCATTTATTGTTTTAAAAGATTTATAACTTGCCAGTCAAGTTTTTTGGCATGTGTTTAAAGTTCTGAACATTGTATTTAAGTGTGAAGTTTACTTTTTCAGGCATGCTACTTATTTAAAATTGCTTTGAGGCATTACTGCCAGCATTTGGTCATGGTAAAACAGCTGCAGGAAGAACTATTTTACAAATTTGAAATGCTGTTCATATAATCTGAGTGAAAGTGTTTCTTATTTTGTGCCTGATTTTTTGTTCTTTATGATGGCTCTCCTAGCACATTAAGCGTTAGTCAATCCCGCTGGGTTTTAATTGAATCCAGAATTACCCAAAGCTCAGCTTACTCTCACAAAAAGTATTTGAAATATGTTTCAATTTGGGTTTCCTGACTCCAGCTACTGCAGCACGTTTTGTGCAGAGATGTCCTTTCTTTTGGTGTGCATAAAACTGTCTCATATTCTGAAAAAAATTACTCTGCAAAATGCAAGACTCCAGTAGAGAATGGTGGTAATGACAGAGATATCTATCAAGATAATTTCATCATGCTCAGTGTTGCTTTGCAGTTTTTTGCTAGTCTGTGAGGGAAATCATTCCTGTTTTCTTTTCCTTCTGTAGTGTCGTATTAAGCCCGTTTATCAGCATAGAGAAATTTAGGTTGGAAGGGACCCCTGGTGGTCATCTGGTCCAACCTCCTACTCAAAGCATGTTTGACTAGATCAGGTAAGCTTTTCCTTTTATCTAATATGAATTTCTTGTTGCCCAATTTTTGTCTATTCCTTCTTGACCTCTTACTGTGCACCTCTGAGAGGAGCCTGGCAGTGGCATCTCTGCACCCTCTGAGTGAAGACAGCACTGAGGTCTCCCTGCAGCTGTCCCTTCTCCAGGCTGAACAAACCCTTAGGCTCTTTTACCTCCCTAAACATCTTGGTTGCCTTTCTCTGGGCCCCACAGTCTGTGTCTGCAGTTAGGGGAAGGAATGGGAGGGGATGGGGCAGCCTTGTCTGAAGAGGCAGCGGCTGCTCTTGGGAGCAGGGGTGGGGAAGTGATCCAATAGATGAGAGAGAGCAAAAACCCAAAAGCTGTGCCAGGTGTATCTCCATTAACACATTTCATCTCCACAGGTCTGTATTTGCTGAGGTGCAGGATGTCTGCTCTGAGGCTGATCTCTAACAGGACCTCCCAGCAGGCCTTGTCCAACTCTGATTACACCTGGGACTACGAGTACTATGAGTATGGACCTGTGTCATTTGAAGGCCTCAAGGCTCATAAGTGTAAGTGCAGTGGAGACACAGTTCATGCAGCTCAGCTTCCTGTGTTCCTGTTCTTCACTTGTGACTGCATATTGTACAAAAACATTCCTCTCCTAATTCCTAGGAGTCTCTGCAATTAGCAGTATCCCTCTATTAGATCATCATTGTTGTTTATTATTCTGTATCCTTTTGTTGACTTGTACATGAGAGAACCATGGATTTGTTGGCTGTGGTAGGAATTTGTCAATACTGAGGAATATCTCACTGTCAGGAAAAGTTAACAACAACAAATGCAGATACACTGCTGCTTCTGGTGACTACTTGTTAGATCAGTGTTGCTTTGTTTTGGTTCTATTTGTTTGTATTAATGGTAACATTTGATTCTGTTAATGGTAAAAAGGCAGTGGTGGGGAGCCTTACCTGCATTAGCTGTGTTTGGTTTTCCTGATAGAAAATAAATTTTCGGTTTTTAAAATGTTGAAAATAAGAGAAGAATTTTCTCCTTATGAACAAACTTGCCATTGGTACTTTCTTCATAGGAGGAGTGTGCTAAATTGACTTCTGTTAATACTGGAGTTGTTTTAGAGTAAAAGCAAAAAATGGAAAATGGGTACCAGAAAGATGAAAACTGTGGATTGGAACTTGGAGAAGGTGTAACTAGGACAGGCTAATACAGCTGGACTAACATTTTTCTAAAAAGTAGACAATGGATTTGATGATCTTTCCTTTTAGAGGAGATGATTGTGAAGGACAAACAGTAAAAGAGGGGGGGGGGAAAGTAACAGAAACCAACTCAATTACCTGATGTGTCTTGCAAGCACTTTGCAGAAGAGAAAAAACCCATCCTGTTTCTTTGTTTCTGAGGTAGATACACTGTGGAACGGTTTGATTCCCAGACTTTAAAGTTCTGGGGAAGGGTTCCCATCCAGTGCTGGAGCACTGGTCCAGGATGAATTTCGTACTTTGTCTCATTTGTCCCAGTGAGCATTCAGCCTGGGAAAAAGTAGTGCCTGCACTGGCAAACAGCAGCCCAGAAAGGCAAATCTCCCTTTCCTCTACACAGTCAGAAGGTTTTGGGGAGGCTCTGCAAGGGATAGAAGAAATTTGTTGAAATTACTAACATGTTTGAAAAAACAATAGAGTAGAATTTACTTTTTATTTTTTCCCCTCAAAAAAGTCTGCTGATTACTGTCTGTATTTTTATAAGTGATAGGTAATTGAAAAATGTGGGCTAGCTTTCATCATGTTTTTAATTTATCTTCCATTCTTACACTTAATCAGAGGTTAGACCTGATTGCAAAGATTACTGGTTGCAAAGATCAGCTGGAATGTTATGTAGACTTCTTCTTTTCATCTCAGCGTCTCAAACAGCATGATGGGACAAAAAGGTATAAATGACATCTGCCTCTGGATTGCAGAAGGCACAGCTGCAGGTCAGGTCTTGGATTGCCACCAAAGTTATTGCCATGCTGAGCATGGCAGCTGAGCTTCCCTGTCTGCTGTTCATAGAGCAGAAGGTCCTGAACAGGTCCCAGAGAATGGGACAGATGTAAAAACTGCTTTTCAGGTGGACTTGATGAAAGATGTCATTAGTAGTACTTGAATCAGTGATCTAGGCAGTCCCTCTAGTTAGGGTGGATTTTCTTTAGTTTTTGTTTGTTTCTTTGTTTGCTGTAACTGATAGATTGGAGTTGCCTCTGTTTCCTTCACTGTTGTTGCATGCATTCTCCAGAGGGCAGAGTTTAATCTGCTAAAGGAATAGTCTGTGCTGTGTGTGGGATGGTACTTCTTGACGTGGTGTGTTCTTGTTCCAGCTATTGCCAGCTGAGCTGGGGTTGTTGTGAAATGTGGAGGCAATGTGACCAGACGTGAACTTCTCTGAAATCCTAAACTGGGGAGAAGGACAGGAGATTAAACAAGGGTTGTATGAGGAGGGAGACCTTGAAAACTTACAAAGAAAAGGTGTCAATGAATGCTTGTAACTTATGTTGGAAAGCTCAACAGGGAATGGACTCCAGCATAGGTGATTTGATTTTAATATAAAGAAATTCAGGAGCCTGTTTTCTGAAAGCAGAGAAAAATGTATTCAAAGTGACCTGTGAGAAAAAGGATTGATCAAATAATCTACCAGACCAAAAAAAAAAAAAAAAAAAAAGCCACAGTGATGTTTCAAATATATGACTGCAAAAGGAGAAAAAAAAAAAGGCAAAAAGTATGTTCTGCTGGAAAAGAAGTGAAGGCATGTAGTGGGATAGAATATAAGAAAATAAAGATAGTGTAGAAAGTAATCTTACCCCTAAGGAGTTGCAGCTGGGCCAATTATCAAAATTAGGAACAGACCTGACTGTACCAGGCCAGAGCTGTAACCAATGGGAAGAAGATGCTATTAAAGAGTGGGGTGGCTGGGTGAGGTGGGAATTGGAGTCAGTTGGTGGTTTTGTGAAGGATAGAGTTGGTGCTCTGAGGAGCAGCCTATGAGAAACACCAAGAAGGTATGGAACTTTTGTGATAAGGAGACAACGGTATGGAACCCCTGTGATAAGATGAGAACAAAGGCAGGAACTAGAAATCAAAAAATCTGGAAAAGTAGGGACCAAATATCTTATACATAGAAGCTTTAGAAAGTAAATAGACAAAGATAGTGAGGAGATACTTGTGGCTGGCAGAGACAAGAACAAAATGACATTTTGTGCCTTTGAAAATGAGGAAGCCTCAGCATGTTAGTTATGTTAGTGAGAGGAAAAATAGGTAGCAGTGATCAGAGGATTGGAACTGCTGCCAGGATGTTATGAATCTGTGTAATGAAGTAAAGAAAGGTCAAAACTGCAACTTCATAATGTAAAAGTATCATATGAATGTCTGC
Organism: Melospiza georgiana; assembly: GCF_028018845.1. Classification (NCBI taxonomy): domain Eukaryota; kingdom Metazoa; phylum Chordata; class Aves; order Passeriformes; family Passerellidae; genus Melospiza; species Melospiza georgiana. The sequence goes on along the minus strand of NC_080432.1, from coordinate 103,699,529 downwards.
TTGTAACTTTGGGCAGCATAAATGTCCTTCATACCATATTTTTTGAACAAAAGTTAGGTTATGTCCTGTTAATTTTGAATAAGTGTTTAGAATTTAGTAGGTTTGAATAATTTCCACTGAAGTGAGTGAGACCTAAATCAAATATTGAAGAGAACTCAGGATACCTGCTTGAATTTTAAATTAATTCAAACAATGTAATTTATGCAGCAGAGAGTTGGAAGTGTGTCAGGGGGCACAATAAAGCAAGGGAGGTAAGGTGTAGCATTAGGCTCAGTAAACTTAAGAATTCTGTTGGGAGCAGGGGCACCAAACCAACCAAAAAAAAGACTTGTTATTCAGCACACAATAGCAGGTATGATTTTTGTGGGGAGCAGTAGTTTACTGAAGCCTTGACTTTCTTTTATTTTCTTTCTTCCTTTTAGTTAAGTTTTTCTGCTTGATTGAAATAATCTATGTGCATATTTTTTTAGTCATCTTGATTGCATTTTACATTCTGGTTGTTAATGCAGCTGCATACCATCCAAGCATATCTGACTAACTGGAAGGTACTAGTAGCTATAAATGCTTAAATGGCATTTTTTAAAGGCAGTACTTATTTTTAGATTAAATCTTCAGGTACTACCAAGTCTAGTAGGATCAGCTATTTTGTATTAGGAAGGTAAGGTACATCTTTAACCAGTGAATACAGGCTGTGCTTACAGAATGATTCTGAAAGTAATTTAGTGCACATAATATATGGAATTGCAAAAAAAAGCTCATGGCAGAATGCTTTAAGCAGAAAGGGGTATTAAAATCTTCTCACCTCCATCACAGAGATCTATACTCAAGCCACATTCCAGTTATTTTACACAAGGTATTGAGAGGGGAAGATATGGCATAGGAGAGATGGAATGAATATTGCAGTGGGAGACTTGAAACTTAACCTCCTTAGCTACCTAAGAGAGGGATTAAGGAGAGACTTCATTGTGATAGAGTATTTTCTCAGGGAGAAAATCTCAAGTTGCAGCAGGCATTTTGACTTTGCAGAAAAAAGAGAGAATGGTTTGAGTTGATTTCCAATTTCCACATCTGCCTTTTAGCATGGGAGATATTCCACAGTGGGAGCATGATTAACAGCTGGGGCCAAGCACCAGGTAGGATAGCTGATTCCTTGTTTTTTCAGTGCCTTTAATTAGTCCTGTAGGAAATGCAGCAGTTCAGTGCTGTGCTGCTGCACTGGGTCAGACATTACAGCCAGTGAGATCTCTGAGGCTTGGTAGTGGCTGTGTCATGAGAGGTAAGGGTAGGAGGGATTCCTGACCAAGCCTTCCCTCCTGAATGTTTGTATGTTACTGTTTTTTGTCTTCTACAGTGGAAGTGTTGAATACTTGTATAGGTAAAGAATAACTAACTGAAATGACAGGTGAAAAAAACCAGAGTGCTGATGGGTCCTGGGCCAGGTAATACTGAGTGCTGGTGCTCTGTAACTTTGGTCCATGCTAATCAGTTGATTGTGTCTGGAAATATCTTTGTTCCACTTGAACCTCTCTAAATCAAATTCCTGGAAACTCTGAACAGCTTGGAGCAGCTGTGGACCCACCTTGAAGTTGTAAGTGGACATAGATTTGTTCTTAGTAGTGCTGGCAAATTGCCTACATCCATTTGCTGTAAATGAGAGGAGTAGTTGGAGTTTAAGCACACAGGTAAAAGGCCACAATCTTCCCAATGGCTGCTGTATTTGGCCACTGCACTGGTTTTCCTATTGCTTAACTGCTGGTTTGACTTTTTTGTCTAAATCTGTTGTGCTCCTTTGACACTGTGTTGCACTTTTCTGTACTTAAGTTGGAAACCCAAATTGAAAATTATTCAAAAACATCTGGTATCTGTTGGTTATGGATATTTATTGAAGTAGGAAATGGTTTTATATGTGGTTCTGTTTCTTGCAGAACCCTATGTCTTGCCACTTAAAGGTCTTCCTAAACATATTTTGTCAAAGAATTTTATTTAAATCCAGAAACTGAATGGTCTGGGGCAGAAATAACTTAAAATAGCAGGAGTTCAGTTCTACAGAGACAGAGGATTTTGAGGAAAATCAAATAATCCTCCCTTCCTAGTTCTAGCACTGAAGTTCCAAAGCTTGGAAATGGGCCTGGCATCACAGAGGGAGCTCCTCTTATTTTACTTACCAAGAGAATTGTCTTCCCTCTGTTATCTACCGTCTGGTTTGCATAGATATCAGTAAGATTTTGTCTTGAAATGAGATTTTCAGTGGCAGCTTTCTGTTTAAAAATAGATAAAAATAAATTTGATTTTCCCTTTGTCACCCAGAAATAAGCTGCAAATTGTTTTGGGTTTGCACTCATGCTGCCTGTAGAAGGCAACTTTTTGCAAGTGCAAGTAAAATATTGATCATTTTGTTTCTTTTTCTTTCACCAGATTCCATTGTGATTGGATTTTGGGTTGGTCTTGCAGTTTTTGTCATCTTCATGTTTTTTGTCCTGACCCTGCTGACGAAGACAGGAGCACCACATCAAGAGTGAGTCTGGAAATGGGAATAACAAATCCAGGCTGCTGAGTGGCACACCTGGGCTCTTGCAGCCCCCAGACCAGCAGTGACAGTGCTGGCACTCTACCATCTTGTTACAGTCTGTTCTTATCAAACAGTGCAGCCTGTCTTCATTTCAAGAAATTTTAGCGTTTTCATTCTGAAAGGTTGTTTTGGGTGGGCTGCCAAACAGGTGCCTTTAGTGGGGTGGTTCTAAGTAGGCTCAAGTTTTCATGGAGTGATACTGTGAATATCAACAGAGTAGGAACAGATAAAATGCAGTGCAGATGTTGAATTTGGATGGTTTCCAAATGTTTGTTTGTTCAAGTCCCAGGATAGATTTGGGTAGTGTTTGCAAAATCTTCCCTTAACCCCTGAGACAGTGTCAGTTTCTGCTGAGAAATTGCAATAGATGCTGAAGTAGAGACCAGCTCAACATTTCTTTCTTTCAGGTTTTTATTCTTTCTGGCTGATAAGTATGTGCAGACCATGCCTTGCCTCAGTGGTTTATCTGCATTTGCTGAGGATGCAGGCTGTCAGTGTCCCTTCCTCTGACAAAGTGTGAACCCACATCTCCTCTCAGGCTTGTGTGCCATAAAGTGGAAATAAAAAGCCTCTCTGGAGTGTGAGATTGCTTGCAGGCAGGTAGCAATGATGAGAAAATGATTGTAAAAGGCAATTGCTGGTGCTTATCACTTCCTAAAGCAGCCTGTCTCTGCCTCCTGGAGCCCCTTTGCTATTTAATCACATGTAAACTGGCTCTGGAACTCTGTAATAGCACATCTCCAGGGACAGGCCCATGTTAGAGATGGCTGATGTACATCCTCAGCCTCTTCTGTGCTCCTGAAGTTTTGCTCCTGTGAGAAAAAAATAGAATCAGAAGAATCCAGTTTACCAGAACTGATGTGCTGGTATTTTTGCTTCCCCTACAGAGTGTTATGAAGTAGCCAGACATTGGTCCCAAACAGATTTACAATCCCTGTAATTGTTGGTGTGCTGCCTCCTTTTCACAAAGATCTTACTTGTTAGCTGAGCATGAGTCTGGATCCCATGTGGACAATCTGAAAGGGGAAAACATGAAGTCAAAAATACAGTGATAGAGAATATAGAGAGAATTTAGTATGGATATTTGCCAAAAATTTTGCACTTGTAAAAATTTACTTTCAGGTAGCAGAGGCCTGCTTGATATCTCCCACTTTTTTCTGCTTTTTTCATCAATTTTCTCAGAACACTGTCCTTAAGAGTTTGTGAAATGTCCACCTTTGGTCATCTTCTACATCCAGATAATGTAATCAGGATTCAGACTTGCCTTTCTTGAGACTTCCAGAAGTCCCTTCTACACCTTATTATAATTTTTCTTCAGTTGCTGGAGTGAGACCAATTATTCCTTTTAATATTTGTTATGGATCTGTTTGCAGCTTTGGGAGCTGTGTGCCTGAGTGCTTGCCCACTTGCCATGCATGCTGAGCTGGCACCTTTAACACATTTGAGCAGTTTTTTGGCATTTGGTAATGAAATTCTCATGGTACTGAACATGGATCCTCTGGGAATATGCTAAGGGCAGGGAATACAGTTGGGTTCTCTTATTCTTGATACATGTGTATAAAAACTGGAGAACAGCTACCTGTAAACCACTTGTTTTAGTTTGCCTGCACCTTCTATTTCCATGCCTGACTGGATTCTTCATGGCTTGGTGTTTCATTGGTGGGCTGCCTTGAGCCCTCCTAGGAAATAGAAAATAGATGTTAACAGGATTCCCAGGTCCCTGACTTCAGGAAGGCTATTTGGCTGCTCTTTGAAGTACCATTAATGTGAGAGATTAGGTGTGTCTGGGCTCAGATGGATGGATCCAAAGTAGAATACTCTGATTTTTTTTTTCCTAGTAGTAGGCTTTTCTTGGCTCAATATAAGGGGCCATGATAGGATGTACTTTTCAAAATTACACAAGATGTTCAGAATTAGGTACATTCTCAGACCAGAATGGACAGGGTATGGATGGGGACTGGCAGAAATTTAAAGAAGTTATGGAAATTAAGTCTGTTGCATTTATCTTTTGTTTCCTTGCATGCATGAGTATATGTGGAACATTAGCTTGTAGCAACTGAAAAAAAAAATTTGGCAATATCTGAATTTCCAAAAAATGTTTTTATTCATCACTAGGAGAGGAAAGCATGCCATGTTTGTTTCTGCATTTGAACACATCCTTAAGAGCACATTTGTGCAACAAATGCAAGAGATCATGCAACCGATTTGTAGAAAATAATGGCTGGTGTAATCTCAAAGCAGTAAATGTTAGATAACATTTTTTTTTTTAAGAAATGAGTTGATCTTGGTTAAATAAAGCTGGGATTTTTGAGGCTGCTTTTCTTGAGTGGGCTGAAAAAGATACCTGCTGAGGAATTATTGCAGATTGTAATGAGCAAGACTATGCTAGCTTCTAGTCTAGTTTAAAAAAATGTAATAAAATTGCACTCAATTTCAAAGATGGTGTTTGTGAATTTCAAAATCCAAAACCATCACTGTATATTAGATCATGTCTTCCCTGCTCATGAACACAGGTTTATACTTCATTATATAGCCTTGATATTCTGAGGCATTGTAAAATTTATTTTACATCTTCCATTAAAGTTAGGTTGCCATTGCCAGTCTTGTGTGCCCCTCTGCATGGTCAGCCTTTGCTCCCTCACACTTCACTGGATTATGAAGCACCTTCCACACCTATGAAGTAATTCTGCTCCTGCAGTGGATGCATTCTAAACTTTCTTCTGCAGTCACTTCTTCCTGGGCTTACAGTGCTTGTGCTTCTTTCTGTCCTTATTTGCCACTTCTGTTGCCTGTGCCACATCACAGGCAATTTGCCAAATTATATATGAAACTTAAACTCAGAGTGGTGCTTTTTACTGCATTATAAATACATAAATGTCAGTTGTCAGCTCAGAATTATTCCAGGCTGTTTGGCCCCTGCTGTGTATACAGCAGATTATTACTTGGTTACTGGTCAGCCTTACATCAATTGAACATTATTCTTCTGCCTGGTTCACTTTGAAATGCAGAGTGAGCCAATACAGTTTTGACAAACGAGAGAACTGCTTTGATTTGTAGGCTAGTGGAAGTGATTTTGTGAGGACAGAATTCCCCCATCGTGTAATGGAAGTAAATTAGCTTTTGAGAGGCAGGGATCTTTAACTGTGCCTGAAAGACTAATGCTAGGTATCCTGTGAAAATTTTAGTGGGTGGATTTCTGAAGGTGTCATCTGAGGCACTTACCTCCCTCTGCGGGCTTGAGGAAATGAAATTTCACTGAAAAACTCTTCAGTGCTGGGTGGACCTTTAGGTGTCCAATTATCTGACTCCAGCATCATTTGCTACATCTCCAGATGTAAACAGTATGACTTATTAGTTCTTAAAAAAATTCATATTCTGAGAACATGTTTCATTGCTCATTCTCTGAATATCTCTACTAAATGCAAATAACTTGCATTTTGTGATGATAGCATGTAAATTCAGCCTGACAAAGAATGAATCTGTAGAACTGCTGTCTTGCTTGAGCTCTTCTCACCCCCAACTGCAAATGGCTCCTGCATGAGTCCATGCAGATTGGTGCTGGTTTGAGCTAAGGTTTATAAAGAAAACTGCCAAAAAACAAGTTAAACTATCCTTCCTGGCTGCTGGGATTGTTAAGACTGCCAGTGTCTAAAGCAGTCTTTAGTTCCAGCTCTCCTAATTTGGAAATCTGAATGTCATTGATTGATGTCAGTGGAAAAGAGGGTTTGATGTCTGGACAAGCAAGCACTCAGTGCCCTCAGTGAGAGCAGAGCTGCCTGTGCCTCAGAAACATTTTGTCTATCAAGGACTTTTCTCAAACTGTTCTTATGAGCCATTTAAAACAACTGTTACTACTTGAAATCAAGAGTGTTTATAAACTCATTCAGTGAGGTGATTATTACAGTCTGTTGATTACTGGAAGTGCCATTTAAGAGTGCTGGCATTAACTTATTCCCATGGAAAATTGTCATGACAAATGAAGACTTAACATTGCTTCAGCTGAAAATAATAAGTAGTGCTGGCTTTCAAAGTCTGTGGTAGATAGACTGTAGGGTTTCCTTTTCTCCTGATCATAATGGTTCCTGAAACCAAGCTACTTGATAAGAATTCAAATAGCTTTACTTTTGTGTTTACTGCATTTTTCTTTTTCCTCTATAGCAATGCAGAGCTTTCTGAAAAAAGATTTCACATGAAGAGCTTTGTGGCAGAATTTGGAAGGCCTCTGGAGTCTGAGAGGGTCTTTTCTCACCAAATGGCTGAAGAATCCCAGTCACTTTTCCATTTCTGCATTAATGAAGTGGACCATATGAACAAAGAAAAAGAGAGCCAGAAAGGTCCAAGTCTGGAGGGTAATACCCACTTCCAGGAGGTTCCCAAGAGCGGTGCAATGTTTGAGGAAGACCTACATTGTCTTACAAAATTTAACATTCCTAACTTTGTGAACACTGAGCAGAACTCTTCATTAGGTGAGGATGATCTCCTCATCTCAGAGCCACCAATCATTTTATAAAGCAAACTGGTTATGCAATCTTAACATTGGATCCTTGATTGAAGAATCCTTTACTTTAAGGTAAACATCCCCATTATTGTCCAGTTTGAAGCCTTTCTTGGCCTCCTGCTCCTTTGACAGAAAGCATTTCAGACCTGTGCTTTTTATTGTATGTAAGAGTGGCTGTACTGATAGAGCTCACTTTAGATAAGAAGAAAGACACCAAATGCTTTATTCTGATGCATTCTGTGGTCTAAAACTTCTGCCCAGTATTATTTTTGCTTTTTGATTTTTGTTTTTTTGTTTCTTGCACTGTTCTTCATTTTTTAAACAACTACTCATGACCAGCTTCTGAAGGATAATAATTCACAAGGACTGTGAAGGCTGAGCCTGGCATTGGGAGGTCTGTGAAAATTCATTGGCCAAGAAAAGTGTAAATCTCCAAGGAGACTGAAGAAAGGAATAAACAGCCCCTGGGGATGCTCTGTAGTTTCTGCTGCTCCCAATAAGGATGCCTGAAGCTGAGCACCACAATAAATCCTGCTTGGGACTAACTTCACTTTCTGATCCCTAACTGCTTTTTGGTGCAGGTTAAACCCAATTTTACAAAGCTTCCAGAGGGAATACCTTGCAAGTGAAATTGTTTGGTTACAGTGTTTACAAAATGCTATCACCACCTGCTGCTGAGTAAAAAAAAATTGATGCCTGTAATTATAACTCAGAATGACACCTCAGCAGCTGCCCCTGATGACATAAATTAGTATTCTACACACAAACTGTGATTTGACTCCTTTTTTTTTTTTTTTTTTTTTCCTGCTAGTTGCTGATGTGAAATTCTAGTTCAGTAATTACAGGATTCAGTAGCTAAATCATAGGAAATAAGAAAAAACCTATTTTTCTTCTGTCAATAAAGTTACTACATGCAAATGGTGGTGGTATGTTAAGCTGGTGTCATGTGTTGCTAACAGGCTGAACCTCCCCATGCTTTTTGCCTTTACAAAAGGTCATTTCTTTATTCATTGGCCACTGAAGTGCTAGCAGGCTTTGAGCTGAGAGGACCAACTCCAAAAGTACAGCTAAACTATGCCTGCTTCATCTTCTTTTTGTCCTCAGCTGGGCTAGTGTTGCAACCCCAGCTGTTCTCCAGTGAAAGATTTGGTAAGGATTTGAATAGGTATAGTTTCAATCTTTATTTTTTTAGAGATGGAATTAAGTTCTGAACCTTTGAGAGTACTTAAAATTGTATTTCAGCTTTCTTCAAATGACTGAATGGTTTTAGAGCAAGCATATAAGATGCAGAGGTACCAGGTTCAAACCCTTTGCTGGATTTCGAGTATGCTCTGCAGGAAGTCCTTAAATGAAAAAGAATGGATTCCGGACATGCCTAACTGGATTTTCTTGAAATTAACATGCTTTGTATCCAACACATCTGTGTTCCAGATTAGAGACCTGCTGATACATTCTTCAGTCACTAAAATGCTGATTAATTCATCCCTTCTTCACCTTACAAATAGGAAAGAGTGAATGGGTTGAGCATTTAAAGAATACAAATTGGTGTAGGAAGAGTACAAGGAAATGTTTTTTGTTTTTATGTCCTATGCCCTTATTACACACCACTTACAGCACAATTTCCTGTTTTCAAATGTGATTTTTGCAGGACTTGCTGGTGTTTAAAGCAGCAGGATTACACTTAAAACAAAGCAGACACTCTTTAAGACTAGCAGGTTATTGCTGAAAGTAGTTCCCAAAGAGTGAAATGAGCCCTGCTCTGAATGAGCACAGCTCCAGTAAAATGTCTCCAGTGCAGAAAAAGCCTTGTTTCACAGGAAGTACATAACTACAACTGTGAAGGCTGTAGGTGTGGACTTTCCTTTTCCTGAATTTGGGAAATCTGTCTCTGAATATGGCATCTACTTCCTGCTGAGGCACCTCAGTAACTATTGGCTATCTGATGGTTAAACTTTGAAGCTCAATATTGTTCTTGCTAACATGTTGTGGGACTTGTCCTAAATGGGGTTTTTATAGCTGATTTCTGGATGTGAGCTGCCTTCAGTAATGTTTGAACTATTATTTTTCTTTTATTTTATTTTTTTATTTTATTTTTTCCTTTGCTGTGCTTAAAAACAGCAATGCTGCCCGAATGAAGGGCAAATCTATATGGAATCCATCTCCTTTGCAACAGAGAAACTAAGGGTATTTTTAAGCCATTTAAGACCATTTAGGTTGGAAAAAGACCTTTAAGATCATAAAGGTCCAACCATTAACTCAGCACTGCCAAGTCCCCATCTAAATCACCTCACCCTGTGGCACAAGGCTGTTCAAAGCCTCCAGGGATGGTGACTCCACTGCATCCCTGGGCAGTCTGTTCCACTGCTCCATGCCCCCTTGGGGGGAAAAATTCTCAAAAGTTTCAGAAGTTCCCAAATAATGCAGATGGGGTTTTAGAAAAAGAAAATGCTGTTATTCCCTGTACGCTAGCCTATGCTTTTCTTCTGCTACCTTAAATCTCAGTGGATTTTCTTTGGGTACATAACTACTACTTTGGGGAGAAAAAGGAAGCGTTCTGCGTATGGATATTGGCAATAATGCCTAGATGAAAGGTACTAGATAAAATGACCCAGAGATGATGCCAACTTAAATTACAACACATTTGAACTCCATAGTTAATATCCTTCTGCAGCATGTATTAATCCTGTGGAGCTATTTAAGTGTTTGGTTCCTGCTTCTGTTCTTTCCTGATGACAGATCTACTTTTTTCATCTTATCCCCCTTCTATATTAAAGTCCTTCATGCTGCTTTTCTCAGAAAAATAACCTGTCAGTCCCCACTGTAGAGCTCTCATGCCACTCCAGAGACACTGTGGCAGCAATATCTGATTCAGATTTTTGCTCTGCCTCAAAGCAGAGCCAAAGGCAAACGCAAAAATGTTCTGCAGTCTTCAGAAGCAGCTATTTTAAGGCTGTACTTCCTTTTTTTTTCCCTTTTAAATAAAAACAGACATATTTTGCCTCAGGGGAAAGGGCAATATGTAACCTGTTAAAAAAATCATCTTTTCTCAGAAAATCAACTCATTGATGCACTAGAAACAGAATAGAAAGTGTTCTAATCAGAGTAATCTTCAAAAGGAGTACTTGGAATATAATGGTCTTTGAAAATGAAATTTTTGTGAGTTTTTTCAGTGCTTGGCCTCAAGCCTCTTCTCAAAACTCAATACAAATGCATCACCTGCAGCAGATTTAACTGCAGAGAGATATGGCTCCTCTAAGCCAGCTATATATGTTTGTTTGCCTAAACATGTCTTGTATTCTGGAAGAACTTACTAGGTCAAGTTATTTATCTCAGTTTTCAAAGGTAAATACTTGCAAATGATCTTCTATATAAACAAGTTTTAGTTGTGTATTAAAAAAAAAAAGGCAAAACCCCAAAACCTATAATGTAAAATCAGTAAATGCCTGCTCATAGAGAAGAGAAAGAGAATGGTGAAACTGTGATTGTCTCCACTCCAATCCAGAGCCATTCAGCCTCTGAGACTACCAGGTGAAGTAAACAGGGTATATTTGTAATAAAATTAAGTATTTATGCACCTGAGCCCTGAACTTGAATACTGTAACACTGACATTTTTGGCCAATTTTTAGCCTTGGATATTGACAGGTAGCAAGGACAGCAGAGAAGAACCTTCTACCACACATTCTGCAATGAGAGCAAGAGAGGCCTGTGCTTTCTTATTTTTGGATGAGAGATAGGTGGTTAGCTATATGAAAAGCTACTTTCAATTCAGATTTATCACTGGAGTTCTGTTCAAGAGCCAGGGCAGCACTTGATACATGACCCCCTCATTCCCTGCAGAAGTGGATTTGCACAGCTTGTGCTGGTGTATTTGTCCTTTTTCCTTGTACTTTCCAGAACAGGTTAAATATGGGATAGAGGGGCAGACTTGAAAATGTATTATGTGCTATCACATAAAGTCTTCATTCACAATAACCTGTTGAATTTGTTAATGAACAGTTCTGACATGTATTTCAGAGAACTTGAAATGGAATACACTGCTGCCTCAGGTGCCATGATGAAATCTGATCTTTTTCTGCACATCATGTTTCCTCTCTTGAAGCAGTGTAGGTCACTGAGTCACCTAGCCAGCCGTTCACACGATTTCTTAAAAACTTCAAACAGGACAATTCAAATTATTATACCCCAGCTCTTTGCTGTAAACAGATCAAGTCCAGCTAAGCATTAGGCAATGTTTTACAGATACTACATTTAATTCTTTAAATCCATCCACTATGCCTCCTGGAAATGCACGATGAAACAGGATGGCACAAGAAGAGGAAAAATATACCTGAGGAGTATATAATTATGTAACTCCTTAAAAGATCACACAGAGAGTCAGTAACAACTTTAGAAGAGAACTTAAAACTTGCACCTTAGTTCTCTACAAGGACACCCTAACTGCAGCCACTGAAGCCCACAGAGTCTGTTTCTGTGCACAGTGACCACTTCATGGTAAATGCCTAAAAACTGAAGACCATGCTTCAGTGAGTGTACAGCTGCATAAATACTTGTAGGAAAATGGTATAAACCATCTCATAGCTTACAGTAATGGTAAATAACACTGTCCCTGCTCAGTAAAACACGCTCAGAGAGAGAATTTAATTCCAGCTATTGTAAGAAAACAGCAATTGCTGAGAACTGACTGTAAGAATTGTAAAAAGTGTTTGAACGAACTGCATGAACATTAGGGCAACCCTCTGTTGGGGACTTAAGCACCACACACACGAGAGAGTTTCCAGTAACTAGAAATGCTTCCTCCAGGATTCCTGTCCTAGGAACCCCCATCCAGGACCTGGCCCCTCTGGGAACACAAGGCTTGCAGTAGTTGAAAAAACATCTCTCACTTCAGGTCACACAGTTTAATACAGTATTACACATACAGTAAATTATACAGGAAATAAATTAGTTGAAATGATTCAATTTTTATCCTTTTCCTTTGCAAAACAGACCCAAATCAAGGAAATCCATTATATTTATACATAGCTGATATTTTATATACAAAGCATTTTTATATTTACACATTTTATGAATGGAGACTAATACTTTGGAGACAAAATAAAAATACTGATAATACCTGAACGTGAAACAATCAAGATTACCATATTAACTGGCAACTGACCATCCTTTTAAAATATCTATATTTTATTTCTATATCTATATGTGTATACAGGCTCATTTTATGTTTGTGTACGTGCCAAAAAGAAAAAACCTTGCACTTAAGCACTGTCTGTGTCTATATGGTATGATTTGTTGTACTCTTTTGTTTTTTATGCATGCTATGCCACATGCTTGTATGAGAGAAAATGCAGGTTTACTTCTGGTCCCTGAAGAATATACTACATAAATAGACAAGCACAGACCTGAACTATTTCACATCTGATTTAAATGCTAGGTTCAACCAATACTGCAGGTTCTCAGGGATCTAAGGAGTACAGTCTAGCTTTCATCTTCTCTTTGCCCTAAATAAGTAGAGTTGATTGAGATACAACCTCAATATATGTGCTTGGGAATTCTTAAGGACTTGCAGCCACTGAAACTTCAAACTAATAGTGTACTGATTCATTGGGAAAGCATGCCTTCCAACCACCAAATAGTTATCATCATCTATTTTAAATTTCCTTTATTTTTAATTGCTGCTTCTTGCTTTTAGCAGCAGGTTTTTCATATATGTTAAGTGCAATAGCCATGCTCATCATCCCCCCCAGGCTCCTCTCTGGAGCAGTGCAGTTCCTAGGGCTTCGCAGGTTCCTTGGACTACATTTCCTGGAGCGATGAGTCTTCCTTCCCTCCACTGGGTCCATCTCTTTCGTAAAAGAAGAGACCAAAAGTGCAGCACCCTCAGCTACACATTTGTGCTGCAGCAGGAATTGCTCCTATGTGCCAGCTCTACAGCACAGGTGTGTAAGTGGCAGGGCCTGAGGAGAGGGAGAAAGCAACAGCCTCCAGCATTCAGGGTGTTACCTGCCATGATGCCTGTCAGTTCAGCAGAAAGTTACCTCCCTGTTTGGTGTTTTGGTCTGGTTTTCGGTTGGGTGTTTTTGGTTTTTTTTTCCTTTTCTGTTTTTTTTTTTTTTCCCTTTTATTTTTCCCTGGCCCCTTTCCTAGCTTGCTCAATATTTTAACTCTAAATTTCCCCACCTACACATCCCTGAAGTCTGAGCTTTATCCCACTGTCTTCACATCTGACTGGTCTCTTAGCCTGTCAAGATCACCTGAAGAGGTACTTACTATGTCAGATCCTGAACAGCCCATTGTACAAACCTTATCGATACAGCCTTCCCTTTTAAAAGGGACACCAATAACTACACTCACACTGTATTTTATCGGGTTTTTTTCTGTATTGGCCCTGTAAGAATTCAGCCAGACCCACTCTGCCATCAGTCTTACCAGCACAGCTGGAATAATCTGAAAAGGAAACAAAGAACAGCTTGAATGTGAGCACCACCAGGAATGCCTGCTCTGGTCCAGCCCTTCAATCATTCACTAAAGTGGAAAGAGGTCTCAAGTGAAGGAATATTATATGAATTGGAGGGAGAGAAGCAAATGTTGGAAAAATACACTTTTCTTGCCCTATGGAATGAAATACATCAATGAAATGTAAAAAAGGCAATACATCAATGCTATACAACAATGCTATATAACCGAACAGCTTAGTACTAAAATTTTCACAAAGGAATCACTATAAGACAAGTTAGAATCACTATAAGTTAGAAATCAAACTTAAAAACATTCAGGCATGTTCTACAGTCTGTGAAAAAGGAAATTTTCAATGGTAGTTGAATTTACAGAATAACCTCAATATTTCTATTATTAAAAAATTATGTAAATTTATTACTAATAAAATAGAAGACATACATTATGACTAGAGTATTGCTCATTGCAAATCTGCCTCTGGACATGAGAGATTCCAGAGAAGATCAAAATGCAATGCAATTTATACATGGTGCAATAATGATTTTCAATAACATTTCTATACCATAACTTTGAATATTAAAATTCTGCTGCTCTGTTTAACTACTACCTAATCATGCCTTCTAACAGCTGCCTGTCACTGTGAATCCAGTGGAATCAGGTGCAGGAATCACAACCCCTTGTTTCTGCAGTTCACGTAAAACATCGAGTATTGAATCCAACTCCATTCGAAATTTCTCCAGTTCCTGATTCTTCTGCTGGGCCAGCCTTCGCCACCTCTCAACCTCCTGGGTTTGCCTTACTTCAGAAATGTGCTGTCTTAGTTGGGTAGCCTGCAAATTAGAAGAAAGCATTGTGATTTCCTATGCCAATACTCAGCCAGTGCTGCCACTTCGCAAAAATCTGCCACGTCATTTTATCTGATGCTCAGTCTCAAAGCTGAATGCTCACATTAAGTGGAAACAATTTGTTCTGAATATTACAAAAATCATTCTGATAGCAATGAATTCCTTTAAATATTTGCATTAATGACAGAAGGGTAGAATTGATTATTGACTAATGAGCCCCAGGAGAATTTAATTTATCCTCTCCAAAGCAGCAATTAAATTTGAATATTTAAGGCAAAGCTCAGCATATAACATAAAACCCTCTATAAATTAAAATTAATTTTTAAAATTTCCACTTAAATGTGGTAATTAAAATAATGCTCTGCAAAACAAAATAAAATCTGAATGACATGTTGTAGCCTACTACTCTACTTTTAAAAACCACAAATTCTATGAATTATCAGAAAATGTCCTGTAATCACAAAGATCTGATGCTGCTGCAGATAAAAGGTATGAATAACTTTCATGAATCCCGAACATAATCCTATTAAGTTACACAACATAAGAAGTATCATAAGATATCAAAAGCTCCACAATTAATTTTAATAGATCCTTTAAAGAGAGGTTATAATTATCATATTAATGATAGGCCATAAATTATCACATTTGCAGTTTGATACTAAGGATAACCTGTTAACTTCATGCTCATTAATTTCCTTTTCAACACTATTCATTTTGATATAATTCATTTGGGCAACTGTTCAATGCCCCAGTGCTGATGGTTAATGGAGAAAATCTGGGACAAATCAAAACCCAAAGCATAATACATAACAAGGACAGGAGCACCACAAAAAGATGAAATTGTTTAGTACTAAATATGTATACTATTATTTCTTAAAAAAAAAACCCAAACATGACAAAATATCTTAGTAAATACTATTGGTATTCAGCGGAGCTAGATCACAGAATAGGCAGCAGCAAACACTTCACAGAAATGGTAAAGACATCCTCACATCATATAAAAGCAAATTAATAGCAAAAAATGTACTATATTACAGTCACCTTTAGCAGGACAGAATGTGAACAAAAATAAAAAAAACCAGTGGCAATAGGATTTATTTTTAATCCAATGACTTGTTTTATGCATGGGTCTTTTTTGAAAGAAAACAAAGATCTGATATAGGAATGTACAAGAAGAAATCCTTCTACAGCAAAAAAAATCTGTACATTAAAAGCATATTCCTTGAGATCTGGTTTTAAAATTTAAAATGAAATAAGATATTACTATACTTTTAATGTAGCTTTTCTGAATAGGGCTGCAAGGACTAGATAATCACAGTTCCATTGAGGAATATATCACAGGTTAGACTCTGCACTCCAAACTCTTTGTCAGTTTTCAGTAGCTTGCTTTCATTGTGAAACTGAAGTATGAAATAATGATATTGACTCCAAAGGTTTGTCTGGAGTCCAACCCTCTGGGACACCAAGACCTCCTTAGACCAGGCAGCAAGGAAGTTACCCAAGGAATCCTAATTAGCACAGCAGGGTCGAGCTGACCAGACCAGCACCTACACTCACTTGCATTAGAGGCAAAGGCAAAACCATGGCTGCATAAAAACTACTTTCCTCCTGCAGTGTGAGCTAAATAAGCCTGAATAAATACCACAAAATTACATTTAAACCAATACGTTGCTCTTGAGAAGTAAATGCAGCTATGAACTGGTATACCTTTTGAATTTCATGCTCCCTTTCTGCATGTCTGCTCTCTATATGCTTGATTTTCTTTTCCAGGCACAAGAAATGTTTCATTTCAGGACTCTGGCTCTCCCTAGCCTCTCTCAGTTCTTCCAACAATTTTGTCACCTACAGTCAAAAAGAGAATTGATGAAAATTGTTATAATTGTGTTAGGCAGTGTATAAACCAGATTCCTTTAAAAATGTATTTGCATTGTTCAATTGTTACATTCAAAAGCTGTAGGAAAAAAGACATAAAAGAGCAATCTCCTTTGTTCAAAAGCTTTAACAGGGACTCAGGGATTTGTGTTAGGATTTTTCATTTCTAAGAAGTAGCTTGAGGACATGAAAGTCTAGTCCTCTCTGATAAATCCAGTGCTGTTAATAATGTTATGAAGGGATTGTGTTCTGTCACATTTTTTACTTCATACAACAAAAGTTAACAGAGAATATTATGATTAGATGTTCTTACACTTTCCCTTCTCACACCCAAGATAAAGACCAAATATAAAAGATATCAATGTATTTCTAAGGACTAAATTAATTAGACATGCTGCTGAGAGAGATGATTACAAGCCTGCATGTAAGCTTAATAATTGCCAGGTAAAATAACTTGACAATGACTTAAAACTGATTTCCTAATCCTCCAGAAATTCAGGGAAGTTTTCTTATAAAGCCCTACTGGTTTATTCTCATTCTTTGCCTGTTCTCAGTAACTTGATACTCCTTCATCCAAAGTATTTTTTGGTCACTCTTAATGTATATAAGTAAACTAAAGTGACAACTTTGATATCTTTATCCTTTATGATAGTCCTTAGCTTCCCTTAGCCAATATATTTGAGAGCTGCTACCCCTCTTCAAGCACTCAGTCATCCTTGCCTCTCTGCTGTGAATTCAGGTAGCTGGCAGCTTTGTGTCTTCATAAGATGTTATCACTCTTACTGAGAAGTGACTCTGAGGCAGCTTATTATTACTTACACATTTCAAGGTGGCTTTCTAAAATAACAAGGCCTCTGTCAGTATGTTTTTGCCTGTCCATTACTCCAGCAGACAAAACTTTTCAGCCACGTTTTTCAGAGGAGCAGAAGTCTTAGTTTCAAAAGATCTGTGCAAATGAGTGTCTGCTGCTTGGCTGCTGAGTTGCTCCACTGAAGGGAAGGGCTGATGTGTGGTCTCAAGTATATAATTAAACACAATTTAAAAATCATAGTGGAAAGATCTCATGAGGGGAAAAAAGCCCCAGGAGAAAAGAGGCTCTGTGTATTTTGCCAGCGACAGAACCACATCAAATACAATGCAGTGCTATGTGCAAGCTGTTAAGGAAAGGAAGCACTCAGTTAATGGAAAACATCCATGAACAGCATTTCTGAGATTAGTATTCAAATAACAATCTTCCAAGAAGCCACAGGAAAAACTGCCTTTTTGGATGTTACCACCATTCTAGACACAGGACTCAACCCTATTACCAGTGAGGTGCTTTCCCCTATCACTGCTATTTCCATTTGCAGGTCTGGTTGTCTTCTTTTCTCAGCACAACTTATTGAACCATTTAATGCCAAAGATGTATTTTAAAAGCAGCACAGAAGTTGTGCTAGAGGGCAAAAGCAAGGCATAGATATTTCTGTCTGTACAGTCTTGCAATGATTTCTGTAACAAAGACACTCCTTTACATTTTCTTAAATACCAGCACCTTGAAGTTGGCCTCTGCCATGTGGGTCAGACTGGATGATCTCTTAAACCATTACTGTCAATAACCTGGAAAGCAGTCATAGAGGAAACAATAACATTTGTCTCATTGTACTCTTGCTCTGTTTTTCCAGGAAGAAGTATTACATAAACTGACACCACTGGAATGAAACAAGCTTTGTAAGGAAAGCCAACATCCATATGAACCCAAAGTCTCAGCCCCTATTCTGCAAACATAGAACTTGTTTAATAGGACATCTTTTTTCTCCCCATACAGACCCACAGTTTTACAGAAATACTTCACAACAGAGGTGGAATTTTGCACATGTAAGAGAAATACCTGGATGAGTTTAGCAAGATTAAGATTAATCACTTTTAATAACCCTTGCAAGTTAAAGTATTACCAAAATTAAGTTAAAATAGTGATCTTCATACATCAGGGAGATGGTGAATGAAGCACAGGCACAATGCTGAGACAGGCTACATCCTCCTGAACAGGAAAGGGCAACAAAGACTGGCACTACTTCAAGAACAAAAAATGCATAGCCAGTGATTCTGAAAGCTTGAGCTAAAAGGTGGACAGCAATTTGATCCAACATTAACCCAAATGCAAAGATAAGAACAAGTGTAAATTTTAGATTATTTGCTATTGAATGAAGTAGAAGATTAGAAAAAAAAAATCAGCCTATATACTTCTCTCAAAACCCATTGAATTTCACAGATTTTATAGCTAACTCTCCCTTCTTAAGACACATTAAGTTTCAGAGATAGCAGAGGAGAAAGCCAAGAATACAATTGCCTAAGTCAGTTTTACAGCAATGGAGGATGAAAAAAGAAAAGCTTTTGAAAACAGTGATAAAAAATCCCCTTAATTAAGAGGAATAAAGAATAAGTCCTGTGGTCTATTTACCACTACCCACCATAACTCTCAGGGGATATGAAAACCTGGATTAACCTACTGATCAAACTTCATACAAATGTCAGACATTTCAAACAAAATAATAATAAAAATATTAACATCAAAAAAGGTCAAAGTTCTGCATTCTGTTCTGTGTTGTTCTCCTGGTCACACTAGAAAAACTTTACATTCTCAGGGATAATTGATGTAGAAGCAACTGACAAAGATTTTGTTTCTAAGACTTATTTTACTACATATTATTTCAGGCTTGACATGAATTATGATGAAAACTCTTATTAGACTAAGGTGCCCCCATTGAAATTTAAATATACCTCTTTTTGCAGGAGTTGCTCTCTTATCTGTGAAACTAAAAGAGCTTCTTGATGTCTCTCTTGTTCACCAAGTTGTTCCTGAAGATGTTTGATTAATATCTAAAAAAGGTTTAAAAATATTTTGTCATTAGCATATACCCCCATGACAACATGTGAAAACCAATGCAGGAGAAGTACAGAAAAAAATAAGCAGCACTGAGAAAGTTGGGGCCATTCAGCCTGGAGAAGAGAAGGTTGTGTGGAAACCTCATAGCAACCTTCCAGTATCTGAAGGGGCCTACAGGGAATCCAGAGAGACTCATGATCAGGAACTGTAGTGATAGCACAAGGAATAATGGGTACACATTAAAATGGAGGAAGTTTAGGTCAAATATTAGGAAGAAATTCTTTATGGTGAGGGCAATGAAGGGTGATCAGGAAGGCTGTGGATGCCACAAACCTGGCACTGTTCAAAGCCAGGCTGAATAAGGCCTTGAGCAACCTGTTCTAGTAGGAGGTGTCCCTCCCATGGCAAGGGGGCTTGTGAGTATGATCACAAGTCTGTTCAATGATCTCTGAGGTCTACTGAACCCCTTAACATTCTATGATTCTGTGATTGCAGCACTGCAGGTGTAAGTGCTGTGTGCATTAACAACACTGCCTCCAACACATGCGTGTGCATGGGCTGTTAAACAGCACGCATATACCACATATGTAGTATGTGAAAACAAGCCTCAATCTTCAAGTTACTCTCCTCATTTTTAAATGTTAAATAATCTGAATGAAACAGCTCTTTCTACCCTTTATACCATGTGTAAAATAGCCCAGAGAAGTGGTGGAATTACCCTCCTTAGACATACTCAAAAGCCATCTGGATATAGTCCTGGATGATCCTCCTGAGCAGAGCAGTTGGACAAGATGACCTTCAGAGGTCCCTTCCAACCTCAGCCATTCTGGGATTTTATGAATCCTGTGGCACAGGATGATTTTTGAAACAACAGGTCCTACCTCCAACAAAGTAAGTTTATAGTAATACAGAAAGAAATAACTTTTAAGATACATCTATATGTAAGTAATGTATCTACTATATCTTACCTCCTGTGCTGAAATTCTGTTCTTTAGTTCAGCTACTTTAGAAGTAGAATGTTCCTTTGCATGCTGGCAAACAATCTTCTCAACTTCCCTCTGGTGGGAAGCTTTCAGAGATGCAATGTATTCTGCTGTGTCTTCCTGTATCCTGAACAGAGCAAGAGAAAAGTGAGATGTAGTAGCGCAGCTACAGACAGTTCTTCAAAAATGCAGCAGCTTCTCACTTGAACACACAAAATAACCAAAATGTTAAAGGCAGAAGATCTTGTATATTTCATAACAAAACCTTGCAAGACAGGATCATCATTACTTCTATTGCTCTGAAGGGAGAAAAGTGTGGGAAACCTACAGTGGTGGATATGTGCATCATCTAACTAGAGGCAGTGAGGATACAAAAAATTCAGTCAATCATCTTTGCTGGTTCCTCTTATTAAAACAGTGGCAAGAGAACACATGCTTTTTAATCATAATGCAGCTACCTTCTTTCAGATATCTATTTTAGAAAAGAATGTGTTGTAATCTAAATTGCATGTCCATTTCTTCTGCTTTGATTGTCAAGGGATGTAAGGGAGACTAGGTAAAGTATAAGGTTTCTACTGTTGGCCAAGTAAATTCCACTGAAAGCACACTCCAGGTTTGAAGGAAAGAACATGGACCAAGTATTAATGCCGTACAACACAAAGCATGTAAGATATGATGATTTAAACTGAGATATTTTCTTAAAAGCGTAAGAAATTGTAGCATTAATAAAAGCATTAACATAGGTTTGCCTGTGGAAAGAACTGTGACAGTGCACTGCTTTTAAAAAAACCCCAAAGTAACAAAAGAACTCCCAAAACCCCTCCCAAAGCCAGAAACAGCACAAATGAAGGTATAAGCAACCTTCACACATGGCTGAATGCTAATATGCTACTTCAATCCTATGTTTGCCAACACTTTAAGAAGGTTTTTAAAGGAATATATTGAGCATTTACCTTCGTATGTTGCTTTCAGAATAAGCCAGAGCTGCCTGAGACTTCACCCGCTGCTGGCTCATTTCCAGGGACAGTTTCTCCAGCTCCTCTTTCAGATGGGCATTTTCTTGCACAACTTCCAAGAGATGAGAATCAGAGAAGGTATGTGGTTGCTGTGTTTTGTCATCATTGAAAATGCTTAGACAGGCTTCAGTGTTGCTGGAATTCCTTCTATCTGCGGCTGAGGTATTCTTTTTCACAACCTCTGTAGAATTTTCATTAGAGTTTGTTTTATTATTTCTCAAATTATTATCAGACAACATCACCATCCTTTCTTTTTGAAGTTTCTCAACAGTTTTTGTGAGGTCTTGTATTTCTCTATTTTTGGTGACCAGTTCTTCGTTTAGTTTTAACAACCTGTCTTTTGTGCTTCCTTGTTTCATCTTAGAGTCCATGGAATCTAAGTCTTTATTATCATTTTTGCTTCTGAGTTTTAATTGGGAATTTTGACTTTTAAGATTTTCAATTTCTGTTTGGAGGTTTCCAACAGTGATCTGATGGGTCTTCTTTAGATTCTGAAGCTCCTGCTCAAGTTCTGCAGAAGTGGCTTTATCACCATTCAGTTTTGGTGGTTCATTCATAAATTCATGGGCAAGTAGTTGCTCAAGCTCTGCAAGTCTTTGTTCATACTGTATCTAGGAGGGGAGTAAAAAGTAGGGACAAAAAAGCAGTTTTGTAAGTGTACTGTTATTATTAGCTCTTCCTATTATTCTTTAAAGTTACTGCCCTTCTGAAGAAAGACTTCAGAAGACAAAATACAAATCAGGATTACTAACAAACTACTCAATCAGTTCAGAAATTAGTGAGTGAAATAATTAAGTCTGCTGTAAAATAGAATTACTTGAAGAATTTAATACAAAAGACTCTAATCACTCTAATGGATGCAAGTAATTATGGGATAGACAATTATACTGACAAGAAAATATTTCATTTCTATGCAATTGAGTTCTCTTCAGATGCTACCAATGTTAATTTTGTCATTATGTACTTGGTATATGTCAGCTGGCAAACATTCATGTCACATGTTCAAAGCTGTATTTCACATTTTTCAAAACATCCTAAATTTTAACAGAACAGATCTTTCTTTTTATGTATTTCTAAGTATGAAGAAAGAAGTATGAATTCAAAGAGAGACACAATCTTTCCCCCTAATGAGCTGAGGAAAACATAACCTTCTTAATAGCTTGGATGGCCTTTGAGGAAAGTATGATGAGTGACTTATGCAGAAAAGGTGGAACAGCTGGCCAATGCTTTCTTTTCTTGCTCATTAAGCACCTGTGCAGTTCACCTTTTCCTTAAAGTAAAATTCCAGACTTCCAGGCTTCCTAACCCAAGTCTTTAGGCTCACTATCATGTAATTTTTGGACATGCGTAGTGGTTCTCAATGTTCCCTGCAGAAATGCTCAGTCAGTAGACCTTTGAAATCACAGCCTTTGGTACAACAAGGAATTAGAGAAGCAGCTCTACTCTGACCCACAGGGTGAAAACTACTTATCTTAATTGTAAGAATGAAATTATTATGCCTTGAGAACATGTCCTCTTCATTTCAACACTACCCTAACAATTTCAATGCTATTTTTATTTATCTTAGGTGCTGAAGGTACTGAAATTCCGGTTCTGAATTCTTTGAATAATTTTTTTCCCTTGAATGTGGTCTTTGCCTTCAGTTTTAACCACTACCCTTTGTTACACTTAGTTGACTTGTGACTGTTACTTGCAAAGCGGACTACTCAACTTTTACCTTTATTTTTTGAAACTGTTGTTCCATGGCACGAAGGCTTTTCTTAGCTTCATCATCTTTACCTTCAAGTTCTGTTTCTAATTTCTTTATTCTTCTCTCCAAAAATTCAACTGTGTTTGTTTTAGCTGAAAGATCATTTGTTTTCTCAGCAGCAGCAGCAGCAAAAATCAAAGCAGGCAAAGAATTTGGATACCTTCTTTTTAGAATTCCTTCCATTTCTCTGATCTATTCATAAGAAAATTAAGTCAAAGGTTAAAAATAATAAAGTTCTAATAGAAAGGGAACAAAAGTAAGTGACAGAATGTTAACAAATTTCATTCCCTTAAGGTGGAAGAATGAAAACCATGGATGCATATATTGAGAATTACTTTATATTCCTCCCATTTATGGTTTTGTTTACAGAAAAGCAAGACTCATTGTCTCTTACTGACTTACACATGATCTTAAACAAAATATTGCTCAGGTCTTCAGATTACCTTATATCAATAGTCTAAAGAAAGTCAAAAAACACAATTTAAGAATGGCTTTTAATGCTGTGAATATGCTTTTTTTCCTGGATTTGCATTCACATTCTACTTTTCCAACTGTTAAGGATATTTCATAGCAATATTGGAATTATTCTCCCAATAACACATTATAAGTCTTTTATTTTGTAGTATGCAATCATGTAAAACTAACACTTTGCATGCAGCATTAATAACAAGTCCCTCTCTTATCTGTAGATAAGATATTCATATCAGAATTCTGCAAAGGCTCTTGCCCATGACTCCTACATCTCTAACCAATGCAACTGCTACCTCCTAAAATTCAGGAAGGCTCACTTCCACTTGATGTTTTTTTAGTAGAAATATGGATTTTAAGGTCTCCACTCCCCCAGTTTTCATGAATCTTGTATGAATCCAGCAGAATTTAAACCCCTACTCCTGAATCAACTTGGCTGAAATTCATCATACTGTTAAGGAATTATTGAATGTGGACAGG
This sequence comes from Melospiza georgiana, assembly GCF_028018845.1. Classification (NCBI taxonomy): domain Eukaryota; kingdom Metazoa; phylum Chordata; class Aves; order Passeriformes; family Passerellidae; genus Melospiza; species Melospiza georgiana. The sequence continues at coordinate 103,675,731 of NC_080432.1, read as the reverse complement.
AGTCTTAGCAAGCTTTGGCTTTTGCCCTCTTGCCCCTTTTAAAGAAACTCTGAACAGTTATTTTAAAAGATTTTAAAAGGGATTCCAGCTTGTTGAATATAGTAGCAAGAAGATTTACTTAGTCTAAGTAAATAATTACTCTTGTGTTGATGAGTGTCCAATAACATGAGTTACTTTATCACAGAACTTCATGCTATACTTTATCCTTATCAAGGCACTGAGGTTTTAAGAGACTTTATCTGAAACAAAATTTACATGAGAAAGAGTTCTTTTATTGCATACTTGTCGCTCAAGATCCTGAATTCTTTTAGCATCTGTTGCTCTGTCTCGCAAACGTTTCTTCTGTTGCACACACTGATCTCCTGCATCAGCTCTGAGCTTCTCAACCTGTCCAATTTATGAGAAAACAAACTGAAACATGTATTCAGAGACACTGTCCTGTAGTACAAAAACATTTCAAACACATAGTACAATGGAAGTATGCTGCCATTTCAAAACTCGTAATGGTAATTTCTGTACTAACTGATTCTTCAGACTCTAAACCTCCATGACAGCTTCCTTCTCCAAAGCAACTGAAACTAGATATGGAAATCTAAAAGGGAATTTCAGCTCTGGGACACTCTTGTCTTTATACCAGAAATACTGGTCCTTTCTTTCATACTGCCAGTATACAGGCTTGATTAGTAAGCTGTCATATCAAGAGCTACAGTGCATTCCATGATTTCAGGATGAGTTTAGGAAATGGTTTGTGATTTGCAATGCTACACTATGCCATGAGATACAGAAACAGCCAAAAGACAATGTTATGTTGTGCCTAAATAAAAGTTGAGTCCCAGCTGAGAATCAGGGCCTGGCTAACTCATGTTCCTGCATTCCTGTGATGCCTGGTCATGAGGACTCAAAGCTATAATCTAAAATTGAATTTCCTACCTTTATTAGCCACTATGATCTCTGTACAGGGATATTATATCCTGGATATTTAAAAATATTCCTATCTTGAATTCTCTCCCAGATTGGTAATATTACCAAGTCATGCTAAGTCATGCTTTTATGCCAGCATTTTATAGTTTGACTGCTTTGATTATTTCTGTGAAGTCACAGCGTATGGTACCAGAATTTTTAGACACCAGTCCAGCCCAGAGAAAATGCCAATAAAAATATTTTCTTTCACAGGAATGGTATCTTGAACAAAGGTTGATATGGTGGTGTCTGTCCCTGGCTGCTCCTTCAGAAACATCTCCATTCATCTGTGATCTCTCTAATAAAAGATCATAAAAGATTCCAAGATCAGCTGTATTTTAGCACAGGTAAAATGTCTGGGTTTTTTTGTAACTCCCAAGTCTATTGTACTGACAAGTAGACAATGCAAATCTCACCAGTATTCAAGATTCATGTATTAATTTTGTTTAGATTTCAAGTGTTTTGGGTTTTCCCCCCCTGCCACAGTAACCAGGGAGCTTTTCCTAAGAAAGAATTTAGAACTGGTACTTAAGAGAATAAAAAAGTGTTGTCTAAGTTACTATGGAGAAAAAAGGAGGAAAAGAGAATGAGAAGAAGGGTGTTCCTGGTTGTTAACATAACAATATTCTTTCCCTTAGGTCAAGAAATGTGAAGACTTTAGGGAAGCATGTTACTTTTGTTCCCAGAAGCACTGGCAAGATGTCCAATAGAACCAAACTAATATACCAAAAAAAGTAATTATTATGAAGGAAATAATTACATTACACTCATCACCAGAAAAAGAAACAGTTTTCAGTTCCAACTTCTTACATAAAGCTAGATATTATCACCTCTAGTCTTAGTTTCTCAATTTCTTCTCTTGCATCTCTAAGACGGGCTGCATCTTTATCCAGAAGATCTTGATTTTCTGCATACCACTGAAGTCTTTTTTTTAAATTAGTAATTTCCTGTTTGTACGATTCCTCCATAACTTTAAATTCATAAGACTTCTCACCTACAAGAATAAAACATTCTTAGAATTGTTTTATTAGTAATTATGTATTGAAGAAGTAATTAGTCAACACTGTCTTCCTCAGCAGATTTCATACATTTACCATTTTTAAAACACTGTTACTGCAGTAGTTTTAAAACCAGATCCTAACTGGGATTTTAAAAGCAACAGTATTTGTAAAAAACCCTGTATTTTTCTCATACACAGCAGTACTCAATGGCTTACAGTTCACTACAGAACGTATTTAAGACAGAATCTCAGGGAGATCTGTTCTTGATCATGCTCTAATAAACAGACCTTCATCATCAAGATGAATGACAACATAGAATATATGCTTTGATGTTTATTGATCATACTCCTCCCATTTAGGGATCAGGCATTTTCAGAACAGACATGGAGGTAAGTATTACTGCACTTAGCATTTGTGATGCCTGACACTGGAAATGGGAGAGTCCAATTTTGAGCATTCTCTCATTAATTCAAACTGGAAAAAGCTCTGATAAGAATGCTGAAAAAAGTCCCAAGGTGTAAGTTATAGGCAAAAAATGGGGAAGAACTAAATAGGAGACTAAGATGTAACACAGTAAATCTTTTCTTTTGAACAGAGTTGTCACATAATTGAAATAATTTTTTTTTCCACATCCAGTGAAAGATTGGCAAGAAATCAAACCTAACAGGTCACAACAAAGAGTTTGGTTGGATACAGGAAGATACTTTCTAACAGAGTACCAAAAGTACTGCAGCATGTCCTTCACTGTATGCTTTTGTTAGAAGTTTAGACAGTATTTGTAAATGGTCTAGATGCATTTCACTAAGTAATACTTTAATAAGAACAAGCTTTTGTTACATATTTATTTACTGAAATGCAAAGTAAGCAAAATTATTCAACAAAATGAAGGTGCTTTACTTGATGCAGATGCCATCTGGACTTTGGCTAAATCTCTCTCTTTCTTGGCTTGTACCAAGTCTACCTCAAGAGCTTGCTTATCTTGTTTTAGACGTCTTATCTCTTCTTGTAATTTAGCTTCTTCTTTCTAGGTTATAAAGAAAACAGTAAAACATGAAAAACTAAACACATAATATCACACAAAACCCCTGAGCATGCTTTTTCATCACACAAAGATTAAATCACAACAGTGTTACATCCAACCACAGCAACAATAAGGTATTTGAATTTTGCTATTATTGTCAGGCCCTGCAATAGAAGACCATGGGAAAACATAAGCTAAGCATTAAAAAAAATCCAAACTCCAGATTTTTTAAGCCTTACTTAACTGCCATAGAAGTAGAAAATCTCTGCCTTTTGAAAGGGTCAGTAAAGAAAATGGCTTGACTTACTTCTGAGACTGAAGACTGTAGGATAAGTGGTCAAATGTATTGTCCAACAGTTCACCCTACTACATTCTACTTCTTGCCATTTTCTGCAGGCAGTCTCTCTTTTTGCTACACACAAACACTAGGAAACTTCAAGACCAAGTAGGACAAAAGGTCTTGGTGCCAGAACCACCTCTAGAGATGGAGCCCCTTGGTCCTAGGTATGCACAGGTACAGCAGAAACCAGCTGGGGGGGCTGAGATTTTGGGAGCAGCCAGTAAACAGACCGAGTGTCTAGGCATGTACATGTAGGTATGTCACTGCTAGTGAGCTCCTATCCTGAACTGCTAAGCAGGCCACATCAGGCCTGTGTTGCATTGGGCCACACGTGCTCCTTGTGTTTCCAGTGGTATTAGTTGTATTTCTGTGTTACATGCAAAGGCACTACACTCTGTTATCTTACAGGCTTGGTATATACCTACCTGTGCTACTCGAAGCTCTGAAATCAATTCTGTGAAACTCTGATTTCTGGCTGGTTCAGAATCCTGCATGACTCGTGACTGGTTGTTAATCTTCTCTAGCTTTTCCCTAAACAACAGAAAAGCAGTTATGCAATGTGGTGATTCAGCATACTATCAGTGGCCACTGAAAAACAAACACAATCCCCTGCCCCCCAAACTGTAGCACACAGTCAATCTGGGCAGGTTCAAAACAAAAAGAGAAACAAACATACACAACATTTATACACAAACAAAATTCACTGTACGGTGAAGTCTTCTCACCTCACACGAACTAGTTTATTTAGACTAGGAAGGAAAGGGAAGGAAATAAAGTTCTACCCTGCATCAGTGGAACTCATTTACAGGCCTCTCCATAGCAAAGATCTGTAGACTAGGAGTACACACAATTGCTAGGTTGTTTCTCCTTACTAGCACAGGATGCAAATCTCACAGGACCAACAATGCAGGGAATAGAATTGTTTCTCCACCAGCAGAACCTCTTGTGCCCCCTGATTTACTGTGTGTCTTACAACAGCATTAAAAACATCTTAACAACATCAGCAGAGCCAAAATATCAGAACAAGTGCAGTGTAATGTATCATGTATTCTGATATGAATAAGAACACTGAAATATTTCCCAAGTGGAAGTCTGCAGTCTTCCCACAGGTTTGCAACACCATCAAGAAAACAAAGAATTAAGTGCCCATAATCAACACAAATCAATTCTCAAAAGAAGAAACAAGACCACGAACCTGAGAAACAACAGAAAGCATGCACCTGATAGACTCTGCAATGGTTCTTCATTAAAAAAAAAAACAGCAGAAAATTCTAGAGATTTTAGGTCAGATATGCAAATGAGCCTACCTTAACTGTATTAATTCAGACTTTAAGCACTGATTCTCCTTAAACATTCGTTCCTCATTTTTTTTGTTTTGGATTTGTAGCTCTTTCATTTGTTTGTATAACCTCTCATTTTCCTAAGTTGAGACAGACAAAGTTAAAGAATATTCACAGATTACTGTTTTCTTCAGTTATAAAACAATTTTCTATGAATCACATAGTTTACCTGCTGAAACAGTGGAAGAAAACACTGAATATTTAATTACTGAGCTTCTAAAATGGATATCTACTTTCACTATCTGCAATCTCATCCAAGTGTCTGCTCACTCTGCAGGAAGGAGCTAAGACAGATCCTCTGGTCACTACCCCAACTATATTCTAGAAACGTGTTCAGGGGTGAGTGTTGATAGATCAGAGCTCAGCCTGCCCATGCTCCAGTCCTGGGGACACAAATCATCATTGTCTGGGATGCTCACAGACATATGTTGGAAAGACACTGTGTTTATATCAGGGAATCATGCTGAGCAACAGCTGGAAGCTGGTTGAGCTACCCACTGGATTTTACAGCTGCAAGTATTCAAAAGGATTATTAAGCCTGAATTATCTATTTCTCCACTTGACTAAGTAATACAAATCAGGCATGCTAATAAGGTTACCTTGAAATCTGCTGCTCAGATCTTGAGAAAAACATTTTAAAAACCAAATTTTTTCAGATTTCAAATGCTGATTAAAAGTACTAATTTTCAGCTACATTTGGGAAAAAGTTTGTGGTTCTCATTGACCATAAAGTTCTCAACTGTAAAGTTACTGATTTTTACAATTTAGAACATTTACATGGATCTGTGGAAAAACTTAGTCCAAACTAGATGTGTGAAAGACTTTTAAAATCTGCAATATGTTTGCCTTTCACACCCAAATTCCATCCACTTTTCAGAAAACAAGATACCTTTTTTCAACAGAAAAGTAGTAATCATTAAACAATTTTGTTTCTGAAACTGGATAGAACACAGGTCAACATGATGTGTGGTGTTACCTGTTGATAACCTTGAATAATGACCTCTTGATCTTCAATCTCTTTTTGTATTTGGGCCAGTTTTTCCTCAGTTATAGGAATTGTTGCTGCATGGGTCCACCTCTTTTCTTGGGTAAGCTCTTCCATACTTCTTAGCTTTCAGAACACACAAACAATAAGAAAGTTTTGTTAGCAACATGGACTTTTCTACAAGACTTACAAGACTGTGGTCTCTTCATTATGGTATGAGAGCAGACCAACGAGTGGCTCTAACTGGAGTTTTACAGAAGCATTATGAAAGAGAGAATGTTTGGGAAAAGCCAGAAGTTTCTGTTCTTATGTCTCTAGACAGGAGGGTATGTTATGATGCAGGGAGTTATTCTCACCAAGGGTATAGTGGAATAAGTCTGGGAATATTTCATACAGACAAAACACAACACTGAAAAATGCATCAAGAACTATAAACAATATCTCAGCATATAGTACTTACCAGTAACAAGTGGTATCTGTGGGAATGAATCAAATCTTTGCAAAAACTTGCAGCAAGACTCTCAAAATAGCAAAGTAAAGGAACTCAGGATAACATGGTTTATCTCCAGGAAAAAAAAATCATGTCTTACAGGCACTAAATGTAACAGCAGGTATGCATTACAGGGTGTCTGTGTAAATTTGGATTTTCTCCTCATCAACACCTCATCTGAAGTAACATTGATTCAATTTTCAGAAGCAATGTTTCCTCTCTTCTATAGGCACAGGATACAAGATGATAAAGTACCTTACTCTGAAGAACATAGTTTTCCTGACCCAGACGGGAGAGCTCCTTTTCATGCTGTGTTTTCAGTTCTACTACCTTGGCCTCCATCTCCTTCTCTTTTTGTGAAAGCTTGCTGGCCAGCTGCTGAATCAAATCCCGAGCTCTGCTCAGGTCCTCCTCTGCTGTTTGTAGTCGTTTTAACAAATACAGCTCTCTATCACAGCTTTTGAAAGGGGAAAATGATAAGTCCTAGGGCAGACAATTCAGGGAAACATTACACTGAGCTGATTGTTTACCAGAACTCTGCTCATCAGCTTTATTTAACTGGTTTGTCTAGCTCTCAGCAACAACACAAGGCACTTGAAAAAACAACCCAAAATACAACCCCCCCAACACTTCCATAGCAAAACATCCTATATTCATTTTAATGAGTGACCTCATTTGCAAAATATATATGAGGAAATCACGACAAAAAAATCCAAAAAGAAACAAATACATCTCATATGACAGCCACTATATTGCTACCATAATTATTATATTATGCATCATCTTACTTTTAGAAAAGCAGCAATGCTTTAGGTATTCAATGAATAGCTTTTTTATGCAGTTGATAAGGGAGAAGGAAAAATCATTATGGTACTGCAAATTCAGTCATCTTGAGAAGTCAGAAGGTACTATTAAATATTTAATGCAATGCAAATAGGAAAAATCCCTGAACAGTAGTACTGTTTAAACATTCATAGCAGAATATTATAAGTAGAAGTTATATTTAACCTTCTTTTACAATGAAATAGTAATTCTTAGAATTTAATAAGAGACTTTAATTATATAGACCCACCAAAGCAACAGCACTATCCAAGCAACTGAAAAGCAGTATAATTATATTTGCATATTTTAAAAGCAAAAAGTAGTATTTGACAAAAGGGAAGTCTTCAGTCACTGTTTCAGTATTTTCCAACCTTGTGATAATTGTTAAAAGCCTTGAAAAAATATGCTTGCAAGCCAAGTTGTACATGCTAATATTAGGAGCAACACTGGTTATTACTCACATGATGATATTGCCTGTTATAATCCTCAGCCTGGTGTCCAAGATTACTAACAACTGATTGGCCAGACAAAACTCTGTTAATACTTCCCTCCAAAGTTGGTTCATTTGCTGCAGATCTTATTATCCTAGTAGCAAATAAGGCTTCTTCATTTAGGCAGAAAGTAAAATAGAACAAATTATATTCAGAATTTTATGTCCTTTAAGAAAAATATGTATTCATGTGATCCAGCCTGTAGGTATATAAAGTATTCTACAACCTGAATTTTGAATGAAATATAGAAAGTTGAGAACAATGATATACTATGGAAAAGCTGGAGGGTTTTTTTTTAAGTAAGGAACTGATGACAAGATGAACAAAACCAAAGGAAAAACTGAAACATGCAGCTGGATAATAAATCCTTCACAAAAAAAGGTTAATCTCACTCTTCCACTTTGGAAGCAGCCAGTTATCTAAGTATACATAAACACAAAATATTTCAAGCTACGGGGAAGATAAGACACAGCAATTTTTAAAACAGACTTTGGAGTGCAGACAGTATAGAAAGAAATGCAACATTTATTTGTTGCATCAAATAAATGTTGACTGGAGTAAGAAATCAGGCAAGATCCCTCCAGAGTCACTAACATACACGGAACTGTTCACATCTCAGCCTTCTGACAGTAACTACAACTGCCATTTCAACTGCTCCTGCTTAGGAATGTTACACCTGAATAAAAACCCCACCAGACAATGACTCTTTTCCAAATCTCATGCCTTTTTAGTGTCACACACCCCTCAGAAAGGTAGTCCCTTAGCACTGATGACTTGGTAATTGCTTGATTCAATGCTATCCTCCTCCTAGCTATAGAAGAGGCCCCTGCAGAATGCAGCCAGGTGAGATTAATTTTCTAAAATCACATAAAATTGAACTATCACGAACAGTTATAGCTAGAGAGGGAAGAGCAAGTGTGAAAGAAGCCTGTAGTCTTATTTTCTCAGTACTTGTCATTCACTTTACCACCTTCACCAGGCTGTAAAACCTCTTCCTCAGGGAGAGACACATCAATGTACTGAGGAACTGAGGTCCCTCAGTTCAACAGCTGCCACTGAAGCACCTCCCTAAGACAGGTGAATAATCCTGAACTGCTTTTCCTGACACTTCCTGCAGGGCTTTTAAAAGCCCTGCATGCTAGAAGTGCATTAGGCCTGGGTACCTGTAGTGTTACTTGCTCATGCCTCAGGGATAGTAAACATTGTCTGAATTGAGCTGAATAAGCTTAAGATGAATTATCTCATGAAACTCTTTGGGCTTCACCCCAAAATAAAAAGTTTCCTTGCAACCCAGCTTTCACAGGATTACATTGGTATTCTCCTTTCCATAGTGTTTCCAAGAGATGTGAACAGAAAATAGGACTTCCTTTTTAGTACCTCTTTTGTACTCTAGGAAAGCAAAGATCAAAAGAAGCTCAGAACAGGAATTCAGCCTCAAACATATAAATTAGTGAGTCAGCAAATCTTTGCATTTACTGTAATGAAAAATGTCAACTTGTAGATATTACTTTTTGAACACCAGCTTTTTTTACTCTTTCGGTCCTGCTGGTGAATAATAGATGTCTCAAACATAGTGGTGGTAAATGTGAGTGGAAAAAAGATTCATATAAAAGTCTCTCTCACAGCTATTTCATGCTAATACAGAAAAAAAATCAGTACTTAACTGCATTTGAGTTTAGATGTCTCTACGACATTTGGGGTTTTTTTAATGTGAAGCATAAAACGCAAATCTCTCTGGCTCTTAAACTCAGAATCAAAACTCTCAAAACTTACAATTACCTTTAGATTTTGCTCTATCTGCAGGACTTTTGGCTTTCATAGACGTCTTTTTGAAAGTTTCTTTTGGTGTCTTCTTTTCACTGACTGGAAAAGATTGCTTTGAAAGTAAACTGGGCTTCCCATAGCCAGAACTTCTAACCAGTCCATGAGGACCATGTGAAGGTTTCTTTTTATGTACAGGCGCTGGACTTCTAATATTCTTTGGTTTGATTGACATTGATTCTGATCTTTCATTCTTCAAGGAACAAGACCGAAGAGCCTGTGACAGAACACATTGGTTTAAAACAAGTTTTAGGCTCTGCTGTAAACTGAGGGTAGCATTCACCAGTGAAAAACATAGAACCAGTTACCAAAATTACACAACAATAAGACTCAGGTTGATGGCAAGCATTGTTTTTAAACAAATTAGTAGTAAGTAATTTTGCAGAATTGTACTACTTCAGAACTACACAAGGCAAGTACTTTGTACTGGCTCTATTTAATTGATCTGGGAAAATGTATCTTTATTTTAATTGTACTGTACATTACAGGGTCTTTTGCTTATCAAATAAGGTAGGTCATGACTAAAGGCTAATAAACACAGTGGATATAGAAACCCAGCCATGAATAAAGGAACAGTGGCAGGCAGAGGAACTCTGCTAAACTTGATCATCAAAAACAAAGCACACAACTCCCAAGACTAACAAATGAAAAAATTTAACCTGTTTGCCCTAAAGGGCAATCCACCAGGATAAATCAGCCAAACCTCTGTCCCTACAATGCCTTACACACACAAAAGATGATTGCTTAAAGGAATGTGAAGCTAATTTAGGGGATGCAAGAAGAAAATAATTTGGGGATACAAGGAGAAGATTTGGGATTACATGAATCTTGTCCTGGGATGTCTGAGATGATTGCAAGAATATGCAAAATTTACAGGATCTCTAGGGAAATAACAAAATAGAAGTAAGAAACAAGTCTGGGAAATAGAGGAAAAAAACAGATTAAAAAAGCTGGTGACATGAGCAGGTTGCTGGTCAGCACACTTGTCTGACTCAGCTGGACACGGACCACTGCAGCCCCTCCTATATTCTCACTGAACTGCATTTCTAACTGTTCTCTCTGTACAAATGCTCCCTGTTCTGAGCCTGTTGTGCATTTACACGTGTCCCTCCAATGCTCACGTGCTCAGAGACATCACTGTCCTGAGCTGGAGACAAGGCATTGCAGCAGCCTTCCACATGTTGGGCTGGGACAAGAAGAATCCCACTGGACCCAATGTACACTGGATTTGGTGACCTCTAACAGTAGCAATGGCAACATGAGAATTTCAAGGAAAACAAACACAGTCTCTCAATTTCTTAACATCAGAGCATAATCAAGTGACAGGCAGTCTAAAAATACATACCTTTAAAAATTACTTCCATACAACAAAAATCTGGTTGGTAATACTTACTTTTTTAGTTTTGTTTCCTTGTGAAAGCAGAGAGTTTTGTCCTATTTTTTCTCTTAGTAGATCAGGCTGCACTTCACTGGTCTGAATTTCCTTCTCAGTCATCCTCTGAAAGTTATTGTCATTCACGCTTGTCTGTAGAAAGATGCTTTCTTCTCTGCTAAACTTTTCAACTAAGTTTTTCTCCCAAGATGTATTATTCTGGGGGTCTTCCAAGGGTGAGTGGCTAATGAGGTCATTGTCTGTGCTGCCTACCAGTTTCACAGGACTGCAAGAAAAGAGAAGTCATATATAATAAGACTTTTGCCTTTTGCTTTTCTATCACTCTGGAAAAAGCAGGACATTTTTTCCTTACGTATCAGCTGTAAAAACTGCCTGAATTTCAAAGAGCTACTAAGCCTCTTTTAAGACCCATCTTGCAGATTTAGTAATACAGATTCACTCCCATGCTGTGTAAAAAGAGCTGCTTCTCAGCAGCAACTGTTTTTGTAGAGGTAGCAAAATTATCTACAAGATAAACACCTTTAAGCCTGCAATTAATGCTAATTAAAAAATGAGCAGTATTTCTGCTGAGTGCAGTTACATGATAAGCTCCCTGAACTCATCTGCTAAGCATAAGCTGTATTTCTGACAGTTACCAGGCCTGTGCTGTCTGCTCTAGACAGAACAGTTGCAGCAAATAAGGGGGAGGTACGGAGCATAGGTTAGTAAGAATCACAACAGTGAGGTTTGATCTTACGAGAATTTGAAATTAAGATTATGGAGTTTGGAGAGCTAGAATAGGATGTGGGCTGAAATGCTTGTATGGGGAAGGGGAAAGAGCAAAAGACTGGGAAGGCAGAGATCCTAGCTGTGAGAGTGATGAACACTCCTCCAAATGATTGGAGAAACATTGCTGCTTATTACCTTAAGTAAGTATGGGAATCCCTGGTCTAAACCTACTAACACTGTATAATTAATTTAACAGCTCACTGCAAATGACATAATGCCAATGCAGGATATAACAAAATTTCAGTATGTAATTAGAGAAAGATACAGATAAGTTATTTAGTGAGCTATTTTTCACAAATTGTTAGCAGCTTTAGATTGCTACAAGTCTTAAAATGCATCTTGAAATAAATACCGTTCAGGGTCCACATCAAAATTTCTGGTATTAAACATATGTCCTGTAATTGTTTTCATCAATTCTTCCACAGTAGGTAAATCTAAATCATGAGAAATAGATATAAAATAAATTAAAAAACAGCCTAGAAAAAAATATTTGTTACAAGGACAACATTTAAAAATGTTTCATAAATGGACTATTATAGATATTACTGGTTCACTCATTTTACAAGCTTGTACAATACATGCCTTCCTTTGAGCTATTTACCTGAATCAACAGTTGACATGTTTTTTGCATAGATGTCATTATTTTGTGCAATGCTTTGCCCTAAGCCTTCTGAGACTGCCATTGCAGAACTGTGCAGTTTCTGCTCGCCAGTGTCCCCCAGAGACTGATCAATGTGATGATATGCCTGGTATAGTGCTTCCATGTCACTGGTAGCTTGTCCATGGGAAGTACCTGAGAAAAAAGCAGCCTCATAAGAGACACTACTGGATTTTCTGCTTTGGGAAACAGAATCCCACTGGAGCCTGGGTTCCAGTTACTAGCTTGGTCTATTATGTGGGGAGAGAGTGATATCATGTGGGGAACAGTGATATCATGTGCATTAAAAAATAATTAAAAATCTAATTTTTCCTATAAAAAGAAACAGTTGCCAAGTTAATTAGCGCCTACTAAATTATCTCATCTACAGTTTGTGTTCCTCTCCCTCATTCTCCCCCATCTCAATATTTTAACAGCACCAAAATTAACAGCTTTTGTTAAATGACTATTTGAACAGGTGCCATCACAGCCATAATCTGGAGGTAAGTGGCCTGTACTGTTGTGTGAAGTTTGATAAGAGAATGCATTTAATAATGCATTCAATGCTCAATGTTCAATGCTGTCAAAGAAGAATTTTAGATATGAGAAATAACCAGAGGTGATGGTATTTAAATATGAAATTGCAGCATCAAAAACTACTTTTCAATAACCAAGTGTTTGGCAGAAACACCACTACTTCCTGAAGTATTTCCTCCTGCTTTCAAGATTTGTTGGCAAAAGCCAAGGGCTTAATGTTCCCCAGTAATCTAAGAACAAGTGAGTTACCTATTTTAAAAAGTCACCTATTTTAAAAAAGGAAGATTTTAGGTTTTGAGTTTTGTTGTGTGGTGGGTTTTTTTCATTTTTCATCTTTTTCTAAAGTACCCCTTACCTGCTTCATTCATTTCAACTGCACTGACTTCTTCAGGCTGATCATGTTCCCCTGGAGCTTCATCTGATGCTTCAATGGCCTTCTGAAGCTCTACAGCAGAATCTTGTGAATCAAGCAATACAACTAAGAAGATAAATGTTAAAGAAAACAAAAATTCTCTTATTTATACTTCAATTAGAAGTATACCAGAGCTTGATGTCTTAAGTATACAAAAAATACTACATAGATTATTTTATTGCCATTAGTGGAAAACCAATGAACTCTGATTACAAGTCTGAGTTCTGAATAGGTGCAATAAATACAAAAATACATTGATGATCACCTTGAAGTGTTAATATGTAGATTATTTTAACTATTTAAATTCAATGTATTTTCAGTAGAACACAATAAAATGAGGTGAAAAATATCAAAATAGTAAAAATCAAGTAAGCAAGTTTCAGAAAGTTCCATTTAATCTTCTTCCACTGAACAAAGTTTATATTTTACCTTTAGCCAGCATGCCAGTGTTTGCTTCTTCCTAACACAAAAAAACCAAAAACCCAAACAATTACTTTTTGAATATCAGGGGAAAAAAACTGGACAAACTTTAGAAGTTGGTCCAATACCTAAAAACAGTTTTTAGAACTTAGAACTAACCACTCATTCATTCTCCAAGAATATGCGCTTCTCTAAAGTCCTCCTTAGAATGTTGTAAAGTTCTCAACATCCTGTACTCTATAAATCTTTTCACAGGTCAATAGAAATTAAATGCTCCTCTGCATAGAGGAGCATTTTTGCACCTTCCTGGTTCTCTTTTATTGTAATTTGAGAAACGAAAGTTAAGTAGCAGTAAGGACATTATTTACAGCTCCATTCTAACTTTTCAAACATTTACTAGAAATACCACTCTAATAAATTTCTTTAAAAAGAACAAAAAAAACCCAAATAAGTTTACCTAGTGAAAATGATTACATGATGCTCTATAGACTTCTTTTGAAAAAAGCCCAAATCTGAATGTGTGCTCCAGGGATGCAGCCATGTGCTTCAACCACATGTGCTACACACGAGAAATAAGCCAGTGGACAGCAGTGCCCTCACAGCTCATACATACAGTGAAGATTTTTGGGTCCTCTGTCCAAAGGGCTTCTCTGCACAGAATTAATTGCAGTAGTCTGCATCACTCAAAAGCTCTGAGAGATTAGACACTACCCATCCTGAGGCTGAGTTTCCACCTGAGCTCATAATTTGTGCACTTCCATCTTCATTTCTTAACTCAAAGGAGGAGTAAGCAGGAAACCCTGTGAAGAACTTAACCCCTTCTATGACCTAGCACAGGGAAGTACATATCCTTAATAGAAAGATATAGTCTGAGAGCCACAATATTCTTTCAGACAGTATGTATCATATAAAGGTTTACCATATTTAGTTACATATGGCAGAGCTTTTAAAATTCCTGCAAGTAACAGAAACATTTAGCAAGCTATACCTGTTCTTGAAGACTTAAATCAACTTCTGACATGATGTTTTGATTCACCTGATCTCCTTCAGTTTTAAGGGCAGGATTAGTATCTGTTTCTTCTTCAAAATCTTCACTGTAGCTACCTAAAAGAGTAAAAGTAAATGTCAAACAGAATGAATACTCAAGGAAGATAAAGCACTAAGAGACAGCTACTTCCTTTTCCCCAATGCCTCGTCTAAGAACAGCTACTGCTAATGTTACTCCTTTTACAAAGGCAACAGAAAGTTTCCAAAACTGAGTGTGGTACTAAAACTACAGTGAAAGTCACACATAATATCTCTAAATTCAAAGGAAGCTGCCTTGTGATCAGACATGCTTTGTCTCAAGGTGTACTTGAACTGACCCCTTTTATTCAATTACTCTCTCTCACTTAGGGGTGCAATGATGCAATTCCAACCCTGCAGATAAAGTACTCTGTACATTCACTTAGACAGTTTTGAGGCTCAGAATCTGTAATTTGGCTTCTTATGACCTGCTCTGGTCGGCCAAAAGCCACTCTTAAGACAAAGCACTATTTAAACCCAAGTGTGTCAGAGAATGAACTTTACAAGCAAGCCAAAGGCTTTTCCTTCAGTTACCTAGATCCTTTGACAAGTTTCAGTTCTCTTTTGCTGTATCTCTCCCCCTCAGCTCCTGTGGTTAATAGGCTCCAGTGTCTGCATTATCTGTAACACTTAAGCCTAGAACCCTTGCAAAACACTGGGTCATAATGTGTTCTTTATGTGTTTATGGTTTACAAATACATCCTCCTTGTGCTTGGGAAATTCAATCCTGACAACAGGACCTCTCAAAAGTTCAGCTGAATAAATACATTTGAAAATACAATCCATTAAACTACATGAATACACACTATCATATGACAGCAATGAAGCATAAAATAAAGAGACATGACAAGTGAAAGACAAATAAGCAAGAAATGTAGCATGAAAATTTTGTGGGGAAATCAGGTAAGAGTAATACTGCAGATTACAGAGATTAAATTCAGGTATGAGAAGATGGCACAAAATACAGATGACAAGACACTGGAGTAAATCAAATTTCAACATCAGAGGGTTTTTTTTCATTCATGAATGATGCAGGATTTTTACTACTTTTTTTCCCTTTTTTTGTCTTATGGCTTACAATGGATTAAAAATCCACTTCAGAAAAGAAAAGCACTGAAGCAAAAGTAAACACCTTAATCCCTCTGTATGAATAACAGCTGCACAGTCATAATGCAACAGCAGCCTAAAAGGCTGATGTAAGAACTACAGGTGAAATAAAAGATTGTATTACCAGATTTCTCTTCATGTGCAGGTTCTTCTTCTTCTTTTTCAGCATTTTCATTTCTGAGAAATAAAATGAAAATTCTACTCTCTTTTTGGACAGCAAATAAATATACTATTTTTCTTGGAACTCTACACTCTGATATTTCTTACAATTATTAATAAAAGAAAAAATTGCAATTTGTCCAACAAACCAAATCAAAGGTAAGAAAAGTTGTAAAAGTGTCAGAAATTATTAAAATAAAGTATTTCACAGCTAAAAGTCTCAATCTAACTCTTAAAAACACTCCCTTTCTGCATTCTTTTCAACATCTACATTAACTTCTCAAAAAATATTTTTACCATCAAGGTTTGCTTCCTATTCTGACCCAGTCATTCTGGATTAACAAAATCATTTTAAAAATCACACACCTCTCCTTTCTTTCCCCTTTTCCCATAAAACAGAAGTTTTGCCCTTATCTAAAGCTCTCCAGAATTCTGTTTCTCTAACCGTTTTCATATCAGAAGTTGCCTCTGAACTCAGCATTTTCACCAAGAGCAGCCTGAACTTTCCCTTCATCCATTTCTCTCACAGATGTTGGAACTTATTTTCACATAACTGATTATAAATGGGTTGCCCTAGTCTATGAAGATTAGGTATCTTTCCTCTAGATTCATTTGTAATATCACATCTAAACTGACACAGAATGTTTCCTGATCTACTTTCTTGTTATTATCAGTTGTTACATCTTTGTTTAGTTACTCCTTACAATTATGAATGTTGAGTTGTTTCTACTGAGTTATGCCCAAGACTGTGGAGCTACATCCACTCATCACTAACTCATGCTCTCACTTTTATTTATTAAGCTCATTTCTTCCCTTGTCTCGAAGAAAAAAAGCAAACCACAATAAACAAAAAAAACCTGTCTGAAATTATATAGAGGATATCATCCAACAAAATCTCAGTGGCCATACCCACCCACATGTGCCCACTAATACAGTCCACAACCTTTCTTCCCCCTAAATTACCGTACAAATGGTGCAAGTACGACAGAATCATTGGAATCCAGCTCTTTATTTAATCTTGAATAATCAATAGCAGAGGAAGCTTCTCGTTCAAGCTTGGCAAAGAAGATCTCTTTTTCTTCTTTTTCTTCCAAGGTATCCAATCCAACTCCTACAATACTTTGATTAGGCCCAGAAGCTAAAACTGAATCTGAATTTCAAAAAAGAAAATAAATGGTGTCTGTGCTGTATGTCCACACAGAATAGCCAAAATAGTTAACAACAGCTACAGACAGACTTATAAAGTACTAATGGTATCAAATCATTACAAACTAGTACTAGGAGACTTCAGTTCATGACACAGCTGCCAGAAGTGAAGAATCCCATCTTGAAATGAATTAAGGTAAAAAATTTAATAGTAACTTATTTAGATTTAGTTAATTTGATGGGCTCTCAGTTCTCACCATTTGTTTCCAGGCTGTCTCTACTCAGAGATACAGCATCTCCATTACTTTTCTCAAGCTGCATCTTTTCCGCATCCATGTTTTCATGACCTTCTCCCACAGGCTGTGAAGTGTTCTGCACCTTGAGAAAGTTTCCATTGGCTTCAAGAATTCCTAGGAACAAAGTTGCAATATTCTTGACTACCATCTAAAAGTTACTTACATGACACATCATTTTTCTAGTCTCCTTCCAGAACCACCAGTTTTAATCTCGCATTGCAACTGCAAAGATGTGCAGTCTCACAAGTCGCATTCACCTAATTTCCACTGATTCTACATGTAAATCTTGTTTAATTAATTAAGCTATTAAAAACATTATCTTTCTATCCTTCATATTTGCACACACACCTAAGGTTCAGCATGAGTCAAATGCACCTGAGTTACTGTCACATTACTCACGAAAGACAATCTCACACACAGACCCTATACAGAAATTGATATTTCTTTCTTAAAACCCAGCCCATTTCATTTGATTTACTACCTCAGATCACCATAGATTTTTTTAAACTTGCTAAGCCATTGGCTTGGCAGCTACATTTCATTTGCTGCTTAAAGGCTGTAAGGAAAAAAATAGTAATCAAAGTCTCTTAAAAGTCACTGATGAACACCCAGTTATGCCATTCTACACATTTATGCAACTACAATTTGTAGCTGCTCTCTCCTAATTGCAATTTCACTGTTGTGAGGGTTCAACATCACCTTAACAACTTTTTGCTGGCTCTCAGGCAGAACACTGCCATATCTACTTCCTTATGGAAGACTAAAAGCCAGATATCGCAGGACACTCCTAGTTCAAAAACTCCCTTCTGCCTGACTGAAAAACACACACGTTTATACTCAGATTCTGGATAAGTTCTCATTGGAGGAGGGATAGGAGAAAAGCTGCTCATGCATTTTATCAAATGACACATGAAATTATTTAACAGTTCTCACAGAAGGGAACAGAAACTAAGTCTGTTTTTTCCAACATGAATCCTCAGTTGGTAACACTCGGAATTTTTCATCCTGGCCACATGATGCTGAGATGTAGCTGTGTCCTTGTACTGAGCACAGCAGAAGGGGTGAAGACACTGACAACAGCTCATTTCCTGCTGCAGGAGACAGGAGATCCATACATCAATTACACTAAATCAGTCTTCCATGTGCTGACCAAGTGCTTCAGCTCTGAGATCTTCCTCTGTTCCCTACACAAGCCCATACAAGTCCCATTTAAAAACGCCATACTTGCCTATATCATGACAATGGACAATCCTTTCCCTTTGGTACTAAAAATACACTTAGGGTGAGGGAAGGTGGGAAACTAGGAGCTTCAACACCTTTTCCCTCCCTACTGGGCAGCCCTCAGCATATTCATTCTGATGGTAAGAGCCTCCTTTTTAAAAAAACAGAATAGGTTTATTTTCTGGATTTTAATGATAAAGTCCCCTTGCATGTCTTTTTGGGAGGCTAAGCGCAGAAGATTCCACACCTTGGAAATCCACATCCCTGTATCTAACCTCAGCTCTGTCCTCAATATAGAGTTCTTACTGACTTGCCCTGCACGCAACAAACAATGTCAGAGACATTGTCTAAAAGGCAAGCTCCACATGCACAAAGGCTAATGCCAATATAAATACATATTGCTACATTGAAAAGCAGAAAATGGAAAGCTCAAAGTGCTGAACAGAAGTAAAAAACTACAAATAGCCCATTTCTCAGGTAGCCAAATGCAGTAATTTAAAGTAATTTACTCAGATAGCACTCTATTCTAGTTTTCAAGACAGCAAACAGGAGTCTGTTTGCAGCTGGGTGACAGATTTTTTGCAGAGCTTTAGATTAGCCAAACCTTCATCAGACCTCCAACCCCTGTTTTTGAATGAGAATATATTAGCAGAATATATCAAATGCTAACTGCAACTGACCTCCTATGTAGAGATTTGCAAGAAAGGAGAAGGGATTATACAACAGTAAAAAAACCCAATTAGAATGTTTAATAAAACAAAAGTTTAAAGAAAACATTTTCCTCTGTTTTTTTAATTTAAATCATCTGATATAGAGTGAAATTCCTCAGCAGATGTACATTGATCTTGAAGGCTTCACAGGGTTTATGCAAGCTATCTACTAATTTTTAAATATTTTGCTAGTCAGGGTTTGAGTCAAATAAGAGTTTTTTTAAAAAAGCAACTTCCTTAATAATCTGAAAATCTAATACTGTTTCTGCAGCCATTAAACTTGGCAACTTAGCCACTCTCAACACCCACACACACTACTCACTGCTAGTGAAGGCAAAAATATTTGTTTTCTCTCATCCTACACAATCTGAACTCTGGGAAACTTATCAAACCTGGAGAAAATATCAACTCATATGGATTTAAGTCTCTTCACTGTGTTTTTGTGTTTGAACAGTCCCATGGATTTCAGTGAGGTTAGCAAGAGCCATTTGTTTTTGCGGGGTGGGTATCTGTTACTTCTCTTAAAAGCTTCTTAAGTAGTTATCTTGAATGCCAAAGATTTCACTACCTGTATGTTTCTAAGCAACATTTTGTAAGGCTAATGATATATGGTATTCTTTTTTCAAAGCCACTTGAAATGAATTAAAATAAGAACCTGAGTTTCACTTTGAATATTTATAATGACCATACTTGCAGAGAAACATTTAAAAACAAAGGACTCAAAGTGGTAATAACAAACATCTACCTCAAAAAAGTAACTTATTTTTTTCCTAATCTGACCAAGACTGTCAGAATTGAGTTATTTTACCTTTTTAATACCATATAAAATACAGTAAATTTGTTACCCTCAGAATTGCATGGACTGTCAGAAGCGAGGGCTCCTTCTTCTTTGTTAAAGTATGAATCTTTCTTGTCCTTATGAAATTTTTCCAACATTTTGGATTTAGACAAAGCCTTGCTGCGAGATGCACTGGAAGATTTAGAGGGAACTACTTCTAAGTGTACATGAACATTATAAAATTTAATGCATAGTGGACAGGGAATAAAGAGAAGAACAAGATGTGAGACTTCAAAGTGACATTTCTGAAAAAGTAATACAGTTCAGTTTCTTGTACACTGAATTACTTCTGATTTTCTACCTGTAAGTAAAAACTAAAGTTAATACTTATAACTTCTGGAAATAGAACTACTCTTCTCCATCCCTTTTTTCTTATTTTTAAAAAGATTCTTGATACAGGTATACTTTGTATTCAATTGCAATGTTCTAGGAGCTCAATAAATGACCTGAAAAAAAAGAAAACTCGTAAAACTACTTCAACAGTGAAAGGCTTTTACTACGAGGTTTGAAAGGAAGCATGTAGGTTGGTACAAAGAAAAGTGGGAAAACAGAGGTACATAAGTATAAATTACTACTGTCTTTATCACTGTCAGATATAAGAACTGCATTTGTTTGCTCTAACCCTTGTGGGGACCTGCTCAGCAGCAAAGCAAATTTCATTCATGTTAGCAGAATTAAGTTTTAGGTAACAGCAGCTATGCTGAAAACTGCTCTCATGATCAAAGACCCATAGAAAGGTTTGGGTTGGAAAGGACCTTAAAGACCATCCAGCTCCTGAGCAGGGACACCTTTCACTAGACCAGATTGCTCAGAGACCCATCCAATCTGGCCTTCAACACTTCCAGGGATGGAGCAACCCATTCACCACCTCAGCAAAGAACTTCCTCCTAATACCTAATCTAAAGCTACTCTCTTAGTGTGATACCATTCCCCCTTGGCCTGTCTCTAAATGCTCTTGTCAAAAGTCTCTCTCCATCTTTCTTGCAGGCTCCCTTCATGTGCTGCAAGGGCACAGTTAAGTCACCCTGAAGTCTCTTTCCTGGGCTTAACAAAGCCAATTCTCAGCCTTTTCTCATAGTAGAGGTCCTCTACCCCTCTAACCACCCTAGTGGCCTCCTCTGGACTCTTACAGCTACACTACAGCCTCTATATACCTTAGACTAGCCAGACAGTGTGTGTTGGATTTTGACATGTTGAAATTGTCACAGTGGAAGAGGCTTCGGAATGGAGTAATTCTGATAAAACTCTTAGTTATGGGTCTTTTGAGTTCATCTTGACACAAGAGAGAGTAGTCTAGGACATCAAGCCAAATACTTCAGCTATTTAGAACAGGAGTATGGGGATATGTGACCAGACCTTAACACAGCTCAAACATCCAAGATAACTAAAGGAAGCTGGTGCAGCAAGGAGAGAAATGGAATAAATCAATTCTGATACAATGCATAGGTCCTTTATTACCTCAACTGATGTGTAAGCTCACTAGCAAGACACTACTCCTCTAAATCTATATTCTCCCACATTTACTGGGAAACTAGGAGTGTTTTCGGCATACCATCTATTATAAATAATGCAAACACCTGATACCTTTTAAAAGAGTAATTTGAAATAAGTACAGAGGTCCTCATATTGCTCATATTTAAAATATTAACCCTGATTTGAGAAATAAATTAATTTTTAGTATTTATCTCCCAGACCTGGATGCTTTACACCTATTCTACGCAAATGAGACTTATGAAAACATATACATACATTTTCTAGACTGCACATACACTCTAGAAAACTAGCACAGGAGATGTTCTATAGTCTACAAACTATATCACCAATGTGATCCAAAGACCAAGTGCCAAATATTACATTTTCATGGCTCTCCAAAACATTACTGATCTGCTTGAATTTAACACCAATGCCACGCTTGCATCGGGACAAGTTGATTGCTATTGTCTTTTATACAGACAATGTGTATGTGGCAGCTTGGTCAAATGGACAGTTTGCCAAGGATTTTCTACAGGAAACACACTAATAATACAAGGTTGATACTGAATAAATATACCAAAACATATTGAATCAAATACCAGACTGGGAATGGGGACTCTTTTGTTCAGTGTTTTCCACTACTTCGGCATGGCTTTCTGTCAGTTTCTTCTCTTTCCTCGCTTTAACAAATTTTATTTGAAAATCTTGAAAAGACAAACAGCAGGAACAAACATGCAAGCAAGACAGGACAGGAATTCTTAGTATCCAATTTCTTTTTATCATTTAAATGACAAAATCAAGTAGAAAGGACATCACCTAGGTCTCCAACCTGTCCAATATGGAAGACAGTGTCTTGAATCATAATTTGCACATTTCAGTTTAAAGCTGAAGAGCAAACAGTTTAAACGTGCCTAGAATAACTCATGGAGTTATTTTAAAATGTACTTTATACTTTTCAGTGAAACAGGCGATTAGTTCAACTCTCTACCTATTTCCTGGCACTTCTGCAACAAGATGCCTTGGGAAACAAAAAGAACAGACAACAAGTAAGTGTAGAACACATATTTAATCTTCTTCTCTTTGTCTTTCAAGAAAGTGTGATATAGATAATGAAGTAACACAAAATCAAAACTCAAACTGCATGCAACTTATCAGCTTGGTGTATTACACAAGCTAATGATCCAGACTTTCTTCAGATAACATTATCTCTAAACAGTCACACCCAAAGACATCAACTTATACATATGGAGCATGCATTTGTAATGAATGCACTGCCACACTGTGGGTGAAGGTAAAATTTAAGCACTTATGTAAGTTTGATTCATGATGATAAAACAACTTTAAAAACATTAATTCTGTTAGCTGATAGTCTATTGACTATGTCCTATCTGCAACCAACATGAAGGATCCAGCCTAGAAGGACACAGAAGTGTCTCCAAAAATTTTTGAAGCATGCTGACATTACACTTTCCTGAAATTAAATTCCGCTTATTTTCATGTTTGTTAGCATCACAGCAGTGTTATTATTTTCTCCCATAAGAAACTGTTTTGCTGTTTAGGAGATGTTTACATATAACCTTACAAAAAACTACAAGTCTAAATCATCTTCTCAGTCATCCAGTGCAGTAACTTACATTGCAATGTTGCTGTGCCATCATCCACTTTTAATAGGTCTGAGCAACACACCACACAACATACACACGCTGAGAATATTAGACATGGCAAAATGGTATGTGACAAAATACTTGGAAGCACACAAGAAAAACAGAGAAATACAGAGAGGAGAACATGAGCAGTTCTGGAAGCCTATCCACACTGAACTCCTTACAGTCACCCAACCTGTCATTTTAAAACACCACAAATATGTCTATATGAAGTAAAATCATAGCCACATAAAACTGCAGAGGAAAACTCAATTTATCCCAAAGGTGGTCAAGCGGTGGTCTCTGCAAATGGCTCTCTTTTGACTCTAGGTTAATTGCCCTACAACTAGACCCTACCTTGCAGAAGGGGATTCATCATAGCAGGTATTTTGCAACTGATACCATTTACACGTGTCCAGTGTGACAAATACATCCCTTTCCTCATGGGATGCCACAACCAGGAGATCCACTTCACGCCATGGAGTTACCACCTTCTTGCTAAGACAGAAAGAGGAAGGCCCTCTAGCAGGAATTAAAGGCCCCTCTGCTTGGCAGTATTAAAGTAGTAGGTGGGATTATAGCTTATTGCATATGCTCCATGAGTGTGGTATTCTATGCAGAGTGGTGACAGAGCAGTAAATGAAATAAAATGAATAATCTGCCTGGCAAAAACACTGCTCAGGGAAGAATTCAGTGCACGGATCTGGCACACTTGGCGTTCACTCCTATATTCTCAGCTTTGTTATGTCCGACTGCCAAGATGTTGGATCTTGGGACTCAAACTGCATTACACACACATTACTTTCAACTCCCTCCAAAAAAAAAACCCAAAAAGCAGTCCCTCATCAACAGTATGAATATGAACAGGCTAGCTTCTTTTGCATGTAAATTGATTCCATACTAGCAAAACCGGGTAGGCTCAGCCTTTGAATGTTTTTCCATTAAATGAGAAGCTTTTCTTAAGAGAGACGTTGAAAAGTTTACCAGGTATTTCACACATCAGTAAATTGTAGGCAAAGCTTGTCCCAGCTCTAATAGCTTTACCTCTAGTTAACCTGCACAACTGATAAGATATTCTTAATTTTAAAAACAACAGTGGTAGAAATTGTTTGGATAGAACATCTCAATATAATCACATTGTTTCTTGTGACTCTGTTTTTAATTTTACTTAATCCACACAGGCACTGTTCTCTAAAACTTGTAATCACCCTGCCCTTTAGGAACCTATTTCAGTGTGTTTTCTACCATAAGTATCAAAGTTGGGTTGCCTCAAGCATCTCAGAAAAACCATGAAAACATGCTGAGCTTCTAAAGTAATCAAAATTTTCTTTGAGTATGTAGAAAAATGAGGTCATGATAACCTCTTAATTCTCACATTGCCCAGCAAGAACACTCCATCCTTACATTATCTGAAAAGCTGTAAGGAAATCATCATATCTCATAACCACCTGATAAGAATTTTCTCATATCCATGTGAGTTTTACATCAACATCTTAAAAGGCCAAGACAGACAAGAAGTCCAGGTAGCACCTATTAGGATTGAACCTAAATGGCACAACTGCTGACTAGGATTGGACTCCTCACTAAGATGACACTGACAGATAGTCTTAAAATCTGAGACTATCAGCAGTATTTTAACTCTGTCAGATGAAAAAAATGATTTTTGTAACTTTCTGGTAGGGTCCACTTGCAATTAATACGAATCATGAAAATTAAGAAACCACCAATTACTACAAGAAGAAGAGGGTGAACAAACATCCTGTGGAAACTCACTACTATAGGTTTTACTATCCAACAAGAAGACAATGTAGAAATTAAAAAAAAAAATAGAGGTGGAATGCTTGCAAACAATTATGTATTTTCTTCCAGGACTATGTGACCGTGTCAATACTGAGCCAGCAATCATGTCATCACAGCCCATTTCGCCTTGAGCCACAGTTCTTGGCAAGGGAAATGCTGGGAATACTGAAGACATACATCTTGGATTCAGCTGGTGTTGAAAAGTTTTCTTTCTTTGTGCTTTTCCAACCTACTACAAATATTGCAGTTAGCATGTTTATACAAACTGGTCTTTTTCCACTACAGTTTTGAAAACAGAAAGTTACAAAAAGTCAGTATAAAGAACAGGTTGGCTACAATACACATATACCAATATTTCTGCAAGTTTGTAAGTTATATTTTCTAACTATTTTACTATTTATAATGTGCTTATTTTTTACAAGTTTGATTAATTCAAAAGCTACAGAAAAAACCCCATCAAACAGCTTGCATACAACTTGAATATAAACCATTAAAAAATACAATTCTATTTGACTTTTATGCTTTACAAACTTGCACTGTAACATTCTAAAACACGAGTGGCACCAGCTTAATCTCAAACCAGGCCTAACATGCAGTATGAGAAAGGACTAGCCTGACCCCCTGTGGCCAAAACATTGCAAAACTTTTAATTTACCACCATCATCCGAGTCTTCCTCAGATAACCACCAGGGCATTGAATCCTTTTTCTTTTTTTCTTTTTTCCTGGGCTGTCCCAATTTCTCAAGAATGCTGGACTTTTTCTTTGAATTTCCAAGTGAATCATCTGAAAGAGACTGAATAAATTGCATACAAGATTAAAGAGATCTTTTACATGTTTACATTGTTTCAGCCACTCAATTCTAGACTTCTGAGTCCAGATGCCTCTCATTACTCCCCACTGTTTGCCGTTCTTGTGTATGCATGACAAAACTGATTAAGGAACAATAACTATATTCGTATGGAATAATACTGTATATTTTAATAATCCCACTGCCAGAATTTGGATATATTAAAAGTGGATCGCTTCAGAGAAACTAAGTTCAAATGAACAGCAAAATCAGCTCTTTTTCAATTAGTTAAGACATGTAAGAACCAAAACTCTATCGCTGAAGATAATGAAGTAGAGCAGAAACAATTTTACCTTATCCTTGCTTTGTATGCGAACATTATTATTAATATTCTAAAAATAAATGTGCACTAGCAACATTCTGACTGCCAGCAAATCAGACTTCAGAAATTAATTTTATACTTTGTATTCATGAAATAAATAGAAATGCCAGAGACATTCCTACCCAACTGTGTATTAAACTTTCATATGTGTTAGTCATCCATGCTGATTTTGACTGAGGGCTTGAATCAACGGAAAAAAAATCTGAGTATGGACACCATATGAATTTAAGTTACTGATAAGTAACAGGAAGGAAAAGACAACTAACCTCTGCTCCTTTCTTTTAATAAAGCTCTTTATGGCCTACAGCAGGCTCAGAGTCACAATTAGCTATCCACACACGCAACAAGGAAATATTCATTAATCTACTGCACTGCATCCCTATGTTCTACATATTCTTTGTGCAGCAAACTGGGGTTAAGGGGAATGGCATACTTTAAATCTAAATTTTTAGCTACAACTGTTAAAACCAATTGTCCTAAAGTGTCTTAGAGAACATGGTGCACAGAGTTAGTAAAAGCCATAAACGGTAAGAAACAAAGAATTCACATATGAAATGCATCACATGGGAAAATTTCAAAAGCTTCGCTTTTGTAATAGTCACAAATAAGAAAATCTGATAGTATAAACCCAGCATTAGAGGCAACAGGATTGTGGATACTTAACATGGAAAACACAAGGGTATGTTTTATTAAAACAAGCCTCTGCAATCTTCTGCCTCCTATTATATTAAAAACACTGCCATAAAAGCCTACTTTTACTATATGACTAAAATTTCAACTTCTTCATTCAAAAATCAAATGCCAATTATATAAAACTATAATTTAAGGAAAAATAATTGTAATAAAATATTCTTTTTAGTATCTCTGATGAAGAACATCTTTAGAGCTTTCAGTTTCACTAGAGAAAACTAAATGTCTGTCATACATCTTAGAAAGAAAGAAGTGCTCTGAGCCTTGCACTTTAAAAAAACCACAATTTTAATAAATTATGAAACTGCTAGACAACAGGATGTATTGCAATTTCTCTCAGTTGGCTCTGTGACATTGAACAAAACAGCTTTAGATTTCTAATAAATATCCCACTAATAACAATTTCCTGACACTAGTCACAACACAAGCACTAGTGCCATTGTCCCCAAAGGTCAGACTGCCTCCTGCTAGCTGGAAGCACTGACAGGTGCTTGATGCAAGCAAACTGTTATCACTTGCTGTTTCTTTTACAACTAACAGGATCCTCTGCTCTGCAAGCAGAACTTCAGTGAATGCTCACTCTCCTTAGTGGATTGCAACTAAAGAACCTGCAACTCCCACAGGCTGTGCTCAAATTCTGGAAACTTTCCATGTCCAGCCATCTTGTCAACTGCAGACAGTAAAGGTGCAGCAGCTGGGAGAGAAACGCTGACACAAAAATATTGGTGTATTTTCCCCAACATATCAGTTGTCTCAACAGCAAAACTTCCAGATTTTTTTTCCTTCCTTTGAAAAAAAGGTAAATCAGTCAATCATCAATCAACTTTTTGGACTCGTAATGACTTCTCTGCACCAGTAAGTGGCACCAATTTGTTCTTTCCCCTCCTCCATAAAACAGCCTCTCAGCCTTTCAGGAACACAGACACACAAAAAGTGTCAGTTGTTTAATCTCAACATTGATAAAAGCCTAAAGAGGCAGTTTTAAGAACCAGAACAACTACAACGCACATCATCAGCTTACCACCTCCTCTGCATGTGAAAGAACTTAAAAAGATTGGTAATACAGAATTTGATCTAAACCACTCGGACTTTCATGACCAGTTGTCCTAATTAATCCATGAAACCAGTATTTTTCAATTATATAAGTCTACCCCAAAATATGCTTTTATTATACAATAATATGTTAATCTATTTGATCTTTTAATAAAAAGTTAAAATGCTTCTCTAACGTGGCTTAATGCGCAGTGCTTCTCTTCCAGATACAATTCTACAGATATTCTAATAAGGATGGTATAGCCTTTCCTTTTGAAAGTCTTCCTTCTCAAGTATCCATGAATATCAAGTAGAACAACAGTCAACTGAAAATACTAGAAGCAGACAACAGCTTTTTCACAACATTGCATTGAGTCATCAAAAAAGGGCAATTAATTCAATTAATTGAAGCACTGTGTATTAGAAAGACTTCCTCACAATAGCATATTCCAAGAGAATGTCACAGCAAACACTGAAAACCTGGAGCTAAACCAGTATGACAGATGATGCTCAAGGGAAATCCAGTTGACAATAGGGGGAAGCACACCAAAACAAGATACTGATGGTGAGGAGTGGATGGAAAGGAACACAGAGAGTGGAGGAGGAAGGATTATGGGAAGAATTATGGATGACAACAGGGTGTCTTGGCAAGGGGCTGGGAATAGGCATGCCCAGGCAGAGGGAATAATTAAAGGATTTATCCTACATGCAGTCATTGTTATTACACATTTATGTTTCCTTCTGTATAATAATAGTCTAGAAAATCCACTGATAGCTTTTAAAGTTCTGTGTAAATGCCAAAAGACTTAGTTTAATCCTCCTATTAGACCTGCATCATCCAGCTGTATATACAGCCTTTCTTTTAACTTCATATGTTTTAATCACAAACATACATACATAGACTCACCCCAAACATAGATTCATTAAGAGTTATTTAAAAGGGAAAAATCCTGCTCCATTTCCTCTTTGAAAGATTTGCTTCAACAATATTAAGTCTGCCCCAAACTACTGAGAAACAGATTTTACTATTCCCCACCTGCTGCGACACTCTCAACACAAACATCACCTACAGACAGGTTTCAAGAAATGGACCACATCAGTTTCTCATCTTTCTAGTATTAAAAGGCCAAACACTTTTTATAAAAAACAAAAGCAAGGAGAAGGACATAGCAGAAGATGCCTGTGTAAAAATAACAGAGAGAAGAGAACATAATTGTTATCTGGGTCTGTATCTAGCTAGCAAAAATCACAGCGCATATTTTTAATAACTGGATTAGCAGTTTGAAAACAATTTTGGATTGAAGTTATAAAAAAATTTAAGACATGAATTGTTAAAGTTACATTCTCTGGGACATTCCAAATGCCACTTAGAATAATTCAATAATTCAACAGTTATATGAATTTTTTTTTATGAGCATCCTCAATGTGGGCAATAGCTGAGGAGGAAGAAGAGTGTGTCAAATGAGGAATGGAATACTAGAAGCAATCACATGCAGAGTTTTGACAGATGTGCATAACAAATAAAAGAATAAAACTCTTTTCTCTTCACCAGAGCAGCTCCCTCTGTAACAACCGTAAGTAAAGAATTTTGAAGGAAATGCAAAGACTAGTTTTCTAATTTTACTAACATTAATAATTTCAGTGAGTTCAAGAGTGCTTAGTTACATCATTAAATTACTTTTCACAAGTCATTAAATTGTAACACAGCCTCTACTTAAAAAAAAAATAATTCATGCATACATTACATATAACAGAGACTCCACAAATATTCTCTGCCATCACTAGTTCTGCTTATATACAGAATTAAAATCTAGTGAAGGCCTTATGTAGCAGTATTTATGTTTTAGGGTTACCACACCGTGTTCTGACAGACCAGAGGGCAAGTTCTGAAATTAAAGGTCTATCTGCATTGAAAATAACATACCTAGTCAGGGCATTTAGATCATGTCTGATTATTCTTAGATTAAGCCACAACCCACAGACTTGCATGATTTTGCCAGTAATCAAAACCATGAAGCACCATGAGGAATTAAAGGAATCTAATTCAAATTTTCGAATCACTACAACACGCTTCATTTTATACAAGAATTTTTAAATATAATTCAGTGAGAGTAAGCACTGCACAGAAAAATACAGAAATATTAAACATGTAGCTTGTGTTTGTATACAGGCAGATTTTTTTTACCTCATTTCCAATTATACATCAATTTGAAGCTTCTGGTACTAAGTAGCACCAACAATAAAACGGAAACAAAAATCAAGAACCAAGGGCTCTTTCTGAAGATACAACCAGGAAATGACAAAAATATTTATTTAATTACAAAACTCTTCTCTTGATATCTATACAGCAAAATAGTATGAATTTAGCTTAGCAATTAAGACCCATAGATAAGACAGCTATGTTAATTATGTGATAAAAGGAGAGCTGAATCTTACATTTCATATTCTTCCATACTCAATTTTCCCCATTTTTAATAGAGAATAGGCATGTGACCTTGCTCTCAAACATACCTCTTTCAGAAACTCTTCAAACTGCTCATCTAATTCTTCCTTTGAAAATCGATGAGCCATAATTTGCAGCTGGATTTTACCTTCCAAACAACTGAGTCTAAAAAACTAAAAATTAAATTGAAGTTAATTAAATGCATTCTGAAATTGATGTAACCTAATGATTTTCTTGAATAGAGCTATAAGGAAAAAAACCCCAATCCATAACTTGAGAGATGACAAACACCATTCTCCCATCCCTTATAAAACTATTTACTGAATGAGACAATCAGCACAAATGTACCTAAATCACCCAAAGTCCTTACAAGCAAAATACTCATTTCCAAAACACCAGCTTCAGCATTTAAACTTTGAGGGATAAATAAAATCTGATTAACTTCATTATCTTTACATTTTTCTTCAAAACTCAGCTCTCTTAGCAACCCAAGCATTTTGCTAATAATCAAACGAGAATCTAATGCAGTAATATTTTCATTTTAAGGGTTTTTAATTCCTTTCTATGCTTCTTTTCCAACACTGGGAACATCTGGCACTGTTAGTTTTGTTTCATCATCTCTGCTGTGCTTTGGATTTAGTAAACAATAAATACATGTAAATCTTTTTAAGGTTAGGGAATGGCATTTGGTTTGATCTGCCCTGATGGAGAAAACCAATGACATTTGCACCCCTCTCCTTCCCCTAAGTCTGCATCAACTTCTCAGGTACAAAATATGCCCAACAACCAAAAGGCTGCAAAGCTTTTGTGTATCACACTGCTCAACACATATGGCTGCCTTCAAAACTGCAGATGTATGGCAGCATTAAACTGCACTAGCATCTTCCAGCCTGAGAAGTGTGATGTAAACATAAAAGGGCTGAACATTTGCAAAAGTGCTTTTACCATTAAATAAAACTTCTCCCAGTATGGAGCCCACTCAGTACACAGGACTGTTACCTACCTAGTAAATTGATTCTGACAGGCGAGTTGTGACAACTGTTTCCTGCTTTCACTCCTTATCCATCCATAGACCACCCGACACCTTGGCTTTGGCAGTTAAAGAAAAGTTTTATAGCAGACTGGCCAGGCGTTGAATTCAGCACGATATCCTTATGTAAGCACTTGGACAATATCTCTGAAAACATGGTAAGGAGATTAAGAACGTTACCTCTCAGGGCACACATAATCCAGCATCCTTTTGTGCTTTCACATCAAAGCACACTCGATGTTAAACGCAGGATGCTTTAGCAATTTACTAACTGTGCCAGCTACTTCAGCAGGTGGGGAATATTTAATTCTAGCCTTGCCAGAAAAACCAAGTGATTCTCCTGACATTATCTTTACTTTTCCCTACATTAGAATGACGGGTTTCTTCTGCCTACCCCCTAATGACATCTTTTATAAAAACCAACAATATGTCACTTAAAGGACAACAAACATGTTTACAATTTCGGTAACAGAAGATCACAGGCAAACATTAACCTTAGCAAATATACTTTTCAGCCATATCTTCAGACCTGGCGGCTCACAAATGACTTCGTGCACAAAACAAAGGCGGCACTTGCTGGGATGTATGGTACAACGCTGCGCAAAAAGCGGAAGTTTTGAGGAGGTACGGCTAAACCACGGGGATGGAGGGAAGCTTAAACAGCCTAACACATTTCACGTAACCTTTTAATCATCCCAGCCGCGACCTGATCTTCTTCCTCCTCCTCCTCCTCCTCCTCCGGCTTTCCCTGGAGCACACGCGCGGCGGGCGCAGGGCAGCGCGGGACTCGGGGGCGCAGGGCAGGGCTCGGCTCCAAGGCCCGACGGGCGCCCCGGGGAGCAGCGGGAGAGGGAACTGGCCGCGGCTCGGAGCCGAGCGCTGCCCGGGCTCTGGGCCCGTACCTGCACCGCGCCGGGCCCCGCGCAGCCGCGGCCGCCCCGCTCGCCGGCGGCGCCGTTACCCGGGAAACCCTCCCGGCCACCGTCCCGCCCGCCAGCAGGGACCGCGCCACGTGATTCCGCCAAATCCACCCGCTTCCCTCGGCTCCGCCCGCTCCGCCGCAGGACACACGGCACCGGGGCGGCCACGCGGGACGGGAGGGGACGGGCCGGGGTGCCATGTCCGCCGCGGGACACGCGAGGGGACGGGGACGGGGACGGGGACAGGGACGGGGACGAGCCCGGGCGCCATTGACGGGGGGCACTGGCGGAAGGGGCCGGCCTGCGGAGCGGCGCCCCCTGGCGGGCGGGGCTGGTGTCCCTGAGCGGTCAGGGCGGACGGGGTTGGGTCCGAGAGTTCAGGAACCAGCCTGGGCCTGGGGGCATTTCAATGTCCGAGCGTTCAGGAACCAGCCTGGGCCTGGGGGCATTTCAATGTCCGAGCGTTCAGGAACCAGCCTGGGATTGGGGGCATTTCAATGTCCGAGCGTTCAGGAACCAGCCTGGGGTTGGGGGCATTTCAGTGTCCGAGCGTTCAGGAACCAGCCTGGGGCTGAGAGGTTTCCATGTCCGAGCGCTCAGGAACCAGCCTGGGGTTGGGAGGTTTCCATGTCCGGGTTCAGGAGCCAGCCTGGCCTCACATCTCACCGCCTCAGCGGGCACTGGAGGCCCTTAGCTGCTCCCAGACCCCGCAGTCACACGGTCGGAGCAGGTTTCCTTCCGCCTCCGCCCCAAGCGCTTCTCCAGAAGTCGGGCAACTGATCTTCAGGAAAGGCAACAAAAAAAGGGTTAAAAGTGTGTTTAATTCCCTAATGCAAGAGTCAAACTCAAAGCATCCCTTCTCCCTGTTTCACAGAAATCCCTTTCTAAAGTTTTCCTAATGTTTTCAGCCTTAGATGTCGGCCGTTGTGCTTTTAATGCATTTTAGCACATCTCTGGAAATGTTTAAAACACGCAGGGAAATTAATGACCCCTGTTTCCCTGACCACTGCCTCTCAAATAACCACAGAACAATTGCAGTCTGTGCTTGCATGTGCTCTCCAGCGAGGGTCTGTCAGTTGTGTTTGTTGTGAGAGTCACGTTGCTTCAGGAATTTTTATGCCAGCATTTAGTAAATGGCAAAATAAAACAAGTTCACTTAAGAATACAAATGGACATTGTTCACACATGCACACACACACACACACACACACACACGTTTTGATTCTCTATTCAGCAGACTTGGAACGAAAAGATTTTGAAAGGAAGTTTTCTTCAACAAGTGTTGGATCCTCATTGCAAGTGAGAAACCAGTTAAAGTCCTATTACTGCCTCTCATTTCCTGTTAGCTTGAGAGATAAAGACAGCGCTTCCAATATGGCCTTTATGTATCCCAGATTTTTTAATGCTAGCATAAATTATAGTTTAAATTCAAAGAAACAAAGAAATATGGGCTCAGTATTTTTCACACAAGTCTACAGGAATTACTTTGCTAAAGGTGCTGCAGCACTTCTTTCAATCAGGCCTATTGTCTGCAGATGGAGTATTATGTTTCCATTTGCAAAGTATTTTTTTCATCTTTATGTGCAACTTCTGCTGTCTGTGGGAAATGTGGGAGCTGATCAAGGACAGAATGCCCACATAAACTAATATACTAGAACAATTTGTTACACACGACAGCCCACTGATGGTGAAAACATCAATTTCCAACATTTACTCTTTTCTCCTGTGGCGTGAAAAAGCATGGAGTGAGGCACGAGAATTAAAAAAGAAATATGGAAATTAATTAAAAGAATGTCAGTCATGCTTCATGCCTTGATCCTGCTCAGATTTAAGCCAATGCAAATTTTACTATTAACTTCAAAGTGATAGCTGTGACATCATTCATTGATCATGAGAGTTACTTCATATATGATCAAATAATCACATCAAGGGCTCAGTCCTTCAAGCTGCTAAAAACTGTTGCACATTGAAGCTTTTCTGTTTGCTGAAATATGTTCAAAGAGCCTTGTACAAAGTATAGAAAAATGTGCAGAGGGATCAATGCTGTTGGAAACCTCAGTGCCCATATGGTAAAGAAAAAAACCTAAACCACTCTTGATGACTGTGGTGGAGAGGAGGCATTGCCTGGTGTTGAAATGTCATCCAGTGCATTCAAATAAAATGCACAATAGCCACTTAAAAGATTTTCATTTCCTTCTAATGCCATCCAGTTGGAGCAATTTTCTCAAGAGCTCTTAACAGCAGAACTTAAAAAATGGGACAGTGGGGCTAGCCATGAATTTCATCCAGGAACATGGCAATTTGGGAAACAGTGCTAATAAGGCAGAAGGATGGGTGCAAATGCTAGAATAGATCCTGCTGGACAGAGCCCCAAATTATAAGGTAAATTTCAGGCTCTGCTGACATGGGTGGGAAGCCTTTGTTGGCTTCTATGAAACCGGATTTTCCTGCTGTAGTCATTAGCTTTTCATTTAAATGTGTGGCATATGCGCACATAGTACATATGTTTTTTTTTGCTAAACAGCAAAAATATGAGGCTTAATGGTTTATTATAGTAATTTCCAAAGATAAATGGCAAAATTAAAAGGAATAAAATATCCACACTTTTATTCTGTTGTCTAATTTCAATTTTGCATAATCCATAAAAGCCTATAGGAGAAAAGATACCAAATAAAAACCAAATAAAAACTGAAAACCTCTCCCACATTCACTTTGGCTGAAGCATTGCATCAGATAGTATTTCAGTTCTGAGCCTACAAATATGTGAAATACGAGATTATGGTAATAAATATTTCACCATATTCTTGGTTATGTTTTTTTAAGGGTTAACAGTTTCCTACTGAATCAAAAGAAAGCAAACAGTGGTGGACTAAGAAGTTAAAATTGCATTCTCTGTGTATGCTCACCGGGATGAGACTTCCTTAAGTGACGATACAATAAAAGCCCTCTCCAGTATGCACATCCGAAAAAAGAAAAGCCTTCCATAATTAGAAATTGCACAGAGAACATAAAGAATCATGTGGAACCATATTCCATGTGAGAGAAAGTGGTAGTCAAATTAGGATTATTTATAAAATATAGCTATGTATCACATAGCTAGAATTGTAGTTTAAAAGAGCATTTTTAATACTTTCACTTTTGGCTCGCTGCAGGTCTCATTTTGTTCCGTCACTGATAGCAAGTCCTCAGATCCCAAGGGTTGAATTTTTGGTTGATTCAGTTACAGTAGCCTGAACTCAGTGTCTCACTGTAGGGTTTTTTCCATCATGAATTTTCTCCACGGGCTGAGAACTAAATTCTGTGTCATGTTTCAGATTATTCCAGAGACTCAGACTGGTCACAAATCTTGTTTTTTCTTGCATCCTTTAAAGGGAGCCGCAAAGTTGAGAGTTTGGAAGCTGGGCTGTTGCTGGCCATTTCCTGTTTTCTGGAAGTTAGCAGACATGCACTGTTTCTCATGGTTTTTGAAAATGGATCCTCCCTCTGGCTTATTTGTGTAAATGTTTAATTGCCTTAATGTTGTGCCCTGTACTGCCAAGTTTTCAGTTTCTGTGGAAGAGTGCAAAGTTGCTGTAATTACTGGCTGCAGGAATAAATCCTTCACCATCATAGAGGAAACTCTCCTACCGCCAGCAACTGTAAGCAATTAAAAATTCTTTCAAGAGGGTGATTGTTTGCAGTCAGTAATTAAAGGTGCTTATCACTCTCTCAGATTAAAGTGCATTTTCCAATGTTTAACACTGCCTTTTCTTTCTTCTCCTGATTCTCTATAAACTTGTTGGAAAACATTGCTCCACTTTGTAATCCAGCTAGTGGAGCAAGATCCCTTCTGTTGCTTTTGTGAAGTCCTGGGAAAATTATTGTGCAATGACTGTCACACTTTTAATTTACTCTAATGATGCTGCCCTGTGCCGACTGTAGGTCCCTCTTTGCCTGTGAAAATTCTCAGTTCTTGGCATCAGGCAACATGTTTACAATTCCTACTCTGTGGGACTGGAGAAATAACTTGGGTCGCTTCCACCTGAGATCATTTGAAGTGTAAACCCTCATCTGCCTTGAATATTCTCCTTTGCATATAGAAAGTTTTGTAGTAAGTTTTTCTCTTTGTGTGAAAACACACTGCATGTGTTCTGTTCAGAAAAAGTCAAGGTAAATATTTTTATAAAAATTTCTTGGTGGCTTAGGAAAGATCAAACCCAGAAAATTCTGCAGAGAAAAATTAAGTATTCTGATTTATTAAAATTTTTCAGATCTGTAACATCCTTCGTTGATCCTGACAACATATCTGCTTAGCACTGGCGGGAATGTTAGCTTTGCATTTCAGATTTTCACTTGGTTATTTTTAGTTCTTCTGAAGCCTGGGAAATAAGAAATATAACCGCTTTGAACAGTCTGAAAGAGCCAACTCTAGCAGGGCCTCTGAATCTGATTAGATAAAACAACAAAGAGGTTCTGTTAGGGCAGAGGCAGGAAGAACTAAGGTGGGTGGCAATATCTGTCATAACTCAGGGGAAATGTAGCCTCAAAGCACTCAAAAGTGGGTGAAAAAATAACATAAGCAATAGACAACTTTCCCACATCTTAGGTCACTCTCCAAATGCAGTTTGAAGAACTTTCTCTGCGCTCCACTTTTTTTGGTTTTTTTTTTGGTATTTTTAAAGTACAATAAACAGCACATGCATGTGTGTTTATATTAAAAAGCTGATTTAGGGGAACATCGTTTCTCTTCACATAAGTATCTGAAGAAGTACAGTGTGGCAAGTGCAATTAGATTTGTTGGTACAGAAACTGTGTAAGATTTTAAGGGATAGATTTGCAATTTTCAGTGTTCTCCTCAGAAAGTTGGGTAACTTAGGGATGGACACAGGGGATTTTTCCACTAAAACACAACTAGTCATAACACCACATTTTATCATATTGTTCAGAAAAAGAATCAAACTGTTGTGTTTAGTGCCAATGGGAGGTGTTCAGTTTTTTGAGGGGCTTGATTTAAAAATTATCTGTTATTGGAGGGGTGGAAACCTGAAACACCCACTCAGCCAAGGATTGTGCTTCCCTTCATTCAGTGTAGGATGCATATTTTGCGTTGGACGAGATCAAAAGAGAGATTTGTGCACTTCCTCAGAAAAATCAGTCAAAACGTTTGCAAAGTTGCTGTGCATCCACAATGTTGAGCTTAGTCTATGTCAAAGGCTGGGAGTGTTACCTGTTTGAAGCCCACTGCTAAGTGTGCCCCAAATTAGTCCTGCAGCTGAGGAATGTTGTGCTTGTTCCTCATATTGGAGGCATATGAGAAAAGTCCCTCCAAACTGCTCTTTCCCCTGTGGGTAACTGTGGCACTCCTGCAGTAACTGCAGGTCTGTCTCCCTCCCATGGGACAGCCGTGGTGTGGAACAGGAGATGCATCCAGGTGTGATAACCACTGCTACCCCAACACCAGTTTGCACTGGGGGCAGGTGTGGAACAGCAGATGCATCCAGGTGTGATAACCACTGCTAACCCAACACCAGTTTGCACTGTTCCAGGGGCTCAGCTGAGCTAAGGGGCTTGTAAGTGGTATTTTTCATCAGGCTAAAGGTAGTTACAGTGTACATTTGGGCAGGAGAGCTGGTGTGTGAAATTTATCCTTATTACCTTTCTCCTCAAGTTTCTTCTCATTGTAATTTCATTAGAAAATTATCTCCTCCACAGTTTTTAATTTTCCTTGCTATCACTCTGTGAGGTTCAGTCTTACATTCCTGCACAGGGAATTGAGCATCAGATCTTAGAAGCTTGAGGGGGAAAAATCAGATTCTTGCCAGGAATTGTTGCCAATACAAGTTATGCTTCACCAGCTGATCTCTGGACTGTCCAGGTGAATGTATAGGAAGACTTTTTCCCATGATGAATGGAAAAAAAGATAGATAAGTGGACATGGATACCCCTTTTTGTCTTTGGCCAGTGGAGGAATAACCCCCTCACAACCAGGTTCACATGTAGTAACAAAAACCCTGGGATGTGTTAACCAGTATTGATGGGGAGGATAGGGTGACTATTACAAATCTGTTCTCTGTGAGAAGCAAGTTTACATGTTTTGTCTACTTAATGTAACTGTCCCACTCGTCATCTTCTCACTCGTGGAGACAGAGGGCCCAGTCCCATGCTGTTTGTGCAGATGCTGTTGGTACAGAGATGGGGGAAGAGGAAGTCAGGGAAATCTGAGGTCTCCTTCTCTGCAGCACATCCCCAGCTCTGCTTGGCGACATTTCAGGTAGGTGCAGGTCCCTCACCTTGAGCACATTTCTAGCACGATGCCTTTGTTGCCTTGTGCTGGTGTAAGGAGTTTTCATTCTGCACCAGGTTGTGGTGAAGAACATTCTGCACCAGGTTGTGTGAAACAACTTTTCTGAAGTCAGCATGTGACTTCTGCTTTTTTGGTTTAATTTTTCCTTACCTGGAAAAAAAGATAATCTAAACTGATGTTCTGTGTATGTGAAACAAGAGCCAGCCAGATAGGGACTATGGAATAGAAAACCTCACTACTCTGGAATTCAAATCTGGACAGACAGATTTATTTATTTATTTATTTTCTCTATAAACAGTGCTTTAGGGATATGACCTGTCATTACTTAGAGATTTCCAGCAGTGGAACCTTTGGTGTCTGTCTACCACCCACCTAGTACCAAAAATGCCAAGAGATCAGCTTGTCATGGGACTAAAATAGTCCTTAATGCTTAGCCTCAAAGGACCATGACACCTGTTCTCCTGTGTCTTCTCTTTCTCTCCATAGCTACCCCACTAATCACCTATTAGCTCCTAAGGTACCAGAAATAAACACCAGCACTCCCTAGGTTCAGACAGTGTATATTAAGACCTCTGAAAACAGCCTTTTGCAATCATTTGTCTGGAAAATAATACCTAGCTTAAGGATTTAAAACCTACTGAGGTTTCTTTGTTATTTCAGGCTTCTGGGAATGGCAATTTTCTTAATGTGATAAGAAACTGGGAAATGTTTTCAAAGAAAAGACACTTAGATGTGTGGCCTGCCTGGATTAGTAAGGCTGGAAGCTGCTGTTCCACGAATCCCTTAATTTGACAAACCTTCCCTGGCAAGTTGCTATATTTATTTAATTGAATATTAGGCTATGATTTTTACATGCATACTAAAGGTATTTAGGTGTCATAATTGTCTCACAGTGTAATAATATTTGAAGTGATTTAATTTAAAGTTGGATAAACTTGGACTTTTTGTTCATTTCCTCCACTCTGAGGGATAAAATAGCATGGTGTGAAAGCCTTTTAAGATTCAACAATATTGTTCAAGCTTAGCATCTGCAACTAATAACTATATAACTTTGAATGAAAAAAAAAGTCTAATTATCATGGAAAAGAGAAGATGGTTGACTCATCTTCTGCAGTTTGGATTACATGTGTGGGATTGTGTTTTGGATGGAGCACTCCAGAATAGCAACACTCCATCAAAAACACAGTCATGCACCTGTACTCCAAATGGCTGAATAAGGCAAAACACATGTCATCTGAACACTGTGAATCAAATTAAAAAAAAAAAAAACTAAAAAAAAAAAAAGAAAAGAAAAGAAAGGAAAGCTGGAAGAGAAATAAAGACAAGTACCATAACATTGGTGTGTTCTGAAGAGTTGTTTCTTTAAAGCTCCCTGAGTGATTTATTTATCACTAAACCTCTGTTCGCAAGCCATGTTTGATTTTGCTCGATGCTGATATAGACACTGAAACTGGATATTATGGAAAGGGCTGCCAGCAACTGTTTGATCCTGATAAATTACAATAACAGGCACAATTTACAATGAGAAGCTATTGCTGCTTCTGGCTCTAATGTGTGATGAGGTTTAAAATGTGGTGGGCCAAAATTCCCTTACCTGGTGGCCCCCTCAGACCATTTACAGAAGAGCATTTAAGAGAGCCACTGAGCAGAAGAAAAAGAAAATTACATTCACAGCAAGGGCCAGGCCCAATTTTATATCAAAGGTGAGCATGTGTGTGTATATCTGCCTGCATTTGGAATGAAAGATGTGGGGAAAAGAAGTGTGTATAATCCACATGTTTGGAAACTTTTGTGTTAACTGAGCAGCCCATTCCCTGGATCCTTCTACATGTGTGCACACCCCCCAACACCCCCCACACCACCAGCCCTCACCACCCCCCTTTATGCCTGCAATGCATATGTGTTGTGAATATTGAACTATATGCTCTGGGAAGTTAATTGATGACTGGCTGCTTATTTGATCTTCACAGTGTCAAGTTCAAAATGTAATGGATGATAAAACCCACCCAATAGCTGGGCTTGGAAAGAGGTGCAAATTCAGAAAAGTGATATGAATTAGAATCCCCTGCATATTTTCTTTGCAGTAGCATTCCCAGACACCTGCCTCTCATTTCAGAAACTTATACAAGCTACAGTCCAGACCCAGGAGAGAAAATAAAGATTTCTTGATGTATTTCATTGCCTAGAAACTTTTGATAATCTTGTCAGGTGCTGTTTTTCCTCTTTAGGGAACTTTGAGTCTAATCAGATTAACATACACATTTTTAATGATGTGCCAAAAGTTAATTGTCATTGGGGCTAATGAAAAATAGAGTGAAAGGGATGCTGGAGGAAAATGAGGAACAAGAAAAAGATATCGACTACACGTACATGAAACTGTTTAATCTCTGATCGGCTCGCATTGCTGGTGCCTCCTGTAGTGAAGTACAAGGGTAGAAGAGACAATTTCATACACTTTACATGAAGCTTCGGAAAGTCTCTAGGAGCAGTGGTGATGTTCAGTGTCTCTGACAGGTTGTTTACTTGACTTCTGAAGGACTGTAAAGCACCTCACCTAACACTGGATTCCTGTCTCTGGGAAGTGTTCACCTAACCAAGACTGTATCATACCTCGCTTGCCTGACCTCATCTTCTGTTAGCTGCCTCATCCAGCTGCTGTTAGATTCACATGGGATGTGTCCAGAGATGATCAGGAGAGGTTTTTCTGTATTTGCAGCATGTTTCTCCCTTACTCCAACGTATGTAAACACACACGAACAGCAGAAGCCGTCCCCAGTTCCATATCCACAAGCCTACTTTTTCTGTGTCCTCTGCCTTTGACAGGTGAACTTTCCCATTGCTTTATTTTTCCTCTCTAGTTTTCCATTAAAAACCCCTATATATATATTCCACTAACCATTCCTCTTTTCCTTGGAAGAAATGTATGTATGCCTACCACCCCTTCTCCCTGCCACTGCTTTCCCAGCCTTTATATAGGATCAGTATTTCCAGGGTCATCTGCTGGAGAGAGGCTGGCAGAGTTGCTGCATGTCTTTAAAGAGTGAATGTGTGTCCATGAACACACACATGTGCACACACATGCTCTCATGTATAGGGCATTTTGTCCCCTGTCTCCAGGAGTGAGGGGTTCCCTGGATCACAGAGAATGAAGCAGAA
The DNA here is from genome assembly GCF_028018845.1 of Melospiza georgiana. Classification (NCBI taxonomy): domain Eukaryota; kingdom Metazoa; phylum Chordata; class Aves; order Passeriformes; family Passerellidae; genus Melospiza; species Melospiza georgiana. The sequence goes on along the minus strand of NC_080432.1, from coordinate 103,634,111 downwards.
GGGGTAAACATGGGCTTGTGTCTCTGTAATGTGGACCCAGTTTAGCAAAGGCATAGTGTGAAATACAGATCTGGAATGCAAAGGGGACAGGCGTTGAGGACAAAAGGCACACACTTTCCCCTGATTCTAAACATAGACAAATGTTTAATGTCAGTATCTATGGACTCTGTGTGAAGGTGCAAACTACCTCAGAAAAGAAGCTGAGAATAATTTCTAAAGAGGTGCCCATTTCCATGCTGCTGGAAATTTTCTGCCAAGAATTAGGTTGGATAATTCCAGGCCAGGGTCCAAGTTTACATGCCTACCAGGGGAGCATACATTAGAAATTGAAATTAGATATGACAAACTGATCACAGGAGAAAAAAATGCTTAAGTTAAAATATTTTGTAAGAGATCAGCCTGAAATTAGATTAATGGCTGCAAAAAGTGGTCTGAATATTGAAAATGAGGGCAGTCTATGGGAAATGCCTTAAATAAGTATTTTCCTTTCAGAGTAGGCTGTTCAAATTGCCAAAAATGAGCAGAATTTAAGGGATTTGTTTTCTCCATCGGTCCCACAGTGAAAGAAGAAGCATGACTGTAATTTCCCTATACTTCTGGGCAGTGTGAGTTTTGTATCTACAGCTTGGTGGGCTCCCAGCATAGATAGGTCTGATCTTATGTCCATTGGAAATACTGTGGTACTGGGACAGGTAACTTGTGTGACCATGACTTGCCCCCTAGGAAGGCAGCTGTAAAGATGTTGCCTTCCCTAGTAACTGGTTCTCGTCAGTAATAATGATTACTTCTTTTGCTAAAAACCCTAATTCAGCACTGAAGTGTGTTTGACTTGAGCCTTCCAACTTGTGAGACCCCCCTCTGTTAGATTAAAGAGCTCAGAAGTGCAGCCTATTTCTTTTCTGTGGCAGCACTAATATATTGAAGCCAAACCACTTCTTCTTGACCAGCTGTGACTTAAAGTCAGCAGACTTGCAGTGGGGAGCTTCTGCTTCCATTTTAAACCAGCTTATATGAGAACAGAGCAGCAGGATGCGCGAGTCACTGGGGTTTACCTTTCCACCTGCTTGTGCGGGCTGGAGCCGGGAATGCGGGCGATGAGAAAGCGAACGACGAGCGCCAAGGGAGCCGCCACCCGCAGCTCCGCGCCTGGCAGCTCCGCTCAGCTGAGCCCGTGCTGCCCGCAGGGGCTGGCCTGGCTTTCCAGAGAGAGACTTCCACGTGTCCCTCCTGCCTTCTGTAGGCAGCAAACTACCTTGCATAGTTCGCATTTCATCGTGAGCCGGTGTTTACTGAGCTGTCAGAGATAGGCCTGTCTCTAGAGGCAAACGTTAGGACTGGGAACAGGAATGCCAGCAGTGAGCACATATGGCAATGTTTGTACTTTTAAGTTTGAAAGAGCTAGACGAGTTAGCAAATACAGATGTTTAAAATCAGTAAGAGTGTTTAATGAAAACAAACAAAATACTGTAGTCTATAAAGCTAAACCTGTTTTCCTTTGGCTCCTTTTGACAAGCTGGGATTAGTGTTTTTCTGAACCTATACCCTTCTTGACATATGGGACGTTTTTGAGAGACGTTAGTCCCAGCAGATGCTGGGTGGCACTTGGGTGGATGCCTCTGATTTTTAGTTAGTTAATAAATCAGCTTTTACAACCATGTGTATCCTATGATTTAACACACGCATAACAATAATACTGGATTAGGAAGAACAAACTGTTTCTGCAAAGGATATTTTATTTCTTAGTAATATTGCATACAATAAGAGCTTTTCTGTAACATAAACAAAGGATTCATGCTATTTTTTCATTTAGCCAGTGCCCTTCATCCCCATGGGTCAAATTGTGCTCGGAATTGCGTTAGTACAAATGCAGAGTACCTCCACTGAGCTCAGTAAAACTCTTTCCATTCACTTGAAGGGATGCTGCCTCAAACCTCATGCAGCCTGCTTTCCAAAGGCATCAGCAGCCACTTCCTGCCTAGTAAACTGCTTAAGTGATGTTCCCTCAATTAAAACACTCATGTAATGCTTTGCAAAATAAGAAGGTTAAATAGCGTCACGTTGCTTTCCTACAAAAATCTATTTCCTGCTCTTGTTTTTGGAAGGAAAATTTTCTTTTTAATCTTTAAGCTCCCACTGCAGATATGTGCTAAGCTACTAGCACACATGACATCATCCTTGGCTTCAGCCTTTGAAAGTGAAATGGTATTTAAAAATATGAAATTCTGGTAGCAATGTCAGACCCAAAGTTGAAGTTTAAAACAAAACTGACAACAAAATCAACTGCCAGGAAACAGACTATTTTTTAAATTAGACATCTATCATGTCAACTTTGAGTTAATCTCTGGAGCCAGCTCAAGAATGGATGAGGTAATATTTGCACATGTTGTGGATAAGATAGAACGAAAATGGATTTTCTCTCTCTTTTTTTTTTTTTTTTGGCTAATATGCTACAAAGGTTATGGAGTCTGATGGTTGGAATCACGAGCTGTGATTGAGGGGTTATGTGTGAAGCAGCAGATTAGAATGGCTTTAATATGTTACATGATGATCTCTGAAAGATCCCAGGCTGTATACAAAGTGTGGTGAATAGGGGCACTTGCAGGAGGTAGGAAGATAGGTGATAAGTGGAGGGTTGACATAATTCTGGAGAAAGCTCTCAAAGCCAACACATTTAGTGGATAAGTTTAAGGACTTGGTCTCATTGCTTTAGTTCTGAGTGCCAGGGGTTGAGGCTTAAAAGGGAATCAGGACTTGCTGACAGAGCCAGCTAAAGATGGCTGGATGTAAGTTATAGTGCATGAAAGAAAATGAAACATTGAGTCATAACCTATTACAAAAGCAACCTCTTTTGCTCCTACAGAAACTATCTGAAAATTTGTTTTTGTCTGTGTTAATAGTGCTTAAAACACACGCGAATTACAGCTGGGAAAGGAATTTCACTAATTCCTGTTTTCTGTGCTGTTTGTGAAAGCTTTTCTTAGCCTTTGTCCATGCTGTTCTCTAAAGCATATTCCTGGCAAAGGCCTACATTGCTTGCTCAGCGTTTGTACCCAACTGCCTGTGAAAGGTCGTCACGTGCAGAAACTCTCAGAGGCCTGGCTTAGGAAGTATGGGGCTCAGGTGGCTTATTCCATCTTGTTCTTTTTTAGTGGTCTCAGTGGTCTTTTCTATAATCTTGGCAGTTCTGGAGACCAGCTAAGTTAAATCAGTTCTTTCCAAGACCCTGCCCAGAGGTCCATGCTGCAGCCTTGTCCATAATGAATAGCTATAAATTGCTAGTCCTTTGATCTGTTTCTCCACACCACTGGAGTAGCTTTGCACCTCCTGGAAGTGTTCAGGAGCAGAGGCAGAATAGTTCTACAGAGTAGGACCCCACCCTCCACAGGCAGACATATGAGGTTTTTTGGACCTTTTGTGCCAGTTTCCCTTGGGGTTGTCAATGGAGGAGGACTGAAGAACATATAACAAGCAGGAAGAAAAAGATGTGTTCCTATGGGAATGTGAGGGCTAGGAAAATAACTGAGATGTTGAATCAGAGCAGGAAAGGTCTATTCCACAGCCATCTCTATCTCTTTTGAGAGATATGCAGACAAGAGATTGATTTCAGTCACTAATGTCAGGCTTACAAGTGTAAGAGCCGAATTTTGTCTCAGGCATTTTTGCTGTGGGCAACTGTGAGTTTGTTGCCATCTTCTGGAAACCCCACAGTCAGGGGTGCTGCAGTCTTTATTCACAAGTGACCATTACATAATCATCTCCATTCATATCTGCTCTCCAGCTGAACAATAGGTCTGAAAACTGATTAGCTGTGTTTAGGGCAAGGACACTGTTCTGCCTAAAAATGCCAGGGGATGTTCAGGTGAGAACCAGCAAAATGTGAAAGAACTTAGACATGACTCGACCAAGGAGCTCAGCTTCCTCCAAAGAGCACCTAACTTCTTGTAGAGCAGGACATAGAGCAGGACACAACACAGAGTATTTTCACAGCAGCTGCTATTCTGGAAATGGATAAAGAAGTAAAATCATTAAAAAAAAGAAACAAACGCAAAACCAAACGAACAAAAACCCCCTGTTTTTAAAAGTTTGTGGTTTTTCAATAGAATACAAAATGAGTACACAATATTCACTACTTTCAAAAGAGAGTCAGTGGAGAAAATCTGAACTAACCATGACTAGGACTGGGAAGGAATGGAAGTGAAAAGTTTGGAAAAACTTGCAGTTCTGTTTTTTTTTTTATTTCCCTAAGAGTCTTGGGTTTTTTTCTGTGTTCATTTTGATTTGTGGAAAGCTGTTTACACGACATTTATGCTGTATACCTCTCTGTGAAGAAAGTTATACAACATATGTGTTAGTCTATGCAGGTGTTTATAACTGTAAATGTTACTTTTGTAGTTTGCCAAATGGAAAATGCACCCAACGGCATCCTCTTGAACCTGTAAATAAACTGTTTTCCAGAGCAGCCATCAAGCACATCATGAAAGGAAATGGCAGAGCAATTCCACTGACAATAGCATGAGAATTATTATGAACCAGATGTGAAACAATACAAATATTAGTGAAAAGAATAGTTTCTGTCTACCCGAGCATGACAAAGCTTCAGGAAACGCAGGGATACGGATTGGATGTGCAATGAAAATAAGTGTGTAATTCTCTGACTGGAACTGCAGGCTGAAATTCTTCTGGACAAGCTCACAAATGATGTGTTGTTGGTATGAACACTAACCAAAAGCCACTCATCCCATTGACTGGGGCCAAACTTGTCTTGCTCCCCATGGGTGAGGAGCTGTGGCATTCCACCTGGGCATCAGCTCCTTACTGCCCTGCAGCCACAATTCCATTATGGGTCCCTGTAATGCCTGATTCCAAAGGGACTTAGCAGGTTTACATGACAGATGTAGAGGATTTGATTCAGTGCTTCAGCCTGTGGTGTCTGGTTCTGCTTGTGAGGTTCCTCTGTCTGTGTGTGCCTCCCCAAGGCAGCTGGGGGCTGCTCTGCAAGGGGAGGCAGGGACATGAAGAGCAGTGGTTTTATGCACCCTGTCTGCCAGACCACTGGGGATGTCTCAGACACACAAGGGCATTTGAAGGGCAATGAAACCTATTTTTGGGCAGCTGAATAATGCCCTAGATGTTTCACACAGCAGTAAGCTCCAGCAAGCTTGGATGTGGATATGAATGGCATAGTCCTGCACTAAGGACCATGGCTGAAGGCTGAATATTCAGCAACACTGGCATTTCAGAAACAGAAGATAAGGTTTCACTCTGGAATTTACCAGGGTACCAGTGCTAACATGCAAATTAGGTGGAATAATCATATTTTGTCTTTTAAACTAAGGTTAGAGCTCTTCCTGATCAGCAAATGAAGTGTTTACCAACTGACCAGGTTTCTGTTGAGACTGGGCAAGGGCAAACTGATGTGATTAAAATCTCACACTTTTTTTTTCTCTGCCAGTGTTTCATGTGAAACTTTCAGTGGCCCATCTGGCCTCAGTTGGTGGTTTTCTAAGTTGCCAGCTTTACTTCAGCATATTGTGATAGCATTATTTCAAAATAGCCACATCATCAAGTATCTTTCAAGATGTGAAATATTTATAAAAAGATATATTCCTGTTTAAGTTTATACAATCCCTGCCATCCTTTACCTACCAAACTTGTGTCATGTGAGCTTTTATTCCATTATTAAAAGGGAGATGTGAAGTCATGTGGCCATCCTATCACAAGCTTTTGCCAGCTGTAAACCTCATCACAGATCCTGTAAAGTACATTTGCACAGATCAAGTTACTGCCAGGGAAGACTTTAACAATCTTCTACCCTACTTTCAACCCTCAACAATTAGTATTAGCAAATGGCCCAGGCCACTGCCTGAATCACATATGATTTCTATTCAAGAAAGACAAACTTTTATTCAAACCAGACCCATAAGCTAAACACATGAGTTTCTCTGCTTAAAATAATGAATCTGAAGTAGTTTCTATCATTCATTTTAAAAATCACTCTCACATTTGAAATCAAGTTGGCTGTTTTCCCTTGTCTGTATTAGCCATCTGGTAAGGGTGACTTTTCTAACACTGGTGTCTAGAGCTAGGATTCATTCTTTAAAAAGAAAAAAAACCAAAAAACCCCAAACCAACCATCTTCCCCTTCCCAGTTTAGTTTTTTTCACTTTTGGAGTTTGTCCTCGTAATATGGACAAAACTCATGTTATCTTTGAAAAGAAAAAAACCTCTCCACACATGGCATAACTTCCTCTATAAGATTCTTAGTACATTTTACAGTCAAAATGTAGTTTTGTATGTGATGATTTAAGAAGGCACACACATGCTTTCGGGTCATTAAAGTGCATTGTAAAAATAATAGAGACACAAAGGGCTTATTCTCAAGAAACGATGCACACCCTCTTCTCCATGGAATATTGAAGATCTGTTTCATTTTTCAGTATAAGGCAAGTTCAAGATGCTATTTCCTTACCACATACCTCAGTGGTGCATGACCCCTGAAATAAAAAAAAAGTGAGGGGATTTATAGGCAAAAGAAAAATCTCAGCACTTCTTAACATTTTGCTGCTTTTCCTAAATAAAAGACCTTCAGAACAAATGCTCTTACTGCTGTTGCAAGGGAGCCTCATTTTCTGTGGATGCTCCCTGAGTGAGCCAGGGAGTTTGTCAGATGCTGCTTTGTAACAAGCTCTAGTGAAACAATCAATGTGTGTTTAAAACTGCCCTTTGTCCCTACCTGATGATTGACTATTCACAGGATGTGAATAGTGTGGATGAGAGATGCTATGTGTGGTTCTGATGCACTGACTAACAGAATTGTAATTAAAATCTGAAAGCCAGATCAACCAGAATATATTTCCAATTAATTATACCTCAAGGTCTCTTAACAGGTACTTTTTGGCAGAAGTAAGCTGTCTGTATGCTTCCCACTTCTTTAAAAATATAAAATAACTTGGCATACCGAAGCAGGGATCAATAAATTGCCTCTCCATGCAGTGCAATGTGCACAGTATTTCCTATAGTGGTTGTCTTGGCTTACTGGCTGTCCTTGCAGTGGTTCAAGTCTCTCCTCTGTGAAGGTGTTGGCTCTCCCTGGATGAGTGAGTGGGAAAGAATTCAGCATTTGCCACAAATCTTCCTGTATCCCTGCCCTGTTAACAACAGACTGCCTAGACAAATTCTACTATACAATCATAGAATGTTGGGGTTGGAAGAGACACTAAGGTTTATCTAGTTCCACCCCACCTACAGTGGGCAGGGACACCTTCCACAAGACCAGGTTACTCAAAGCTCCTCTGAGTGTGGCCTCTAACACTTCCAGGGCTGAGGCATCCACAGCTTCTCCAGGCAACCTTTCCCAGTGCCTCAGTGTAAAGAATTTCCTCTTCATACCTAATCTAAACCTACTCGCTTTCACTTTGAAGCCATTCCCCCATCATATGATAATCTGAGAAAGCCAAGTGTAATAAAATTTGGTAACACCAGTCCCTGCAGGTATTCCTGGTGGTGCAGCAGCCCTTAGTTCAGGTGCTGTGCATGTGAAGCAGTCTGTGACAGTGTGGGAGCATCAGCACATCAGCTTTCACGTGTCACCAGCCACTTGCCGAGGCTGCCCAGCAGCACCTCCCACTCTGCATCAACCAGCTGCATCCCCGGCCTAAGGACAGCAGGAAGGGGCACTGTGGGGCTCACAAGCACCAGTGTGGAGGGAGGAACAGCCCAGCCAGGCTCCTGAAGCCTGACAGTCCCTCTGTCCTCAAGCCTTGGCCTCCATCCTGCTGTGAAGTGTGTCCAGCAGCTGTTCATGGCTTCTGCTGGTGCAAAAAGGGGCTCCTGTAGCACAGCCTGGAGATAAGTAGCCAGAGGTTTCAGGCAGGAGGAGGTCAGTTTGGTTTCTAACTAAATGAGAACATGCCTCTGCCCTTCTAATCTGAATACTAAAGGATTGCTGGTAATAATATTTTCAACATTTTGATCAATGTTTGTAAGAGAGTGAAATATCTTTTATTACACTAGTCTGAAAAAGCAGGCAAGATTTCAACAAAGTCTTCCTCAGGTCAGTAAGAGTATGCCTAGAGAACCATTCATGTTTTGTGTTTGTAATCACTTTTGTGGTAAAAAAATGTCCTAGGATGTAAGCATAATTGAAAGAAAACTGAAATTGCACAGTACCCAAGAAAGCTTTTCTGTAATATTTATACCACTTAAATGAATTTTGGGAATCTGAAATTAATCATCAGTTTAAACTTTCACAAGGATTCCTGGTGAGGTATATTGCCATTAGCTCTCCAATTAGCAAGCAATTTGGAAGTGTTGTGAATATTAAAAAAAAAAATTTCAAAGTGGAATAGTAAATAGACTTACTGTTCATAGAGATAGATGTGGCAAGAGCAGGAAGGACAAGCACTTGCCACCAGCTCTCTTGAGCTACACAATGGTTCTTTATTGAGCAGCCATTGCTGCACCACACTGTTTATTTGTGAGGACCTAGCCCACACAATCCTGCAGGAAGATGCTGTTTGACTGTTCTCACCATCATTGCTGCCATTTGCAGCTCCAGAGCTGTCACGGTTATGAAGGGCATTGAAGACCCACCCAGTGCACACTCCTAGGGAGGCTCTTCTCAGTCAGTGACTGCTGGCCCAGAGCATCAGTCCCACCTCCAGAGAGGTATCTGACACGGCCCACAGCCCCTCCTGTGCTCCCCTCAGCCCTGGGCTGAACTGGGAGTGCAGTATCACACACAATGGCCCATTTTAGGTTGTGTCTGTCTAGACCATTTCCTTGTGCCTTTGGCTCAAGGGGAGCCTTTTCAGTGTGATTGCTGGAGCGTGCACACGGAAATGTGCTGGGCTGTCTGCAGGTGATGCTCACGAGTTGGAGCTGCATTGCGTGGCCTTTCTGTGGGTAACACGTCAGTGTACTCCCACTTGGGTCCTTTTCCTGTGGTCTTTGCCAGGACATTAAGCTTTGCTATTTGCTGCAAGGGTTTTGACAGTCTCTGTGAGCCCGGAGAAGCTGGGATGCAGGGTCCCTGCAGCCGGGGCTGTCCCCCAGCAGGTGCCCGAGGCGGCCCCAGCGGCCTCCGGGCTGCGGCCCCTCGTGGCAGTCAGCAGAGGGGGCTCCTGCCGCAGGGCAGCGCCGCCATGCAGGCCCTGCGCTGCGCAACCAGCCCGACAGGGAGGATTGCTTTGTGAGTTATTAACCACAGCCCTCGGACACGCCAGCAGACTCACATCTGCGGACGTTTTATATAAAGGACAAGTAATGGGAGAAGGTGAGATCTTCAAAGTGTCTTGTAACCCAAGAAGGCCTGTACTGTATAAGCACAGGAGGCAGCAAGAGATTACAATAAGTTGTGTTTGTTTGGGCTACAGGGAGAGCTCCTGCTCTTTGGCCACTGTTTGATTCCCGCGGCCAGCACGGAGCCTTTGTCAGCAGCAAGTTTCCTGATGGTGATGCTGAAGGGAAGCCCTGGAGGGGATATTTCAGCTGTTCCTTTTTGGGTAGGCAGGCCATGGCCAGCTGCTGAGTATTTGCTGGCTGCCACAGGATGTGTGGGAACGTACAGGGGTGTATGGGGATGTACAGGGATGTTTGGGGGGTGGAAGGAGAGGTAGCATAGCTAAGGGTCGAGAGCAAGCAAGGGCTGCTGCCAGGAGGAGGATAAAAGTAGAGGGAAAAAGCAAAAAAAATAAAGAGAGGAAAGACTCCAGTGGCCCCAAATACCCATGGACTTTATTGTATTTTTTGTTCCACACTGTGGTTACTTTTCTGGGCCTCTTAAAAATTACATGTGTTCCTTGTGTGTATGTGAGAAGAGGAGGTTGCAGGGATGCTTTGAAATGGATTTCTCAGGGCCTGCTGTATGGAGACAGTTTTATAACTTGGAGGTACCCTCAGCTTGATGATCTGGATGATTTGCTGTAGACAGCTGGATTCTGGGTACTTTGTCATCTCATTAAAGCCAGTTAATGCACTGTGGAGGTCACAAATGCTTCTTTCTGGCTGATGTTTTTCTACTCAGTTACTTGCTGGTGTCGAAGAAGTTTGGAGTGGGGAAAACAAGATTTTTTTGTTTCTTAAATAATTTTTGCTGTTAAAATTCTCACTCAGCATGTTCCTCTTGTCTTGTTGAAAAAACCTAGTACAATTAGCAAGCATTTGGGTGTAGGCAATAATACAAAATAAATAAAAGCATTTTTGTACTATCTCACACTGTTAGCTCCTGAGGGAAACTCTCCTAACAATGAGAATGGAAATGGACATAAATTAGGCTGTAACTACAGCTGACTAAATAATAGGTGGGGTTTTTTGTCAAGTAAGTTGTTCAATTAATATTATTGTGGTCTTCAGTGGGGAGAAATTACTTGACCAATATTGCATTGTTTATTTCTGCAAATAAAGCAACATTGATAAATATGTGCTCTTTTGCCTGGAGTCACTGCCTGACTTTGCTTTTATATTCTTTTTTTTTAATCACTTCCTTAAAATGGACTTTTCTAAATGGCTTATATGTGTTCATTTTGAATAGGCATTTTTAAACCAGAGGAAAAAAATCACCCAAACTGCCTTCCAGACCCTTGTAATGAGCATGGCTTCTCCCAGTCCATTTTCCTTTTCCCCTTCTCTTGACCTATCTCTTCTATCTGTAGGGGTGTATCTGCACTTATTTTCTGTTTCTCCATATAGGTAGACCCAGCTGCTCTTCCTGGAGCCCTGTTATCACAGAGGGATGCAGAGTGTGTGTGAGGAGATGCATCTGCCCCTGCAGACAGGGCCTGTAGTTGGAAAGCTATTTCAGTAGTGACCTTTTCTTTTGCTCCACAGTAAAGCCTCTGGCTGGCTCTCAGTGCTCACAGAACAGCAGCCTCCACATGCACTGAAATTGAGGTAAGTCAGCACTCGTGTGTGCCACAGCAGACTTTGAAAAGTAGCTGCAAGTCAGGGAATGTGTGATCGTTGGGAATGAGCAGGATTGTCTGGTGGATATGAGGAAGCTCAAGTCTGCTGTATCCATTGTTGCTGACAGCAAGTGCAGACCTTTAGAAAGAAAAGCAAGGTGTAGTATCAGCTATTCCTTAAACCAGAGACATTTCACCTTCCATTTATCCTTGGACTGTCTTCTCCAGTGGCACTATTAACTTGCCCTGCCTTCAAACAACTCTAAATTGAAGCATTTGTCCAAACTAATTCCTTTGGATATTTCATTGTACAGTTGAAACAGACTGTGTGAAGTGGCTTTTTGTTCCCTGGATTCACAGGATTAGCCAGGAGCATGTATCTTGTGGGGAGTTATGAGAAAAAGGCATTTTAAACCAATGCAAACATGGAACACCTTTAATTCAACTAGTTTCAGTTTTATCCCACTTTCATAATGGATCCAAGCAGACATTTGCAAGGATTGTAACTACAACATTACTAAGTGGAAATGCAGATTTTGCATGCAGTAAAGTTTTCTGCAGTAGAATATCAGTGCTGGGTTAAATCACAGATTATGTGGTTAAAAGCATGTTTTCCTCCAAGTTACAGAATTGACCTAAACCCTGGAGTACCCCCCCAACACCAGTGGAATTCAATGGCAAAATTCCCATGAACTGGGAATGGACCAGTACTGGAGAGGATGGGATCCTTGAAACCAAAATCTCTCAGTCACTGCAGTATTCCCATAGAATCTGAGGAATTCACACACATCAAGGTTTATTTAATGGACTGCTATATGTGCTCAACAAATTGTAGGATTGACCTGCCTGCCAAATGAGTAATGCAGGGTTGCAGCTGCTTGGCTTGGCCAGATTCAGAGCAAGGCTGGTATGAAGTGGCAATCCTGCCCCAGGGAGTCTTCAGGCTCTGACTCACCTGTGGCAGCAGAGTAATACTGACTGGCTGGAGGGGGTCCTGCCCAGGCCATGTGTGGAGGGGGCTGCAGTCTAATGGGAAGGTGCCACCACCCTCCCATGGGCATCACCTACCCTGCTAGTGGCATTGAGGCGGGCTGGCATTCCATCTCATTTCAGACTGACAATTGTGACTGTCTTGTCTTACAGTTTACCTCTTCCAGAACAGATATTTTGTTTGGACTTCAGTGGCAGGGATGGAGTGACAGGGTGGGGGTGAAGTTGCTCCAAACCTAAACCATTCAGATAGTTTTGGTGGATAGCATAGTTAAAATCCATAAACACTAGAAATATTTATTGATCTGTGGACTTCTTAACCTTGTTTTGTAAAAAACAAATAGAAGGATATTGTGAAATGAAACATCCTATTTAATTAGGAAACATAGAAATATTTTTATGCAATATCACTGTGGATGATTGGCATTTTTAAAGATTTCCTAATATATAAGTGATTTATTTAAAGGAAAACGTGTTCATAAACTATGTGTTCATAAACCTCATGTATTTATAAACCTTATGCTGTCAAGTCTGAATTTATTAAAAAAATGCAACAGCACGAATGAATGCAATAAAAACTCCTTTTATTTGTTGTTCTAAAGTAAAAACAATGCCAAAGAACATTTTGATGTTCCTCATACATGACAAGTTCCTTGATCCAGCTGAAAGCTTAACTACTTCTAGCACTGGGCACATCTGTAAACAATGATATTATATAGTTAAATTTCATGGAAACACAGTTAGGTCTTTGTCAAGTGCTTTGTTAGTGATGACCTGAAATCTAGCTCAAATTTTAGATAGATTTTTCTTGATACTTGCAGTGAATATTCCGTGTCTAGTCTGCAACCTGAAAATGATATTACTTTACATTAAAGAAATAAGCAGTCAAATTACAGCAAATTACAAATTACAGGATATTTATAAATAAAAAAAAACAGCCAAAACCTAAAATCTGTAACTATACTGTTAGCTATGGCTATACCTAGGGCTTTTCATTTGTCTGTTTCTCTGCAGGGCTGGGAGAGTCAGGAAAGCCTGGAAAGCATAGAAACCTCCACCAGAGTTTCATGAAAAATGCCTTGAGTTTTAAGGATTTGGGGTTCAATTAGTATCTGGGGATCAATGACAAAATATTATTTTGGTGTCACAACCATTTTTTTCCTGTAAAATTTTGTTTTATGCTTACTTAATATAAAAGAGAGTGACTGAAATGTTTTTGAATTTAATTCCATTCGGCTGTTGGCAAATTTTGTCTCCTGACAGTTGCAATTCTGAATGTTTGCATGCTCTGCATGAAATTGGCTATTTTACAAAAGAATTATACAAATCCTAGAATCCTTGGCTTGCAAATGGGCTGGAATGAATTATGACCTAGTTGTCATGTATAAAATTAACTAAAACCCAGAGTAAAGCAAAAGGCCTTCAGCAAGCGCTTTTCTGCTACTAGGCTTTTTCTGAGAGATCATGTTGAATTAACTGTTTCTTGAACTTCCAAGAAATGTAGTGACTGGGTTATTACAAAAGTCTTGGCTCTATGAAACTGAGATCCTTTTGTTTTAGGGAAACAATAGGAAGGCTTTTTTTTTTTTTTTTTTTTTTTTTTTTAGTATGAACAGATTCTCCTGGGCTAAGCAGTGTGATGCCTGTGCAGTTACATCATGGTCAGCAAAGCCTAACAAAGTGAATTAATTGGTTCTAGTCCAAGTGTATTTATTCGTGGGTGCTTACACAGAGTTCCCATACATAGGAAAACTGAGGGGTCAACATGGAGCCTACGTGACACAAATAAAAATTTGAATTCTTGAGTCAAATGATAGGAAAAAATCCTGTATTTGGGAATAGATAAGAAACCTAACAGGATGTTTAATAACTGGAGCAACATTAGATACACTGTATAGAGGAAATCTGTATTCTGGGGAATAGTTCTTACCACAACAAGAGATTATGTCTTTGTTCCTTAGAGACAGAAGGAAAGAACTGGGGATTATGTATCACTTAAATGTGCCACACACATTGTCTCTGAACACTCTGGTAAAGAGAAAAGTGCTTTCTAAGGCCAAGGCTTCTTTGCTTAGTTGGATAGCTTTCAAGGAAAAAGAAAAAAAAGAATGAAAAATTAATAAAGGAGCGGACTTTTTACATGTTTCACATTACCTTTGTTTGTTAAGCTGGAGTATGATGTGTGGAAAAATTTTAAATCTTTAAGGCATCTTTTAATATTTTAGTTACCTGAAATATTAACTGATTTATTAGGTTCTATGATATTGGATCCAGGTCAGTACAGGAAATACTCAGCTGCAGTGAGTCTCTACAAAAAAATAGGTCAGACTATCCATATATCTTCTTATATTATTGGGAAATTCCTTCCCAGATAGCACTGTAAGTAGAAATGTGATTTTTTTTTGCATTTCACCATATCCCCAGTGGTTGCACTGTGACTTCCTGCACATGCTGTTCCAATGCCCCGCTGTCCTAGTCCATAAAAGAGCTAACTTCATATTCCCCAGAATATCATGAAATATGGAGACAGTGATATTTTCCATTTTAGGAGAAGAGAATGTTGTGACATTCTAGGAAAAAAACCTTCTTGGTTACACATTTGTGGAGCCTTAGCATCTCAAAGGTAAAACAGCTTCTAAAGGGACGGATAGACAGTATAATATTTTTATGGAAAAATAAAAAATATTTTTGAAAACACTGTGTATTTATTTTACTAACAGAATACAAATCAAATTCTACTACAACTTCACAGATGTCTGAATTGTTGTACAAAACCAAACTGTACTATTTGCTCCAGAACCTTCTTCCATTTCATGTTGTAGATGCACACACAAAAAAACCCCAAGAGAATGAATGAAAAATCTGCAATGTCATAGATAAAAATCTGCAAAGTTCTAATCAAGAATTGCTATTTCAGGTACTGGGCTTTGGGATTCTTATTTATCTTAGCCCTACTCACTACATCTGACAAAAATATCCTCTGATGCTCCTCTTGTTGCACCTAGAGGAAGCTGCAGCTTTCTGCTGCTGTATTGCAGCCAAAAGGAAAGAGCAGCAGTTGGATCCAGAGTGCTAGAGCTGAAGAGCCCCACTGAAAGTCAAGTGCTTTTAACTCAAGCTAGTTGCAGCAGGTTGTTCTGTAATTTGCTGTTTTCCAGGACACTTCCTGCCAATCTTGGTCATGCTGTAGAATAAAGCATTGGAAAAACCTCAAACCTTTAGGAGTGGAAACATACAGGCATAGGGTCAGTAAGCCCCATTTGCCTCCAAAACCAATTTTTAAGTGCTTTTGTATTGCCTTGGATGCCCAAAGGCCTATAGCCCACCACAGGAAATCCTAAGTATGGGGATTTATGTGAAATTAGGCTGTCCAAAATCTGGTCCAAGGAGCTGTAGGAACTCTTCCATCTTAAGGATGCACAGGAAAACAGTTTTTCTCCTGAATTATGAATCAGATTCAAGGTGCTGATTCTTGCCTTCTAAAAACAGGCAGGACCTGAGCTCAGGTTTTCCAGAGGACTTGCCAGAAGGCTGGGGAGGAAAGATCATGAATGACTGTTGGTCTTCATCTTGAAGACTTGCTGAGGCAGGGACCTTCCATGCCTGTGGAATAACCCACTGCAATAAGAGAGGATCATCTGCACCTGACTGAAGATGAGGGTTTGTGTCTTTCCAAGATATCCAAGCTCCTTGTTGTACCCAAAAGCAAAGCAAAGGAAGGGCCCAACAACCAAATAAAGCACTGTCACATCCACAACTCTCGTCCAGACAATGAGCCAAATGTGACAGGCACTGCACTAAGGAAAGAGACTTCCATACTTGCATGCTCTTGTGATGACCAGAGTTATGTAGAATATAACAGGAAAAGTGATTTTTTTCTGGCCTCCAAGTCCAGACCTTCAGCATATTTGAGGAGTTTCTTTGCTTATATCCTCACTGTGGCCCAGGAAATGTCTGAGTTCTGTTATATTTGCAGAGTGGGAGGACCTGATCTGTTGTTCACACATTACTGTCTGAAACACTCATTTATACAGTTTTAGTCACCATATCACAGGAAGAGGATATAATTTGTCAATTTCTAAAAGCAGAGCAGTAGGTCTTAAGAAGATCTGGTGCTAAGAAAAAGCTACATAGGCTATCTTTTTTTTTGTTTTGTTTTTACCTCAAATGCAAAGAAAATCTTTGAAATGGCCTTGTCTATTAACTCAAAAAGATGAAACAAAAATATATATCTAAACTGTTGACCAGGTCCCCTACATTAAGTCTAAGTGTAGTTCCTTAAAAGAATTTGGTGTTTTAATGCCCAGATTCTAGATGTCATCTATAGAAAAATGTTAGGATTAGTACTTATTCAATGTGATGCATGGGTCAAATGCCTATGAACCAAAATCAAAAAATCCAACAGGCTGAATTGGAGTCATATAAACTAAGAAACGATGAAGCTATATCTTAAAGACTTATCCTAGTGTGTAATTTCAGTTATTGACTCTGGACTCATTAAGACTTGTACCCTTGAATATCCTTTTGGAGTCAGGTACTCTGCAACCCTTTTTATGCAGCATCTCCAGTTTAGTTATGCAGAGCTTTGGGGAAGCATTTGTTTATTTGCCTCATTGTGTTTAATGTCTTCTAGGTGAGAAGTGATTCTATCCTGCGATAGATTGATGAGGTTTGGTGGGTGTAGTAGGGATGACTGCATGGGTAATGGGCTCTATTTATCCTATAATTTGCTGGATTAACTCAGCATTTGAAACCACCCTGTAAACTACTCAGCTCTTTTTTCTCCTTTCCTATTTAAGGGTATGGTCTTTCAGTGGAAAGAGGCCTACAGTGTCCTTTATCTCAGTGCTCTGTTAGATGTTTTTTCTCTAAAAGCTCAGATTAGAGGGCATCAAAGGGCTTGCCTGGTTCTTTTCAGATGAACTTTTATTATTATACCTCAACCAATGGAGTTGTGGTTACCTAATTCAGACAGCACAGAGTGGTTCTGCCTTGTACAGTTGGAGTCATATTGTTGGCTCAGGAAAAATGCAAGCAAAATGAGTTTGCTCACTTCTATTTCAGGCCATGGGAAGTTTGCCCATTTGGGAAATGCAGTTAGCCAGTGCATGAGTTGTCATTACTCAGTGGTGCTCCATGTGGAAAGGCTGGAACCTCTCCAGCAGCAGGACGGATCTTCTGCACAGTGTCCAAGTCTCACACCTGCAAAGCAGCAGCAGCTTTGCTCACCTTTCCTCTGGTGGAGACCTCGATTCCAGGCTGGCTCCAAGCTTGCTGGGTGAGCCTGCCAGAGGCCTCTGGGATGTGAAAGACTATCCCTCTGTCAATGCTAGCACGACTGTTTGCAACACATCCAAGGTAAGTGAGAACCCATGGTTGTTAGTAAGGAACCTATCCCTGTGGATTAGCTCTCCAGCATGAGACAGCTTTCTTTTCCAACCCAGATATCTCCTTTAAAAATGTTGCCTCTGGATCAATCACTGAGAACATAGAAAGGTTATTTCTATTTCTAAATGGACATGCAATGAATTCTTATAGAAGAAAAGTCTCTGTTTTATCTCTTTCACGTTGCCAGTCTTCCTGCTGTTTTAATCCTTGTGGAACAGAGCAGCTGTCAGAATGTGCATGTGTTCCACTGCAGTTGCATCCACAGTGACAACTAAAAATAATACAGGAGGGAGATAATTAACATATTGCTACTTTTCTCTTTGTACTGTGCTGCTTACACATGTATTTACTAACATGCTGCTCTATCATGGTTCCCATTAGTGTTGTAAAATTTCCCTACATATGGACTTTAAGCTTTTCTAAGCACAAATTTGACTTTTATTAGAGAAACTTGATATAAGACAGTAATTTCAAAACTGACTTACTGCACACTTATTGGCTCAATTTGTGAAGTTTTATAAGATGCCATTATTTAATTCCCAGAGCATGCTTACAGCTGCTGCTGCTCTTCTTGGAACACCTTTTTTGCTTTGGCAAAATTGCGTGCTGCAAGCCCCTCCAGTTGGTAAACACACAAACAGACCATTGAGCGCTGGAACAAAGTATTCTGTATGCTTGTGTAAGTGCTCCTAATGCCTGCCTGAAGGCTTGAGGCAACACTTCGGAAAACCAGAGTTTTCTGTGTGTGACCACAGGCAATGGGTTATCTCTGGAGCCAAGGGTGCCTGCGGTGTGGGATGGTGAGTGCAGCTGGCAGTGTGAGCAGTGCAGACATACTTAAGCCAGTTTTGAGCAAGGTGGCTGAGGTATTGAGAGGAGGCCAGAGGCTGGGGCTGCAAAACCCAACTGAGAGGCTGGCTAAACCCATGGTCTGTGACCCACCTTGCCCTTGGCACCGCCACAGCCACTTGTGCACATCCTGTCACCTCCAGGTTCTCAGCAGCACTGCTTGGTTTGGCTGCTGCACAGAGCATGGGGAGGAGGAACAGGGGGATGCTGCAGAAAAGAGCTCTGGCCAGCTGCCTCAGCAAGAGGCATTGCTCCACACGTGTCCACCTCAGGGGCAGCAGCAGCTGAGCAGGGCAGATGTCAGAGCAGTGGGTGTTTTCTGGCCCCAAGAGGCTCCCTGCAGCCTTCCCTGTGCTGGTCCACAGCCACAGGCTGGCAGGCTGGGATTAAAGGTAATTCAAGGGTGTCCATGCTTACACTGAGGCTCCCAGGCAGACAGAGGTGAGGAGTTGATGATATTTAGCAAGCATCACAGGGGAGGTGCAGTGTAAGGCATTGTGCTAAGGTGTAAACCAGGACTAAGCAGATCATCACTGGTTTTTCCACCCTATGTCCAAGTTTTCCCTTAGCATAAGGTTTAAAACTTTGCTGATGTTTGTTCTGTGTACCATCTCTAAGGTTGGACTGCTCATAAGAGGTCAGTTTAACCTCGCTGAGTGTTTGGTGAAGAGACCCAAACTGGGCTGTGAAGAGCCTTAAATTTCTTTCAATTGCTGTCATCTTGCAACTTCCACAACAGATTATATAGTTACAGACTGTCATCATAGGATTTCTTCTGGAATTGCTTCTTTTGAAGAGCTGAGCAAGTGTGGCACAGCATTACAGTGTTATGGCCTGCGGGAGCTAATAATGAAAGCAGAAACACTAGTGCTCCATAGAATCCTTCTGCCAGTTTGTTGATGTTGTCTTTAATCTTGCTCACCTATCTCTGAGGAACCTACAATGACGACTGGTAGCTCATTCTTACTGTAGCTGATTTTGTTTTCCATATGTCTCAGCATTCCTACATCTGGTGCAAGAAACCATAGCAGAGCAAGCAAAACAATTACATTGCAAAAACCAAATGTGAAACGTTCTCATGTGCACTGTGTATGTGTGTGTTTTAAAATGTGGCCATTTAGAGAGGTGTAAGAAGGCAGAAACCAGTCAGATTAATTTCAGCAGATCTATGGAACAGTGCCTTCATTGGGAGGCTGGTCCAAGGCCTTCCCCCGCTCTCTAACCACTGAGAGCTCCAGGCTTTTCCAGAGGGAGATGGAGGGAAGGAGCCTGGTGCCTGAAGTCAGGAGCTCTGAATGTAGCTACATCTTCTGGAGCACCTCTAGCACCATCCTCAGCATAGATTTTTTTTTACTTAATATAACTTCTGTCCAAAGTACACCTTTGAAACTGACCTGCTAAGATGCAATTTCAGAACAGAGGCGCTGGTATAACTTTAATTATGCTTATATTAATGCTAGTGATTCAACTTTATTGAAACATTCAAACTTATTTCATTCAATATACTCATTTATAGAGTGCATGGTCAGGGTAACCCAAGTCTCTTGCTGCCCTAAGGGAAGCATACCTTAAGCTCAGGGTAATTTCCTCCATAGACTTGCCATCCTTCCACCAGCTAATAAGTATGATGGAGATTAAAAGCACTATTCAAGATATCAGGTGATAATTTGGCAATCCTGTGATGGGAACATAAGTTTTCACTGCTTATTAATTTGTTTCCTTTGTACTGATTCAGCCTATAACTTTACTGTTTGAATTCAATACTTGGCAAGATGTCCTATGAGTCGTTAAATTCTCAGGAGAACATGAACATGGTCTTGGCACTGCAAAAAGCTGAAGACCAGTCAGACACAGTGTCTTGTTTCTAACAGTGTTGGCAGCAGGCGTGAAGAGACAGAATACTAACTCATGGCATGTAGAGCTTCACTGGCCTTCCCAGCCTTTAGTTATCAGTGCCTTAGTGATAGCTGACACTGTCATCCACTGTGATCAGTAATCTGAGATAGACCTATTTCCCATTAATCTGTTTCTTTTTGGACTCTGAAGCTTAACCACATGCAGTGTTAAAAACTTCTGTACAGGCATTTTAGCCACATGAAAATTTCACAGGTGGCACAGTCCAAAGAGTAGGTTCAAAGAGTGTAGCTACATCCAAGCAGTAAATAATAATTTCATATTTCTCTTTGCCATGCCACTTTCAATGCTGTCTGTTGCTCTGTAATACCCCTTTTCTGCTGTTGTTCTTTCCAAACCAAAGACACACAACCTATGCATTCTCTTAAATGGCAGATGTGCCAGTGATGCAGTGGACATGCCTGAGCCATGGGATGCCATTCAGAGGCATCTGCACAAGCTTGAGAAGGGGCTTATGTGAACCTCTTGAGTTCCCAAGGCCGAGCTCAAGGTGCTGTATCTGTGTCAGGGCAACTCCTGATATCAACACGGGCTGGAAGATGAAGGGACTGAGACCAGCTCTGCCAGGAAGTACTTGGGGGTGCTGGTGGATGGAAAAAAAATGGACATAAACTTGCAGCCCAGAAAGTCAACTGTACACTGGGCTGCATGACAAGGAGAGAGGTCAGCAGGCCAAGGGAAGAAGAGATGGTGGAGTGCTGCATCTGACTCTGGGGTCCTCCACCCAGTAAAGTCATAGATCTGCTGGGGAAGGTCCAGAGGAAGGCCAGGATGATGAGGGAAGGCTGGGAGAGCTGGGGTTGTTTGACCTGGAAAAAGAAAGTTCTGTTATTGTGGCATTTCAATACTTAAAGAGCACTTATAAAAGAGCTGTGAAAATAGAATTTTGGTAGTGTCTTTAGTGATAGGACAAGAAGTAAGTCTTCAAACAAAAGGGGGTAGGTTTAGATAATATATAAGGAAGACACATTTTTACCATGAAGATGATAAAACACTGGATGACCTATCCCTAGAAACATTCAAGATCAGATTGGACAGGGCTTGGAGCAACCTGGTCTAGTTGATGTCCCTACTGTTGCAGGAGGGTTGTGCTAGGTCACCTTTAAATGTCTCTTACAATCCAAACTATTCTGATGATTCTATGTGGTTGTCTGGGTTGTCTGTCTTGGCATTTTCCCTTATTTTAGTACATAGATTCCCAACATTTGAGGACCTGGTCCAAAGATGTGTACTTACATATACACTTAAAATTAATATCCAGGACCAATAACTCAGATTTTTACTTGACTTTTTTCCATTGATATATTTTCTCTAGGCCTACCCAATGGTTGACTTAACACTCTAGGATATGTGCAAAGCAGATAATATGCATACATTTAGGACTACAGGCAATAAAACCCAAAGGCTATTTTAAGCCAATGGAAATTAAAGTGCCCTGGTGTCCCTTCAGCTTGCCTGATTATCTGATGCTTTGCCTGATTGCCTGATTTTTTTGGGGGAATAACCCAGTAGTTAACATTTACCAAGTGTGTAAATGTTTTCACAATGTAGGACTGCATCTTCACATTATGTGCTCTATTATGAATGCCAGTGCTGTTTTCAAGGAAAAGCGCTGTGACTTTTCCAAATCTCTTTGCCCATGAGTCTCTTCTGGTTGAACACCAAGAGCTTCCCCTGTCATTGCCTCCATTCTATTCCTACAGTCATCGTGCTGTGAAGAGCAAGTATATTATGAAAGGGATGCTCATTTCCCAAGCAAAATCAAACCCTTTCCAGGTCTCGTGCTGCAGTCCTCTCTGTACTTACCCTGTTAGACCACTGTCAAGGGCTGCTCTTGGTTTTCCCTCCCAACAATGGTATATTTTGGCAGTCAGATCCCCACAGTGCAAATCCACCATCCTCAGGCCTACCCCCAGCATGCCGGTCATGCAGTGATTGTTTTCCGCAGCCATTGTGTTTCCACTTCAAAGCTTTGGGAAAACTCAGGAAAGGATAAACCTGGTCTGCAGAGTGCATGGACCACAATTTTGCCTGGGAAAGGCTGGTTGGCCCTGGAGGTTTTTGGGACTTGCAACTACTGCCCTTCTGTGTGCTTAATAAGGCCTGTGGGCATAGAGCTGATTTAGTGGAAACTAACAGTCAGAGTTTAAATATGCTGTGATGACAGCTGACTTTACTTGTTAGAGGTGTTGCACAAGGCTGTTGCTAATGATTAAAGCAGATGGACAGGAGGAAGAAAGCAGAAAGCTCGAATGTGTGAGAGGTGAAAGGGCAGGAGAATTAGCCCAGAGATTTCCTGTGGTCTGTGGGTGTTTTGTGTTAAGCGCTAAATCAAAGAATTGTTTTTAATGAATGAAAGTGCTATACTTCAGCAACTTAATTACAGCTAGCCTTCCTCTTCTGCCACAGTGGCAGTGGGTATTATTTTAGATATACTCGTGGTGGAGTGTAAAATCGCCTTGCTTTACCTTTCTGCTGTTGTTCTGCAAACACTTAATTTGCGGGGACCTTGCGAACGGCGAGGCTGTGGAGCATCGCTCCCCTGAGCAGCAGGACATGGAGGAGGTGAGGGGGGAGAGCCTGGTGGGGCTGCTGCTGGCCAGCAGCTCCCTGCAGAGCACATGCAGTTGTTGCATCTTTTGTACTGAAACCTTGCAGGGTTTCTCTTCACACTGGCCTTCACATGGCTGTGCTGCCATGCCGTGTTGTGGATTTGGTGTCACTGAGCAGCTGCTGTGAGCACACAGCCCCAGCAGTGTGCCTTGGCAGCATCCCCATCAGCCTTGCAGGAACGCAGGAGGGTTTGGGTGGCACAGGCTGCCATGCCATGTTGTGGATTTGGTGGCACTGAGCAGCTGCTATGGGCACACAGCCCCAGCAGTGTGCCTTGCCAGCGTCCCCATCAGGAGGAATGCAGGAAGGTTTGGGTGGCACAGGCTGCCATGCCGTGTTGTGGATTTGGTGGCACTGAGCAGCTGCTATGGGCACACAGCCCCAGCAGTGTGCCTTGCCAGTGTCCCCATCAGCCTTGCAGGAACACAGGAAGGTTTGGGTGGCACAGGCTGCCATGCCGTGTTGTGGATTTGGTGGCACTGAGCAGCTGCTATGGGCACACAGCCCCAGCAGTGTGCCTTGCCAGCGTCCCCATCAGGAGGAATGCAGGAAGGTTTGGGTGGCACAGGCTGCCATGCCGTGTTGTGGATTTGGTGGCACTGAGCAGCTGCTATGGGCACACAGCCCCAGCAGTGTGCCTTGCCAGTGTCCCCATCAGGAGGAATGCAGAAGGTTTGGGTGGCACAGTCAGCTTGTGCACAAGCATCCAACTCCAAGAGGGACGTGCTCTGATAATGGGATTAGAGGGAGAAACAAGGCCAGGCTGAAGCTCTGAGGTACATTTTCCTCACCATCTCTTTCCGAAGCATAATGCATTGCATTTCTACATAGTCTCATTAGCTATATAAAAACCCTATTGATTTTAAACCCAAACGTAATCACTGGATTTTTTAAATGACACCCAAAAGGCCCTGATTCTACATCCAGTCATGAAAATGAACTCATAACTACATCATATTCTGCTTTACTTGGCCATGGTGATACCAAAATATTCTTCTTTAGCCTCTAGTGATGAAAATATTAAATATATTTTAGTTTTCTCTTAAGACAAATTGAAGTACAGTTATACTTCAGTATTTACTCCACCATCAACTACATTATAAATTAAATTAAATTAAGTTAAATTAAATTAAATTAAATGGAGTCTTCTGTCAAGGAAAACATCTGCAATTCAAAGCAAAATTATATTTGGTTTGGTGAAGTTTATGATTCAAACCCGAAAGGAAATTATTTTGTACAAACAAATAAGGAAAAAATGTAGTGCTACCTGCCCAAGTTCTTAATATTTTGCTGTTTCATATCTGTTTTTTTGAGTAGTTGGCTATGTATCTGCATTAGCTTCAAGATATGAATGTATTTAAATTTCAAATTACTTCTATTGCTATGAGAAAATTAAATCTGTGCAAAAATATTAGAGAAATGAAAATGAAACTGCTTGCAACTTGCATTCTAGAAAACATCTGTCTAGAAAACAACATTCCACTTGATGATTACAAATAATAATGATGATGATGAAAAAAGGAAGTGCTATAAATTTTGCAACGCATGTGAATTCCAGAATGGCAGAATTAAACTCTTTTTAAAATCTTACTGTTGCTATTTTATTGTTGCTTTCACATGCCTATTCCCTGTAATTTAACATTTGGTATGGTAATTTGGTTTAATGTCTTCAATAAAAGTGTAAGAGTTTCCCTCTGTCTTTTTGGTTGAAAGACTGCTTATTTTAGGCAAAACCACTTCTTCATTCTGGAAGAATCTGTTTGCTGTGAAGAAATCAACCTTGAAAAAATTGTAGGACCTCTTACATTCTGGTGAAAATAGGTAAATAATGATCAGGGAAAACGTGGTATTAAAAATCAGCATGATTTTCCATTTTCATATGTGCAGGCAGACGAAAGGCACAGATAAAATATTTTATAGAGTTTGGCTCAAGATGAAAAAAGAATCAAACCAAAACAACTTTTGTTCCTGTGAAGAAAAAAGAAAAAAAAAAAAACCCAAAAAAAAGAGAGAAAAATCCAACAACTTTTGTTCCAGTAATGTCTCTCCAGCTTTGATTTAAGCTTTAGTTTCATTCAAATTAAACCACTTAACTTTGTCTGGTTTGAGAGTCATAATCATACAAAACAACAATGTTTTGCCAAACAAAATAATTCAGCCCAAGTTCAGCCTAAATTTGTCTCACATTTTTCCGAATTCAATAAATATTTAGCAGGTTAGACCATGGTTTGAGGTTTCTAATGGATTCCCTGACTGTGTTTAGCCTCCTTTGATGGTTTGATGCAGAAAGAAAACACAGTTCTATCAAAATCTAGAAGGAGCTGACCAAGAGAGGCAGATGGAGATCTGCAGAGACATGTTTGTCTGGTCCTCCAGAATTGTTTAACCATTAAAATCCCTGTCTAACAGAGCACTGTAGCAATAATTGGCCATGCACAAGGTAGTAGGCATTGCAGGTATTTCTGTGGCTAAAAAATATCTACTAAAAATATCAAAATCCCCTGTCTGCCTGCTGAATGAACTGCTCTTTTCCGAGTCATGCAAAGTTTAAGTCCTTTGATTTCAGGCAGTATTTTCTGTATTTTTTTTTGTCTGGATGGTGTTGGGTACGACGATGAAAAAAAAATATAGGATACTTTTAATTTCTACTTATCTTCAGGATCTTGTTGATATGACTGCATTTCTGTGTCTGAATATATATTTACTGAGTCTGGACACAATATTCCCTATCAATGGAAAGGTTTGTTGTTTGATGGATATTCTTAATTTGTTGAGGAGGTAGGGAACCATGGTGACCATGTGACTTAGAGATTGAAAAATCCTGCTTTATAGCAGTACTGTGAAGTTTGCAACAGTGTCTTTCATTTTATAACTTCATCCTGCTATCCATTCAGAATTATTTCATTTTAACTTCCAAATAGAAAAGTGTGTGGTAAAGTAACATCAACTTCCCTTGAGCATAAGAATTGTGAAAGTTTCCTCATGGCAATTATGAGATTAGAGAGTGTTAAAATTAACAAAAACGTGAAAAGAAAAAAAGAAGTGTTGTCATTAAAGTAAGAAACAATCTGAGACAAATTATGCTCATAGCTTGAATTGCATTTTAGCTTTTTAAGAATTAAATAATGCAATTTTTTTCTGTCAGGTTAAGGCAGTATTATCGCTACATTTGAGGGGAAAAAATAAAGAAATGTTACTTTAAAATGTGTTATAATACAGTTTTGCTTTAACCAAACAACAGTTAAATGAAGAGACACAATTGCAGCAGGGAAAATACTACAGTTAATATAAGTAGAGAGCTGATTTAAACTACTTTCCCTCACAAAACACACAACTGAAATAAAATTGCTCATGAAAATTAGTCCATGCTACTGATTGTGCTTGTTTTTGAACACTTTGGTTCCCACTTTTGTGCAGTTGTGAGGGACTTCTGCTGCATATACTGTGATGCAGCACAAGCAAATAGCAGAACGGATATAAAGCTATCCTTCAGTCACATTGCACATAGAAACATATGATGGCAATTATGAAGGACAATGAGCAATATGAACAGGTACTTGAAATATCCAGGCTGGCTCCAACCCTCCTGGTTTTGTTTAAACCCATGCAATGCCTGTGCTGGGGATGCCAGTGGGACCCCAAATAGGGGAGAACTGATTTTGGGACTGTTGGGCACAGCCTGATTTATGTTCAGGCTTCAGCTATGTTCAGAGCTGTGCTTGCATTACTGGTTTATCTCTGGAGATAAAAGCAGGTGACAACAGAATGTATCTAGAGTCAAGATGAATTTTTTCAGGTTGCTGTATAAATCTACCATTTGAGCCAGGAAAACAAACAAAAAACCCCACTGTCTTTGCAGCTGTCTTTTGCAGCTGTCTTTGGAAGGAAGAGCTATGTACTAAGCAAATAAACTTTTTTTTTCCTCAAATGCTCCTAAAAGTCTGAGGCGTTATTGTCCTCAAATTATCAGTTTTCTCACTTGATCACAGTTGCCCAGGTCTTCATTCATCTCAGTTGTATCTTAAGTTGTAAGATAAATTGCATAGGCAAAGGCAGAAGAAAACTTTTGAAGCCAAGAGGGGAATCAAGAAAAATCATATTCAGATATTAAGAGAGAGTCCTGGCAATTTAAATTCTGCAAGCAAGGAAGCTGTCAAAACAGGAAGCAAGGAAAAGGTGCATTTGAGTAACGTGGTCTAGTGGAAGGTGTCACTGCCAATTATGTGGTAGGGACAAGAGGATTTTAAGGTTCCTTCTAACCAACTATTCTATGATTATACACTGCATATTTTGTTTGAGTTCCGAAATGGCATATGGAGGAGGTATGGGTAAGATTAAAGGAGATTGGAAGGTGCCAGGACCAAAGAGGGGAAAAAACCCCTAGTCAAGAATATGATTTTTAACTTTGTTTTGTATTCTTTGCTCTGGAAAGTAGGAGGGGTATGAGACAGTGAAAGAGCTGGTTTGGAGGAACTGATGCTAGCCAGAGGTTGCCTTTTGTGGCCCTGAACAGGCATGGTGAAGGAAAAGAAGCCCCCCAGACAAAGACAAAGGGTGGCAGAGCATAACAAGTGCAGGAAGCCCAAGGTGGAAATGAAGGCTGAATATGTCTGTTGAGACGTGTGTTCTGCAGGGAAAGGTAAATTATGGAGAGGAGAAAGGAAGTGAACAAAAAAGGGAGTAAAACGTGTTGAAGACTAGAATGTAACTTGTAAAAAGGGCTCTTGTAGAAAGGGTACAGCATTTTCTACATGTAGCCTAAGAGAATTAAGTGTGGATGTGTGGGAGCCAGTCCAAGACTGTAAGTTGGAAAAGGGTAAGAAAACATAGCTGCAGGAGTGCTGAATTGAGATCAAGAGCAAGCGTCCTTACAGGTCACTGGAAAAACAGTGTTGGCCAGTCATTACCTCATTGTAACTACTGATATCTTCTACCCAAAGTGTAGAGAAAAAACATACAAATCTCAGATATCCTTCTGTGTGAATTCTAGATCTGTGATAAATGCTGATGATACTAAGTGAGGTCTTTTGGTCTGACTGGCTTCAGTAGAGAAATAGAGCTTTAGTTTCAATTCTGGCTTGCAATTACTTGCTCTGCTGTTTTATAGCATGGCTGTGGGCTTAGTTCCTAGTTGAAAACAATCCAGGACTTGTCTTACATAACTGAGGACAGGAGAATGTCCTTAGGCCCACAGCAGAATGTCCTTAGGCCACAACTGTCTGAGAAGTGACAGTTCAGTGTTCTTGTAGACTGTGCTGGAAGATGCTGGTTGTGGAACCAGCTACCATCTTCTTTCATCTTGACAAATTTGCAAAAACATCACAAGCTTGGGACAAAATGAAAATGAAGCAGAGGCCTGGACTCCAAATGTTCTTTGTTTCATGGGATGTAGTGAAAACAATGGTAGAAGCAATTGACAGGTCATTTTTTAACAATCGAATTTTACCATTGTTTCACATTAATTTTCATAAATACTCAATAATGTGACACACAGAGTTGACTTGTGCAACAGTTTGACATATCTGAGGCTATTCTGTTAGCCTGATCACTTCATCACTTGCACATCTGATAGACACAAACTGGGCATGCTGAATGTGAATCTGCTTTGTTCTTCCAACTGTCTCAGTTACTCTTCTCTCTTAACTCAGTTTATTAACCCTGTATTTCTTCCTTACTAGAAGATTATCTAAAGAAAACTTACTGCACTCTGGCTTCTGCCCTTGTAATCATCACAAACTTCTCATGTGCAGTGTCTCCTTTCCATGCTGGGCAAACTATATCTCATTCTCCAAGGAATCAGAAAGCCTAATGCATGATGCAACGCTCGTGGAAGAAAGTGTAGAGATCTCTTTCCTAAGCAAATCACTTCTTGCTTCCTTTTCCCAATATTTCCTGCAAGCATGGAGCTCCCAGTTCATGACTCACTGAGATATAAAGCCTTGTTTATTATTCTTATCATTAACCCCAACTTTTAATATTTAAAGAACAGTAATGGTTCAAACCACTGTTTTCTCAACAACAGTACAAATGATTGATATGTT
Source organism: Melospiza georgiana (assembly GCF_028018845.1). Taxonomy (NCBI): domain Eukaryota; kingdom Metazoa; phylum Chordata; class Aves; order Passeriformes; family Passerellidae; genus Melospiza; species Melospiza georgiana. The sequence goes on along the minus strand of NC_080432.1, from coordinate 103,605,415 downwards.
GAAAGAAAGTGCCTGTGTCACAGACAAATGAAAATCTTGGTAGATGAGATGAGGAAATGTTCTGATTAAATAAACAAGAAGGCAAGGAAAGCAGAGAGTAGACATATCCTTTCTCTGAAATTTTGTGACAAAGCTTTGTTAGTAAGAGAAGGCAGCATGGAAGGCTTTTGAGAGCTAAGGGTCAAGGCTGCAGAGATATGGCCAGTGTCCCACCCCTGCTGGACACAAGCCCTTGCACACCCAGGTCACTGTTAGCTGAGAGGGCAGCAGGGACTTCATTCCTCAGCATCATTCTGTGTGCAAAGCTGAGAAAGCTGATTGCTATTATGGACTGAAATACACAAGGTATTAACATAAGCTCTTGCTCAGCTATCTTGTCAAAAGCTCAAAAAACAAGAACCTAAGTAGCTGTTTCTCACCTATATGCATATACTTCTTCAGGTTAGCTGAAAAGCTCTCCCACTGAGTCCTTAAGGATTTGGGATCCTGTGGGTAGCTTACACCAGGTAGTCAACAACATCCACCCCAGAGCTAAGGTTGCCCCCCAGCAGGCTGTGGTTGACATACATCAGGATTGCTGCATGGTCTGAAGATGGGAACCACAGTGTTGTGGAGGGGGTGACTGTGAGAGGCACCAGGTCCTGCACCCCACCTTCATTAATGTCAGCCCATGACAAGTCTGGAGACAGAGGCTGCTCAGTGGCCTCATGCCTCTCTAGTGAGCAGCAGCTATTCCTATGGAAACACAGTTTCCATGAAAGAAAAACCTCATCTCCCATAAAAATTTGCCTGCTTCAGGCCTTAGCAGTCTATGTCAACTCAGTCAAGTCTTTCATTATGTAGGCTTCATATTTTCTCTGAAGGCTTCACATCAACCACCTTGCGAATGAAATAAATCAGTCAGGAAACTTGGATTGCAATTTCAATGTACATGGCACGTCCATTTGAGGAGCAAGGAGTCTACAGCTTAGGCTTTAAATCCCATACACAGAATAGGATCCTTCTGCCATCAGACCAACCCCAGCAAATGCTCTTGGCTTGATTTCCAAAGTTGCTGAACATCTGTTGTTCTTGCTGATTTCAGCGCGCTGTGCAAAAGCTCAGCAAGAGCTCAGCAAGTCTGAATGTCAGACTGGCTGCGTGACATCCTGAAGTCTCCTGTGGTACAAGGAGGTCCACAGTGGGTTTGATGCTGGCATGAGACCAGTTGTTTCATATGTGGGAAGAAAGAAGCACTCGTGCTCTGTGGCCAAACAATTGATGGAGGAAATGCAGCAGTGGCACAAAAAATGTGGTGCAAGCTGAGGCAATCATCACTCCAGCAAGCACAATGAACACCTTCTGGCTACATACATGGCTACATGTGTTATGCATTAGAGTTACACATGTTAACTATACCCATATATTTTTTCCTTCTGTAGAGATAGCCAAGCCCTGGTATTGAAGGCCAGTTGACTGACAGACATAACATGATCCACTGGATTCACAGGTCCATGGGCACAGGAGGCCCAAGATGACTGCAGAGCTGCTGACCAGTAGATTGACCTTGGGTGAGTTTCCTTCTCTGCTACTGCTGTTGGTCAATCCCTTCCCTGCAGTTGTAAGCTCCTGTCAGGAAACACCAGAAGGAGCTGGGGGAGTAGAGGTAGCTTTTTCCAATGAGTGCTACTGCCTGCTGACAATTAACTTCACCTTAGGAGGGTCAGCAGGGTTGAGTGGGATGGCTTAGGAGGAGGAACAGGTGTTGATATGGAGTTAGTCAGGAAGAGAGACAAAGGCCAAGCATAGACTTAGAGATAGCAAAGGTGTGAGAAGCTGTGGGAGGACATTATCCAGCTTCTTGAGTCAAGGCAGGATCTTCTGTACTGAAACTGTATTTGACTGATGCATTTCTTCTTACAAATGCTGCCAGTACTCAAAATTGTGCAACCTTCCTCAGAAACCCCTTCCAGTGTTTAAAGATCCTTAATGGATTTTCCTAATGCCTCAATACCTCATTCTTCTCTGCTCAAATTTAAGTATGTTACTGCTTGTTGCATCTAAACAGAGGTGAAAAAAGCAAGAATGGGTTTTTCTCTTTTGGCAGCTGTCCTTCAAAGCCTATTGCTATTTCTCATCTCAGTTTTCTTTTTTTTTTCTTGCTAAGCATTATGAAATTTCTTCTCTCCCCTTGTTTTTCAATCTCAGCTTATTTTTATTGTCTTTCTCTGAGTCCCTCCCTTCACATCATTTTGAAGAGCTGCATCCAAGACCAGACTCAATACTTCAGCAGAAGTCCTCCAATCATGCCATAGAGTGTATCACAAATGTCACTCCTATTTATACCCCCAGCATTCCTGTTTTCTGCAGTTTCCAGCACCAACAGCTCACATTTGATGTCTAAGGTATGGGATACATACCTTAGACCTCTTTCTGTGGGGCCTGCTGTGTAACGAGCTGTGCCTCCTGAGGAATTGAGGAATTCAGGCTGCCAGTTGCTGAGGAATAAAGCACTCAGAACAAACTAGAAAGCCAGGGCTTTGTCACATGATTCATTTTGAAGTGGACTATTATTTACCGAGCAAGAACTGGGGAACTCAGCACAAATAAAACTGTTCTCCCAAGTCCATGGAGAGCTACCTGGCCCCAAAACCAGTTTAATTTAACCTCTGCTAGCCAGGCCCCTGTAGCAAAGAAAGCTGCTGGAACAATAGTAGCAGTCGCGGCAGCAAGGGAAACAGAAGCAGCGAGGTTTGTAGGATCTGGATGCTGGCCATACATCTGGGCAAGCCCATTGCACACAACCTGTGATGCAAGCCCTGCACGATGCAAACAGACATGTGCATTTAAGTCCAGCCTACATGTGAGCTTTTAGCAATTGGATCCCCTGGAGCGGCCCTCTTCAGCATTAAGAGACCACTCATTTCCGTGTTGGAACATGATGGAGAAGGCCACAGCAAGGGTATAGGGGAGAGTCACAGGGTGTTCTCATCAGAAAGGAAGACTCTTTGGCCTTCTGGTAGACACTGACGCTTTTTTCCTTCACTCTTTGTATTCTCTTATTTGGGCATTAGATTCAAATTCTAAAATAAATCCATATAGCGAAACACAAATCTCTCTGAATAAATAGTTTGAAGGGATATTTTGCTTTTTAACAGAGTGCTATCAATAATCAAATTAATGGCAGCATTTCAATTGTTCTGTTTGGAAAAACAGTTTGCAGAAAGTACTGCATTGCTGTACACAAAGTTCACATAGGTTTAAGGCTTACTCTTTAAGTTTAGATAAGACACAATCTCTCGATATCACTTAAAGAATACTGTGGTTAAAGAACACTCTGTGTGTGTTTGTGTGTGTGTGTGGGGGAGAGAGAGAGAGAGAGAGAGAGAGAGAAAGAACATAGTAGCTTTTATTTTCTTACTTTTAATAGGGCTATTTTGCGAGGCAGAAAAAAAATTGTTAAACTTGCCTTAATTGATTGTTTAAAGTACCATGGTGGATTTGTCTTTTAAACATAGCCCGTGGTTAAAGTTCCCGTTGCATTGTATTTGAAGTAGGTCCTTTGTGCTTTAAAATGAAAACTGTAAAACTTTTGGTGTTTAAGGCTTTCTGACTCCAAGTTGTTTTCCTTTAATATGAGCAGATTAAAGATATTAAAAATCGACTGCTGGAGCACATAATTGTGGCCTCCCATCTATTCTTCTTGTGGAAATGAAAGGAATATTGCAAGAGTTTCTATTTTACAATACCAGAGGTGGCCATGCATTTACAACTCTATATATTCTTTTAGTTGAATTCTTCTAAACCTCATGCCTGGCTAGCAGTTTTCTCCCAGACGATTTTCATTTTCAAAACATTCACATCCAATAAACTACACGAAACATAGTGTGAGAGAAAAAAGGGGACAGGAAATGGCTCTGTTGCATGGTTATTACATCCTATTGCCTGTGGGTTGCTTTGTTATGAGTTTTAACTATGTAAATATGACGTATATGACATCAGAATTTAATCTAAAGCTACTAGGTGGGAGATAGAGTGTGACTTTATTGTTAAGGCTAAAATCAACTGGGTGTTGACAGGTCTCAAAAGTCACTGAGTATAAGCTTGAAAAGGAAAAGCTCAGACTGATAAGCTGTTCCTTGATTGACAACTTCAGGCTTGACTGCAAGTATTGAAAACAGTTGAGCAAATGGAGGGAAAAAAGTTTTATTTCATAAGAAACTACACTGGGAAATACAGGAGGATTTATAGGCTGACGTAGCACAAAAACCTAAGAAAAACAGGTGTGAGGTTTATAAAATCTGGAAACTGGGAAAGCACATTGTCCATGAATGATTTCCCCATTATAGTTTAATTAACCTTGCAAAAGCCCCTATGCAAATATAATGCCAGAATGGAGGGGAAAAAAAAACCACTGGTGTCCACTAGCTTCGACTTTCAACAAATCATATGTCAACAGCTTATGGCAAGGAGGTGGGTTGAAAAAATGAGAAGAAAATAAGAGAAAAAGATTTCAGTGGGAAATAAATTCACCAGGGAAAACAACACACTGATTTTTCATCTTTCCAGTGAAGTCAGACCAATTTTTGGCACTGTAAAATCCATTATGGAGACAATAAAATAAATACAGTTTAAAGTAGCAATCATGGGTTGATTGAAATGTTATGATAGCTACACATACTATATCTTATCAAATATTATCCATGAGGAAGCATTCAATTCATTTTGTACCAATTATCATACTCTGTGCATCATAAACTTTTATTGCTTGTTATGGAATGCCACTCAGCCAACTTTTTCTTCAGATATTGCATCATCAGATTCAGATGGAAAACATCTTTTAATGTGGCAAAGTGTTAAAGAAATCTAATACTCTGGGGCTGAATGAAAATGTTAAGGTTCATCTCCTGGATAAGAAAAACAATTTATGAATGCAATATTCATTTCCTGAGGTGGGCATAAGCAAAAACTTCATCTGAAACTTAAAACCAACATGTTTGCCTTCACTAGTTTCCTTAGTTTAACTCATTGATGTCATGTATTATGGTCCACTGCTAAGACCACATCTGGGAAGGACTCGCTTTTTTCAGCTCTCCAGATCACTTTTACAGGGAACTCCTTGTATAATTGCTTGTGCTGAGATTTGAGCCTCAAGGGCCAATGGATCAGATTTCACTTTTAATATATTACTGGAGAATATCAAAATAATCTACTTGTTTAATCTTGATCATGCCAGCTGATTAACACTTTGACACCCTGAATCACAGATGTTAAGTACTTACAGGGTAAGGTTTCAGTGAAGCATACACACCATAATGAGGCTTTGTGAAGTTATAGATCTGGGGTTAATGTATTTACTTAAGCATTTGCAGTACACAAGGCAAGGCTGTAGCTATCAAAAGATAAGTTGGGCAACATTTGTAAAAAACACCACTTGTACGTGGGGGTAGGTGTTGAGATTGGCAGCAGCTTGCTGGATGGGATGGGAGTATGCCTCCTGGAGGAGGTGACAAAGTGTTTCTAATTTCTCTTTTAGGGGCTTCATAAGTGAAGCAGGAAGAGGTACAGTAATAACAATTCAATTTAAAAGGACACATGGAACAATGACTTGTAAGGGAATCTCAGTTTCTGATGAATCTCCTATGTAGACACACTGACAGTGGTAAACAGCACAAGTTCTCAGACCTGCAGTGAACACTTAGAAGCAGCTGAGACAGGGTACATCCCACAATGTCCTCAGTCGTAGCTGGTACAGCTGAAGAGCAAATTGAATTGAGTTTTCTGATGTATTGGATCAGCTTGCACAATTTGTAGTATTTGTCTCTTCATCCCATCAAAAGCCCCATTGATATCAGTGAAAATTCAAAAGTATAACTTGACACAGCCCTAAAAGAACACTTTTCTGAAGAATATTTTGATTATTTTCATTCTAAATTCTCATGGTTTTCACCTGGTAAGTTTACTGACACCAACTGCATGGTTCAGTAAATCATCTGAGGATCATAATAGGTGTAAAATACATGACAATATATCAAAGAAATGAGACAGTGGGCTTGACTCTGCAATTCATATTGATCTAAATACCTATTCCAAACTTTATTCATCTGGATCATACTTGGTTAAGAAGAAACTAGAGGCGGGAGGCAGTATATAATGGTCAATTTATCTAATGTGTATGATGGAAAAGGGAAAGACCTGTACTTGTCTTCTTCAAAGAACTTTTCCAGGATTCTCTATCTGTCCTGCAGTTGAAGACAAAGCTGAAGTATCCTACTGTAGGAGACCTGTGTCTGAAGAATGGACAATATGTACCTGCAGCGGTGAAGTCTGACAGCCTGTCCACTAGCCTTCCCTCCCTGTGTGGAAATCCTGTATTGACATATCCATTTTCCCAATTTTTAGACATGTGAATCAGTGGACAGTGAGTAGGGCAGGAGGTATTGTCTTTCATACAGTGAGTGGGGGACCAGCTGGGTGTTACTGTGTCTGCTGCTCCCACAGGACGAGTGGACTTACAACAAACAGAGGTCTCCAGCCAGCCCTGATGCCCCACTGAGTAGGTAAAGCTCCTCACCTGGTTGAAAAGCCCAGTGTATGTACCACTAAAAAGTCAAGGGGAGAGAAAACAGTGAAAGAGGGCTGATTATCTGCAGGTGCCCACTGTTCCACTGGGAAGGAAGCAACCAGGATCCTGGGAGACCTGGAGACCACCAGCTGCTGTAACCTCTGATAGGCCCCTTCTTCCTGTCCCTGGACATCCCACCAAAACACTGCTGCTGCCATTCATGCAGAGCATAGTCAGCTGAGGAAAAAACTCAAGAGTCATAGAGTGGCCACTTCAGTTTCTTTTTCCACTGTTTTGTTTAGCTGCCTGCAATAAAAAACCAGCAGCCTACTTCCAGAAGTGCATATTTCCATTCTGTGAAATATGAGCCGAGTCCTGAATCCTTGATCTCTCTTTCCCAACTAAGAATTCTTAGTTATTCCCAGTTTACCCAGAGAATTGGTTGGCATCTCTAATCTGTGCATGATACCAGGCCCTGCTTCTGTAATGCCTCTGACTCACCACTGCATCTAAGGGCTTTCTAAATAAAAAACCAGGACTCCAGATATCCTTCATTAAACTTCTGTACATGACCCACTGCTCTCCTAGGGCTGCATTTTCTCTTCTTGATGACAATTAAGAGCGAGGTTTGCAGAACTCACCAGTGGATTATTTCTGTTCTTTTTGAAGACTATGGTATCAGATTTAAGCTAAATCTGACCATTAAAAAAAAAAATTCTAAAAACGGATAAGCAAAAAACTACAGTTTCTTGAATGTGCTGTTGAACGTACTCTGGTAACATACTGAGAACACTACTTTATTTCCTTCACACAGAGAAATACTGTCTATCTCTTCTTCCCACTTCAGTGGCAGGCAAAGACAGATTCCATGTACTAAAGAATAAGGGAATAAGTAGTTTGGAGGTTTTTTCTTTCAAATTTTTTTTAATCGACTGTTTCTGGTCACAAATACAGCAAAACACCAAAGCCTTAATTGCAAAAGGGAAAGGATACAGTAATTTGGCTAGGTCTGTTTACCATCCCAAGGGCAATGATAAAGGAAAGTTACTTAGGGAGAATGAAAAAAGTTCCCCATTGCATCTCTCAAACTCTTATTACGCTCTCAAACTTCTACATTCACTTTTTGAATGTATTTCCCCCCTCTTTATTAGACCACAGAGCCAGAACTCCCACCTCACACCTCTGGACTCCGGACTTGGCAGTGTCATAAAAACAGATCCATCAGCCGCCACCAGATCTGGTCCAACAAACCAGTGACAAAAGAAATATGTATATAACCAAAATTGGTTCCTTGGGCAACAAAAAAAAAAAAAAGAAAATAGGGATGCAATGTACAGCACATATTTTTAAACTCTTTCTGGAGTAAGAGTATTTTTTCCCATTCAGTTATACTACAAATATGACACACTATATGGGAACATTTATCAATGAATTTCATAATCCTTCTGACAGAATTTACCACTAAGTTGCTGCTGTTGTTACAGCTGCAGGAAGACTAGGGGCCTTGATCCAAAACTCAGTACTAAAAAAAAAATGTGGGAACTCAATACTAGGAATTATGTGGGAACCTCAGCCATGCAGAAGATCCAAAGGGGGAGAAGAAGGATGTCTGTTTACCTCTGTTTGTGCCTTTCCAGAAGAGATGGAGGGACACTCCACTTAGAACAACAGGTCAGAGAGCCTGGCATTTCTAACTGATGTGAGTTTGATCTGGGAATAAATACATTGGCAAACCATTTACTTCAGTAGCAAATTAATGTTTCTAAAGCAAATATTCCTGGCTGCTCAGGTGGTGGATCCAGCCTGTAATCAGCTGAGCAGAGCACATGTACTGCAGTTCTCAGCAAAGGCTGGGTATTGATCCCAGCTACTTGGGCCTTCAAGCACCAGGGAAAGAAATGAGTGGTACAGATGCTCAGGCAGCAGAGGTGGTTATAGGGGAAATGTGATCACATTCGCTGGGTTACAGCTCAAAAGTTTTGTTGTGACCACTGTATTTTTAATGTGACCATCTATCTTCATTTTTGATCATTCATCAGTAATGCTCCCTCTCAACCTTATCTCACTCTGGTCAGTAAAAGCAACTTTACTTAATCCTTCTGCCAGGGGTTGTAAAGTAGTAACAAGGGCCAGGTCCAAGCAGCTGGGGTCATCCAAAGTGGGTGTGACAGCTCCATCAGCTTTATTCCTGCTCTCTTTTAGTTCCAGGATCTCTGCATAACCTGTAGCTTGCTCTGGGGCTCAACTGTGGATCAAACCAAACCATCTTCTGCAAAAATCAGCTACAACACAGAGGAGAGAATGGTTCATGCTGAGGTCCCCTTGCCCTGATGGGGCAGTGGAGATGTGAGCCAGTTTCTACCAGTGGAGATCTGACAGGGATTCCCAGAACTGCTTGGACATATTCTCTAAAAAACAGCCAGCATATCTGAGGAGACAGAGGAACTTAGCCTGGCATCTGTGCAAAATCTGGTGTCTCTGCTAATCTGGTGTGAAATAAAAGGATTTTGCTAATGGTGGAGGGGACCTGGAACAGTGTATATGTATAGTTACGATAACAGTCTCTGACAGTAAATATAAGGGAACTCTGTTCCCTCTCTCCCAACACTGTGAGTTAATAACAAAAAGTATTTCACTCTTGTCCCTTCTCCTTCCCCTAAGCCTTCCTCATGGTTGGCTACCAGCGGGTAGCAGCATCCCAAACTATGACACTATTAGCAAATTTAAAGGGACCATCCTCAGGCACTGAGGGCAGGAAAAGACAGAGCTCAAGCTCTTCTTGTACTCTCCAGAAGAAAGAGGGTGGAAACCATTCATTTCCTTATTTTAATAATATGTAAAAGCAGAGGATTCTTTTCACCTTGAGTCCTGTATACCAGAAATTTTGGGTACAACATCATAGTCCAATGAATCTGGTCAGCATATGGAGGCAGGTCCTTAGCCTTGCAACTTCAGGATTTACACTTCTAAGTAACTTGTTGAAAGATACTATGGTGGCCTCACCAAAAAAAAGGACTTTTTTTGGCAATATTTATTTTGCTCCTGTGCCATTTGGAGATGTCAGGACTGTGCACACATATCTTGAATTTTAGCTTTTTGTTACATACTACAGTGTAAGAAGTGAGATCAATGCACATTAGTTTGGTTTCTGTGGCGAATGCTGAAATGCATAAACAAACTGTGAGCGTGTCAGCTGTGTTTGCTTAAGGATGTTAAACATAACTCTAGTTTCTAAGGACAGACATATCTCTTGTCCATATTTTCTTCTGTCTTCTTGTAGCTGCTTGGCTATTCTGGAATGGCTTAAACTATGTGAGGAAAAAGAAAATAAAGTGACACAAGAATCAAGAAACATAGGAGGACTGAGGAGATCCTGCTTTTTCCTAGTTGTGTACTTTTTTCAACATGAGAATCCTCATCATTCATTAAAAGTTATCCTCAAAAACATGAATTGGAAAACCAGTGGCTTATTCACTAAGTTTCTATCTATGGCAAAATGCAGCTGTAAATAGATTCATTTGTTTACTTGCTGACTAAACTTTGGTCAAATTCCGCTTGGAGTTACAACAATGTAAAGTTGGAAGGATTCCATGAATTTTCAGTGAGAGCAACTTTTCTCACTCCCAAAAGATCATTAGGTTCCTTCAACACTTATTCTTTGTTTTGCCAAGATAAAGATTCAGATGTTTTGATTTTTCAGTTCCATTTCTAGAATGCAGTTTTTCTATGTTCTGGCAACATATGGCATGAATATGTTCTTTTCTATTTAATACAGGAAAATTATTCAAAAGTTCAGACTTGCTTTTAATGCTTTTTATTCCCTTGTAAATGCTTTAGTTTTTTTTTGATTGCCTTCTGAGCAATGTCAAAAGCCAGGACTGAGGGGAAAAAAAGACATTCCACTGAAGCATCTTCCTATTGAAGTGTTGGCATGGCTAGTAAAGCAAAAATTTGGGAAAGGACCATTTTCAATGTTCACTTCGTTGGACAACAGGCCTGCCTTGGTAAAGGTTACAACAACGAAATTATTGTACATATATTTGCTTTAATGCCTCTGTTGTTATCATGTTTTTTTTAACAGCAGTGTTGGTTATTGCCAGATGTCCTGCTCAACAATGCTTCAGCACACATGGGAATGCTTGTGATGGCCAATCAAGTGAGCTGGCAAAATAGAAACAGATGGCTGTGGATGTGTGCTCTAACACATCTTTAATGAAACTGGGCCCTTGTGTAGATGATTACATTGCACTGATCACCATTTGCCTATCCTAGGTCCTTCACTTCCAGTTGTAGACTGTCTAGTGTCCTAGCTCTGCATTACAAGTTGTTTATTCTCCTATTCTAGTTTCAGCTGCATGGGATACTAGCAAAGGATGGTCCAGCGCAAGAAAAACTGCTTGAAAGAACAGATGTAAATCAACTGTCTGGCTTGAGAAGTACACAAAATGGACTAGAAACATGCTAGTTATTTATTTTCTTTCTTTTACCTCTTGGTGGCTTTTACCAAGTGGCACTGGAGCCATGTTTTGTTCAGCTGCCGTACAGATCTGGTTGTGGTCCAGCACTACAAATAGAACCAAACTTCACTGGATGCTCTGTGAGAGCAGAGATGAGTGCCAAACCAAACCCTAGCTGTACAGCTTCCCTTGGTTTTCCTGGGACTCTTTAGATAAACAGCAACTGGCTTCAGGTGCAATTAGATGGGCTCAGGAAATCTTGCAAGAAAAACTGATCAGTCAGTACCTCCTGCAAGGTAATTGTATCTTCTTTCATTCTTCCCTGTTTTGGCAATGAACTCCAAGTTAATTCCTAAACTCTGGAGACTCTGGGGTGAGAAACATGCTTTGTCTTATCTATAGGAAGGCTGTGTATGCTTAAATATAAAATAATTTAATTAAATATCATGTTTAAAACAAACACCAAACTCCAATCAAATATCCAAAACCATTTGATTAAGACAAATGATCAGTCTGGAAAGGTATAATAACTAAGAGGCTTTTGCATATGCATCTAAAATAGGGATTCAAGTGTTCTGTTTTTCCTTGCAGCCACAAGAGCTAGAAACTAGAGAGCTGGCTGAGGTTTGGATGATGAAGGTCTCCACAGACACCTGCAGGAGGCTCACAGTACCGTGGCAAATGCTGGATAAACACAAGCTAGAAAATGTGTTCTGATTTTTCCTCTGTTGGTCCTCCATGGGTGCTGTTGATTTTGCCTTTGTCAAGGCAACAAAGCATTTCAGTGTTGCATCCAAAACATTAGAAATGGGCATGGATTCAAAAGGTTGTTAAAATGTGGGTGGGAGGAGGGACAGGGAGTTCCTCCTCCATTTGATGGAGAACTACACAGAGCTGGGGGATTGTGGTGGGAAGCTGAGCAGGCAGCTCCTGGGGAGCACCATGCAGCATGTCCAGGTACACACGCTGTGACCACTGAGAGCTTGGCTCCCTCCCACCCTGATTCCATCAGACCAAGGCACAGTTCTTAATGCTGTCACACTGCACTGAAGGTAACCCTAATGTTCTCATCTCAGCATCTTCATCCCTCAATGTACCCACTGGGAGACACCAGCTATTCCCTATTCATGTTTACATTAGCCATTTAGATTTTTTCTTCTGTTTAGTGCTTTATGGAAATATTTTTCACAAACTTACTGGGAAGTTTTATGCAAGGGTCCCCTATGTAATTTTAAACTAATCAGATTTTTTTTTTGCATTCCTTACAAATGAGCACTAGAATCTTTAAGCCTCCCAATAACATTTATTTTCAGTTTATGTCTGACATAAGCTTGTTTTCAGCCAGACATGAATGGATGGTATTCTTTTAAAGCATGTTCTCAAACCCTCTTTGCACTTTTCAAGTAAAAATGGCTCATGTATTTTTGGAAGAGTGCAAACAATAAAATGTCAGATTTCAGTTACTGCTCTTAATATATTTAACTATTCAGCATACTGTAATTTGCTCAAACAAAAGCTATTTCAAACAAAACCCAAAGGATGATGAAATAAATCTAAAATGTCAATCTTTCAAGATTTGGATAAGTTTTAATAACATTACAGAAATTCCAAAGGTCTCAATTTGGAAAAAACAATAATACCAAGTATAGGCAAAATTTTCAGGGGAGAACTGATACAGTTATTTGTTCTCTTAACTTCCATTTTGGAGTAAGTATTTAAAATTTCGTGTATATATATATGAAATATATATGTAATGTATATATTATATCATTATAATAAAATATATTAAAATATAATATATATATATATATATGTATTTCAAATATATTCTTATGTGTAACTTTACTTAAGGAAGAAGTGGAGACACGAATTCCACATATACATAATTGTATTTATATCCTGGCCTTTTTTAATCTTAAGAACATGACAGTATCTGCTCTAATACTCTTCTGAGTTCCTTGATGTTCTCATCTGCTAAAACATAAGTGGTTTTAAGTGGTTTTTTCCTTTCCTGCAAGTATCACTACACTGGGTAATTCAGCCTAGACCTATTAATTAGATTTTTAAACCACAAAAATATTGAATCAATACAAGAATAAAACCATCCATGGGTGATGATGATGCCCTATTCTGTGTAGCTGCCAAGGATAATATATGTTTTACCTCTGCTATTCCAACACATCCTCAAATAAATTAAATGACTGTACAGCTTTTTCATAAGTATCTTGGAAGCAGCATCACAGTGTCTTGGGAGGGCTTGAATCTGGTGGTGGATGAGTGGACTTTTCATGCTTTGTACTCAGCAGGATGCTGGGTAGGTTTAAATTTGCTTCTGAAAATATAAAAATACCACTCAATGGAAAAAAAAAGAGATAGCAGAAAACACAGTAAACTCAAAGGATTTGATTTTTTGCAATTCCAATTTTCCACATGGCTACAAGTGGTAACTCCTCAACTGTACTCTTGCATTCTGAACCAGGACTGGAATCTGGGTCAATTCGCTTCTAAAGCATTATCCCAAATAATCCACATATTTTCTTCCCTGTCCTTATAATCTTCTCTCTTTACATGTTGAAACTGTAGTGCTAAGAGTTCCTTCTTTCTTCTCATTTTGTTTAATGTGAGGGAAAAAAAATATTAAGAAAAATAGAGAATACTCTGTATTCGTATTTCACAGGGCTAATTTACATTTCTTCTGGAAGTTTTACTAGTTTTGACTCTGATGGCACAGAAGTTTAACTTTTATGTGTTATTGCGGAAGAGATCTAGATAGGTGAAGCAACAAGACATTAGCATGATTAATATATATTGACAGCTAACCAGCAGTGAGAACTTTTAATGAAGCTGAAGAGCTGTTGCTCAAAGTTAGGTTATGAGAAGAGGAAAATACTTCACACCATGCCCATACCATCAATATAGAAAGGGAATGTCAGTACCTAAGACATTTTCTCTTGTGTAGCCTGTAGCTCACTGGTGCTGATGCATGAGCAGCTGCAGCTGTGTCAGAGGCTCCATGCTGGGTTCTGAGGCATGTCTGGCATTGACCTGGTCACACTGGCCCTCCTAGCCATGGCCTTTGGCTTCAGTTACAGAAATACAACTGGTCTGAAGGATAAATTTCCCACTTCAATCACGTGGGCTTCAGTCAGCTTCTCAGCGCAGCCAGAAAATAACAGCCTTCCAACATCACCTCTTACATAGGCAAGTCAGAAAATTACTTGGTGTTTATATTTGTCTACTGCTCCAAAACTTGAACTTCACATTGTGTGTGGACAACCAAGTGACTGATGGGCCCTTGGCATTTGTGACCACCCACACTTGCCATGCTCCTCACAGACACAGAGGTGTCCCTGTCAGGGCTGTGGACAGGATGCCATTTATGCTTCACTATTTGACCCAGTCCAGCACAGGATACAGCATGACCTGTGGTCTTCATGTACTATCTGTACTAAAAACCAGCAAGTGTTTTTGGTGTTGCTGTTCTAAGATGGAAAGAACTAATGCTCTCCATGTCTATACTATTAACCAAACCAAGCAAAAGCATTGGCCACCTCTAAGGGCTCAGATTTTGGAGGAGTTTGGCCAAAGCAAAGGATGACTTCTAAATGGCTCTTTTTGTGAAAGTCATTGTAAACTGGAGGTCCTAGGGCCATGCAGCTTTAGCAAAGCTTCTCAGATGCGAGCTGCTGAGTGGCATCATGCATTTATCCTGTTTATATTGTTATAAATTGCAACTTTTGTTATACATTATTTGTGCTTCCAAAACACTTAAAAGCTCTTGTGGTTAATCAGAGCCCTGACATATGTGGCAGACCAAAGTCTGTGCCAATAGCTAATGGGTGCAAAAGAAAACTCATTTGGAAGAGTTAAATTATTTTCTTTAGAACTCTGTTATGGTTACCTTCCTTGTAACACCACTACCTCATAACAACACCTTAGATGCCTGGGATAGTGTTATGATGAGAGCAAGCTCAAGTATATTTATAACAAGAATAGGTCAATGGTCCAGAGGGTAGTTTCCTATTATGGGAGGTATAAAATAACTAAAATCAATAAATCTCCAGATCATAAATGTAGCTACAGTCTGGGCAAGGTTGAGAAAATTATTAGCAGAGCCTCATGATGTCTGGATATTGTAGCTTGTAAATTTATACATACATATGTGTGTGGTTATGTACACGCTTGCTATTCATCCCCCACAGAATTCATTGAAATGCTAAGAGGAATGTGCATTTGGTGCTCCTTTCAGTGCTGGTAAAAGAAAAAAAAGAAAGGGGAAAGAGAAAAAAAAGAGAAAAGACAAAAGGGGAAAAAAGAAAAGAAAATAAGAAAGAAAAATGTAAAAAACAGGAAAAAAGAAAAAGCAAGAAGAAATAGAAAAGGAAAAAGTTTAAAAAATAAAAAGGAGCAACTAAAAGGGAGGAGGGAAAGAGGCAAGTGAAAAGAAAACCAGTAACTTCTATAAGGGCTTGTATCTTTCAACTCATGGTGAATTTTTTCATATAACTGACTCTAGAGGCATGACAAAATGGCTTCATGTATTAACCAGAGAACTGTATGCTTTGTGGTAATTAACTGTTGCATCTTGTTTAAAATAAATATTAAGTCTTGTCAACCATTCCCATCATTTTCACCTTTATTGTGAACTGTCATCTCATCTTACAATTCCCTAAATTTTATTCAAAGGAAATTACTTCATCTCTTCAAACTTCAGTTATCTATAGGTGTGTTGTTTAAGGCTGATGTATTCATTTAGGCTGCCTTTGTTATCTGCCAGGAGAGGAGGTAGCTCCAGGGAGTGTTTGGTCTCAAGTGTCTAAGTGTCTAAGATTGTTTTTTCCCTGAACCCATCTCTTTCTTCCTGTATTGGTTATCTAAGGAAGCTTAGCTATTAGTCTCCTTTGATATTAGACTGGATAAATCTTACCTACTGAGCCTAAATCTCTGGGACCTCCAGTAAATATGTAAAATGTAGCTGAAATGCCATGTTCATGCTTTAGTGAACCTACATTAATCTGTAGGTAATTTTTGTCATAGAATTGTAGAACTGTTTATGTTGGAAAAGACTTCTAAGATCTTCAACTCCAACCATTAACCCAGCACTGCCAAATCTACCACTAAACCATGTCCCTGACTGGCACACCTACACATCTTTTACATATAGTGACTCCACCACCATCCTGGGCAGTTTGTTCTAACACTTGGCAATGCTTTTGGTGCAGAAATTTTGCCTGGTATCCAACCTAAATATGCCCAACACAGCTTGAGGCCATTTTGTTCTATTGCTTGTCAGTTGGGAGAAGAGACTGACAGCCACTGTCCATCTGCTATTCAGCAATGTGGTGTAAGGGTATAACAGGAAAAAGCTCAATATTCTCAGTTGACAGAGCAGTTAAAAAATATGAGGTGTGGGAACTGTTTTCCACAGGCTGTTTGATGTATTTTCTAGAGATGAGCTCAATCTAAGTCTTGACTGAATTCAAATACTCACTAATTTGAGAAAAGTATGAGTCTTGTATTCAGATGTGAGCTTTGCCCCCCAGGCAGCTCCAAGACTGAACTGATTATGCTGTCAAAAGACATGACTGGTTTGGAAAGCCTTAAAAAAATAAAGGAAAAACTATGGAGAAAGTCATGGTGCTCTGATGTAGCTGGCGATTCCAAGGCCATAGTCACCCATGTTTTTATTGTTTTTGTGTTTGCTAACCCCATTATTGTGTTCCTTTCTGGTTTAGATTAAAAAAGTTCTATGAGAGCAGAAATAACAAAGCCTGGTGTCTTATAATTTCTGCCTAATGCACCCATATACTCCTTCTGCAGTTTCAGCACACACTCTTGCCTTTCTGTTCCTCTTGCTGGTGTTCATCCTTACATTTTCAGCAGTCCCCTATAATAAAGAGGTGTCCCCCCATAACTCTGCTAAATCTTTCCTACATACCCATGACCCTACTCTGGCAGTGCTTGTGGTTTTTCCCTCTGGAAGCAGTCTCTGCCTTGCCCAGAGATGTGGGAGAAGCCAAGCAGTCATATATCCTCTTTTATCCATTTGCCAGTGCATACTGCCCCATATATACAAAAGTCACCAGGAGAGTGATGAACAGGCAGATGGAGAAGCCTCACCAGCAGAAATATCTGCAGCTATTTATTGGTTATGGCTGATATTTTCTACACCACCACAGCGTAGTAAAAAAATCCCTGAGAGAAGAAGATATGGGCAGATGTATTTCATAAGCCTGAAATATGCTCTCCTGTTTGCAGGGCATTATTCATTACAAAAAAATCATTTAAAAGATCAATGATTTTTAAAAAGGCTTTAGGTATTTGTCCTAACAAACTGT
Organism: Melospiza georgiana; assembly: GCF_028018845.1. Lineage (NCBI taxonomy): Eukaryota > Metazoa > Chordata > Aves > Passeriformes > Passerellidae > Melospiza > Melospiza georgiana. Next base: position 103,588,076 of record NC_080432.1, on the reverse strand, counting down.
TAGCAGTTATAAATAAGGAATGTGTTAAAACTCTTGCCAATTATCCCAACCAATGGAAAGCTGTGTATGAGCCTGGAGAGGCAAGAATTTTTCTAGCTGGGGCATTTTTAAAGGAACTTAGTTTAACAAGGGTGTAGAAGAAAGCATGGAAAAGCAGCCAGAAAACTTATGAGTAAATGAAATACCTCAATGTTCAGAGCCTAAGCTGGTGTTTTTAGGAGCTGTCAGAAGATTTATTAAGTCTTTTAACTTTACTACATGCAACAGAGAAATTTAAAAATTATAGACCAAATCAGAGGCCATAAGGGGACTTGGGAGAGCCAGCAGGCTGCAGAAACTGCATGGCCCTGATCAGTCAGGTCTCAGACAGTCAAGGATTACCTTGGGATGGCTGTTGCACTTCTCCAAATGGCAACAATAAATTCATAAAAATGATTGCATTGTAGAAACCTGGGTCATGTCCATCCATGTCTGTTGGGGCTACAGTGGTGTCAGCAAAGAGAATGGGCCAGGTCCCAGGGAGTGGGGAATAGGAAATAGTAGCAGTCTAAGACCTTATTAAGTTATAAGTGGCCAAATGCTTCCATCAAGTCTGGAGCTGTCCTGCTGAAGAAAACTTCTCATGTGAGTGGGGTATAAACCATGCTTGGCACTCCAGTCCCAGGAGGAACACTATGAGGGTCCCACATGCAAAAGAAATAGAAGGTGTTTTCCACTTTGAAAAAGCATTAGAAGGGTTTGGAAGGTCACCAAAATCACCAGGAAAACCAAAGAAAGAAAATGGCAGAAGATTAAGAAACAAGGGGGACAGGGAAAAAAACCCAGACCAAAACAGTGGAATGATAAAGCAATGTAACAGGAAAAAAAAGAAGAAAAAAAAAAAAAAAAAAAAGAAAGGAGGTACTCCAGAAAGTACAAATGGAAAATGTATTTAAGACCATTTAATGTTGATTCAAAAACCTCAGTGAGCGAGCAGCAATAGTCTCTATAACAGATGAGCAAAAATTAAAAAAAATTATTAAGGAGGGACTTACTGGACATTCAAAAGAAAATTAGTGAATTCTGGATGAAAACTGCTGAATAAGGGGCATGAATCAATAGCCCAAGGGAAAAAAAATACTGTTTCTTGGTCTTGCCAAACAACTATCCTGAAGAGGGGAAGACATTTCCCAGAGATCCACATTTAAGCAGCAGTTGCAGATGAGATGAACCCCCTCCACCCCCCCCCCAAAAAAAAAAAAAACCAACAAAAAACCAACTTAACAAAAAGCCCAGTTCAGAGAGAAGTACTCTTAGGAGCAGAAAATTAAAACCATCAAAATAAAACATATTTGTCCTTTCGTAGAGACTGCAGACTCAGTGGAGATCAAGAAAGCTATGCAGATGGCCAACTAGTGAGCATGGAACTGGCCAAGAAAAGGGTACATTAATATTTTGAATGAGTTTATAATAAATGCTAAAAGTTGATAAGTCTCTTTAGTTTTTTATATAAATCAGGAGACAAAACAGGGAATATATTACACGAAATAAGGCATCAGATAAACAAAAGATATTTGTGCAGGTAATAGCATTCTTGCATTGAAATATTGCCTGGCTGTGGTTGTTTTTGTATAATTTCTTCAGGGAGACCTTGCAGTGGTGTCTGGCAGCCTGGTAAGAGGTGTGTGCCCCGGGGCGTGTGCCCCAGCACTGTGAGGGCCTGTGGGTGAGAGGTAGTGCAGCTCTTTGGGCACACAGAGACACTGGCATCATGCTTTGAGGGGAGATATGGATGCTGCCATCCTGTGGGACACATGATGACACTCTGGGGCAATCCCTGCTGTCTGTTCCTCAAAGGTGGGTGGCATCCAAACGCCTTGGTGCTGGCTGAAAGGCTGAAACCTCCTCCCAGCACTCTCATCTGGTTGCACAAATACTTCTCCAGATGAGCAGGAGAGCCAATGGTGTGGGTGGTCTTCAGCTGCTCTCCAAAACCATGGCAGTAGATCCCGTGGGAGGTCACTCTGGGCACGGACGTTAAAATTCTTTTCTTGAAAGCCAGGGTCTACTTCCAGTGTAGCAGAACAGCCCATGAGGCTGCTAGACTGGCAGTTCTTGGGGGAAGCCAGTCATTATCCCCTTATTAAGTTTTCCCCTAATCTATTAAACTTAATCCTTTTATTAGTAAGTAATATTAAATACCCAAGGAAGCAGCTGGTGTTCACTCTGTTCTGTGGTTTGTAGTAATTTTTCATGGATCAGAAGTAGGAACTTAACTGAGTTCATCCCCTTCACTACCCTTTATAAGCATGTCTTAGGCAGAAAGAGGCTCAAAAAGGAGACTTTGATGGTCTTGGAGAGAATCTACATTTTGTTGAGATTGACCAGATGGTCTTACTTCCAGATGGCTGAAACCATCTCCAGGCTTCTCCCTTTCAGCCCCCTCCTTCTCCTTTTCATGTGCACTGCTTTTTATGCCACCCACTTTCACAGTAATGTTTGAAGGCAAACCTGAAAGTGCTTTTTGTGGACTAATGTGATAAACAGACACCATGAAATTGTGTTCACTTCATAGTTAGATCAACACCTGGGATGGGACTGTAGAACTTCCTGAATGTGCTGCAGAGTACTTCCCATAGGCATAAAATGAAATGCTGCAGAATATGGTCCATCCTGGCATTTCAGGAGGTAATGTCACTTTTTCAGGAAACTCCTCTGGGAAAAGTTGTGTAGGGTTACATAGGAAAAGCTTGTACAATCATGAGACCACAGAGAGGTGTAACAGAGTCAAAGGAACATTTTGCTTTTGAGCCTATGAAGCAAGAGTTGCTCCAATACAGTTTCACAGGAAACTTTGCATGTCTGACTCAGTTCAAGCTACAGAAAATACTTGATGAAATTTCTAAGATGGTGGAGACCAGTTACACTTTTTTCAAGAGACAAGAGACCACTTATACTTTTTTTCATCTGACACAAGTGGATTAGTAGAGGGATCAGGGATTTTTTGCTGCCTTTCTGTTCCTCCTACAAGTGTTTGTGCATTAACCCTCTTGTGAAAAATGCTCTTGAAATGGCCTGGTAATACTCCTATTGCTACATTACTTTGTTTTGGACTCTCAGCTGTTCATTGCTATTGTGTTAAATATTCATATTTTTTCACATTTGCATGCATTTGATGGGATTTTGAGGGCTGTCTACACATTTCTTGCTAGAGAATCTAGTTTGATGCAAAGATGATTACAGCACATTCAACAAAATCTGAGAAATTTAAATATTGGCTGTACTGCTATGTGTTGTTCCTTGGGTTTCTAAACAGAGGTATGGTTCCAGTATTTTCTTTACAGGATATGTATGACATGAAAACATCCCATGCTGATGAGATACTGTGGGAAATAAGCTGACCTTGTGCATCAGAAAGTGAATCCAGCTAAAAAATTTAAAGCAATATAATCTGTTTTCCATGTAGTCATTAGTGCTCTTTAATTAATCTAAATAAAAGGCAGACTTTTAGTTAATATAAGAAAATTTTCTCCCATATTCCTTTGCAAAATCTAGACTTACATAACCAGATTAGAAAATCTTCAACAAACGTCAGTCGAAATGCGGCAAAAACCATCAGGCATTATTTGTCAGAATCATTGATGACATCTGTGGCATACTATTGATGAATTATTTTAAGTTATTCTTTCACTGTTTTTCATATTTTTTTTCTGAGGCCCAGAGGCCTCAGTTCTGACTGAGCATTATTATTCTGAAGTATATATAAGTATATGTATGCACATACATCATATGCACAAAGACAAATACATGAGGGCATGAAATCTAGCCTTTAGAGAAGATCAAAAATTGTTAAAGCTTTCAACTCTCCCATGTGGTTTTTTACGGGTGTGTTTTCATGAAAACCAAGGAAGAGAAGAGTCTTTGAGGGAGGTGAAGGACAGGAGAAAGAGAAAGAAATCAGTAACCATCACTTACGGATCACAGAGCCTGGAGAAGTAAGCATGAAAAATTACTGGATTGACTCTTGAGGTACTTAAAACCAACAAATACTGAACCTTTTAGAGCAACTTAACTACCCAGATCATTATTTAGTAAAAAATATAGCCAAAGCATGCATAATCAAAGAGTTCTCTAAATTGCATGGAGACAGCTTTATGGTATTTGGCTTATACATCAGAGCACTGGCCTGTCGCCTATAGATGCATTTGAGACATTTGGCAAAATAAATAACAAATAATAAATGCTCAAACATTTGATGTAGGGTTTTATAAAACCTTGCCTCAAAATTAGTTCAGAATTGCCTGGGATAGGAGAGACAGCTTTCAAAATATTCATGAAAGAATTCCAAAATATTTACAGTGCTTTGCTTTAAAACAACATCATCTGGAAGGGGAGAAACCTGGAAAGTGTTAATGCTACACAGGGCTGGATGTGGAGTGGGTAAGGAGGTTGCCAGGAACATGGCTTGTCCCAGGACCCCTGATGTGGGGGCTGTGCTAGATACAGCTAAAGGAGAAGCCAGAAAGGAGGCATGAAGGCTGCCTTAGCTCCTCAGACAGACAGATGCAGGCTGAAAATACTTGAGAACGAACTAATTAATATGGCACTTCCAGCATAGCTGGGCAGGAAAGTAGGCTCATGTGAAAATTGATCTTATATTTTATTTACAAAAAGATCTTATATTCTCCCTGGAACTCTACCCTGATCTGTTGTGTGCATTTCAAGGACTCCCATCAAACACATGTGCTGCTTATTGGAAGACATCAGAGGAGAGCAGCAAAAGAGATTGGAGTAATATTGAGACACGCTGATAGATCACCTGTGCTTACATCTCAATTACGGGACTGGGCAAGATGGTTTGGAAGATGTGATAAAATGATAATGGAACTGGGTGGATACTGCAGGCCTGCAGAATGAACAGGGGGCCAAAACTTGACTGGGAAGCCTTGAGGTGTAAAGTAAGGGCAGTTCTCCATACTATGAAGTCTACAGATGTAGTCTTTGAAAAAAATGGTGAAACTCTTGCTTGGGGAGTACTTGAATGAGAGATGACTTGAGCAAAGTAGTTTCTTGGAGACACTCTGTACTGCTGAGGTGTCCCAACAGATCTCTCATGTTTATATCTCATATTTCTGTGTGCTAAAACCAGCAATCATGATTACTGGGCACTTGTTTGAAAGGAAAAACAAAACACTTGTCTCATGCTACAGAGGTTTATGGAAAGGACATCCTAGGTACTTTATAGTTTCAACATTTTGTTAATGCTGATGTGCGTCTGGAAAGGGCTAAAAAAGGTGCTGGTGTAAATTATGAGGTCAGTACCTCCATCCTATACTGGCAAGGGCATGCATGTATGTGCACACAGAGAGATTGAGGGAGGCAGATAATCTGGCTCATGTAAATTTTGCTGCATGCCTCATGCTCACACATGCAGATCATAGCAGACTGATGCATAAATCCTCCTCCAGCTTATTTATAAATGCTTCCACTTAGCAAATATAAAAAGAAAATTTAAATGGCAATTGTTTGCTATTTTTTCCAGCCTCAGTCTTTTTTTGAAGGGATGAGGGAGTGTGAAGAAGCTTTGACCAAAAATAAAAAAATGGGACAAGACAGAGAAAACAGTGAAGATGTCACACATCCAAGGCTTAGCTGATCTGTGAGCACATACTTTCCCTGCTGGACAGAAGGCTTCAAGGGCAAGGACATTGCAAATACAAAGGGTGTTTACTTTGCCAGTCTTTAACAGTGCTTTCCACTGATGTGGAGAGAGTGGAAGTGCAGCAGGAGCAGAATACAAGCAGAAAATGTCTCCCTCCATGGTCTTGGCTGGATTTTGATTACCAGCCCCAGATCACTTCCTGGGCAAGATTTTCCCCAAAAATTATCTACAAAACACTGCAATGTCAGGATTATGTTGCCTTCAGGCTGGAGCAGTGCTCCTCTTCCCGTGTCTGTGCTCAAGGCCGAGCTCTAGAAGAGGGTCAGAGACCTTCCACTGCCCCTTGAACGCAAGGAACCCTCCAACCTTCCCAGTGCTCCACTTCATCTTGGGGAAATACAGGATTTTGGCTGTGCTCAGAGCTGTCCCACAGGGTTCAGTGTTTAGCACCTTTTGCCATGTGAGTGAAGAATGCAAGAGTGGTTTCTGCTGGGAGCCCTGGCACGGAGAGGCCAGGCTCACGGTCTGCTCTGCGCCAAAAATCGCGGGGTCGTGCGTTACATGCAGGTTATTAAAGATTCTGCTTACTTTACAATGGTCTGTTAACAGCTCTAATGTCTTTAACATGTGCAGTCCATTGACTTTTAAGTAACATTTTATTGAAGTAACTGCCGTGGTTATTAGGCAGTAAGATTTACGCTTCATTTTCAGTCCTGGATCTGGAAATCTGGAAAGAAAAGAAAAGGGGAAAAAAGAAAAAAAAAAAAAAAAAAGATGAGGAAAATCAGAGGGGTGACATCTAGCAAGAGAGAGGGAAGGTGTTGCTTGGGACAGCACTCACTGTGCACCCACGAGATATCATCCACAAATTTTCCAGGAAATGATTCCTCCAAACCCACAGATGCTGAGTGAACTGCTCACAGAAGAAATACACAGAGCAACCTCTTCCTTGGTGGAAATTCAGTGTGAGTTGCTTTCTTTCCTCCTTTTGGTATGAAATAATATTTGCAGATGTGAACTGTGAGAGAGGTTTGTGGCACATTTGCATCACAATGCGGTTTGAATTAAGGAACTGGCTCTTGATTTTTGTCCGTTGAAGGATTAGTGCAAACCTTTAGCCTTCATAATCCACTGGCATGGGTGGCAAATGAGGAATTTCAATGCAATACTTGCTGTGTGCTTCTACTGGCTGGGTTTTTCAAGTCTCACATCTTGCATAAATCTTCTTTTAATGTGAAATGAAATGTTTAAAATAACTCATTAAGCAGCAGTGCTCAGAGATTTTTATTTTTCTTTGTATCTGAAATTTTACGAGGTGTGTTTTTTCATTCCCTAAACTGTTTCTTTCAGTCTTGTCATTTTTCTGAGCCACCACTCAGAGCTGGCTGGTGCACCCAAGAGCTGCATCCACTCTTGCACAACGTTGTAAAACCAGAGATAAGACATTTTTGTACATTTATGGTAAAACAGAGATTACAGCCTAGTGGCTGGTCTTGGCCTGCATTAGTTCCTTTGTTTTCAGAGATGTAATCTCTTCTTTTTCATCCCATCACCCATGTCTGAACTGATGGAAGATGATTGTCTGTCATACTCCAGGCTTAAGTTACTAGCTTTTCAGCTGCACAGAGGCCTTGAGAAATGCACTAATATATTCACAACAGGAGGAAACTGCCAACAGAAACAGATCCTGAACTGGTTCCCAAACAGGATGACAAAAAAAGTCCACTCGGACCACACACAATCCCTCTGCTTTGCATGTGGGTCCCGTTGCACACATTCGCTTTGCCTTTTTTTGTATAAACAGCAGACAACTGAACTCTTTATGTTGGTACACAGGAACGTCTCAGTTTTAATAAAGTATTCCATTTAACTCAGCACCTCAGAATTTGCCCTTCATGAAAAATCCCTGTTTTTCATGAAGATGATCTGTGTCCTTTCGAAAACATCACCCCGGCCTCCTTTCAACAAAGTGACCAAATTCCAGAGCAGGGCATGGCACCTGCACACACAATATGTTTCCTACAGCTCTGAGGAAATCTTTGATCTCAAGTTATTCTTATTTATATTACTGTGGCTAAAGCAAAGCAAAACCAAAACAAAAACTCCATTTTGAACCTCTAGAATAAGTCCAAATCTTTCTCTTTAAAGCAATGATTAATCAAGCCATTTATAAAAAATATTACTTTGATGATACCATGCATTTAAGCTAGGCACACAGTTATCTGGAAAGAGAGGTTTTCAGCATGAATCCTTTCTTCAGCAGGAGAAATAAAACCCTGGGGAAAAAAAAATCAGATCTCTGAAGAGGGATGGTGAATCTAAAGTACAGAGGCACATATTTTAAAAGTCTAAAGCCTGAAGTACCTGCAGAGCTTTTCTCTGGTTTAGACTAATTGTGAAAATGCTCTGCCTTGTGCCATGAAGAAAAAAATTTATTATGGGCTCAAAATGCTTGGCTGTTCTGAATTCCCAGGCTATTATAAAGCTTCTATAGGGGACTTTTCCAGCACTGGATAATAGCCTGGCCCAACACCTTTAATAAAATCAAGGTGACAGACCATGAAAACATTTGCTTCAGCACTATAAGCAAATCTGATACTGTTGCTGAAAGAAGCCTCGAGGCATCTGCACAAATCTTCAGCAGAAGTGGTGGCGGTGCTGGTGTGTGGGGGGCTCCAGAGCAGCACACAGACAATGCCTGCACCTTTGAAATTTTACACTCCCTTCCAACGCCGAAAGCTGGGCTCCAGTCCTATACAAAGATTAGGGGTCAAAATTGGTCATTGAAATGCAAAATTTATTTTACCATTAAAATTAGAGTGTTTTTTAGTACTTGATCACATGAGAGATGTGGTTTCATAAATTAACACTGGTAGAACATGAAGGAGTCCAAGAAACAAGCATGAAACAGTTTCACACAGCAGTTCACAGCTCACACTTCATCAAACCCAACACTGCAAGTGTAAGATATGCAACTTCACATCTAAGGCAAGACAAAAAAAAAAAAAAAAAAAAGACTAATACAGCTCACTTTTGTTACTTTCAAATGCTGTTTACCATATAAACAAGTAGAGCTGGTTTTGTAAATCCCTGGACAGGAAGCTGACAATAATAAACCCTAAGCTGAATTCAGAGTTCTTTTGGGACAGAGGAGTTCTGTTTAGTTAAGCCCACATTTTTGTGTTGAAATCTACAGCAGATTTATTTTAAACAGCTTCCTAATTTTTCTGCTTACCTTTTTTTTCTTTTTTTTTAAATTTATTTTAAATTTTTTAATAGATACACCCAGCTTCAAACCTCAAATATCAAATGTGATTACAAAAAAACATTTTTGGAAAGATTTCTTCCCAATTCTTTTCTTTTTTGTGTCATTTCACTGAATGTCTGTCTTTAAATAATATCACAGCTCTGACTGGACAAAAAGTACACTGAAGAATATGAAATACAACATTTAAAAATTCCTTGTAAAATCTACTTTAATTTTAAGCAAACCAGTAACAAGATTTCCACTGATTTACTAATAGAAGCTGGACACAATTTTTTTCCATTTTCCACCCCAAAGTCCTGCAGAAGTCTGATACTCATGGGGGATAATTTAAAAGAGGAGGTTTCACAAGGAAAGCAGGGGATGAGAGGATGGTGGAATGTTGAAAAGGTACTAGAATTGTACTTTTGCTTAATTAAGCCAACATTTTATGCCTTTTTTTTTTTTTTTTTTTTGAGTGAGATAAACAATTTAAACCCATGTAGTTTTTTAGAAGAAAAACAACAAAACAATAAATCTGGTGTGTCAAGTGCTATATGTATAACATGTACTAGTTAGAGATGGATATAGAAAGTGCTAGTGCAGAATGTCCTTTTTAATCTTTTTGTTTTAAGGTTGTTGTTAAAGGAAGAGTGGAAATCAAAAATATTTTAAAAGATCTAAAATGCAGCTGAACTTTCTGTCTTGAGGCCACTATGAACTTAAAATTCAGCCACGTGTAATAAAGTCCCACAAGACCTATAAACTCCTTAACTCCCTCTTAATCAGTTTTTTTGGAAGTTTTAAGAACTGCTTGAGTTTTGGACTGCTCTCTGTGCAGAGATAATGTGTCCCTGACAGAAGGTAAATTGTAGTAGGTAGACTTCCTCATCAGGAATGAAGTTCATCATGTGACATAGCAATATTTCACATTTATTTCCAGTTTCTGGAAATCCCCTTTCCTTATTCTTTGAGCACTAAAACCAAGATAACGAATTTGTGAGGGGTTAGTTGTGTTATGGTAAGGAACCACGAGGGTAACAGATCCCCTTTGGGCTTTGGTTTGAGCAGCCCTCGACCACGTTTACGTGGAAAAGCGCCTCAGGTGCTCAGAGCCTGCCATCAGTGCCTGGTGTCCTGAGGCAGGGCGAGGTGGGATGTGACTTTCATCACTCTGGGCACTGCAGAGCCTCTGGGAGCTGCTGCCTTCTCTGCTGAGCCCTCCCTGCTCTCTGGAGAGCGCGGCTGCAGCATCGGCTGCTTCACCCCTGGGCTGGCCTGGTGGTGCTGTGAAAGCGTACCTGGGGAAGGGGTTAAAGCATATTTCCTGTGCCTAAAGCATGCAAAGCATTTATAGCTGCTGGAGATGGGCACTGCTGTGCCGTGCTCAGAGACTCAGGTACCTTGGGACACAGAAGCCAGGTAGCCCTGTCCCTCCCTGGTGTTTGCCATGGATGTGCCTAGCAGTTTTTTCTCCCACTTCCAAAGCAGAAAATACCTTATGGCCCTTAACATTTGAGAAGCCTTAGATTTTTTTGCCTGTGTTTTTAATTTAAAATATCATTTGAATGTTCTGTTCAAACACTGTGTGTTAGAAGTGAATGTGGCACTTTCTGCCTTTGGAGCTTTGGTTACTTCTGCTCTCTCTCTGCTTTCTGAAAACAAGAAGATAAAAAGGAATGTTTCATTTCAATATAAGTGAAAACCAGTTCAAGAATTTGGGCAGCTATACCTCTTCACTTATGTTTGAAGGAGGTGTTTTATTTTTTCCTTCAAGTGCTTTATGGAGTCAGCAGGCACAGAACATCTTGATATGAACACTGTGAGATCTGGGGACAAGGAGTCATAGTGATTGTCATTATTTAATTCCTTATTAAAATTTTATTCTGGATTGAAATGAGACAAGAAAGTTCCTGAGTCTGTTTTTATGGCTTCATCCACTTGTTTATTATTTTGCTGAGCTTTGAAAAGACAGTATTGAAGCTGAGGTACAGAGGGGTACTATCTCTGTCTTTATCTATTTATTTTAAAATTCCACTAGCTCCTGCTTGACACTGGGATTTTTTAATGGCAAACAGTTCCAGCCAGCCCCTAGTGCAGATTATGGAAAAAGAACAAAATAAAAAGAAAGACAGCTTTTTAATGTTTAGGAACACCTCAAGTCAAACATGCACTTTCCAGTGTTTTTCCTGTGGAGGCTGCCCTGTGACGAGCTCATTGCTGCGAGCAGCTGAAAAACGCTGAGATGAGAGAGCCTGGGTGTGCTCCCAGCAGCAGCTCCCTGCACGTCAGGTCAGAGCTTGGCTTTATAACTCCCCAAATACATATTTATTCACATGTTGTTTCTGTTAAAACTCCAAATGAGGCTTCGAGGTCTATAAGAAGAATATGTGTTGGGAATCCTATTTAAATCACTGCTTATAGGTACAGACTGGAGAGGGAGCTTGGAAAAATCTGTATCTGTGTCAGTCACGGCATTATTTTGCGGTGTGGTTGACAAAGAAAAAAAGGGAATGGAAATATTTTTTCAGTTGGAAGATGTTTCCATCAGATGTTCATATGTTTTTGAAACTAATATTAATTTAAAAATTTCTCATTCTATTGCAATAATGAAAGGTCTAATATAAAGTATTTTAAATGGAGGACATATTGCATGATTTACTCTCTTTTCCTCAAAAATATAGCATGTCTCATTCATTCATCAAGGACATTTTTAACTCCACAGTTATACTGGTATAAATGATCCGAGGAACAGCTTCTTAAACTAATGAAGATCAGGTGTAACTTTAGGTTAAATACTTTTTCCCCTGGAATTATTTGAATTTCCATTGCTGTACGTTTAAAAAAAAATATTTTATTTAAAGGCAATTAAATAAAATTGTTCATGCAGAAATATTTTAAAAAACCCAAAATTTCTCCCCTGCTGGTGTTGGTCTGTGACTTGATTGAAACCTTGGCAGGAGGTTTTTTTAAGATTTTATGTACAATGTAGTTCTTAATTTCTGTTACTAGTTACTAAAAGGAAAATGAAATTCATTAATCATTTTAAATGTGTTGCATATTTTAGTCCAGGCACCAGGGCACAGTCACAGTTTGAACTTTAGCCACTCTATGTCCCAAAAAATTCTCCCAACAGTTGCAACCAAGGGGAAAAAATTCTTCCCTTTATATCTAAAAAATTTTAATTGCTTTTACTATTTAAAAATGGCACTGAGAGAGGCCCAGTAGCACAGTTTTTCCTCATAAATATATTTGTATAGAAAATCTTCACTAAAAACTGAAATGTTAGCATCTTGAAGCAATCTTCTTTTTGCTTACTCAGTGTCAACATTTACAAAGGAAAAATTGCAATAATGTGGATTATTACCCTTTATTTTCTAGCATCTGTATATAGGCTAAGAAACAGCACCTGGGACTTAGACAGCAGATGAAAGCCATAACACTGGGGCAGGGCAACCAACTGAATCTCAAAAATCATTTTATGAAGTAGTTTCTGCCTTAGTACTTTTTACTCTAACACAATCTCACCAAGCAAAAAATGAAACAAAGAATTGATATAAGGAGGTTCTGGAAGAAATGAATTTATAGCTAATAAAGCCAATGCAATTTCTGGTTTTTTTTCTCTCGAGTTAGATTTGAAAATAAGTTCGTTTCAGCAAAAGCTGTGGGAGCATTGCGATGCCAGGGAAATTGCAGATAAAGCGGCCGCATCCCCTCATTCCCTGCTCTCACCATGCGGTGGCAGCCTAAGGCACGCGTTCACCAGGCACTTTCATCTTTGGGACTGCAGCCGCAAATAAAACATCCAAATACTGCTCCACTGGTGCTTTCCCGTCGCAGAAAGCAAAGGACTTGCTTTTCAAAATGCTGAGCCGTATGCCTCATCTCTGTCAATAATGATGATTCTTTTTGAAAGCATGGTAAGACAAAAAGTGAGAGGTGAGATCAACATAATAGCAGAAGCTGAAAGCTCAAGAGAATGTGCTGAAATAGTTTTGGAAGATAAGTGACACAGCACCTTCATTTTCTGCGTGGTTTTTTGAACATTGACCGAAATCTTTGGGCATGTTCACGAGCTGTTCCCTCTCTCCTTCTCCACCACACCCTGCCTTTTTCATTTTTCTACTTGCATGTGGTTTGGTTTTTAGCCCCCTGCCCCCCAGATATGCCAGGCCAGTCCCAAACTATAAGCAAGCTCCAAAGAGTGCAGCTTTGTGCACTGTGATCCGTCCCTGTGCTGCATGAGACTTTTGTGACTGCTCCCTTTGTCTTTGTCTTAGGTTCCCTGTGAAAATAATTCGTGGAATTCAAAAACAACAACAACAGACAATCTTTCTTCAATTTCTAAACATCATGAAAGAATGTGTTCCATCTCGCTTTAGATCTCAAACATGTAGAGAGAAAGAGTAAGTATTTTTAATTGAACTTACTCATGGAATGCTCATTTTGGGATGTCTATGCATGTCACTTCTGCCATATTGTTGTCTCTGGCTATTCAATTTTCTCTTTTTCCTTTTTCAGTCTTCATCAGGCAAAGTCACTGTCCCTGTTCATCTGTGCAGCTTTTCTGTAATGGTCCATGTCTTGTACCCATGCTCTTCTCCTATAAAACTTCCCACTTCATCTAGCCTTGTTGGATCCTTAGACTGCTAGGACTTATGTTATACGCTCCTTAACTAAATTACGTGCATGTTTAATTATTAGGATTCCATTTCTGTGTTCTCATGATAAATCCTATTAAATAAGTAATTCCTTGAGGTCTCACCAGTGTCCCCTGAGGTAAATTGAAGAAGGCAATTACTACTATCAGTGTACTATGTCAATGGCCTGCTTAATTTGACCTCCTCCTTTAAACTCATTAGGAATAAAATTAAATAATCATAATTTGCTCGGACCTATACTGAACGTTTCTTCTTCTTTCCCTCATTCAGCATGAGCTGATTTAAACCATTTTCCGATATATTTTTGCTCATGGTGCATCACTCAGTTTCCATTCCACGTGACAGTAATCACATCCAAACGAAGAAAGAATTAAATAAATGTGATGTGTCGTGACACACTGTATCAGATGCTTTCCTAAATTAAAGGAAACCACCCACAGCTTTGGAATCCCTGCTAGGCACATCACCCCCTTTTCCCTTTGAAGCCAGGAAGCTGGACGTGGATCTGTGGCGGGACTATCACGACTGACTCCCATCCTTGGTGCCACGGTGGCCATTGTGCACCGTGTGCTGCACCTGCATTTGTTACCTTCATTGTTACTCATTTGTTGCTACCATGACCCAGTGATGGGTGTGTGCATGCCCAGAGCCACGGTGGGCCCAAATCACAGGGGTTTGGTGTCGTGTCTGCACGGTGTTAATGCTGCTTGTGGCTCAGCGCATGCCCACAACGCCTCGTGGGTGAGCCAGAGCCAGGAGCAGATACCACCAGAGGTTTGTGTGCCTCAGGGAGGAGAAGGGTCACAGAGGGGACCATCCCTGGGGTGGCCACAGCGGGGGAACCGGCTGCTCCTGGCAGGAAGGGGCTGAGGAGGTGGAAGGAGCTCCGGTTCCCACCTGGGTGAGTGCGAGGCGCCCGCCCAAGGGAGCCCGTGCTGCGCCATGGCTCGCATGCATTGTGGCTCAGCCGGCTCTGTTCTTCCAGTAATTCAATCAGGACAGTCACGTCTTAGCCATGTGGAGTCAGTTACCGAGTCACAGTGAATTACTGAGGAAAGGATTTCATAATTAAAAAGGACAATAAAGCAAAGAGCTTTCCACAACAGTGGAGTCCAGAATCGCAATGATGACATATGAGGAGAAAGAAAACAATTGCATTTGCGCTTGGTTCAAGGCTGGCCAGCACCTCGTCAGAAGACAACCTGGTACTGTTCTTCTCCTAGCAGCTTACACAGTCTCAGAATTGAAGGGGTGACAAAGAAAAAAGGTGGGAAGGAAGATGTCCCCTCTGACCTTGATGGTTAGACACAGAAAGACAGTCCTCTGGGGGCATCAGATGGGAAGTAGGCCCATGACTTGGTATCAGCTGAAGCATTCAGACAGAAGGAGAGACACATTTAGGAGTAAATACATCCATGGAAGGCACAAGGAAAAACAGTACTAGCAGTGACCATTATGAACCAGAAAATTTGCTGTTGTTCCCAGTGCCCCGACCCACAGCACCCATGGAAGAGTTGTATTTCAGGTACTGTCATCTTCTTGCACTGCATCTTGCTGAGCTATTAAAAAACCTTTGTGTCAGCTGACTTCAAGGCACCAAACTGAATGACTTTCCTTGCAGGGTGAACAACAAGAGCAAAAACACGTTAGCAGGGTTGAACTCAAGTTGTCTTGCACTGTTCTGCTTTCTCCCTCACTCTCCAGATGGATGACCCAAATTTCCTGAAGGGGATTATCATAGGTCCTCACCAGTTCCTCCTTAATCTGTCCTACCTGGGCACATGTGGCTGCATGCAAAGTGAGACCTGTTTGTATTGTGCCATATCTTTTTTCTATGAAAACAAACAGAACAAACCCAAAGCCCCTAAAGCCCAACTAAAAAAAAAGTAGATTAGATGATGCTAGCTGCTTGCTTTCCATGTGACAGCCCTTGCTTTATATCTTTGTGTGTCATATATAGGGTCATCTGCAGTCCAGGACAGAATGGCTGGGACAGTTGTTCAACTCTGCCAGAACTTTCATATGCAGTAGAGAACAGGATATTATACAGATCAGGATGCTTACATTTTATCCCAACCTTTCTTAATGATGAGAAAGTCAAAGTCTCTCAGTTCTGTCCTCTAAAATACTCTGCAACGTAATTTTTATAAAGCAATTCAAGCTTCTTAAAATGAAAACCTAACCTTTACTAGATAATTATTGTTGTGATGCTCCTAGGTAGTTATGAGGCACACATATTTACACTTTATATTGTAATAAAAATGCTGATTTTATGTAAGAACATCTGTTTTCTCCTTTGTTTCCCGGACTAAATGAAAACCCTCATCTGAAATACAAATCTGGAATTAATCCTCACTTTTGAGATCAAAAGGAGGTGAGTTGTCTCCTTATCTGATTGTTAATCAACTGGCCAAAAGAGCTCATCTCTGGACTTGCCTTTGGAGTATTCCTTGCAGGTGACAGTCCTTTCCATACTGAGTGGAAGAGCTTATCTGTCTGCAAAGACCATCATGGAAAGAGATGAACACAGTAAAGTGCCAGCAATGAGGGCTAAATTGCTAATTGTACCCCTTGCAGACGCAGAAATAGGAAGAAGACCAAGCCAAGCACTGCAATGCTTTAGCTGGAGAAAGATCTCAAATTTCAGAAGTTGGTAAGTCACACTGGAGACTCCAAAGTATTTACAGACCTGCTATGTTCAGATGAATGTTGTGCTCTTCTTCAATATTTGTTCATCACTAAAGGACCACTAACATCATGTGAGTGAATAGTTAACCTGATTACTTATTACCTTCTGCATGTCATAACAATATTGCTTTGTTGATAGTCTCTCACTTATAGTTCTTAACCATTCTCAGTAATTTCCATGTAAAAGTGAAAACAATTTTTCCTACATCTTTGGTTATGTTCACAGTTGTTTGGTATAGAGCCATGTAATGAAACTTGTTTACATCTTTCAGGAAAAAACAAAAACAAGCCTACATTGTGGAGACAGGCTCTCCCCCATGCAAACATATCTATTTTCCAGGTGGCTTGCCTAAGAAAAAGACATTACCAATAAAAAGATAAATAGATTCTATTTCTGGTCTGAATGCTGAAAATATTACACAATTAAATCTCTCCCTAAATTCAGAGTTTAGCTCAATGGTGGCTATCATTAAAGCTTGGGAAGACCTACTGAAATTAAAGCCTGATGCATTTGAAAAAATATTGGTTTACTGACAGTTAATTGAATAGAGCAAGAATTCCTGGAGAATTTCCCAAGGATATCCTAGTGATGGCAATGAAAGTGGACCAGGTTTGTCTAGAGTGGATCTACAGCCAGTGCACTTCCTTTAATAGTGTCACAGGTAAGTGAAGCCAAAGTGAAACACAATTAAAGGTTTACATGAAACCATCAACCAGGCATGACATGCATAAAATAGAGCTCTGCTTCATGTCTCAGTGAACATCATCAAACACCAGCTGAGGCTCACATTTACAATAAAACCTGAAACCAGGTGAATATTGCAGATCTCTAATTGATAAGTCCTATTGTTGCTACCTAGTGTGTCTGAAATGAATGAAACTATGCTGTACTGACCCATTAGGACAATATTTAGAGTGTTAATTAATTGAATTAAAAGATATACTATCTATTGTTCTGTCCTCCTGATCTAAGAATTTACATTGATTTTTTTAACACCAAGGTGCTGTTATTACACCTTAACAATTGGCAGTGATTACCTGTTTTTCCAGATGCTTTGGGAAGCAATACAGTACCTTTAAATATAGTTTTTAGTACCTGGTAATTATAACATCTAAGTGAGAAAAAATGTATTGTGAGATTCATTTTTCTCCTTGATCTCATGGACAAGTGTTGTCTGAAGACTCTGAGGCATTTAACAATGCATCCTCTCCTGGATCAAAGAAAACTCACATCTGCCTCTCAGCTTGGCATGGTCATTTAAAACATCCCCTCTCTCCCTCAGTTCCAGAAAACAACTCTGAGACAAAAAAACCATACACAAAAGCCATTAGAATTTTTTCAAATTAATTTTTGCTGGCATTTAAAGCAAATTCCGTGAAACTGACTACAAATATTTAAAATGTCTCCCCTGGGTAATGGTAGCACAATGGGAGTGGAAAGGGAACAGTGCACACCTGGATACACAAACTCCCCAAATCAAAGGGTTAAAAACAAGGGATCATTTGTTCTTAATGGATACTAAACCCACATTCACCAAACAGCTGTCATGCGACTTGAAACAAATCTTGCACGCGGCAAGCTTTAATATAAAATATAAATGAGAGGGAGCACAAAACATCTCTGATCCTCACATTCCTAAACCTCTTCTTTTTCCTTGCACTGGTAACAGCAGGCAGTCAGTTTGCCTCCTTTTGCCTGACAGGTTTGCCTTCATCTCTCAGACAAGTGTGGCTGACAGACAGTGGCAGGGCTGAGCTGTGTCAGCTTGCCTCGCCGTCCAGCCCTGCTGGCTGCACACAGAAGGGTGTTAGTGCCTGCCTTGTGACCACTGTAGTTAAACACCTTAAAGCCTATAAGTAAACTTGCCTGCAAATCAAAAAGGCAGAGTTTTCTCATTTCATCAAGGGTAGTTTTACTGTCTGCTGTCACCACAGCTGTCAGCAGGATGCTTAACTGCTCTAATTGTCTAAGGGCTCATTCTCTCACCCTAACTAATTGTTTAGATCTGCTAATCTGCATCCATCATCTGTGAAGGGGCTTAGGCTGTTCTCATCTTCCAGTTTATAGGAATTGGCTATAGCGAGTCTGTAACAGGATCTGCAGGGTTTCCCTACTACCCTGTTGCTTGCAGTCAGGTCAGTGATGTCCTGTGAGCCAGTGAGGATGAGGAGCATAAAATCTGTAGGAGTCAGTAAATCACAGCAGCCACCCAAAGGATGACACAACAAGAAATAACAGCACAGTGAACTGCTATGGCCCTGTAATGTTGAACACAACTAGGGATGGATAGAGACACTATGTCAAAACTTTAAATTACCGAGCCCTTAGATAGATCTCACTGTATTTGCAATGGTGTGTTCTTTGTTTGTGTTAGGTATGAAAAATTAATGATGTGAGCACACATTGCTTCTGTATATCAAAACCCTTTTTTAAATGATTCATTGCATTGCAAAGGACTTTCATCTCAACTTATTTATACAACTTTCATACAGTTTATAGCACTTCATTCAGTCAAATATTTATCAAAATTCATTTATTTAAAGACCCTTTTCTGCACATATTGTTTACGTATGTAATGTCATCTTTTTTTGTGTCTTTTTTCCCCTTTTTTTGTTTCAGTACCCCTGGAATGAAGGCTTGGGAGTCCACAGGATTTTCTGGTCATTCACTAAAAATTTCCCTTGAGTAAGCTAAATACTTGTTGGAATTTATATTGAACTGAAATAATTTGAACTCTGTAAACAGAATTCTGGCTTAAGTGAGGACCATCCCCCAGTTGGCAAATCCCAGGTTGCATCTATTACCAGTCACAAGTTACCAGCTGCTGATCCTGCACTGTTCTACCTAAAGTCTTGGCCAAATCACAGAAAATTATCTTTGTGACTGTAAGTTAGTGTCAAGATTTATTTACATCTTACTTCATATATTTCAGTCTGCCTAACATTTAATTCTGGTTCATCACATAGGCGTGTAACAAAGCTGGCATGCTGGCACCATGAAATTAATTGTAAATGTTTGCTCTGGTTACTTGTCAAGTAACCTCTTTTTCCTTGTTTCCCCTTTCTCTTTCAGACTATGTTTTCTGCTCTTTCTTGTCCTTGTTGCCTTCTTTCCCCTAGGCCAGATGCCACAGCTGCCTTGAGTGCCTGACTGAGGACGCTGAGCCAAGCTGGAGAAGCCACGTGAAGTCAAGCAGCAGCACAGCCCTGCTGCTGGCCACAGACATGCTAGTTACCACCTACAGGGATGGAAAGGCTCTCACCAGGCTAAGGAAACACATGAATGTTATTTAAGGTCTTTGGCCTTTGACACTCTCTAGTTCTTCCAATTAAATACGTGCAAGCACTCAGGCATAACCGCAAGATACTTGTCATATCTGACACTCCTTCTACAATCTCCTTCCTTACAGCAGCTGGAAACTGCTCCAAGGGGTTTTCAATTTAGTTTGTGCAGATATGTTGAGTCCTATGTGGAGGGCACGCAAAAAGTGCATAAAATCCAGTACAGATGGGTTTCTCAGAAGGAGTAAATATTAATTGGAAAGAAAGGTGGAGCACGAGAAGAAAGGAACATTCTGGTTCAGAAATGGGCAATGTAAATGCTTAAACATCATAAATGTTAAAAATTAAGGGCACTTCTTTAAAGTATGTAATTTAATAGATTCCTCTGTTGATGACTAAACCAGGTAGGGTTTGCTACATTTGCTTAAGTGAAAAAGACACCATAGGGTAAATGAGGTCCTAATCTCAGCTTTTCAGCTAAGTTTCTGAATTGTGATGGGATGACTTTTGCCCTAAGAGATTAACTGAATTGGTCTCACACAGGAAATCTATGGCAGAGCCAGGAAGCAACTTTACTGCAGAGCTTTACTTCTACGACAGGACCCCATAAAATCAGTAGCCATGATAGCCAGGAGATGACCTGCTCTCTCCCACGTTCACCGCTTCTCTGTAGACTTTTATTTTCAGGGGAAGTGATTACAGAAAACTCTATAAGACCTCATTCCTCATTTTATAAATGTTCAAATCTTAATAAGGGCACAATTATGAGAAAAAAGGTTTTAAATGAACCAAGTCTGTGCCAAGTAGATGAAGGAATCTTTGAAGTGATCCCACCTTTGATTTATGTACTGGCTAAACCTTGAGTTTCAATCTAGATTTCCTCAGCAAATCTCTTAAATCAAAAGTTTCATTGCACTGCTGTTCAGAAATTAATCTGACTGTGAGACTAAGGGGGAAAATATTGTACCGCAGAACAGTAAACTGCTGTAACTCTGAAGTTAAACTGAAACTAAAGAAAAACATGCTTTGCCTTATTAGTGTGATAGGGCTTTAGCCAGCCCACAACTTCCCCCTGACTCTTGGCCTGCACCCTTTTTCTCAGGGAGGTTTCTGATTTTGACTAAAAGTTTACAGAAATAAGCCCTCTCTTCGTGGCTGGAATCACAGGCTCCAATCAGCCTAACGTAAGGACAGAGCAGTATTTTTGATTGAACTTATCCAAATATTATTGGTATATTATGTTTCATAATTACTTTGGATCTTTCTTCTTCTTACCATGGAAATATATTTTGGCTCTAGAGTCACACAGTCCTGACACCTCAGATGTAATGATTCTTACAGAGCCATGAGGTGGTTGTTGGTCTCATTTCTTTATGAACCTAGTTTAGCAGAGCATTTAACAAGTGTTAAAACTCATCCCCCTTCAGCAAAATGCTCTGGGTAAGCTGTGCTTGACCTCAGGGCAGCAAGCCTAGGTCTGAGGGCTGACGCCTAATGAGCTCTTTTTGAGCCACTATAATTGCACAGTTTCTGGAAAGCAAGAGGGTTGTGTTTGAGTTTGTCTGGCAGAGGAAGGACCTGAGCCCCAGCCTTTCCCTCCTGGGAGAGGGCTTTTATCACGAGGGCATGTGAAGCAAGATCAGTGCTATTTGGAGAACAGGTCAAAAAGACCATTAGAGGACTGACCTACATTCCTAAATCTAGTCAAAACTTCTAAACCTTGAATCTTAGGCATGCTCAGACAAGATATAGACAAGATTTCAGACACAATCTGTTTCAGGGCCCTCAGCATGTTGTGGGTGTCTGCAGCTCTTCACATTTATGAAACCTATTTTCCTGTCTTTGCTCTCTGAAATCTTTTCCCAGAGCTGGGCTTTGCAGTCCCTTGCTGGATCATGCTCTGGTACCTAAGGTCCCTGGGAGAAAAATGATGTTAACTACATTTGCAAGCTAGTCACTCACTGGGTTGAATGTAACCACACAGAAAATGAAGACTTGTACAATTCAGCAAGCAGATAAAGGCACTTGAAGTTAGCTTTTGAAATTTCTCTAGTGATATAGCAAGTAATAATTCTTGCAATTGCCTTTAACAGTTTCCTGTACCAGTCTTGACACCTACAGTAAATGGACAGAAATTTTATAGTACATGTGAATAGATCATCACTTGCCATCAATTCTGACCAGTAGAGGGTTGAAAAAATTCATTGTGAAATAAAGAAGCCTGTATTTAAGAGTTAGAAAAAACAGCTTGCTTCTATCAGATCCAAGGTCAGTTGAGGGAAGACACAGGATTATTTCTTAGATAATCAAAGTAAAGAGGTGTCAGCAGAAGAAAGGTGGGTGAGTGCAAAGAGGAAGGGCCTCTGTAGGAAGTGACCTGGCATGTTTCTGCTGCTGAATTTGGCATAAGTGGTGGCAGCTTTCCCTGAAAGAGGAGGAATGGGAAGAAATAGCAGAGAAGGAAAGGAATCAGCAGGGGCAGGCGACCTTCACAAAACATGACTGAATATTGCAGATGTGCAGCCTTTGATCAGAAGTCAAACTGTAGAAACATTTTGTGCCATCTCCTTATGGGAATAAATGTTGAAGACGTCAAAAGAGCATAGTAACTTCTCTGGAGCATGCTATTGCACCAGAAAGAGGAGTCCGACTCCTCTGTTTTATTAAATTCTGCTTTCCTGTGAGCAGAATGTCTCTTAAGGATTCCTTGATGCTGTTTCACTTAGGATTGTATAAATGCAGTCATATTTCTTTCCAAGTCTTCTCATATACCACCTGCTGTCTTCCAAAATGGTCAGTGTCCTCAGTTGTTTTTGCTGTGGGAGAAACTATATAAGAAGAATGAAGCACATAAGAAAAAATGAAAAACTTGGGAGACATGATGGCTGGGACAGTTGTGAGATACAAAGTTCTGAAGGCTGGTGGTTGTTTTACATGCAGGACCCCTTTGTGCAGTGCTTTCAGTCAGCATTGCATGCTGTTTGCACGCTTTTGATGTTACATGTATTGCTGAGATGAGTGAGGGTTGTCACACAATGTTTATTCATTCTTAACTTATAAGTGCCTGGATATACGTTTTCATGACAAATTAGAACATGTTTGAATTACATAAACCCATTTTTTTCTTTAGAATGCATTTCCACATATTTCCTTATGTTTCAGTAGCAGCAAGTATATTGGTTAGAGAAACATTTTAGTGGCTTTCTTTTCTCATGTGCAAATCTAGTGTTATTGATTGTAATATATTTAAAAGGCACAGGGGAGTAGAGGAGCACCTCACATGAATTAGCCTGCAATGTCTGTGGGAGCTGTAGGCTCCAGTTGCCCTTGTGGCTCTGATGTCTGGGATGGTTGCTACATGAGGAGTCAGGAAAAACTGTCTCACATATGAAAAACATGAGAAATTTTGAAGTGCTCTTGCCACAACTTGGTTTAAAACTAAAGGAGTTGAAACTCAAGAAGTCTTAATGCTCTTGCCAGCAACAGAGTGACTGCCATATTGAAGTAGTATGTTCCCTGACGGCTGCAGGAGAGAAAAGGAGAGGAGCTGAGAGGGCTTTTGCTTTTCTGTAGGTGTGCCTTGACAGCATTCGTAGTCTTGCTCATGGATCAGCAACACAGTGGTCCTAGAGAACTCTGGTGAGACCTCCTTTCCTTGGCAGATCCGATATCTGGAGGGTGGTGAGGCACTGGAACAGCTGCCCAGAGGAGTTGTGGATGTTTATCCCTGTTCATGGCCAGGCTGGATGGAGCTCTGAGCAATCTGATTCAGTGAAATGTGTCCCTGCCCCCTGCAAAGGAGCTGGAGCTAGAAGATCTTCAAGGTCCCCCCTAACCCTGGCCATTCTACCCTGGGGAATGAAAGCCCTAATCCAGAAGCCACATTTACCAGAAGCTCTGCCTGCAGATACGTGCCAGAGTGCATAAACAATGACCTGTGTCTCTTGTGTCATCAGTGGAGATGAGCCAGATCTATACCAGACTACTTTCTGATTTTGGCCTACTTTGGCTTACTTCTGAGCAGCAAAAAACCTGCTAGTGGCAAGCCAGGAGGCCCTGACTCAGTGGAGTATGCTGTGCTCTGGCTGAAACCCCTCCTGGTTCCTCAGCACAGGGCTGCTGGATGCAGAGAAGACTGTGATGGGCCGAGTCACTGTCCTCAGGAGTCCTGATGCTTTCTGCAGGGATGATCAACTCTGTCACAGATCTGGTGCTGGTGTGTTCCTACGTGATAGGTGTTCAGGTCTGGGACTGTCCTAGCAGTTTATTTCTTATTACATTAGTGGCATAGCTCAGTGTAAATAAACAAAGCCTTAGTTTCCTGGGAAAAATGATGCTTACATAGCACTTACAGTTCTCAAAGAACTTCTGTTCGATCTCCACACTAATGTGGTTTCACAAGGAGACTGAGATTATTTTATTGCCCCAGGATGCCAGGAAATTTTCATTTGACTTCCTCAGATCTCTGGGATAAAAGTGGAACAGTAAAAAAAAGAATTCCCTTTGCTGTCTTAGATTTCTGTTCTTCAGGAAAATATGTTATGTTTTCTAAGATCTGATATTCTGTAGTTTATTTTTAACTTAGTGACAGTATTATTTTACTTTTTTTTTTTTTCCACAGAGGAATATCTTGCCCTCTGTTGCTTCCTGCTCCTGGCCTTTTTTATAAGCTTCTTTTTCTGTGTGGTGTGTAGATAACGCTTTTCACACTTCATTGATTTTTTTTTCAGTGTATATTTCCTGTCTTTGAAGAAAACAAAGGAGTCAATAACCCATAAAGTGCAGAAAATATAACTATCATTAATAAACTGCCAAAGAAACAACAGGAGACCATTTGTTTGGTAGTGTCATGTGAAAGGTTTGGTGCTGGTGAAAAAGTTATGCTGTAGCAAGCTGATAGCTATCAGGAGGTGATATAATGAACATATGAGAAAGAACCACGTGTTCTTTAGTAAAAAAACCCAAAACAACAAAACCCCAAAAAAACACCAACCAAAAAACCCCCCAAACATCAAAGCAAATCTATACCCCACATTTTAACCCAATATGAATGTCAAGGGCAAATCTTTCCAAAAGCTTTATCCTCTTATTCGGTTAAACTAGGTACAATTGGCATGGAGATGATCCACACACACGATCCATAGTTGCTTAATCTCAGCAAAACTGTATTTATCTTGACAAATGTCATTTTTACTTGTCAGGCTAAAGTCAGAAAGCTCCTGGATCTTTCTGTGCCCTTCTCCTAAACACCAGCTCCTCACAGAAGCCTTCACAGATGTACAATCTCCTGTACTTTTGGAGGTGAATGCCTCCCAGCTGGCAGCAAGAAGAGGGGTGCGGGGCTCTGTCTGTCTGTCTGCCTGCAGTGTGGGAGCCTGGCAAAGCAAGGTAGGTGTTTGTGGGGCTGGGGGAGAGAGCTGATGGCTTGCGGTGAGGGGCGAGTTTTTGACTAAGAACTTCAGCAGCCCTGACTGTAGGCCTCAGCTTTGCCTTTTGTTCCCACTCTTGATATCAACCCAGCTCTGGATGTCCTTGGACTTGCTTGAACTCAGTTTTGTGAGCACTGAGAAGCAGGAACCTGCTTTGTATCTGTTCCCATCAACTGAGAATGCACAGAAGTGCTTGGGATGAGATTAGCAGAAGTAGTCACAACTCTCTTTAATTCTCTTCCAAGTTAAATCTATTTGCCCTTGGCCCCATCAGGTCTGGAATTAGCTCAGTCAGGAGCATTTCTAACAGCCCTGCTCATATGCTACAGACAGAGGATTTCAACTTGATACAGCCAAAAAGGCTTGCAGGTTGGTTTCTTTTACAAAAACACACACTTTTTTATTGACTTAAACATTCTCCTGCAGCTACACTGTGCTCCTGTGTGGTCACCTACCTTGTGTCACAGCCCAGACCAGAACAAATGATGAATAGTGAGCTTGTAAGAGAAACATTCTGTTCCCAGCAACGTGCCAGAGCTCTTCCCACATCCCTTCTGCAGCAGTGTAGTGAGGCAGCCGAAACATCCAGGACACAGACCTGTCTCTCTAGGTGTTGTTCTACAAGATAATTTTCATGCATCCCATTTCAAATGTCCCATTTCAAGCATCCGTATTTGTTAATGCAATAATATACTGAGACAACATCTGTACTTTTGAAAAGACACGTGAGACACAAATCTTAGGTTGTAAGAATGAAACACAAAGGTGTATTTGTGAGTCGCATGCATTCTTTCCTGATTGTTTATGGTTTTGTTTAGATTTTATAATTTTTATACTTTTTGTGTAGCCTTTTTTCTCAAAATGTCTGCTGGATTAATTACAGATAAAAACTGAAATGTAAGACTAAAATTTCCATCTGTGTTTTCACAAGCCTTTCAGAGACTAAGTTGCACAAGAAATGAAAATCCTGAGCTTTGCCCTTAAAAGAGCACGATCCCACCATACCTAAAATCCATGACAGGAACTAACTCTTTCAGATCTGGTTCCTCTGTGCACCCCTCATTTGTGTACAGAAATGTCTGGATCATCTCCTGTTTCCATCCAGATTTAGTAGCAGAGTGCTGCTGTGGGACTTCTTGCTGTAACACCGAGCCTTCCTGCACATATTCTGTTCTATTGATTTCACTGAAATCCCATTATAGGTTACTTTCATTCCTCTGTTTTTAAAATATGTTACTGGTGTATTTATTTGATATTGCTAAAGGAACTCTACACAAAAATCTTTGGCAGTAAGACTGATAGAACCTAATATATTACTTACCAGATTGTTTAAAGATAATATTACTTCTCAAAGGACTAGACTTCTTCCAGGCAGCATCTTTTGCCCAGTGATCTCCTTATCCAAACAAGTCTATGGCTTTGAAATGGAAATGGTTCCTTCTAAATAGCTGTATTAGGATTTCCATGAACCATGAAAAATCTGTTCCTGAATTCTTTATGAAGGAATTGGGTTCAGCATATTGCATTTCTTGAGTACTGTGCTTGCTTCTATGTTTTAGGGTTTTTTCTCTTACTTAAACAGTAAGAAAAGGAGAAACATTTCAACATACACATGAAAGAGGCATGAAGTAGATACAGTACAATATAGACAAAAGCTTAATATTGTAATCACTTATCTATTTTGTCCATTAAATCAAGTGAGTTTAAAGTGATAGACAAAAGATCCTTTCTTTGCCAGATAAATCTCCATTAGAGGAGGTTAAGATCTTACTCAGGTTATGGTATTAAATATTACATTACTTTCTCATGTTAATGTTTGTTCAGACATATACTCTTTTCCTTCAAGTCTCGTTGGACTTCTTATGCCGTTTTTATAAGACAGCCTTGACTCTGCACTAAACCATGCCACTAACACGTTACTTAATCTAACTGGCACATTGTAAAATTTTACACATGCGCTCATCCAGATAATTACACAATTAATTTTCACTTAGTACAGCCGAAACGGGGATAATGAAATTTCCACTGGTGTACTGTTACGTCCGGGGGTTAGGGGTCAGCTTCCTGTTTGGATAAGGGTGAGTTTAAAGAGGATTTCTGACAGTCTCCTTACTTCAACTGATTCTAAAAACATTGCAATGGAATTTCAATTTACAGCTAAGTTCAATGGAAGGAGCAGATGTTGGGAGTGTGCCACTACCATTGGAGTTTTTTCTGGGAGCCCTTTCTATGCAGGTGTAGTCAAAAGTCAATGTTCTTCATCCCAATCTTTATTTGAAGGTAGAGTTAAGCTGACACTGGATATTAATTTCTGTACTGACCTGTAGCTGCTTTGCAGAACTATCCCTAGCCTGAGCAATTTTTCCCTTTTGTATTTTTGGCATTTCAAAGGAGCACTTTCAGAAGACAAGAGTGGAGCTCTTCCCCCTGAGGATGTGTAGTAGGAAAGTCACCACAATAAAACACGGCCAGAAAGAACTGAGTCAACTTCCCCATCTCTGACAAGGCCTTTTCTTTGGCACCAAAGTATAGAGGAGCATATAAAGCTAACAATGATTTGATATGTAACTGCAAATTTTGTGACCCTAAGATAACAATGCTTCTGATGGTTGCCCATCAAATCTGGAATAAGATGTTTAGCTTACTGTGGGAAATGCCTATGCATGGGTATTTGCTGTCACACAACTTTCCTGTCTATAGATCCCCTCAGCAGAGGTGCTCCTATCTGCAGAGCTCTGTTTTCTGTTCCTCACCATCCCAGACCTTAGCTGGGGTCATGCTGGGCAGGTGATGAACCCCCCAAGCACAGACTCCTGCAGGTAAGCTGTGGCCCAAGGTAAAAGGGGTCTAAAGGAAGGCTCAGCTGTTGGACCAGTCTGTCCTGGGCTTGCACTGCTGCACAGGACTGACCTGGCTAGCAAGAAGAGGTGCTTTGTAAGAGGGGCTCAGCTCAGAGCCATATGGACACAGCTTTCTCTCTCTCCAGGTCCCCACAGCACACTGGCAGAGGCAGGAGGCTGGTCAGAGATGGGTAACCTCACCTTGCCTCAGTGGCAAATCTAAGTCAAATCCTTCCATCTCAGAGCCAAATAATGGTAATGCTAACATTTCTATCAATGTCATGGGCTACAGGATTAGGTCCTAAGGGCAGAACACACTGTCAGCTGTGTATGAATGCGTAATATATCAGAGTACACCTCTTGCAAACAGCAACTCCATGTCATGTGTATTTCTGTATCTGGGCCTTGATCACAGGATGGACTTGCAGCCATCCTTTAATAAGTGTAAGAAAAGAGTTACTTGCAGGAGAAACAGATGTTTACACAGTCATTGATTTTGTGCATTTCCTCATTCTCTTTCTGTCCAGCTTCTTCAGTGGGTTTTACACCATGCAGTTCAGAAAGCACTAGCACTTCTTATGGTAGGCTTGTTTCTTCATTCTCTCCTTTTTGTCTCTTTTAATATCTCTAAAGTATTGTTTGGATGTTTTTGAAACTCATTTAGTAGTCCTACTTTATTCAGAACTTCAAGTTTCATGCTGTTTTCCTCTATTTCAGTTTCTTTGATGCCTTAAACATATTTCACATGTTTTTAAGGCTTCAAAGTGTCTTAAATAATATGCTTTCCTTCCTCAAGTAGCTAAAGATGTAACTAATAAAATCCCCCCCTCTGTAGACCACACCTTATGTTATCAGTGCCTAGAGACCAGCTTTAGACACCTGGAGCTACAGATGGATGCACTGTACAACCCTGACCATCAGACATGTCTACACATTCATAAAGAAAGATGGATACCCTCCAACTCAGATATTTCAAAAGAAGCATAAAAATTCAGTTTTACTGATCCATTGGGAAAAAAGACACATGAACTGAGTTTACTAAAGATCCACAGTCCTTGCATCTCCTTTCTACATCAAGGGTTACTGTGACAGCAAAGGGCATGTATGTTTTACAAAAGGAAAGAGATGATGTACTACACTAGAGGCACTGCTGCTTGTTGTTACTCCTGTCTCAGAATGCAAAGCTCCAAGTGAAACCCCTGTGTCTGGTGATCAAGTATACAAATATTCATCTCCAAACAAATACAAGCAATATTTTCATTATTAAGCTTGCTATTACTAATCTTATTAGTGTTATATAACTTGGAAAATATTAACTGTATTTCTAGGCTAGTGATTGAACATAAAAGATACAACACCAATAGAAAATTTGTACATTAAGAAAGAGTGCAAAATCCTCCTTTTACATTTTCAAATTAGACCACCTATGTTCCAACAGAGAGCCATTGTCAAGAAAAACAATTGTGTTTGTTCTAGTGATTTTGTTTTAATGTGCTTTTTCTAATGCTACAATCATTAGAAAAAAGTACTATTTTTCAAGAACACTGGTAATATCAAAATAAAGTTGTATGATACAATTATCAGTCTCTATAAGAAAAAGCAATAGCATAATGCTACAATGCACTTGTAAATAGTAGTAATTTAGTAATGGAAGGGTCTATATACCACATAGTGATGTGGTATATAGACCCTTCCAATCGTCTTCATTGTTTCCCCAATGACAAGCACTGCAATTCCCTCTCTGCAGGCAGGGATGCCCTTGGAGGGGAGGCAGCCATGGGAAGCCCTGGCACACAGCTGGTGAGGAAGGAAAGCATAGACATCTCTCCTGTGCTCTCCCTGCTCAAGAAAATCCTGGCTGACAGCATAACTCACTTTGTGAGTTCCATGGAACCCAGAAGTACCCTGGATGGAGCCACAAAGCATACTTGGGATGAAGAGTGATCTAAAACACAAATTAGCCCCTACTACACTACACTACACTACACTGCACTGCACTGCACTACACTGCACTGCACTGAACTGCACTGCACTACACTGAACTGCACTGAACTGCACTACACTGCACTGCACTACACTGCACTACACTGCACTACACTGCACTGAACTGCACTACACTGCACTACACTGCACCGCACTGCACTGCACTGCATTACACTACACTACACTGCACTACACTACACTGCACCGCACTGCACTACACTGCACTGCACTGCACTGAACTGCACTACACTGCACTGGACTGCACCTCACTACACTACACCACACTGCACTACACTACACTACACTACACATCCCTCACCCCACTGCCCTCCTTGTGCCCTTCACAGTGGCAGGCTACCCCAGCAGTTCTCATGGTTGCTTTATAAGCTTACTTTTAATGATATTACTGACTTTTTTGAGTACTATCTAGAGTTTACAGCTCTTTCCTTAACATATCTCTGAGCTATGATTTGTCAGTGAAGAATTAGAGCTAGAAGAATAGACTTAAAGGCTCCTGAACATGTTAGATCTTTGATTAGCAGGTGAATTTAGGCACCATCCTGGGCTACATGCACAGGATACACATAGGACAACTTATTTCCATAGTTTGCAGGTATTTCCAAAAGCACATATTCTATTCTCTGAGTAACCTTAATTTCTAAAAATTTAGAAATTTTTAGTTTGAAAACCAATATTTTGGTTTACTCTGTAACATTTTTCTTGCATCATTGCTCTTTTTAACTGATGTGAAACAGAGGGTAGTTTCAATTTCTACTAATTCCTATTAATAGAGATGAAAATTCTTGTTTAGTCATCTTTCTTGCTTCTCAGGTTTCTGTTCTACAAAGCTGGCAGTGTATTGCCATGGTGATCTTCTGCCAAAAAAAGTGCTTTAACAGTTGAACTTGATGATCCTTCTGGGACCCTTTCAGCTCAGACTATTTTGTGATTCTGTGATTCAGTAGACACAGCATGGGAATCAGAAATCCACCAACCCAGTTTCAAGCACACAGTCAGCAGAGAAAGATAGTCTGGGAGGAGAGTGGTTTTTTTTCTTCTTAGGACAATTAATTCAAATAAGGAAAGAATTGTCCACTGTAATTTTTTATCAATTAAGCTGAGACCTCAAAACAGTGTGTGCCAGTAGCAGCTAGGAATCTGTTATATAACAGTGAGATCAGGAGATTCCTGGTGAGATGTATCCCACTGTTATAAAACCACCTTTTTAACCTTACCTTCTTAGCTTTACTAGCTTCTCCCTGTGGTGCCAGCAGATAGGCTCCTTAAAACCTCCTGCAGAGGTTTTCCCACCATTCCCATTTGAGCAAATGATCTTTTCTTTAAGGCTGGTACATCCCACACACACAGTTTAAAAGACAAAATGAACAACATCTTTCCTGACATTAATGCAGCAGGTATCCTGTCCTTCTAAAGATTTCTTTAACATTTCTTGCTTTTGGTGCAGGGAATTCCTATGCACAGCTGCAGTTTCACAGTGTCTGTAACAAATTGCTATCTATTTTAACAGATGCTCCTCCTGTTGCTCTGCTTCTCCAGAGTTCACTCATTTTCTTTCTTGGGCATTTAGGAGATGTGCTGATGAAGGTACAGTCTTTTGCCAGGCAGGCTATTTAGTGGGGACAAATTGTGTGATCATAATAAAAACAAGTAGTTATCCATGCATTGAACTACTTCACTCACGACAAATTGTCTATGTTTATGTGTCCCTTTCTGGTTAGAAATAGATCTTTCTTATTTTCCTAACTTGTGCAGATTTTAAGTCTGTTATTTCTGGCATTCTGATGCCTCCTTTTTTCCCTTCTCCAGCTTTACCTTTTATTCTGGTTTTGTTTATTTTTATAATTTTTTTTATCGTGTTCATTTTTGTGGGGTTTTTTTGTGTTTATTTTTTGTTTGTTTGTTTTGTTTGAGCTTTTTAAGGAGCTTCGCTTCTTTCTCCTTTCTCTCTTTTCTCTCTTTACTCTTGTCCCCTTCAGTCTGGCAATCCTGGAGCAGGTCTATGAGTGAAATTCTCTAATATCTTATTGATTACATCAATGTTTTTGGAGTTTTTTTCCCTTCCAAAATTTATAATAAGCTTTAGCTTTCTTTTGGGTATTTTAGGGAAACCTACAAGGTAATAAACCCCATGTTCTCCATGTACAGCCATTTATGGACTACAACATGGCATTCAGCCAGTGGCTGTCGCAAAAGGGCATAAGAAAGCTCCTTCCATGAAGAGCTGTCAGTGTGGCTGTCTTTGCAGGACCACCTTGTGCTCTTCTGGCCCTTGATAAATGGGTGTGGAGAATGGAGAAGATTGGATGTTGCAGAAAAATGTGGGAGAGAAAATGGCACTCTAGTTGTTCACAAAAATCTCGGATCCCAGGGCAGAATGGCGATTCTCCCTGCAACATGAGAAAAAATTGAGGAGGAAAAATTGTTGCCATTCCACTAGCACAAACCCAGCCCAGTTAAATTATCAATAATTCAAATGCTTAAAATACACTGAGTCGATTTTATGGTGCTTTCTGACACACGTCTCAGGAATGGCCACAATATATTTTTGGTGTTGCGGTGGTTTTCCCCTCTTGCTTTTTTCAAACAAATTTCTTATGGGAACATAATATGAGATCCTTCTGTCATCTCTGTAAAAGCAGAATTTCCACTAAGCACACCTGGACATCAGCCATAGCTTTATCCATATCCTGACAGCTGTCAGCTGCTTGCTGCCTTTTTTAGGAGTGTTGGCTGAGGGAAGCACTGACCTTGCTGCTGGTCAGCCCCTCGGAGGCAAGCTACATCAGCAGTAGGTGCTGTCCAGGCTGCTGTGGACAGCAAGGGGCTGGACTGCAGACCTGCCTTGCCTGGCTCTGTCAGCAGTTGGGATCTCTTGGAAGAGACAGGGAGCATGCATTGAGCAGCTTGAGAACAAGTGCTGGGGGATCCTTGGCCACCCCCACATGCTCATGTCTGACTTCTGGGGAGGACAGACCTGCTGCTCCTGATGCTCAGGAAAGCCAGGCAGGCTGGCTAAATGGAATATAGATGTACAAATAGCAATCACCACTTATTTTCTCATGACAAGAGACAAGCATTTGCCAGAAATGCCTCTGCAGCTACTGAGCATTCACCCTCACTCCCCCTGCAGTGTTGCAAATGACTGGAGGAGGGTGATGGAGCAGAGAGGAAGTCCCATAATTGCACGCTCTTCTCTCATGACTCTTATCTTCTTCCCTAGACTATTCTTTTGGGTGGTGTAGGAGGCAGACTGCTGGCTCAGATGGACCTTTGGTTCAGCTGGCTGATGTTCTCAAGGGAAGAGCACAGATAATATCCCCCCGTGGTGAACACTGCTCCTGATATATCTCAGTACATTTTTATGCTGCTTCTGGGCATAAGCTCTCCATCTAGAACAGCAACAGATCTAAAAATGGGTTTACTTTGAACTGACATTTGTAGGTCCTCTCCTGCTGCAGAGATAGGGCATTGGGAATAAAAAAGTTACAAGACATTTTGAGTATTCATTCTTGATAGATAGATCTTTTTTCCTAAACTATGATTTAGTTTTCATATCTAAACTTGGTCAGTTGCTGTTTGTCATAAGAATGGTAAATATTTTGAGTCTAAATTAACAACTTTAGCTTTAATTAGTGAGAAAAGCTGCTCATTACTCCCAAGTAATTTACTAACAATATTATTATGTGACCAAAAAAAATTAATGTAATCTGGCATTTATAACTTCCACATAACATCAGTTGCTAAGGTAAGAAAACAACAAAAATACCCCTTTTATTCAGAAAAATTCTTAAACTAATAAGCATGTTCCTAATATTAAAATCAAGTCAGCGATCCTATTGACTTTCATTACATAAAATTTATGACACTTGGATGTAGTTTAATAAGGTCATAAAAATGCCAGTTGTGGTATCTCATAATACTTTTTATAAACTGGTTTTACAGTCTACCCTTTGTTCCAAAGTTCAAAGTGACAATTGAAATGCACAGGTTGCCCAGGGGTTCAGACTTTTTGCTTGAAGTACTGACTGGCGAATACCTTAATTTCTAATATATCTATATTTTTTTTTTCAAAATCTCAGTAATTGTGGAGAACATTCCTTTCCTCCAGATGTGCCAAAGTTGATATTTTTCATTTTAAAGAAAAATATCAATAATTCAGTACAACGAACACATTTTATTGCTATACACTTTTTTCTTTTTCCTTTTTCCATTTTTATATGAAATGAAAACTGTGCAACATTTATTCCTAAGCAGGTCAAATTCAAACAATACTTCTAAGTGCTGTTACAATAGTGGCATTATATTGTCCCTTGTCAGCTTTCAATTACTTCATCCACCTAGCTGATCACTGACTTATTTCCTGGCTTAGGTAAATAGGACTTTTGGTGCACTTCCCTTAAGTCATTTCAGAGAAGATAAATTAAATAATGATTGCAATTTAATATTGTGATAGTGCTAAAATATTTCCTTCAAGCTTCAAGTTTGACCACAAGTTTCCAATAATATACTTTTTTTCACTTGCTAGCTCAAACCTGAGGTTTTATTAAATTCTACAGCTGCAGTCAGTATTTATGTTTTCATCTAGCAAATTGGACATTTTAAATAATAAAGAGCATGAAGTTATATATATAAACAGATAACACTTGCAATTCATTTAAGGTGGAAACTTTATTTAAAATTAATAAAATTCCACACAATATGGCACAGAGGTCCAAATTCTTAGCTCATTATGCTGAAGTAAATCTGGGGAAAATCCATCGACTTCGTTGAGGTTATTCCAGGATCCTAGCCAAATACTCAAAACCTTGTCTGGGTATATATTCCTCAGGGATGCAGAGCCCTGTGTGCACAGGGCCCTCAGTGTGCAGAGGCTGGTCCATCCAAGGAAGGATGTCCCCTTTCTTCCAAAGAGAGGGACAAACTTTCTCGACACATTGGGGAATCGAGACATTGGAGGAGACTTTGCAGTGAAAATCTTGGCCCTGCAAATTCCATGGCTTATCTTCTTCAGGGAAAACTGAAACTGGAGAAGAGGTAAAAGCCTGAAGTACAGCTTTAGAGCTTGGCCCTGTGGATAGGCACAATCCTTGTTTCACTTTGCCCTTGCCCTTTGATGATTCACCCAGTGTTCTCTCTTTAGGAGAAAAAACTAATAAGCAATAAAGTGTATATTCTGTGCCATTTACAGATAAATTAAGTGTGGAGTTCTCATTTTTCAACTTGCAGTCACTTTTAATACCCTCTGCTATTGATAGCTGTTTCTGCCCATGTCTACACTGAAGAACATCGGCTTCATAGCAGACAAATTCTGCATGTGGTATCTCCAAGTAGAGGAGCTGCTCAAGGGACAAGAATGCACCCGTGTTGAGAAATTCCCCCTGCTCTGCATCAAAGCCTCCACAGTGTCTTGTCTTGGATGTGATGACAGCTGTGTGTACTTGTTCTGCCCTCGTGTGTGACAGCTTGTATGCCACGTTCATCTCAGATGTTAAACTGCAATTTTCCAAGAGGGCAATTCCCAAATAGATATTTCAAGCCAGGGCCCAAAGAAACTTTAGTATAAGTATGTTGGGTTAACCAGCTTAGATAGAAAAATTTTTTTTGCAGGTAAAGTTCCTAGGGAGACAAATTGCTCTTGCTCCTGTTTCATATAGGAACTTAGAGGTTGATGCTTAAGGACAAAACTTCATCCAACTGTGCTGACCCAATGCTAGCCCAGCTGCAGGCTCTCCCCGCTCTCAGGAGTCTGCAATACTCATGAACCAGTCAGAGGTGAGTAAGGACAGGGTTATCCCAGTGACAGGACAGCAACAGCTGCTCACTGGCAGGTTGGGCAAGAAAAGAACAGCTTAGGTCTTCCATTTCCGGATGGTTTTTTCCTATGGAAGCATCCATGCTGTAAGAACATCACTAAGCACAGGGAGATTCCTAGAGATGGTTTTTTGGCAATTTGTACTCTGCTATATCTGAAACCCAGAAAATCTTCCAGTTTTGTCCAAGAGCCTGCAGGTGATTTTAAAAAGAGTGAATAAATAAATAAATAAAAAGGAAAACAAGGAAAAAACAACTGAAAAAAAAGCATATCCTGGGAAAATAGCACCAACATCTTACAGCTGATCTGATCTCTCCCCTTCCCACTGTCCCGCAGGAAATTCTGACTTTATGTTTATTTTCCTTTCTTTAAGATACTAACTTTAAAAACAAAAAGTAAAGGAAACCCAGTTACAGCCAAGCTCAAGTCTCACAGAAACAGTTCAATGATACATAATGCAAAGAATTCCAGCAGATTTGCAAGTAGGAGGCTAAAATAAGACAGAAAGTAGCAGGGAGAATGCTGGTATTTACATGGGTATGGGCCTTCTACTAATGCTACTGTAGAAGAAGGAACATAAACTAATATTTAGGTGTGTTGGGCCAAGCTCACCCCTGCATTAATTACATCCTGTCAAATAGTGGAGCAAATCTTGGAGATATTTGACACGTGAGTAAGGAAGCGCCATGAATGAAGGATATCTTCACCAGGCTGACAAAGTTGGAGGTAGGTCAGGCAGCAGCAAAGGAGGGGACTTGGACTTCAACTCTGTGAACACAGCCACACCTTGTGTGTGGAAAGTTCAGGGCACCCTCCCTTCCCTCCCCTCCCGAGTTCTGAGAATCCTGCCTCATCCCCCTGCTCTGCATGGAGGTCAGGGACACCTGCAGAGAAGTGGTAGAGGCAGAGAAGAAGCAAAGACAGTAGATTTCCTCTTCATAAGAAAATAAAATTATTTTTGTGGATAAAGGAGTTGAAACTTTGCTGTTGACATTGATGAGCTGGGTTTTCTGTCTTGATGGCCAAAGCACATATCCTAACCCCTCCTCCAGGTCACAGGCACCCTTTCAGTTTGTTGTTCATAAAAGTTCATAAAAGCCTGTGAATAAAAGACTGTGAGAGAAACAAGAAAGACAGTTGAACTTCAAGAGAGATTTCCCTTCACTGAACAAACTCCAGGAGGAGTCATGCATGCATAAAATACCTCTCCACTATCATTTCCACTGGCTCCTTTGGGAAGATTCAGCATTTTGCAGCCAAAGACCCATGATCAGCAAAGCATCTGGCCTCCTGACTCCCCATTTGAAGTCTAAATTCCAGCTGAAGTCAGTGGGGAGTTTGAACAGGAGTTGGGAGATTCAATATTTTGCTGAGCATTGGCTGTCAATATCAGTGCACTGCTTAACTCATAAACTATATTTACAATTATTGCTCATGTTCATCCACTGACACATTTCAGGTGCTTATAGAGGTTTCTAATAGTATGCCATAAATCACCCTAAAGAGCTGGGATACAATTTTTAGAGTTCAAATGGGAATACTTACTAGATGTGAGTGTTTGGAGGATAAGGACCTATTTTCCAGAACAGGTGCTTAAATGAAATGATGAAGTCATTATAGTTGAGCAACTTAATACAGAGAAAAAGCTCACATTATTCTAGTACCTATAGGGCTCTAGCAAAAATGTCTAAATTAAAATTTTGAGAACTTATTAGGCAGGAGGATTAGATTTGCCATTTCACTTGGAGAACATTTTGCGCATGTGGGAAAATAAAATAACTTATTTTTGTGCCTATATAGGATTTTTTTTTGCCACCTGGAGAAGTTGCATGGTTTTGACATCACTTCCACTTTTTTTTTTCTGCTTTTGAGTTTGCTTCTTTCCTATGCTGCAGACCTCTTCAGTGCTATGAAAATCAGGGTT
Organism: Melospiza georgiana; assembly: GCF_028018845.1. NCBI lineage: Eukaryota > Metazoa > Chordata > Aves > Passeriformes > Passerellidae > Melospiza > Melospiza georgiana. The sequence continues at coordinate 103,550,551 of NC_080432.1, read as the reverse complement.
TGCTCTTGAAACAGGCATGTGTTCAGGAAGGTACAAAACGCCTCTCGCAAAGGCAATATAGTGCACTCTTTGTGGTCGAGAGTGTGGGAAACTCCATTCGGTTCATTTTCATGACAGAAGCACTGAACCACATTAACACAGAAGGAAGATGTAGAAAACGTTTAATGGTGCTGCAACGCTTTGTTTATTCTCAGCTAAGCCCACAGGCTTCCAAATGAGCCCACTATGCAACGCGACTACATAAGGTTAACTGCTGGGTACATTAAGCAAAATACTCTCTCTTAGATGCTTGTTTAAGTCATCATTTCTGATCATTTATCAGACTTAATGTGCTACAGCAGACTGCAGGTCACAATGTGTCATTTCCAAAAGAACTTTGACTTTTCCCGTTCCAGGGTCAGGAGCTGGTAATGTTTAGCTGAAATGACTGCATTGCACTTCATAGCTTCCAATATATCCACTGAGGCTTTGGAGAGGCATTCTTGATAGACCTGGCTCCAGTTATTTGGGCATTAAAATCTAAGGGAATTGCTTAAGTACAGGGACTGAACCAAGATTGAAGCTGGCTGCAAAAACAAACAAAAAAACCCTCCACTTCATTTGTTGGGAAAAGATGAGACGTACAAGAAGGGCAATTGTTTTTCCAAACTGATAGTAGGAGTTCTCTCTGGGGAAAAAAACCCCGAACCAAGCACACAGACACCCCTACCGTATGAAGGTTATTCACATGGAATTTAAGAACAAATTGAAATAGCTTGGAGTATAATGTTGAACATGCCTTGGGAGCATTTCCCCAGTTCAAGGTAAAACAATAAGGCTATTTATCTGGTGAATTCTACAGCTAAGTGACTTATTTACAGCAAAAGAAGTTTCCTTGATGACTTTTGGTTGTTTTCTGTTTTCTTTTTTTTTTATTTAGAAACTATGTGTTTTTTCAAGAGGTTTGATTTTTTTAACAGGCTGGGGTCACACTGATGGGGATTGGCCAAGGATAAGACGGGAATCAACAAACATCTTCTGTTTTCTCCCATTTCCTTTTTAAATGCTGGGCTAAAGCCTGTTTTCAGCTGCATTTGTGGCTCCATAATAGATAGAGTAAGAGGAGTGTCTGTATTAAAAACATAAATCACAGATCTAACATTATATGCTCCAAGTATCACGTGACACATTTTTCCTCTGTACTTATCCTGTATTGACATCCTACATGGATGCACAAATGTTTTAGGTAAAGATGGAACTACTGCATCTCTTCTCAAACCCTCCTCATTATAATGAGTTATTTAGTTTAAAAAATAAACTAAAAATATTATTTTAGTTTCTAATAATTTTACCAGATTTCAACCATTCAGAAATGACCATTTTTCTTTCCAGGGATATCTTTTTTGTATCCATTATTCTTTGGAAAATTTTCAGCAAAGATGTTCTGGTGTTTCTAAGAGATTTGGGGAGAATACATTACTTTTTGAAGGCTAAAAGAAGTTCTTCTCATAATTAATTGACAAGAACTGCACGGCAGTGCCTTGGGGAAGAGGCCTGAGATTTGCATTCGGGATGGGCCTTTCACTGAATTTCTGTGACAAATTGCTGAAATAGTGAAAAGCTTGAAGTACCTACTTCTTCAAAGGGTGACTGCAGAGTCCTCCAGAGCCTCTGGCTGCTTCCACAGAGACACACAGCACCTGTGAGCCCACAGAGGGCAGCTGGGCACCTTCCCATCTTGGACTGTGGATGCAGCACCCTCTCAGCAAGAGGATGTAGGGAACCTGTTGTGAAGTGGAGCTGGAGAGGGGAGACTAATTAGGAGGAGGGAGCACTGAGAACATAGTGCTGGAGCGTGCTGGGGAGATAGATTCAGCCCAGCTTCTCAGCCACTGAGCCAGGGTCATGGAAGTCTTAAAGTGCCTAAGAGGAAAGGAACATTTTCATGCAAGCTGGTGTACATTAAAGAAGTCCACTCTACAAAAGTCTTGGAAGTGAAAAAATATTGACTAGTCACGCTGACCCTAAGTGGGATGAGAGTCCAGTCAGATAATAGTACACAAAACTTAGTTAAAGGCCATTTCATAACACTGTATATTCAGGGGAGCAGGGCAAGTTGTTATTTGAGGTTCTCAGAGTCTTTTCATCTCCTAAAATTAATTTTTTTCTATCCTTCTAATATTCTACTACAATGTCTTATATTGTAGCAATTAAAAAACAGCCATCATGTAATTCTGAAGGTCTAAGAGAATTTTTAAATTTATAAGGAATCTAATTTGTGAGCAATCTAAATCAGAATCTTTTTGAGAACTATGGAAGAAGCAAACAAAAGACCTCATTGATGTTATTAGAATAATTTGATTCTATTTTAAAGTGCTTATTACCCTTAAATTGGTAGATTTCAAAAGAACATGAGGAGATCCTCTGTAAAGATTTTCTAGATCAGTACATTAGAAAAAGTTGCCTCCCTCTCAGGATGTTCAGAAATATAAATTGTAATTTGCAAAGGTAAAGCTTGAGAACATAACTGCATTTTAAAAGCAAGTTGCTTCTAAATGCCTCATTAGTAAAGATGAGTTTTCTGTCTGTGAATGAAAAACTTGGTGAAGAAGGCAATAAGTAAATAAAAAATTTATCTAATACACAAAGGGGAAAAAAGTCAGAAAAAATAAAAAATCCTAGAAATCTCCCACCCACAGTCTTTCTTTTCTCCTCACAAGAGTAATAAACAGTACAAGAGAGGGTTGGGTTTTTCTTTTAAATTAAATATTTACTATAAGCACAGAAGACCTATTCTTTCTTCAAAGAAGATTGACTCATTGGTAAATTTATCATCTTATTGTTTGAACAGTGTGTGCACACCATACAGCAAGAACTTGTGAGATTGCTGAGTTACAAGAGTCTAAATTCAGTATCCAGAGAGCGAGAAGGAAGAGGGAGGATCAAGGACAAGGAGAGAAATAAATTAAGTGAGTTAGTTAGGCACAAACTCTTTCTATCTTAAAAAACCCCTCAACATTATTTTTAATACGAGTGCTTTTCATCAGGTAGAAAGGGGCACATGAGACATAGACTTACAGAGGCTTGAAAGAGTCCTTCAGGTTCAAAACACTCTGAGACGTCTGCAAATGCCAAGAATATTCACACATTTCTAGCTGCACCAGTGAACACTTGTGTGCCACACAGTGTTATCCCAACAGGCTAAGAAAGGGTTGTGACATGCCTGTGTCTTCAGTATTGTTTGTTCATTCCCAATTTCCACCCTGAGAAACACAAGAGGAGCTTTATTACAGCTGCATTTACAGAGTGGAGGGCTGAGCTCTCTCTGTAGCTGAGAGGAAACTGAGGGGATAATAATTTTTCAGCTGGTAATTACACTGACTCTAAAATTCTGTACCTGGACATTTCAAGGTGAAGAGGAAAAGTGTGTTGCATTATTGCTGTTTCTTTATTAAAATGTTATCCCATACTTGCCAGCTGCTGGAACATATTTTAAGAGTTAAAAATGCCATATGAAAATTAAATGAAATAGAAAATCTAGCATAAATCAGTTCCAATCCACATGTTTATATGAGGGAATTTTGTAAAGAATTTCTCTCTTCTCTCATTAAAAAAAAAATGGACATACTCCTTTTTCCTCAAACTTTCAACAAAAGCAAAAAAAAAAAAAAAAAAAAAAAAAAAAAAAAAAAAAAAAAAGCCACAGTTTGGCAGAAAGCAGGACCAGGACTGTAAAAGTTCAGCCTTATAGGTGAAAGTTTTGGAAAGTTATGAGCAAATGAAAACAGGGGCTTAGCATGGAAATGCATAGGCATCCTTAATTACAGCTGTTGGTAGCTCTCCAGCTCTATTGCAAACGACACATGTTTTTTCTGCTTAGAGTCCTAATCCTGTTGGTGGATGTGTCAGCGTGGAGCCCTGCAGCTGCGGCGTGTTCCCCGGCATCGGGGCACGTCCCGTCTCGTGAGCAGAGGAGTCTCCACAGTGCTTCTGCCTCCCCCCAGACGTCAGCTGTGGATGGCTGCAAACACTGGGAAGTCGTAAGAATAGGAATCTGTGAATGGTGCTAATGTCTAATGTGATTAGTGAAATTCCAGTGGTGTTAAAGCAGTCAAAACTGAACATGGAAGCAGCTAATTAATTCCACGGGTTTAGGAACACAGCACTGGTGAGGATTTAGGATCATATATTACATGTACAGTGCATTAATAAAAGATGAAGATTGAATGATACGCCACCCAAGCTGTGCAGTAATCCCACAAGAAAGTATTATCTGGAGCATCTTACTGAAATTAGTTTTGCTGAGAAAATTGGATTAAAGTCTGAACTATATGTTTACTGGCTATTGTTAAAGTCAGTATGAAATCACTGACAGTTAGAAACTTCCAGTTATGTTTATGGCCGTGTTATTTCCAGAACACATGCAAGAGTCATGCTTTTAAATTATTGCAACATCATTATTGTGGGTCCAGAAGCCCAGTAAAGTCAGGGACTCTTGCGGGAAGCGTTGTAGAGGGGACTGCTGGGCAGCCACGTTGGATATGGCTGAATAAGGTAATCTTTTGGTCCTGATTTACAGGAAACCCCATCTGTCATAAAGATTACTCAATCAACTTTTTAATATATTGAAACCAAATGTATGCTAGAAAGCATCTCTAATGCAAAGCTAAGGTCCAAGTCCTGATGAGTCAGTGGAGGAGAAGGCTTGAGCCTGGCTGTGAGAAAGGGAAGAAAGGAAAGGTGGGAGGAGAACAGCACACAAGGACACCATCCTCTGTGGGCCTTGTGCCCCTTGCCATGACAAAATGACCCAGAGGGTACTTAGAAAAAATTGCTTCCTGTGCTGCTGAAAAGTTGTGTGTACTCAAAAATGGAAAGATGGAAGGCTTTTTCCCATTGTCAGCACATGCTGTTGGGTACCAAAGCAGGCAAACAAGCACTTCCTCATTTTCTCCTTTGATACAACTGAAAAGTAATCTACAAGTTTGAGATTGCCAATAATTTGGCCAAAATCAATAGCAGTTGGGTTATTTCAAACTGTGCCTCATTTTTGAGTTTGTGCAACATCAACACCTTTAATCTTGTTAGTAGTGACAGAGAAAATGTTCCTTTCATTCACTGCAGCCTCTTTATATGGCCAATCTGGGTTGAACAAACATTAATTAGTTAACAGTTGGGCAACACTTTGGAAACCTAAAGTCCTATGTAAGTGCTAAAAATTATTATTGTTTTTGTGAGCTAAACAAGAATTTATTGGGCTACACTGAAAAGAGTTGCTGTAATAAAAATGCTGGAAATACGGTTTAAACAAAGTAACATAAAGTGTAAATTAAATAGGCTTAAAAAAATTCAAGCTCTTTCTTTGTGTACAAACTACCACAAGAGTGACTCAAGTAACATTTTGAAAAAATTTGCAGAGTATGAACTGCATTCCAGTACTCATTCTGCATTTTAAGAATGATTGCTAACAGTCTCAGCAACAACATAGGAAGTGTGTATTTGAAAGATGACTACTGTATAATTGCCAATAAGTTCTGTATCCAAGCATATGCTGAGGATTTTTTTTTTTTTTAGAAAGAATATTCTGAGAGCCCCATGAACTTTTATATAGCATAGTAATGAAACAGAAACACTTTTTCTGGTGCCAAGTTTCTATTAAATCAGTCTTTTGGAAAAAGAAAAAAAATTCATCCCACTACAGTAAGAAGGATTTTAATAGAAAGCTTTACAATGGTTCTGGCAGGGGACGTTCTGAAATAATGAAAATGAATAGAAAAAGTTCCAACCTTAAACAACAGTGGCAGTTGATTAGCAAAGCTGAATAAAGATTTTAAAGAGATTTCTATCTCTGTTTAATAGTCTTCTAGGAAATCTGTTGTATTATCGTTGCTCGTTAAAAGACCACAGCTTTCAGGGATTATTGTTGACTATTGCTATGGAAAGGGGACAGTCAGTGTTCCTCACATCTTCCCTGTAATCTGTAACATCAACAGTTAGCCTGGATCTTTCACATGACTTAATGAGGATTACATTTAGGAAAAAAAAATTCTATTGAAACAAAGATAAAATAAAACTGATGGAAATCCAGAACTTGACATAAGATATTTACCGTCTGAATTTCTTCACAGCTGAAAGTTGTACAATACTGTTTTTCTTCCTCCCACACTAGGAATTTACTGTATCCTCTGAGTTGTTTGGATTCAATTTCTCTAGTTTATCTCATTCCTGTTCAAGGCTCTGGATCCTACTCATGTCCCCAGACTTGTCTCTGTATTTTATCCATGGAATGTTTCATGCTGAGCACAGAAACCTCCCAAGAGCATTCCAACACACACACTAAGAAATTCCCTTTGTGAAAGCTCCACATTGTGGCTTGCCTTGCCCTTCCTGTGATGCTCACTCAGTATTGCCCTCACAAGACACAGTCTGAGCCAGAGGGGGGCAGATGCTGAATCTTTTGAGCAATGCTGGGCTCAGTTCTGCGACCCTATGTGCTTGGTCAGACTCTAAAATGAGAAGATGACAGCAAACATGGCCACTATGACCAGCACCTCCTTCTCCTCCTTTCATCTCTCTCCTTCATGGCCACAGCACTGCGCTCTCAGACCATCCAGGCATGGACATTTTAGGCTGACACAGTGATGATGCTGGAGATGACATTGAGAAAAGCCTTTAGATGGCAGCCAGAGCCAGATTCACAGGGTATGTGATGTCCTTCTGAGGATCTGGTCCTTGCCACCTTGTAACCTGTCTCTTCCAGCTGGAAACTGCAATCACATGCTTTTACACATGACTGCAATAAGTTGTTACTGTCACCTGGGGAAAGTAAGAAGAAGGGAAGAAGGAAAAAATGTAAGAGATGCAAAGCCATCACATCACATATGACCTCATTAGTTATTTTTGCAAGTTACTGGTCTGAAGATGAAAAGGAAGTGACTTGCATCAGGTTTCTAAAAGACTAAATAGAAGGCAGATTTTATCATATGATCTATAGCAGACTGTACTGAGAGTGGCCAAGCTGTAACCTTCAAGTGCTTGTCCCATTGCTGAGGATCACACCGGAGTCTCAAGATCCCTATACCAGCTACTGGTGGGAAGAAATCGTCTGCCCCACTGCAGCCCTTAACACAGGTTCTCTTCGAAATGGTACTCAGAAAAGTTGCTTACAATGTTTGAAAATGTGCTCAGGAGGTGTGCAGCCATGCAAAGGTGCTACATCCAGAAATGCCAAGTACCCAAGGCCCTTTGTGACACTGGTGGAGCAGCAGGCTCTTTACCACTCTAAAATCAGATCATTTCTTTGGGTACTTTGGCTAAGGATGGAGGCAACAGAGGTGATCACCTGTGTTTGAAAGTGATTAAGTGCTTAAAAGCAAATATAGAATCTGCTTTGACTAGAGATTATTCCAGACCTGTATTTCTGACTTCTTGATATGTACATGAAAAAAGTAGATATGCTTATGGAAGTCTATGGGGGAAAACAAACAATGGCTCCATGTGTTCATATTGAAATGCAACTAAAATTACTGTTTTCTAGCAGTTAAGGTCAACCCTGAACTCTCACACCTAAGAAATGCTTAGTTCACATTTTAAAATGGGGATTTTAATACTCTGTGGTATTATTCTTACATTTTTACTAATGTATAATTCTTTCTCAGCTGTTGAGCATTTTATCAGAGACATTACACTGCGCAACAGCTTAAGCACCTCTGCAGTTATCAAGGTTTCTGTTTTAATATGCCTTGTTTTAAGAACACAAAGCACTCAGCTCCTCCCTTCTCTGTCCTTTTTGTGAGCTACCAGCCCCCAAAAATCTTAGAAAAGTTTTTATGCAGTGTGGTTTGGGAAAAACTAATGTGAAGGAGGTTGGAGGCCACCGGGAAACATTAATAGTTCTCTTCAGTTGTGTTTTCTTTCAACTGTTAAAGCCTAATGAGAGTACTGCTGTGAAATTTTGGATACAGTTTTGACAAGGCTGAGCTGATCCATCAATGAGGCCTCCTTGCTGAAATGAACACCTCCAGTAAGCTTTTAATGGCCTTTGTAAACAAACAGAATAATTCCCACTCACTGCAGAAATGAGTTCCATATTTATTTGTTTTACTTCACAGCTCCTATTAAGTTGATTTAATAAAATTCAGCACATAATGTTTTTTTAAAACAAGCCTTAAGTAAACTGAAACTGGGTACTGAACTCTGCGTGGTGCTGCCAGTATTAATGGGTTCAAAAGAGGCCATAATGCTCCAGCAGTGACGGTGACACTGAGGCTGACACTCCATGAGAAAGTAAAGATGGTTTTAGGGTGTCTGACACCAGCTGAAATGCAGCAACCATACAGTGGCCAGTGGAGGAGCTGAGTAGCTGATGTCTCAAGACCTTTGGCTCAGCTAGGTGTCCTGCATCTCCCCAGATCTATTTGTACCTTCATCAGTTGACCCCCAGCTTCTTGTCCCTTCTTGCTCTCTGCTTTAGCACCACAATGTCACATTTATGGACACACAGGCCCTTTATCAGCCCCAGCCTTGTGTTGGCTTACAGCAGAAGGTGTGACAAACAGGTTGCATCTAAAATTAGGATATGAGCATAATTTCTGAAAATAGTCGATATTCTCCAGGGGAGTCCAGCTTTGCCAGCAAAATCCAGGCTTATTGCTGCACTGGATTTTATAGTTTTTTATTTGTTTACTTCTTATTCCTTTGCCAAGTCTGAACTCTTCTTTATGGGGACTTAACCAAAGTATCTGGCTTTAGAAGAAGTTATGGAACAAATTGCCAAAACACTCAACCAGAAATCATCAAGACTGGGCCATATTTAAATGAAGTCAGAGGTAAAATAGCTGAATTACTAAGGGTTCTGTGTAACCTCTTGCTTAAAATGTTACTGGTCCTTGAAGATTGAAATGAAGCATAAGTGATGCTGACTTGAAGAAATACAGGCCTGGAAGCATCATGGCCATGCCAAGCAACCTGAGACAAAGTTTAACAAAAGGCAAAGCTAGAGGACACCTTGCAACATATGAGTTTCTGAGGAAGAGTTAATAACAATTTTACACGAAGAAGTCCTGCCTGAAAAACCAGTTCGTGACTTCTGAAGGTGTCAGCAAGCATATGATGATTTGCCTGATGAAATTGATGTATTTTCAAAAGGTTTTCAGCAAAAATTTTCCCCAATTTGGAACTTTAGGGCAAATAAGTGCCGTTGTGTAAAAGTAAGGTTGATTAATGGCTGAATAACTGGTTACAAGGCAGGAAAAGAAAGTTAAGAGCAAATGTCCAATTCTTTTTAGTGAGATTCTCTCGGTTTGTCTTATGTCCTTGCTATGTTTGGATACATGAGTTATATTAGTTTGTTCCTCTTCTTCTTATCCCTTCACACGTTTCAAAGAGCAGCTAATATGTGATACTACAGCATGAGGAGCAGTGATGATGGACCATTCATAAAACTACTCCCCACATGGTGCCTGAATGGCTTGCACTGTTTTCAATGGGGCTGGCCATGGATCCAGTTGAGATTTTGACACTCATTGTTCAGTTATTTTGTCCCTCTTTCTCTCATAAATACCATGCAAGGCACAGAAAATAAATGGCATCCAGATTTAAAAAGTAACAGCCAAACCTTGTCTTGGCCTCCTAGATGCCCACTCCCTTTGCAGAGGGGGTCACCTGCTGAATGGTCCTCCTGTCTCATAGGAAAGGTGTTGGCTACAGAGCAAAGAAAGTCATCACGAGCAGCTTTCAAATGATTACAGCAACTGACTTTCCACCATGTAATGGCTGCTGGCCTCCCTTCACCAACCATTGCCTAGATTTTTGTGAATTTTTTTCTTTTCTCTGTCTGTTCATTGTCCCACACTGTAGAGCACAAGCTTCTTCTGTACCTAAAACTTGTTTCTCTGTGACCTTTTGAAGAGACAATGTCTAGCAAACAATTCAGTCATATTTATTTTATTTCTTTATTTAAAGACATACAGAAAGCCTATTGGACTGCACTTGATGTGTATTGACATGGAAACAATGCTGCCTGCACACTGAAGCCACTTGCAGGGCCAGTACCATGCCATGGTACTCTATTAGTCTAGACACTTCAAGGAAAGTGAGTGTCACAGTGTGAGCCAAATATTTTCCTCAGCAAGAGCTTAGGACAATGAAGATTTTAAGGTTAAGGCAAAATGAGAAGGTGAGGACAAACGTTTACTAAGAGCTTCCACACGTGATCTGTACAGTATGAGAAGCGGCTTTTAAAGGTATGATCATACTGATCTGGTACATTTAGATTACTACAGCACAAAGTCATCAAATATTCATGTCCCCAACTGACACTACAATGCTGGAAAACTCCCCTGGAATGAGCAAGAAGTAACTCTTGTTGGCTCAACCCAGCAAGGTCTGACTTGTGGCGGGGAGGATAAGCCCATCTGGCATGCTGCCTTTTCCCTGAGGCAATGAACAACAGCTTGGGCAGTGTGTTCAGCCCACGTGGCTGAATGCCTCCTCTTGCCCACAGGCAGCCACTGGCCAGGAGTGAAGCCAGCAGTGCTTTCTGCCTGAGTGCTGGGAGAAGAGTGGGAAGCAGGTCTCCCAGAAGGGGCAGCTCCAGCCACTGTACCCAAATGCTGACCTATCCAACTGGTCACACGGCATTGTGTGGCTGTGTGACCAGGCCAGTGACAGCTAAACTGTGGTAATATGTTGTGTTTCTTTCAGGGAGCTCTGCAAATTATGGAAAAAGGGGCTTTGTGGGGGCGGCAAGGCCTAGATTGTAACACCTGTGTTACCCACACACAGGGACACAGATGAGCTCTTCTGGGTGAAGACCTGAGGCAGAGGGATAGTTTCTTTTTCTCACTTCTTCCCCTGGCTTTTTCAGTTATATTTAAGCAAGCTTCTTCATTATTCCCTCTGTAAAATAGGGGTAATAATGCCAGGCTGCCTCACAGAGAAAAAAACCCAGGTATTTTTTAACTGCTGAAAACCCCCTTATAAAAAATGCTGAAAGGCAAGCCGTGAATAACAGCTGACTCTGGTTCAACACCTACAGATGTCCCTTAATTTGTGCATGATGGGGACCTGAAAGAGTGGTGGGAGCCATCCATGAGGATCACTGCCACATTGCAGGGCCAGTGCTGGCACCAGGGAGAAGGACCATAGTGTCACCGAGGGTGCTGTGGCCACCTAGGAGCTCAGGACACCCAGGAAGCTTTCCCAATTGAATTTTAAGAGGCAATTCTCATTCTGCTTACTTTAGGTTTATGCACGGTTTATTTATATACCCCTGTCCTTCCACAGACTGCCCTGTGATTCTGATTTTCTGACCCATGCCAGAAACCCCCTCCTCCTCCTCCTCCTCAGAAAGGCATTGAAGCCTTTCCTCAAAGCTGAGCAGGGTTCAAAGTGCTTTCCTGAGCAGGGATGATCTTCTAGCAAAGCAGATTCATGCACTGGGGCCAGGATGCCACGTTTCTCAAGGGTGACAGTCACAAAGAAGCGTTTCAGGGCTTGAAGGGAAGATTTACGAGCACGGTTCTGAAAAGGGAGCACAGGCAGTTCACTGCGGGCTCCACAAGAAAAGCCAGCCCCACTTGTGTTTAAACTGGACCGCTCAAAATGAAGGCATTGTGCACGCCGCCAGTAAACAAAGAAAGAGATATCTGGAAGTGATAAAGCTTGGATTGATAAAAACTTCCCTTCTTCTGGATGGAGGCCACACATACTCTAAATAAAATATGCCACTTAGGAGATGATTTGTGTTGATAAACCTCGAGTGCATTGTTTTTCCAAATGTTCTCTCCCAGTTGGGAATTTCACACTTGGGCAGGCTCCAGCCGTGGCCTCATGAAGTGCCAGCCTCCTTCCCTGACCTGACCTGCTGTTGTTTATACTGCTGTTTACACATTTCCAAACAACCCTTGCAAACGGTCCCTAATTACTTTCGCTCATGGCAGCAGCGGTGGCCGTGTGGAGGTTTGGGCAGGCTCTGAAGCACTGCCAATGTTGTGCAGTTTGTTGACACAGAGCTTTCCCTGCTGCAGCAGCAGGTCAGAGGGAGGGTTAAACGATGGCTAAAGGTAGCTGGGGACACAGCCCCACAAGGCTGGAATCACCCTGTAAACAGTCAAGAGAATAAATAACCCGGGTAAGAATCGGCTTTCTAGGTGTTCCAACCATGAGACAAACCCTGGAGGCATCGCTGATCTGTCATGGTGCTTGGGTTTGGAGCCATGCATGTGCATCTCCATGGAGTCAGAGCTGTTTTGGGGAGCTTAACTTGGATGCAATCTGGATGCAATGCCACATATCCCTCCCCTTTGTGACCAGAGCTCAAAAGAGTTAAACAGCAGTACGCTTTAGATTGTGATACCACTCTATATATACACCCTTCCTAAACACATGATTGAGGAGAATCCTTATGGTCTTTGTGCTCCAGACATATTTGACTTTAACAGACAACTCACACAGTTGTTCTGAAGATGGGGCACAAAGCCTCTGGAATGAGTATTATTTCTGGTTTATTGAAAAAGAAATTTTGTTTGAGACCAAGTGGTTTAATTAGTACCTTGGAAAGCTATGTAAACTTGATATAAATTATGAGGGTGTTGCCCTCTCTGATTTACTCTGTTTGAAAACATTGAGGGCCTCCAGCCTGCCCAGACTTAAAAATACTAGCATTTGCTTCCATTAAAGTCATATTTTTAAAGCTTGGACAGGGTGTGGGAGTGCTGATTTCCCTTGATTAGCCACAGATATTCCACAAGAAAAATAAAGTTCCTCAAACTTTTTTTTTCCACGGATTTCATTGAAAAAAGCTCACCCCATTGCTTCCTTTTTGATCCACCCCCTGGTATCCTCAATAACAATACTGCAATACAGAATTATGGATCTGAAATTTTGTGAAGGGCTGTGTACCTCAAAGAGTGTCCAAAGCACCAAGGGCTTGCTTAGCATGTTGCTAATTTTCAGACCACTGAGGCCCATCAGTTAGGTCTCCAACTCTCCTCATGAAAGCCAATATATCACACATTGGTTGATGAAACTGACTGCACCAGATGTTTGGTTTGCATTTATTTACTAATGCTTTTGAGACTGCAAAAGCAAACAATGGATGGTTCATGAAGGTGTTTCCAGAATGCAAAACTATATCACTTAATATTAGCAAACAAAAACTATAGCCAGAAAATTGGCTGCTTCAGCAAAGCTGAAGCATTTTCATGCTATTTTCATAATCTTTGAGAGAAACACCACACATAGCCTGCTCTCTGTGCCAGACACTGCTATACAGGAATCGGAGAAATAACAAGTCTATTAGTCTGGGATAGCCAGCAGCATAGCCCTTGCTTGGGGAGGAGGTCAGGAGATCAACTCAGGCTACTTAATATCCCAGACCCTGAGCCAAGCTGTCTATTCCTGGACATGTTCATCTTGGCATTAGATAATGCATGCAATGTGTTTTAAAGAAAGTGCGATATGTGGGCTGTTTATTAAGCAAACTGCACTCAGAGCAAAGCAAACCTGCTCACTGCTACTGAGGTACAGACATGCACAGATGCTGCAAGTGTGGCAGCATGCTTGCAGGTGTGTCAGTGCAAATGAAGAAGGGCTTAACTCTGGTGATGACAGCTCAGGTGCTCCATTAGTGATGGCAAGGACACTTGGAGAAAGGAGAATGGGCTTGATCTTCACAGGTCACACAGGACAAGCATGGCAGACAGCTAGAAAAGTGGGTTTTGCAGTCTGGATTTGTCACTCTACGTCTGAGCTGAGATATTCTCTGAAGAGGAACTGGGACATGGGCATGAGAACCCCACACTGATGTATTTGGATCCCTTCTGAAGGGCTCCCAGCCTGCCATGGAGAAGGTTCCTGCTGTGCCATGAGGATGGCCCTGCCCTCCCTGCTGGAGGAGCTCCTGCTGGAGCACCTTCACCTGCCAGACAGCTGTTGTTGGCGAGCTCGAATCCATCACAGTCAGCTCCTCTCTCTGCTTGGGATCCCCCTTCCCTCCTGAGCACAGAGGCTCCCTGCAGCAGCCAGCTGGCCTCTCCCACCAAGGGAAGGTGTTATCAACCCCGTGAGGAGTGGGCTTCCTGGGATATGGGGCTCATCCCACTGATTCAAGGAGGCAGATTTATCTTAACACTTATCTCCCTCTTAAAGCCTCCTCCCTCTCTGACAGTTGTTTCTAGGCCTGTACTTTATACTCATCACCAGCACCAGGAGTGAACCTTTCCACAGGCAGATAAGTGGCACCAAATTAAAGAGCATTAAATGGATGTCTTTCCATATATAAAGAGCCAGTAGCAATTTGTACATCCCCGGCATGCCAGACATGGTAAAATCTAATCACTTTCCATGCTTTAAATGCTGTGTAAACATGAGGTAATTGTTCTTATATGTGAAAAATTATGTGTCTCATGTCAAGAATGTATCAAGACTGAATTTTTAGCTTTGTGAAATATTATCGAGCCCAGCCCCTGCTCAGCAAATCTTTCCAGACTCAAATAAGTCACTAAAGCAAATAAGTATGTTCTTATTTATGAGACTGAGAGTTTATCTTGATTAGATATAAAGGATGTAAATAATGGCTCTCTTGTAGACAACTTCTAACATAAAAGAAATAAACTATATATCTATGTGTTTTCAGTATATCTAAAATACACTCATCATTCACTGCAAAACACTTAACGCTCTTGATAAATGAAATGCACATAGTTAATCTCATCAATTTGGCCCCTAAAAACTAAAAATCCATCTTTTCTGCCTTTTTTAGAAAGGAAATAACAGCAAAATTTACCATTAGTTGCAGAGTATAATCTGTTAACATCAAAGCTAATGGCTTACTGAATGGTTTTTCAAATCACTGTTTCAATGTCTGCAAGCATTTCTTCAGCAATTATTAAGATAAAGTAATAGGGAAACAGAGTTTTAGTATTTCATCAGTGCTAAGGGAATAACTAATAAGATCAGAGCCAGACCCCAGGCATGATGTGGGCATGGCTGTTGGGTTTCCCTACCTTAGCACTCAACCTTCAGGGACCAGATGTCTAGAAAAAGGTCTCAAATGAAACAATAGTAAGGGCGAAGAGCTTTTGAGTTATTTCATTGGAGGACATTTATCTCCAACTTGTTTCATCATGCATCTTTCTTGATGAAAATTTCCAGCCTTGGATACTGAGATAGCATCTACTCTGGGTCACATGGATAAAAATTTGCCCTAAAGATAAACCGTCTTCTAATCAGAAACAGGATAAAAGAAACCAATGCATTCACAGTCTTATCATTGGCTGTGTGGTCTTTACACCATTTCACCAGTGAGGTGAAGGCTCATGTGCAGGCCAGGTGAATGCAACAAGGCACTCTTTCCTCTGAACTGTAATCTTATTTGTTCCTTCTAAGTATTTTTCTCTCCCCATGACATCAGTGCGAGGTTCTGTGACAGTTTTACTGTCAGGGATCATCATCTCTGAAACATTTCAGTGTCCTCAGTAAAAGGGACAGATCTAAAAAAAAACCACCAAAACAACCAAACCATTGCTGGAAGTATTATTGGAAAGGCTACCGTCTTCCACCTGCAATGCAAGACACCCTTATCTTCAGTACCAGACTATCTGCAGCTTCTGGTATGTAATAATCCATTACCTGCAATATTCCATATTTACCTTACACAAAGCTTTGAATTTGGCACTTCCCTCAGCAAGGTTTTCTACAGCAAGTCCATAACTGACAGGCTGACAAAAATCTTTCAGGCAGCATCCATGGTTTACATCAGGGATACAAGGAGTATCCCAAATAAATAATTTCAGTGCAAACTTCCAAATTAATAATTTCAGTGGTTAATGAACATCAGTGTGAAATATCACAGGATGTCTTCTGGGGCCTGCCAGTTACTAGAACCTGGTAAGCTTTTACAGACTTTAAAAAAAAAAATCCTGCCATCATAGACTTTCCATGCAGAAGAAGAATTGAACCTCTTCATACTTTTCTTTGTTAAAATAAGGTTCACAAATTTATCCAGATGCTCTCATAAAACTCTTTTTCCAGATTCTTTCTCTTCTCTTCATTGAGCCCTACGAATTTTGTCAAAATCCTCTTATAGGACTGAAAATTTTGATCTGAGGTCATATGCACAGCTTTTTTAACAGCCCACTTTAAAAACCTGGTTGCAGGAGAGCCCAGAATTGCCTGTTTCTTGTATAAGCTTGGAAGATGTGAAAAAAAACCCCAGAAATTCAGCCTTGCAGCAGAGCCAGGTGTTAGTCAGTAAACATAAAAAATTAATTTCCTCTGGTGGCATTTCCAAGCTCTCATGTGGCCAGAAGGAATTTTCTTCCTCTTATTTCCTCCTCTTCTCTCCTTTTCTGCCTCTGTGCTGAAAGGCTTCAAGCCCTCCAGTTTCCTGGATCTTCTGCAAACTGAGGGAAAACACGTTGGATCTCAAAACATGATCTCAGAGGTACAGGCTCCTGCAGGCACCTCACAGAGGTGTCTCAGCCTCTCTGTGGGACTGCTCAAGAACTTCAGCCACTCACAACACTGTCTTCCATCCAAAACTGTCCTGTAATGTGTCTTTCTGACCTGTCCTACAATGGGAGCAAGGCAGAACATGTCACTGGAACTTCTGAGGAGCTAGGTCCTTCTGGTTGTTTCTCATTTATGAATACAGAATATCCTCAGATACAGGTTTTGGTCAACATTTTGAGAATTAGCAGTCTCAAATCCAATATATATTTACTTTTTCCCTAATATTAGATATAGAACCAACTGTTTATGCTCTCTGAGTTGTACTCAGCATGTAAGAAACATATTACCTTTGGCCTGAACCATTTTTAAGTGTGGAGAGTGAGTAGAGGAGCCACAGGAATTACATTTGTGTGTAGTGTTTAAGATATATAAATGGGGTGGAGCTTAAATCCCTGAGCTTTTGGAGATTATGCTCAGGAAACCATACTTTATGTGGTCATAAATAAAGCAAGAAAAATATCAACTTAACTGCGACATATACCTTTATGTGGGTATATTATGGAATTTTAATTATAATGAATGCAGTAATAAACCAATCCACCCTTAACAGCAAAGCAAAGCAACCCCCCCACCCCCTTTTCTGCTACTTTTATGGCATTCTGAATCCCACAAATAAAACTGGTGAGAATACACATCCTGTTCTTACGCTGTTAAAAACTCTAGTTGTGGATTATTGCAGTTTTTTATTGTTTCAGGACTCTTTCCAAGTCACAATTTATCACACTGAATACCAGGTAGTTCAGGACTTTTGGGATACCAAAAAATGTTGCAGCCAATGATCAGCATAGGTGAAGAAGAGCCATCAACCAGCACTCCACAGCAACACCAGGTCTGTGCTGGCTCTTCCCTGCACTCCCACATTGCAGGATCAGGCACAGAGACAACTTCTGCTGTGAGACCTTGCTTCATAGCTCTGCTCACACAGGGGAAGTCACAGCTGCACACACATGCTCTATGCCCAAATGCAGAATAGATGCTCTGTGCCAGTAGTCACACAGAAAATGATGATGTTTGCTGTCTAGTACAGGTGGTAGGACACACGACTGAAGCCTGCTGAGACCTCCCTTTCCAAAAGTGGAAAAAATAACCAAGCAGGTATCAGCAGGATCAAAATACATCACAATTAGAATAGAAACACCACTGGGATTGCCTGTCTGGCAGGTGCTAATGTGGATCACTTCTGACAGGTATACCAGCGTTGACTCTGAAAGTCTAAAAGCTCAGAACTCTTTATATAAGTGTCTTACTACAATCTATTTTCTTCAAACTCCTGACCTTTGGGAATGTTTCAATGTCACTATTTATTGACATTCTGCTTTTTGGGAGGAGCAATAAGAACACAGGAGTTACCACCAACAAAAGAATGGTGTCTTCCAACTTTGGCCCTTTTCCCAGGAGTGTGTTTCAGTAGATTCAGCAGTGGATTTCTATAGATTCAGTTCAATGATCACTTATATTTAAAGCAAAACTTTTGATTCCATTTCCTAAATATTTTAGAAGTGTAAATCTTCCTAAATACAATACTATTGAGTGGTAATTTATTTTCCAGCTGGATGCAAACTTTCTAAAACTTGCAAGATTAATTAAGTTCAAAGGAGAATCATAAGCTATGGAAAGGGAGGCTCAGTAATACTGATATATACTTCTGACAGATCTTGATCTAATGTGTTCTTAAAGGCTACTAGGCACAGAGAATACAACCTCCCCAGGCAACCTCTTCTGTACTTCTTGGCATTACTGTTGGAAAGGTTTTCTCAATGTCTGATCTGATTCTTTCTTCCTACAATACAAGACCACTGCTTCTTGCTTTGTAAAGCATGGGCATGGAGAACAGATTGTACTCTTCCTCTTTGTAACAGCCCTTTCTATACTTGACATATAATTTGGTGTGATTTTATGGGGCTGTATGTTCACCAGGGACTTAAAGTTAAAATGATGCTCATTTGAAGTCACTGGGTAAAAAACAAACGGAGAACAAATGCACGTTTGTTTGCAAACAAAGATAGTGAAGATAAAACTGAGAATCTGCCATATGTTTTCACCAGCTGGAATTCATTCAACATTTTGTTAGTTCTGCACTTAAATGTCTTGTGAAGCTTACTTTTGAGGTCCTTCTCATGGGTTATGTCACTGGCAAGAAGTCCTCAATCTATGGATGGCAAAATGCAAGGGAGTTTCCTGCAGTTGTCTTAGAGGGGAATATCGCTAATGTGTTTCCCATTCCCTGTGCTGAAACTTCCAACACAGTGTTTTTCTTCCTCCCTTGTAAGTATTCTCCTGTGATGGACTGAGAGAATCCCAGTGAGAGAACTGGATGCTTGCAGCAGGTTTTGGAAGTGCTTCTTTCCAAGTGTCAGGCTTCTTCAAGAATTGCAGAAAGTCCAAAGTCGGTAGGGGACTAATTAAGACTAGTCAAACAGGATGTGGAGAATAGCATGAAAGGGCTCACAGGGCTCTGGTCTAAGGCTGTGTCTGCACTGTGTTACTTGGTGTGGTGCAGATTTATTCCTGTAATTCTTTTCATCACTGGGTAAAAAACAGGACAAAGAAAGAAACAGTCGAAATGGAGCCAGAACTGTTCTTTGAGCAAATTGAGAAAAAACTGTCTTTGTATACATGCAATTAATATCAAACCCAAACTGTTTACATAAAATTTATGGAACTGGGGTTCCATGAAAGAGTGAATTCCTGCTGTGAATCAAACTGAATTCACTTTTGGGGATTTTGGCTCAGGACTGCAAAAGTTAAATTATAGCATATAATACTACATCTGCGAGGTTACTGCTGTTTAGAAATGAGAGCATAACATGTACAGACACTGTATGTGTGAGAGAAAGATAATCCCTGCCTTGCTTGGGCCAGACTTAAATATTCAGCAATGTTACAGCAAAGTAACTCAGTACTTTGTATAAGATGGTGGTGCTTTGAGTTTGCTGATTGAGAAGTTTGTACAGAGAGACAGCTTTTGTTGCTTGTGCACTTCTCTGAATTAGAAGATGTGTCATATAACACTTATCTTAGATAGTGTGGGGGCAGTCAGTGAATGGTAACTGTGTTCTCCTGAAACAACAAGGATGTCATGTAGCACTTCTGGAGAGATAAGTGAACGTTTGGACTGGGAAGGGTATGCAAGGGATACCAAAGTTCAGCAGCTAATTAGAGTGTTATCACTTGAAAAGTAACATAACTGAATGAATGAAGTCATGGCATCTAGGGAAAAAGCTTGTCATTTGTTAAATCATATTGTGCTGTACATAAACCATACAATGGTGACATTCTCAGGAATGCAATATAGCAGAATTGGGACAAGCAGAGGTTTAGTTTAACTCCTGAATTTAGGGCATCTGTAAATGTCTTTTTAACTGGTAACATGTACATCATCATGTTATCAGTAGGAAATCAAAGCTCCAAAATCTTCCAGGAGATTAAGCTTGTAATTGGGGAACATGAAGTCATCCTGGTACACTATTTGCCCAACAATTATTTGAACTCATACTATTAATTTTACTGAGTGAAACTATAATTTTTCTTTAGAAAGAAACAAAAAGTGAATATGCAGTGTGACACACAGTTTTCCATTCAGAGCTAGGTCACATCTTACCCCATCCCAGGCTGGGCCTCACTCTGGTAGCCCACAAGTTATGCAGGTGAGCTAAGTGGGTAAAAGATTTCTTTTTCAGTCTGAGTTAGCTTGACAGAAATGAAAGGCTCTGTACAGAGGAAGGCAAGCTCATCTGAAGCCAGGCTGTGTGTGGGAGTGAGGCCCACTGCAGCAGGATCTGCCAGCTCTCTGTGAAAGGCTAGGAGAGCAGAGACACTTAATTTCTCAAAAAAAGAAGTAGGATTACCCAGTAAATCACATAACCTTGAACTGTCCAGAACTGTAACATGAACGTGGTGATAGAATAATCACGGCAGCCCATTGACGTAAACAGGACGACGCACAGGGACACACCAATGCGGGACGCAGAAAAACGGCTCCACGCGAGGGGAAAATGAATGCCTGGAGTCTTATCTGGTGTGATAAGAGCCATTTACTTCTGAAGAAACTATTAAAGGGCCAATTCTCTAGCATGCACTTAGTTAGGGAGTACTAATTTGGCAATTATTTGTGGTGAAGAATGTGGCCACTAATGGGCCAGTCTTGGTGCCCCTGAAATCTAATAATGGCTGGAAAGGAGATGCTAAGGAAGACGTGGAGAGATGCAGAGAGTCATGTGAGCTTGCAGGACAACTTTGCAAATCACACAGGAAACGTACAAAACAATCAAGTCATCTCCCTGCTGCTGTTATGAAAGAGGCATTTTTCAAATATGTCTTAGGAACCTAAAGCAAGCTTCCCTCAGCCCTAAGTATTTTCCTTACCCTCCATGTGTAAGAACACTTATTCTTTAGGGAAGCTTTCTATTCAAGTGCAGAGGCTTTCTGTGGGGTGTTTGCCCAGTGCAATGGTCATTTCCTATCCTGCTCTTTTATTTTTTCAGTCTCCAGGCAGAAAAATGCTGCATCCAAACGCGGATGCATCCCCAGGCAGTTGTGAAGCAGATATTACACCAATTCCCCAAAGGCACAAACAAGAAGTGTGCTTCAAGCTAACAGGCAAAAATGCCCTCACTTGCTGACTGTGTCCACGACCACTGAAGTGAAAGGAAGATGTCTGCTGCCATTGATGTTGTCTGCCTCACATGATGAAAAATTGCAAATAAGTTTGTGCAAAGTACTGATCAGACAGAATACAGGACAGCCAATAGATTGTTCATGACAATTAGCAAGAAAAGGCACCTTTAAGTCATGCCATGGTGTAGTGGATATTTGCTGGGAGCAATAGAGAAATGAAAGTAAAGATAAATGTTGAAAAATAGAAATTAAAGGAATAAGAAAAAAATAAAAACCAAGGGGGTGTAATTTATACACACTTTTCTAGGCTTCATTTAGTTATCTATTCCTGCTTACTTATACAAAGAAATAGGAAGTCATTGACTTAAGATGTGCAGAATTCTTCAGGCAGCCTTTTAACATAATATGTGACTGTTGGGTCTGAATTGTAGTCCGAAAAATTCTTAGATAATAAAAACATGGAATGCAAACTAAGGCAATAAACACGTAAAGATACAGTGTGTGGCTTAAATCTTTCCACATTATTAAAAATCCAACTCATCCAACAGTACATTTTCAAACTCTTTTCCTCTGTGATTTATTAGAGAGGCTATCATAATCAATTACTTTTAATTAATAGAAGATGGAAACATTAATTGGTCCTATTTAAAATTTGATTGTATTAAATGATTCTACCCATGATCAAAAATGTATTTTGAAAGGGAGTTTAGGCTAATATATCAGCAAATGAGGCGCTATAAACATGATTAATATGCACATTAGACTTTCCTTATCACTTTTTGTTGGCAGTTTTTATCCGGTCACAGCTGAAATTCCATTGAGTTCTTTCTCCTTTTGTATAAAATACAGATTATGTGGAGACAGCCGTCTGAGTAACTGGAGTTTCATCTCATATGGCCATTAATTATTATTGCTCCTTTAGTATTTCTTATCTATCACAGAGACGTAGGACTGTATTTTTATAGACATTTGCTGTTTGGAAAAAAATAAGCTTTCGTGTGATGGCGCCTCAGCATTCTTTTATTGCAGAAAGGATTGACAACACATTTTGCACATCTAGGAAAGGGTGGAGTAAGATGTTTATAGCTGTCATCATTGTAGAGGTGTGTATATTTGGTAATACCAGGGAAGTTTTTGGACAGTGTAGCCAGCCTTTGTTGCGATATTTTGACTTGTGTCTTTTAAAAATGCATCCACAATCATGTTGTATTTATTTCAAGGGAATCACATGCACTGTGAAATTTTTCACTGAATTATCCCTGCAGTTGGGGAAACTTAAGAGTACATTGCTTTCCTGGTAGTTTATTAATGTTCAAGTGTTATTTTGCACTATACTCAGAATTATTTTCTTGTCTTGATTACTTCTCATTGCTCACAGGGGAAAATCTTGCACTGACTCATGGTTCAAAAACAGAAGTGATGTGCCAAATACCTGCTGCTACCAGAGCCCTTTCAAACAGCCATTACCATTGCTGCCATGAGAGAATCAGATGCAGAACGCAGGGGATTTCAGACACTGAAGTTTGGCTGCAGTGCTCCCAGGAGGATCCCTCCCAGACAACACTGCTCCAACAGACTCAAACCTTCTTGCTTCCCACCCAAAATTGCCTGTCACCAGTGTAATGCCCTACTCGTCCTGGGACCAACATTTAACCAGTCAGGTGATATCCTTCTCAGTGTCTTTTACCAAAGGGTGTTCAGTGCAGTGTAGGCCTCTCTAACCCAGCCTGGGCTGCAAGCAGCAGCACATGCAACACACAAAGGTAGACCTGGACTCCTGTACACACTGATTCTGTCTGAGCTCACAGCTGACATATGCTAGTAGCTGTTTCAACTTAATTCAGATTTTTGGCACAACCATCTCATACTCATCTGGTGTCCTTCTAATAGTCAGGCATTCCTCTTCCTCAATTGCTCCCTGCTGAGGAACACCCTGCTTATATTAGAAATTATTATTAGTCTGAACATGATTTCCTTACTATTTAATTTCTTTCTGCTCTAAAGGCCACCCTGTTTGCCTTATGTGATATTCTTACAGAATCACAGAATGAGCTAGTTTGGAAAAGACCTTTGAGATCATTGAGTCCAACCTATAATCTAGTACCTCCTCATCAACTAAGTGCCACACCCAGATTTTTTTTAAAAAATCCAGGGACAGTGACTCCGCCACCTCCCTGGGCAGACAGTTCTAATGACCAATCACTCTTTCAGTGAAGAATTTTTTCCTGATGTCTAACCTAAACTTCCCCTGGCACAGCTTAAGACTGTCCTCTCATTCCGTCAGTCGTTGCTCTGTGTGTTCCACTCATCTCATTGGCATGCGCTGCATTTTCTTGCCCAGTTTCACTGTTGAACACAATTGAGCAAGAACATCTCAAAACTGACAGAAGCTTATCAGCAGCTTCCTCCAGCTTGCTGCACCTTCCTCCTTAGTTCCTCACACATCCCATAGTTTTTACTGAGCTCTTCCTTAGGGTTAACTGCACATTTCTGGTGTTCTGTGGAAAAAAAATGTAGTGAAGTCTGGATAGTTATGGAGGGATTACTCCAGTTTTAAATCAGTTTAGATGATTTCCTTACCTTCCATGTGTATTTCCTCTGAATAGACAATCATTTTCTGTAATGTTCATTCATCTTTGTTAACATTTGTTCCTTTTGAAAGAAAAGAACAGCTTTTTTGTGGAACCTGGCAAAGAGAATACATTTTCCTGGTCTTTTCTGTAGTCAATATTTACAGTAAATATCAGCTCTTAATTTAATTTCTTGAAGCAATATGTGGGCCATAATTTCCAGCTGCTCTGGGGAAGCCTTTGGGTGAGGATGGAGAGGGCATGAGGGCCTGGAGGCTGATGGCATCATACCCAGGGGACGGTGTGGTGGCACCCAACACATCTGAGGGTGCATGAGAGAGCAAGTGAGGGCCTCCAGGAGCCAGTGCTGGATGCTGTGCAGAGAAGAGACCTGTCCCCCCAAAAAGAGACCAGGCAGGATCCCGTCCCCAGCAGCCAGGCTCTGTCCCAGCCCCAGCACAGGCACCTCCACCCTGGTGCTCACAGCCTGCTTAAATCCACCTCTTACTGCATGGGTGCCGACAGTTACTTATTCATGAAACTATTTTGGAATAGTTATTCTACCACAAATTTATCTTATGTCTTTTTCAGGAAAAAGGCCTTCATAGACAAGCTGTAATGAAATACAGTTGGCTTGCTGCATGTCTAGGGGCCTGATTTGCAGCAATGTAAAACAGACTCCCCAAACTAGTAGATACATTTTCTTTTAGTCTTTCTGTGCCTCCATTTCATAGTTGTGGAATGGATTTGAGTTTTATTTATTTATTTTTGTCTTTCTGTCCTTTGGGTTCAGGGTGAAAATCAGATTATATTTGTAATGGGTTCACATTTCCAGAAAATGTTTGAACACTAAGGAGGAAAAATGGCCTAAGATTTCACATAGAAAAGATATTTTGAAAACTCAAAATGTTGATTAATGAAGTGAGCAGTTTACAGTCATGTGGGCGTTTAGAAAGAATAAATATCTCCTGATCTTGATGTCTTTTTAACATCATCTGCTGGATGTCATTCAATGCACATTGCAACACTGCTGGAGGAGACATGCAGTGAACTGCCAAGGGAATTTCAGTCAGAAGTTTAGGCCAAACATTTAATATTTCCATTATTGCCTCAAAAGTTACAGGTGATAATAATTGAAAGATGTAATATTTGCCAACATCTTTTTTTATGGGTTTGATTGAGCACAGTGCCAAGGGACACTACACATATAAATAAAGTCCAAACAAATTTGGGTCAAAATAAATAACTTTTAAAAACCTCTGAGCCATCCAAACTCAGCTTTAAACATATTTATTACAACATCCATTACAACACAGTTACCCCTGATTGCTGGACTGCTAATATTTATTTCTAGATTACTTTTCCCTGAAGTAAACTGCAGGAAGAGTTCAGGCACAGGCTCAGAAACTCACAGACAGGCTATGTCCACACTAGTAAATTAAACAACATTAGAGCATGAGCCCAAGCTTTAGCTCACAGTCACTATTACGTGCCTAACTTGTCTTGATCCTCAGATAGGTTTGAGGGCTTCTTGTCACAGAAATTTGGTTCAGAAGAAGCAAAGGGCAGGGAAAAAACCTTAGCTCTAGAGAAAGATTGCTGAAGAATTACACTAATACTAAATAATGAAGAAGAATGTAAACAGATTATAGATACAGAGAGTCTGAGACCAGCTAATGGCTGAAAAAATAGATGACAGAGATAAAAAATTATAAGACTTGTCAGAAAGAACAAAGCCTCTGTGTGCATCATTCAGATTAAGGAATTAGAGTCAAAAGGTTAAGTATGAGCAACAATGAATATGAAAAATGAGTAAAAAAAGAAGAAAAAGGCAAGTTTGTTTCATAAATCAGTTCTAGTTTTCAATTGCTGTAGGAAGAAAAGCGTATTGAAATCTCTTATATCAGCAGGCTGGACACTGGGAAAGGTATTGGCATTTTCAGCAGCAGATGAAAATTGTCTTGTTCTAATTGCTGCAAATATTGGCCTCAGGTTACCTATCATCATGTGCTTTGTTTCATGGTGCAAGCCAAACTGATATTCAGTCTTAAAGTTCATGAGCCTGGAGCATTTTTAAACTGACCTCATGCACATCCAACCCTATGCATCTTAAGACTTTGGTTACTTTATAGAACAGGAATGTGGACAAGAGGTTCTATCAAGTGTATAGTAGGTGCTGCCCATGAAATCTATGTTCACCACAGATAATCATTTTGGGTGTAGCATGTGTTCTCTTTACTGCAGGAAATTCTTCTGAGAGAAGCTCAAAGTGGGTAGCAGATATCTAAAAGCACTTCTAGTTTACTGAATAAATATGGAATTTTATCTGCCATTTTTAGAATGAACAAAAATATATTCTGGATAATTACCAGCAACAATAGCTAAATTTACAATGCTTTCCTCCTCTAAGTTAAATATGTTGTTGAAATCTCCTCCTGCTGGTGAAGACAAATCCAATTGGTTTTCATTACATACATAATGGAGCAGGAGCTCTGCATCTGCAGTATCTCCACTTCAGGAACAAGAGTAGGGAACAGTCTGCACTGCAAGTGGATTGGTCCTGTCTATTCAAATGAAGCTGCTTTCATGCCATTTGAAAGGAGTAGCTATTCACATCCTGTTCATCATGTCAGTAGGGCATAGCAAAAATCCAAGCCTATTTATTCTAAAATGGAAATGAGCTCTGCTCATAAAATCTCCCTCAAGAACTACATGATGACTTGTGCACAGGGGCTATAAAGATGCCTTTGCTGTGACTAACATGGAAAAAAAAAGTGCTATTCCTTTTCCAAGCACCCCAGAATCCACTGAGATGCACTTGTAATGCTATTAACAGTACCTAGGAACTGTTGGGCCACAACAACCCCATGCAGAGCTATGGGCTGGAGGGGCAGTGGAGGGAAACCTGCCAAAAAAAAAGGAAAGCTGGCTTGAGGTGTTGACTGGCAGTGGCTGAACATGAGCCAGAGTGTGTCCAGGCAGCCAAGAAGGCCAATGGCATCCTGGTGTGGCCAGCAGGGCCAGGACAGTGATCATCCCCCTGTGCCTCGAGTGCTGTGTCCAGTTCTGGGCTCCTTCACTACAAGATGCGCACTGAGGTGCTGGAGTGAGTCCAGAGAAGGCCAACAAAGCTGTTGAAGTGTCTGGAGTACAAGTACAAGTACAAGTCTTAAGGAAAATGGGATCTTGGAGGAAGCTTGGAGAAAAGGAGACTCAGAGCCTTATTGCTCTCTACAACTACCTGAAAGGAGATTGTAGCCAGGGGGAGGTTGGTCTCTTCTCCCAGGTAACCAGTGATTCAGCAAGAGCAAATGGCCTCAAGTTGCACTAGGGGAGGTGTAGAATGGATATCAGGAACAGGCGGCCCAGGGAAGTGGCTGAGTCACTGTTCCTGGAGGTGTTTAAAAGATGTTCACTTGTCTCTTAGGGCCGTGGTTTAATGGTGCACTTGGCAGTGCCGGGCTAACAGCTGGAATCAATGATCTCAGTGGTCTTTTACGGCCTAAATGATTCTATGTAACCAAGAATGGTCCAAACATTGGATACAACTCCCCCTGTCCCAGCTTCTTTTTTCTGGTGGTGACCATGGGTAGATACACAAAGCAGGATGTACCAACATGATGGGTATGTGTAATGATGTTTTCACCAGTTCTCCTGATTTCAGCCAAAGAGTGAATTTCTTCTCAGTGGCTGTTTCAGTACTATGTGTTGGATTTGAAAAAGAATGGTGATGATGCTTTGGTTTTCTTTCTAGGTTGTATTTATCCAAAGTCAAGGACTTTGTCTCATGTTCTGCTAGTGAAAAGGTACTCAGAACAACCCTAAAACTGGGACGGAGCACAGATGGGGGAGGTGACCTGAGCTGACCAGATGGATATTCCACACTCCAGAATATCATACCCAGTATATAAACTGGAGGGAGTTACCCAGAAGGATAATTTCATCATCATCATCATCATCATCATCATCATCATCATCATCATCATCATCATCATCTTATTATTATTATTATTATGTTGTTGTTGTTGTTGTTGTTGTTGTTATTATTATATTTACCATTAATATGGTATTTTACTTTAAATTATTAAACTGGTCTTATTTCAACATATATAAAATTATTATTATATATAAAATCATTATAATATTACATATATTATATATAATATCATAGTAATTGTATAGTATATTGTATTATATATTATATATGTTATATACCATATATTTTATGTAATATATATTATATTATAGTCCATATTCTATATTATATTATAATAATAGAATATTATTATGATATTATTATTTACCATTAATACCGTATTTTACTTTAAGTTATTAAACTGATCTTATCTCAACATATAAACTTTACTTTGATTCTCCTCCCTGTTCCACTAGGGTTAAGGAGAATAAAGGGGAGATTGAGCAAGTGGCTGTGTGGTGTTTCATTACCAGGTGGGATTAAAACCACAACAGCAGTACACCAGCTTCCAGTTCTCTGTGATTTTGATGTTTCATGGGGATTCTTTTACCATTAACAAGTCTAATTTCTTTTTCAACCCAGGAAAATTTTTATATCTACAGTGTGCTATGACAATGAGTTGTATATTGTAATGATATTCTATATAATGAGACACTCCCTGGCTGAGTGCATGGAGTTTAACTTCAGCTCCTCTATGGTGGAAGCTCAGAAAGGACTGAAATCCTGCATGTTGTTTGATGTCCCAAGTTCCCTTCTCCTCTCTGCTTCACTCTTACCTCCTCTCTTTGCTGTTTGGTGGGTGCTACATAGTCCTGTTCCACCCTAACAGTTATAAAAATTAAATTAATTAGGTCTGCATTTTGGATTTAGCTACACAACATGATGAAAATTAATGTTCCATACTTGGCATGGGATGCAGCATTATTCATTTCTTCATGGGCTTTTTTGTGACATCGCCTTCCTTCACATCCTCATTAACACAGAATAGTTTTTCTTAACAGCGAATCTCTGACATGAATATGCATGGCCTTCAATTAGTTGCATTTTACAGCAGAAATGCTGAGGCACAGGGTGAAACGTTCACATTTGCAAAACGCCTAGCTTGGGTTGGCCAGTTCAAGTCATGCAACACATGATTTTTCCAAAATGCTCTTGTGACTAAAGACTGTGCTTGAATAGGAGCAACAGCAAAACTGCACGACTGTGACTGGCAGCCAACAATCAATTACAAATGGTTTCAGACACCAATACATAATGGATGTTCTCTCTCTTCTGGGGGCAAGAATCAAAAGTGAATC
Source organism: Melospiza georgiana (assembly GCF_028018845.1). Classification (NCBI taxonomy): domain Eukaryota; kingdom Metazoa; phylum Chordata; class Aves; order Passeriformes; family Passerellidae; genus Melospiza; species Melospiza georgiana. Next base: position 103,521,596 of record NC_080432.1, on the reverse strand, counting down.
AAGAGCACTAACCAAATAAATATGGCACTCAGCTTTTTAGTGCCTGCTCACGGTGGCTACCTACATTTAAGCATAGGGCTTCAGTTGTCTCGAATGCAGGGCAAGAGGCAGTACAGCATGTCTGGTTGCCATATATGAGCAGGATGCATCTATAAACGACAGCAGCAAGCGAAGTATCATCTACAAGTGATTAAAAAAAAAGGCTTTATCTTGCTTAAAAAAAAAGATGAAAATCACCCACCCTGTATTCAAGAAGAGAAGGTTTTGTTTCAAATTCTAAGTGATAGAAAATGATATTTGTTCAATACACACACATTTAGACACAAAACTTAAATCAAGAATGTAAATGGGTGGAGTGATTTATCTAACTATGGAGGGGTAGAAGCAGAATTGGTATGCACACCATGGGCATCTTTGCTGGCTTTGGAAGCTGGTTTTGAGTGTTCCCAAAGCACTGGGCAACCTTGCAGGACTGGAGGTTGGCAGAGGACTGGAAGGAGACTTGTATGCCTGAACAAGTTTCTCTTCAAGTATTGTTAGGATCAATCTGTATGATGTGTAAACAAGTTACTAGGCTCCAAACCTGAGTGAAGATTCCCCAAGGGAGTAATCAATCATTATAATTAAAAGATATTTTGCGAGTTGGCATCAATTGAGAGAGGCCATGTTCATAAAATCAGGCCGATTTCCATTCTTTTCCCACCACCACTGAAATCTGTCCAGGTCTTGGAGCAATGGCCCACCCTTTGTCAGCTATAGACAGAGAAAATATGCCCAAAATATGACTGAGGAAGTGGCTTTCCTTTGCTTTGCTTTGGGCAGTTTTGTTGTGACTACCTGGTATGAGTTCAAGTGATTGCAGAGCTCAGGAGTGATGGATATTACACATAAAGCACATTAAGTGACCCCTCCTGTGGGGGATCACTCCCCTGGGGATCAAAGGAGAACACTGTCATGGATGTATTTAATACCTGTGAGTATTTAATAAGAAAGTATCTGTTAGATTTTCTTGTAGCTTTTAACACTTTTTTGTTATCTACTAATTCAGGTACTCAAAATTAACTGCATTCCTCCAGTTTTCAGGTATTAGGTTGCTCTTATTATGTAGAATTGAAATGAAAGTTGGTGCAACTGGTTCTTGTTGCTGTGCATGCTTTGAACATTTCATCACTTTCTTCCAACATAAATTGGGAAGAATTTGTGGTAAGCAAATTACCACAGAGAACTAACAGAAAAACTGGTCCCTGTTACTGAAACAAGCAGATTAGGGTTTGTTTTTAAGTACTGCAGCTTTACTATACAAACAGACTCATATATGCATACACACAAACACAAATACGTATTTATATCCTGCCTTTAATTATCTGACAGATTTTATCAAAGACTGATTTTATTAATGAATTATGTTACTAGGTGGAGTCAAATTTTTGCTTTCAGCTGAAAGTATGAGCAACAGAAAATGGCTAGATACATATTTTTTTTTAAAAAAGATTCTGCCTTAAGCATTCTGAAGGCAAATAATTTTCATCATCATTAAAGGTCATTTTGGGGCTCATTATTTGATACTAATTGGGCGCCTGTGGGCTCCCACTCTCAGTATCCTTGGGTGGGTTGGGATCTCGAGTCTTTGACACTGCTGACAGACTGAAAGATCATAGTTGCACGGCATGGGAGTAGGGAAGAAAGCAAAGGGGCTGACCAGAGGACTAGAAAAAACATGACCCCTAAAGAAAGATGAATGAATGGAGTTGTTTAGTCCTGTGAAGACAGGACATGCTAATGATTTTCAAATATGTAAAGCACCACTGCAAAGAGGAAGAAGGCTTCTGATTTTCATGTCCATGATAGATGAGACATAAAAATAAAAGGATTCACTACTTCCCAGGAAAGGTTGAGGTGAAACATTTTTAAAATTCCTTTGCTACCCGCAGGTAGTAGTAAAGACCTGATATAGAAGGATTTTAAGCAAATATTTACATCTGATTACCTAGATATGGACAGAACAATGGTTTAGATGATTTCTTAAATTTCTTTCCTAATTTAGTGGCCTATTAAATTTTCATTTCCATTGTTTTTTGCTTTAGGTGACACACACTTAAACTAGTTATGCCAGCCAAATAACTCCTCTGAACACAGGGGGGAAAAAAATGGACTCTTACCCCAGAAATGAACTTGGCCTAACTCAGAATCCCTCTCTCTCCTCCCTCCTGTGTCAATCTGCAGCCATTTCCTCTCAGGCAAAAACATTTTCTCTGTACAGGCTTTGTTTGTATGAGGCAGGTACAGGCTGCCTCTCTCCTCTCTGAACTTATTGGACTCTGCTAGGGAGGCCAAGGCTGCCCTTGTCTTCTGTGGTGGGAGCTGGATGGCAGCTTGTCCACTGCAACATGTACTGATGTTCTGGTGCTCTTTTCACCTCTCTTACACAACAAGTTTATGTGAAAGGACAACACCTGTCCTTAAAGTTTAGTGAGAGAGGGAGAGAGAGAGGTGGGGCAAGAGAAAAAGCAGACAGCTAAAAAATGCAGTAGGGTTTCAGAGCAAGAGAGCTACTGCACTCATCTGAAACTTCCATAATTTTGCACAATATCTCTTCCATCTTTTTCTGGAAGCTTCAGATTTTCTAGAGCAGCTTTCCCATCAGCAGCAATCCACAAATTATCACTCAAGGAATGCTAAACAAAGAGCTTTGCAAACTCAGCAGCTCTACCCCCTCTCTTATTTATGTGATACACAAGTCGAGGAAATAAATTTCCTTCAAACCAGTAGAGTGTATGAGTACTGTGACCAGAAGGGGTTGTGCAGGCCACAAGAGCTCTTCCAGGCCTTCAGGCAAACAAAACATGCAGCTGCCTCCTGCACCTCCCCACCAAGTCCTCTGTTCAGGCCCTGCCTTTCCCCCCAGTATTTGGGGTCAGCAGAGCCAGCCAGCTTGTGTGTCCAGGGCAGGCCACACTGAGGAGGGTAAACTGGGGCAACAGGGCAGGGCAGGGGGTCCCAGCTGCATCTCCCCTGACTGCTCTCCAGCACAGGGCTAAAAGCCCTCAGCTGCTTGCAGGATGGGGATTATGTGTGTGGGAAGCTTTGCCCCTATACCAGGCACCACAAGAACACGACCAGGACCACAGACAGGAGGCTGCAGGGATATTGTGCTGGATAAGGGGAGTCATCTTTCAGAATTACCAGAAGGTATAGAGGTGAGAAGGCTGTGGTAATGGTTAAATAAAGATGAAAAAACCCCAATAATCTTGGGGTGCTGTATTTCTCAGAACCTGTTTATAAAACATCCAGCGATCCTACATAAAACTGGGGGCGTTAGCAGGTATGGGTGAAACCATCTAATCCTATTCCCCAAATCCCACTGTTTTTGTGCTTATTTTCAAGATGATACCTTGTTTTATAGGAAACAATTAAAAAGCAACATGCATAACCAGGCATCCTCACAGCACCAGTGCCATGTTCTAGTAGGAAACGGTTTAGCACAATGATCTTCATTTCTTTAAGATGGCTGAGATCTTTAAGGATCTACAAAGAAAATAAAAACAGAAGGAAGGAATGTGGAAAGGATGGAGGGGAGGAGGTTAGGAGAAAAGAAAAGAAAAGAAAAGAAAAGAAAAGAAAAGAAAAGAAAAGAAAAGAAAAGAAAAGAAAAGAAAAGAAAAGAAAAGAAAAGAAAAGAAAAGAAAAGAAAAGAAAAGAAAAGAAAAGAAAAAAGAGCCAGGCATGGAAAGAAATAAGGAAGAGAAGGAAGAAAAGAAAGCATCATGTTGCATGCAAAAAACAGACCCAGCAGTGGCAAGAGCTGGGCAGAGTGGAGCCTTTCCTGATAATATCAGTTTACTTTTTAATTAGATGCTGAGCTTTTAAAGACAATGGAGTAGACATGATAAAGAGCAGGCTATTAAGTTTCCCAATTACGGAGCACAAAGAATCCAATAATTTATGTGCTGATAATCTCCTGGTAATCCTCCGGGTGCTGCCGGAGCGTAAGCGTCCTGATTACTCCTCTGCTCTTACATGGATTTGTTCTCCTACCATAGCTGAATTTCCCCGTTATGTTTGGCACAGCTCATTTAAAACAACCACAGTTACCTCACAGCCAAACCGCTGGCCCAAGTTTAGCTAAGATGAATAGGCAGCCGTTCATCTGCGACAGAGCCTTTGGTGTAAGTGTGGCCAATTAGTCACACGTTTGGTGTTCTAATTAGGCAACGCTGGGCCTTTCAGAAAATGTGCTGTTGATTTAGGTACTTCCTCAAACAATGCTAAATTGTGTTATGTGAAATTCAATTAGTTCTTTTCTAAATGTTTCCACATCTGTTATTCTTTAAGCATAAAGTGATGAGGAGAGAAGGAGAAGTGAAAAGCCAGAGTCTCCACTGGTGAAATATGTTAGGCCTCTGGGACCAGCCCTTTTTCCAGCTTTTGACCCTGAACAGTGATATACAGGAAGGAACAAAGTTGGAGAGCTATCATGGTGAAGCCCTTTAAAATAAATCATTATAGAAGAAATACTGCAACTGTAAGGGAACATAATCTCTTATGATAGCCATAAACTAAGCTTTGTTTGGAAACGGATGGCATGGGGAAAGCACCATTAAGCAAATGATTATAAATTCTTTTTTAAGAACTCCATTTTTTTACGATAATAGTGATATGTTTAAATCCCACGATTAACCAGAAATAAGTACAGAGCCAGTTTACTATTTTGCGGAATCTTTTTGAGTAGTTGTACTTTTGTTTCACATTTTTCCTCTGAGAGCTAAAAAAGGTGGCAAGACCTCCTGTAGGAGGTTTTCAGGGGGAAGGAATGGGATGCATTTATTATTTCTGTTGCGGCATTTTGCAATTTTTCTCCACGTTTAGAAGAACAAAGCACCACAATCCTTTTGATCCCTCAAACAAAGCGCCAGGCTTTCAGTGGAGCTTTTCGGCACTCCTCGTGACGCATGAGGTTTACATTTGCTCAGGGCTTCTCCCAAAACGCGGGCCACCTCTGGCCCTTGTCGTGGCCATGCTGTGTGTCCGACCTGCAGCACGCAGATGTCGGGGTATGGGCGAAGGCACAGCAAAGATTTCTCCAGCGTCGTGACTCAGCCAAAAACCACAGCTGTCTAAAGGTGAAGTTGTACATGCATTTGATCCTTGTTGCTGTTATCACCTTTTCACTGACCAACATTTCAAGCCTTATCTGTGGCTGGCAGGCCATGTTTCAGGTTTGTCAGAGCCCGGATATAGCCCGTGCGGTTTTCTGATGATATATCTTGATAAGATTTGTGGAATGCAAGAGATGAAGTTGTCAGCACTGCTTTGTGGCACCTCCGTACATGTCAGAAAATTAAAATATTTTCAGAAGCGATGGCATTATTTTGACTGGTGACACAAACTTCTAAGACAACACATGTCCTTGAAAAGAAGAAAAAGGAATGTAGAATATTTATAATAAAAGACAAAAAAATAGTCTGTCCTGGAAAGGCATCAAGTTTGAAGGGGGAACCAGATGAGAAAGAGGAGGAAAATCAAGTGTTTCTGGAGCTAAGCTGATAAATTACTTTTTCCAGCTGTAATTACTGCTATTACATATTTCTGTCATCCTTGTAAATCAGGACCTTGCAGTCTTCCTTTTTACAAAAGAATCTTAAAATAAGGTGGAACCAAACAAATGCACAGAACCCTCTTTTCAGCTGCCATGTTTGCCTCCAGGTTCAATCGTCACATTATAAGGCAGCTCGATCATGCCACAGCTTCCCAAACAGAACTATTTTTGTTTCCCCAGATGATGATGAAATAAAAGAAGTGCAAAGCTTAGCAGAAATCTAGAAAGCCCCAGCTCCATGTCACTTCACATGCCTCTCTGCAGGACTCGCTGAGGTGCTCAGCTTGAGTAAGAGCACACTGCCAGTTTTAGCAATGGCACTAATCTGTACCAGCCACAATCTGAGCATTATGATCTTACAAATAATACAATATTCACGCATTATTTCTTAAAAACAAACAGCAGGAGGAGGCCAGCTGTGAACTCATTCTGCATTCAAAAAGTCTTGAAAGCTTTTTGTTCAAGAGATGAAGGAGAATTGGAGGCAAATAAATATCCTTAATAGTTGTTGGAATAATTCAGGTATTTTTATTGAAAAATCCTGCTGCATGAAAGCCAAACTATTAGTAGCAATGCATATGTTTTTGGAAAAAATATCTGGCCTCTTCCAGAAAAATAATAAAAAAGAGCTATCCAAGTCAAACCTTTAGACTGTTGATACAAAAAAAAAAGGGGTGAAGATTTGGCAGAATCCCTTTCCTTTAGAATAGAAGAGTTCAGTTTCTGTTTTCAAACTGCAGAAGTTGTCAGAAAATAGGATAGTTCTCCGAAGAGATGAACAAAAGTTTTCTTCCTAAATTCAGGCTAAAGGTATTAAGACAGAAGAATATTTTCAAAGTTTGATAGAAAGCATTAAAATAAAAACCTTTCAAAAAAGAAAAACAGTTTTGAATATGTCTAGAGGTTATGAATTTTTGACAGAGTAATGTTCTACCTACCTCCCATGGGGTCTTTGAATTTTGTTTCTAAATCAGATCAGGCGCATGAATAGCCTCTCAATCTATCTTCTTCTGAAATATGATGCAACAAAACTTAACAAATTGACTAATTCCCTAAGCAATATGGCTTTTTAAAGTCCATCCAGAAAAAGATTAAGTCTAAACAAATCCGTAAAAGAGAAGCAACCTAGATTTGGATGAGAACTTCTGTTATCTAAAACAAATGAGGTTGTTTGTAACAACCATTGTTTAGTTGCATGAAGTTTTACTCCAAATTCCCCTACTCAACAAGCATCTTTGAGGCTTCACAAGGCACACCAATTCCAAAAATCTAAAAGCTGCCCTGTGCAAGGCCTCTACCTCATTTATTAGGTGATAGCCATAGCAGAGACAGATCCCTCTTCACCTGAATGAAGAGTGAGGGGAGCTGCTAAAATGACTCGTTGCCAATGGCCGCAGGTCTTGCCTACAGATGTGCTTGTGTTTGTATGTGTCACAAATAAAATTAAAACCCCCACCATCATTCACAGGCAAGAGTTCAAACATCCTGCACCACTACCTTCCTTGTGGCTCACTTTAAGGAACTAAGTCCCATACTATCATTCAATACTCTTACACTTTTCTATACCAGGAAAGTAGAAATCTTCAGGAATGTGTTTAGATGTAACAAGCATGTACAAGGAAATATCTGAGGGGAAAATAAATTAACTAAGGAGGACTGGACAAAACCAGCAGATTGTCTGGGAGTGCACTGAGGGAGAAACTCCATCTGTAATGATCCTGCAGTGGAAAAGCACAGCAGAGGCAGAGCTGTTCCTGAGCTCCCTCTCATTCAGTGTTGACCGAGCATCTGGCTTGCCCACAGAAATTGCCCTCATATTAAACCCTGCATCTAGGATCAGAAGCACATCAATCTTCATCTCATGAGCTGATAGTTGCATTCCTAATCCAGGCAGGTTGAGCCCAAGCCCTCCCAGTGAGGGGGAGTACTTGGGTTTCCTGAAACTGGCTTTTAATGGGGGACAGATTGACCAGATGAGATTCTGGTTTTCATCTCTCCACGTCCAAAAAAGTTTGGTCTTGGCTTTGGGCTGGTTTTATCACAGTTTGTGGTTGTATTTTAAGGCACACTCTTGCCTACTGTATATTTTTGAGTCAGAGGAAAGGAGCATCTTCCTTCTTTTACTCCTAGAGTTGGCATGCAGTGGATGCAAGTCAGCTTCACTCCTCAGAGCCGCAGACTTCAGGCTGTCAGGGTGGGCAGACATGCTCCTCCCTTAAATATTTTTAACAAGAAACACTAACACAGCAGCCTCAGGCCTCTCCAGCTCTTGGAGGGCACCTTTCTATGTTTAGGCTCCCTGCTCTTCCTTTTGCCCCACCATGTCTATACATGTCCTTTTTTTCTCCTTCAATTATTCCTAGAGTGAGTGTGCTCTCCTCGGACTCCTGACTCTTATCAGCATAATCAGAACCGCTATTTGCGCTACTGTGAGAGTCTAAAGCACTTTTTGCCTTGCTTCATTTCCTTGTCTCCTTTCAGGGCCCTGTCCTGCATCTCTAAATTCAGCCCAGTGTCTGCAGCAGCAGGTGGGGCAGATGAGGCCTGAGGAGCCACTGTCGTTAGAGGTGTGGCTCTTCCTTGGCTGCTGTGCCACGGACATCCCAAGAGGGATGGGCACAGCAACAACCCAAGGCCATCTCTGCCCCAGCACCCTGGTAAAGGGACCTGCTCTCCAGGTACCTTGTTCATCTCTAACTGTGCTGTTTAAAACCAGTCTTTTTCACATGCTTTTTCTGACAGCCCTGTGAACTGTTCTCTCACATATGGGTTGTATTGTTCTCTCACATACGGGTTGTACCTTTTATGAAGAATAGCTGCTATCATTTCTTCCCCCTTTTTGGTTTTTTTTTTTTTTTTTTTTTTTTTGAAGTTGCAGCTATATGAAAAAACTAAAGGCTATTCTAGCAATGAAAGGCATGGCAGGATTTCTTTGAAATAGGCAGTTATGTCATCCTGCTCTGTTCAATAAGTGAATGTGTAGTCTGAACCTAGAGAGTCACAAATCCTTTTATGCAAGCCTTCTACCAACCAAAAATCTAACAAAATCAGGGAGTTCCACTCACATTATGCAGCTTTGTAAGAGTTTTGCCAGATGCTGTCAGCAGCAATAAACCTGGCATCCTTTTAAAGAGAAATAAGCTTATTCGCCCAACATTTCTAGGCTCACTAAATAGCTTTCCTTAAATTTTCTTTTTCTAAATACCTTCTACACGAAATACCTTAACAGATTATGGTCTCTGCCCTCGGTATTAGGACAAAAAACCTCCTAAGAACCTCCTCATGCCCTTCTGCCAGGCAGGAACTTGCTCTCCCTATGCTCTGCCCAAAAACTGTGTCACCAGGTTAGCCTGGAGCGGAGCCCAAGCTAATAGGAGCAGCCTCTAGCCAGGCTTGTGAATCAGAGCATATTTCTGTTTTCACTGAGTCAGATCTGGCTCAAACCTGGCTGGGTTTGAGACAGCCCATAGCTGGCTGCGTCACATTGAAGGCAGGGCACATTTGCCCCTGCTTGCCACAGATCATGCAGATCAGCCTCCTGTCTGTGAGGGAATGGAAAAGATTTTACTTGAGGTAAAAGGGAACTCAGTGCAGGCTTCAGAAAATAGACCAACAAATTTATCTACAGCCTATTAATCAGATACTCCAGCACCATACAGGCTGCTGATGTTCACATTATAAAAAAGGATATTGAAAAACTGGAGAAGGTGCAGAAGAGAGCCGTAAAAATGATTCAGAGACTGAAGAAAGCACCCCACACTGAAGCACTCAAAGAATTCAATCTGTTTAAGTTATCAAGAAGAAGACTGAGAAGCCACTTGATTACACTGGGTAATACATTCACCAGGAGAAACTGGTGGTTTACTTACACTCCACTTACTAAAGAACCGAAGAAAGGCATGGCCAGAACAAATTGCTGGAAGCTTGAAAGACAGGCAAATTAAAACTGGAAAAACAATTGCTTTTTCACAATTATTGTTCATAAAATATTTACTACGATCGGGGAGAGTCTGGCTTTTCATATCTTTAAATCAAGACTGAATATTCTAGAAATTGTATCAATTCCTTCTGTTGAAAAAGAAGTAACTCAATAAATGACAAAATGTCATGACTATCAATGCCTTTTCTTTACCCAGTAAGATTCACTGTAGCTACTCTCAGTGGCTAGTGAAGGCCAAAACCCTGATGTGAGCTCTGGCAGACATAATCTTCATGCCTAGGGAATGCTTCCTAAGTTTGCCTGAGAATAATCCTGGCATACTGATTTTGTCTGTGTTTGGTGGATAATTAGGAGGAAGCTATCTGGCAGATGGAGATTTTTGCAACATGACATTTATTGAAAATTAGTGGGAACATGAGGGACAATATGGACACTTAGAATATCCAAAGACCCCTGAACTGACTATTCTGCTGTAACAAATAGCCCTGTGATTAGATAAAGACAATGCTTCCATCCCAAAGGCAAGTTCCCCACAGAAATTAGAGTTTGTAGAGTGAGGGCAAGATGGGAGAGGGAAAGAGGAACGTGAATCCTGGAGCCACCCTTTCGAGAAGAAAGTGAGAATAGTACTCAGGGTGGATTGTGGCCTATGGGAACACAGATGAAAACCTGAGTCAAGGAGGCAATTCCTGATGTCTGGTTTTAGGGAAACCATGAGAAAAGGCAGCAAGGCATGTCAAAGTGAAACACCATGGCAGGAAGAGACTGGGTTCATACTGGGACACTAGGAAGTTTTGCTGGGTGCACAGGATCCCTTGGGGAGGCACGCCTGAAGCCGAACACTGCTCTGGGCATCTTTCCTTTAACTCTTTCCTGTTCCTTTCACTGATGGGCTGACACAGTTTGTGCTGGTGTAAGACAATCCTCTGAAACACACAGGGGAGTTCTGAGTAGGGATGCATGCAGATGCAGTCTCTGTGTTGCCACATTGCCTTTGTGATAGCGCAGCTAAAAGGAGAAAAGTTTTTTCTGGGGAGCATCTGTGTAGCTGGGGTGTGGGCAGGTCTCTGAGATGACAACATCCAACACAGTTTCTCTCCCCTGTTCACCAACAGATGGTGGCAGAGAGAGGCCCTTTCCTGCCCAAAGCCTTCAGGTCAGAGCAATTGTATTTCCTTTTAATTACCTGTACATGAAAGACCACTGGATTCTGCTGCTTTTGTCCTTCCTGAGGCATTTTGTAACAGAAGAACTGAGGAGCTCTGGGAAGGCATTGTGTGCAGCTACAGCACAACAGTGTGACTTGGGACAAAGATCTGATTTCCGCCTTGTACAGGAGTTATGTTCAGTGAAAATTATATAAATGTAGTATACCAGCTCATATGTCATTTCCACAGAACGTTACAACCATTCTGTTATGTAATAGTAAGCTAATAAAGTCAACCCAAAACTCACTATATCACATTCTACATGATGTCACCTCATTCATCCTTTTCCCCTTTTAATTTCAATCTCATCTCTATTTCTACATTTACCTTCTGAAGTATTTCTAGCACAGCATATTCCCAACACCCTTCTTATTTTACTGTGTGATCAAAATAATGCAGAGCAAGAAGGCCTGAAAATCTGGACTGGAAATATCATGAGAACAGGCTCTGTCAAGAGCTTTCCACTATTTCCTGCTTCTGGTTGAGCTGGAAATACTCAAAGGGTGAAATCCTGGCCCAGCTGAAGAAAATGGGAATTTTGCCATTAACTTCAATGGGGCTAGAATTTCACTCTTGGTATTTACTCCATGTATCCAGTCTCAGCTAGATCTGGTGTGGTGTGAAAAGGAAAACTTTTCTTCTTTCTTTTCCTTCCTCTTGCAAGATTTAATGCTTAAAAAAATCTTGCACATTCAGGTTAGATGTAAATGTTGAGCCATGCCAAAAGGGTTCCCATATTACTCGAATGAACCATTTCTTCTCTCTAAGCAGTTGCACAGCAGAAACTGCAGTATTGCAAATATAAAATTATATAAAAATTCAGAAATGAAAGCTGCCTGCATAAAATAATTTAAAATATATACTGCTTCTCTTTTGTCAAACCCTATAATGTAGATACCTGCCCCCATTTCAGGACCCTGATGCTAAAACCTTTTGCTGCTGGCAGTACAGAGATTTTTAGCTGTGCAAAATGGATTTTTGCTTTCAGACAGAATTCCCCTGTCAGAGGCCTTCATTATCAGTGAAGGAAGATTGCCTTGTTTTAAAGCTGATGCATTGTGATCTCTGCTTTAGATGATGCAAAATCTTAAACCTGAGAAAGGTATGGCCAGAACAAATAGCTGGAAGTTTGAAAGACAGGCAAATTTTGGGGAGCAGGTGGGCTTCACCCTGTTTTACTTGTGTTTGCCACTGCCGTCCAGGAGTTGCTTTGTAATTCCCTGCTCACCAAAGACAATCCATTACAGCAAGTCTTTTCCCTTCAAAACATGAAGTCAGTTCTCTTTTTGCTAAAACATCCATCTCAGTAGCATGTTCATGTTTTACATTAAAGAAACATTTTAATTATAGGCTATATAATTATGACAGTCTCCAAAAGCAAACTGGCCAGTCTGATATTTGGCATTGTACTGATGAGAATTCAATGGCAAAGGACATTTCTGGAAATCTCCATACATTTTTGTATAGCCCCAGAAGACCTGCTGATTGTCTAACCGAGAAAAATGTGTGCTTGAGCTGAAACACCATCCCCAGCTCTTTCCTAGAAGCAAGACATTTTCTTCTAGAAAAACAATAGTAGAAGGTCTCAGTTAATCCACAGCTATTCATTTTGTCTTCAGTGACAATTAGCAGGCTCCTAACGCACTGCCGCCTCACTCTGGCAGTCAGAGAAGCCCTGCCAAGCGGACTCGGGCTGACACACTCATTCTTCAGCCTGTATTTCCTGGTGCAAATAGTTTCTAGCTCCTTTCCAACAGCCAAATCCAAAGGAAAAAAAAAAAAAAAAGAAATAAAAAGGGCTTTGTTCCCCATGAAAAAAAGCCGCGGCTGTGGTCAGGAGCCCTGAGCACCAGGCCAGGCCGTGAGGAAGGGAGGGAAGTGCAGCGCGCTGTGTCCTGCCAGGCAGGCCCACAGCAGCCCCACGGCTGCCAGCCCTGCCGGGGTGCCCCGACAGAGACCTCCGACCACCCAGCTCCTCCATCCCCACTGGCCCACAGTGAAAATCTGCCCCTTCTCCAGGCTGTGCAGAAGCCAAGTTCTGTTTTCTTCAAGACAAACGAGGAGGAAGTCTGCAGCAAGGGAAAGGGAGGGAGAGCAGATCTGAAGTGCAGATCTGCTCTCCCTCACACTCCACCATGTGAGTGTGGCTGGGCCAACACACCATGGGGTCAGACCCTCTGAGACCAGGCAGCACCCTGTCGTGGTCACTCTCTAAAATACAGCTGTAGAGTTGAGATGGCTTTTCTGGCTGCAGGAAGGTAAAATGGCTTTAATCATCTCTTTAGACCCTGCTTGCTCATATTACCAAAAGAGCAGTGCTGGAGATAAGCAGACCAGTGCCACAATCTCTGTTTGACCTGTTGCCTTCTTACACAATTTCGTAGACAAAGTATCCCCAACAGGCCAATGCCAGCCTTGGACCAGCACCATTCCTAGTTGCCTCCTGTATAACCACTTAGTGCTTGCTTTGACGAGTTCAGCTGTAAATATTTTCTCACATTTGCTCTTTTCAACTTACATTGAAGCCAACAGCCCATGTCATCTGACCCTCCCACCATCCTCCTAGGGATCTTCTCATCAAACCCATTCAGTGTGTGGCAGTATCAGGTTAGCTCTCTAGGGTCTGCTAACTGCAATAAATCAATTTTTACCCAGCAGACTGCAAGAGGGCCTTTGTTACCCTCTATGGTTTAAAATACAGGTTTCTGCACAACAGCTAGCTGATTATTGATGTATATAATTTTTTAATTGGCCTTCAAGAAACTTCCCACGCATCTGCCAAACCATGTGCAGTTTTCCATGTGGTAACATCAGGAAGGATTTCCCCCCACCTCTCCCCTCCAACAATTCAACTCCTGATTCCCTCTCCACACAGCTTCCACTGGAAAATCACTGATGGGCACATGGAGCTCCCACCACTGCTGATGTGCCTTGTCTGCAAGCCCAAGCCTCCATGATGATTTTTCAGCTGATGAAGAATTTCTCTTCTAGACCAGATTTACTGTGTCTTGGCAGATTTCTACTTACCCCTGTGGCCTGGGGCATAGTGTTTGTCCGGCAGGATTGTCTGAGATTGGTAAACGTGCTTTGTACCCCACCAGCACAAGGCCCTCTCACCCAGGAGGCACCAGGTCCAGGATCTCTTCTGCTGCTGACACCAAGATAATGTCTTTAACGTTGAAATGTTTGCCTTAACTGGTAGTGGTACAAGATATTTGCATGAATCCTAGCAGCCTGCAGTGTTTAGGAGGACGGGGTATATGATCTGCCAGCCCCTTCTGTCTTTAATTTCTAGGAAGCTATTATAGCGCCTTCCAAAAAGGCTCACGTCTGCCTGCCAGCACCACATTAACATGACTACTGCTTTGAAACACAATAGCTGCAGCAGCTCAGGATCTGAAATGCATCCCGCGCTGCACCGCGCCGCTCTGCGCACGCCCGTGTGCCATTAATGGGTCATCACGTGGGAAGGGTTTTCATTATTCCTCACTTTTCCAGCCCCGGCGTTTCTTGGCAAATGTGTAGCCCAGGCCGCAGCAGCTGTCTGTCTTGCTCTCCTGCCTTTAGATTAAAAACATTTTCTTCTTGTTGTTGTTTTGAAGTGCCTATTGAAGTGACAGGACAGAGAAGAATGGCTTAACCCAAGTCTCAATATCTTTATTTCAAGACTACACTAATAGCCTCTAAGAATTTTTCTCTGCTGCACTTCAGATAAGAGCGGTGAGCCTATAAATTCATTAGCGAGTAATGGAGCAGCCTCACTTTATCTATGTCTTTTCACAGGACTAGGGTTTCATTCTGTGCCAGGAGTCATACATCACACTCAACATGTACGTCTCCAGAGCCAACTGAGAGAAAGTGCAGAAAAACTACTGTTAACAAGGGAGTAATTACATTCAGCATAAATTAATTATTGGTCACTCAGGACGGGTGGGAAAGGGCCACACAGACCGTGTCCGACTGAGTTCCCACCTCGGAGGGAAGAAATATTTAAATATGAATCATAAGACAATATGAGGTGGGTCTTTTCTGGTCTGCTGGTCTTTAACTGCACATACTTGCTAATATGACATGTGGCTTATTTGCTTTAACACTATAGGTACATTGTATTTTTTTAGGGCAAACATGAGTGATAGTCATTCGGGACAAGGGTCATTTCATAGCAGACAGCATCAGACCCGACTGAGGGAAGCCAGGAGGGACTTTAAAATAAAATTCAGCCAAAAGAACAGGACACGGATCAGCAAGCGAGTGATGGAAGGTGTTCATGAGGAATTTAGATTATCACACACTGCAAATAAACCCTGAGAGGCTGCAGCAGCCAGGGGCCAGGGAAACCTGCCTGGCAAGTAGAGAGGAGCCCTCCTGCGGGGAAAAGAAGGTGCACAGTGCACCCAGATCTCCTTGCCAAAGTGTTAATGCCAGCTCAGGAAAGTCTAGTTGTGCTTCCCCCTTGAAAATCCTGTCTTGGAATTGTGTAGGGGTGTGTAAAATAATGTTAGGCTAGTCTCCAATAACCAACCAAGAGATTAAAACTGCTCATTACATGTAGAGCATTAATATATTCCACATCCTGACAAAAATCAGGAAATTCAAAGTAAAACAGATTCCTCATAAATGGAAATTCTTATTGTCATGAGAAATATGAAACGTATCAAGATGAAAATGACATATGCACTGTCAACTGGGAACCTCAGCTTGTAATTTCCTGGCTTTTTCTTTGATTTTTTAAAATTTTGCTCCTAAAACAATGTGTAGTTAGGTCAGAATTCATTCCCTCTCTTGTTTCCTTTATTCACAGATATTTATTCATATAAATAAACAGTTGCACAGAAACAAAATGCAAATTAAACGTTTTTTTTTTTTTTGTTACAGAATGTTTTTCCAAATTTTCATTAGAGAATTGGGTAGGAGAGCTTTGCAATTTGTGGAGGCCTAGGTTTATTGAATCCTAATGACTGCAACACTCAGACCCATTAGCTCTGTTTTCCCATAAAAAAGAAGCTAACATATGTCTTCCAAGCTTGGTGCTTGGAAATTCACCTGTAATATGAAAAATACAGTTTCCAGGCTCAACTCCATCCAGTTCCGGTTGGAGTGCCCGGAAAAGCAAGTTATTTTGCCACTTGCTCTCTTGTTTTGCTCAAAATTTTCATGTCAGTCTTCAGAAACCTTTCTTTTAATGAAAATACTGTGGCCAATGACCTGGCATTTTATAACAACAGTGTTTTGTTGGAAAATTCCCAACCAATGCTAACTGCCCACATCTCACTGGAGAAGACAGTGGAAAGCTTTGTGTCTGTGGATCTGGTCTATGGACCCCTGTGAGTTACAGCTGCTGGAGAATTTCAAAAAGTGCTGCTGTGACCTCTGGGGCTTGCTTCAGTTTAAAGATATACCTGGAAAAATAATGTAGCTTATCCAATGACTGCACTGTACTGCACCGTCAGTGTTTCTCTCCCTGCTTTTCTGACACTGTCTCTAAATCCTTTCACTGTCACTGCAAAAATACAAAGTGGGATTTTGCATGTGCAGTTTGAAATAAACCCCAGCACTGCCCTCCACCCAGACTGGCAGGGAGGTGATGTCCATGCCCTGTGGTCAGGACTGAGGCCGAGAGGTTCTGCCTCACAGGCAGCAGCGTCTGCTGGGGTGGGGGGCGATGAAAGGCAGTGGACAGTAACAGCTTGAGCAATCTGATTTAAATACATGGCTTGCACGCCTCCTCAAATTCAGATGTCTAATTCCTTTTATCATTTATTTTTCTGACAGGAGCCATCATTATTTCCAGAAGAAGTCCAGCATGGTGACTGAGCTGCAGTGCCTCCAAGAAAGTAAGTGTGGCAGCCTGAAGCTCAGATGTCTTGCTTACAAAGAAGCGCTCACTATTATTTAACACTCACCACAGCTGAGTCATTTGCAGCTTTTGTAAGGGAAAGCCTCACCTTTTGCTGCCCAGAAGAGGCCTTTTTATTCTGAAATGAGGCTGCTTCAGCATCAAGTTAGATTTAAAAGTAGTTTAGAAAGAGGATCCTGCAGCTTGAATAAATAATAATTGGGCTTCCCCCAATGACTGGCACTAGAGCAGATTATTCTGGAAGAAAGACATTCTCAAACATCATGGCTTCAATTTCTCCAGCCAAAAAGCAGAGAGAAATCCCACAGTTATTAAAGCCAATAAATCAGAGCTTGAGAGATCTTGTGCGTGGAATTGGAGAGCGCTTGCATTTTTCTGCCCTCAGAGCTTTAAGGAAGGTTTTTTTCCTCCTTTACCTCATCCACCTTGGGTATCTTAAAAGCAGAAAGGCACCCCTGGGACCTGGAGGGTTCTATGAGATGTAATTACGGAACCTTACTTTTAAAGGTTTAAAAGTGCATCTTTATGGGCTCATGCAGTCCCAGTAACAGTAACAGTGGTTTATGTGTTTGATTGACATAAAACATGCCTCGACATTAAACATTTGCTTGACATCCAGGAACACGGGACCCCGTTCATGGTCTCTGCCTTGCTTTTGCATCCCCGGCCAAGGACCACCCCACAGCTGTCCTGCACCCCTGGTGCTGGTGTGGATGCCACGATAGACCCCCCCTAAAGGCAGGCACTCCCAAAAAAGTGGGAACTGACTGTTCCCACATCCTCTGCTCTCACCATCAGATCAAGAGAAAATGTAAACATCCAAAGAAGCCACAGTAGTTTAGAGGCCATCTTTATGAGTGATGCTGTAACTCTGTGTTAGTAAACGGGATCTTTCTGCAGCTTCTCTTCTGACATCTGTCCCTGAGATTTAATCACAACAAATATCAGCATCAATTGTTTTTAGCAGACCCTAAATCTGTGACAATTTAGAAAAAAAAAATCTGTATTTCTACAAAGCATAAACTCCTTTTTAAACCCGAGTACAAGTTTTGATTAGCCTGTGTTGTGCTTTTTGTCTTTTCTTAGATGAAAGCAAATTTTGTGGCATATAAAAAGCTAGTATCTAAATTATGACGAGGCTGTGTCCCCCAGAAATACAAACCTAGACAACTTATCTCATCCAACAAGACGATGAAAAGAAACCAAACAACCAGCTGAAAGACTCCGCTTCAAATTTTTATTATCAGAATTTCAAATCTAAAAGATGGCAGTGGCAAAAAAGTGCAGATCAAAAATTACCAGTGGAAATTGGAAACAAACTGCAAATAATAAATCAGATTAGGGGGGAAAAAAAAGTCAGTCTGTCTGCAGATAATTCACAAGCGAAAAAAGTTCATTACAAATGACTTGCCCTGCTGCAAATTTTTAGTAGCACGTGTATACAGTACATCATAAAACTTCTACACTTGACATTTTTTAAAAGAATGCCATTACTGACTGGAACTTCAGTTGGCAGCTGGAAACTTGCCAGAAAGCAGACTCTGAGTCTGTATCAGATGGGGGGAATTCAGAAATTTCAGGAGGCAGGGAGGATATACTCCTGCAAGAGCAACAGTTTTAGCAAAAAAAAAAAAACACTCAAAAAGTTCACAAAATTAAAATGTAGTGCCTACATTGGACTTTTTTTTTTAAAGAAACCTAAACCCATGATTCTGGAGCATACGTAAGTACAAGTCCTAGTATTTAGAAATGGGAAAAATGTGTCAACTTTTAAAAAATTTAATTTAGCATAGTTTTCATCATTGCCTCAACACCTTTCCTCAGAAAGATTTAACTTTTTATTTCATAGGTGAAGGGGGCATACTGGAAAATTTCAGACCAAAGTGCTGAAAGAAAATCTTCACAAATTAAAGCAGGGAATTGCAATGGAAATGCAGTCATTATATCAGCAAACTGTCTTGTGCTTCAGCTAAGCAGAAGTCTAAGAAAATGGAAGGGAAATAATAGTCTGGTTTTGTAGTGCTTTGATTTCCCTTATTTCTCTCCTCCTCCATTTGTTTTCATGGTGGACTGGGGGCAAGGGAGGTTTGGGTTTTTTTTCTTTATGGTAACATCTAAACATACGGGTCTATGTACCAGCCCAAAGCAATGTCTTCCTGAAACACTTATCAGCAATCTTTTCCTGTGTTTCTTTGCATGTAGCATAGAAGGGTAGTTTTATTATATACCCCAAAGTTTCTCTGTTCATTCTTCTGCTTTATTGAATTTTTCTTTCCAGGTAGCTAGTTTAATAATTACTTACTCCACAACTACTTTTTCTCTCTGCTCCCTATGCCAATATGAAGACCTCTGGGCAAACAATTTGCCTCTGGACTTTGTTGTCCTTTTTCTTGTGCTTTTCCTGCTGTAGCGGGCTGGCTAGAAGGGATGAAAGCTGTCTGGGCAATATCTTTAAGCAGCCAAGAGCTGTCTATCACAACTAGGCTCCATTTACCACAGCCATGTGTGCTTGTGCACAGTTTACAGTTGTGGTTTTTTGGAGGGGATTGTGGCACACTTTTATAGGCTGCTCAAGATGTCCATTTGTGTGCAAGTGCATCTATCTATACAGAAGTGTATATATTGCATAGAAAATTCTTGTGTGCCTTTTAATTTAATTTTACATCCTGGAATTAAGCTTACTTTAAAGATAAAAAAAAGGCACATCAATTTACAATTTACTGCTTTACACTATTTTTTCCCCTTTTCTATTTTTTTCTTAAATTACTCTTCTATTATCCTCTTACTCTGACCCCCAGCCTCAGGATGTTTTTTCTTCTTCCCTTTTCACTTTTTTCTTGCCTTATGTTATCTTCCTCTGCTTTCTCTTTCTCTTTCTCTTTCTCTTTCTCTTTCTCTTTCTCTTTCTCTTTCTCTTTCTCTTTCTCTCTTTCTCTTTCTCTCTTTCTCTCTTTCTCTCTTTCTCCCTTTTTCCTTTTCATCTTGCCTTTTCTGTATTATACATTTTTTCCTTTGGCTCCTTTAGTGCTCAGCCCTCTTACTGTCAGTTCCTTATATATCCATCTCTTCTCTGTTGTTCCTGCACCTACTCCTTTCTATCTAACACATGACTGCTGAGGTATCTCCTCTTCACATGGAGACACTGTTTGCTCCCTTCCTTGAGATTTTATGCTTATATGTACCTAGATGCTCACATTGTCAGTAAGAACACACATTAAGATACTGTTTTAGGAGAACACTAACATCATGATCAGAAAAGGACACTTAACTAATTATTTTCAAAATCTGATTTTTTTAGCTTTTTTTAATGTCCCCAGAATTTTGGTACGTACCATTTTTACAAATGTGCATGAAGGCTTTGTTTAAATTCCAGCATAGGAATTTTGAGGATTTTTTTTGGTAAATATTTATTGCGAAAAAACTAAAAAATAAAAACAAACCCCAAAACCAAAACAAAAGCAACGAACAAACAAAAACCTCACACACAAAAAAAAAAAAAAAACCCAAACCAAAACAACCAACCAACAAAACTCAAAAAACCCCAACCAAACCGAAAAACTCCCAAAAACCAAAAAAACCCAAACCCCTGAGTCTCAGTCTAGTAGCAAAACTAACTGAGCATACATACTGCTTCATGGCTTCTTGGTTGTGCCAAGCCAAATGCAGCAGCTCTTCAGGGAAAAATTCTGTGTGCCCTTCCTAGGAACATGCACTAAGGTCTAAGTAAATCAGCTGCAATCTCCATTGGAAAATCTGCCAAGAACTTGCAAACAGACGATCGGACACACTCTTAGTGTAGTTTCTGGGTACCAGGTTACCTTTGATTTCAGTATACTTAAGGTTATGTCACCTCAGTGAATCCCTTGGGAACTTTTCACCAGAAAAGCCAGTCTTGGCGCAGGCAGATTTGTTCTGATCTTCTTATCAGGGCAGATGGAAGATCTCAGAGCAGCAAACTGCAGCATTGGCTTACTGCAGCACAAACATCCACAGCTCTTCCACCCTAGAAGAAGCCTGAATGTCCCCAGGAGGCCAGTGAATGTAGGAAGAGCAGTGCAACTATTCAAAATCAGAATTTAGCTCCAAGGAGCTGATTCTGCAAACACTTTAGCACATGTACAGCTTTTCTTTACGAGAAACCTCAAAGAGAGCCGGCAAGTGTTGCTCCATGCAAGTCAAGTCAGTCATATGGCAAAGTGTTTATGGGATTTGGATCTAAATTTTGAAATCATTTCAGGACCCTAAAAAGCAGTCGCTAGATAATTGTAAATTCCCTGGGTTTTTTTTCTTTTCCAGCAGGAAACAAATGCATAGCACTGCTGTGCTGCAGTTGAATCCACTGCCTGGAGTCCCAGAGCAGTATGGGTTCCCCTCCAGTGTTTGAGGTCAGGGAATGCCAGGCAGCCCTCAAGTGCAGGACAGCCATGGGCTCACAAATGATGGAGGAGAAGCCACTGTCCCCTTCCCTGGCAGCCTGTGTTCATTCCCAGAAGTTCACAAAGCAAAGTCAAGGTGGATCAGATTTTTCTAAGGCAAGCTGAGGAATGGAGAGCTTGGCTCAGGAAGTGGGATGGTCAGAGACTGAGCTGTTTGGGCCACCAACAAGGACAGAGGCTGTGGGAGGTCAGAGCTGATGCCTGCTGATCAACAAAGGGAAGGGGTTATGATTATGATCATGGGGATCACCAGGACAGTAATGCCGGGCTGGGCTGCCACACCAGCCAGATAAAATGGCACAGAGACATCAGGAATGTGGCCAGCAGCAGTTTTAGTTCATTTACAGTAATTGCAAAGGGTGTAATAAGGTTGCCTCCATGCATATAACCCACACAAGGCAGCTCTCCCTAGATAATTGTAAAAGGGAAAGCAAACTTAATGGCAATTAGCTTTTCTCCACTTTGTTTTGCACAAAAATTAGCAAGCATTTTGAAGCTTTTGATTTTTTGTCTGCTCCATGGCAGCAAGCCGGGAGAGTCAGGTGAGTTTCCAGGTGGCTCACCCCAGAAGGTGTATTTCTCTCTGCTTGTTTTAGGACACAGCAACTTTTAAAGCTCTCCTGAGACAATTTACTTCTGCCTTGACTTTATGTGCATGTCGTTTCATCATCTGAGGCCTCGTTTCATACATACGTTTATAATATGGGTTTCATTTCAATAAGCTGGGAAAGCAATAAATTTAAAGCTGACTAACAGTTGTTTTATGTGGCTGCCAACCTGCCAAGTAGCATTCTTAATTATTGCCAGGAAACTAAGTGTTTTGCAGCCATGTGTTTTACATTTGAGTGTAGTATGTCTTGTCAGCCCTCTCCACTGGACTGATGGATAGGCCAGTAATTTTTGTATGCAGAGAGGCCTGGGATGGTGGGTGGTTTCTTTGTCATCAGGTAGGGATATCAACAAAGCATGATGGACGGGAATATCCCAAGTGGTCTCCTAAAAAACTTGTCGCAGCAAAGCTGGAAGGATGGGGTTAAATCTGAGCCCAGAACTGTAGCATTTTTTCTGTACAAGACTATAGGGCAACTACTTATTAAAGTTGTCAGCAAAACAAAAAAAAAGGCATAAGCATATTATAAATTATATATGTTAGAATAAGATGGATGACTGTTTTGTTCCTTCTGTGCAGGATAGGGTGAGATGCTGCTACAAGCAGGCTCCCCTTTTCTTTTCCCCAGACTAAATTCATTATTTTTGCACCAAAACAAGCAATGGTTGCATGGTTTGTTTTCTGCAGTCTGTGTTTAGGCTCCAAGATGTTGGCCCATGTTTTGGAAATTAGCCAGTAAAAGGAGGACAGAAAATGAATACTAAAAAAGGGAGCACTGACCCAAACAGCCTTGTTGCATGTATTCTGCTCTCCAGAATGCTTTGAAGTCTAAAGAGAAACTTGACTGAGTAAGTTCAGTGCCTCCAGACCCTCAATTTGCACAACCAACACTAGTTTTTGTTGATTGTCATCATTGACCCTAGAAGGACTGTAAAGGTTGTATTTTTTGTTTTGTTGATAATGTAAGTCTTGAGCAATTTTTTAATAATGGGATAAACATAAACACACTGTTAGGAAACAATTTTTTGTGTTCAGTTCATTTTTTTTTTTCTTTAATAGGTCACATGCGTGAGACAAATCCCAATTAAAGAAAGGCTCATCTCATGAGCATCTTGGGCAATGCTGCAGGATATTGTTCCTCTTGCACACACGTACCTAATTTTAGAATGGTTCCCATTTTTCTCTGGTGTTGCAGAAAATCCTAACAGTGTTTACTGCTTTTTCTTTTCTTCAAGTATTCTGTTGTTTTGTTAAGGAGGGATTAATTAGTGAATCATTATTCCCACTTTGGCATGTGAAAATCTGGAGTGTGCTTTTATCCATTTCCCAAGAGTGCACATTGGCACTATAGCAGAGGATGTGGAAGAAGTGTTTTTCAAAGAAGCAGATGTAGCAGTTTTGGGAGCATCTGTACTGGTGTGTTTGGCTGAGGGATTCCTACTAGCAATTTCCCCTTTAGCCAGACAGTGCCCATGTGCTTCTCACAGGTGAGACCTGCCTTTTTGAAAAAAACACTCTCTAAGGAAAATTATCATTAAAGTCTTGTGGCATTTCTATTCATTATTGCCATTTTGGAGTCATTCTCTGTTGCTTCTCAAATAAATCAATTTCTTCTGGTTTCATATGCCTCTTTGGATCTCTGGGCTACATTTTTCCAAGGAGGTTTTGAGTAGGGCAGAAGCTGAACACAAACAGCATAAAATTATACTCACACTAAAGTCCATAGCAAACTCACACTGACTTCAGTCGGGTCAAATCTATTCATAGGAAGTGAAAGTTTACCTTGGCATTACTTAGAGAATCTGAGATACATCTTTTTGAAGTCCATCAGTTCTCGAAGGGTGCAGTTATGCAGTTAGCCTACTTATCCCAGATTTGCTCAGGGTACTTTGCAGAAAGACTCCATACTGAGGTGCAGACCCCAGAGGACACTGGAAGCCAGTGAAGAGTGACCAGAGGCTGTGGTGATGAGGTTGTTGGTAGCCAGAGGACAGGACCTCACACAGGACCCAAATAGCAAGGCATGTGCAAAGAGAAAATGTCCTCCTTTTGCTGATCAGCAAGGTGAAGTCTGAGTTTCATTTTGACTCTGTGCTGACCTAACTCTGCTGCTATTTATATCACTAACCAAATCTGGGACTCTGAAAATGTCACCTTAACCTTTCAAAACTGGCACACAGGTTTTCATATCACTATTTGCCCTCCACTTCAGGGTCACTTACAAGAAAGTGCGGGCTGTGACCACTGCAGAGCAGGCCAACATAGGGGAACTGCTGCCAGGGTTGCTTTACTCACTAAGCCAAATGAAAATCAGGTACAATATGACATTAAACAAGAGGATGCTGACCATGCTCTGAAAGCATGGCCTAATTCTGATTCTGGAAACTGCAATGGGGCAGCTCTGTGTTATTTAAAGTCATTTAAATATGCTCTGAATGACCAAGTCACTGGAGACACTGCTAGCATCCTGCCTTCTCCTCTCTTCGGTTTAGGGAGAACCATTCAATGAGCTCATGGTGTATCAAGGCATCTCAAGGAGGAAGACTGAAGACAAGACCCTGTGTTGCTGTCTGCTGTCTGAAGAGAAACGGGGTGCCCCAGCGGCCACCACAGAGCACAGACTCTGCTTGAAGGGAGTGGAGGGATTGACTTCTTCCTTAAGCAGCAGTTATCTTGGTATTTCAGAGTTACCCCAGATTATGACAAAGCAAACAGAAAATCCATTTCCACTTGCATAAAGAAAGCATATCTGAAATTATTCCCATGTGTGCGGTGCTGCTGCATGACATTAAGTGCAGCAGCCAAGCCAGTAACAGTTAAATCCCGCAGATCCCCATAAAAATGCTCAGTACACAAATACACAGTAAATGAAATGACTGAATTAGAAGCAGAGATAAGTGAAGGACAACAATTTGCTGCTCTGTGTTTAATATCATTGCCAGAGAGCTGAGGCACTTTCAGATTAAGGGGATTTTTGCACATTTTCCCCAGTAAAATTTTTGGCAACTGCTGACTACCTTTCTCTGTCTTGCTGCGTCATTAACAGCCCAGGCTCTTCTCTTCAGTGGCATGTCCCTTGGCTAACTTCCCAATTAAATGTAGACATTCATTTATGTTTAAAGTTCAATTTTTACCACTTCTGCTCATAGAGAAATCCATCTGGCCTCAGTGGTGTGTGGGTGAAATCCAGTGGCAGTGAAATCTCCTGATGATGTCCTCACTGACTGAAGCTTTATAACTATGGAGGGCAGAGCAGTCTGGCCCACCTGAGCGCCCTGAGATCAGCTTTGCTGCTCTGTCCCACCATGAACTATAAAAACGTGCAAGTGTGTTTAATAAAATGCCTTGTTATACTTCAACTTATTCCAGATTGAGCTGTTGAAGATATCAGCAAAAGAGCTAAATAACTTATTATCACTTCTCTTGTATTCTGGACAAAAAAATAACAGGTTGGTGCTTAAAACAAAGTTTCTTTTATTTTCCCTGCTCCACCCCACCTTCCCAAACTCTCCCTTCAGAATCTGAGCCTATGGTTTCTCTAAGATGGATAGATCTTAGAGTCACCTTCTTCTGACAGAGGCAAACCTGGACTATCCCTGAGCACCACCACACTTCAGTGGGCCAGTTCCATCCACAGGGCACATAATGCGCCATATAGTGAAAGCAAATGTAGATTGTACCATACAAATGCCTATGAGGAACCATAGGCTTTTGAAGAAGTTACTTCTTTCATTATTATTGTGTGGTTCAATTGTGGGTGTGAATTCTTAAAAGTAAAAGTAAAGATTAATTCTAAACCTGCATCTCTGCTTGGCCCTTCCCTTCCCTTCCCTTCCCTTCCCTTCCCTTCCCTTCCCTTCCCTTCCCTTCCCTTCCCTTCCCTTCCCTTCCCTTCCCTTCCCTTCCCTTCCCTTCCCTTCCCTTCCCTTCCCTTCCCTTCCCTTCCCTTCCCTTCCCTTCCCTTCCCTTCCCTTCCCTTCCCTTCCCTTCCCTTCCCTTCCCTTCCCTTCCCTTCCCTTCCCTTCCCTTCCCTTCCCTTCCCTTCCCTTCCCTTCCCTTCCCTTCCCTTCCCTTCCCTTTTCCATGAGCCATTGCACATTCACCAGGGACTAGACCATGTAACCATGTCCACGCTGCCTTGTAACCTTATCTTTCCTCCCACCCTTTGAAAATAGCAACAGAAGAGGTGAAAGCCTTCAAAACGAGCACAGAAAAAAGCAGGAGAGGATATTTGAAGAGAGAAGCCTCTCCCCTGTGGAGACAGGGAACTGACGTGCCTGTGATGTGGCTTTCAACATGTCAGTGCCACAAGAGCACTAGACAGGTCTGCCGTGTTGCAGTCCTCACGTAGCAAAGGCAAACTTGTTTTTAATAGACAACACATTGGAAATATAGCCCTGATTAAATCTCTCTGTTCTCTTTCCTTTTCCCTTCCCCTGTGGCTACCTTGCAATCAGTTTGGCAAATCTTAAGGATTACAGATGTAGCACTAGAGTAAACACAAATATGGCACATTAGCTGTATAGGCTGCTTTGAAGATAAAGACTGACTTTAAATTCCACAATCCTGAGGGCTCTTGTCGCCTTGAAATCTGATTTCAAAGCTCAACACCACTGAAATGTCTTGTTGAGAGTGATGACAGCAGGCAGCGAAGTGTACACTGTATTGTCACCACCTGTGATTGGTGGCAAAGTGCATACTTTGGCTACCACATACTGACTCCCTAGCTGTGGGCTGCCTGTAATAATGCAAACAATAACTGCTGGCTAATTTCAGCCCTCTAAGTGTGGTGATGAAGTATTACATAAACTCAGAAACCAAGAGAGTTAAGTGGATGGTGTCCATTTTCACTGTTTTCAAGGGGCACAGGGAATCTTTCCTGTGTCAGTCTGTGGGAGACAGAAAGAGGTGAACACATTCCTCCAATAATGAGAAGCCAGCAATTAAGGAAAGACCAAGAGGCCATGAGGCTGTAAACACTGACAGTTTGTGTGAGGAAGAGCTGTATCAGAGAAAATCTTCAGGACCCTGGGCTGCACAGCACCCTGCAGGGCACTGAGCAGGAGCACAAGTCACACGGCCAAAAGGGTCCTTGCTGGGACCCCAGCCCTGTGGTTTGTCACCACCATGGGAGGGATACCCCATAACCTGCAAAGCATCACACCCTGGAGGGAAATAGGTAATGGGGGCCAGGTGGGCCCAGAGATGGTCAAGGACTAGTTTGCTGCTGCACTTCCACTGGTCAGTTCTCGAGGAGCAGTGGAAATGGCCATAGGAAGGCAGGAGCCTGGCAGCACTGGGTCTGTGAGGACATCCCTGAGTGTGTCCTGCCTCTGTCTCTGCACCATGACTCCCATCCCAGCCTAGGCACCAGGGATGCCTGGGAGTTGGGCTATTCACATAGCTAGTAATGGTGAATTGAGTGTCTGTAATGGTGATTTTAGTGTCTATCTCCTCTGACAGTGAAGCAGTGGAGTTTTTTTTCTACTGACTTCAATGGAAACAGGCTTTTGCCCATTCACTTACCTCTGCATAAATGAATATTGATTACATAAAAGTTTGGCAGATCGTTAGCTGACAGATTCCTCGGAGGCTTCCGGAATAGTCCCAGAAATACAGGACAAGTGGCCTCTGACTCATGGGAAAATCCAAGAGCAATTCAGAAGACTTGCTGTTGGAAAAGCAGGCAGATAACCAGCCCAGGCTATCACTATTGACAAACTGGGACAACAAGGAGCTGGGAGTGACACCATGAGGCTAATGGATATCAGCCCATTTGGTTGTGATATCTGACATCTTGCTGATGAAATGAACTTGAACTCTTGTCATTAAGAGAATGCAAGATATCTGGGCCTAAATGAGGCAGCACCCACAAGATAGATCCCATTATAATGAAATATTTTTCTTCCAAGACTAAGGGAATTACTGCTTCCCAGAGCTCATTAGCTCTAAGGCACCAATGGAAATGCTATGCTTCTTCCATTCTTATTCTCCTTCTCTATATGAAAGCCACAAAACCAAAATACATATTCTGTAACTCCAGTGAAGCCCATAGTTGGTTGAAAAGTGTGTATTTCTGCTTTGTTAAAATCTCCAGAATGTTTTTATTCAGCACTCCTTTTGATTACAAATTCAGTGGTTTCATTTATTCCCTACCAATACAATGAATGTATTGGATGATTTACAGTAGACAAAACTTGAGAACCACAGAATTTGCCATCTAAACAGGTAAGGAGAAGGCAAAAGAAGAAATATTAAATATTACAAGAGGTGTGCACTGTTTTTCAGCGTTCTTGTTTTTGCCTTTAGGGTTCAATACTGCAGAGGGTTATGGGGGTTGGTAGGATCCTTGTGTGACTGGAGGTCCTATGGCCCAAGAAGAGGAGGGCTGTGAACAAGGAGGAGCATCCACCTGATATACCACACTCTCTAAAACTAAACTACTGATTAGGGTCAAAGTGTGGGGGAAAACAGAGCAGTGGCAGGGAACTGGGGGAATTTAGAGATAAAACCCTCTAAATGTGCTCTCTAATATAAATCTATTACTGGCAGTCAAAAGCCTTATGAGATGTATATAGTTAGGTAAAAGAATCCTGAAGGATAAAGCATGAGAGACTCTGATCAAACAAACAATTTAAGCTGGGAGCCATGTAGAAAAAAAAATCAACTCTGTTAAAATGTCAGGGGAGAGATCTTGCCACTTTGGGAATGGCAGTCCAAGCAACACTAACCAATCCTTAGAGTATGACTCAGGAGAGCATGTCTCATCTAGGCTGAGTGAGGGTGCTCTGTTTTCATGCTGTGTGATGATTCAGTGGCCAGGAGTAAATACTGGTGATAGCAGATCCATTTCTTTTTGAGAAGCAAAGCCAAGCAGCAATGGCTTCTGTTTGCTACCAGCTCCAAGTTAAAAAATACTTGATGCTGAAAGCACAATGCTCTGTCTTCCTTATTTGCTGGGCATTTTGTGAAAGCCTCCCAAAAGAAATATGGCACTTCTGCAGCATCTTCACTCTGATACAAATAATTGTGACAAATATATACCCCCAAAAGGTCAGCCTTTTTTAACTTTTCACACAAACACAAAAGGACTCCTGTGGTATCTGTACTTGTATCTCTTCCTGAGTTTACAGTATTAGACTATACCAATTAAGACAAGAAGAAAATCAGCAAATCCAAAAAAATCATTGTGCTTCCCCAAAGATATTACTTAAAATGGTCAAATTTGCTAATGTCATGTCTTAATAATAATAATAATATTAATACTAACAATGATAATAGCAATAGTAATAATAATATTGAAAGTGGCTTGAAAATCAACAAGGTAAAAATGTTGTGAGCAACCTTGAAGTTTATTAACTACTTTATTTTTTCCAATAAATTATTAAATTCTTCAATAATCAGTAAGACTGAAAAACTTCAGGTTTTAATAAAATGCCAGAGGTTGTGACAGTTGTCAATTGTATGCAAGGAACTTCACCAGGGTCAAATAGAAAATCTCTGGGAGAGCAGGAAATGTCACACCAGTTTTCCTAGTGCTCAGGTTGTATTTTATAGCCCAAACTATTTTTCCTGTGAGAAAAAGTTGACATCTTCTCTAAAGAATCTGTTTCATTTTATTTTTCTCTGCAACCTGAGATTTAATTATGTTTATTTTGCTTCATATTTTCTTATCTTTCTCTAATAACTAGTACAAATCTGGAAGGGAAAACAATTTTCCAGTCTCAGGGGGTGGGAACAGCAGAGTAGTTTTCTTAAATTCTAATCTATGACTGGTAATTATGGCCATTTCAAGGTTCCCTGAGAGAATTATTGTCTTCTGAAATATTTTAAATAGCTAGCTGTCCACAACTTTTCTTTGCCTCAGAAAATGGATATATTATCATTTTAATGTCTACTGTTGCTGCTGCTGAGAGCAATAAAGCTAAGCTCATGTTCTCCCACGGTGTATGATTCAATGGGAAATAAATAATACTAAAATATGCTCTGGAATTCTTTTACATGACAATCTGAAAATGAAGGTGGCGAACAAACACTGAAAATCCCAAACTGACTTAACAGCAAAGATGGAGTTCATCTCACCCCATGTAAGTAACTCAGGCAAATGATGCAGAGCAGTCATTTAGACATGCTGTGAAGACAGAGAGGGAAATGCATCTCCAGAGACACTTTATCTCCTTACCTCAGGGTGGGGTCAAACCAGCCTCAGGAGACCTTGCATCTCCAGAGAGACTTCTGTGAAGGCATCTTGCTCTGCTGTGTTAGCCTGCCTCATACAGCAGATGATGTTTTGCACTCATTTCTTTTCGAGGGGAAGGAGGTCTCAGAGGGCCAAGAGGGTGCAAAAGGGGCAGTGTCACTTTGCCACACTGTGGCTCAGTTACACATTTTTGTCCCTTGCCTGCTGTGAATCGGAGCACCTTTGTCCTTTGCTGCTGCAGCCAGGGAGCCACTGGGCAGGTGGGGACAGAACCATGTTTCCATGCTTGCATTTGCTGCCTGGTATTCCTCTGAATGGAGATGTGCAAAGCAGCATTTCAAGTTGGGAGTTCTCAACCAGAACAAGAGTAAGGTACCATTTGCTCTTCCAAAGCAGAGATTATTTTCACTCTATGCAGATCTGAAGTGAAAACTACCAAGAGTGTGAGAGAGGATGGAATGTTTGTCTGCCTCTTTCCAGAGACATGCTCATAGTTCTAGCAATTCTCTCTTGCCTATTTTCTCAATAGCTTTTTAAATTCAGGTGCTCCATCTTAGGAAAACTCTGAATCAAGAATCAAGTATTCATGACCACAAGGGCTTAGTGACTACAGGATTGTCACAGCAAAAACAATGAGCTGCTCCCACTGCTGTGAGCATTTGCAGGATTGGAGAGTTAAATGACTGCCTGCATAATTATGTTTATATAAGGAATAACCTGAGAGAAAATTAGTCCTCCTTCTTGACTCACATATTGAGTTTCTTTTACTTCTGGAGATGTCTATAAGGGAGACTGACTATGTCAATTGTACTTAACAGAAGCACTAAGTGAGCGCTTAAAAAATATTGATTCCCCGAAGGCCTTTGACTTCACTGATGGTGAAAGCAGTGACTCAGAAAGCAATTTGCATCTCTCCAGTTAGCAGCTCTTAATGTCCCAAGGGGAAAACATTCTAGAATTCCCACCATGTAACAGAAGTTATTTTCCACACATCACATTTACCCTTCTACCAGGTAAAAAATTAGCACTAAGCAAAATCTGACTGTGTAACCACTGTGGAAAAGGTACTCCTAAAAATGCTGACCCCACTTTTGTCAGCTCACAATTGCTGCATCACTTAAACATACTTGCACCCTTCATGAGCCTCTGGACTGCACATAGTACCAAATCTGACTGTTATTTATGCCATGGTTTTGTGCTGCCTCTTTCCCCCAGTTCTATCTGTTCAAAGACCGCAAGTGGGGAAAAAAATTACCAGGGATAATTAATAATTTGGGATATGAAAGTTGTGCAAAAATGATTAATTTTCATCCACTTTAAATCCTTTTGTTTTGTTTTGGTTTGGTTTTGAAATCATAATTCCTTTGGGAAATGTTTAAAATTGGTGGGGTATATAAAAAGACTACAAAACAGTGCTGTTTAAGCATATTTTTCTATAGAGGAGATTCCTTTCAGAGGAATCATGGCACTTCATGCTATAGAAGCAGCTTACTGCACTGAATCAATTTATGCACCTCTTTAGTTGTAAATTTAAACTAATACTACTATTTGATCAGCAGAGACAGGCAATATTACATTTAGAAAAAGAAAATATCAATCTCTTACAGGTTTGTCCTCAGACATTTTAAATACTGAGTATATTCCACCAGGAAGAAAAGCTTCATTTTGGTCCAGGACTCTGAGATTCAGATATTATTTGGAGGCTTTTGGTGGTTTTTTATTTGGTTTCTTGGTTTTCCTTGGGAATTTTTTCTGCAAAAAACATTTTCTGAAAGAATAGTAATTTTCGTACATATTGTTCATTTAAGCCAACACTTTAATTATCTCTAGCTCCTTTGTTTAACAATAAAGTACTTGCCATACACCCAAATGGCAAAGTAAATGTTTTAATAAATTTGCTTAGAAGTATAAACATAGTGATAGCTCTTTTAGAAATATAAGTTGTGACCCAACTTTAGAAATTCAGTTTCAAATAGAAAAAGTAAAACAGACCTCAGTGCATTAAATTTATCATGTTCCATATGGACACAAATTGATGAAATTTTCACCTACAGGTCAGTTAAGAGTAGGAGGAAGACACATAGCAAAATTGTGAATGCTTAGAGGTTGTGCTTTTTGTCGGGAAACATTGCTGAGTCTGCCAGCGGATAAGCTCTGCATTACACAGAAAGTGATAAATGCTTGCCAATGAATGAACAGATATTTTTTGAAGGTGCTCTTCTGTCATTAAGGTTTTTTAACATTGATAAACTCCTAATTTTTAGGCATTTGAAGAAAGTTTCATAATCTGAAGAAATATTATCACTGGCTGCTAAAAATTCCATTGGTCATATATATTTGTCTGGCTCTGTGAACCTTTCCAGCTGCATAAATATCTGCATAGATGTCTACAGGGTTGTATCTATATATTATATACGTGCACATACATTATTATATGTGTAACTCTACCTAGATGTATGTATATGTGTTTGTATGCCATAATAACTGTTCTTTCTTCTTTTTCCAAATAATTTTCATCCTCACGTAATCCCATTTAAAGACTTAAAGACCTACTGTGCTATGAAGTTAGTATGGAAAAGGAATTTCACATTAGATAAAATTGGCAGATGGTGGATATGTACAGCCAAAAGATATATTTTTACTTCATGATGATACACTGTCATTACATAGAACAGTATTTATTAAAAAACAGGTTTTTGTTTGGAAAAATCTTGTCTTATTATGAGGGGGACCATTAAGTGAAACTGATCAGTGGGGATTTACATTCTTGCTTTGCTAAGGCTAACAGGCTTCACTTTATCATTTTGATTTTCAAATTGAAGTTGATTTGTTTAGAGTCACGTGCTCCAAAAAAAGTTACAAGCAACCAATCTTCAGTTTAGGTGATGGAGAGATCTTCCAGAGGCTTTCAAAACACCTACATAATTGCCTTGTTTACTTTCTATAGAAATTGCATTGAACGCTTAAAATCAAGAGACAAATTGGAAGAGTTAGAAGGGACATCATCCCAGGGAAGAATGTTGAAAAGAATGACAAAGTACAGTGTCTTCCATTCACTGCTCAATAAAGTCAGATGCTGGCCTATTCTACAGTGAAATTATACTCTGTACATGTGATTTTACAGTTAACTAAATAAATTTTTTTTTTTTTAATTCTACTTCTACTCTGTGTTGCAGCCATTTCTTTGATTTATCAAGGTATGGGCAGGGGCAGCATTACATAGTCAAAAGCTTAAACCATTGTTAAGCATGTCAAGCAAACACTTGCTTCCTAAATGTTTCAGTATTAGTTTCATATTTTACAAAAGTAAGCTGGAAGAACTTTCCAGGACCATTTTTGAATTACAAAATGCTGTTATAAATGAGCATGTAACTTCTTGTACATCTGACATGACTGTTTTCAGATAATCTATACCTATATCTGTTATTGTCATCATCCTTTACATCCATTTCCAAGAAAACGTGGAAACACAGGACATCTTGATCTACTGTTATGGTTATTGACCTTGATCTAAACACTTTTGACAATGCCTACAGATATTCCATGTTACCAGTGATAACATTTTTACCTGCCAGAATAAGTTGGATGAGGTGCATAAATTAATATCAGCATTCAGTTTGGCAAAGTGGACCAGATGGCCTGTTTGTCCATTTGTCCAGGACAAACAGGTTATGAACACTTGACCAGAGGTTGTGCCTCCTCAGATGGAAGATGGGTGAGCAAGACTGAAATCTAACAAGTGGTTTTCAATATGCCTGAGAGGTAGAGACACAAGCTATCTAGCCTGGGAAATTCTGGGAGCAAATCAGAAGGGAGATGATGGCAATTTCCTGGAGTCCCTTTACTTCACTGTGGAGGTGAGGAGCTGGGTGTGCAGCAGAAGGATGGATCAACCTGATGAAATCAGCCCCAGGAGACCTTCAGGATTTGGGATCATGCAGTCTTAAAGTTGGGCTGGTTACATGGCATCCTTATTAGAAATTCCCTCCAACTGTTCATGGTCTGCATGTAATGCCAAGGGCATGGGTTGATTTCCAAGGGTAAAACATTAAAAAGTTTGGTTACTGGGGAAACAGGCTGTGTTTTTTCAGAAAAAGTGAAAATGAAAGGAAAAAAAGAAAATTAAAATATTTGAGAAAAAATATATCTCAAAAGCTAAATATTACTTACCTACTTGTACATGACTAGATAGGAGATGAATAAATTTTATTATTTAATGTTTTGTTCAGAGTGGGTTTTTTACTAATTTAAAGTAACTTCTGACTGGTAATTGAACATTTCTCCTAAGAAAATGCTGGAGGTGTGGAGGACATAGAAGTAATAATCACTGAATAGAAACTTCAGTTCCCAGTAGTAAAATCTTTCTTATATACAATATGTGTGAGACAAAGAACAGTAAAGATACCTCAATTGCAGTACCTACATATAGGAAAGAATATAATTTATTTTTCTACTTAGAGTATATTTTTAACTATGACAAGAGCTTAAGTATCGTTGTCATAAAGTTTCCTGAACACAATTGTTCAAATTTACATAAAAAGGAACCTTTATATGGCTCTTGTAAGTTTATAGAAAGTTTTTGCAACAAATTTCCTCTCATTTGCTGTGTTCACCTTAGCTTAGTATCAAAGTGAATGGAATTTTCTCATCCTGCAATGGCTGCTTAGATCTACACAAAATTCATTGTTCTGCTCCATAAACTGATGTATTACTTGATGCTTATATGGGTTGCCACTCGCACAGGGAAAAAAAAGCAGTTGTGTTCTGCTGTTTATTTTTGAGGAATGTCTTTTCTAACTCGGCACCACCAGAAAGATTGCTGTTATCAGTGCTCAAATACCAGTCACTCCCTTATGAAGCAAGAAAAGATACACTGAGAGGTCCCAGGGACTAAGGAAACTTTGGCATTTCATCAGTTTCAGGGCTAGAATTTCACTGTCAAGCTCACTATCTGCCGGGCCCTCACAGATAAACAATAGATAGGAACTCGCAACACATTCCTTTCATGTTCACTAATTTCAGAAAGAGACTCTGCAGTCTAACACCAGCACATCCCTTGAAGTCCTATCTCTCTGCTTGTATCTTTGGCAGACGTGTAGTAATTAGTAAAACAGAGCGAAGATATTTTACACCGCTCCGTCCCCTTGGCTCTGCCATCATGAACAAATGCTCCAAGTTTGGGCTGGGAATGGCATCTCACACTCTGTGCTTGTGTTATAAATCCCTATTTAAATCTGGAATTCTTTTAAATTATTTAGGATGTAAACTTGAACTTCAAACGATAAAGGACTCTGGCTACTGTAATTTATAGCTTTAGGAACTAAGGAAGTTTATCTCCTCCATATTTAATGGAAGTTTAGGCACCATATTAAAAATGAAATTAAGATAAATAAAATCATGTTATCACTATGGTGTCTTACAGAAATTAAATAAAACACTGTGTAAAAGTAAGGTTTCTTTATAGCTAAAATAGGAGAGTTTTTGCTTTAAAAAATATTTATCCTTTTTTTCTTTTTAAACTTCAGAAAACACTTTCTCCTTCTGGAGTAGATTTTGCCACCCTCCATCAGAATAATAGACATGTCACAGGAGATCTTGCTGTTTTCAGTTGGTCCATGCCTAAAATAAAGTGCTCCTCAACAAGAGCAGAATTGCAGCCAAAGGACCTATGTCCTCTTTGTTAATAAGGCACTGTTGGTTACGATAGATAGATAGATAGATAGATAGATAGATAGATAGATAGATAGATAGATAGATAGATATTGTAATATTTCTCTTATATTGTATGTAACACATGTTTACACCTCTAACAGTATTGCTTGGCTACAGTGGCTGAGCATTTGTGCATTACTAAGTTGGAAAATCTTCCTGCTTTGTTGAATCTGTGAGACAAATACTGTTGCAGCTTTGTATTTCTTTCACAAGGTAGAAGATACCAAGGATCAAATCCAAAACTTAAATAAGTAGCCTCTGTTTTCCCTGATGATTCTGGCCTGAAACATGAATGAGTCAATGGTACTGCTCAAGGTGTATTAAAGCCATGAAGGGGTTATTATTGGAGAAATGGGTTCATTTCTACCAAATATCTAATTTGTAAATGTGATGAAGGTATCATCCTGACATTTCATGGCAAATCTAGCCATGCTGCAAAGGTCAAAAGAAGGAACTAAAATCAGAATGTAAAAAAAAAAATCTCCAAAGCTATTACAAAGGGAATATTAAGAAGGGCAGTAGAGGAGGCTTTGTGCTGCTTTAAACTTCCTTTTATGCAGCTAATGGCTCCAAGTTAATTTCAGATATCTTCTGGAGAAAAGTTGCCTTTTGCTTAGACTACAGATTTCCATTAGTACAGAATGTTAGAAAAGTTAAGAATCCCATTGCTACTGAAAGCCAAGTCATTATGGGTTACCCGCTACTGCCACTCTAAAAGTTGCAGGGCTACTTTGTCACCCTCAAATTTCTGAAGTGGGAGAGATAAGAGTACTGTGGAACCATTCCTTCTAGGTCATTGGGAAGAGCATTCCCCTGGCAAGATGCCAGTTCCAAGGTCTTGTCACACCTCTGACTTCTCTGTGTAAATAGCACAGGAATCTGTGTGCTTCCCTTTTATTCTGTGAGACAGGAGGGCAGCAGTGTTTGCTGGTGTAAATGAGGAGATGGATGAAGTTCAGTGGCAGCCTGAGTCACTCTGTCCAGTGCTCATCTAAAAATGCTTAACAATCTTGTACCAAACACCCTGCATTAAAAAAAGAAAAAAAAAAAAAACCCAACCCTCAACCAGCAGATAATTCTTTCAGCTCCTTCTGATGACTGTAGTCTATAATGGATTGCTCTTTTAAAGCATTACAAATCAAGTCACAAGTCTGGCAGAGGCAATTCTTTTTCTTCTCTGATCCAGTCCATCTGAGCAGGGAATGGTACATTCAGATCTTCAGGAAAACCTTTTAAATTGAAAATACAAAATGAGATTCAGTGACTACTTCATTTGTCACCTTGCCCCTCACTACCATTAGGTAGAAGGTAAGGAGTCACCTACAATGAGTGAGCTTGACATGATCTTGTTGCCTTTTATTTACTGTCCATTTTAAAGTATGGATTAAGACTGGACAATATAAACCTCTGCTGAAATTTGGAAGCCCTGTTTCCCATCTGGTTTGAGTCATTAGTAGTCTTCAACGATGCTGCAACCCTCTCCACCTAAGCTTCTCCACAGGAGAGAAGAGACATGTTGCTCAGGAAGGCATCATGCCATTTTCTTCTGTATGTTCTGAACATAACATCGCTGGTGGTCTGGTAGGATAAATGCAGAACATTTTTCATATTAAATCACAGACTGTGAGGGTCTGATCAAGCTGCTCGTGACATGTAAAGGATCCCCTCTTCAGTCAGATGATGAATTACAGCTTCTACAAAAACTTGCTCATCTGAGGAAAAATAATCAAAGACTTTTACAGTAGATAGTAAATAAATGTTCTTTTCATGCTGTTACTACAAGCTGGTCAACCTCATTATCCAGATCAGGGAATGCACAATGGAAAGTGTTTTCCAAAATAAAACCCCTCAGCTGAGCCAGTTATGTATTTCACAGTTGACAAAAGTGAATTGTGGCTGATGTCTCCCACAGGAACCACCACACTCCACTACCAATCAGCCAATATCCCCCAACAATATTACTTAACCCTTCCAGTTAAAGGAATGTACCTGCCTGTGGAGCATCTTGATAATGGTTTTACATATTTTGGCCTCTGAGCTTTACTTTATATCACCATTCTACAAAAGGAGTATGGAAGGCATGCAAACTAAAAATAAGGAGTGTTTTAGATGCTGTTAGTCACCTAAAAAATTTAGTCACCAGGGAAGCAATCAGTTATTAATTACTGCTAATAAATATTTTGGGCAAACTGCTGACCCAGGTTTTATACTTACAAGATACCTGCCAATACATGATTTTTACTGCTTGCTATTCTGCCCTTTTACTACTTGCTGTCCTTTTATTCTAAGAGGTTTCAGTTTCAAAACAGGATGTAGACTGTGTTGGATCTATACATACTTTATACATAAT
The DNA here is from genome assembly GCF_028018845.1 of Melospiza georgiana. Lineage (NCBI taxonomy): Eukaryota > Metazoa > Chordata > Aves > Passeriformes > Passerellidae > Melospiza > Melospiza georgiana. The sequence goes on along the minus strand of NC_080432.1, from coordinate 103,483,687 downwards.
CATGTCATACATCATACAGAAACACCAAGTAAATGAGTCTTCTGGCATCCCATCATCAATAAAGGCAGGATTACCTCATTTTTTGATGTTACCTCTTTCTCTGTGGGTCTTTGGAGACCAGAGTGCATCCAGGCAAAACAGTCGCTCTAAATCCATCACAGCACTAGCACACGACAGGAGTGTGCGAGGAGGTGGATTTTAACTTGTGAGTGGGAAGAAATTATGGACACACATAGACCATACCTTTTGAGTGCAAAAGCCTTGTCCCACGTGTTTTCATAAATGAACAACTTTTATTCTCAACTTGATTCATTTAGTGGATGACCAAAACATAGATGGAGATCTATAATGACGAGGCCTTGTAGTCAGCTACAACCTTCTTTAACACCATAAATCAAAGAGAATCAAGGTCAGCCTTTCATGTGAAGTTAGAGACAATTCTGTTACATTTTACTTCATATTAATCAACGCATTTAAGGCTAAGTCCCAACAGGCAGAAGGGGAAGTCGTTTATGGGATTGGGTGTGATATGTGAGGTGGCATAGGAGAAGGAATCTTTTCTTTCCTGTTTGCCAGAAGAAAATCTGATGGCAATTGCTTTAAGAGGAAAGTGGGGCATATTAACACAGCACTATGCTCTTTTATTTCCAGTGCATTGAGTGACAATCATTCCATTTTAAAGTTGCTATTACTCACGATGCCTTAGCACTATTCAAGTAAATCTTTGTGAATTCACAACTTCCATTCTGCTTCAGTAATAAGGGAACAAGCTTGGGAAGCCTGGGGCAGATTTCTGCACTCTGTCAGTATCTGGCACTCGTCTCGTAACGAGGAACCTCACAGACTCTGCTATTATGGCAGTAGGAAGGAAGTGCTAAAATTACCAGCAATAATAGGGCATCTCAAACTCTGGCTTATGGGAAGTATCTAAACAGCTACAGACTGGTAAAATAAAAATATTTTTCTCAGGACAAGAAATTGATGAAAGATGAGCATCAGCTTAGTAGTAGGTATTTTTCTAGTTCACTAGCTGAAAAATTCTTGGTCTTGAAATATTCAACTATCACACACATTTCTTTTAGACCTTCAGGGAAATTTAAGTTTATTTTAAAACAGTGTTATTTTGCCTGCAAAGGTGATAGAAAAGTGGCATCTTCTTACTCATTGTTTTTTCCATTGAGGTTACATTCTTTATTGCTTTTTCTTCCTTTCAGTGCTCTACCTTTGGTAAAATGTAGAGTGCAATATCATGCATCAAACAGAGGCAATTGAAGTAAAATTGTTCTGCAAATATGACTGATAATATCATTTGGACAGCAAAGTATTTGCCACTGGGAGAACAAACCTTTGTATTTTCCAGAGCACAATTTATAAAGTGTTGGCTGGATGTATATTTGTGGGAAAAGAATGGAGAGGAAGAAAATAAGACAAGGAGGGTGAAGGACAAGTTTTTGTCTATTCTGTGGCCCAGCTCTAGGACAGAAAGGACTGCTGCTATGACACCTTTTATAGAATAAATTTTCATATCTCTGTTGAGTAGACAAATCAAGCACACTGAAATGAAGACCTACCAAGAATTCAAGCTTAACATTCAATTCTTTAAAAACATGAATACTATTTATTTGGGCCATTGTCCAAAACATACAAGGAAAAGCTTCCAGTTCTAATGAAGCTACTTTATCCTGTTGCAGTGTCAGAAGTCTGCCTTAAATGCTGACATTACTATGACCCCTGAGAGAACAAAACATAGAGTCTGAAGCTATTTAGCTCCACATGAGTATTTCTTGTGAGGAGGAATGCTAGCAAAAGCATTACTACATGCAACTAGTCCCGGCTCAAAAATACCTCTTGTATGATTCCTGTGCAAGACAGCTTATTTTGAATCTGAGCACTTCATGCTTTTCCTAACTGACATAACCATGACTTTTCAGCCTCCAGTCTGGTGAGCACACTGGAGAACAACCACAGCAATTTATCCAAATGGAAAACGCAGATTCAGGCACCAGGGGATGGAACACAAGGTAGAGGATTCACAGTGCTGAGCTGGACACCTATGGAAGCTTTTTGAATTCAGGACGATTGGGTCCCTGGGTGAAACACATCAACCATGGAAATCAAAGGGTCAGGAAATTCAAAATTCTTTTCTTCCTGTAAACAGGTTGGGGGGAGCATTTTCTCTTGAGCTGAAATGCCTTTCCTAAATTCTTGTGCAACTGGAACTTAAACCTTTCCCTGAATCCAGCCTGAAGGTCTTATTTAAAATGCTACCATACCTCCCATCAAAAAACTACCATAAGACAAGGAAGGGCTCTTGGAAGTCAGACCAGTTTTCCTGGGGGCTCTCGTCAGCTGCGTTGAGCAGGTTTTCCCAGCACCAGCCAGGTTACAGAGAGCTTCGGAGGAGATAGGAAGGGCAGGTTGGGCCTGAAAGTCTCTGTGCTCATGAGAAAGTTCAGAGCGGTGGCCCCTGACGGAGAGAGGCCTTTCAGCAGCCGCAGAGTGTTTAACCCCAAGGCCTGATCTCGGCTAATGTGACGGGCTAGAGGTTGAGAGGCAGCCTTTGAGATAACACCTCGCTATCGGCCGCGCATTAAGGCGCAGCGCAGCATTCCGCCTCCAGTGCTCTTTCTAGCGGTCAGCAAATAGGGCACAAGATAAAAGAGTACCATCTGCTTTTTCATTTCTTTGCAAGGCAAAACAGACATTAATTTCTTCAAACAGAAATAGGGAAGAAGCTTTCTTTTTTTTTTTTTTTAATTCTCAGAACAGCCTCTCAATAATTTCAGAATAGTGTTTGAGCGGCACCTGAAAAGGTACAGAATATTTTTTGATACTTTGGCTAATGCTTTAGTGCAAATATATGAGCACTGTTTTGGTGGTACCCTAATTGCTGCATTATTTATAATGATTGTGATAAATTTATTTGAAATGGGAAATTATTGACAATGAAATATTAATCTGTAAATTTTTTAAAACAAAATATCAGAACATTCCAGTATTCACATATCTTCATATTTAAAGCCTGTAGTTTTAAAAGCCCTCCTTTTTGTTGCTGATAAATGTACAAAAGTTAGAATAAGGAAACAATATTGTTTTAAGGAAATAATATTCCCCATATTTAGAAAGAAACACTCCTCTTTTCCTCTCTTTTGTTGGATTCCTTTAACAAACTTAGTTATATTTAAATGATATTTTTAAAAAGGAAGATAGAATATTAAAAGCAAATAAATATGTAAATTAATTTAAAGTTAGAGGCAAAAGAAAGGAAGAATTTCCTCTGAAAATTAAACCCTGCCATAATAGTGGAAGAAGCAGGAAAAATAACTAGAAACAAAGATAAGGCTTCCAGAAAATTAATCATGTTTCAAAACCAAAATTCAAGATTAATTTCAAATCAAGGATTCTTTTTTTGCTTGCTTCTAAAGTCATGGAAAGGGATTTTTAATGAAATAGATGGGATTAATTCTCTTATAAATAATATACATTGGAAAAATATTGAACTACATTAACATGATTTATGAATCTGAGAAACCCTATTTTTTGGAAGCTACACCTTTACTGTTCCCAGTACTTTTGCCCATTTGCAGAAAACAACTTGCTTCAAAATGACCACGGTTTCTTTGTGTAACTCTCAGCCTGCCAAAGCCCAAAGGTGCAGCTGAAAGAGGTTCTGCCCCATAAGCAAGCCCTGCTTCAGTTTTACTCCTTGCTGTGGCAGAAAGATTACTTGTGCCTTAGTTTATCCACAAGAAGTCCCCTTCTGTTGTAGTTTTGTTTTGCTTGAATGCAGAAACACATATTGCTTGGGGTAACAAAGACTCAAAGAAAAAAAGCTTTTGTTACTTTTTAGGTTCAATTTTCCACAGTGCCAAGAAAATCCACCTTTGAACTCTATAAAAACGAATACAGTTTTGGCAATGTGAGTGGAACTGTAAAACAAACAACATGCTCGGCCTAAGTTAGTATGTGTCCTAGTTTAAAAAATGGAAAATGGGAATGATAAATGGACAGTTAATCAAATAATCCTTTCTTCCACTACACAAGAAAGGACAAATCTATTTGAAATATAATGTACAGAGATATGATTGGTATCATATCAGTAACATTTTTTTTATTATAATCAACATAAAAGTATCTTTGACTGTCACTACTGAGAAATTGAATGCGATGTGCAATACCTGCACCATGCAAACTAAACCAGAACACAATTATTTAGTACAAGTGCTTTTAAAATGCATTAGAAAAAAACTGCATTAGAAAACGTCAGGAAGATTTTGGTTTTTCTTTTCATGGTCAAGACTGCTTCTGTACAGGAATTTCATGGGATGGTGAGCTGGGGATACTGCTTCACCCACTGTTTTCACAGGGAACTCTGACCTACAGTTACAGAAAGTGACACTGCATTGGAATAGCTCTTCTGCAAATACCTATTTTAAAATGTATTATATAACTGGCATATATGAAGCTGAAAAAGTGGAGCATAGGACTCACATACAAATAATAAATGGAAAAGATGATGCAGCCCAAATTAAACTGCTCTGTAAAATACCTAGCAAATTCTTGTTGAAGAAATTCCATTTCTAATAACAGGGACAAGGGAATGACTAGAGGTCTCAGAGCTGTATGATGCATGTAGAAGTTACCTGAATGAAACCAATGTACAAGCTTTAATAATCACGCCATGGAAACCAAAAAGTAAATTCTTCATTGCTGTCTTCCCTAGCAGCAACAGCGACCCATTACAATATAAAGGTCAAATAGTTTATAAGTTAGAGGTGCCAGTCTTGCAGGAACTGATGTCTGGAAATTTAGCTGATCATTTCATCCTTTGTGTCAGCAAATTAACTGACAGATAAGAACAGATGAGCTCATAATTAAATAAAAATATTTTTTGAAAAATAAAAAATTAGGAAAGTGTTGGTTCATTATATTCAATTCTGTGCTATCAGTATCTAAGACAGTCTCCTTACAGTAGGGGTAGCCTACTAAAAGCACTCAAAACTGTAAAGGAAAGCAAACTCTACCATTTCTCAACTTGAGATTTGGATTCAACCCAGTGATTTTGATCTGAATCAGAAGCAAACTCCAACATCTGGTGCACTAGCAAGCTTACGAGATCTTCTGCCCCATAAAAATGTGTGACCCCAAGAAAGCCAGGAAAAAAAATCTCACTGTATTTCAGCCCAGGACAGTTTTTTTCTTATTTTGAAGATGTAAGAGTTTATTTCACTGTGTATAACTGAAAGGGAGAATGGAGAAGGGATATGAATTGCAGGAACATTATCATTTCTAAGCCCTGCACTGTGTCTTCCATTGATAGGGTTTTTGTAAGGTTATCTGACACAAAGCAATACATATCAATAAAGTATCACAAAGCTTTTGAAACACTTCAGAAATCTCCTTGCTCTTGCTTACAATCACTAATGCAAACATGTATCATTCTAAACGGAGGGGTTTTGCTCCATGGCTGTCATATGGTGACCCACAGCAGTCCTCCTAGGAGCTGTGACAGCCGTGGCATGTATGATACAAACACTTGGCCTTGCCTCCATCATTTGATTGTGCCAGATCTGACTGATGCAGAATTTTTGCTTTCTGGAATTTTCTCTTCAATTTTACAGCTGTGTAAGCCTCCAGGATGACAGCAAACTTTATCAGAACAATGGAACTTTTTGGAAGCCAGAGCAACGTATTTTTATTTTTTTAAGCTTATCAATAATTTTCACTCTGATCAAATAAGCTTTGTAAAAGCACTGGTCTTTTTCAATAATTGAGAAAATCCCAGTCCCTTACACTGCATTTTGGTTGCAGCCTGTCTCCAGCTCCACAAATGGTACTACCGTCCTTCCATGGATACCCTTGCAAAGCTCCAAGAGCTTGTGGTAAGTTTATTTGGGTACTTCTGCAGTAGTATGGAAATGGTTGTCCTGGCTGCAGATTTTGAGTTTCCTGCCCAGCAGATAATTGGTGCTTACCTTGTGTGCCTTGTCCAAAACGAATGTTGGACTCCAACCCAGCTGATCATTTGCATGGTTAAAAGATTTTCCTTTCCAGTTCTCCCTTTTCTTGTCTCCACATATCCAAATACGCTTTCCATTATCTTTATTCCTTTTCTCTGAAGAGTCTCCCTGGCATATTTTAATTGCTGACAACTATTCGAAAATAAACTTGGTGCAATCAGCAACAGTTATAAAGGAAGACCTCCTCTAAGAAATTAGATTGAAAGCAAGAAAGCTGGATGTGACTTTTTAGACAAGTTTGTGCTTTTAGAATTTGGTTTTTCTCCAGAATCTCAGCATCATAGAAAATAATGGAGAGCTAAAATAAAGTAGAAAACAGAAGCTGTCTTGTGAGTTAAGGGCTACCCCAAATATCACACATCCCAACTGTACTTTACCTGCCACCATCCAATGCCATCTTCTACGAAAGGATCTTCCAAGCTGGCTTCTGATGACCTCTAGGGCTTCTCTCTTGTCTTGGAAGGAGAGCTTTTCAAGCATGCAATGGATAAAAGGGACTAGAAGAGTAGCATCTGGCTCCAAAACTGCTGACTGAAGGGGATGCAAGACATCTCAATGAATCCAAATAATTATATATGTGCTTTTCAAATTTCATGCTGTTGCAGTCCAATTTTCAAGTCAACTTAAAAGAAAATAAATAGCCCATCTCATTTATCAGTGTAACTGCAAAGTTATAATGCTGCTGCATTAAAGCTCTGTACCCAAATTGTGTATATCCATTTACTTCTACAGATCAATAGCTTAGTCTCACATAGTTTTCAGAATATTTAGTAGTGCTTTCTACTCAAAAGCATGGTCCCTCCACACAGCTCAAGTGAACAAAGTCAGATATGGGATTTGCTGCTGAGCAAAACTTCTGGCATCTCCCAGACCACCCCCCAGACCTTACACATTGCTTCATGCTGTTGTAAATAAAACCCATACTGCAAACCACCCCAAAGAGATTTTGTGTATTCTGATGTTCATGCAGCAGATCTGTTTCAGTTCTCACTCAGCAAGAGGTGCTAGAACCTCTTGCATTCCCTCTGTATCAAAACAGTTGACTCCACATGGAAAAGAGACACTGCTCCACCCCCTCAGCAACCCAAAGTCAGAAACAAACCACTGGTGAGAATCAAAGCCTTAGCTGAAGTAAACTGGTAGCATAATTTTTTTTTTCTTTGCTGCACAGATTAGAGTTGTTCACAGTACTAATAAGAACATAATTATGGAAAAATTGCTAAATTAATCTTTCATCATACATTTTCAGACCAGGACAGGTTTGACAGAAAATTTACTTTTGCTTGAAATTTGTCAGGCAAAATCATGCATTATGGTTACACATAGCTGGAGAAACTAGTGAGTTTGAGGAATTTTAACATAAGGTAATATAAAAATCTCTTACACCAACAAAACTTTACTTTTCAGCTAAAAGCAAATCCCAGTCAAAACTGGTGCCTAATTAGGCCAAATGAATTATTTAAACACATCTACATAAAGTAAAAATGTTAGATTCTACACATATCTATATTGTATCAACATGCATGTTTGCTTTGGTAAGGACAATATAAACTGCTTGATTAAGCCCAGCTAATTTCACTGGTTTAGATTTGTTTGTTGTTAAAACCATGTTTGTCTGATTTATTGTTCAAAAGAACATGATTCTGTATTTGGGAGAGGTTCTTACATAGTTCAGAGTTTTTTTGAGAGTGTCATGTAAGTGATGTAAACTTCCACATCAGCTTATCAAAAATCAAAAAGGCAATAATTTAAATCAAAGCAACAAAAATAAAAACCTATACAAAGGGGACTTGAAGCACACCTCACTGAAACTTTGGGAACCACAGAGAAATAATTTAAAGCAGCTAAAAAGAAAAGAAAACAGTGAAATTAACTATTATGACTGCGATAAACTCTGGTTATTTCCCTTTGGCATTTTCAAGATCATGAATCTATCTATCTATGGCATGGAGGATGTCTGGGTTTAAAATATGTCTTGTTTTTCTGTGTCTAGTCCATGCTTTTTGCATGAAAAGTATGCATTGTCTTTGTAAGTGTGGGGCAGTGATGGAAAGACAAGTCAGAGGGAGGTAAAATGGCAAAAGAGAGTTATGGGAGGTTTTGTTGGTGGTTTTTTTTTTAACTTACTGCTTGTTTTTCTACTAAGTCTCACTGACTTGTTAACTGCTTAGGTTGCCTCAAGGGTGTCATCAATTAATTGAACTCTGGCCTTCAGGAATTTGATTGATAGGCAGGTGATTGAAACACAGACCGTCTCAGCATTAATGACCCTTCCCAGAATGCTGGATATTACTCAGCACCCCAGAAAAACTGCAGTGGTGATAGAAGGGTGGGTTTGATGTCTGGAGGTGTTGGTGTCATGCTTGCACTATGCTCTGAAATCTTTATATGTGAGGGTGTAGGAAACAGCAGTAAGGCACACAGAAAGTTCTCCTCTTAGAAGAGAGCCTGTCTCTCCCTGCAAAGAGAGTAGCTGCTTGTAAAACCCTGACCTGCCTATGATTCCTATCAGGACTTTAATATTCCCAGCTAATTTTTGGCAAGGTTTAATGCTCCTGGAAATCTTGGCTAGGCAATAATAAACCAGTCACTGAATAATCCCAGTAGATGGGATTACTATCTTCTTCTTGTTACCCCTTCACAGTAAAGATGTTTACCTTGTCCAGCTCTTAGAAAGAAAGTCCATGGTCAGGCAGATATATCATTGCTCATATGATATATATGAACAACAACAACACTAAAGACACCACAGTGGTACTGAATGAGACTGAAAAGTACAGATCCTCCAGACCCCACCTCTCTGCTCTGTAACCAAGCTACCTGAAATTGTATTGTCAGATACCCTGTCACCTCTGGAGGCATACCAAAATAATACCTGTAACTGTTACAAAATAATAACTGTTTCTTTTAAAACTTCTCTATTTGACTTAATAATGAGTCAAATAGAAAAGTTTTAAAAGTAACGGTTGGACACTTTTTTGGTTTTTTTGGAACACATATATGTCTTTATAGTTTTACAAGTCATACAACAAAGGTTAACTGGACAAGCAGAAAGAGTTGAAGGATGCTCTTTCTTAGTCATGATTTCTTTAGAAATTTAGTATGGCTTTAAGAGGGCCATATCCAGTAAGTATTTGTATTTTGAATTGCTTTCCTTTACCTCCAAATGCCAAGTGGCCTGAAGTGGAAGATCAACATCTACACATCTCTGCAAACCCTGGGCAACCTGAGCAAGAAAGCACTGTTCAACACACTTTGAAATGATTATTCCTGCTACTCTCTGTACACATCTCAGCTGCCTTACCTGTCCTGCACCTCAAAAAGGTTATGAAGATGCATATAAAAGAAATACTCCTTTTCTTCCATGTGCACAACAATCTCAACATCAGGGGTCATAAATTAAATATCTGTTTATTAACTACTTAAATAAATGCAATAGATTCAACAGACTATAGTTTAAATGGTTGGAATGGTCCCAGGCATGGTTTCAGCTAGTTCCCTGTAGCAGTGGGAGTCAGTATGAGGTAAAGATCATCCCTGCAAGATGTCAGCAATGTGGCTTGGGTGCTCTGTGACAGCTGACCTCACAGCCAGGGAATGATCCCTTATAATTCAATTGCTCATGTAGATACAGCCAGTGAGGGCAATCTTGACACAAGGCCAAACATGACCAGAGATGGGTGGGGTAGAATATACTACTCTAAAAAAATGTGTTTTTCTAAGCAAGAAATTCAGGAAAATGCCTATGTATAACCCCATCTAAATAAGCCCTTTACATGTCTGTATGATCCTGGGTATTAGCAAGCTCTACCATTCCTATGCTCCCAGTCCTAGTGCTGAACAAACAGCAGATATTCAAAGCTGTATGAAAATGAGAAAATCATGACACTGCACATTTATTTAAAAAGCAAATAGTTCCATTACTTCTTATACAGTTTCAAGCATTTATATTGTTAGAAGTATGAAACTAAAAAGACTGCTAGACTAAAAAGACTGCAAGGTAGCATTGCTTCTTAACTTCCCACCTTATTTATATTATTCTTCAAGCCCAGTCAAGAACCTGTCATCCTGAATTATGCTGACACAGTGGAGATCTTCTCACATTGTTGTTCTCAAATCTGGACTGGAAGATGGTGAAGACACTTTATATTTTTGTTTTTCATGCTCCAAGAAATAAAGCACTGTGTATGCTGAAACAGCAATGGCAAAAATTGTAGCTTGTAATCATTAATCTTGTGATTTTAGTGATTTAAGCAACTGGACATGAGCCACAAGCAACCAGGAAGGATGATTTTTCCCGTACAAGAAAGCATTTTTACAGCAGATAAACACTGCCTTGAGCTCAAATTTTCACACACAGAGCAGTAAATTGAATTATATTACGCTAGAGAGCCGACTGGATTTCCTAATTATTTCCAGACTTGTTAACTTTGGGAAAAAGGGGAGAATGAGAAGAGTGCATGGGGAAGCAGTGGAGCAGGTCATTCCTGGAGAGCAGTGGAAGGGGCCCACACATATACATAACACTGCTGAATTTCCCAGGGAAAGGCTTTTTTCCTACTGCCACTGAAACAAGGAGTGGAAGACCCTGAGTTCTACTGTCCAGGATCTCTACTATCTCAGGACCTGTCCCCTGAAAAGGCAGAAAAGAAACTGTCCTTTTCCTTAATCCTTGCGGGTTGATTTGGGAAGAAACTCTTTTTTCTTCTTCCCTTTCTCCTTCACTAGCTTTTGTAGAAAGGGCAATTTAAAAATTATCAATCCCCAAATCCCCATAATTGAAAAGGATTTTGACATGAAAACTCCTTATCTCCAGGACGGGAGCAATGCATTTCTCATCACAGATTCACCACACAGGGAAATTTTTGACTTACAAAAATCACTGATATGAACCTTTGATTTTATGGTTGAATGTTCTTGATGTGAATGAGAGGTCAGCAGTCTTCTCCCCCTCATTGTTTTTTCTGTATACAAGGACTTTCTGGAGGTTTATGATGTCACCTTTAACCCAAGTTATAAATACACAACACTGAGATCATAGGACACATTAATTTCCTGCTCTGACATTACACAAATTTAAAAATCTGTGTGAGACATAAACATATAAACAAAAATTCATTCCTAATTTAAATCCATTTGCTTCTGAGTTCACACTATTATGTTGGCAAAGAGACAACATTTATTATCAATTAACACAGCAAAAACAGAAGGCAATGTTCACATAGAATCCTTCTCTTAATATCCATATGATTATTCAAAACAAGATGGACTCTAAATTCTCCAGATGGATTGAAACACACATGTAAAGGCTGCATATTGCAAATACTTGGCATTTTTCTAGGTCAGAATAGCCCTGCTGCCTTCAAGTAAACTGCCTGCATATGCAAATTTAGGCACAAGAACTGGGGAAAAAGAAATCAGGGAACCACAGAACATATGGTTTTGGTCATCCCAAATCTATTTGCACGTTTGAGTGGTGAATGTTTAACAGCTCTGTCTGTGAAAATGTTTTTCCTGGTTTGATTTTTGTAGAAAATAAAGAAATAATAATTTTTCTGACTTGTATGCAATACTTCCTTTAATTTCCTTGCATGCACCTGAGATTTTGTTTGGCTTAAACTAAATGTTTTATTCAATGTAGGTTTTTTTTTTAAATTTCCTTTTGAGAAAAAAAGGACTAAAAATTAGCAAGAATACAATTTCCCATTTGTTTACATAGCGTTAATCATTACATCCTAAGTGCTTGCCAGATTGGAGCCCACCTAAGTGAATGAAATGATCCAAGTGTCATTATGTCTTGAGTTCTCACTTCCCAGCCAGGGTGCCCAGCAGGTCTGTGGGTCTTTTGATTGTTCATATGCTCTGAGACAGAAGGAGAGTACTGTTAGTCCAAATTTTATACTGGTTATGGTTTCCTGATTACACTTAAGAAGCTTTGTACTTTCTGAAAACCAGCCCTAGAAATTATTTGCTTTAAGGATACCCATATCTGCTCCAGATGCAAAGTTTAAGACGTTCTGTTTTCTTTTCCTGCTCTCAGATTCTTCCGTGTTAAAAATATGAAAGATATACAGGCACTGCTAAATACAGTTTGTTTTTAACTTCCTTTTTTTTACAGTTTCCTCATCTCTGTTTAGAAGTATTCTTTCACTTCTTGCCTACTTTTCTAGTCTGTGAAGATTTTTTTCATCTTGAGACATCACTGAAGCTGATTTAAAACATAAAATAGAAATGGACTCTGATTTTTGTTAAGTGTTTGCTCCTTAGCCTGTCAGCAGATTCGTCTGACATAACAGCTTCTCAATGCATCCATTTAATTGTACATCCATTCTCAATGTAACCATTTAATGTTCTCAATGAACATCCTGTACTGGCCACAGAAAACCTGCAAGATACCAGGGAAGCAGATTGTCAAATATATTTAAAGGTAAGAAGTCATGTAAAGCAGTCCTAAGTTTAGTCTGTTTTGGAGATAATGTCTTCCACTAGATTGATTACATACAGCCTGAAAAGTGGGCTCATGCATCCACTCTTGCTGTGTGCTGAAAGATAAAAATCCCATTTGCTGTATTTTATATTGGTGGTCTTTCACACTGGTAATGGAGATCTGTATGTTCCTTGTAAATCACATATATAATGACTGCCAGATAACAACCCACTTAACTGCTGAATGAAGTGTTTCTTAGCTGGAAACTGAGCTGTGCCATGTTCGTGATCTAGCAGCTTACAGCACAAAGCACTGGGTGAGTCACTGGTTTGTCTCCCCATTAAAACAGCACACTCAGAACTCTCTGAAGGATGATGCTGTGGTCGTGATCCAGCACCACTTGTTAGCCAAGCCTCTGTACTGTACTTTAGCTGAATTTTTTTGTTTGCTCATGTTCCTCTATCACCACCCTCAGTGTGGTGACCAAGTACTCTGTGTACATCCAAGACAAGTTAAAACACTTGTTTTGAGTTCAGAGAAAAGCACGAGATGCTTTCCCTCTCAGAGTTTCCTGTTCAGTAGGTAGGGTTGCCATCAAACCAAGAGTGTAGCCACCTCTGAGCCCACATTTGTTGCTGCTTGCTGTTCAAGGAGAAGTCATTAAACTGCAGTAACGGTACTGCCAGGGCTTTGTCCCTCTGCTCTCCTTCATAAACTATTTTGATACCTAAATATTCTGATCTAGGGGGTGGTAAAACACAAGAACAGATAGAGTCCCCATCCCCAGAAATATTCAAGGACAGGCTGGATAGGTCTCTGAGCAACCTGATATAGCTGAACATGTCCCTGATCATTCCAAAGGGAGTGGATTAGGTGACCTTTAGGGTCCCTTCCAATTTACATTGCTCTATAGTTCTATGCAATTTTATGACTCTGTAAAACCTAGATTTTATTATCAGGTACGTTTGGAACACTAACATGCACAATGCTCTAAATTAATTTTTTATTTTCATTCTGAAATCTGATTTATAATTTTAACCAAGAAATATTCAACCCTGCTACATCTGCAGCGCTCACACCTAGGCTCCCATCCTTCCTGAAGCCCTCACACCACTCTTGCTAGTCAGGGAGCTGGTAGTCTCCAGCGGAGAGATGGTTGTCACTTGTTAACTTTGGGAAAAAGAGAAGAATGAGAGGCTTTCCAGGTGATCAAGGTTCAGAAAATGCACAGAGCAACGCTCTGTTTTTGCCCTTTCCTGGAGAACTGCATGTCCTTTTCTAAGCAGACAATGAGTGCCCCTCAAAAAAATTCCTGTTCATGAACTTCCATTCTCCTTCTCCTCAGTTGCCCTGGTGGCCATTCTCTCACCAAATGGTTACTCAGCTTCTCCTCTTCTTCTCCATGAACCTGCTGGTCCCAGTAAGAGGAATAAACAAAGCTGTCTCCTCAGAGAGGCTCACATGTGGCCACATCCCCAGAGGGGCAGATGTGGCTGTGTCCCCAGCAAGGCCCACGTGTGGCCACCTCCACATGGACAAACAGACACATCTGTCTCCCAGCATGGCCTGCACAGGCAGTCAGGATGCCTCTGATTTGTGCTGGGTGCAGGGCACAGCAGCCATCTGGGAGAATTCAAAGCCAGCCCCGACTCCGCGCGCCTGCACTTTCCGTGGGCTTATCCGAGACTCCGCTTATTGCGTCCCACGTGGGCCCGTGTGGGGCTTGGCCGTGGGGGCTCATGTAACACACAGCCCCCCATCTGCCCCCTCCCTGAAAAGCACTTGCTGACACATCTGCTGGGCACTGCTGCCCAGAGGCTGGCTATTAGAAACAGAGTTGTAACTTATTGACAGGGACAACAAACCAGGAAAATCTCTCTGAACCTCCCTTTTTTTTCTGGCTACCGAGCCTATTAGCGTCACAGGGAGAAGGGTACTCCAGGCAGCCAGGGTAATAAAGCCTGTCTAAATGGGTTTCTTTGTACATCTTTATCTGCCGACAGTATTGCTTGTTATAGATGGATAATGAGACGACTGGCTCTCACAATTAAAAGATAACTATTGTGTGAATATTAATAAAAGCCTTAGCGATGTATAGTTATGTTATTGTAGTTTAGATGTCCTCTGTTCTCCTCATGGCTCCCTTTTCCCCTCTGTATTGTGACCATCAGACAGCCAGGGTGGCCTAGGACAGGTAAAAAGAAGGCTGCACATGCGTCCCTTGCATGGGGCAGTTAGGAATGGAAAAGATTGTTGCTTAAGGGGTGTGGCATGGCAACACCTGATGTCCAATCAAGTTACAAGAAAGCAGTTTACACCAATAAATGGCAAAGAAGAGCTGAATGACAGACTTTGGGAGGGGCCAGGGCTGGCTGATGCAACACCCCACTGGGGTATGAAAGACTGAGCATCCATCTTGAAGACAAACTGGCCGTGTGGTATGCACGAGGGGCAGTTCCCAGTGCTGCAGCTTTTTCCTTATGTATCCTTTATTGTATTTTTGTTAAGGTTTAATAAACCTTTTTAAATTTTCAAAGTGAGCAGTTGTTTCTCACATGCTTAAAATGAGAGCAGGGCCTTAGGAGGCCAGGCCTATCCGCAGCCCCTCGCAAAGGGGATCCAAGACAGGGCCTTTCATCTGAGGCTCTCCTGAACTGCGTGGCCACGTTGAGAAAGCCCACGGCCATGGATGGGGCCATTGGCGCTGCCCTCTGCTGCCCCTCTGTGCTCCCCGCCTCGCCAAACTCCTAACACAAAATGGTCAAATATTTATTTGCCTTAGATCCTATGGCAGGAGTGTTTAAGCCCAGAAGGTGACAGACATGCAAGTTTGTGTTTTTAAAACACCAAGGAGTTTACAGAACAAATACAGCTCCTCATCTTAAGCTGAATATTTTTAAACAAGGCTGTCATAACGTCACATTTGCCAGCACTTTGTGGCTAAGGCAGCACTGGGGAAAAATGGCTATAGTGCTGTCCCAATAATGGGAACAGCTTAATGTAAACAGAGCTTTTAGTCAGTGTTACACCAAGAACCGCAATAATAAATAGAGCTAGGGGGTAGTCCCACACTTCAAATAATTTGTGGAAACCAACTTCCACAAACTCAGCCCATTTCATATTTGTGCAGTTGCTGACCATAAGCATGGCAATAACCCTTGCTGTGTCTTGGACAAGTGCCGTGCTAATCACTCCTCACATCATCCCCAGCCTCAGGAACTGAGATCACTTGACACTGCACAAGTGTCCAAACTAATGAATTTCTTCAGCTTTCAGGACAGCCCATTCAGTTTGACTGGCAGGTCAGCACAGCAACTGACTGCCTGGGTGGCAAAGAGGAGCTTATTTCTATACCTTCTGGAAGTGCCATTACCCAGACAAAACATGGTCATTTCAGATTTTTATGCAAAGATAAAATCATAAAAATATACCAAACTGGGGTTCCATTCAGCAGCACTTTAAAGCTTTGTATTGGAATGTACAGAACTAAAGGACAGAAAATCAACACTACTACAAAAATCAGGCTGCTAAAACTATTAATGCTTCCTCTGAAGATGTCTGATTACTCATTTATTTTCTCATGTTGACAACAGGATTCACTATTAACTCTGAAAGCACAAGTATGACCATGATATTTAACACCAAAAACCCCACAAGTAATAGTGTAGAAAGAATCAGCCTATTCAGTAAATTTTCTCTAATTTACTTAGGGTTTTCACACTGGATATTGTTTCACAAGGATGTGTGTGAATTTCTTCTCTACTTAACTGCCATTCTCAAAAATAGCATGAGCCAAATAATTTTCTGGTGAAATTCGGCTTGCTTTGACTGCAGCCAGGAATAGCTGCCTTACTAGCTTTGGAACCGGCCACAGAGTAACTAAAAGTTATGTTGCAAAGTCCACAGGAAGGATTTTTTTTCAAGTTTGCACTCCAACAGGATTTCCTTGCTGAGATTTCTCATCTTTGACAAGGGTAATACATTTATTCCCCGGTTTTACTGCCCAGAAAAGTATGCACAAGCATGGCAGATTTCAGGGATTTCTTGCAAGGTCGTGTCCATACACATGGAGGTCACCTGTGGTTTTGCAAGAGCCCATACTCCTGGTGCCTGGCAGTGCCACACATGTTCCCAAAAACTCATCTCTGAGAATCTCGTGTTGTTTCACAGTGAATTTGGGCAGCAGAAGTGAGACACATTTTACAAAGAAACTATGTAAGTTATATTTAAAAGGGAAAAAAGCCACATGACAGATGTTGTCCAGGGTGCATTTTTACTCCTGGCCCCACATCTAGGCTGCCTTTTTCTCCTATTTTGCTCCTATTATAAGCTAATGACCAATTTAAACAGTGGCAATTAGTAGCAGCATCTAGTAGAAACAACAGCAAGTTACAAGCTTTTGGCACATTCCTGGGACAGCTCTTAAAGATTAGAAGAATGTAGCCCCGTTTGAGACCCCAGCCCAAGCACAGAAAATCCAGGAAAGTAATATTATCTTGCCATGTGTCACTTAGGAACTAAAAATGAATATCCCAAAGAGTTTAATTCCTGGCACTTAGTAGATGGTAAATATTATTATTATTTTTAAACCAATGTTATTATTGGAAAGACATTAATAATTTGAAAATAAGATTAGTGTTGAAAAG
Organism: Melospiza georgiana; assembly: GCF_028018845.1. NCBI lineage: Eukaryota > Metazoa > Chordata > Aves > Passeriformes > Passerellidae > Melospiza > Melospiza georgiana. Next base: position 103,466,594 of record NC_080432.1, on the reverse strand, counting down.
ACTTCTTTGGTTTTGGCATTTTATAACCTTTAAATCTGGGTAGACTATTCCTGGACAAGAATTTCAGCTGGAATTTTATTTTCATTTTTTCTCTATTTACTCAGTGATCTATTCCAGTATACACAGTGCAGCATTGACTTTGCCTTGGGATATCATCTATATTTTTTTTTTATTTAAATGGTTTCAGAGAAATATATCTATTAAGCTCCAGCTACAGAAATAAACTAGGCTTATATACCATTCTTTGAGAAGCTCATACATATTCCATACAGTGGCTGTGGCCATCATATTCAACAGATCTGTGGAAAGGGTGTAATAAATACCTGAATAATTCCATGGATTACTCTGCATTTCTTGGACATAAATGGTTTAAAAACATTCTTTTCTTATTTTCTTTGGGTTTTTTTGTTTTGTTTTGGTTTGGTTTGGTTTGGTTTTGGGGTGTGTTTTTTTTTTAAACTAGGGTGAGTTTGAGATACCAGCTCAACACTTCACAGAACATCCCTATGCAGCTTTATGGTCAGTTCCTAGTTCTTTACTTGAGAAGTAGCTCATTCTTGATGAACAACAACAACAGCAATCAACTACAGAGTAATGAGAACTAATTTGAGGGTGTTTCACTGGCTTTTTACAATTTTTTAAAAAAAATTTCACACAATAACTTATAAGATGAAATGGATCCCAGATCTGAATAGCGAAAGTAGATAAGACTCCTGCAAACAAAACCGAGCAGAATAGAATGTGCTACATACATACATGCTTGTGTACACAGGCTTGTGTATTAACCACAGCCTGGAACTACATAAAGAGCACACAGAAAATTAATCTGCCATTGCCAGGATGTTCAGAAGAAGGAAGAATCACTAGGAAGAAGCCAGTGCTCCCTTTTTCTTCCAATCTTCAGGAGACGGGAGCAGATAAACACTCTGATAAAGTGTCACAGGCATGAAATCATGCAGCAAGTATCTTCAGTGGAGCGGCCACTTTCCCAACAACTGAAATGAGAAGGGGGCATTTGGACAGGAGGAAGCAGATCCACTGTGTACCATCCAGCAGTCCCCACAGCCTGCTTGGCAACCTCAGAAGTGCATTGCCCTTAACAACCTTTTTCCAATACTGACTTAAAATAACATAGTTGGCTTGCATCAGGCCTATAATGTGCTGGGTATGTTCTAAAAATAGGACCACATGGGCCTTGCCCCAAGCAGCTCAATATCTAAGATGTCAACCCCTAGATTAAGGGAGGGGAAGAGGGATAAAACCTTTTAAAAAAATAGTATCAGCTACTTTGGCATGTTATCTAACCACTATTATCTGGGAATTTCTTGCTCAGAGGCATGTTCAGTGTGAGAGAGAGCCAAGCTCCAGGCACCCAGAGGGCAGCACAATCAGAGTTTGAACAGCTGCACAATCTACTGTGAGCGGCAATTCATCCTGACATCTCACAGGGACAGAAGTAATTTTGTGGGAGGTCCCTGAAGAGCTGCTCTGTCTGTCCTTCTTGCCTCAATCTGACCCCAGATACTCAAGCAGCATCCCCATATGGCCAGCAATGTTCATGGGCCCTTGCTGGGTAGCGGACTCCAGGTTCTTCTCTCCCTTCTCCTTCAAAGATTTATGAATTGTGACTAGAGTCAAGCAGATTAAGGTCCAAAATCTCCATTCCTGTCATTCAGAAGCTGTTCACATTTATACAGCACCTCCCTATTTGTGATTAAGATGCTTTCCTGGGAAATGGAAATTTGAGCTCATCAAGACTGAGCAGGGCACTGATACCCCCCATTCAATTCTCTGCCTCCTGGCCAAGGGCTGCAATACTGGAACACTACCAAAAGACAGGCAGGGCTGACAGAAGCTGCCTGTTTTCTCAGGTCCTGGGTTTGGGGGACTGTCTGTGTGAGTGGCTGCCAGGTGTGCAGGTGGCATCAGTGACTCCTTGCAGCCCAGCCAGGTGTAACCACTGAGCACTGCAGCCCCTCTCTCCCACTGCACAATGCTGGAAATTTCTGTACCTGACTATGGAGACTGAATTCCTCTCTCAAGTCTGACACCTAATCCATAAGCATCTAAATACTTTGTCTCATCTAGTTCTTAAATAGAATCATAGAATCATAGATGGATTTGAGTCTGAAGGGACCTTTAAAGGTCATCTAGTCCAACACCTCTCCAACGATCAGGAACTTCTTCAACTAGATCAAATTGCTCAGACCCCCATCCAACCAAATGGAATAGAACTTTTTCAGGATTGACTGAAGTTATTGCAAAGTGCGAGCATAAATTGCAAAGTGCGAGCATAAATTGCAAAAAAAAATCCATTCTATTTATCCCTTAAATATATTCAGGAATTCCTTTCCTTCTCCTCACCTACTACCAGGAAGTTTTACTGCTTTTCTCTAACAAACTCTACCCTCCAGGCTATGTCTCTCAAACACAGCTCCTGTCCTGCAGTGGAAGGTGCCCTGTGCCTGTAAGAAGTGCCCAGTGCTGACTCTTGCTGTGCAGCACTCGGGGTGGGTGCCTGGACCCAGGCCATGGAGCACACGCTCCTGCCAGAGCACCTGAGCCTCATATGATCACTATTTCCATAGGCATGGGTGATGCTTCCAAAGCTGACAATTTCAGAGGAACCTGCATGATGTAGCAAACTTCCTAACTTATTTCTGAATATATCTAACTCACTTTTCTTGATGAAAAAATAGCATTGTGCAAAGTAAATCTTGCTCAACTGTTTTTAAGGCTAGTCATTTCCAGTCTGAAGCAGATGGGGAACATTTTGAGTTTTAGGTGTTACTTTTATAAAGAGAAAAATTTTTTAAAAACCCTCTCTTTTGGCCAAGACTACATGGAAATAATCTGTGGGTAGCGAGAAGTGTTTCTGTTCTTACTATTATTATGATTATTATTACTGAAAATCTGAGAAAATAAAACAGAAAATTAAAACACAGCATTGCAGTAGAGAAAGGTGTAATATGGTATAGCTGGTGTTTTCCAGTTTCTGGAGTCCTCTTGTCTTCAGAAACAGCAGATGAACTCCAAGTGTAAGATTTCAGGTTTTTAAGCAGAAGGATTAAAGGATCAATAGAACTAAAAGAGTGATGCCTCATAAACATGCCATAGGATGAAGTCTGTCAGACTCCATGTAAGTTGTTTTTTTTTCTTGGCTGATAGCATGAATGACAATGAAATGCATTGTGAATTTATGATCTGTAGATTCAGCTGATAGACATGCCTGAGTCTTTTTTTCTTATCCTTTCCTAGGTTTCCATCCTCATGGGCATGGGTGTTAAATGTTTCAAATGTTATGAAATTTTACACAGACTGGTGGTTAATGAATTTTAGAAGTTGTGAAGCTCAACAGTGTTGTATTCCTAGGTTCTCTTAAAAGCCTCATCTACCCCCTACAGTCAGTGATGTTGTGGTAGGGACCCAAAGGAAAACAATATGAGTTCTGATGTGTGCTACTTAAAAAGAGTGTATCCATACTGGCATATTAACATGCAAATTCTGTATGTGGGTCTGCCAAAAAATATAAGTGTTCCATCCAATATATATAAATACAGTCTACTTCTCTGAAGAGGCATCATTTTAATCAAAAGTATATTTGGAGCATTTCTCTCTAAGAATTTATACTCCTCTTTATATTAATATGAAACAGATTGCCAAGTTTTAATAAAAAGGCAGTTATCTTCTTTTTCTAGTGGATTAAACACAGGACATTTGAATTTCAGTGTTTAATCCAAGAACATAGGTGGCCCAAGTGTTTTTGTCCTATTTCCATGTCCAGTTATAACACCACATAGACAGAAACACATTTCTGTCCATACATAAAACTGCTGGTGTTCACAGAGGGGATCAGGAGGAGGTAAAGAGTTTATTAACTTCTGTCCACATCAGAGTGCAACGCCTTTTCAGAGTAGCTATCAAGAAATAAGTCTACGTCTCAGAGTTGACAGTTCCTCATTATTTCAAGGAGGTCTGAAGATTTAACAGCAAAGCAAAACATAACTTGATGCTTGTGCTTATCAAATTTGTATTTTGACTCATACTAAACAAAATGATTTTGTATTTGAATATCCCTACTTTGCCAGTACAGAAGAGGTGATGTGGGTCAATTATTTAGTACTTTGAACATCCTAATTTTTCCATGCAGTTTGCTTTGCTGACTTAAGCAATCACATGGCTCTATGTGAGGTGGAAGGCTGACATGTGGAAAAAACCTGGGATGAATATGATGAGTGGGGCTTACCATTGTTTTCATGCTGGGATTTGTGCAGATTTAAGAGTCTTCCCAAAATCTGCTGCAACAGTTTGAAGCAAAGGCTTCTGTTGAGCTGTTGGTGCTTGCTCCTTTTTATTTAGCACTGCAAAACTGGTGAAACTTCATTAGATACAGAAAAAAAAATCTGAAAGACTGGGAGTGGGTGTCAGGGAACAACCTGGGCTTTTGGCTGCTCCGTGGATTTGCTAATTGCACATATCCCCCTGCACCTCTTATTTTGTCTTTTATCTGAGCTCTTCCTGAGTTCAGGTGACAGGGTTTTGTCCTTTAATTGGGCAGATCCTGAGGTAGCAGGGCAGTGCACTAAGCCTCCTTTCCTATGATCTGAGAAGCTTGCTTTCTTTCTTTCTTCCTTCCAACTTTTCCAAGCCTAGTGCAAACGGGAAAATGCCTGGCCCTCCTTAAAGGTGCTGGACCTGCCATCTGAGCTGACACAAATGCACGGCCATCCATCACAGAGTGCTGTTGGGGAAAGCTTAGCTCCCTGCTGATGCACAAGAAAGCCCATATTGTTTGAGGGTTTAAATAGCTGTTTAATACATTCAAGCTTGGTTTTGCTGTTGTTGTTGGGATCTGTTTGGTCTTTTCAAAAAAGCTAGGGCTAACTTTCAGAAGAGTGAACTCTAACTTTGTGAAGAGCTGCAGACAAACATATTGGGGCAGTGTTGGGACCGTGTTTGGAACTATGTTCAGGCAGTTTTCCTTGTCTGAGGGGCCGTGCTGTACTTTGAAAACAATTCTTTGCATGCATGTGAAAACATATTTATGTGTATCAAAGGGTTTTATGACATAAGGCAAACTGAAACACTCGAAATAGAAACCCGATGGCAATTCCTTTCTATATTTCTTCTTCAAAAGCTGAAAATTTGGCAAATGGACTAAACCCACACTTAGTAATGAGGGAACTATAGCAAATAATTACATGTGAAAATGATCCCCTGGTCATGCATGTGCATGTACAATGAAAGCTGGCATTTATGTATATGTGTAGCTGTTAAATGATAACACTGTAAGTGCTGGGGAATCACAAAGATGGTTATTAAATTATTTTAATTTCTGGTAAAAAAAAGCAAAGTAGTGCCACCATGTTGTATAACTTTTTAGGACAGCAGCTGATGACCTAAAGAGGATAAAAACTGAATGGTTCACAGGACAAATCCCTCTACTCACATAGCTAACTGTAAATTGCAGATTTTTATGGTCTAACCTTTGAGTTTAATTCTTACAAAGTAAAACTAATTTTTAGTATAGATCCCTACCCAGAAGCTCTTTTAGAAAATGAGGTTAAAATAAAAAAGAAGTTTAGGGTGAGTTAATGTTTTTCCCTTTCTTCCCCAGCTGATGCTCACAAAGGGCTCCCAGCCCTATCCATCCTCTGATGTGTGGTGCTCTCAGGCCAGTCAGAGCTGCTTTTCTCTTCTTCATCAATAGATGTCAATAGCAAGCTTCCTTCTCCCGGAGACTTCAGCCATTTCAGGGCTCTCACCACATTAAGGGGGAAATAATGACTCCCTCCCCAGCACGAATTCTGCTGTTGGGACAAACTTTCAGTTTGTCTTTAGAGGCTCATTCCTGATAGGACCAGGTATACTTCTATATTTCACTCTCTGAGACTCTGAAACTGAGCCAATGTCTGTGAGCTTCAGTCATCTCATGACCCATAGAATCCCAAATTTTGATGCAGATTCAGTGAATTCAACAACATTTTGCAGATTTGCAGGAACACGACTCAACGTCAGCCCTTTCCTTGATGAGTGCTAAAGGAAGCACAAGTTAAAAAAGCTGGGCATTGCACATGTTAATATCTTTTTTGTTTCTTCTCTCTTTCCTTGGTTTTGGTTTTTGATTTCCACACATGAAAAGTTCTGTCCAAGAATGGCAGTTACATGCAAAATAACCTTGTAAACAAATGACTGCATTCTCCAGCCCCACACATTGAAGGTGAATGAAATTTAAATGCATTTTGCTTATCCATTAGTGTAGCACTGCAGAGAATCCAATACTGGTGATGATGCTTCTGATATCCTCTGACTTCCCTTCATTTCCTTCCTTCCTTCCTTCCTTCCTTCCTTCCTTCCTTCCTTCCTTCCTTCCTTCCTTCCTTCCTTCCTTCCTTCCTTCCTTCCTTCCTTCCTTCCTTCCTTCCTTCCTTCCTTCCTTCCTTCCTTCCTTCCTTCCTTCCTTCCTTCCTTCCTTCCTTCCTTCCTTCCTTCCTTCCTTCCTTCCTTCCTTCCTTCCTTCCTTCCTTCCTTCCTTCCTTCCGCTGCAAGGTAGCAATCCACAAGTGATACTGAGCATGACAAACTTCAAGAAAGAGTCTGGTAGCAAACTATATCTGAATCTGCTGTGTCACTTGCTCTGCCACTTTCCTCTCAGTCCCTGCTAAAAATAAATAAGTAAGAAGGTGGTGGTGGCAGCAGCCAAGAGGGCAGAAATGGCAATACTCTGTCTCTCTTATATCAGCCAGGGATTTGGATTGCGAGGGCAGGCGCCTGCCAGCTGAGTGCACTGCCTGCATTTTCCTGCCGTTCTCCTGCCCAAAGAGCAGATCACAAATCATGCCAGTTGTTCACAGAGGCACCAGCAAATGTCAGCATGCTTTGAGTGCAACAGCCAGCAGCCCTGCTGAAGCTAGCACATAGCTGTGATGGCAGGAGAAGCTGGCGCATAGCTGTGGTGGCAGGAAGTCTGTGTCATAATCTTCTTCTGAACAGCTTCTATTTTATTATTGTGTTTTTAGATGGTAAGTGGAAGAGTGTCCAATGAGTTGTGGAGGACTCAGCTACTGATAAATGCTGAAGTAAAAAGAGTTAGTGTCTGGAAATCCATGACCTTACACCAGAAAAGCTTTATGGCATCTCCTATTGCCCTCAGATAAATTTGCTTTCAATGTTTTGCCTTTCAAGACAAGAATTTTCCAAAATATTCCCGATTACCTTATCATCAAGGTTTCTTTACAAAGATTCAAGGAGATGAGGTATCTAAAAGAAATTGCAGGGGTTTATTCTAATCAGGTGTTTAGAGCCATATATAAACCGCTATTGTCACCCATTTGGTCTTGCAATGCAAAATTTGAAATTATGATCATGGTAAATCTATTACATATTATTCTCTGATGTTGCTGTGCAGAAAAACAGAGACCTTCCAGGAGCCAAAATAGGTTCTTGGAACCTGTAAGCCAGAAGCTTTTAGGGAAAAGTTAAAAATAAAATAAATAAGACCCACATTGGTATCTTGCTAAATGCATCCTTTCACACAAGACATTGTCCTTTCTCTGTTAGATTAGGAACTGACAAAAAGCATCAACAGTTGGAATGTAAGAAAGAACCCAAGAACATGTTGCTGGTGGAATAAGAATAAGCCCTCAAGGAGAACGAGCTCAGACTTATTACAAATCCCATCTCATCACCTTGATTGTCTTACGGAGACCCTGCCTTCTTCAGAAAGGAGGATCAGAGCTCCCATTTCCTATGACTTCAGGAAGTTCTTCATTTCAGTTTGATTAGGTTGATGTCTAGGTGTGCAGAGAAGGCTGCCTTTGTGGTGTCTGAGCAAGAGATCAGGTGCTGTCAGGGTGAGCTGTTTTCCAAAATGGAAAAGAATTTCCACAAACCTGGAATTCCTTATTTGCAATGAGAATACTCGAGCTGCCACCAAGGGCTTTAGGAAGCGTGGGCTTCAGGTTGCTGTTCACACAGCCTGAGACCCCTGAGGTCAAAGGGATCGCTCCCCAAAGAGCCCATGTAACAGCTGATTCTGCCAGACTGGCAGCCAATCCTCAGTCACAAGTGAGATTCACTTTAGGGGGCCCCACCTTTACCTATAAAGGGGACACATTGCTCTTGAGGGCCTCAGTAATACAGGACTTTCCTGATGGAATTCTTACTTGCAAGTCAAAAGCTGACATGGAATCAGAAGTGTTCTATATAAATACCCAGCCTTCAATTAAAAGAAAACCTGTATCACCTCGGTTATCCGTTAGGTTTCTGTCTTCCAGATTGTTTTGGGGGGTTTTTTTGAGTAATTGAAGGATATTGCATATTTATATCTCTTACCAGAGTTTATTCCCTATAAGTTGTAATTAGGGGCCCTGTAAATTCTTTCTGACAAGCTAGAGAGACAGAGTTGTAGGGAAGTCTGAGTTGGCACATTTTCTGGATCTTAAATAATTATTGTTAGAACTAAGGAGGAAGTAATTACAGGTGGTAAAGTCTTTATTTTCCTTCTCTCTGTCTCTTTCTCTTATAATGAAAAATACTGAAATCTTCAAATTACTTTCTCTACTTAAGACAGAAGGAAAAAGCAAAATAACATTTTCTTCTCCAAGCAACAACTCAAAGAAAATGGCATTGGATTAGTTTTTGCTACAACAAAAGACATTTGCAGCTGGAAAACAAAAACAAAAAAAAAATACAAATGTCTCACATTGATTAAAGTGAAATTAATAAGTGGTCAAGAAAAGTTTCATAAACCAAGATTTCCTAAAAACTTTTGAGTTTTTCTGTGATTGACAGCACATTCAGAAATGTTGGACAGACATTCTGCTGCAACAGGCAACTTTGACCAGGACAAGTTCAAGTACAGGCATCACAGTGGCACAAGGCTGTGCTACTTTTTAAAGTTTCCACCCCTGATGCTGATTTCTGCCACGAGTTCTGTCTTTCACTCCTGTTTTGCATCACACTCTTCCTTTGCAGGCACTTTGGCCACAGGCATCCCCTGACTCAAAGAAGTTCTGCAGAGATGTGTTCTGTCTGCCTGCCAGCTGAGGACTCCTTATCATCACAGCCTGTCAAAGATCCCCTTGTGTTTAGCAGCAATTGCTCTTGCTGCTCTTCCTTCTGGTTGGCAGCATTGTTATCTCCTCTGCAAGAGCAGTATGCACCCCTGTCATTTCAACGACTCTGAATTTCTTATTTTTGTTGGGATGGATGGCAGTGCTGCTATTCCTGTTGGTTGTACAGTCCCCCTATGTGGGACTGACATAATGACTCATTCTGGTGTGCTCTGTGATTGCCAGGTCAAGTTCTTTTCATGCAGGGGAGAGGCTTGTAGAGAGATTGGATAAGGAATATTGCCCAACTAATGCCCAAATAATTTAGCTTTCCATTATGTGACTGAACAGTATATCTCAAAAGTTTGACATATAAGATTATCTTATTTGAGTAAAAAAATGAGCAAATGGAAAGAAACAGAAGTTTCTACAGTGGCTCATGGAAGTATTCCTGTGGCTTTTCCAATAGCATCATTGGAAACATTGTGGTGATTTGATGCAGAAGAGAAATATGAAGGTGAGTTTGTTGAGCATGGAGGGAAGGATTCACATCAGTCACCCTTGGTTTTCCACGTAAAATTCAAATGGTCAAGGAAACATTTGTGACCATCAAACTATTTTCTGATTGCAAATGATTATTCAGCTGAAGTTATAGAAGAATTGACAAAACACTTGGGGGTTTTTTGTCTTTGGGAGACGGGGAGCATTTCTACTTTTCCTAATTAAAAGTTCATTTTTCCACCAAAGTGCAAACAAGCTAACACAGATCTTGAGTCATAAATACAGGAATCTCAGTCTAGTTTGGCTAGTCCATACCAGAGGTCCATCCAGATGTGTGTCCTGTCTCCAAGAGTGTCTGTAGCAGATGTCTAGGGAGGGCAAAAAGAGCTGCGCACATCTGCAGTAATATTTCCTCAAAACACAACCTCAGTCTCACAGTACTTGTAGCTTAGGGAGTATTCTAGTCTGTTCCAGTGCTTTTTTGTCTACTGTTTTCAAGTCAACCACCAGTTAGCATCCAAATCATTCAGCCACAAGGTGTTCCACAGCTTACCACTGACTTATGGAAGAAATAGACCTTTTTTTCTTTCACACCCATTAGTTCTATCGAAGGTCTCATTGTTCTATTTTGACTGCTTTTGTGTTGCAAGAGACAGTGGATATCTATTTCCTATTTGTCTTCTATAGCAGAAGCATGATTTTAGAGAGCAGTACTCTATCTCTTGTCAGATGTGTCTTATGCTCTCCTCAGTTACTCCTTACTGATAGAAGTTGTGCCCTGCTTTGACAGCTCTTCTATGCCAGCTTTTTCCCAGCTTTGTTACACCCTTGTGAATGCAGATGCTGGAAGTGTATGCACTGCTCCAGACAGCACCACCAAGGCTCTTTGGCAGCATAATCATAAGTAGTTTCTGCCCTCTCTTTGTAGCCAGTGCCTAACAAATATTTATTTTTTCACGGTTTCTGCAAATTGAGATCGTGTCTCTATGGAAGTGTGTATTGTAACACAAAGATCTCATTAGTGCAAGGCTGTGGCAACAGACCTTGAGACCCACCACTGAACAGGTAAAACTAGAATTGATTTTTCTTTAATACATTATTTTACATTTACCTACATCAAATATCTTCTGTTTACTCGGTTACTTTATCTTGTCAGGTCCTTCTTCAACCATAAAGAGGCCCTTGTCCTTACCACCCTAAATAACTGACTATCATCAGTGTACCTTGTCACCTCATTATTCACTCTTTTTCCATATCACTTATGAACATGTTGAACAGCACAGGCCAGTACACAGATCCTGCAGGATTTCACTCTTGACTTCTCTCCACCTTTCATTCCTAACCTTTTCTTTCCTGTCTTTTAATCAGATGAGACATGTCAGAGTTTTGGTTCTCATCCCATGGCAGCTTAGTGTTTGTAGCAGGCATTGGTGAGGAAGCTTTGCTGAAAGATTTCTGAATTTTCATGAAGGAGAATACAGCTTCACCTTCCCTGATCTGTGTGCTTCAAAGAACTAATATGAAAGCTTGTAACTGCAAGCACTGAATACATGGAGCAAAACCTTAGACATTTTTTTAAAATTGAGATCACTCTACACATACCTCTCCTTGCTTGCAGCAATCAGCTCTGCCATGTCTGCCATGTCTACTTAGCTGACAGAAGGCAGTGATCTTATTCAGCCTCAGCAATATCCTTTCTGCTAATCCATACAGCATTACATGACTGACTGTTGTTTTAAGCTGTGACATTTTTTGCTCCAGAGTTTGATTTTGTATAAGGCAATTGATAGTACAATTGACCCAAGGCCAAGAAGTGTGTGGTTTGGTTGTTTGAATGATACCTCCTGGAAAATAATCCTCTTTTCTGCTTGGACCTAAAACACACCCTGGATAAAAATCCTCACTGAAGTCTGCTTTGAAAACACACATACCACATTACAAGCATGTACTAGGCTAAAATATTTTTGACATGTATATACACTCAGAAGGTTATTAAAAAATATTCAGCTTGATATTATTTGAAATGAGGGAAACACTGAGGTATGGATATCAGGAGTTTTAATCAAAATTCCATTGGGACTTCAATTTGGGATTGAAGATATACAAAATATTTGAATCTGAAGCAAAATCCACCAATATTTGGATTTTCATCAGTTCTGCTTGGATGAAAAACTGTCAGGCTCTGCAGTTTTGGCAGTCAAAAATTGCTTTTCCTAAATGTTAACTGTGTTTCCCACCCATTGGAAAAATTGCAGAAGACCCAGGGGGGCTTCTAGCTTGTATAAAGCCAAGTGCCAAAGAAAAGAACTTCCTCAGGGGTTCCTTGTTTCTCCTCAGGGGTAGTCTGTCACCTCCAAACCTATGCTTCATTGCCATGGAGGAATAATTCCTTATGGCAATTTTCCATGATTCTGACTTGGAACACGGCCGGTCCCAGCAGCCACGGATGCTGCAGTCTTACAACTTTGTTTAAACATCTGCTTAAATTAAGAAAATATTAGCACAACACTGGGCACAACAGTCTTTCCGTAGAAGGGCTGTAAAATGTCTCTGCTCCCAACATATTGTTTTCCACAGTATGCAAGGGAGGGAACCAATGACAGGTGTAAAATTTCTGTGTGTTTATGTATTTTCCCAAAATCCTTTGAGGAAAACGTCACAGCTTGTGTCATAGCTTCAGAGATGCAAGAATCTAATTCCTGGTGATGAATGTTCTGAAACCTTATTGCATGACAAATACTGCCTCATTCTCCCTTCTCAGCTTAGAATTCTCACATATAAATCTACCAACAAAGTTGTCAACTTTTGTGTTGTTTTATTAGCTCAAGGTATCTTTTTTTTATAACAATAAATTCTTTAGTGAAGAGTGTTAAGCAATTAACAGGAGAAAATCCAGCCACTTTTTCTGTTTTTCATCTTTCTAAGAACAACTTTGTTAATATACACTTTAGGTTTCTAGATATTTAGAGAGTACATCCCAATTATAAGTAAAGTTTAGAAATTAATTTTTAATTCAGCACTGATCCCTTCACCAAATGTAAATGGACTATGTTGTGAGACTTGCTCATGCTGACCATGTGCTGTGACTACTATTGCAAGAGCTGTTTTCTCTTCACTGAAACCTTGGGGTCTGTGGCTGACTGAAATAGGAAGCATCGCTGCCTCCTGCCTGAGGAGATGACTCCTGAAAGTGCAGAACTGTTTCCAAGATAGCTGTTCAGGAACTTGGGGCAGCTATGTGTGCATTAGCACCCCTCCTTCTCACAGATACACTCACATGGGAAAGGAGGGAGGGCACAGAAGGAAACCATGCCAACCTCTGTATCTAAAGAGATGCTTCTACTAGTGCATGGATGAGTTATTGCACACCAACCTCTGCCCTGCAATTTCAATAGAAGGATAAAGTAGTGATGTTGTGCAGTGGACAAAAACACATAAAGAAACAAACATATAGATCCTTCCCATATACATAGATCAAGGCAAAACCAAAGTTGTTGCACTGAATTGAGCAAGATTTAATTTTTGCCAATATACAGACCTCATTCATTTTTTTTCTTTTTTTTTTGTTTTAGGGGCTACTCAGCCATGGGAAGTTTTTGTGTGGAAATTCAAACCTTATTCTCCCCTGTATTTTAACTATAAGACTGTCCTGCCTGCTAAAAATAAGTTGACTCCAGCCTGAGCAAAGTATTGGACTGAGTTTTGTGTTAGTAATGAAATCTTATAGCCCGTAAAGTTTTAAGTTTCATTGTGAACCTTTCACTCTGTTCTAACTTCACAATTCCTTGAAAGCCTAATGCTGAAATATTTTTCCTTATCAGTTTATGTGTCTGTGTATGTACATGTACATACTCATAAGTACTCATATAAAATAACAGTTATATATGTAAACTTTATATATATAGAATTTGAAGGCAAGATTGTGTGGCTATTGTGTGGTATGAAATAGAAATGACAACATTACCCATGACTGGTAAAACCAAGAATGCTTTTCTCAGATGAGTGCAAGTACAAGGTTTCAGCCAAGCAAAACTGGTACAAGATTAAGATTAAGAACATTATAATCAGATATATAAGTGGGAGCTGTAACTGGAAGTTTGACTTCAGTCTTAACTGTAACAGTCACAACAGCAGCAATGTAGTTATTTCAGCACAGATAAGTAAATATACAGGGCTACTTTACTGCTAATGAATTACACTGAACAAAGTAACAACTATCCACTCTATGGACACTACCACTATTTACAAAACTACAGAACTTTTTATGGATAAAGTTCAATTATTTGCTAAAAAAGCAGGAAAGAGAGGGACAGTCACACCCAATTCTTAGTTATAGTAAGCCTCTTTGAGGTCTTTGACAAAGGAAAGGGATTTTAACTTCGTGAAATTACCGATCTCTGCTCTCAGGATTCTGTAAAAGGCACAGTGTAGAAACTCTAGTCAAGCCTGGTTTAAGAAGAGGCAGCTGAGTTGTGTTGCCAATGCTGTTTTACAGTGCTGGAGGAATTAGGCCACACCTGATGTTCAAAACACTAAGGTTTTAGGTTTCTGAACAGACAGTTGTGCATGTCCAGCACCAAGTGCAAAATGTTCCCAAGTGCCACTTTAGGAGGAGAAATAGAAGTAGCTCATGTTCAGCCCAGCAAAGTTTAGAGGGTGTTGCTCCAGGCACAGGTATAAATGTCACTCTGCCTAATGGATAGCACCTTGCAAAGCATTGATAGAAAAGCACTTCCTTTTCCAAAGAAACCACAGGATTGGAATGAGCAAATCTTAGACAAACGACAAGCAGTTGCTGTGTGCAAGGCCTGGGCTGCTCTGTGTGAAGGAGATCCAGAGGAAGTCAGAATCATTAGCACAGAGATTTTAGATAAAGTTCATCCCACCTGATTACAGACATCTTGTTACATCTGAGCTGGGTTTCTGCAATTGTCTTTTATAATTCTGTGAGAGTTAGCAGTGCTTGTAGAAAGTAGTTTATCTGACCTGCTTTGTATATCTTCTTTGGGGGAAAAGGAGGAATCAAAACCTAGAAGTTTCAACTTTCTGCTGTGGGCTATAAAGAAGTAACTAGACAACCATCCATGTGTTATAGCTGTGTATGAAAAAAAAGTATAAAACCTGTGTACATGAACAGACCCCCATCTTTTCAAATGGTGGCTGCTCAGTTTGTGTTTCCCCAGCTGCTGGTAAAGCTTCCATGATACAAAATTACATGACCCTGGCATGGCATATTCATGCACGCATGATATATTCACATTTCACTCTATTTCAATATTGTTCTTTTCTTATTCCAGCCTTGCCCCTCCCCACACCCCAAATTCTGCCCCTGGATATATCCTAAATGATGCAGGAAAGATAATGGCAGTGGTGAGCTGATCCTTAACCTTGCTTGTTCAGGGAATCACTTTCGTGTGTCACTTTGATCTGCAGCTTAGGCATCCTGTTAACTAAAAGGGGCAGGAGCAGCAGGAGCAAAGGTGGTTTCTGCTCATGGATTTTACTTAAGAAAATGTTCTCTTCCACTCTAACTACTCCTTTCACGCTTGCCTCTTTTTTGATTCCTAGTTAAACACAGATAAATGTTTCTGCATTTTAAATCTGAACTTTTGCAAGCATCATGGTAGACAATCATATCCTTATGAAAAACACAGCATGGTTCTAATTAATTTTTTCAAACATCAGTATCTCAAGGCTTCAAAATATTTTTCTTTAGAAATGCTAATCATCAATATATAAAAAAAATCTCTGTGTTCACTGAAGTCTAATTGTTTGCAAAGATTGTAAATCACCACCAGTTAGAAATCTGGGTTTTTAAAATGTCCTTTGTTTCCTTTTTTCCACTTTTTACTTGTGGGGGAAGGTATATGGAAGTAATGAACAGTATGTTAGAGAAAAAAAAAGCAACAAGGCTGACAGCTTTTTGGGCAAGTTTCAGCTCGATGTGATTTCAAGTGGCGAATACTTAGAAACCCTCCCCAGTCATAGCTGACAGGGAGAGACAAAGCAGTATCTGCTGAAATGCATTCACTTTCCCAAAACTTAGATGCTTCACATTTCAAAAGATTGCAGAGTGTGGTGTTATGCAAAAACTTGCCATTTTACCTTTTAGGATAAGACAGCAGGGCTGGCAGCTAATAATATACCACATCAAATATACTTTTTTTTTTTTTTTAATAGGAAACCCTTATAACATAGCTTGGTCTTAACACCTGGTGTATAGAAATAGCCAACCCGAGAACAACAAGATCTTAAGAACATGTGGACAAAATCTGCTCATGTGCTGGCATTTTAATTATGCTTGCCCTGACCCTTTTCCCATGTTCTATAAAACAGACCAACAGAATGGGGGATGGAAGAACCCACCTCAGCAGCACCACCTCAGCTAAAACAGATGAGCACCATGTTCAGAGTACTATTAGCAAATAGAGTTCAGAATACTATTAGCAAATAGAAGCAAAACAAAAAAATATATTGGAAATTAACAAGGAGCTGATACTCAAAATAATTGTGTAAAGAGCTGTCACATAGTTCTTCTTAATTGCTTCAAGGACACCTTCCTCTGGCTTTTAAGCAGGGTCACAGGCAGTGTTTCATGATTTTATGGAGTCAGACTGTTCCTCTTCCCATCCTCCATGCAAACGGCAAGCAGGGTGAAATGGATTACAGGGATTACAGATGCTTGTGCTCGAACACGCCGCTGAATCAGGGGAAGCGCCCTCTGAGGTGATGAATTCCAGCCCCCAGATTCAAACCCGAAAACTGCCTGGGTGGAATTATTCCATTTGGAGTGTGAATGGAAGAGCCAAAGTTCAACACAGCCAGGAGCCTGCTGACGGCCAGGGCACCTCCCCGGGCATGAGCACTATGTGAGGAACCCTGCTGGCACATGCCAAGGACAGCTTGGCGTCACTTTTCCACCGGGGAAATTGTACTGCATGCAAAATGCTATCACGTTGCAAATTCTCCAGCTGAAGGTGCCAAAGTGAATGTGTTTTTTCTTAGAGTTCAAGCACTCCAATAGTCAAAGCTTAATCTTACCACTAATAGTGCTGCGCTGTCTTGTTGGCAGTATTTTCCGAAAACTAATTAAAACAAACTGATAGCGAGTCCACCTGGGACAAGTTTTTGCCTCAGAGTCCTGTCATTTAACAGCTGAATGAGGTTATACAGATTGCATCTAGGAGTATGAAAATAACCAAAGAAACAGCACAGGGAAGGCTTATTTCCTCCAATAGCAACACTTGAGCTAGTAGTGATGATGGACTGAGCAGAGCGTGGATTCCCTGCCCTGAGCCTCCAAACTGCAAGAAAAGAAACAGGTTAGCCAGTGATCCAAGCCACAGCTGTCCATAACACCTTGTGCAGAGCAGTAAAGAAGGAGTAAATGCCTGAGCAGCGCTGAGAGGTGGTTGGGGTACCCATAGGCTCCTCAGGGTTGATCTGAGTCTCTTTCACAAGGACAGGTTTTGCAATGACAATGTGCTTCCAGAGAAGTGCCACTGCAATACACATCCTGTCTCTGCCCCCACCCCGTGTCAGCAGGAGCAAGGCAGCACCTACAGCCCTGATGCTCAGGGAAAGCAGTTACCTGCCCTTACCACTCTGCTGCACCTCACTTGGAGTGTGAATTCCCAGCTGCTCCAGTATTAACATAAAGCCTGTAAGCCTGAGCAGAGGAAGGAAGCTGAAGTGGCAGGGACTATGACAGATGTTGCAAAACATCGACTTATTCATAACAGAAAGTCAGGCAATCTTTTGAAAGCTTTTTTTCTTTTCCCTCCCCCCCATTTTTTTTAATGTGCAGACTTCAAAGCAATGAATTGTGGCATCTGTAACAGCTACCAAACCGTGCCAGTTGAAGCCAGTGGAGCACAGTCTACAGTGATAGAATGCAAGTCATGCAATTATTCGAGTTTGCAGTCCTGGTTTTTGAAAAAACATATGGTCTGCAGCAAGGCAGCCAGGATATTTTAAAAGAGCTCCTACAGGGTTTCAAACTTTGATTTTACAGAGGTGTGGGAAAAGAAGCAGACTCTGATATTTAAATACATGTGTTGTCGTTTTGCTTATTGAAGAGAGCTGTGCTGTGCTTTTACATATGCAGGGTGTATCCTGGGTTTCTAAGACACAGGCAGCTACATATAGGTATTTCACACATTTCCTCCTTTTTGTTGACATTCAGGGAAGCAGGGTGCAGTATTAGACCCTTAGCAGACAGCAAGTGACGTGAACAGTGTTTTAGAAAGTCTAATATCTCAATGTGAGAAAATTCTTCCTAATTATCCAAATGAAACTGTCCATCCAAGTATTCTTAGTCACTGACTATATTCGGAAGCACTGTTGTCAATGCAAAGTGAGGATCCATGAGATCCCATCAGGACTTACAGGCATAAAACCTGGTGACAAAATAGTGTCAAACGCTCTGGTTGAAACAGCTGTCAGGTCAAAAGGGATGATGAGTATCTGTGCTGTGTCCTTGCCTGTTCACACTGAGGGCTGCCAGAGCTGAAAGGCGAGCCTAGCCAAGCTGTGCTACCAGGAACTCCAGTTTGCATGTATTGATGATTTATATGTGCAAATGTCCCTTCAGTCTCCTCATTCCCTCTCAACCATGAAGCCTTCTTAGTCTAAACTCCACCTTTTAAAAGACAGGCTTCTGTATTGGTACCTGTCTCCAGAACACTTACTTTTAGGTTTGGTATCTATATTTACTAAAACAGAAAGAAAGCTATTAGCTTCTCTATGGCTTTATCTTATAGCTAGCTACCTATAGTCCTTCAAAAGCCCTTATCACTATTGGATGTTGAAAAGCTAATCCTGGACATAAAGCAAGCCTTATATAAAGCATAAAAAAATCAACACTAGGCACCACCACAACCATGGTATAGGATGTTTCTGTTTATTGCATGAGTTATAACTCTGTTTCCAATGCCACTTTTTTATTGTCTGCCTTTTAAATATATTTTAAGTATCTATTGCCCAAGGCTAAGCTCCCAGGAAGTGTGGGACACCTTCTCTAGCTTTCAACACCAGAAAGTATCCCTGTCACATCTGGTTTAAACCTACAGCTGACACAAATCAGAGCCCTGACTAGTAATTCCTGCAACAGGTCCAGATTATTTGACTGAGCTGCAGCTGCAGCAAAGCCCTTTGACCTCAAATACAAGGAAAGATATTAAACCTGTTCTGAAAAGTTGACTGGGTTGGCTTCAGAGTGTGAGATCTTAAGTACATATTTTTCATGAGGAGGAAAGAAACAACAGTTAGCCCAGAAAACTGGATTTGTTTCTTATCAGCAGCCAGGTGCTGGTGCTTTATGGGACTACCCAAACTCTTTACCACATGGTTGTTTAAGCTTTCACCAATACTCTCTATCTCCAGAGTCAGAATCTTCCTACACACATCATACTGGCCACTCAATTCCCTCTGGTTTTGCAGCAGTCATCCTCTATGAAGCTTCTGCAATCTTCTACTCTGTGCCCATGGTCTGAGTAATTCAGAAAAGAGTCATGCAGGATGGGAGACCCAGCAAAGCAGTTTTCCCTTGAGAGGCTGAGGGCCCAACCACTCTGCTTTCTGCTACACACTTGCTCAGAGATTCTGAGCAAGCTGCCTCAAATTTTCTTCTGGTCTCCCTGGAATGTTTTCACAAAGGAATGTTGAAAGACCTAAATGCATATTGCTTGGCTACAGGATCACTGAAGAAGGTTATGATAGATAATGCCTGCTAATATATGAAGTACATTAAAAATCTATGCAAGAGTAATGCTATTTAGACTCACGTTGAATGTGTAACTATCAAGAATGGGATGGCAATTATTGAAGCACACAATACAGGAGCATTTCCTAGCAGGAAGATCTATGGCTCATGAAATCATCTCTAAAAGAAAGTTATCAGCAGCCAGGTCTCAGTCAACTGTAAAGCACACAGAGTATGTTATTACTGACACAGAGATTACTTCTGTCTGATTTTGCCTTGGCCCCCAGGAGCCTCCAGTGTTCACATGGTTTGTACAGAACTGACAGATATTTGGAAAATCACTCCCCTATTCATAGTGAATCACTAGTTTTAAATTGTGCTCCCACTCTAAACAACTTTCTTCCTCTTATTGAACCATCAAAGCCTTAACTCATACTCCCGTGCAAGGGGTCCTCTTGCCTAATGGAGTGTATTTGGATGTAGTTGGTGAGTCTCATTCTCTGCAAATTGCTGCAGAGAAGGAATGGAAAAGGATGCACTCAGAAGTGGTTAAAGTAAGTTCCAAACCATTTTCACAGGTTTGGATTCTTGAATCTGCTCTTGGGGCTTGGTGCCTGCTTATAGAATAGAAGCTGAAGTTTTCCATTTTGGAGCCTTGGAAAATACCTGCAAAGGGAGTAATTTATATTTGATTTGGTTTTATGCATCCTACAGTGGTAAGTTAGGAACCTTCTTCACCAGCCATTATGTGCTTAGAAGAGATTTTTGCCTCTCTGGAGAATGAAGCCACTCAGATGAGGTAGCTTAATGAATCCTTTTTGCATTACATGCATTTTGCATGTGTGTAGACCATCTGCATGTGCTGGATCTTGTGATTATACAAACTCTCAAGCGCCAAAAGCCCAACAAGTACAGCAACTAAAACACAGCCCTTCCAGCTGCAAATTTGGTGTGCAGAAGCACACATGTAGGAGTGCAAATCAACCCCTCATGGCTGCTTTCAACTTCCTTTGAAGTCAGTAGCAAAATTCTCATTGAGTTCAATAAGAACAAGAGGCAGCCCTTGAACTAGTAAAAGTCCTCATGAGGTTTTATAAGCTCTTTATACAAAACCTTATTCTAGTTGTATATGAAATACATTTTGACCCCATATCCACTCACAAGTTTGTGTGGCTGGTTGAGAATCATGTGACACCTCCACTGTGCCCAGGCTGTGACTGTCACTCAAGCCCTGGCTGTGCAGATGTCTGAGGGATTCCAGGTTACCTAAGCAAGTTTTGCTTTTCAGAGAAGAGCCACTAAAGAGAGGATGACAGCTCAAGTAGCTCATGTCCAGCTATTCAGGAGCAGGTTAGGTCAAGGCCACTTTTGGCCACTGATCCAGCCTCCCTCATGACACCAGACACATGACAAATGTACCAGCTAATTCTGCTTAGTTTTGTGGTAGTCTTGGACACAGATCATCACAGAGTATTAATACCAAGACTAGAAAACCTGGCACGGGAAAAGAATTGCATTAGAGCTGTTCCCTTTCACTCTTTTCTGATCCTGTCCAGAGAGTGGTGATGGGCAGCTATTCCTCTGCTTGAGGGTGCTCAGCTGTGAATTCTCTAAAGGATCACTCATGTTGCTTCAGCTGTTCTGCATTTATATGAAGTCTCTGCAAATTTGTGAGACAATTTGGGAAAATTATTATACTTGGTACTTTGTCTGGTCTCCAGCTGACTCAGAAAGCATGGTCACTGGGCTTAACCAGCACTGACAGAAGTAATGTTTTAGCCAAAAGCCAGCTGGCAGAAAGTCTACCCCAAAAATATGGACAAGACGGTGATCGACAACTATAAACACTGTTGGCCCTGGCAGCAGTAGAACCTTCAAGGTGGTGATTTATACCTCTGTTATCTCTCAGTCTGGTGGCACCCAGATTAGGAGATCCATGTAGACCAATCAGGAGAAACTCTGGGGATCCCAGGCAGCTCCATAAAACTGCTGCTCAGAGACTCTGTAGTGGCTCTAGAGAAAAGAAACCACTTCTGCACAAATGCTGGGGTCATGAAGATGAAATGCATGAGCATACAGACTCTGTAGCCCTGTACTTTGGCCCTAAAAAAAATAAATTATCAGACTGATTCACAATTCATATTCTCATCTTGAAAACTGCCTCATCTTGAAAACTGCCTTATGGGAATTTCTCTACAAAATATGCAGCAGGACAGAGACCAGAAAGAAATGGCTGCTTTATGGTTGATTCATCTACAAAAAGATGAATGTTCTATTGTTTTAAATATTTACATGAAAATAAATTTTCTTGGATTTTTGAAATCTCCCTGATTAAATTGTACCCAAATACTGAAAGAACTACTTCAGGAAGACAGACACTATCACATCCAGGTATTGAAGTCCTTTGACTATCTGGAACAAAGGCAAACATTTTGTGAAAAAGTACACATTAGTAGGCCGAATTCATTAAATGCTAGTAATTTTAGCCCAGGTTAAAACATCTGAGCCCTCAATGGGTTCAAGGGCACAGTATTAATCAACAAAGAAAGTTTCTAATCGAATTTGGCCTTGGGAAATTTTCTTATATATTCTTTCTGGGTGATGTTATTGTTTTTGGGGAGCTTATCTACTATCTTGATGGGAACAACTATCCACTTTAATAAAGTGCCTAAAATAATGTAATAAACACACAGCTTATATCAATAGCATCATATTTCCCCACACAGTATTTGTGTGTGGTTTAATTAGATGGAAGGATTACAGGAAAAGTTTGTGTCATAATGATTCTTTAAAGCGAAACCATAGATCAAAGTTCATAGCTGCCAAATATACAACTT
Source organism: Melospiza georgiana (assembly GCF_028018845.1). Classification (NCBI taxonomy): domain Eukaryota; kingdom Metazoa; phylum Chordata; class Aves; order Passeriformes; family Passerellidae; genus Melospiza; species Melospiza georgiana. Next base: position 103,444,500 of record NC_080432.1, on the reverse strand, counting down.
TCAAAACAAGCTCAAGTGCTGCTATTAATCATGGCTGCTGGGGGATTTGATGACAAAGATTAAACTGCTGTAAAGGATACTGCTGTGCATCAGATTCTTGCAACTGTCATCAAATAGTCTGCCAGCTATTAACAGGTCAGAAGAGTTGTCCAGCATTTACCATGGATGGCTCTGTCACTGCAGTTGGTGAGGCTGTCTGTGCCATGGTGACAACCAGTGACACCCTCCCAGACAGACTTTTGTGGGTTGTTATTTTTATAGTGTGGCTGAAGCCTTAAGGTCTGCCTGTAGAGCAAACAAGAGGGAAGCTGCTTCAGCCTCAAAGCACTGTATCCTCACAGGAGCATCCCTTGTGTGGAATATTTCCTCTCTTATTTTTCACATGGAGCACCTTCTCCTAACTGCATGTTAAGAGTGCCCACCTGTGGAGCTGAGGTGTTGTAAATTCACTCCTAGTTTATTTCTCAGCAACCACTCTGCATAGATAAGCCCTCAGAGAGGTCCTCAAGAAGCAGCTTTTGTCCTATTTACAATTACACCTACCCTCTCTCCTTCCACACTGGATCATGTAATACCCCTGTGGGAAGCTACAGCTCTCACTTACACAGAAACATAATACGAAGGAAGTATACAAAGCATACTTTGCAGGGTGGGAGCCAACAACCTGTGGCCCACCAGCCAGAGCTCTGTGGTGGGTCATCGATGGCCATTAGATGGAACATAGAGAGCTGCTAACCTACAGAGCTACAAAGTGCTGCTGTCCCTGCCCATGTGTAACAGTGAGCTTGACAAGGGGCCTTTCTGAGCTTCAGCTCTGCCAGGGCTGAAACTGGTATCACCGTCTTGCACGGAGCTGGTGGTGGAACAGATGTGAACGACAGCCTGACGCAACTGGCAACTGGAGATTCAAATCCAAAACCACAGATCTGACTACAGTCTTCAAAGTTGAGGGGAGCTACAGATCTGAATCCAAACTTCACAGCTGCAGCCAGCTATAAAACAAACTTATCTACATAATGGGTTTCATTCAAATTACATCTAAATATCTGTCATCTCTGGGAAAGTTTGGAGACACATCTGGCTGGAAATTTTTAAGCATCATCTCATCTTTGCTAGTAGCATCTTTTAAAAAAAAACAAAAACAAAAACAAAAAACAAACCATACAAGAATGCAAGAATGTTAAGACTTAAAATGGATGACATTCAAACTTAGAAGTAGTTCAACTTACCAACAGTTTTCACTCTACCTAACACTTCACAGATCACTCCTTAATCTAACTGTTCTGTTCTCTGCTGAATGCAAGGATGTGACACCAGACAGACCATTTTTAGACATTCATGATGGTATATTTTGACGTCTAAACAGTCCTTACTCATAAACCAGTCTTCATTTTCCTAATTTATTTTTTTTTTCCCAAGGCTCCTCTCTTTCCACAAAAAATTTAGTGTGGGACTGGAACCTTCAGTGCTATAGCCCACAGATATTTAGGTCACTTCTCACCCTCCCCAAAATGTTCAGTAAATTAATACACCAAATGACAGCAAAGTGAAAGAAATGTCTGCTTAGATAATTGCTTTCATAGTCACTGTAAGATGCTTTTTAGTTACCACCACAAGGGCAACTGGATTGCATGGGCTTGGCCTGTAAAGAGTTCTCCCCAAAACCTGGTCTCTTAACACAGATCTGAGGTCTGTTTAACACTTGCGAGGCTCCACTTCTGCACAGAATTACTAGAACCACATAAATGGCATTTGCTTACACATCCTTGTGTGACACTGACAACACCCTGCCTGAATGTGTTGCAGGGAATCCCTGGTGCTCACTACATCCATCAGTGAGGCCTTTATCACACACCAACAGCAAACGTCTGGGGGACGTATCAAAGGGCCTTTGCAGATGTCTCTGGAGGCATTAGTGTCCATATTGCACTTCAAAGAATACAAAGACTATCTGGGAACACTTCCCTGAATTGGGACCCCGTTTTTCTGCTTTTCTGGTTTCAGCCATCTTATATTTAAACATGGCATCTGGTTTTCTTCTTACTGAGAGCCATATACCAAGTATAGCAACCAGGAAAGGGTGGGGAGGTGTTTTCCTTTGGGTTACTGAAAAACATTGCCTGAGGAATGGAAACATTGCTTTGATTGTGATACAACCTCTATTTTTATTACTTTTTTCTGTAAAATACAATAAAAACATTGTGGGGAAGTATATAGTCAATTATCTGCAGTGGAAAGGATACACCATCCATTGGCAGGGCTTCTGGGGGACGGAGCAGTGAGTTGCAACTTTGTCTTGTCTTTCAGTCTATGTCTCAAAAACTGCAGAATCACAAATTAAAAAACAAAATACGAGAATGTGAAATGCAAAAAGCCAATTATGCATCTGAAAAACATCACAAATGGACAGAAAAATGGCCAAGACCATTATGACTACAGCTGCTGTGTGAATAAAGCACTCTGGAACAGAAAGGGGGATGTCTTAGGGTCTGGAAATGTGGTATCCATAAAGCTCAAGTCAGTGGCAACATTACCACTGGCCACAGTGGGTCCAGGTTTCCTTCAATATGCTCTAAATTTATTCTTGGCTCTCTATTATAGCATCTAAATAAAACCATTGGTGTGCAAATGAATATAAGGGTGTGGATTAGTCAAAGTGGCAGCGGCATTGACGAAGGCCAAGTCTGTGCTGGGTTATGATTAACACTCACTGCCATGGCCCAGCTTTCTGGTGGAGCAAGGATTTTCACATCACACTTCATCCTTCCTGGCTAGCCTTTGATGTGAGTTCTCAGTTTAGGCTACAGCCTCCTGTGAGAGGTGCACTGACATGTGCTTGGATAGAACTGTACATTGTGGGTGCCACCACAGCACCTGTGACATTCCAAAAGTGTGTGGTGGCACTGCAGGCTCCATTTGTGTCTCCATGTCTCCTGCCACTGCCTGCTGCAAAAATGGAGCCCAGGTGCTTGTCTTGAAACCTGGGTGCTATCTCCAACATTTAGAAAGGCTTCAAAGAAAAAAAATTTGAAATTTATCCATCTCATGGAAGCTTCATGTTCATTCTGCTGTAGTGGAAGATGTGAGATATTAACTATTTAAGTGCCAATAAACCTCTGAAAGTGATACACAAATGAAATTCAGCTGAGTGTTTCTATATGCCCACAGTACTTGAGCAGATTTGGTGCTTCTCATTTTGTTGTAATTGCTCTGTTTGGGCACCAGGTGAGATGGTTTTATGGCCAATTAATTCAACACTGCTTTTCAAGAGTAAGTGGTGAATACATAGGATTTCAAAAATAAGTGGCGACTGCAAAGGACTTCTTTTTTTTGGGCAGCAAACACCTTCCCAGAGGTTGAACACAACAGCAGTGACAAAAAGCATTTGAAGAAACTTGAATTCTCTAGAAATGTTATTTCCTAATGATGTAAGTCATCATATCTTAGAAGTGTGTGTCACCTTCTGAAGTCAGTGTTTTGAATCAACCAAGTAGTTGAGGAATATGATGGAATATAAGGCAAAAATTAATTTTCCTGTAGTTTTGCATATACCAAATTGACATATCGACAACTTTGTGTTAGACACAAGGCAAAATATTGAATCTTGAGGATCACATTAATGAAGAGCTCAACTGACAAATTAACAAGTTTTGTCATCTGAAGCGCAGTCAGCCTCAAAAAAGCACTAACTCATTATGATGAATTGCAACATTTTTAAGCATATTTCTATGCAGATTAATTAGATATATTATCTTTACAAGAAAAATATACCCATATAACTTGTGAGCTACTTCTGAGGATTATTTGTATTTTTTTCTGTTGAACTGCTTAAGGTACAGGCTTACTAGCATTAATGACAACAATGTCCATGACTTTCAAGTTGCTCCAGCTGTCTCTCTGCTGAAGCAGAAATGAGCCCTCTTAGAGTCTGATGGTGCTATAGCAAAAAATAAAATAAAATCATAATAAAAAAAGGACTGTTCTCTTATTAAAAACAGAAGTTTTCTTCCTCCCTGGAGGCCTGATATTTATGATCAAGTATTTCATGCCTACTTCTCTTGCCCTAATTCTGGTCATTTGCAACAATGCTGGTGTTAAGTGACTACAAAACTGTAGGCTCTGAAGTAATCAGATTTTCAGGCCCTGTGCCCTACGTCACATGGAATCGTTTATTGCAGTACAATAGGAAATAAGGCCACTGTGCCTAACAGTATTCCTGGAGGGAGAAATGCTGCTCATTGCTGAGTAACAGTATACCCACATGATTATTGGTTGTAAATTCTGCCTTCAAAATCAATGGCTTTTTGCATTTAGAACTAGCAGAACCAAAGGGCAATTACCAAAGAAATACAGAGAGAGAAAAAGCTCAGAGTACCAAGCTCCTGCTCAAGAAACTGGTCATATGGAAGTGCTAACTTCTCAGATCCAGTTGATACAGGGCAGCTGAACTGGTCTTGGCAGCTGGGATAACATGGGCTGTGAGAAGTACCAAAGTTCCATCGCTGGCTAAAGATCCTGGCAAGCAGCTCAGTCCCTTTTCCCCACAAAAAACCCCACAGCTCTGCTTCCAGCCCACCATCTCCTTATCCACAGCATTTGTTGGGACGATTCTGTTACATAGAAATAACAAGAGAGGTTCAACTGCAGGTGGTTAAAGAATTGTGGACTTGTTTGGCTTGCTGTATTAAGTCTCTGAAATTCAGAGCTTACCTTTGAGTCACTGCCTTTGGTCTTGCTGAAGCTGTAGTGAAAAAAATAGGCCCAAGCCTCTCAGTTTTCCAAATGTAGTAAAAAGTGTTTGAATACACACTTTAATATATTTTCTGTGGCACTTTTGTAAAATACAGATATATAATTATAGATATAATGCATATATAGCATTTACTGTATTGATAAAAAGCTAGTTTTTTCACAATGACAAACCAGTATTTACAATATTATTCAAATTTTAAGGAACAAATAAAACAATATTGGGTGGTTATATGATAAAATAATTTGAGGAAAAATAAGAGACCAGTTCTAAAAAATTCCCAGACAATAAAGTACATAGTCTTGACAGGAGCACCACCATGAATATCCATGCACAACCTTTTTTTTTTTTCTCTCCGTATAGGAACACGCATGATTTAGCTCTTCCACATTTATGCCTAGTCACAGCTCTTAAGCTGATATGGCTATTTATGCTTCTTCAAGTATGGATTAGTTGTACCATCTTTCCACTTAAGTGTTTTTCCAACTGCAAAATTTGGAAGTTTTGCCTAGAATGGGAATAACTACACACAAATTACTTCTTAATTTAAACCAATAGAGCTATGACAATTTGCATAGATGAAAATTTTCCTATCATCTTCCTTAGAACCATTTCACAAACCAATAGCATGAGTTTGAACAGCATTTTTAGCATTGCAGATCTTTTCTAGGAAGTTTGCCTCAAAGGAGACTGCACTGCCAAGACCAGCAACAGAGCTGAAGTACACGAATTTACTTTTTTATCCTCATATATGAACATCACCCAGCCATTCATCTGTAACATACTGTCCACAGCACAGCAAAAGTAAAGATGATCTTCATCTTCAATGTACTGTCACCCCCTCCTCAGAGGAAGAGAAGTGCTATTATCACAGTTTTCAGAAGAAAAAAATCTGATAGAGACGGAGTGAACTTAGATTTACTCAGAAAGGTCACTTAGAAAGTTTAAGGCAGCAAAGAAGCAAGCCCACATCACCTCAATTGCATCATCTTCTCTTTCTAACTTTGAAAGAGAACTTTATATGTATCTTTAACAGAAACAAATACATAACCAATAGAAATAAAGCATTCTTCAGGCACAAGCCTAAAGATTGCTGTCCTATTCCCAGATAAGAGGAGGTAGCAAGAGAGCTGTTTCTGCATATATTATTTCCATCTCACTGAAGAAATATTAGCTGAAATGAGTCTTTTTTTAAGTGAGAGTGGGTAAGCCCACTATTTGCCCAAAAAGATATAAGAACACGTGAGACACATAAAAATTCACCTTCACCAAAAAGATCCAACAAACATATACCTGAAAGACCTTAATCTCCTTTAATGCTGACTGGGGAAGCGTTTTCAAGCACATCTGTACCCACCTGAGAATGCCTTTACATCACCTGCACAGTATAAATTAGGATTGGCATACTGTTGAAGATGACCTGTTCTCTCAAGCACTAAAATTTGTTTTCCAGCCCCTGTGGCTCAGCCCTGACAGACGGGCAGCTGAGGGCAGCTGTTGCAGAAGGACTGATACACACTGGGCTGTGCAGGTGCACGAGGGCAGAAATTTCACCATGGTGTCTCCCTGTGTCCTTGGGACTCTGGAGAAGTCTGGTCAGGAGCAGATGGTGATCTACATTCTTACAAGTGCCATTTAGAAACCAGAGGTGGGAATGAAGGAAACCTCTCCTGCTCCAAGACAAAACCAGAGCAACAGGAAGGCAGCTATGACAACGTTCTGCTTCCAGAAACACTTTTGGGCAAAGTGGGTCACTTTTGTAATACTGAGGATGCAGGACCTTTTGCCCTTATTAAAAAAAAAAAAACAAAAAAACAAAAAAAAAAAACCAAACCCCCCCCCCCCCAAAAAAAAAAAAACCAAAAAAAAAACAAAACCAAAAACAACCAAGCAAACACAAAAGAAAAAAAGCCAAACCCAAAACATGTCACACACACAAAACAGGTAAAACCAATAACAGAATTTCTCATTCTGCTCACTTTTTTTTTTCCCTAAATCAAACGGAATTTTCCTTTAAAAAAGTAAAAATATAAAAAACAAAGATACATTAGAATATCCTACTGTCCAGTAAATGTTTTATAGGCAATATTTATGGAGGAAAAAATGCATCAAGCCCTACCTTTGACTAAAAGTAAGCACCCCAATGTTCCTTTCATACAAAGGAATGCTGCTTCTAGTGCTGTTGATTTGAATTATTCCTATCACCACAAGTTGAATATGCGTTGTCTTCAGATATATAATCGTAAATCTAGACTAATGCTGAAAAAACAAATTCTAGTGAGAATGCTGTGCCATTGATAAGCTAAAACCAGCATATCATGAGAAGGCAAACTAATCTTTCCATTTACTTTGTAGGCTGGATGCTTGATGCTTAACACTAAGAAGTCCAAATACCCTTTTTATCACTTATAACAGAAGAAACCTTTAAAATGCCTTTGGTGCATCAACTTATTGTATGAATGTTTTAAAGAAACTCGCTAGTACTATAGGAAATAAAAGTGGGCTTTTTTGTGTTGTTTAATACTCCAAGTGTCACTTCATTCTTTAAAGGGGTTAGAACAGAGGAGGGGGAAAAGGGAGGAAGTCTTACTTAATTTGTTGCATATGTCCCAACGTGTTATACAACTAAGTGTATTATACCAGAAAACTAAAGCAGTCTGCACCATAGCAAACTCTGTGTAACTCAAAATAGGAGGCTAATCTGGCCAGAAGCAAGTCAAAATTTCAGTGAAACTTCCTCTCATATTATATATACACACACTTTACAAGCTACATCGAGTGTCCTTTCATATTCCAAAAGAAATACATTGCAGACACCAAACATACTGTACTTTTACTTAAAGGCTTCATCAAACCATATGTGCAGACACTTGAGAAGATGAGAGTGTCAAGCTTCCTAGGGTCCTAGAGTCAAAGAAATTCTGCTGCCCCCCACTGCTAAGTAAGTGCACTCCTTCCACGGGGGGCAACATCTGCCGATCCGTCATGGTTCCACTTGGCGAGGACCCCAAGAAACTTCCTTGGGAAGAAACGATTTTCTCAGGACTGGCAGCCAGTTTAGGGGATGTGGAAAAGTTATATCCATAGAGCGCACAGGGACTGTGCAGTCTAAACGTGTTGTAGGAGCCTTGGTGGGTCTGGTTAGTGGTAAAGGCATTGCTGGATGGGGAGGGCATGATGTACTGGAGCTGTGGAGACATCCCTGAAATCTGCATGGATAAGCCAGTCTGCGGGCAGCTGAAGGCATCCCCGTCGCTGCCGCTCATGGACATATTCACAGTTGTGCTGCTGGACACGCCGACGTAGGAGGGAGTCCTGGGGGCAGCGAAGGTCTCGCCGCCCTGGCTGGTGAGCCGGTTGTAGGTCTCGGCCAGGGAGGTGCTGTACCTGTTGAGCGCCAGGCCTGAGCGCGCACACGCCGTGTAGTCAGCCGGGGCAAGGGTGCACAGCTGGCTGGTGTTGGGGCTGAGGTGGAAGGCTGGAGAGGAGCAAGGGGAGCCCGGTAAAAGGTGAGGGTGGGTAGATGGCACTCCGCTGCCAGATCCCTGGAGTAAAGTAGAGGAACCTGCATTTCCTGGAAGAGAATGTTACAGTGTAAGAAGCACACTGGGAAAGGTCCGCTTCCTAGGTGAAAGATCAAGACCTTTGTCTTTTATAGTAACCCTTGAGATGAAATCCAACTCATATTAATTAAAAACTTTTACATACATGTGCAGGAAAATGTGTGAGTGAACCACATGCATGTTTCTAAAGAAACAACTTGACCAAGAAAGAGAATTGAAGTTATGTTTTTACAACCATCGCTCAGTAGTTAGAGCTCCTGTCCAAAAGGTTAACTGCTTCTTCTATGACATGGAAGGAAATTTCATGGCAGTTAAGATGTAGCCAAGTGAGTACCCCATCACAGGAAGCCTTCTTCAATATTATGAGTTTTGTCTTGTCTATGCTCTTGCTACAGTGCAGAATGTGTTTCAAGTGCTCTGTGCCTGTCGCTGTCAGAGCACCAGCTGAGGAACCAGATACTTAGCTCAGAGGCTCTCACAGATAACAGCTTCGGGAAAATTCCCAACTTCAGAACAAAAAAACTTCTGACTTCAAACCAAAAAAATTCTAAGAACAACCAAAAAATTCAGAATAACTTCTGAAGGAAAAGTGAGGGCTGAACACTGCACATAGCTGCTTCATTTCTGGAATGGGTAGGTTTGCAGCAAACTGTTTGCAAATTGTTCATTTACTGATATCAGAACTTTATATTACAAATACCAGTGCTGAATGCTCCTGAAAGCACAATGCTTGCCACAGGTGAAGCCTTTTCTCAGGACTGAAAGTTTCCCAGCTGCAAGGAAGACTTCCTTTTCTTAAAAGATTGCATCTTCCTGGAAACTGGGGCCTTTTACAGTCTCCCAGGCAGAAGACACTTAACAAGGAAGATGTTCTGTTTATGAATGACACTAACAATCAAACAGCTTGATGCTGCAAAGAGAGAAGTTCTGTCAATAAGTTAACAGATTATCATAATAGATGAGCTAGTAAAAAGAAAAATATATTATTAAAGAACACTGCCTGCTGCTGCTTCTCTGTTAACAGGACACCACAATCACAAGGCGTCATTAGGCACTGCCACATTACAGAAATGATAAGACACATTTTTCTTTTAATCTCCATCAATGCCTCCGCTCCTGAGGATGGGCACTTTCAGCATTAACAACCAGGACACATTTCTAATGGGGTCTTTCACAAAGTCTCTATGTCCAAGGTATAGATGGCTAAAGATTTTGCAAGTTGCCATTCCCAGAATATCAAGAGTAACTTCAACAATCTTCTTAACCTCAGGCACCAGCAGAAAAGGAAGTGAGAAGCTCAGGGCAGCAGTTCCCCTACTCCCAAACAATGCTCCTACACACAAACAGCCAATAAAGCAGCTCAGTCTCCTAAATGGATTAACTGCATCATCAGTTGCCTTTCAGTCTTACACAGTCTGACAAGGTATTTCAGGTCTCATTCTATCTTCTCATTAAAGGCCTTTTTGATGAGGCCATCCTTCACCCCCAAAACTCTGCCAACACTCATCCAATGACTTGGCACAAACCTTCCTTTCAGTTGCCCACATCAAGCACTGATACACAAGATTTCTCAAAGGAGTGAACCAAAAAGCTGGCAAAAGCAATTTTTCTGAATTTCTCTATGTTCTGAGTTTTTGATCTGAAGATGTTTAACAGCTTTGCAATCAATACATTATCAAGAAACCAGACTGGATGTCTGTAAATTTGGTAGCAGAAAATGCAAAGAATTGGGAGCAAAATGTCTGATTTAGCTGGGAAAAGGCCAAGAGGTTTTCTATGTGCATTGGCGTATAATCAGGAAATAAAAGAACTCAGAAAAGAGTACAGAGCTTACACTCTCTGTCCAAATGGGCCATTGAAATATTTTTCTCGTTCATGACACTACCAGCACAGTGGGAAAAGTGGAAACAAAGTTTTTCAACAAAGAGTAAAGAGCAGCAAAAATCAAAACAGAGAGGTGATGCATTTCTTTAAGCTCTAGGATGCAGAAAAAGTTGTTGGCCCATTTACTGAACAATTTTCAGGTCTTTAAGAATCATAAAGAGGTTCTAAGAAGAAAAAAAATTAGGCTTCCTCCTATTTATTCATTACTTAAAAGAACATTTCTTCTCTCATTCAGTTTTAAATTTTTTTTCTTAAAAACACAAGTAATTCCTATGCTGCAGTTTGGATGTGTACAACAGAATTCATCTCTAAGTGATCTCTACCTTTTGTATCTAGCCAGAGCATAACACTAAGGAATAGGTCATTCAATCCTTAAATAACTGGTATTCTCCTCCACATGTCATCTGATTTTTCTTTACAATCTAACATTTTTATTGCCATTGGGGTTGAGTTAGCATTAGTTTTCTAACTTAGAATAACTCTGATGAGAGGGGATGGCTGTACTGTGGTTAGTTAGTTGGTTTTGCCTTGTGAGGCAAAACCATTTACCTAAAGCTTTGTAAGGTATGATGGGCAAAGTTTCATCTTTCATTTTTGTTTTGAAAGAGCACAAAGACACTTGTTACCTTGTTTGGGTATCCCAGGTATGTCTTCAAATGTAAGTGTCCTCAGAGAAGGTCTCCAGAAGGCATAAGACTCTACCAGAGCTTCCAGTCCCATTCTATTTAGAACAAAAGAATCATGGTGTCATGAAAGCAAGCTGTATTTTGCCACACATCTCTGAATACTCCACCTCAGAAACATATAAATATTTCAGGATTATTTTCAAGTTGATTTTACTTTTTAGAAAAGAGCCTTACAGCCCATCCATGAGGCCATAGGGACCTGCAACCACTGGGCTGCACAAAGTGTTTTCCAATTCCACAGGCCTGGCTCTCTATTTCAATATTTTGTGCCTTTTGGGAGGGCTGTTTGAGTGGGAAGATTTGGCTAAAATGATTTTAAATGTTTTGCTAGTATATTTCTTAAAGAGATCATTGCTCTGGCAGTTAGTTTTAACTGCCAGAGGAATAATCTGCTATTTCTTCCTAGAATAGAGGTGATCCACTGGCAACTTCTATTAAAACAGGATTCCCAGTCATTACTGATGAGCTGGAAAATTGCACTTAGAACATGAGCAAGGCAAGGATGTACAGCTATTTTGCTACCAAAATCATGTCTAAAAAACAACAGTGTTGTTTTGCTGAGCAAAATACCTTTAGAAACTAAAAGTTTTAGCTCTTTTCTTGCAAGTGTCCTGAGAAATCAGAACTGTGTAGACAACGGTGTCAGACACTATTCAGAAAACTCTCTGCTTCCTGAAGATAAAGGCCCATTTGTTTTCTGACAATTATTTGTGAATAATACACCTCAGAGGTATACAAAATTAGAGGTATAATTTTGGTGTTATTTTTGGCTGCTGGGCCCCAGAGGCCTGTTGAGTGTCAGCATCAGGCACACACCAAATACAAGTGCTTGCCTTTGAGCAGCAGTATTTGTAAACTTGAATTATGCAAATAGCCCAGTCTGAAGCAACCGGCATGTTCTGGTACTACTCCTTCCCGCAGGAACACAAATGCCTGTCAGGAAACATTTATAAAGCGTTTATTAGCTGAACCTGGCCGAAAAAGATAGCCTTAATTTTCTGCAGTAATGGTGAATTTTCATTTCTAGTTAAAGCGGAGATAAAAGCCACCTCCTGGAGGAGTGTAGCCAAGGCGATAATTTATACAAGATGCCTTTGAACAATTTCCGTATTTTATCACCACCCTAATTTGTGCTATCAAATGCCCAAGTTTATTTAACAAAACAGTCATGTTTTTCCCAAAGTATTTAAAGGGAGAAATTCTGGTCCTTTCCTGAGTAAAAGGTTTTATAGGGTCAAACTTAAGGCCCAACTGAAGAATGAAACTATTCTCAGCACCTAAAGTCTGTTGCACTTTGCAAATGCACTGGGAATGTTTTTAAAAGGTGAAGCTACTGATTTCTGTAAAATGGCCCATGGGACTGAACAGGAATGACCTAGAAGGGCATATTTTTAATTAAACTGAATTACTGAATGCAGCAGTGCAGAGTGAGATAGCTGCATAAAAACAATATTGAAAAGTTTGGTATAATTTAGCCACAGTATTTTTTTAACCTTGTTGCAGACTAAAATGCCTCAATGATAAAAACACCAGCTAGAACAATGAGGATAACAGAACCTTAACATTTAATTTCAGTATTTAGTAACAGAGCAAAACAATAATCTGCTGAGTATAGCAATAGAAATTTTCCCTGACAATTAAAATTCTGAGCTGAATTGCCAAACATACTTATCCAGTAATGCAGACTACAAAAAAAAACAGTGATACTGACTTCAGTAAAACAATGTCAATTTGCAACAAACAAGAGTTTGCAGAGTCAATTCTGTAACGAGTGTGTTTGTAGAATAAAAACACTCAGACCTCATCTAAAGGCTGGTCCAAAACATTTTAGAGATGTTGACTCTTCCTTCAGAACTTCCCTCCCTAATCAATTTCCATTTAAAGTAAATTTCAATCAAAATATCTTGCTTTTTTTCCCACTGCCTGAACCATACTATTCCTAGCAGCCAAACAAAAACCCCCTCTCTGGATACACCCAGTCCCATAACTGTATTTGTGTGGTTGCAGATGCAGCACTCCTACATCCTCCTCAGATAATTCCAGAGCTGTCCTGCAACATCAAAACCTGTTCAAAACTAATTTCTGAACAATTCTTTCCTTGCTGTCTAAAAGGATATCTTCTCTTGTTTCGTATGGAAGAAATTCTAGGTCCATCTAAATTTGCACTTTTCAGAGGATCAGGGTTTCACACTTAGGAGATTCCATAGTACTTATTTTATAGTTCTGCAAACAGCAAGCACAGCAGAGACACTGCCTAGGGGAGAGAGAGCTTTCAAACAGGGCACGTATGGCAACCCTCCTTCTTCCCAAAGTACACACAGCATGTTTTGCTTCTTCAGTCACTGCATTTACCTGGAAGCTACTGTTCACTTCATTTCTAACCAGAAACCTACAAAAGAGGGCAAAACTCTATTTATGTGAGTGGCCAGAACACGGATTCTTATTTCTTGCTAGAAGACAAAATCTCAGACATACTAAAAAGAATAGAATTCATACAGTGAATGTCTGTAAATCTTTGCAACTACGTCATCCCTTCTATAAGCAGTCATTTTCCAAAAACTATAGTCATTTACTGTCCAGCTTCAGGTTTTATGTAACTTGGGTTTTATGTAAAATGGGCTTTAATGCTGTAACTTCTGCTAACAGAGAAGCTCAATAAAACAACTATCAAAAAGAAACTCTCTGATCATTCCTACCAGCACAGTTTGCTCCCTTCTCTGCAAGGCCTGGTCATAAATATAGCAGCTGCAGACACCAAACACAATGTGGTAGCTGGAACTGATGTATACTATACACCACAATGAAATACTGGTTTTTTTGTTTTTTTTTTTAGCTGAAATGGTTTAACATACAATTCAAAACAGGCTTAAGTAGCTTGCATTAAACAGTCATTGGATAAAATACCTCATTGGCACTGGCAGCCTGGACCAGACCTAAATCTCCACTTTGCACTACACAGATTTCCCACTGCTATTTTGAAAGATTCACGGATCAAGAGAGAACAAGCAATTAATCAGTCCATCCACCACAGAAGAGGTGGAAACCAGCCTCATTTCAAGGTCTTCTATAGCCTGCTAGGAAAGGTATTCACCTAGGAAGTGATTTAAAACTCTTTAGACTAAATAGACACTTGAATACAGGTCTCCCACCTCCCAGGCAAGTGTACTAAACATAAGGTTACTGCACAAACCAGTTTCTCCCCGTTAACGAGGAAACAGTCATTAACCCATCCTATGTGCCCCTTGCTTGCAATAGAACCTGAGCTTGTAGTTTGACAATAGCATCTGCAACTTGTTTCCAGCCAGGAGAAAGAGGAGATTTCAAGCACAGCCTGAAACCACAGACCTGAGTATACATTAAGTCCATCTGCAGCCTCCATGGTGTGTCAGTGCTTCCACTGAAAGGAAACTGGAGCACATGAGCCAAGCCAAGTGCCAGTCTGTTCCTGACCTAGATGGTCAGAGGTGTAGCAATGGCCATTCCCCACAGAGAACATTGCTGGGAAGCCTGAGTGGTCCCTCAAGGAGTCTGAGTTCTCAAATTAGTTTGTCTGTAAGTACAAGTGCTGGCTTTGAACAGCCTCCACAAACTGATCCTGTCAGCAGGAAGACGCCCAGCTCCTCCCCAACACCTACCTGTTACGGCCCGAATCTCTGAAGCCTTTGGCGAATGGGTTCCTATCGATCTTCAGACGAGTTATCTGTGAATATTATTAAGAAAAATTATTGCCTGTAAATTCAGATAAGTAGCACAGAAAACAACTCTACTGACAGAAAAAAAAGCTGACAGAGGAAATATCTTCATATTTGAATGGTTTAAGATTGCTGTCCTGAAACATAGCAAAATAAGGACCAATCTTCTGATCATTATTTTTGCATGTCCCTGGAGAAGCTAATAGGTATTTAAAGCTGCCAAATAGCAGCAGAAATTACTGAGAAAAAACTTCAAGCAAATGTCATTCTTCATTCTTCATTTAAGAGAGTTCACTGTCTAACTGCAATGAAATTTAAATTGAATTTTATTTCTGTACTGGTCAAGAGGGGAATGTGAAAAGAGAGATTATCTCTAGGTTATTATCCTCCATGAAAAAAAAAAAAAAACCCAAACTAAACAAATCTACCAAAAACCCAGCAAAACACACCACACCCCAAATAACTGTAATTTATTTTAATAAATGGGAAAATCACCAAAAACTTATATTTCAGTATTTACATAGCTCTCCTGCTCCTCTCTTTGTGAAGTTATCAATGAGTATCTCAGAATTTCAAAAAACACAGCTGCAATAATTTATACGGAAGTAATAAAATGTGACAATAATAACTATGTATGCTGAAACTTAAACGAGAGGTAGAAAGAGCTGAGTGATACAACCTGCAGTTCACTTTTGACTTTGAATCCAGATAAATTGTCCTTAATAATATAGGCTGAATGCAGTTAATAAAAACAACTGCAACTTTCTTCAGAACTCAGCTTCTCTGTTAAGGTCCTGGGAGTATTAAAAGCACTGGAGTCAGGAACAAAAGTGCTTTAAAAAGTCTCTCCTGACACATATCCACATTTAAAGGTACAGAAATACCTTTAAAAATTAGACTGCTCTTTGCCTTGTTCTTCAATACTGTTTTTATAATCAAGACACCATTAAGCATGCTAATTGGACTGTGTGATCTTAATAATAAGAAAGATGTTTTTTACATGCAGCATCTCTGAAGGCTCAGGTACAGCCTCCAGGCATTACAGCAGTACTAACTAGTAGTGAAGGCTACTTTTAGTAAAAAATAGATAGCTCTATTTCCATAAGTGATATAATGACAGCGTCTACTTTTCTCCTATCTCTTACATCTCTGGTCTGCTCTGAAAAGCCCGTAAAGTGCTAACCAGAAAGCCTGAATTACCTGTTGATTTTGGTATGCTGTGACAGTGGTGAAGACTGTCTCGGGGAAGGAGAAGGCTTTCACCCCCTCTCCCGAGGGGATGGGCTTGACAGGGGACAGATCATCGCCGCAGTCTTTTCGGATGACGTGGACACGAGGCTGATATTTATGCATAGAGTGAAGGATAATCTATGCAGTCATGCAAGGAAAAAGATAACATTTGTTAGAAAGGACACCCTGCTGTTTCAGGACTAATAGCTTTTTGGAACAGATTATGGTATGTGTTTACCATGCCACTTACTGGAAATCAGATGTTTTCCTTAACCTCTGAAGGTTCTTGTTACAGTAGTCTAATCCCTGTGCATTTATGTTATTACAAACCCTAAGTTTTTAAAAATTACGACTCAGGAGCTCCAAATTCAGAGATTGGCTCATTTGAAACTGGCTCAAAAAAAGGAAAAAAAAACCCAAAAAACAAAAAGAGAATTCAGGAATGAAGTCTAGGTCCCACTACAATTATGAAAGTTTTGTCACTTTTTTCCACTGAAGTCTGGATTTGACCTAACAGGATTAATAGCAGCAGAAATTTGCCTTTTGTTTTTGGAATCTTCAGGATGTACTACTAGAGCAATTTTTTCCTTATATCCCAAAGGCTGGAAACAAATCTTGGTTGGAACACAAACTGAGACTCTCACACTCTGAAGAAGCATAAAATTAAGAGTAAAATGATAACAAAATCCAAAACTCCAAAGTGTTACTAGCAATCGATCCATAAAACAGACAGCGAATTTCAATTAAAAAGCCTTCCCAGCATTCAAAAAACTCAATCAAAAATAAATCATAAAAGAGGAGTGGATGCATACTGCATAAATTAAACACACAGATACCTCTTGGTACTGTACCTCAATTTTAAATGAGATTTAAAATACAGAATTTTTCCTCTATTTTACTCCACTTCAGCTAACCACTATTAAAATAAAAAATTTCAAGAAAAAAAAATTGAAGTTCAGCTATTATTGTTGGAAGACCTAAGAAATTAGTAACTTGATAAATAAACAGTCCTATGGCTATTGGCCTGTGGAACCACTAATCAACATTCTGGGGAAGCTTTTTAATTTCCTGCTCCTTGAGTAGGCTCAGAATGTGCGTGTGCTCAAGCACTCAACAGAGCCCCTATGTCAGACTCCATGGAAGTTCATTCACCCAAATTATATAGAGGACATTACATTTGTTTGGATATACTAGAGTTTGGCTAGTTTAATACACTTGGTCCTGGCCAGATTACATGACCCTGTTTTGGTAAGGCCAGTTTCTGGATAATCAGGGGTTTTATTATCCCTTAAGTAAGGTTTTGACAATGACATCACAGGCTCCAATTAATTTGCTCAGGGAGTGTCCTATGGATGTTCTCATATGAAGTCTTTTTCGAGTTTCTGAACAGAGCAAGATTTTTTGTTGTGCAAAAGTGATTTCTCTTTTACAACACTCCTTTCAGTTCTCCAATGGCAAAGATCTACAAAATGAAAATGCAGAGAGGGCAGCACATTCCTCACCCCGTTTCCCTGTGAACAGCCAGTGGTACCAGGGGAGATGCTGGTGCAACAGAAAAAGAAATTATCAAGAAAAGATGTTGCACAGTTCATATCCACTGCAATTCTGTGCCTTGCCATTTGTCTGGGTGCCACTGCTGAGCATGCCATGTTCTCTCCCACACGGATTACTTGACCCCATCAGCTCTGTGGTGCAAACCACTGCTGGCCCACACATCAGTGATAACCCTGGCAGCTACAAAGAGCTCTGCTCACACATCAGAACAAGTGATATCAAAGCAGCACATGGATGAACACCTCCCACTGCTTATCTGGGTGGCTATTACAGCTAAACTGATCCATGTCATCTCCTAGGAACAACCTGTCTGGCCTCTGTCTTTTACTGAAATTTTCTGTGCTGACGTGCTGTTTTGGCAATTAGCAACTCCACAGCAATATTTTTTTTCTTGATTTTGTACCATGTCTTCTAACAATGGGATCTTTGTTCATGATCTGAAGGACTCCAAACTCTAAATAATGCATAACTGCAAAGCCCTTGTGAATTAAAATGCAACATATGAAGACAGGACATAAAAGGAGAGGGACATGCAACATCTCCACTCCAGAAACAATCTAGCTCTATTATTCAAAGCATCACCTAAAGCTACTGTAAAGAAAAAGCTAAGGGAAAGGAGACTTTGGCATTTCATTTCACAGGGCTTTCACATTTAAAAGCACCAATGGGATCTAACAGTTTATCTGCAGTAACAGCAACTTTCCCTTCATGCCCTTAAAATCCAACACAAAAATCAGAAATCTCACTGTGTTCCCAAATATGAACTGGCATTACATTCAACTCACAGCTGAAGAGCCTGCCTCTCTCTACAAAGTCCTCACAGAACAAGATGAAAACACTTCATGCGGGAATAAACCTCTCACAAAAAGTAAAATTAAACTTTGGCCACAGCAGCTGTCAAGAAACCATGATCAGACAGGGCAAGTAGGAGGAGGCAGAGCAAAGGCCACCAGAACTCCTGCAGCCACAAAAAGCTGGGATTACCTCTGCAATGGCTTTTGAGAGCTGCTGCCACGATGAGGCCTCAGAGCTGACCGTCAGCATGAGCACCACCATGGCACAACCATCTCAGCCAGAACAAATGAGAGCCAGAAACTCCTTCACAGGGGAGACACCAATCCTCCAGCCACTTGGCTGTGCCAGGACTACATGGTCACCTCCCCACTACCAACACACTCCTTGCTGCTGCTTTTGCTGAAAATCCTCCTCTATCCTCCCTCCAAAGCACAAGCACGCAGGCTCTCTGCAGTTAGGGAAGCGTGTGGGGCTGAGGAGCACAGATTCCCTCTGTTCTAAGATGAAAACTGCAAGTGCAAATACTGATGTTTCACAGCTTTCCATTGTGACAAGAACATATAAGTGCCCATTGACTGTAAGCAGAGCTCGCTACTTGGAGCCAAGTCTGGGCAGAGTTACAGTCCGCCTCTGCTTCCAGCCTCGCCCCGCTTTCAAATGGGGAAAAAACCCACCCCAACCACCAAGGAACAATTAACACACTAACAGCCTCATTTTCACTAAAAGTTAAAAGATGTTCCTCTGCATCAAAAAATACTCAGTTGAAAAGCATGGAAAATAGCATAAAAAATGTTGACTTTTCTCCTCCACTGAAATTCAGTTTAAAAACTGCATTGAAATAGAAAAATTAGCCAGCTCTAACCAGCCAGTGGGAGAGACTGCTTTTACAATGCAGCACTCACTCCACAGATGAGAGACATTAACAAAGAGCATCCAGACCATGCACTTTTCAGTGACAACTGCAAAATCCAGGTTTACTTTTCCTTAGTATCACAACTTAGATGAAACACATAAAAGCTATGTGTATGTCTTAATGACTCTATAGTATTTCCAAAGCAGGAAATTCACTCTGGAACTTCTTTTGAGATCAGAAACACACAAGGAAAACATGTCTGTACAAATTTTGCTTCATGTCCACAGACGACAAGTGGAACCCATGTATCAGAGTGTCTTGTGTGCAGATAGGTACTTCAAAAACCTCTGAGCTCAGCAGCACTATAAAACTGCACAGTCACAAAGTCCCACTTGAAATGCTGATGAAAACAGCAGCAGGCAGCATGGAACCTGGAAAGTGCTCGAGCAGTGAGGCTCTTAGAGATGGCTGATCTCCTTCCACAGAATGCTAATCCCAGGGCAACACGATGCAAGAGGAATGAACTGGCTGCCACCAACTACTGCCACAACATAAATGCTGCACACAAATTCTACCTTAGAGCCTGTTTGCAAATACTGTCTCTATTCCCACTGACATGAACCACTTCCCTCAAAGATCCTGAGAGTTAATACTCTAGAATAGGTAAAAAGGCTCTAGACTGACATAATGCAAGCTCCCTACCTCAAAGCCTTCAAGATCAAAACCGACCCCCAGAACTTTAACACAAAAACTCTGCAAAAGCTTACACCTCCAACAAGCACAGGAAGCATAAAGGAACAAGTTCAACAAGGATTAAATTGCCAGAAGCAGAAAGCAGGGAAAGCGTTCCCAAAGAACAACAGCTAAAGGCCAATGCTGCTTGGTGGAAACCCCACTGAGGTTTCTCTGAACCACTCTGCCTATGCACGAGAGGAAAAAATCTACTTTCTAATAATCTAAAATATACCCCATGTCCCATACAGGGGTGGGAGAATCAGAACTTCTGATACAAGAGTAAATATTGGAGGGACTCTACAGCCTTGACTCCTAGCTCTTCTAATTCGCCACCCATCCCCTGGTACCCTCCTGAGAAAAATGGTTTCTTCTTGCTTATGAGAAACAATTGGTTTTTTTATATTCATCACAAAATATGATTATTCGTTTTCCATTATTGCTAGAGGCATTCAGAGGCTACATAGCTTTTTCAATACAGCATTCCACACTACCATAGCTTTAAAAGAAAAAATGTACCCATTGGAAGAGACACTTTTCTGCTTTCTGCTTTTGCCTTTTCTGGTAATTATGAATGACATGTTTGCAATTTTCCAGATTTGAGAAATATGAAATTATTTTACAGTCATCCTTCTTTTGTCCTTTTATTTTAATACTTAAATTTCCATTTTGGGGAGGAGGGGCACTGCCATAGCTCTGAATCAGTTCAATGTGTCTCAAATCACTGTACTTGAGCTTTGCTTCGCTCGTTTCCAAGCCAAAATACTTAACTAAAGACCAGAAAATTTATATCTCCCCGTATTACAAATAATGGTGTGCTGTGTATACTACACAAGTTTCAGTTCAGAATAAACACAAAGCTAAAATCTGGGATGGAAAAAGAAGAATAACACAATTCTCTGCATAGCTGAGATTTTATCACAGGGCAGTTTGCAACTGCAAGTGCACGGATGGACCACACAGTACCCGCAGATCGTCCCTCTGCACCCACTGAGTACAAAAACCATCTCACTGCTGGAAAAGCAACATTTTATCCATTTGCATCTGCTTCACTTTCAAATCCCTTACAACAGACTCAGGATTCGGGAAAAACAAGTCCCACTTGAGAGGAATCACAAATACACAAATGATGGGGAAACTGAAGGAACTTCATGTGCTAACCTTAACTCAAATGGACACGGCCAAATAAGACCCCATAACTGTAATTCTGAAAAGAAGCAATATAAAACCTCTTTTGTACTATCCTAAGAAAAGCACTGCTAACTTAAGAGGCATGAATACGCCCCCATTTCTTTTAAGGAAGAACAAAAAAAAATAATGAAAATTATTGCACAAATGGAAGTGTTTTTATCCTTGTTATCACATTTTTTAGGTCAGCCATGCGCCCGTATTCCTGCCTCTGATCATTGCATTTTCAAACACAAATTAGGGAGAAAAATCTCTGACTATGTATTAGCAAAATACCTGGCTCAATGTCACAGAGCTACAACCATACTGAAAGATGAGTGTGGTATCTTTGTGCTCCGTGCCAGGTATATTTTCTTTCACTCCTTTCCTTGAAGGAGAAAGTATCCTGGTTAATAAATTGGGTTACGCTAAGGACAATGGAATCCACATTCTGTCTCAAAACTTTCCTCTAACATCTTAAAACTCTACCACTTGGAACTCGATGCTTCTTCTGAAAGGATGCCAACATTTGTCATTTATTACAGGGGTTTGTAAAATCAAAGACTTCACCCCAACTAAAAACAATCCTCATTTTTTAATTATTTCTTAAGGTGTCAAGTAAAACTATTTTAGGGATTGCTGGAATGATACTGGCTTACATCTGTCATGTTTCAACAGTTTTGAAGAGAAAAGGAAATATTAACATAACACATTTTGTCACATTAGATAATGTCATAACTAAACAATTTAGAACTTGCAAACAGAACACTCATACTGCATACGTCTTCGCCAGCTTTTCCAGAAGTAATGAGCCTCAGCTGTGAAAGGGTCTTGCTTCATAAGGTATGCAATAAATCATCATCGGAGCAAACCCAGCTCCCATGTTGTTCGTTTTTGACTGCAATTATTAACACCTCACGGGATTTCACACAAACGTTTAGGTTAAGAAAATACTTAAGTGTATTTTTATTCACGTGAAGTTATTACACACTATTAATGTTTCTCCTAGCCACTTGTGAATTAGAGTCCTTTTCAATCAGAGGAGAAGTTGCGAGTAACACGCTCGGTGGGAAATACTGAGAGCAATTCTGCCCCTCTGTATTAGGCAATTTAGCCTTGTAAAGTCTTACTTTGCAGAAGGAGTTCTCTATTTGAGGGGAGAGTAAAACAGCAGGCTCTAATAAGCAGTTAATTATTAGAGCAGAAAGTAAGAAGCTTTTAGATGTGGACAGTGAAGCTCCAAAACAACTCTGAAAAGTCAAGCCTATTTCTGGCACCCCGCAGCTGCATGTCAGAGCCTCTCAGGGCTGAGCAACGTGCCTACACATAATGCCACCGAGAAAGAGCAAGTACTCACATGCCCCTGATCATCCAGCTCGTTATTGGTAAGCTTCAGTTTGTCGAAGCTGATCACTTGTCTCATCCACGTCTCCCCCGAGGCGGGTGAGTCAGGGTGAATATAAACGCGAGGCGGCACCGGGGAGTCAGCATTTCCAGCCACCATCCACTTGGAACTATGATAGACATACCTGTAAAAAAGAAAACAAATACCTCTAACCACTAGCACCAAAACAATCTGTTAGACCCATTCAGCATGAATAAATTAGGGCCCGTGCTTATAGCAAAAGCCCATCAATTAACAAAACATGAAAAAGCACAATTTTGCATAAATAAAAAGAAATCTTGTTTGTTTGTTTGTTTGTTTGTTTGTTTGTTTCAAAACATAGTCCTGGCACCTGCAAAAATAAAGTTAAAATCCATGCTCTGACCTAACCTTGCTCTTTCTAAAATCAGTCACAGTCTCAACACTAGGTTTCAAAATGAGCTTTAATCTGGTGTCAGTTCATTGACTGCTACAGCTCTGCTCTGAAAAGGCATCAGCAAATAGGGAAGAATCTGGTCCTTCTTTTATCAAATTGAGTAGTAATTCCATATTTGGAAGATTTATCATGTTGAGTCTAATAAAAGACTCTATAAATAAAGCTATCGAAGGGAAAGAACATTATGATAGAGAAAAACAATGAAAGTATGAGAAACTATGGTCTTGATATTTTGGTAGACCATATTAATAGGCTTAAATAGTATTGCAAAAAGGCTAAAAAAATGAAAACATGGAGTCTGTGTTTCATTTGATAGGCCAGTGCTGACAAGATGATTTTATAACAAAAATTGTGCCTGCTTTGGTTAAAAACCTATTTTGAAGGCAGGCACTTCACAAAGCAGTTTAAAAAGCATTAATTGAAAGTTATCTTTTTCAAGTACAGTAAAAATCCAGTAATTCAGCTGTATTTTTAAATGAAAACAAGAAAGACTTCATCAAATCATATATTTGCACAATTCAGTTCCTTATTAGAAAAAGACAAGCAGCACAGTCAGAACAGAAAACAAAATGATCCAATGCAGGTGTCGCTCCATACAATTCAGATCAAGCTGCATAGCTAAGATCTAGAATGGTGGAGAAATTCTCTCCTGCAGACAAATTCTCCACCCCAGAGCACTGTTGTAACATTTTTCATTTATTTTATATTTCTTGGTTTATACGAAATATATGCTTTTCCTGGAAAAGTACATAAACTTATAAATGCACATAAATAAAAATTCAGTGATAAATACACATTTTGAGCTACAGCGTAAGCTTCCAAACATTTATAAGGTCAAATTTTGCTGGAAGTCCAGACCTATATGTAATTTTCTTCATTTCCATTAGTTTTGCTATCTGCTCTGTCAGCAGGCTCCATGTGACTGCTGTCATTTCTATGAAATTTAAAGATCTGCAAGACAGTGTGTGAAGCTGCACAAACAGCCAGAGTTGAAATAACAGACAGCAATAAAAAGCACAGAATAGAAAGAGAAGAGGCACCAAGTAAAACATGTAAAACATTAACATTTAGTGGAAAGCTTAAAGGCATGAATACATGATAAAAGCTAATACATACTAATACATGAATTAAAAAATTTTAGTTTGCCAGCTAAGAAAATACCATCCTTCCTACAACTCTCATTAAGTTACTTCAGTTATCTGGGCACCATGTAGCACACTGTGAAGACAGTGTAGGTCAGTATGACTGTAATTATTTTAAATGAAATGAGGTTTAAACAATTCATACTCAGTATAACCGCTTTTAATTTTTAGTATTAATATTTTAATAAATTTGGAATTTTTACCTTGTTTTTTCTATGGATTTATGAATTGTTCAGACCTTCTAGGAATTATACGTTTAGATTGTTAAGCAAATGCGCACATGTAACACAAAGCAAAAAACAAAAAAGCTTCCATTTGAACTGTGCTGCACTGGTACAAGGAAAAAAGGAAAAAGAAGCTTTTTTTCCTTCTATGGCAGATACAGGAAATAATCCCCTGACTGTATATGCTGAGCATCATCAGCCCTGGTGTCTGGTGCCCCTTGTAGAAAAACTCAAAATCAAAAATGGTCCTAAGAAAGGTCTAATACACCACACAAGAAAATGGCAAAATAGCAGTCAATGAGGTAAGTACAGGAAAAACACAGGACAGCATTTGCTTAGGAAACAAGGCAGCATTCCTGCAGAACCAACCTTTTAATCATGGTCTGAAATATTCCTAGTTCTAGAATTAAATCTGCAGCGGTTTTCCCTACATTATACTAAGTATAGGTTAAAACAATCAAACCCGCAATTGGTAAAGACCTGATCCTGTCTCCTCTGAGCTACTCTGGCCAGGCTTCCCCCCTGGCTACTCTGGAGCAAGGGATTGCATCTGGGAAGCAGGACCTTGGAAACGGCTTCAGCTCACAACAGGAACTGCTGCGGGCCCAATCCTGCAAAGGTTTCCACAGGACAAGTGGCTTCTGCAGAGCCCAACCAGCTCCCTCAAAACACAGCTACCCTCGAAACAGTGAGAGCTTAGCACAACATTACTACTCCTAAATGTTCAGAGAACAACCTCTTTTGTTCCTCACATCATTCTCCAGACAATAATGCCATTAATTCTTTAAATAACAGTAATTAGAAACATTGCCTTTTTTTAGTTTAAGCAACCAAATATCGCACTTTTTAAATTAAATTCTATAAGCTATTTGAAGCATGACTTATTTATTAAGTCACATTACATAGCTTGTAAGTTATTTAAATCAGATATCCATGCTAATAATGTTATCAGTTAATGGTAATACCATTTGGCACTAAAAAATGTACATTTTCATATTTATTGGTTAATAGGAAATAATTCCTACTGACAGGAGCAGGAATAAAATATTATAACATTTCCTGACTGCACTAGAACTGCACTCTGAAAGCCCAGCCTGAGCATCTGCCCGCAGTACATACACAGTGTGAGGCAAAAGTATCATAAAGAGCTTCAACACAAATTTTAGTTGCCTTTGCATACTTGGTACAATATGGTCTTCTAAAATACACTGGGATGAAAATAAGAACCTTCAAGGAGAGTTAAACATGATCTTCTGCTAATTTATGTTGTGTTAATATTTTCCTCCAACAGCCAAGCAGCCTATGGCTTACATCATATGTTTTTTGCCTTAAAGTCATCATACCTGTATCTTTTGTTATCCACTGGCACAATATCCATAGCAATGTAATACTGCTGATGTGGGTCTAAACCTGAGATCTTCACTCTCATTGCAGGAAACATCCGCCTGAACATTGGAAAGAGAGAGGTCATTTTTAATACGAAACAGACTCGGGAATGGTTGTTTAGGAAAAGTAACCGCTTCGTGGGATTTTCCTCGTTCTTCCTTTTAGCCTACAGAGTCCTTTTGGACGATTATAGTTACATAGCCATGAAATGGCCCATTCGATATGTCAAAACAGATTTCTAAAGTGCATTTACTCGAACAATGCTTTGTATGTTTGGGGATACGCTTTGGGAGTACAGCTATTACCACATCATTTCAACTTTATTGTTAGACAGTAAATCATTTGGGTTTGAGACTTTACTTTAGCAGTACACACATTTAAAACCTATTTGAGATATTAGTAAGAAATGTATTCCTGGAGATGTGCAAACACCACCTCCACCCAGGAAGCCCGAGGCTTACAGAAAGGCAAATTGCCATTAAGGTTCAAGTGACAGCAGAAAAATGGTGTATCATTGCTGTAGCAGCGAATTAGAAAGCTAAATCTACGGTGATACAATTATAACACCGCAAGGATGCAGTTATAAACGCCAATGTGCCATGCTCTAACCCAACAATATGGTCTTTATTGACACGGGACTTCCTGTCTGCAACTTACTAAAGGTGAAGTGCGAGAGCTACCCTGTCTTTGAAAGGTATAGTAAAACTTCTTTATTGAAAGCAGAAACGAACCTACGAGCAAATTTCTGAAAAAAAAAAATAAAACAAAAACGACAAAAAAACCAAACGTTCAAGATTTAGATCCTTCTGTGGAGAAACGGATTAATTAACCAATGAGGTGGTTTGAACATAAAACTGCCCTTAGCTCTTAGCTTGGCATGCTTTTTAACAGAAAATTTCATTCTTGAAGCACCAAAAAAAAAAAAATGTCCTAACTGCACGCTAATAAAATACTCTTCTGTATTTTATAAACCTGAAAGTTATTCCAGCTTACTCAGTATTTGCTGCTGTGCTAACAAATATATATATTAAAAACCAATCCATTAGGATTTTTGTTTACAGTAACTACTCTTATCTCCGCCATTTCTGAATAAGCAGGAAGGTAAAAACCTGACTACGGCTAACTAGTTTTTGCTGTTATTTCAGTGCACCTGTAAGATAAAACAGAAATTCCCCGACTGGACTCTCTTTAAGACAAATGCAGCTTTGTCCTGTTTAAGACTGCGTTTCAATCATTAATAAAGCCTCTCTGAAAATGCAGACGGTAGCATATGGATTCAATAAAATATGTTTTTGTAATTTCTAATAAGTTCAAATACTTTTATACTTCCCAGGTTTTTACCATGTGTATCCCCTGGAAAGGGGAAAAGCTTCCCCCCAGAAGGGCACGGCGCTCCCAGACCTCGCCCTAATGAACAGGAAACCCGAAACGCCACATGCTCCCGTGCCCATCTAACATTATCGCCATCTACCTGCCTCGTAAATCTGGAGGGTTCCCCCGGTCCGGGCCCGCTTTGATGTGCCCGCCCGCCCGGGAGCGCGCGGGTGGCGGCCCCGCCGTGCCCGTTACCTTCCCGCCTTGGTGATGATCATCTCGGTGCCGATCTCGTGGAAGCGCTTCCAGAGCTCGGCGCCCTGCAGGTCCACGCGCGGCGCCTGCGGCGTGGGCAGCGGCGAGCCGGGCCGGGAGCCCTTGGGGGAGCCGCCGGGGGAGGCGGCCGGGGAGCCCGCCGGGAATCCCTCCTCGCAGCCGCCTGCGGAGAGAGCGGGGCAGCGGTAGCGGCCGGGGCAGCGCCGGCTTCGCCATCGGGGTGTCCCTCAGCCCCGGCCGAGCGGCCAGGCCGCAGCCTCGGCTCCGGGGATTGGGCAACCCGAGCGCCGGGACCGCCGGGCTGCCAGGGACCAGCTGCCCCCATCGCCACCACGCCGGGCCCGGGCCGAGGCGGGCGCAGCCCGTGCGGGGTGCGAGGACGGCGGCGCATTTCGTTTGGCTACGGGCTTCTGCTCTGCAGCGTGAAACCGCGCTCCCCTCCACACACAGCAAATTACACACACACATATATGTAGGCGCTGTGTATACATACATACATATATATATATATATGTATATATATATATATATATATATATACATATATATATATACATATATATATATACATATATATATATATATATGTATATATACGTATACATACATCTACATATATATATATATATATGTATGTATATATGCACACATAATTATATACATAGTTGCATATGCACTTTCAGCAGCACACATACACATATATGTCATATAAGCTTTTGCCTTTCCTCGGAAACAGGGCTCGGGACAGCCCCCGCCGTCGCTGCACCGCGCCGCGGCCCCGACAGCCCCGCCGGCAGCCGAGGGGCGCCGCGGATCTCCCCGCCAGGCCGGCGGGAAGGGCCGTGGGTGCCCACGCAGCGTGGAGACACAGAAGGGATAACGGGGAATGAAAGCGCCGGTCGCGGCGGGGAGCGGGGATGCCGAGCCCGGCCGAGGAGCGGGGCCGGGCAGCGGCGGGAGCGGGAGCGGGGCGGCACTCACCGGCGGGGCCGCGGGCGGCGCAGCCCAGGTCCATGTCCCCGCAGGTCCTGCCGGCCGCGGCGGCGGCGGGAGAGCTCTTGGTGCAGCAGCCGCTGCCGCCTTCGTCCTCCGCCGCCTCGTCCTCTCCGCCCAGCTTCCTCCGCTTGGGCTGCCGCGGCGGCGGCTGCTGCTGCTGCTGCTGCTGCTTCTCGGCCCCGATGAGAGCCTCCACGGAGAAGGCGTGAGCCTTGAGGCTCATGGTGGTGCCTGGCGAGGACCGCCGCTTGTCGGCCATGCCCGCCACCCTAGAGCCCGCGCATCCAGGCGCCCCGCGGCCGCCGGCACCGGCACCCGCGCCCGGCCCGCCGCGCCGGCCGCCCTCCCGTCCTCCCGACCGCGCAGGCAAGGGGCTGGGGCTTTTCCTCGCCTTTCTTTTTAAATCCGAGTTATCAGCCAAGTTTTTTTTTTTTTTTTTGGTGGGGGGGGGGGGGATTGTTTTGGGTTTTTTTTCAGTGGAAAAAAATTCTATTCCTTTCTGCAGATGCGTTCCTTCTCTTCCCCTCCTCCTCCTCCTCCTCCACGTTCTGCCCCGTCTGATGGGCCAGGCAGGGCTGACATGGGTAACAAACGCTCTGCGGACACAAATTAGGGCTTGTAATTGAAATTTGTTGCCTTGATCTGTCAGCACTTCCAGGCAGGAGACCTGTGGGAAGAACTCGCTCATTAGTGTCACTGCGGCGGCGGGGGCCGGGCGGAGCCGCGGGGCGGGGGCGGCGCGGCTCGGCCGCCCGCAGCCCAATCAGCGCCGCCCCGGCCCCGCCGCCCCGGCCCCGCCGCCCTTCCAGGGGGCCCCGCCGCCGCGGCCGGGGGAGCGCCCCGCGCCCCGCGCCCGCCCCGAGAGCCCCGCGGCCCCGGCCCGCGGCAGATGCGCCCGCAATGAACGCCAAGGGGACACCCCCCCCCCCCAGCCCTACCTCCCCCGGAACGCAGAGGGAAGGGGGGGCTCCCCTGGAGCGCGGCGCTTCGGCCGGGAAAAATGTTCGGACGTTAAAAAATGACGTTGTGCCCTGTTTTGCTGTAAGGAATCAGGAATTATTGCTGTTATTGTTGCGCTTGGAGATTCATCGCGTTGTTATTCAAGCTCTGGCTGCAGTGAGGTTCCAGCGTAGCATCCACAACCTCCGCTAAACCCAACCCATTAGCGCTGAAGCTGCAATAAAACGAGGTTTAAACCGAACCTTGTATGAACATCAAGGCATCCAGCCACAGCAACTTTAGTAATAATCATATTCAGGTGCATGAAATAGTCATAGGGAAAATCCTCTTTCGTATCTTTCCAGTGAGTAAAAACTACTGAAGTTTTGGAACCAGATATTCTTTTCTTTGCATATCCAGGGAAATGAAAAAGCTAGTGAGATTTTTGTTGTGTTTTCTTTTTTCTTTTTTTTTTTTCTCTCTTTTTTTTTTTTTTTTTTCGTCTCTTGTTGGGACATTTTTCCCTTTTTTTTTTTTTTTTTTTTTTTTTTTTTTTTTTTTTTTTTAATCCTCAGAACTAAATGGAGTGACTTGCTCCCTTGAAAGAAACAGAATAGAAACCGTCCAGCTGTAAAAAAATATCACTGGGGAATATTTCACTGTTTAGGGGACTAGGATCTCAAACTCATTCTGTTTTGGGAACGGAGAGAAGGAAATTCGTGATGTGGTTCGCCTGTGTCAGAGTCTTGGAGGTCCTGTTCGGGCCGTCGAGTGGCACAGCTGAGATTTCTGATCCTAATCTGAAACGGAAATAGCTGCCATTTAGGAGACGTAACCGTTTCCACTATCGCGTTTTACCTACCCGTAAAATGCAAATTTATCGCTAATTTCTATAGCTGTTTCATCAGAGACTGTGAGGAATGGGCTGATTAATAAATATACCCTAGAGATAAATTATCCCTTCGAATAAGGTTATCAGCGTTAAAATGGTAAAAGTACTTTCCAGACGTGAAAAATTAGGTATGTGACAAAAAGATAATTAATTAAAGGAAAAAATAAAACAGAAACGAAACCGCCGTAGGAGCACTAACTCTTTCCACATTGGAAGAGATGGCAACTTGTCTGAGAAAAATTCGTCACTACGAAAAAAATTGCCCTTGCAGTTGCTGCCGCTCTGAATTGATAGGAGAGCAGAAAAAGCTTAATGCCTGTCACCGACGCACAGTGCTGTGGAGTTTATCTTTACATTAAATCTGGGACATATTAACTGTTCCGTGGTCTAAAGTCAGTCTGCTCTGCCTTTCCAGCCGCGATTGAATCTGAAGGAAATCAGATGTGCGGGAGTGATCGAAACGTGCTAAGATAGAGGATCTTGCAGGAGTTTAAACGCCGTCGCGGTGGAGATGAGATCGATAGAGGAAGGAAGGAAGGAAGGAAATGGATGCTATCTGTCCGAGGGCGCTCCCGCAGCCTCCTCTCCCGCCCGCCCATCTCCGACGGTGCCTTCCGCCGCCCGCGGCCGCCGGGCCACACACGCCACCGCCACCGGTGCCGCGGCCCCGGCGAGGCCCGCGGGAGCAGGTACCGAGCGCACCTCCGCCACCGCGGCCCGGGACGGGCGCGGAGGAGCGCGGGAGGAGGAGGAGGGCGAACTCCGCGGCGGCGCGGGCCGGGTGCGAGCTCCGGGGGCACGGGGGCTTTGGGGCGAGGCTGAGCTGCTGGAGAGACGCGGCCGGGCGCGGAGCGTCTGCCGGCATAGGGGCGACTCGCTCCGCTCCTCGGCCGGGCTCTCCCTGCGCAGCTCCGGCCAGCGCGGCTGCGGAGCGCAGGCAGGGACCGGGACGGAGCGGCCGTGGTGCCGCGGAGGTCCCGCAGAAGCCTCTGGGCACGGGGTTGTTGATCCTGCCCGTTTTCTACTCTTTTCCCTCCCTCTAGAGCCAGCCGCCGCGCGTTCCCGCCGAGGAGACCCTGAGCCCTTGCTCCGCACCGCTCCGCACCCCTCCGCGCCGCGCAGCCCGCCCGCTCTACGGCGGATGGACAGATCGCCCGGATTGTTTTTGTTTTTAGATGAATGCCCCTTGTTGTTGATTTTTTTTTTTTTTACTCCTTCCTAGATTTCTGTAGGTTGCTATGTGGCATGTTGTTTTCATTTCTTGACTTTTTGAAATAACTATTTGGATTTAAATTTATCGAACAACCTGTTATCCATATGTCTGTCCGATTAATTTTTTATGGGATGATGAAAGAGAGAAGAATCTATATATATAGTGATCTGCTAATGGAATAATATATATATCCAAAACACCTTTCTGGGGTTACTTTTATTTCCGGACTTTAAAATGCAGTCTGGGTTTTTAGGCAATTGGTGAGGCAATGCTTATTGGATGTAGGAGAGTAACATATTCAGACCTGAGGGGAAAAAATGTGTTGTTTTCCACCAGAAAGATATTCTCCTGTCCTTCCTTCGAAAATCTTGAGGGGCATTTACAGGAAGGTTATGGCCATGTTCTCCATTCACATGGGATTTTTGCAAATCTTTGCGAACATTGAAGCCGGACGCCACCGGAGAGTAAAATACCCACAGGGTCCTTTTCCCTTCAAAGACATGATTTTCTGTAACTACCCAGCAGGGATCCATAGAAGCGGTCACTAAGGAAAACATATTTATATCATTAGCCTCTTCTTCTCTCCACCCCCCAAGTGAGCCTAATCGCTTCACCCTAAGGAGATGTGGCGTGTAAAACTGACAGCAAGGAGCTGACGGGGGGTCGTCAGCCAAACATTATCAACCCCAGAAAAAATTATAGGCGCAGGTTAGAAACTGGTCTGTAAACCCTTTTTCTGTACGTCCCAAGCGCACCTTCGCCCTCGTCCCTCTCCCTTTCCCTTGCTTGAGGCTGAGCGTGTGTCGAGGGCCAATTAGCACTTTCAGCTTTTATAACAGGGTGAACAGCAAGCCTAGAGCGACTGTCCCAGCGACACAGATGACCCCCAAAAGGGTTGAGAGAAGGTTAAGCATGGCTTAAATTTAAAAGAGGCAGGAAAGTTCCGTGGAGCCCTCACGTCCCTCTCCACCGGGGATCCTCCGGCCGGGCTGCTTTCCCCGCTGCCAGGTGGGCTGCAGCCCGAAGGAAGAGGTGGCACTAGGGAGCCGGCAGGAACGCTCGTCCGGAGCGACGGCGGGGCTCTTTATTGGTTTCCGATGAGAGCAGCCGGGCCCCTGCTTCCACTTGTGTGTGTCACCTTCGTCGGGCGCGAAACGAGCGCGGCTCTCGGCGCGGGGCGCAGGCGATCCCGGCTGATCCCGCGCCGGGCCCAGGCTGACGGTGCCCGACGGCCGAGGGCAACCCGGTGATGTTCGCCCCGGGGTCTGTCCCGAACACACCGCCTGGTGCACCCTCCCGGGCTTTAGCTTTGCGGCCGAGCCGGAGCGAGAGGGAGCCGGGTCGGTTTCCCGACGCTTGCGGCTCCCCGGGTTCAAACTACATAACTCGACTGCCGGGTCCCACAAGGAGCGGACGACGAGGCCGCTCTGTACCCAGCCTCCAGGACCGCAGAGCATGCAGCATCCCGTTCGGTGCTCCTAGCTCAGGAGCCGAGGAAAGGGAACAGGGCGGGGGAACAGGGGGAGCCCCCCGCGCTTTCATCGCGCTCAGAGCCCCTTGTCGCCTGGAGTGACCCAGCTTTAGCCTGAACCGCGGGGAGCCTCGTTGCGGCTGTCGCCGGTGGCGCCGAAGCCCAGCCCAACCTGCCAGGAGCGTGGCCGCGGCGGCCCTCAAGCAGCCGCCGCGAGTGGGGTTGGGGAGGGCTCTTAGACACGGCGTGGCGAGATTTGCTCCCGCTGTAGCACCGCGGGACGGCGGCGCACCGAGGGAGGCGAAGGGCTCCGGGCCAGCCCCGCGCAGCCGCCGGCGGGGAGCGCGGTCCGGCGGTGGGCACCGGCCTTTCCCCGAGCGCGGTGGGCACCGGCCCTTCCCCGAGCGCGGTGGGCACCGGCCTTTCCCCGAGCGCGGTGGGCACCGGCCTTTCCCCGAGCGCGGTGGGCACCGGCCCTTCCCTGTGCGCGGTGGGCACCGGCCCTTCCCCGAGCGCGGTGGGCACCGGCCTTTCCCCGTGCGCGGTGGGCACCGGCCTTTCCCCGAGCGCGGTGGGCACCGGCCTTTCCCCGTGCGCGGTGGGCACCGGCCTTTCCCCGTGCGCGGTGGGCACCGGCCTTTCCCCGAGCGCGGTGGGCACCGGCCCTTCCCCGAGCGCGGTGGGCACCGGCCTTTCCCCGTGCGCGGTGGGCACCGGCCTTTCCCCGAGCGCCTCGGGCCGCCCGTCCGCACCGCGCGCTGCCCCCGCAGCCTCAGGTCTCGTTTTAAAACTTAGGGGGGAAAACCAGTCGCTCCCCTGCTGCGGTGTATAAATAAGATCAGCGTACGGAAATAAACGCTCAGCCTACCGACCGGCTTTCCGGACGGGTGGAAATGCTGAGGAACGACATTAAAACATTGAAAACACGGTTTAAAGGCATCCGTGTTAAAATTATAAACATTCTGGTGACTGCGTTTTATAGCGCTTCTATTACTATCTTAATTCCTAATTACACAGCCACGAGTATGAATAGTTTTTAAGGAAATCTCCAGCCTTTAATACGCCGCTCCCACTTATATTTATTGTTCGTTTCAGACAAACGATTTTTAAAAATAGCCTTTTCATTACTTCAGTCACAAAATAAGCATTTACAAACGCTAAATGAGGGTTGAAGAAACCTCTGGCTTTACTTTTTATTGCTTTCTTATAAATTTAACTCATATTTTCATTATTGTCTCAGGAAAAAAAAATGAAAACGTGCATGGAATAAAATTAAATCAGGTAGCTTTAAATCACTGTAGTTTGCGGTAGAGTCGCTAATTGGAAATATTTATGTTTGCGAAGCCGGGGGTTCAGCGGTAAAAAGATGGTATACCCCATTTTTATCATAACGTGGGTCTACGAGAACATTTATATCATACCATTGCAAGAAATGATGTGTAGTTAAACAACATTTTTTAAGCAGGGTTTGTGTCTTTTTATGGCAACCCTCGGTCTTTAGTCAGGGCTAGTTCTCATATTACATGAAATGTACTTTAAGAAGTACTACCTGCTCCAGCTGTCCAGGAAAAACTGAATTATGGAACTAGGAAACATATGGCAGTTGCATATTGCACGAGTAAGGTACATATGAAAGTTATAAATTTCTTTTTAAAGTAACCATTGTAAACGCATTTTTATAGGTTTCACAGTATGTATTACATCTGTAATTTTAATTTTTGCAATATACCTTTTTAAAGATATCTATGTTTTCTGTACTCTGGGGGAGGAAATGCAAAGCGACGTTTACACGTTTAAAAAAAATGCTGCATGCAAAACAAACAAGGCAGGTAAATAAATGGGGAAGCGGAGTTTCCTCACAATGGAAAGGACACTATGCCATCTATTGGCAAAGCAGTTATTTACAAAGCCAAGGGTACCCTAGCGAGTATTTTCTGTTCTTTCAGTGTTGTGGAGTGTCCCAGTTGTAGCTTTCGTGTATTTTAACAAATAAATAAAGACACGTCCAAGGAGGTCCAGGGAATTAAAAAAAAAAAATAAAATTAAAAGAAGAAGAAGGAGAAAAAAAAGGAAGAAAGCAAGACAGTCCGTGAATTTATACTTCACAAATTAGGTCCTTAACTCGCAGGGGATTTTGCAGCTAATTGCGGACTCCCTTCTTGGAGCGCCCGAGTAGGAGAGATTTAACTTTTCCGATTATTTTATTACTGAACCGTATCAAAGAAGGCTTTTTTTTTTTTTTTTTTTCCCTTATTTTGTTTCCCCCCCTGTGTTTTCAATGCAAGGTTACCTAAGGACTTTACGGCCAGGAATCGGCCCAGCGGGCTGCTGCGGGAGCTGGCCTTACGGTCTGCGCTCAGTCCGAGCGCTGTGCGGGGGTGACTGCGGGTTCGGGCCTCCTTTCCCCGCCTGGCAGGGCTCCCCCAAACGCGGGCCTGACCAGCCAGGGGCTCCAGGGCTCCGTGGGACACGGTGGGGACAGCGGCGGGGCAGGAGGGCGCGGAGCAGCCCCCGCCCTGCGCATCCCGTGGGCAGCGCTTGCTCTCGCCGGCAGAAAGCTTATCTCGTAGGAGAGAGCTACCAGTGCTTTTCCTGCTTCCAGGAAGGCGAGGGAGAAGATATTTTCTCCACCAGATATAAATAAACCGAAATGATCGGGCAGATGTGAAGGGAAGATTAAATTTTTCCCGTTCCAAGCGTAGACCAATTTGTGAACGAAAGTCCCTGTCTCTCCGTCTCGAACTGGCTTTCTTCCTTCTTCCCTTCACTTGCTAAGGACTCGGCTTTTCCCCTGCCATGACTGGCCCACTACTGCTCGGTGGGAAACACGAGAAACCTTTGTTTTAACTTTTAACGTTGTAATCTCTCTTTCCCAGTGCCGCAAAACCCAGTTTGGCCCTTCTGTCCTAGATGTGTGAGTCGGGGGGCGGGCGGGGAGAAAGAAATTCCTGGAAGCACCTGTATTTCTCAGCTCGAAAGGTTAATCTTTCTCCACACAGAAAAAGAAAAAAAAAATCCCTAAAATAAAAAAGACACAATCCCCTCCGTCTAAAACCAGACCCCAGAGGACAGGAAAATATAAAACCCAGACCCTGCACTCATATCCTTTTACTGCTCTTCTCGGTGTGAACGTGTGAGTAGATGGTGTTTTACAAAATTGTCTGAATTTCATGAAAGGCCGTTCCTGTGTTTATATGCGAGGGGAATTGCGCTGTCTCGCTGACTGAAGCGCACCTTGGCCGATTGCTCTTTACCCGAGCAGTGGGACGGGGTGCTGGGAGCCAAGGCTTCGCCTCGCAGCCTCACGCCCGGATTTTCGGATCAGCCCCGCGCGTCTCTGGCTGCCGAGGAGAGCAAACACGCTCATTCTGGGGCAGCGCTCGCTTTCTGCTTTTTTTGCCTTCCCTTACAAACGCTCCCGAAGCCCGGGCGAGCGGCGGGCTGGTGGCGGCCCACGTCTGGGGACGGTGATGGGATGGGGGCACCGCGCACTCCGGGACCCGCCGCGGGTCCCGCCGTCCCGTGTCGGTACCGGAACATCACCACGGCCCGGCTCCGCCTGCTCGCTTTTTGGGGGCAGTCTGCCGGGAAACGCTCCCGGCCGGGATGGGGACACCAAAGAAGTGGCGGGCGAACGCGTTTGCGGGGAGCCGGCGGAAAAAGATGCAGGCGGGTAGGCTGTAGGGATAGAAAGGCATCGATGAAGGGAAAAACTGAGCTCCATATGGGCAGCGATTTTTGAAGAAGGCATCAAACACGCTTCTCTGCCGCGCAGCCCACGCACGCCGGCTCCCCTCGCCGCCCCGGCTGCAGCGAGGTGCCGGCCGAGCCCTGAGCACGGCCCGGCGCAGCCTG
Organism: Melospiza georgiana; assembly: GCF_028018845.1. Lineage (NCBI taxonomy): Eukaryota > Metazoa > Chordata > Aves > Passeriformes > Passerellidae > Melospiza > Melospiza georgiana. The sequence continues at coordinate 103,408,066 of NC_080432.1, read as the reverse complement.
CCACCGAATGAAGGGATCTGGCTCCTCAAAATTAAATTCCTCTGCAATCAGTCAGACCAAAATGCTTCCAGAGTAACATCCAGGAGATCATTTCCCCCGAGTTATCTATTAAGCATTGCATACAAGATATATCTTTTAAATATATTGGTTTTTTTCGATGATGAGCTGAAAAGAAGACAATTATTAAAACTGTGCGAGCACTCCGCTCGTAATTACCCGGGGAGCAGGGCGAGAACGCAGCGCTAGTGGGGGACTCAAGAAAAGCGGGGCTTTAAAATCGCTATCCTTTAAAGTTTGCGTGGGTAAACCCCTTTGCGCCTTTTTAGTAACAAACAAATGCCTGTGTGTATATTCAGTCACATATACAGAGTAACATAAATCTATAGGCATGTCCAAACACATATACACACATTCATGTATATCGATTGCACTATTCTATATTAAATATAGACACGCCCTTGCGGTTCACATTCTTTCAGTCATTCATGTCTGTAGAGAAATTAAATTATTTCCTTTAGTGTTTTCTTCTTTCACTCTATTGTTTGGGTTTTTTTCCCTCCTTTTTTCTTTTTCTTCCTTTCTCCTTCTTTCTCTTTTCTCAGTGGAAAGTGCACAGTAAGTGTGAAATATACATCATCGCCAGAGGAATTTGTCTTGAAAAGTCCTCTCAGCCCCCTGGTGTTCAAAGACTAAAGGATGATTATTGATTATTGCACTAGATCGGAGCCCGCGCGAAGCGCCAGGGGAACGGAACGGACGGGCGGGGAGGGCCGGGGCTGCGCGGGGCCGCGCTCCGCACCCGCGGGGGACGGGCCGGGCCGCGGTGCCGCCGAACGGCTCCGAGCCCCGTGCGCACCCGCGGAGCCCCGCGCAGCCGCTCCGCTCTCCCCAGCCCCGCGCTCGCCGTTCCCTCCGCTCCAGGTCGGGCGGCAAAGCACCGGTGGTGTCCGTCAGTCCGGCTGTACGGCCGGCGGTCGGGCTGGGAGCGCCGGACCGCAGAGACAGGCCCGAGATGTGTAAGTGTGAGTGTACAAATGTGCACACACGCATAGAGAGGGCTTCCGCTGGCTGCAAGGGGCCGTGTATTTAGAACGATGAGCTCTTGGAGATGCTTAGCTGTTCTTGCCACTCTCAGGTGCCTTGAGATCCATTACCTGTTCCATCGCTGAAGGGGCTGAAGGGAATGCTGAGGTGTGGGGCGGAGGCTGAGAAGCTCGCTGGCAGGAGAGCGCAGCGGGAGCCGCAGTGCCAGGTGTGGTGCAGGACGGAGTGAAGGCTCAGCATCCCGCGGCAAGCGCCCCGCTCCCGGGGATCTGGGGGGCTTCGCCACATCCCTCCCCCGCCTGACCACAGCTGCGTGCGTGACTGGGGTTCTCCCAGCCGGGGCTGTGGGTACCCCCGACCTTTACTGCCCGAGATGGGTGCAAACTTCCCCCCGTGCCTTGGAAAGGGCGAGGGATTCACTGGCCACTGCAAGCGCTCCAGAACCGCTGCTTCTTTTTTTCCAATGAAAATCAGAGAGAGCATCTTTTGTCAGTACAAATTGACCGGCAGTGAGAAAAGATAATGCTGAACGTGCTCCATTCATCTGGAGAGCGATGGTGCTGTTTAGGGAGGGGGGTTGTGGACGGCAAATAAAAGAGGAGCTTTGGAAAGCACCGTGACCTTGGGCTTTAATTTACAGCAAATTTTGTCTTGTATATAAACAGAAGATTAAGTATATTGTGAAAAACTTCAAAATGCATTTTAAATTTTATTATTTTTCTCTTCCTTTGGGCTGCAGACACTTGAATTCATGACAATCGAGAGGATTTTCTTTATGAATGAGAACATCAACAACCCCATTGTGTCCTGTCACAGTATCCTGGTATTTCTACATCCTCTCTGAGGTTCACTTTGAAACTTGGAGGAATGTGATCTGGGAATTAGGTTTTAGACCATTTTGTTTCCATTTTGCAAATGCAAAGATGCTACAGTGAAACACACAGTGGTTTCTATTTCTTCCTCTCCGTAGGCATGTTTAACTCTCATTGACACTGATGTGAGTTATGCACATGTCTAAAGAGGAGAAGGGAGTCTTAGATCTTTTTCTCATCGTTTACATGAGATCAAAAGAAATCAAATAGAGTTAATGAAGGGCCAGATGGTGCTTTATTTGTGCTCTGGAAGAGCACAGTAGAAGAGAATGGGAAGGAATATCTGTAGTTTAACCTGGCAAGGAGGAGGAAAACTTACTATCTCATTTAACGGGCACTGAAGCAAGTATGCCATATCTTCAGAAGTGGGAAAGGTTTGCTTGTTTTCTCTCCCTCAGTAGATTTTGGATGCAGGGCTAGGGTTGTTTTTGGAAGGCACTGATTGAAGGGATTCCAGACTCTGAAATCATTCTCATTTTGTCTTTTTTGGAAACACAAATTTCTTTGGACCAGGCAATTCTTCAGGTTTTGCTTTTAAGCCGTAGGATATGGGTGCTCCTCTAGTCCATGGAAAATGTGTAATCTAAGCTGCTATGAGGAGGCAGGGCTGCAGAAGTAGAAGAGCCTTTGATTTGGATCCTCACTGTGAGCAAGAGTTTGGCAGGAGATGCAGTAAACTTTACCAACTGTGCACAGAGAGCAGCTCATATCCCAGAGGATGCAGACAGGGCCAGGGCCATCCTGTGCTGTGCCTCTGTGCCATCCCACAGCCCTTGCACCTGGCTGGTGGGTTCGCAGCTCAAGCTGCCCCCAGGAGCTTGTGGGAGGAGATTGTAGCACTGGGCATAGCTAATGACAAATTACTTTCACCCTCCCTGGTGGTAGGGTTATCTGAAAAGAGAAGAAAAGCTTGTTTCCTCTGTAGACCTTACACTGATCCTGGCAGCCTCTTTCTGGTATAGAATACCCCAAAGGGTCCTAATTGGCAAATGTGACGGAAAACAGAAGTTTTACAGAGGATTACCCCTGCCTGTGATGAACTTGTAGGGATGAGTCTGTGGGGGCAGTAGAGGCCATCTTATTATTTGTTCTCTGTACATCCCATCATTGTTTTAATGCATGACACACCTATGCAAGGATAAGCACCAGACCACAGATTTCCCAATAGCTTGATGTCATGTGTTGGCCTTGCATGATGGTGTAATGCCAGTTGACCAAAAAAAAGGTCACTTTTGTGTTGTTCCCCAAGGCTTCTTTTGTTGACAAAGTAGCTCTCTGGATTTGGACGTCTTTGCAGTTGAACTGAAGGCCTGGAGGGTTTCCTATTTTAAAAGCAATGGGAAGAGATGCAACTAACATCTGTACATTTGTTTGAGGATGCCAGAAGTTTTTTGTGTTTATGCTTTCTTCTCAGAAAATTGTATCAAGAGTACTTTCATAGCAGTAGAGCCACATCTACTCTTTGCCCCCTGGTACAAACCTAACATCACAGCTGCGGCTGACATTATTTCCACCTGCTTTAAATGTGTTCATGTGCCTCTAATCCTGTGTGCAGCGTCACATTTGTACCCATTTCCTGTATTTTATAGGCACATGTGGTATGTCGAGGTTTGGAAATGTAAGCCCTCATTTTGTGCTGCTAGTTTTCTAACATTCATTTTCCCTGGCTGTACTCCTTGCTTAAAAAAAAAAAAAATCAAAAAAAATCCAAACCAAACAAAAAAAAAAAATCCCCAAAAAATCAACAAAACAAAAAAACATCAAACCAAAACCAGTTATTTTTTCCCTGTTGAAGTTTAAACAAAACTTTGAAAACTTCCTTGATAGTTTATATATCTAGCACTTTTATTGAGTGAGTGTGCAGTAATTTGGTGGGTTTACTAAGTAACTTGACAGTTAATGGGATACATCTGCAACAGATTCCAAAACAACTGCCTGCTTAGGAATATGGAAAAGACTAGAATTTTCACTCCTTTCTGTCCTTGTAAGAAATTTCTATCTGCTCCAGCTCCCCAGAAGTCAAGAGTCCATTAAAGATCCATGTATGCCAAGAGCTGCTACCAACAATAATAAAAATAATTAGAGCTGACTCTTCCAAATTTTCTATTATATTAGAAAAATATTATGGATTTTAATCTAGAGCATTTAAGAAGCCAAATTAAAAACACACAAAACCATGCATACACCTGGAGCTACACGGTGGCGTTATGAGGCTTGAGGGCATAAAAAACCCCTCAGCCATGAAAGAAGGAGCCCAGACTTCATTTTCCGCAGACAAATCGGCTGCTTCTCGTCAGTGACCCGTACCTGTGTGCGTACCTGCTCCTGTGCAAAGCACTATAGCAGCAGCAGAAATCCTCCAGCTGCTGCACCACGGCCCAGGAGGGCTGGGAGCCCTTTGGTCCTGGGGAGTGTAGACTCAGTCAGCTGGGGATGGAAGTGTCTAAGAAGGAAAACCCTAACAAGCAATCCCATATCCCTGGGAAAATGTCTGCATTTCCTAAACGGACTTCTTCATGACACAACATCCAAAAGCTACTCCACCCTTTACAGTAAGGCTGATTTTTAGGGATGGCCTGCACTTCAGGGAGGCCTGTGGTAGTGTGAATCCATAGGAATGAACAGGGTGGGGGAGGAAAACCAGACATTCATGCTGGAGATACAAAGTTTGAGTGGATGCATCTAGTGTCTTGTGGTTCTAGAGGGAATAAAGAAAAGGAAAAAGATGAAGGAAGCTGAGCAGAGCTCTCCTGTGAGCAGCTTAGTTGATCTAATATCTTCACTGCAGCCTCATTAACTTTAATTCACAAAATTTCATATGGCTTCAGATAGGTATTTCATGGTAACAGAGTATTGGTAAACAGCTGAAATGTCCCAATGCCCTTCATGACACGGATGTGTCTGAACTTGCAATGCGTGCATCACTTTTCACTTCTTGGGGTTAAAAAGTTGGTAAAAGGAAGAGCTACCTCAGATTCCCTCTGCAATTTGTGAACAAATTCACTATAGTACTTTGCCAAATGTTCTTTAAAGCCCCAACATGTGTCTGTTTATTCATTAGAATTCAACAGAAGGGTAGGAACATAGTGCTAATGATTATGTTTCAGTTAAGGAATTCATTTATGTTGCCTCACTTAAAAATATTCTCCTCACAGAAAATATAAGTCCAAAGTTGATTTATCAGGTTTAAATTTAAGAAAACTATATTGTCAGAACAACCACGCATTCCTTTTTGCACCACTTTTGAAATCTGTTTCCTATTACCATCTCTGCATCAGACAAATACAACCAAGTTATTTACAGGCTGTGAAAGATACTAAATCTTTTCTGAGTAATATTACACTGGATCACAAATTCTCACTTTTAATAATAATTGACAACAAACTAAAGTGAAGGATATTCACAATTAGTAACAACAGCACATAATGCTCTCCCAGTGCCTTGTATCTCCAAGACCCAATGCAGACGTAAGCTGCTGAAGTCTCATTAACATTTACTTTGGAAGGATGTTAAGTATTGTTATCTCCTGTTTACAGATGGTGAAAGAGGCTCAGTAGGATTGTGACTTGCCTAAAAAAACTTAGAACAGTTTAATTGCAGAAGCCAGACCAGAACTCTCAAGCTCTTGGCTCCTACTCGTGTGAGAGAGCGAAACACAATTTTAAGAGCATCCTGTGACTTAGGAATCCCAGTTCCAGCACACACCGGGGCTTGAGCGGCGCTGGGGCAGCGCAGCTCCTCAGGGGCACTTTGGGCTCCCGGCTCCCATTAACTTGGAGTGATTTTGGAGCTCTTGAAAACTCCTTTCAGTCCGTGGAGGGAAATGCACAACACCTGTGATTCATAGAAGGGCGCCCGGAGAGGCTGGGGCGGCAGCCAGCTCCCCGTGCGGGTCAGCCGCGATTCAGAAGCTGCGGGGCCGAGCCGGGCCTGTGCTCCAGGGCTGCGGGGCCGAGCCGGGCCTGTGCTCCAGGGCTGCGGGGCCGGGCCGGGCCTGTGCTCCAGGGCTGCGGGGCCGAGCCGGGCCTGTGCTCCAGGGCTGCGGGGCCGAGCCGGGCCTGTGCTCCAGGGCTGGGGGGCCGGGGCAGCCGCCAGCAGCGCTGCCAGCTCCTCTCGCTGACATGATTTCCTCGGGAGCGGAGCCAGGAAAGATCTAAAGACGCAACTCCAGCCCTCTAATAAATTGCAGTTTCGCCTTTGGGAGGAAGCCCTCCTTGCCGGGCCCCCTGTGCCGTGCCCCTACACCTTCAGGAGAAGGGAGCAGCTCAGGTGGATGCACATCCCCGGGCTTTCTTCCTGGGCAGCCCCTGCTGCCATGCTGTGAATGGGAAAACTGGGAGCAGGAGGATGGGCACAGAGCAGTGGAAATCCCTGCAGGAGCAGATGTACCAGTAGTGCATTTGTGTATGTGTGATGGGAATACGAGAGTGAGGAAGCGCAGTGCAGCTAGGCAAGCAGCCCCTCGGGGCTGGAAATGCAAAGAGAGACGGAGCTGGGCAGCAGGGGCAGGCAGGGGGCACACCTGGGGCAGGTGGAAAGGGGCAGGAAGCAGCATCTCTTGTTAGATGGAGAAGTGCTCCGGTGCAAGGCATGCAGGTTGTCAAATGAAGCAAAAGCCAGGAGAATCAATCAACATCTAATGACCCAAAGACCTGTGACAAATATTCATGTCGGGATCGGGATTGGGATTGGGATTGGGATTGGGATTGGGATTGGAACTGGTTGTGCAGCTTTCACTCACCTGCACACGGCCTTGCACCACCATGCACACCACAGCCTTTGGAGATGAGAAAGTGAAAGGAATTCAGGCTCAAAGGAGGGATCAAAGTCATCCCACATGCATATAGGTATCTGGCAGTGTCTGTGTCTTGCTGTTATCCAATTTGTTAACTTTTTCCTCTGGCAACACCAGTGTGCAACTGACTGGAAGCCTGGAATAAGAGTGGTTAGAGCTGAGAGGAAAATTTCTTCTTCATCAGGAAGAGAGCAGATTTTCCATGAAGTTGATATTTCTTCCCCAAAACACTGCTGAGAAGGGAAAGAAAACCTTGGATGAGGGAGAGGATGCTGAGGCACGTGCAGGGAGCTGGGCAAACGCCAGCTCTGGGGGAGGAAGAACATCCCTGCAGCCTCAGAGGGGGTGTAGCCCTCCTTCGACAGCCAGACACTGAGCCTTGATTTTCATGGCAAGGTTTTAGACTTGCTGCCTTGGCTATGAGTTTTGGCCTCAGACAATGCTCAAAGGGATGCAGAAACCATTTACAGTACAGTCTCAAATTTGCATCTATGTTTGGAAATGTTCAACAGCTTCATCACATTAAAGCATTTTAGGAAGGTGTATAGCTAAGCAAATACTCACTGCTAAGAAGATCTTGAGGTAATTCTGAGTAAGGAAGAAAGGCGTCCCTTATGTGGGAAAGACTACCAGAGGATCAACTTTCTAGGCCAAACCCCATTAAATTCAAGGGAAAAACAACTTTCAAATGGCCTTGTGCCTACACTTAGAAATTTAATTGAATCTGGAATAAGCTTTATAGACTGAGGGACTCACAGCATGAGATAAATTGTTCACTGCAGTGATGGCAAATGCAAGCAGTGAACTGGCCAGCTGGTTCTATCAGGGGTGTAAAGAAAATCTAGTCAGGATAAATCAGGTAAAATATCTAGATGATGGAATGTCACTCCAGGGCCAGGATGGGGAAAGGTTAAGGGTCTCTGAGAAAAAAGTTGCTTTTTAATGTCCTTTTTGCTTGAACATGTTAATGTCCCGGAGGCCTATTCTTTACATAATTCTGTTTGCACAAGATGAAGGGGGTACCAGAGCTTTGCCAGCTTCATGTAGCTCATTGCAAAATCCTTGAAAATACTGTTTGAAAATATTTACGCAGCAAAAAAAAGCTATTTCACACATTTTGAATCAGCAGCCAGGTTTTAAAATAAACCAATCTGTCCTCAGAAATTAAAAGAAGAAGAAATAAAGATCAAAATTCACAGTTGGTGTAAATTGCCAGACTTTTCAGTGAAGTCAGTGCAGGGCTGCCAATTTAAACTAACAGAGAAACCAGTCCAAAAACCATGAACGTGATTTTAAAAGTCTTCAAAACAGTTTCCAAAACATTATGTGGCCACAGAGCACCTTGCAGAATGGCAAAGCGTGGGGTCAGTCTCTAGGTGCCCTAGGATGGAGAATAAATGGCAGCACTAGGGCTGAGGAATATTAAATCTTTTTGAAGAGTACCAATAAATAGCATGTGTCAATCAATAATTGCTTGTCCATTAAAAACCTGGCACAATGACTAGAGTTTTCTCATGCTAAAATAGTTAAATATTTAACCAAGTCCGTGAATGCTAATTGAATACTTTTTTTTTTTTTCATTCTTGATATAAGTTGATGAACAAATGAGCTGTGGGCTCCCATGTCTCTCCAGCAGATCACTTGTCTGAACCATGGAAAACTTCCTTCAGACAGGCTCTCTTTGGTGACATCTCCTCTGTAATACTTTTTCAGGGCACTGTACAATTTTTAAAGGTGTGTCTGAGAGCCAGAAGTTGGAAGCATGTACATCTTCTCTTACTTTTGGATGTGAAAGGGTAATCTTGGAATCCTGGAAGGGAACACAAGCCAGTTGTTGGTTACCCTAAGCCATTAAAAGTCTCTCTTTCAGAAAAATTATGACTTATTCCTGTTGAAAAACAGACTGATGCTGATGCACAGAGCAGATATTCTCTTACTTCTTCTGAGAGGGGCACTATGACCTCTCTATCTTACCCTCTGCTTTATGTTACATACTGTAACTTTCCTCTCCACCAGGCTTCTTGAGGGTGTGGAAAGGAGGGTGAAAACCTGCCCTGAGCACAGAAGATTGGGTATTTGAAGACAGACATGGCTGGTGTGCACCTCATTCCAGGCCCCTGGGTGCCACTATAGTATTAGCATTACTGTCCCACAATAATAACAGGAGTACATGTTTTATGAGAATTTCCAGAGGGTGGGAAAAAGCAGTCAGTGTTGGAAAGGGAGCACAAAGCTTTTTGGCTGAAAGTTGCCCAGTGAACTTCAAGGCAGGCTCCTCAGACCAGGGCCAGGTCCCTCAGGTGACAGAACCTGGCACAGCCTTGATGGGTTGATCAGGTCAGTCCTGGTGCATGAGGATTAAACAAGAACGGACTGTGCTGAATTTTCATTTTGTTTACCCCAGTGGTTGCCACCAGGCAGCCCAGAGAGGCTTTCAGGCCTCTCTGAGGGCATGGGAAAATCAGTGTGTTTGGCTTTCCTGGGCTGAGCACTGGGCTCAGCTGGAAGTGTGGACCTTGAGGTTAGCCTTACATCACCGGAGGTGGGTGCATAAGCCTACCCTCTGACTTCTGCCAGAGCTAAATTTAAATCCTTGATGGCTTAAATGAGTTCTGTGGCAACACAGTGATGGATTTGAAAGGGGATGAGAGAGAGGGAAAAAGGAAAATGCTCCCCAATGACAAAAAAACCCAAAAACAAACAAACAAAAAAGCCCCACAAACAAGGAGAAAGCAAGCACAGCTATGACATGTCAAAAATGGAGAAAACAAGATTTTTTGCAGTCAGCAGTTCAGAACATAGCCTGGAGGGGCACCAAAGGCTTTGTACCCTTGCTCTCAGCTGGGGAATGCCCACTTGCCTTTGGTGAGGAGCTTGTAGCAGCCACAGCTGCCTGGCTGAGGAGCAAATTACTTTCTCAAGCCTCTGACCTCTTCAGGGAAGCAAAAATTTTGCTCTTACATGTATGTGAGGTTCCTAGAAGAGGCAGGTCCCGATCGCTAACAAAGACCTCTAAGCATCAGCAGGACAGCTAATACTGAATACCTGTTTTCTAAGTCCAGGTCTAACATGGCCACATTGACCTGATCAACAGCGAGTGCTATCCTAGTTCTGCATGAGACGGCTGAGCCACATAAGTTTTACAGGAAAACATCCAGGGGGAAAGATTTATGTATTTGCCATGAAAAAAACACCGATTCTTGTATTAGATGAACATGGACTGCTTTATGTTACAGCAATAAATGCATCCCCATGGAAAAAGAATGCAAATATTTGCATTATTTGTAATGTCCTTCAACTATCTGGATACATGTGCACTGTATATTAAATGCATGCTTTGCAGTAATGTTTGTTGCATACAGCTAGATAAAGTCATTAATAGAGATTTAATAGCACGGTAAAATACTCAGCCTTCTAATTTGCCTTTATAATTTTACCTTTAGCTATAACTAATAATTGTAAGAACTATCTCTGACCCAAATAGTCTCAAAGAAGTTTATTAAGCAGACCTTCACATTTTAAAAAGCTGTCCTGATAGCATCCTTGTTTCACAAGGGTGGGGGAAGAGAAAATGGAAAAATAGAGAAAATATGAAAAAAGAGAAAGAGGAAAGGGCAACTCTCCTGCCAAAATAAACCAGTTAGCTCATGGATTAAATGTTTCTTCAGAAACACGTAAAGACGCGAAGTAATGTTCTCCTTTTTCTTGGAGGAAGCGTTAGGACACGAATTCTGTTTCTTGTAGTGTAGATATTATTTGTTCTTTGGCAGCAGCCCTCTCGAAAATGTTGCTGGTGTTGGAAAACTATAACTACAGGTCCAACACTGGATGCACAAATGGTTTATAAACTACAGGTTGGGTCACTGCAAAAGAGCCAGTTGGATTCATGAATGGCACGAGCTACAGTCCAATGCTGGATTCACAAATAGCCTGTGAACTATAAGTCTGGTGGACAGGTAGATTCAGCATTTAACAATATCTAGAAACTATAATGTGTCATTTCTCATTTTTAACAAAAGAAGACTACCTATAATGTCATAGAAAATGAGAATAAAGCAAGATAATTTCTCTTTAATTTTCTTTCACTGACCCATTATTTTTCCTTTACTGTAATTTCTTACCTCCAAGGAACAAATAACAGAAGAGACACTATAAATGGGAAGCTAACTATGAAAAGCATTCCTAGGAATCTTACCCTAAATACTGAAAAACAAAGATGGAAGTTATGAAACTGGAAAAAATTGGAATATTAATATTATGGTGGTATATTTAACATTTTCTTATTACTTTTGGTTTAGACATACTTTAAGTTATAAAATGCCTGGACAGCAAGCTTTCAACTGAAAGTTCATTTTCTGGTTTGATTTAATTTCTCATTTTCTTACCATTGTTATTACCAGATAGATGCAATACTTATTTTTCAGATTTGTCTGTTACTATTATTGTTAATTATAATTCTGTGTTTTATTGTTGTGACTGAAATGTTCTAAGACTCATTAAAATCATTGTGATATTGAAGACAATTTTATCACATTACATTTGCTTCAGGATTCAAATGCTATTAATTTGGAAGGGGATTTCTGTACAGTCATCGCACCCACCTCATGAAATCAGTATTTCTAAGCAGTTTCAGATTTTTTTCCTGATAATTCTTTACAGTCACTGGTCTGAGTAACAAAAAGACTTTGATAATGTACTATGAGACAAATCTTGCAAAGCAAAAGGAATGAGTTTAACTGATTTTGGTGGAGATATTACAAACGTCATCATGATTGAATGAATCTTCTAACAGGAACCAGCTGATTTTATAGACAAAAGTCCCGATCCTCACTTTGATAAATCTCTTCATATTTGAATGAATATTGCAGTATTGGACCCACATGGAACTTGGTCAGAGGCCAATAATGTGCTGTGAATGGAAACATTAGTTTGTGATTAGAAATCTGATTCTATTGTTGTGCAGATTTACTCAAGCTATTGTCCTATGAGAGTGAAAAAGGGCAAGTGAGGTAAAAACCCTTTTCCCCCAGTAAGAATTGCTTTTTATCCATGGTCACAAGACCCCAGTGTGCTTGTTTACTGCAATGGCCTGGTACGTGAATGGCTGTATGCCTCATGTGCACCAAGATGGGAGCAATCTGAAAGTGCACATCCTACTCCTAGAAACTCCCCAGGAAGGCTGGGAATCTGGCTCAGATGCTGTCATCAAAATGTGCTTGTGCATGGCAGTTCATGGTAGGTGCTCCAAAAGTATTCCCATGATCTCTGCAAGGAGAGGAATGCTCAGCTGAGGGTAGCAGGACTTCCACTGCTGCACCCCAAAGGTCTTTCTCAGTCACAGGATGACTTAGCAGAAGCTTGGGTCAAGCTTGGAGAAGACAAAATGTAATTAAATACTCTCCTGAGAGTTATGGGTCTAGTATTAAACATTGTGCAAGACTGTCAGCCCAAAAGCATTCTCTGCAGTATGAAGATCTTGGAGAAATAGCTCAAGTCGTGACATTTATGAGGAAATGTGAGTTTTTCAGTTATTCGTCTCCCATGGAACCAAAACTAGGAACATATTCAGCCCTGCACCTATTCCCAAGGCTTAGCTGTCCGTGCTAAAGGAGCTCTTGCTCTGTGCCTCGGCGACTTCCACCGACAAGGCACGGTCGGATCCATCTCCACTGTCACTCCACAGACACTGCACTCATTGCTCTCAATGCATCACAAAACACAGCATTCTGGGAGATGTGGAAATACCACCAGGTAGCTTTATTCATTATATTATCCAACGATGACCACAAACAGGCATTTTAGTAGTTTGTCCAGTCCTATCAGGATGGTAGGTTTATTGCAGGGTTCTGTCCAAATTGCTAGATTTGGATTTAGAAAGCATGCTGTCCTCGTTAACATGCACTTAATTAGCAGCAGTGGCGAGTCTCTGGAAAAACTACTGATGCTTAATAAGTCTTTTGTGTCTGGCTTCTAGAAAGTTTTGTATTTGCAGGAACGTGATAGATCAGATTCAGACACCAGTGCATTACACATATTTCTTACGAAACAGCTACCGTTGAAATGGAATCTTTATCAAGCAAGAACATAGCTGTGCTCCAAAATCCATCACAGGATTAGCATTTACCACTCTGCTTTCAGATGTGTGCTGGAAAAAAAAGTGTGTTTTGGTACATGTGAGGACGTTAAGGGGGAAATGAGCTGTGCTGTGCAGAGCAGCTGGAGAAGGCTGCATTTAGTGGCATCCAAAATAGAAGCTGTCGGGTCAAACTAATTTCTGGTTTATTCTCAGGCAGATGAGTAACCCCTTGTCATTTTGTTCCTGTCACTTCTGTCTCCCCACTCAAAAAACTTCAATGGGACAAAACTATTAAGAGCATTTCACTTCCCCTCTTTAAAAGAACCTGGATGCACCTGCAAGAGGGTGCCTTCTGTGGGTATTAAATATGAATTTTGAGCCATCCCCAAGGAAGGACAGGTGTACAAATGCCCAAATGAAACCTTGGGAAGCAGAAAGGGAAGTTTTATGTCCTTAGCTCCCTACTACTTGGACTCATGAAGTTGAAAAGAATTTAGCTCTTAGGATTTTGAGTGTTCATTTCTGCCACTTATGTACATCCTAAATTTTTGGACTTTCCTTTGACCATATTTACTTCCTAAATAAGCTTTTGGAATTGATATTATTCGTATATTGTGACTGCTTTGCAGAATGAATAAAGTTTTAATATGCAACAAAACTTCGATTTTTTTAATTAACAAAATTTTGATTCTTAGACCAGCAACCTCAATGAATTATAGAGTTGTTGGTTTAAACTATTATATTTTGTTGCTGGCTTAAACTATTATATTTTTCAAGCTTCCTATACTTCCTGTATGCTGCACACGTTTATATAAGTTTTCATACAAGGTGACAATGACTTCTTGCTTTCTGTAGATCAACATAAGATTATTTTCCTTTCCCTATGTGTGCTGTTCTCTTTTCCTCTTCAGTTTTGGCTCTGCCTAATACTATAAGAGCTAACATTTTTCTGATATCACTGTTTAAGCTGAAGAATAACTGTACTGCTAACAAAATTCTTATGGATAGAAAAAAAAAGGGGCAAAGTGGCAGTTGTCAAGAGCAATAAAAACACGCTACAGAATCTTTGTACCAAAAGGTGATTGGCATTATCAAAGTCCCTGAGAGCTCTGCTTTACAGTTTAATATAAATAACAAAATTTATATATGTATACATATATATATATTTATATTCCAGGCTTTTGCTAGTCTCTATACAACCTTAACAGTAATAGTGTTTTATGTTTTAATTTCCTTAAAGGAAAGTCTTCTTTGGAACCCATGAATGCTTCAATGTTTTGGAAAAATCTAAATATATGTCAAATATCTGTTGAGACTTATGATTTTTTTTCATTCACTCAGCATTCATTTCATGTATTATTTTGAGAAACAGCACTATATGTACTGTAAATAAAATGGAAAAATAAAAAAAGTATCATCTGATAAGCTGAAATAGCTCTCTCAGTTGGTTAATTACCCAAATACTAAAGAAAAGTCAGGCTAATGATTTCCAGACAGTTGTCATGCCATATCATGTTAAAGCAGCTGTTAACCATATGCACTACTGTAGTTCTGCTTATATTAACCATTATGAAATTTTCCTTGGGGAAAAGTGCTCACGTGCTTGCAGGGAACCTCTGTGCCCTCTTTTTAAATGAAATAAGTTGGTTATTCTTAGAGCATGGCAAATAATTTGTAACAAATCACTTGGTGATTTTCTCCTGCTTGTGAATGGAGGTTGTGCTTTCCAAAGCCACCATGCCATGCACCCAAGGAGCTGGAGTCTGGGAGCTGCACTAGGGCAGAGGGAGCACTAGGAGAGCCTCCAAAACCAGCCCTGGTGTCACTGCACCAGTGCAGCACTGATTCTGGTGGTCTCATGGCTTTGGGACACGAGGTCACATTTCTTCATGGCACTGCACCCTGTTGTATCACCCCATGAGCTCACCTGAGGCTGACACAGGAACCCCTGACACTGCTGTTTTGCACAGGAGTACGAACCTGGCGTCATCTGACTTTTTCCTTCCTGTCTTTTTGAGAGGGAGAGAGACAGTCATCCATAAATTCCTAGGGGCCTGTGGTGGCAAATATCACAGTGACAACCACCAGAGAAACAAGATCTATGGAGAGAGGCCATCTCTTTTATTAGGCTGACTAATATAATTGGAAAAAAAGAGACAAGCTTTCAGGTCAGAATCCCATTGTCACGTCCAAGACAGAGGCCTGTTTTGAGGACAGCTTGTGAATGATAGCTCATTGTTGTTGTTGTTGTTGTTGTTGTTTTTTTGTTTTGGTTTTTTTTTTGGGTTTTTTTTGTGTATTTTCCCTTCTTGTTTAGAGCATAAGAAGACCATGTATTTTTTATAAGCATTGCATCATTTTTCTTAAAACATTAAAACTACAACATGATGTACATCTACTACCAGTTTGATAAATATCTGCAATTTTTTCTTCTCAAACTTGCAGAATAATTTATAATCTTGCATCATCCTAAAGAAGGGTACCTATATTAACTCAGGATGAGATGACATTTACACTTATTTTAGGGATATCTGTCTGAATTTGTTACAGCTGCGTTTGTGTCCTCAGTTGCATACACCTTCCGTGTGTATTCAGGCAAATGTTCAGGAAAATAAATGGAGTTCAAGATGAAAATGGTTTTATTGGATAAAGATCACAGAAATGTTTTGTCTTACAATACCTACCCTGGTCACAGTGTGAATGATTCACATCTCTTCTCTCTGCCTCCTAATCCCAGATGTTTGAAGAAGCCAGCTGACAGGGATATCATGTAAGACATAAGTCATATTCCTTCTATTCAGTGTGTGTAAACCCTGGGTGTTGCATTCCAAAAAGACATGGTGGGCATCAGAGGAGGACATCAAAAGTAGGCAAAGGTCTAAAATCACATCTTACAAATAACAGCTGAAGGAATTTTGATTGTTTAGTCAGCAGAAGAATCAAAAGGAATTGTGAAAATAGCCTTCAGATACATGAGGGTAGCAGCAAGAGGAATGAAAAAAAAATTCCTTTGCCCTTTGTACAAAAAAAAAAAGGAGGCAATTTAAACAAGGAATAATTCTCTTAGGTAGCAGAAGAGTAAGAATATTGTTTCTATTATAATAAATTACCAACCATTGAAATAGATTGTCTGGGGAAACTGTGAAGCCAAATTACCAAAGGGATGAAAGAACAGGTTAGAAAAGCAAATGGTAGGAATGATGTACATGTAGTTATATGCCCTACCATGTTGGAGGTGGATCAGCTAGATAACTTCTTAGTGTCCTTTATAGGCGCCTTTTCTCTGACCTTATGAGTGATAACTGTATGATGATGGCAAAAAAATTTGCACAAAATATATAACCTCCAAAATAAGGTCTCTCTCTTCAGTCTGAGTGCTTGACAGTGATTAAACAAAGGATTTTTTCCCTTTTAAAAACCGTCCATGTTTTTCATCTCAAACCTGATTGTTAGTGGTGTTATACTAGCACAATTCATTCACCCTCACAATGATCAGTAACTTAATTTCACAATTGTATTATTAGATTATAGTATAAGTAGATTATTAAACAGAAGGAGCCCACTGATTCAGTGCAGAGAAATATCCAGATGACAGGAGCTTGCACTGTGTCCTAGTGGGTATTCCTGAGGCCAAACAATTTCTCTCAGCAATCCAACCACTTGCTCAGATGTCTGTTCTTGCTTGTGACAGAGCTGCAAAACTGTGCTTTGCAAAGACACCAAACCTGCTCAGACAATGACAAACCATTTGAAAATAACTGGTCTGACCGGGTGTCCAAATTGCTGACAGAAAGGAAATTTTCAAATGTGCAACGAGCATGAAAGATGAAAGCCCTTCCCTGGTGCTGCTCTTCCACTGAAGCCCTTACTCCGACCTGTGGCCTCACTAGTTGACCTGTGAGCAGAGAACAGGGAGAGTGTAAGAAAACAGCTCCTAATAAAGCTTATTTACTGAAGGAAAATCTGCCCAGATGTTTCAGTCATATTTTTACATATTGCCTGCTAAAAAAATCTGTAAAAGGTTAGTAAAGTGATCTGGAAAGCCAGTAAATTTTGCCTCTTGGATAGAGAAAAACTGTATTAATATTTATAGTGCATATTTATGCATTTTCTCTTTATATGTTTGGGTCCACCCAGGGCAAAAACTGCAGGGGTGGGAGAGCTGTGCATGCCTCATTCACACCCCTCCTTTCTTCAGTGTCCTATGGAGTCCAATGGCTGTAAGACCAAGAATTTTGCTTCTGACTTCTCAACTTTTCTTGCTAGGTGAGAACCCTGTACAGCCTGACACTTGCCTTCAGCACTCCCTGACACAGATATCACCTTGCATGTGAAGTATTTCATACATAGGAAGAACTGAAAGTATACTGGGACAGTGACAGCTTCACCCCACGAGCAGCTGGAGTGCTAAACACAATGATACTCTTGGCTGGACTAAGAACTCTATCCTAGTAAAAATAACTCCCAGAACTCTATCCACATGTCTGTTGGTCCATTAGTCTTGTTTATCTCAGAAACTAGGCAGAGAGTTTTTTCAGATATTTCCCATGGGCAAAGAGCTTCATATGATCAGATTAAGTGGAGACACTGCTTTAAATGACCTAGAGCCTGCAAAATTATGTGGGTTTTAATCCATTGTCATGCCTTTTTCATAGCTTAATCTAAATAAAAGTGTGTTCCAATCCTTTTCATCCTGTCCTCCAAACTCTTTACCAGTGCAATGGCCTGCTATGGCTGCAGCACAATCCTGGCTGGAATAAGTCTTAATTAGCTGCCAATGATGTCATGTCCATGTCTGTGTTAAAGTCACAGGACTAAGTATTTGTCCTTATTTAATGTACTGTAGAAATTCCATTTAAGGATAGCATTAAGACGCTTCAGAGCCAATCTTGTATTTCTCCCGTAGTTGAGACGCTTGGCCTTCAGCCTTCTGACACTACCCCAGTTGTGCTATAATGCTCCAGAAATACACTGCCTGTTGTGTTTTATTGCTCATGTGAAAACTGTCCAATTGCTTGTCAGCTGACAGGGGAGGAGCGTTGCAGTGAAGGATTGCACAGCAGTGTGTCTGGGAGCGATGTTATTTCACACCAGCAGCAACCTTTCAGTGTTTGCTCGGCAGCCCACTAGAGCCTTGGTGCTCTTGCCATAGAGCAGAGAGCAAACCCCATTGTAGTCATTCTCTCTGCCAGAGAGACCAATTCATGCTGCCAAATATCTCCCCTCAACACATTTATTGAACATTAAACCAGCAGAATAGCATTGAATGAAGTCCAGTAATTTTATAGGATATATTTTAGTCACTAGACTTTGAAGACTAGTCCAATGTTAATTATAAAGTTTCTGTGTCTGGATAACATATTGTTAACAGTTATTTTGTAAGTGCTAATGGCAAGATGGAAGATTTCCAATAGTTTTATTGAGGAAGTGGCAATTAAAATGTTGAGCACTGCAACATACATACAAAATAAAAATAATCCTGCATACACAGCACTTTGTGTCTAAAAAAAAACCCAAACCAGAAAAAACAGGGACGAATATTTTCTTTTGAAATAAATGCAACCATTTTATTTCTAAAAAGTTGTGCTTTTGGGAAAAAACCCAAACGTTGACTTACTTGCCAACTTCAAATGTCACAAGCCTTGAACAAATTTGACATTGTTTAAAAGCACAT
This sequence comes from Melospiza georgiana, assembly GCF_028018845.1. Lineage (NCBI taxonomy): Eukaryota > Metazoa > Chordata > Aves > Passeriformes > Passerellidae > Melospiza > Melospiza georgiana. The sequence goes on along the minus strand of NC_080432.1, from coordinate 103,389,605 downwards.
CGTGAAACTATTAGAAAGCTAAGACAAGTTGCTATGTTATGTTTTTCCACACTCAAAGAGCAACAATATGTTCTCAGTTTGAGTAATTTCTTTTACATTAAGGGAAACAAAACAAGAAAGAACAAAAGCAAAGTGTTCACAAGAGTGTGTGGAAGTGTGTACACAGGACAATTTTTAATGTGTGAGTGGGAAAAGGTGCTGTGCAAGCACTGCCCCACGAGGTCAGCTGGTATAGGCCGATGCTTCCATGCCTACGTGCAATAACATAAAAAAATGGACTACCTACAGCTCTGTATCAGCCATCAGTTAGCAGGTTCAACACAGATTTTGCATTGCAGAGCAAATGCCTACCACCTGCTGAAAAAAGGGGTCCTGGTGGGATGTAGAGTTAAGGTGGGAGTAGAGCAGCATGGGGGCTGGCTGCTAGTGTGAAGTTGGTCAGTGTGAGGCACTTAATCCCTGAAAGCTGAGCAGGAGCTGGGTCTCCAGCCATTTGAGTGGGTTTAGGTTTGCTTGCAACATACCTGGTTTAATCTAAACCTGCTGCAGTGGGCAGGTTTTAAGGCCCTTCCTTAACGCTTTTCCAGACAGCTCTGTTTCCAGACAGCCTGGTGAGGCTGGATTTCACATCCTCTTCTGGGAGCCAAAAGCCTCTCTGGGCTCCCAGGGCATGTCCTCAGCTCCCTTGGCAGACCCAGAACTGGATGCTGGGGCTCCTTGCAGTCCCTGGGCAAGCTGTAGCAGAAGCCATTCAGCTTCCTTTAAAGTTCAAAGCTGTGATGCATCGGTGATGTCTGGCTGGACACAGAGGAAATATGCTAATGTAGATCTAAAGTAGCTCAATCCTGCTGACCTCCTGTGAGAGCCAAATTCCTTTTCAATAAGCTTTTAAAAAAGTACTACCTCTCCTCTGCAGTGCAAAGCTGTCTGAGTCCATCTTACAGAACATTGTTTGAGGGCTCAACACCTCTGAGCACCGGGGAAGTTTGACTTCACACCTTGCATGATGTACCTCAGCTGCACCTCTCATCCAGCAGTAGTCTTTTTAGTCCACAGCCCCCTTTCTAATTTTTTCAGGGAATATGCTCATCACCACTAACACAAGGATTCTGGCAGGAGGAGGTTGTCTGTTTCAGTTGCAGTTTCCAGGCCCTTTCAGAGTAGTGTACAACTTCCAGCTGACTTTTGGGCTGAGACCCATCCCACATCTGAACGGCACCTCAAATCTATTCCTTGAAATTATGAATCTGTCTGATTTCAGACACAGAATTCAGCCCCAGGGGAGATCTCTGGGCTCACTCTCAGCAGGGCGTGGGCTAGTCCATAGTGTGTGGTCTGGAGCCTCTCATGACCACCTCCTGCATAGAAAGGTGGACAGATTTTGCTCCAAAGGGCCCTCAGCCTAAACTGAGCCACATGGCCATGGAAAATCTAACCTCTGCTTCTGCTGATGTGGGGATCTGCAGGCACATCATCTGTTAAGCGCATGCTTCCTGAAGAATAGTTTTTAGAACCAGGTTTACTAGCAGGTTTTGTGAGCACTGTTCAAGTTGATGAGTCCTGAACAGGGCAAGGAGTGGCTGTCCTGGGAGAAGCAGTGGGAATGCCCTCAAGGGACACAGCTAGTGTCCCCTGTCCCTGTCCCTGCAGCTAGTCCCTGGGCTGCACAAAGGGACCAACCAGTATTAGCATTACATGGAAAACCCAGTAGTGATAAAAGAGCACTTTGGAGATCTTCAGCTGTAAAACCTGCCACAGACACTTTTCTAAATCAATCCAAGCTTTATGTATAACTTGATAAAAGATTTATTAGGTGAAGGATAATAAATATGCTCAAATGAAAGGGATGGAAAATAAAAGTAATGTACCTGTAAATGGTCTGCTATGCTATACTGAGCTGAACTAAATAAGAGCCTGTCTGGGACAAGTTGCTCTATACAAGGTATTTACAAAAAAAAAGAAAAAAAAGAAAAAAAAAAAAAGAAAAAAAAAAAAAAAAAGAAGGGTATCATGACTGTGGTAAAGAGCAGAATTGTCTGATCACTGATGCTCCATTTCTCCAGCTGTTTCTCCAGGGTCTCTGTTAGCTTAAGAGTGGACTTTGAGGTTTTAGGTGTCAGTGTTAGTGCTGTTGTTCACAAGAAGTCACAGCCAAACTGCAGCCCAAGATCAAAAGGCAGCAGACCCTGATCAGGAAACACAGACCAGTGGGGCAGATGCTGGATACCTTCTGTGAGTGGTTAAATGATCCATCTGGTAACTAATGGGACCCTGACACTGTGAATTACTGTTATTAAGAAAGTTAGGAACACCTGGAGAGAGCACTGAAACTTTCCAGGAAATGGTTATACTGGTAATTTTGGTGTGGCCTAAGTAGTGATTTAAGGGCAATGTGCTTGAAAGCATCCTCTCACTACACTCTGAAAACTGTGCCAGGGCTGAACTGCTGAATGAAGAGAGGAGAATCCAAGAGAAAAATTCACTATTCACAGACAGACTTCTGTACTGATGATGTTAGAATTTTTCCCTGAGAATATTTCTGTCAATAGAGAATCATCTCCAGAAGAAGTCAGCAGTAACAAACATTTATTTTCATTATTCCATCACCTAAAAATATCAGCAGTGTTCTCTGTGACATCTCTTTGTCAAGACATATCTATTCTGTAGGGACAGCAGTGAAAACACTTCACACCAAGTAAATGTTCATGTGTGTGATCTGTTAATTCCATTTCTTTATTATAACTACACTCTTCAAAGGCAGTATACAATATCAAATAGGCTCATTAGAAAACAGTATGTGATTCCTGATTTGTCTCTGCTCATGGAGAAAAGGTTGAAGATGTGGGAGTTTTTTGTGTGTGTTTTGTATAGGTTTGGGGGTTTTTCTTTCCATTGGACTCCAGTTTAAAATGAAACAATGGTAGAACAGAGGTCAAGAACTTGGAAGAACTCATTCAAGCGGAACCAGGTACAGCTTGATTCAATATCGATATTTCATATGTTCTGAGATTGTGGTTCAAACTACGAGATAGCAGAATACCATTTTTATAGCTTTCCATCTGTGAGAAATTATTTCTCAAAGCACTCTGTATGAACAATCTAACAGATATTCATTTTTGAGATCATATATTCTGCTAAGTGGGATCTTTTTGATGCACAATCTGGCTGTGATAGTAATTTTAAAACTAGAGAGAGAATTTTAAAGCCAGATTCATAAAGTAAATGTCTTTCACACAAAGTAATTTTCCATGATGCATTAACTCCTCTTTTCCAGGCATTTGTAGGAAAGTAATATACTCAATATTATATACTGATGGAGCAAAGGAAGAATGGATCAATGCAATAATCAAAAGGAGATGATAAAATTTATATTGAACATACTCTTTCTTTTAAAATATTTTCTTGTTTATTTCAGGGCATAAATACAAATTCTTTGAGCTTGAGAACAGCTAAAACTCTTTGATGGTACAACGCTAAAAGCATTTTGCAGTGATGCTCTTATAAACATGGTGCAGTTGTAGCAGATCACATACCTGGTATTTAAGGCATTTTGGAAATATTGGAAATCGGTTTCACCTACCCAGAATTCAGGAACCATGCATGTCTTGATGGGTCAGGCTGGAACCTGGAACCTTGTTTTCTGTGGCCAACAGGACACTAGCATGGCTACTGAATCCCATGCCACTATCTTTGATTTCCCAAACTTGATCAGCAGGGGCTGATTTAGAGCAGGAATGACTGGTGGTGGCCTTGGTTACCAATCTGCAGCCAGTCTTGCCAGTCTTTGGACCCACTGTGAGGATTCTTAACACAGACTACAAGTGCCACCATACACTTGCTTTAATCTTGCCATCCTTTTTCCATGGTAACAAGAAATCTCTGATGTATTTGTAGAAACCACACTGATGACCCACTCAGTTACTTTAGTCACTTATGTCAGGGCTGAATTTGAAGCTCTGTGTCAGATGTTATGCAGAAAACCATGGAACCTGTGGATAAAGCAACTTTTTCTGTCCTTATCATTCATGGCCCTGTTGAATTACAGAACAGAACTGTGTGGAGGTGTTAGCAACTGTTGCATTCACCATCACCCAGCTTTTGTGGTGCTTATCTATTTATCTGCTCTAAAGCTTTCATCATCCTCCTCTGTAGCCTCTCAGCGTCTTCTGGTATGAAAGGACAGTGACTAATGTGTCTCATGGAGTCTTTTGCTCTTTTTCTTCCCTTGCTGCAGGTAACTGCTTGACTGAAATATCAATTGACAGTTGCCTGTCCCTCACCTCTGTTGTCTTGTTCCACACACTTGAATTTCGTATGTTGAAATTTTGAAAGAGAAGAAATCTTGCACATGTTCTGAAGGTGACAAGGGACTAAAGGGAGGTTTAGCTTTCACTTCCCCTACTAAACTATTTCCATAGCAGGATCTCTTGACAAAAAGGGCTATTTTATCTACTTGTTTGGGTTTCGGTAGCTGTATTGACCTGGAAAAGTGTGGTTGTCTTAATGGTTCTTGGATACTTTAAAGTAAAAGCAAAATATCAACAGTAACATCTAACAGCAAACACTATATCAAATAGTTAATAACAAAAGCATCAGAGAATGAAAGGACCAGTTCACAGGAAGGAAGGCCTTGAGATGCTTATATTGTTACAGGAGAGAGTGGCTTTAGTCTTCAGGACTTAGAAGCTCTCCACTGCAGTTGTGTTAAATTCCCATTTTGAAGGCTGATTTTTTTTATTCTGAGAAAAAACCCCAATGATATGGGCATAAAGGAGATTTTATCGGAGATTTAATAGATTCTCTGAGAATTGCATTGATATCCAAATGTTCATTCTTTTCCTGTCTGTCTAAAGACTCTTCCCCAGTGTGAGCATGGTGAGGGGCCTCAGGGGGTGCCTGCTGTATGCAAAAATATTATAAAAATGGCACCAGCTTGAGTGTGGGGGCATGTGAAGGGGCTGAACATGGGCATGGCATTGAGTCCCAGATCACCTTTATAATTTAAAACGATGAGATCAGTGAGCTCCTTGAAGGAATAACTCCATCAGACAGCAGAAGGAGCTTCCCCCAAAACAGCATTACTGGCTACTAGGGCCTCCTTCAGCAGAAGGAAAAGATACATTTTGAAATGCATGGGGAGACCTTTGATATTTCTCCTTCTCCAGGTGACCAGACATCTGGAGGAAATCAGTACAAGTCAGCTTAGATCCAACTGTGAAACCCTTAATGTAGATCTCCATTACAGGAATCTCTGAAACTTTTAATCTGAAATCTGCTTTGTACAGTCTGAGAATAGAAATGAGCCAGGACTGAACAGCAGCACAGTGAAACAGGCTTTGTAGACCTCAGAAAAGAACAAATAAGATAAAGGGTGTTTTGTACAAACATTCAGCTCTGGAGATGTTTGCTCCAGCCTCTAACTCTCCATTCCAGAGAATTTCAGAGGTTTGGAATGGCACTACCAGTGCAATGTGTGGATGCACTGACATTTTCCAGTGGGGAATATTAAAAATGGAAAGAAATTAAAAACTCATATGTCGGTTATAGCTTCAAACATTTTGACAGGATAAATACATGCAGAGTCCTTAGCAATGCTGTGCAATGTTTTTTTGAAATTTATACTCCCTAATGTACTTAGCGGGAGTTCAAACAGCAATCAGCCAAAACTCAATAGGTACCCTCCATCTGAATATATTTTCCTTATAGTTGCCCTCAAAGCAGCATAATTTCTCATACTACATGAAGCTGATTTAAGTGCTGGGTCTGTGCCAATTATTTGTTAAGCCTTCTGTCTTTATTTTATAGCTTCTAGATACAACTGACCAGCTCACAGAAACATCTGTTGCAAGCAAAGGCAAAGAATACTAGAATCCTACCAATGTTTAGATGATCACTTTGTCCCTTTTCTGCCATCACTGCCTCTGAGTGTGGCCTCAAATGAAGATTATGCTACTCTGAAATGTCATTGTGTTCATTTTGTGGAGCTGGGAATTTATTGCTCATTTAATATAAGTTGATCTTTGTTAGCCAAGTGTACAATTAAATGTACAGTATTTGAGGGAGATCTGGGTGGCTTATAGCACCAACCTCTCACTTCTAAGCATAGAGTTAAAGTTCAGCCAGAGGTCTTGTATAATATGAGTTTTCAGGGATTTTAGCATAGTCCCCACTGGAGTGTTATCTACAACACAAACAACTATACATCATTTGGCAATTCAGGACAAAATTTGATTAGGAGACACTCTATTCTAGTGAATTTTAATATATTGAAGAGTGTTTTCCCTTTGCACAGCAGTTATTTCTGGCAAGACCTGGAATTGTTAATGATGAAGAGGAGATTTGCCATACTACTAGCCTTCGAGCCTATCAAATTTGGCATTTCTCTAAACAAATCTATAGCATGATATTTCACCTAAAGCATTTTATTGAAAGGTGACTGATCCAGTGCCAAAGAGATCTGAATCTCTTTCTCAGAAACAATCCTTTGGCTTTCATTATGTTTTATAGGTTTTATTCAACCCAACACTGCCTAGTGCCTTCAATGCCATATTTTCTAAACACCTTGTAGTGAATGACAGCATTTTATAGAACAGTGTCCCTTCCTCAGCAAAACTATTGCACATTTTAATAATGGGCTTCATTTTGCCTAAGCCTGTGTCATAATTGTCCAGTCTAATCAAGTTCCTCCTCTAGTAAATGGAATGGCCAACCCCTAGTGAGGACTCCCATACCAACTTCCTGCAGAAATGCTCTCTTCAAGGTTGTCTGTTCCCTGAGGTTATAACCTTAAATGATGGAAACATTCAAATCCACATTGAAAACAGTTCAAAAATTCATGATGCCAAAGAAGACACTGCTGAGAGAACAGGTTTTTCAATGACCTATTCAAATTAACAAAATTCTCCTAAACTATAAAAATTCAGACAATTTTCCTTTTTGAAGGACTTGCATGAGGGAAAAAACAGTCTGTGGAGCATTACACTGTTGTGAATTTCCCCCAGTTTCTGATTGCAAAAGAGCCTTCTGCCAAGCAAAGTCACAGAGACTGATTTAAGCAGAATTCAACTTCAATTGTGTGACCAAAAGTGGGACCAAGATTTTTCTTGGGCAAGTGCAGTTTTAAGGAGACAGACAAATCTTTAAACTGCCTTAAATTTGTGCACTTCCTCTCACCTCTTTGGGAAGTATGAGCTGTATGCCAACTTTCTAATAATATTTTGAAGTATTTTAAATTGGATTTTAAAAACTTGGAGCCTGTGAAGCCCAACAAAACTTCAGTGCCTCTTCCCTATGCACCTGCTGCTGTAAAAAAGGCCGTCAAAGCCCTAATCCTTCAGCAAAACATTTCCATGCTTTTTTCCAATGTTTTTGTCCCTCTTCTTTCCTCCATCTATTCAAAGTTCTTCATATTTTACCTTCAAAGTCCTTCTAAATGTCAGCCTTTTGCTATATGGCAGTTTATAGAACACATTTAACCATCAGCTTTGCTATCAACTTTTTATATACTTTTTATTTTTTTGTGGGACTGAATTTGCCAGCTTCTTGTTTTAAAGAGCTATTATTCATTGAATTAGATGAGTCTTTAATTTAGTTTTCTCATGAGAAGTAGTTCATCTCTTTCTGCTGGCTGTTAGCCAATCTCTGTAACAAGGCAAATGCAATTTGTTTCCCAAAGATTGGTTCTAAGAGTCTTCTTTTCTGTTTCCTCCAATTCTGTCCGCATGTATTATCACATTGAACATCATATTTAGATGAACTGCCTAAGATGTTCTTGTGTTGGCATGTCATGCCTACCTACACACTGTTCTCAGCATTTATCTGTGTCTGTCAATCAACAGAATCTCCACAACCATCAGTCCTCCTAAAAGACCAGTCCAGTTTTAGAGGAGTTCAAGAGATGGTTGAAAGCCTCAGAGTTACAAAGTGCCTTAAACCATTGAAAATATATCTTTCTAAACAGAGGAGTGAGATCTTATTTAGTACCTCCACCCAGAAATATGTAACAGATATTACATGGCCTGTGGTGGCCATGTGATGCCTGATCCATCAGTGCTGTACCAGCCACAATACGAAAACAACAGGTGGGTGTGGAAGGACAATAACAAGTTGAGGATGCTGGAAAAGCTGATAAGGTGCACCGGACAAAGCTTTTGGGAAAATCAAGTTTCTTTAGCTCTACTCTCATGAAACAAACTGTTTACTGTAACTGTCTCTACTAAAGAGCCATTACTTGCTGCTTTTTGCTTCCCTGTTTCCTTATTTTTATATCCTCCTCACATCTCATCTTCTCCATCTGACTGCTATGTAGTTTCCCACTCATACAGTCATATAAAGTCTAATATATGCTAAAACCAGACATAGCTAATGATTTGTTTTCTTTTTCTTTAATATATAAAAGTGAGGGGGGAAGGTGGGGAATTCTTACCTTGCAAAAGAACCAGATGAGTTTACCAAAGCTGCCCATCCATTCCCAGCCAGCCTGTTCAAACAAGCCCTTCCAATATTTCACAGAGCCAATGCCTTGACCATTGAGGTTTTCCTAGCCCACTAAAAAAAACCCACCTCCCTTCCACCAGTTTCCTCATCTCTACCAGTACAAAATTTAATTTTACACATTGACAAACTAGAGGGTTTTTTTCCTTTTTCCTGCAGCAAAGATACAGAAGGCACATAATTGGCTGAAGACACTGAGCCTCGTACAACATCATAGTGTAAAGCTTCATTACATTCAGGTGACTGACCAGTACAAGAGAGCACTTGGAGGTAACTTCTAATTTGTTTTAGTGGTCAAAACTGTGAAACAAACTTTGGGCCAGATGGCTTGTCTACCTTGCAACAACAAATCTGCCATCTCAATACTTGAGATTAACCAGATCAACACATTAGGAAAAACTTTTTAGACAAAGAGAAGTCACAATATAAGGAGAAGGAAACAGAGGCAGGAGCACAATTCAGTATTATTTCAAGGAAGATGAGACTGAATATTGATAATCACTTGCAAAGGATACAACAAAAACTTCATAGCAGAAACATCCACTTCAAACAGAGACTGGAAGTCAGCCAAACCCCTAACCTGTCTGCGACAAATCATGGTTGTATAAGACATCCTCCAAATCATAGTAGAAACTAAAGAGGGGAGGGAGCAGAGCAGATGTTTGGAGGTCATTAACAGGAGCTCAGTTTTCCTTGCCTGGTGGCTACCTCTAGAGATATCTGATTCCCAGAAATTTACTTGACCTCCAAACATCTGCTCCCTTCTCCTGTTTTCTTTACATCCGTACTGCAGAGAGCCTCATGCAGTCATAACCTTTTCAGTCTTTTCTTATAAAATATTTGTATCTCACTCCCCTAAATCATGAAGAAAAATATTCAACAGGTCTGGGCCTATCATCATTCATGGTAGGACCTTCATGTTCATTGCAGTTGATGCTAAACTGTACTACTTGGCACTTCTTTCCTTCCATGCTGTGAATATACACAAAAACTGTAAAAATAAGTTAAACTAGAATATTTAGTTATTTTGATTTGAACATTTAGACACTTTCCTTATATTTTATACTTTGCCATTTCTTTATCAGCTGCTCTTTGTCAAGTCCTCAGACTCCATGAGAACTAGACATGCCTGAGACAGCTTTATTACTTCACAAAACATGGGGGCCAAACACACATTTCCAAGTATGATTGCTACTACTTTTCTTTCCTCTAATGGTCAAGCATATCTAGGGAAAGCTGTTGTGTACAATGAGCTCTGGTATTGCTCAGGAGCCCATTATCTATAGCCATTTACAATGTTTTCCCCTGGGACAATGATAGCCAAAGTCATTCTTCCATTTTGGATGTGTAGCACTGTATTTGTGCCTTTCATTTTTCTTTAATTTTCCCATACCTCCCAATTTTAATTCAAATAAAAATAGATTACATGTGCTACAATAAGCTTCCTTGCTAATCTTCTCACATCCTTCAGCACTCATGTCTAGCAGATAGTAAGTTCCTTATGTGATCACATATTCTAAACATCTTCTGCTTATTAATATAAGTTTCTAGAGTAAATATTTTCTCTATATTATCGAGTTTACTAGGAGAGTTTTTTAAAATTCTTTTTTGCTGAAGTGCTTTGTTAATCTGTTTCTCAGAAAGCTCTTGGCATCCCAGACATTTTGGAGTCATTGTTCTCCGTTCCTTTGCTCACATCCTTGCCAAGAAAAATGGGTTTTGGACTAAGGAACTGATTTTTCGTCACTACAATCAATACACCTGCATCCAGAGAAGGACCAAGTCACTTTTTCATTATTTGTATTCATGGGAAAACCTTGACAGTTTAGAAGTGAAAAGGACCTTGGAGTTCAAAACTGCAATCTTTGCATAGGAGCCTAGCTCAGAGACTGTTGAGAGAGCTCAACAGCCAGCAGCCACCCCCAGCCTTCAGGCTATTTTGTGGTTTCTTCCTTCCTCTCTCACTCTGTTGATGTCCCTGGGGGGTCTCTCTGTGGCTGCATTTTCTTTTACTTGCTATTCCCTAATATTATTAAATGGGTCCTTTTTTTCCTTTTTACCATTTCAGTGCTGAAACCTCATCAAACCTGTCTCTGCCCTATTGCCCTTTGCATTTCGGTTCCTGCCCTCACTTCTTGGGACAGTCACACTGTTTGTTCAGCTCACCTGTGCTGACATTGAGGAAGAAAGTTCTTCCTGAAGGAAGTAGTGTGGAGTTTGGGGAGTCAAGGTTTGATTCTGCACTTCACCCCATCTTCCTGTGGGCAAACCTTAGGGTCCACCTACCCTAATGAGGGGGAGTTGTCCACTCTCAAGGGATGAGCACATGCAGACATCCTTCTGGAGGAGAAATGATGGATTGAAGCTAAATCTGAAATGTTTTGAACTCTTTGGATGCTCTGGACCTGGACTGAGCAGTGCCAGTGTTAGCCCCCACTTTCCAGGGAGATAATCCCTTCCTTCCAGGTGGGAGCAAAACTCATACTCCCTTCAGGTTCAGCCCCATCCTCCCATCCTGGTTTACTCTAGTTTATGTCTTGAGCTAAATGCACAGATGATACGCAGGCTCCAGCTGGCACAGAAAAGAGACATATCCCATCTCTATGGCTCAGGCCACCGTATACACATGATTTATATTCAAATCCCTTTGGTAGATTCCCACCAGCTTCCACCAGCAGTCTGGTGACACAGTCCTAATTTCCTACCAGAACATTTGAACATGTCCTGCCTAGTCATGTCTCCACAGTACAGAGACATCCTGAGTGATGTTGGTTTATGCTTGCAGTAATTTCTTGCATCAGTCTTTGTGTGAGACACATGAAACTGTCTGAATGGACTGGAGCACCAACGAGAACAAAGTGAATCCTTAGGTGAATCCTTCTGTCTTAAGTTTTATACAAAGAAGAGAGCTATGGCTAAGTTACAATTAAAAATTGAAGGAGACATTTTTTAATCAAAGGTCAGGACTACCTAAAATATTCAGTGGGTTTTGGGTGTTTCTTTTGGATATGTCAACCTCTTCTGCCCTTGGAGGTCAGGGTACTATTTACTGAAAGAATGGCTTGGACAGAACCTGTATTTCAGAGTCTTATCTGTGAGGGAGGCAGGAAACTGGCTGTGTGGCATGGCAGGGTGCTGGCTGGAGATGCTGGTGATCTCTGCGAGTGATAATGAGGTCAGGGCATGGCTCTGAAAAGTTCTGAGTTTTGGAGGGGCCAGGGACACAACCTAAAGAAACAACTACATGTAGTGTGCTAAATTATGAGGCCAACAGAGAGAAGTCAGAAAGGGGAATGTCTGGGGAGCATGGGAGGGAGCATAGAACTTAAAGGACATGGAAGAGTCCTGTAAGAAAAGGGAATCTTATGCATTGTCTGGATCAAGCTGGGAATAGATGTAGGAGGACTGACAAGGCCAGCATCTTCAAGTCATTCAGGGTATTTCACCCAGGGATAGAAGTTAAGAATTTGGGTTTCTTGCTGTGGGCAGCCATGAGGCATTTGTCCATCTGGGAACTACTAGGAAAGACAAGGAAGGACTTCATTACAGAGTGTAGAAATGTTTTCCCTCTCCTTTTCAGCTACCATGTGCTGCTTTGTGCACATGACAACTGCTGTATTCTTTTCACTGTATTTAGATGGGACAACCTTCCCCAAAAGCTTGGGTGAATCCAGACTCTGTCAGTCTTCAGGTAAAATTGGAAACTAAAATTAGAATTTAGATCCTTTAATCTGTTCCCAAAGTCACACTCACACTAAAACCTGCATTGTAATAGAGAAGTAGCTGCCATAGAGATACAGCAGCTCCTGAAGACCCCTTTGGATAATATTTCTGATGCTGAAAAATACGGAAACAAATTCTCAAAACTGAGTGACCCTACGGAAACTGTAGCTCTTAATTTTCATGTTACTGTGGCTGATATTTTTTCTGGTTTAAGCAGTGTAATTTTTTTTCCCCCTCTCTGTCCTGGTCACTTTTTACTCATTTCTCTCTCTGTGTAATCCCACATATTGCCCTCTCATTCAGAGTATCTAAGATCTAATAATTTTCTCTTTTATTATAGCAACTTCTATGTTACCTCCTTTCTTGCATAAAAAAATTACAATCTTAAGAACTAATCTAGCATTTTAATGAGGTGCATGCATCCCCTCTGGATTTGTTTCTAAGTTATTTCAGCTTTAAAAGCTGTATAACATAGCTCTTGTTCTGTATCATCTTCAGCCAGGCACCATTTGGCCTTATCAAATTGCTTTTCTTCGCCGTCTTGTTCACATATAGACTTGTCTCACTCTATTTCAGTGTGAGAAAAAGTCTTCCTTCAGCTTATCCACTGTGTATTCCTCTTCATATGCCGTCCATGGAATCCATCAACTTCAGCCCTTTCAAAATTATTGTATTGGTTTTTTTCCTTCCAGCACAAGCTCAAGCCAGAGCAACCAGTAATACTTCCCTCTGATGGTACATTCTGCATTATTAATGTGTACTGTTTTACTTGCCCATTTGTATTGCAACTAACTCTTCATGCCAGCTTATGAGCCTCTTTGGATAAACAAATAGTCCCAGAATACACAAGGGAACTCAAAGCCCTCATTAAAAGAATGAAATGGTCGTGTTCAAAAGAATGAAACCAGCAAATTAGGTCCTACAAAATCCAATTTTCTGAGCAAAGTTCCCCAGACCATTCATTTTTTAAAATCACATTTCATGTTATGAAATGATTCAAGTCTTTGAATTTTCCCTTTAGCCACCATTATGTCATATTTCAAATTCCTGGCACTCTTATTTAAGTCTTCAATAAGTTAAAATGTTACTTTGAGTTTGTAACACTTTTCCCAAATATACAGCAAATATAAATCAAATATTCATCATATAATCATGATTCGAGTATATAACATTCCAGAGAGGTTTAAGTCAATGGCTCAACATGGAAGGGGACACCAAAGATGAGTGACATTCCTCAGGGGTCAGTGTTGGGACCGGTGCTGTTTAACATCTTTGTCAGTGACAGGGACAGTGGTACTGAGCGCACCCTCAGCAGGTTTGCTGATGACACCAAGCTGCAAGGAGCAGTCAGCACACAGGAGGGAAGGGATGTTATCCAGAGGGACCTGGACAGGCTTGAGAGGTGGGTCTGAGTGAACATCATGATGTTCAACAGAGCCAAGTGCAAGGTCCTGCCTTGGGATTGCCAGGGAAATCCCAAGCACAAACACAGATTGGGTGGAAAGCATCCAGAATGGGTTGAGAGCAGCCCTGAGGAGAGGGACTTGCGGCTGTTGGTTGATAAGAAGCTCATCATGTGTGCTTGTAGCCCAGACAGCCAAACGTGTCCTGGGCCGCATCAAAAGAGGCGCGGCCAGCAGGCTGAGGGAGATGGTTCCTCACCTCTCCTCTGCTCTTTTGAGTGCTGCATCCATCTCTGGGGCTCCAGCATCAGAAGGATGTGGACCTGCTGGAGCAAGTCCAGAAGAGTGGCCATGAGGATGCTCAGAGGGCTGGAGCACCTGTGCTATGAGGACAGGCTGAGAGAGAGAGCTGGGGTCCTTCAGCCAGGGGCAGAGAAGGCTCCAAGGAGATCTCAGAGCAGCCTTGCCCTGGTGGGTAGGTACAATGCACAGGAACTCTAGATCTCTAAGGATGCCAGCAATCTGTTCCCTTTTAAATAGTTCTCCCTGTTCACTACAGCTGTATTTTGTATTTTATGTATACAGCCCGGAGCAAGGCCACTGCTATCATCAGTGGAACAGCATGTGGAGATAAAAAGAAAAATAAATTCATCCTCTGCATCCAGCAATTCAGATTTTCTCCACAAAGGGATTATTTCCATTACTTTTTCTGTGTATAATTTAAGCACCACGACTACAACCACATATGAGCAAATAGACCAGCAGCACTTGGAGCAAGGGAAAAAGGGTGGATGTACTCAAAAGGTCACATTTCCATCAAACACACCCAGCTGAGTGCATTTGTAACCAGCTGGAACATCAAGTTAGCATTCAGATCACCTCATAGGGTGTTACACATACATGGCTTCTTCACTATGTGCAAAAGTAGAGACACAGCCAACATACCCAGGAAGTCAAGCCTCATTTCTGCCATATCTTAATTTACACTTGCTGTCTTAATTTACATGGAGTTTTTTGATCAGGCCAAGGACAGTGGTTACTGAAGATTTCCATCAATTTTATTTTTTCTACCTAATTCTGGATTTTTTTTTTTCCTAGAATCCTGCAGGATGAAAATTTCTCTACAGATTTTTTTTTTTGGTGCTGAGGAGCTGAGACTGCTCAGCTGTGCCTACAAGCATAGATTTAAAAGACAGAACAGGTGGGAAACCTCTGCATCAGTGGGAACACTCACACTTCAAACACATAGACCAGGACCAAGACAGACACAATATAAAAAACACTTCTTCTCTTCTCTGCCCAATTTCCTATTTCCTTCATTCTTCACCCAGCTCCAGCCCCTTTTACTTTATATTCTTGAGGAGACATGAGATGACATGTGACATAGCATAATTAGTATCAACCAATGGGTAAGGAATGAAATGGGAATTCCATTGGCCCATGTGCATCCTCTATTTTCACCAACTCTGCAATCGTGGATCTTGGTGTGGTTGCAGTGTTTGCATGGTTAAAAGCTATATGAAACTGGAAAAGCTGAAGAGCTGTCAGAGCACTCTGTGTAGAATATTTATTCTCTCTGGTATCTGCAAGCAGCCTTCACTCATCCCAACTTATAGGAAAGATAAGAATGTTCTTTGTTTGGTTTCACCTGTCAAGGAACTTCAGGATCCTGGCTTGTATACAAAGACCTATAATAAATCATAATTTAGCCTGCTATGTATTTAAATGCATTCATATTCACACACACACACGTAAAACTATATTTACACCTCCAAGTATATATTCTCTACATGTTAAATATGTGCTGAACATACAGTTAATGGAAATTTTTTTGGAATGTTTGATGAATAAAGTTAAATTACCCAATTTTTGCGTTAGAAAGGAGAAAAAAGAAAGGGAGATAGAACAGACAACTTGGCTGTACTCACCTAAGAAAAAACGCCAATATTTGCCTTGATTTCAAGGCCAGATGGAACCAGTCATGATCCTCTAGGCTGATTTCCTGGGAAACGTCAACATTATGTTCATAACTCCAGGTTGAACTATTGAGTATGAATGCAGAAAAGCAGGAGGAGCATTCCTTGCATTGCTGGGAGGCAGAAGATAGGCTTGTCTCAGGTGAGCCATGGAGAAAAAGTAATAAAAGCCCATATGATAACTGTGTTACTCAGAAAACAAGCAGAACCATGTAAGCTGGCAGAGGTTTGCTCTGTACAGGCTCCAAGCTCCAAATGAGCAGCACAGGAGGAGCCAGCACATCTTAAAACCATCTTTCCCTTCAATACTATGGGTTTAGCTCCTCAGGTAAACTAAGTAGGAAAAGACAAAAGTGTGTAGGAATATGATGGGGAAATTCAGTCTTGATGAAATAAAGATCCAGCCAGTGAACAAAATGAAAAGAAGGAAACCAATTCAAACCATGTCTTTGAAAAGGTAATGGTAGATAATCTATTTTTGTTCTGCTCAAGGAAAGTGATGATCTGACAGTCTAGATTAAAGCAAAGAGATTACAGTAGGCTTGTACTGGAGTCCCTCCCCAGTTATTGAAGTATCTAGAGGTGGGGCAGACTTCAGGAGACTCCTGAGTTGCAGGAGGTGGTAGAGGCCATGTGCCTGTTGGGGAACATGGGAGTGGCAGGGAGGTGGAAATCAGAGCAGCTCTGGGCTTGCTCACCCCTGTGTTGGTGGGATGTCAAGGAATGAGAGTGATATTTGGTGTCTTGAGCTCACCTTCAACCATCTCCCAAGATACATGGCCCATCTACTGGGCTTTCTTCTTGCCTTCTCTGCAAAATCACATGCTTCAGCTATTCTGAAATGTTGTTTACAGTTCACCTGGGGAGGAAGGAATGAAGGGGTGAATGAACTAGGACTTGCAGCTGGGTAATGCCTTTAAAAGTGACCTTCAATCTGTTTCCTAAAGAGAAAAAACACTGTCTCTTCTGTGTATTTAAGCAGTGTCATTTTCTTGCAAAGCCAGGGACTTCCAGTAATGCCTCAGATACTTTTTCCTGCTGAGAAAACTTTTAAATTTTATCTCTAAGTACCAGCATTCTATGCCTAAATATTGCTTATGCAAGGACCAAACATAGGTTAAGCAGAGGGTAAATATTCCATGTTCAGGGTTGTTTTGGTAATAGTTCATTAAGGGAAAGTGAAGTACAAGAAGAGTATGTTAGAGAGCAGACAGGGAATTTGAAGTGAGGTAAGTGAAAGGCATATGATAATTTACTGCCTCGTTCTGCAGAGTACCACATGGATGTCATCAGCATGTACGGATAGCTTAGGCCATGGATGTGCTAATGATGGCTTATGGCATCCTGTCTGTTCATCCTCTCTTGCCTGTTGTCTCTCTCTGCTTTCAGATTATGCTGACAAAACTGTTCTTGCAGCAGCACAAGATCAGGTGAGGGGTCTCGATTTGCAAAATGCCTTCTTTTCCGTAAAAAAATAAATGGAAAGTTTTTCCTGAAGCCACTTTCCTGACGTGTTTCACAGCCTTTCCCCACAAACAGCTGTCCTGGCAAAGCTACAGGGGCACTGTGCTGCAGTTTGGAAACCAGGAGAAGAGCAGGGGATGGAATGAAACAGCAATACCTCTGGCCATTACTGCCACTGGGGACAAGGCACCACAGAGCTGCAGCCTTGCATTCTGCTTCTAGCTTGGCTCAGACTCACACTGGGACTCTGGAAAGTTACTTGGCACTCCAGCACCTCAGTGCCTGGATTTCTTACGCTGTAAAATGGAATCACCAATGGTTACCCAACCTGGTGAAGGTCTGAGCTGCACATGAGGTGTTCTCTGTGAATGTGTGCAGGATATACTGTGTTGCACACACATAAATTGTATGTAAATTATGTGCTTTGCAAAATACCTGCACATACAATTTCTTTCCTATGGACTTTTTTTTGTGTCAGAAGCAGGCTTATGGCCAGAAGCAAACAGGACTACTTCGCTGGGAATATTTTTCAGTTGCTAATTTCACTACCGGAACTGTGTTGCTGCACAATCTGGCCTCCTTCCACAACAGCCTCTACTGAAAATAAAGGGGACTGATGAGCCTATGGATAATGGTAAACATATGGAATGCAGGCAGTGCTATACATTAAAAGCCAGATCACATTAAAAGGTATTTGAGTTGTTGGCAGCATAAGATCAGTGTAGGAAACATCATCTAACAGAGAAATCTCATACCAAAAGGTTTCATACTCTGACAGCATTTGGCATTTTTCTTTCACTTAACAGAAAAATAAAATAAAAATGACTAATTCAAAGCAAGGGTAAAACCTTTAAAAAGTCTCAAATTAGATTGTCATAACTGCAAAAATACTGGATCTTTGGTTTTGTTTATGTTGGAAAGTCGTTTCAATTCTGACTAGGTCACTTGATTTTCTTTTCAGTGTACACGAGACCTTTGACTCCTCAGAGGACACAAGAGACAAATTGAATAATGTGATGTCATTGCCTCATTGCCTTGCAGAGTTCTCATAACACTAAATATATTAGTCACTCGCCTTGCCAGTACCAAGAGGGTAGAAAAAAAATACAGCAAGATGATGGTATTATGTAGATGGACAACAATAATTGTTCCCTGAGATAAATATAATTTCCATCCTTTTTTGTGAAGCCCATTAAACCATATTTCAACTAGGTGATATTTCTCACCCAAAGATTTGTCTTCACCTTGCTGTTTATATTTTACATACAAAACCACTAAAATTTTTTAATTGGTGACATATTAACATCCCTTAAAATAAAGTAGCCTAAAAACATGACTTTAACTTTTTACTGGGAGTGGGGATTTTTCAGTCCCAGGAAGGTACAAGAGGCTGGATATTTGGGAAAAATGTGTTGCTGGGCATTGCTGGAGTTCTCTCTTGCCTAGTGGGGAGGTATGAATGAAAGTATGGTTATACTTAGCAAATACCTGTTCACACAACGACAGACCATCCATTTTTATAAGAAGCAGAGAAAGCTGCAAGATTTCTGTTTCTCTTTATAAAGAAAGTCTAAGTGTCAGATCCTTGCTCCAGGGAAGTGCAAAGTTGGATTTCAAATACTTATCTGTTGGGTAATGACAGCATATTCTCACATGGGATGCCAATAAAGATAAAGATGCAAATTTTTCCTCCCTTTAAGTTTTCATAGCTAGCACTCAGAAAAATGAGTAATTTTCCATACTGACACTGGGATTACTTCAAGCAGATTTTTTGAGTGACTTTTGCTCCTGTTTTTAATGCCACAAATTTTATTGTGCAAGAACTATTTTCAATTTTATCATGTGTTATTTTCAGTTTTATCACATGTAACACAAAATTAGTAATGGAGATTGTGGAAACTGTGCTGGGATTCATCTGCTAGTACAGAACATACTTTTTTTAAATTCAGAGATTTATCACAATGTGTAGATGGCTAAAGACTACCTTAAAGGATAATTAGCCATTTGCCAATTCTAAAACCAGTTCAATACGTCAGGACTTTTTTTCAGGGATGCTTGAGGGAAAGAAATCAACTATACAAACTGTTGTCCAGTGAATAAATTATGGTTGTGAGATCCCAGCTTCTGACAGGCCTAAAAGTTAAATAAAAGGTTAGTCAACCCTTCTAAAGATCTCTACAATATAAATCAGCTAGAAGCACTACTTTGGTTTTATTGAGTCAGTAGTGGAAAAATACCTTCAAAGAACCCTACCATTGAAAGCCTCACACTGGCTCTCTCAGTGCTTCAGTGTCTGTGCTTAAGTGAGAAGTGACATGGTTTCACACAACTATGACTGCACTCAGAAATATGTGGAGTTCAGAACAGCCAATTCTTACAGACTTAAACCAATGAGGAATTAACTCCTTCAGCTGGAGCTGGTGCCTCCTCCACCCAAAACTAGAAAGCAAAACAAGCCTCCCCACCCTTATGGCTGTCGTATCTGAAGCTGAAGTCATGTAGAAAACATGATGTGTTCATAGGGAAGATAATGCTCATAAGTAATTGGTCATGAAACAGGATCAGATTAAAGAGAAAGGTGGAAAATCCTGTAGACCCCGGGACTAATGAACTCCTCTCTTTCCTCAAATCCTAAAATCTCTTTCTTTCTCAAACAGTAACTGTGTTCACTATAGCTTACTTAATTTATGTAACCCTATATATTTTACATACTGTTGTGTCAAGTCATTCAAAAATAAGCAGAGGTTTGACAAAGGGACATTAGCATAGGGCCAATAATTTTATGTGTTCTGTAAAGTGATGTTAATGTGTGTGCTGAGCACTGCCAGCTCTCTTCAGACTCTCCCAATTTGTAGTATGTGTCAGTGCCTAAGCCATCTTTGTGATTCAATTCCCTCCAGTCACTCTGTTGTGTTGGGAAACTTAGAACTCACACTTTTTCCTAATCCATCAAACTAGTCAAGTTATGATAGAAGGCTGTCACGTGTGTCAAGCATGATTTATCCATTGAATAGCAGTGCTGTTGTTCCAAATAGCCCTTTTGCTCTCAATATCTTGAAAACATTTTCACTATTATTTGCCCCATCCTTTCCCTGGGGTACAGGTGAAACTGACTGGCCTCACTCCTCACATCCTTTTCTTTGCCTTTTTTGAAGATAGCAGATGTATACTTTACTCCCTTCTTCAGGAATCCCTCCCATTTGCCATAATTTTATTGCAGAAATGGTCAACAGTGGCCTCACAAACACATTTGCCAGCTCCCTTAGCACTCATGTGTGAATCCCTATAGGTACCAGGAAACTGTGCATGTTCATTGTGTTCATTAATCTGATCTTCCTCTACTGAGGAGAGTCCTCTCATTCATCTGGAAATTTATCCATTAAAAGCACCCTACCTAAAATCACAGGACATGGGCCCAGGTCTTTGCCTGAAAATTTGAATTAAGTTCTTCACTTCCAGGAAGGAACATTCATTGTATGTGCTACAATCTATTGATTTTTATCCAGGAATATTGCTTCAATACTTACATCAGGCTATGAAAAGACTAAAAAGAGATCTCAATGTCCACCTTTATTTTGTGCATGAATACTTGAGCAAAAGGCTTTTTTGTTTGCAGCCTAGCATCTCCCTTTGTTCTTCTCAGATATTCATCTTGCGCTGAGATGCTTTCCAAGGAAGTTTATGTTTGCAGTTCAGGCTTAAGTTGCAGAGGCAGCTTTGGAGAGCAAGCCTTGAGCCTTACCAATTTTTCCTTGATGTTCTCTTCTCAGACATAATTTTGATGTTATTACAAGGTGTGCTGTGTTCTGGGAGATTGCATTGAATGCTTTTCACTGGTTTCATCCTTGTCCAGGGGCTATTCCTCCTTGTTAGTCTTCCCCTGCATGTAACCTTTTCAGTTAACACCAGGACGGTGCAGATATGAGATATCCATCCTCCAGGATTATTTTTAGGTGTAATATACTCACATAGCTAAAAAGGGGTAGATGCCACAAGCAGAGCAAATCTTACAGAGACTTTTGGCCCAGATTTATGTTGTTATTTGGGCTTCCTGACCCTCACAGACAACAGGAATATAAGTATCTCTAACCCTGGTGTCCCAGTGCATCAAAGGGCCAATTCTCAAAAGGTCCCCTTGTCTTGGTGCCCTTCCCACTTGGCTGCTGCTAGATTCAAGGAACAGCCACTATTGGCAGAGGAACTTGTTCCAGCTCATCACCTGTAGTGAGCCACAAAGCCAAGAACAGATGAATCACTGAGATTGCTAAGTAATGAAATCACTGGCCTTGGAGAGAGGCTCCAGATGGCTCAGAAAGCAAATGTCCCAAACTGGGCTGCCAAAAGCACGTCATGCAGGTGCCCTGTTCCATATGTTGCTGGTTCCCAACTGAATGCCAAGCCCAGTGCTTCACTTCTGATTTTTAAATCCCCATGCAGAACCAGTCAAAGGGGCTGTTTCATTCATATTTTCTGCTTTATTAAATTGGCTGACTGTAGGGGTGATTCATCTTCCACTTAAACATTCTTATCCCTCTGCAATTCATCTAGAAAAAGGCATAGTGTAATTAAAGAAAAAAGCCTCCAAGTATGAGATGGCTTTGTTGGGCTGATGGGATGCCCAGCCCTTAGTTCCGGGCAGTCTGAGAGCAGGGCAGGGGAGCAGTCCCGCTTGCAGGCCAATGCAATATTTGGCATCCCAGACTGTAGTCTATTCAGCACTTCCCAGATTCCCTTTCTGGAGTCATGTTTGTTGGCTGCACTAGAAGGTTTTATAATTCTGTATAGCAAACCAGCAGATGTGAGTGGTAGTATGGCAGCCTGAGGACCAGAATCTTTGCTGAAGAGCTATAAATATTGGCTGTCTGAATCAATTCCAGTGGCAATTTGGAAAAAATCAATGGTGACTCCTGTTTATATTATTTAGATCATTATTTATCAGAATTACACATTCCTACCAATGCATAAAATGATGTGTCATTATGTTGAAAAATGCTGTAAAGGCTTCTCAGTTCAACCATTTCAGTTTTTCTCAATTTCTTAACTTTTAACTATGTTATACTGCATATTTCCATAGTGACAAGAAAATGTTTTATCTTCTCATTCCCAAATCCAAACCAAGAACTATATCTCCTAATGTGTTTTGTTTGGGTGATGGGATAGGGGTCACCAGCCAGTTTTCAGTTGAGGAGGTCATGGGTCGGCTTTGTTGCACAAGAATACATTGAAATTCAAAGTTATTCTACTGCGGTCTGTGGCATTTCACCACTGTAATAATGCAAAATTTGACCTTTTATACCCTCTTTGCAGGATATGAGAAAAGTTTTCTGTTCCCTGGTCTGGAGTCTGGGTTGCTTTTTTAGCTGAGGAGGATTTGTCCATAAGGTTCCGGTGGCTCTAGAGCTGTCCTCCATCTCTCACATCTGTATGGTCAAGGAGGGGAGCACTACTGGGGGAAGCAACTGCCAAAGGGAATTGGGAAATTGCAGTTTATGTTATGGAGGGATCTAAACTCATGGATAAAAGCAGTACTATCAGAAGAAAACCTTGCCTTCCTTCCCAAGTACTAGGTGAAGAGGCGTGTCTGACTTGAAGAAAATAAAAAAGGCTCAAATTTCCATGAGCAGCGAGACAAAAACCAGACAGCAGCTGTATACTTATGCCAGCTATTTTATTTTGGTCAAATATTTTTCATACAAGAGGCAGTTCAGGAGATCAAGAGAAATAAGAAATTTTCCTTTTGTCTGTGGAGTCCTATCTATCTGCAAGGAGAAAGGTCTGGGCATGGACTTAGACTAGCCGGGAAATACAGCAAAAATTGTGTGAATTCTCTCCCAAACATCTCTATGACTTTGAAGAGGATACCTATGCCCTGAATCAAGATTGGAAGGAGAAATGAATTTTAACTGTGTGCATCCATCCCAGGCATTTTAACCAGGCCTCAAAGCACAAGGATAATATTATCCTGTTGGCAGGTTCCTATTTAATTAGGTCTTTCAAAATCCATCTCTGTTTTCTTCAGTCATTATATTAATTTGAAGACCAGAATGCAAGGCCTTCTCTTCAAGGTGGCCAGTGGAGATGTGTTCAAAGAATGAGATTCTAGGTAGAGCTTTTTAATTGATACAGAAAATTCACCTTTGTCTTGTCTGTAAGGGCAGAGGCTGGGTTTCAGTTTTTCCTGCATTTTACTGGTTTTCATAGCCATTCTGGCCTGCCTCTGCATCTACTAGCCCTACTCTGATGAAGGTTTTTTCTGTTTTGTCAGCATTTATGATCATGGTTCTTTCCTTGTATCAGTTGGTGCATAAGGACATAATTAATGACAGTTTGGTTATTAATCCTACCAGAAAAAAAATGGAGAATTATCTTGTGAGCAGCTGCAAAGTAGAATTTATTTTCTCCTTTCAGATATTCAAGAAGTAAAAGTATAAGGCGAAAACCTATTCACATAGGCCCGTCCATCTCAAGGGAGCGTGTATAAGGAAATACAGAGATGGAAGAACCTGGGTTTTAAGAGGCTCACATGAAACCCAGCGATATTGTAAGCTGACATCAATGTAGAGATAATATACCCCATGAATTCTAAATAAAAATGTTGACACTTTTCAAGTTAAGGCGAAGAAATTTCCCAAATTATCAGTCCAGTCCCTTCTGTGGGACATTTACTGGAAACAGATACCAGTCCTTTCTAAGAAATGCTGCATAAGAAACTGCTAAAGCAGACATCATCAAGAAAAAATTTTTGAGTGATTTTTGTCTTATCCTTGGATAGAGAACGAGTGCTGTGGTTGTTTAAAAATAATCTCAAAATAAATAAGTTGTTGTATGGGAAGAGGTTCTCATGTCAATGCTTGTTTCCAACACAAATCCACAGACATTGTTTTTATCATATAAACAAGATATCTTAGATCTAGACTCAGAACTCTCCCTTTTTATACCCATTATTGAAAATGAAGTACAATTAGGGCAACCAGTCATTTTTTGTTTCAGAGAAATTTTAGACTTATTAACTTGAGGTTAAATCAATAAATCATTGCTCAATGTCTGAAGATAATTCTAATGCAAAACATTAACTGACATTGAAAGCTTAAGAGTCTTCTGTTCATGGCTGGCTTATTTGATTAACTTAGAGGAGAACCCATTCAGACAATTCAATTTTCTGGAAAGCAGGTCCTTTCCATGTTGAAGACCAAAAAATTTTTCAAAATGTTGATTTTTATTGGATTAGCATGACGTTTGATGGTGAAGTCCAAAAACTTTTACTGGAGTCTATTACAAGGAGGCTGGATATCTAAACTTTCTCTTGCCTCAGCAATTCTTTTGCCTTCTTAAATGCTAGGGTGGAGACAGATGGGGTTTGTAGCACATTTGAATGTCACCTGAGTCAGTCTATTTCAGAACAAGCATGGGGAAAGGGAAGCACAGGGCCTTCACAAGTAGGTCCACTGGGGAGTTTGCTACTAGAACTTCCTTGCTTCTGCATTTCTGAGCTGATACCAGAGCAGGAGACTGGCACTCAACATTAGACCTATGCCAATAAAAGCTGCATAAATCAACAAAATCTTTGCTTAACAGGATGATGAAGATTCTTACAGTATTCATCTCTAGGAAGAAAATTTACTGTACAATAACATTAAATGAGTGAGGGCCAGTTTCAGGAAGAGGAAATAGCTTGTTGTTGCTTCGAGGTTGAATATGACCGAAGGTCATAAATTAGTCTTGCTTCTGCTGCCTCTGTTGCCTGTGCCACAGCCCATTAAAGCCAAGCTGGCTGCCTGAGAGTATATATAAGGAGGTAAATACTTCTGTAGAGGAAGATAAATTTTCTCACTCCCCATCCTTCACTTTCTCTGGCAGCACTCAGTACCATGAGCTAATTCTCCAGAGCTTTCCTGCTTCCTTGTCCTAGGAGTAGTGCTTTTCCTTCCTACACCCACCCCATGTAATTTCATTGACTCAAGTGGTCAGTTCTTGCCTGGACAAACCTTTATACACAGAGCAATAACAATCCAGTGACATTTGCACTGCTAAAAATGTGAGCTGTCCTTGCACCCACCCAAGAGTTTCAACCTGAGTCCAGCTTTACAGCTGAAATATTCATGAGAGAAGCAGAGCTTCATTCACTTTTCTGCAGCCTCCTGGTTGTCATAGAATAGTTTGGAATTTAGTTTAGTTTGGAAGACATTATCAGGTCCAAACCCCTGCTCATATTTTGAGGTTAGGTCCACTTCCAAAGTTGGATCATGTTGCTTAGAGTGAGATCACTGAGTTTTAAATATGTTTGAGGGGATATTGGGCAACCTTTTGGATGGTTCTACCATCCTCAGTGTGGACAAATTCACCTAATATCTAACGGGAACTTGCCATATTGTAATTTGTGCCCATTGCCTCTCAATATTTTGCTGATTTATATCAGCTGACGAGACAAGTCTAACCCTTCTGTCTATCTTCAGATTACCTTCATCTTTTCTTCTGGACACACCTAGGTCAGCTTCTCTTTGTAACACTTCTAGTAAGCTCAGACTTGGTAAATGATTCCCTGTTTGTCCAATATTTTTTTATGTTTTGGAGAACAAGAGTCAAAAAAACAGCTGGGGAAAAGGTTTCTTTTCTATGGAATATAATTGATTTAAAAAAACATTTATAATTCTCACTGATTAAGACAGGAGGAAGGAAACCAGAGTTTAGAGTTATTCTTCAAGCCAGTTTTTCTCACATAGATGTGTTTTATACTATCCTTTCCCATGGTCATTGTATGCCTTGTTATAAAGCAAGTTGGTGAGCCGACCTTGCATTAACACTGTTTCTGGAATCCGCCAAGCAAGGAGCAAAAATATTTTGTGAGCACAATACAAATCCCAGCAAACTCTGCAAGCAGAAATTTCACAGGTGCTTGTTTTGCCTCAGGAAAGGGAAGCAGGCTTTCCCAAAGGTTGGCATAAATCCGTCAATGGGTACTGAAATAAAAGAAAGAATAAAAATAAAAAGAATAAGCTATCAACAGAAACCTTAAGGACTTCAGCTGACTTTGAGATCTATAGGAAAAGTTGAAATTATTCCTCATACGCAGTGTATTAAGAAACATCAACATCCCTCCTCCATTTCTACAGTGCCCAGGCCACAAGAATTGAAGGGTGCAAAGCTGAGAGGCACAGTGAATGTCTGGCTCCAGACACAGAGCTGTCATCACTTACCATCTCAGCTGGGAGATGACAAGACGACTGAGGCGAGCTGAACAAGAAGGAGGTGGCAGGCAGGTGGCAATAGCTGGGAAAATAGTGTCATGGTATGTCTGCTCTGGATGGAGGAAAATGGCTTCTGACAAAAAAAAAATAAAAATTCTGAAGCTTCCCTTTTGCTTCCTCAGACCAAGGAATGGAAAAAAAAGCCTGAATTGGCAGAGTCCATTTCAGCAGGGAAGAACTCTGTGTGGGGAGTGTCAGTGGCAGGAGCCCCAGGGCCACCAGTGGGACTGGTGATGGAAGATGATTTTAGTTTTATGGATGATGCCTGCCTCTGCTACAACGGGGGGCTATAAACTGAGGAAAGGAATATACACACAGCTTCTGCCAGCAGAGACTGGATCACGTTCAGAACCATTGTGTGGAGTGCTGTGCATTAGATCAGCTTTGGTCTCATTCAAGCAACCTTAAGCCCACTTGCATCACATCTACTAATGTGCAAGCCAGGAGTAAGCTGGTTCAATGTGTATTCCAGGCACTCTGAAAGATCTCCTCTTAGAGGGTGCTTTACATTTACACACAGGGGGGTACTTAAACTGAATCTTTTTTGGGTTTATGTGGCCACTTTATGTCAGTTTAACTTCAGTCCCTTTGCTCCTCTCTTTCAAGTCAGTCAAGCATAACATAAGGAGACCAGAATCTCTCACAGTGTAAATTATGGGTGGGTGCAGTTGGCACTGTCTTCACCTCAGTTTCTAATATAGCTTCTTCGGTTAGCTATGGAAACAGTGTTTTTCCTAAGCTTGTCTGGCAAGCCTTATGCCCTAGTCTCTCTCCTCTTGCAGATGCTGCTAAAGTTTCCACACAGAGAAGTTTGGAAGCATGTCTGTCGGGGAGGAAACATTGCACCTCCTTGGGGCTGCTTTTCAAAGGCTTTCACCACAGCCGCAAGGAAAACCTTATATGCGAAAATAAAGCAAGTTTCTTTTATTCTGAACATCAAAATGAATTAAGCATTGTGCTCTGTAGGTGTCCGTGAATTCATAGAAATATTTCTTTCCCATGAAAATGTAGTGGAATTAAAAAGTCAGATAAACACACACCAGAAATCTGTCCTTCACCTCTACCAGTTGCAAGCTTTAAAAGCCACAAAACAGAGCAGGGCCTTTCAGGGTTCACACTGAGAAGTTGTTGAAAAGTGTAACCAAGCATGACTAATGACTGCTGGGGTATTTGCATGGATTCTGTTTGCAAGCATCAAGTGTGTGAAACCAGATAATTTGAGGAAAAACGTAAGCAGCACAGACAGGAGCTCGGAATTTAAAAGGCGTGTTAAGTGGAGGATAATCACAGCAACACAGCCAGTGTCTCCTGGTACTGGGCAGCTGCTGGGTTGCATCCAATGAGAGGGAGGTACCTGGTTTTCCTGCAAGGACTGATGTGCTTAGAAACCAAGGAGTAGTAGAAAGAAGATAATCAATACCATGTATTAATGCTACGTGTTTGTCAATAACCTGAATTGTGAGAGTTGCTCATTCCACTGGAAGATAATACACATCACCAAAAAGTATTCAGTATGTGTTGCTTAGTGCTCCAGTCTTCCCTCTACCATAAGCTTTCTGCGCCATAAAATAGAAATTCCAGAGACTTATCAGGCTGGCACACACATCCTGAGCAACCATGGGACACCTTATGTCTGGTTGGAGTCAGTGAGAAAAGAGGTGCTCAGGTACTGCTTTGGACTGGACTCAGTCACAGGGCAGAGTCACTGGGAGAAAACCATGAAGTTCTTGATCCTGTAGATATATGGATATTGATCCTGTATATGGCCTTCATCAGCTCCCACCTGCATGACTCTCAGACTGTTCTGCACACATTTTTCTGTGCTTTCCTAAGGAGGGGAAACAGATGATTTCTGGGGCTGCCTGTCACTGGGTGTAAAAGCCAGACATACCAAATTCAGAAGGGAAAGAATGGAGGAAGGAGTGGCTTGTTGGGAAGGCCTGTCTCCAGGAACAGCTGAGGTGCTGGCCTGAATGGCTCATAGATCCTGCCCAAAGTGTTTGCTCGTGGTCTCACAGGGAAGGTGAGCTTGGCTTTCCCTGGCACCTGAAGCCCTGCACATCCTTCCTTGCACTGTGCAGTGCTGCCTTCAGGAAATGCTGAGAGAAAGTTCCCAAAGCAACCGGAGTCTATCCAGGAGTGCCTCAGGTCTTGCAGCTGTGTCAGACTTGCAGCCACATGGAAGGGCTGAGAAGGGCCCACCCTCCTCCTTAGGCCTGCGCTGAGGTGGGGCAGGGCTCCACTCGGGAAGAGGAAGGACACTTTCCCTCACCATCCTCCTTCATTGGAAAGGGAAGCAGCTGTCCACCCTAGGAATGCTGGATCTCCAGCATCTGCCTCCATAGCAGAATCAGGAAGAGAAGCCTGCACAGGGGGAACAGGAGGGACAGAATTTTGCATGGAGGGAGCTGGCCACAGTGATACATAGCCACAGGGCTCACCCTGCCCTCCCTGGTAGGGGTGCAGCCCACAGGATAAAAGCCTGTTTCCATCTGTCCCTCCCCCTTGCTGCCATCTGGCACTGCATGGCTCTGTGGAGGATGAATCACTCCCCATTCCCTCTCCTTGTCAACAGCAGTGTCCAGTCAAAGAAGCACAAGGTTTTTTACCTCATGACAACTTAAGACAAGAAAAGATCAGAAGTGTTCTGGGATTATGAAAGAAAAAGATTCTCAATTAAAACTTCTCTCTTTTTTATAATTGTTTTTCCTGCTATCAGTGAGAGGTATAGGCCAAAGGCTCTATGAATTCATACAGAATTGCCAGTCATGAAGGCAAATCTGAAGGCTCAAAGGCAATATTTTACTGGTCTGCTGTATGCCCCCATCAGTACCTCCAAGAGTCTCTCAGGATTTCCTCCACTCCCATTTACTCTCCTATCTTAGTCAAAATTTCAAAGTGTGGTTACCTTAGAGGAAGGAGAAGGAAGGCCAGGGTCCATTTTTAGGCTGAATATGATACCTCTGAATCTATTACAGAGACCACAGTAAGGCAATACACAACAATGGCACTTCCCAGAACTTAAATCCAGTTCCTGTTGCCGTCCCACATCACCTGGGAGACAGCAATGCCCACACTGGGGGGGACAAGGGGAAGGGAGGTACACACTGCCTGTCAAAGACCTCCAGTCCAAAGGCACTATGGTGTTACTGCAGATATTAAACATCCGGATCTAGAACTGGGGGATTGAGGTGCCCTCTTGTATGCCCATGGTCCCAACCCAGGATATGTGGAATAGTGTATGTAATTTTATTCCCCTTAGTGCTTTAGAGAAGTGCCAGTGACTGTAATACATGCTAACTTAATCTTAGCCACAGAAAAATATGTTTCTAATTTACAAATTCGGCAATTTTTCAATAAAAGTTGTTGCACTTTGTCTGATCTATTCTCAAAATACGGAAGTGCTTGAAGCATGACCACCTGCAATAACAGATTACTGTTCCCTAAAATATTGCCATACACCTACAATGTGGAGGCGTAAAGCTTCTCTAAAAAAGATCTTTGTTATTTTTTCTAAAAGAAAGAAATGATCCCAAAGTAAAGCTGGTTTTCAGCAGCCTCTCTGCTCCCCAATGCAACTGGCATCAAAGTCTAATGAAAACCTGTTTGCGGACACTGGATCTGATCCAAGGTACACTATTGGCATATTCTAGATCCCTTGGGACATGACTCATATAAAAAACACAAGGCTGTCATCAGATGGCTGGTGGCTCAAATAAATCAAATTTACTTTGAAAATTGAGGCATACCAAAATTTTATTAGGTGAAACTTTGGCATTTCTTATGGCCAACTTGCACATATATATTTTTATTACTTACAGCAGTTTAAAAGTATGCTACCAATCATATGCAAAACAAGACGCGATTGCAAACATACATTTTTTACTGGGTGGCAGGAGGAACTCTGTTGTTTTCTTTTAAAAGCCCTGAATAGTGCTGCGTGTTTGTTAAAGGTGGCACAGCAGAACGGGCCCCTGTGTTTATTTTCCTGCAAGTGGCTGGGCACACATCCTCCGTTTGTGGTCTCAAGTCCTGACTTCAAAGAGCAGCTTCTCCTATGAATAATTACTCACTTAAGCTATCAAGTGCAATACAAAAATTACATATAATGTTTGCAACATATGTTTACAAGAAATAGTCATGAACGCTGCTGAAGTCCCTTGAGGGTTAAGGAGGGACTGGATCTTCAGGCTTGAAGAGGTTGTTGCTGTGGCAGCCCACGTGTGGGGGCAGAGCCTGGTCTTCCACAGCCAGCCCAGCAGCTGATCCTAGCTCAGGTGTAGGGGGCTGTGGAGGAACCCTTTTCCCACACAGGAAGTTTCACCTGAACACGAGGAAGAACTTCTTTACTGTGTGAGTGACCACACATTGGAACCAGAGAGGTTGTGGAGGTTCGCTTCTTGGAGATATTCTGGATATCTGGATGCAATCCTGGGCAATGTGCTCTAGGATGACCCTCCTTGAGCAAGGAGGTCGGACCAGATGACCCACTGTGATCCCTCCCAACCTGACCAGTTCTGGGATTCTGTGATTCCTGTATCCATACCCACAGAGGCTCACTGATTGCTTCAACACCAAAGACACTATCAAACAGGGCAAGACAAAGGGCTGATTCCTCTAATCCTCCGGCAAATTAATTAAAATCAAGGAAAAAGCCATATTTTGGAGAACACTATATGCTTTTGGAACTTATGATAGAAGCCAAATCCACAAATTAAAAAGAATACATTAACTTTTTAAAAAATCTCCCAGATTTTCTTCTCTTCAGACAGAAGAGCCAAACTCCCACTGATGTTTCTAAACTTCATTTATCTTAAAGAGCAGCAAGATAGCCTCTCCTTTAACCTAATACTAAAAGGAGTAGAAAGCTGCAGATTTAGTCTAGTTTTCCCTCAAAATACAAGACAGTATATGGGAATATATTCAGATATAGTCTGAGAATGATGCTGGCTCTGCTCCAAAATAACTTAATTCACTGTGCAAACACAAGGAAAGGGAAAATAATGGCACTGTAGATAAAAACCACGAGATTGCTATATCTGACAGTGCGCAGCTTTGGGACCAAGATATTCTTGGCCAAATGCTGACAGCCCTGCCACACACAAGTGAGCTGCTGAGGTGCTCAGGAGCTGGTTCCTGGGGAGTGCTGTGGTCTGGTGCTCCATCCTGCTGAAGATGGGGGCTGCGTGCTCGGAGGAGCTCACCCACGGATCAGGTGCTCCTCAATGTGGTGAGATTCTTCCCGGAAAAGAACAAAGTGTAAATCAAAACAGAGTTTGGCCTCAAGTATGAAACCCCATGGACCTTAATAAATATAGTATTCATGAGAATACTATATTCTTGACTATGAGCATTTATAAGACAGTGGGATGGCACCGTCTTGGCGGTGTGAGCTGAGCCCTTTCAGGAGTGCTGGGCAGAGGGTGCAACTCTTACAGATCCTCAGGATCATTGTATTTGCCTTTCTTTGAAGTAAAAGCCAAAAAACTCAATTTTATTTCCATGGGAAGAGTAAGGCCAGGGCTGAGCTGCTTCTTCCAGAGTCTGCCATCACAGATCATCTGACCAGTTTTTCTAGGAAACAGGAAACATTTTCCATTTACCTTTTTTTCATATAAAAAAATGTTGTTGGAAGCTACCTCTGATACACAATATTTACAGCAAATTTAAAGCATGAATGTTCATGGAGTAAGATCCTCTCTTAAGATGCTCCTAATACAATGGGCTGTGAAGTTTTTTCCAATGGAAATGTGAGGTCTGATGCAAAGCATTTGAAGAAACAGTTTCTTTTATATTAGTGGACTTTATCCTTAGCCCTTAATTCCATATGATGCTGGGTGTATTTGTTTAGTCTGAAGCTGGATGTAATGGCACTCCACAGACTTGAGAAATTTCTGCAAAATTCAGGCTTCTTCTCTTATCATGAATGGACACATACTTCCTCTTGAAATAACAGAAAAGTGAGTCATTAAGAGAGACATCATCAGTATTTAGTCACTGAAATGCACTGTTGTGACTTAAAATTTATCCCCACAGATATTTGATCGGCTTCCAGGAAAAAAAAAAAGAAAAATATAACAAAAATAATATGAACTTGCAAGTGAAGAAGAAATAAATTCTGGTAGCCTGTGGGTCTCTTGAGATAATCTCTTGTCACTTCAATCCGCTGCTTGAATATTTTCCAGTATTAGTGTTCTCCATCTCATTGTTTTGGCTGCTCTACATATTTCAACAATTTTATTCCCCCTAAATAAAACAAAAAAATCAACAGGTCATAAAATGTTTCTACAATTTAATTTTAAAAATAATATTTACTGTCTGCACAATTTAAATTTGGCCTACTTTACATATGTATCAGGATGCAGACTTTAATTACATGATCACATAGTATTTTTCCCCACAGGGTTGCAATATTTTCATTTGCAAGATAACTTTTTTGCCAAATCCTTAATTTTTGAGTTACCGACTCTCAGACTGGGAAAAGAGGGCAGCTGAGAAAGAGAAGTTTGTCCCTGCTACCTAAATATCCCAGGACCTGTTTCTCAGATTTCACACCTCCAATTCTCCCTCCTAAATCCTCTTCTGATCTATTCTTCCTTCCTTGTTTCCATCTCTCAGACCATACCTCTTGCTGAAGCAGTCCCACATTTCCTTTCCGCTTGCTGGTGATCCTACAGGAAACACCTTGCTGCCATCACGTGTCTCTTTCCTTTCCACCTGGCCGCACTAGGATCAGATCAGAGGACTTCCTCCTCCTTTTCCAGAGGGATTCCCTGGCAGATGGCCACAGGAGCTCTGGAGGAGCCAGGGATGTGGGGCAGAGCTGGGACATGTTCATTGCCTGAGTGGTGACACTTATGTGGGCTGAGAGCAAAGCCAGCATGCTCAGCAGCCCTGCACTCTTCCAGCTGATCCAGTAAAACTTCCTGCCTACAGAAACGGCCTTGTTTCCAAAGCTTAGCTAGTCGGGGTAAGCTTTCACAGGAGCAGACCTAACTCTGGTAGAAAGGCCACATAAGAGGGGATGGGTCACTCAGTGTGACAGTACTCAAGCTCTCTTTTTTAAAAGGTAAAAGTCACCACTTTCTTCAAGAGAAGCAGAGCTGATTATTTTTTTCCTAGTCCAATCCTGTCTGTAGATATGGATATGGATACATTTTCTTCTGCCTGCTGCCTATATGTTCAACTATTTATTAGAAGGTTGACCCAATCACAGATGACAATTTAAAATATTCAGATCATAGTTTTGTAGAGTTGTTAGCAAAATGGAATATTCTGTTGGGATGTGTCAATATTAATGGCAAATGGTAGTACAATTAGTCCTGCACTGTCACCCTAAACCCCACCCCATACACAGAGCCACTGGAGTCTAAGTGTTGGCCCAGACTCCAGCCTTCCTCTCAATCTGCTGTGGAGGTGATATATGACAACTGTGATATATGACAACATATGAATGAACTAAAAGAAGCCATCAGGAGACCCTGCTGGTAAGTTAATTTGAAGGTGAATACTTCTAACACCCAGAGAAGAGGTGATGGGGCATGCCCAGAGAAAATCTCTACCTCCTGACTCCAAGTAGACACTAGGAAGTTCCTAATAAAGCGACTCTAATTCTTAAAAAAAATCAACTTTCAGAGTCTGTGATATTGTGGGAGTATTTTTTGAGGGAACACTGCTTTATTTACAATCTTTTTTTTCCATAATTTCAAATTTCTCTTCTCTGTGAATTGCAAGCAAATGTTTCAGAAAGCTGCATTTATGCTGTGGTCTCCTGATTGTGAAACACTCACATAAAGTTCCTTGTCTAAGGCATGGCAGGTTCTCGACCTTGAAAACTGAAGCTGGGGGATGCAAGTTTCACAGAAAATAATAGAAAATTAGTAGAGGTGAAACATTCATGTGCAGCTGAAGGCTGGGTCCACAAGGACCTCCAGGTCTACAGAAAACCTGTCACAGTCTTGGGTTTTTAGTCTAATTAAAGAGAAGCTGGAGGCTTTGGAAAAGTAATTTCTTTTCTACATACATAGCCATTTCATGAACCAGACTTACTTCCTCAGTGCCAAATTGCATTTCAGAATGTCTTTACTAAATAGAGTGAAATGTATTTCCATTTTTCATGACTGAACCATATTTTAGCTGAGGGGGAGGCAGAAGTTCCAGTACCATTTCCTGAAGTTAACAGCAGACCTGCCATTAATTTCAGTGTCCCAGGATTTAAGAAAAGAGATAACAGACCCTCAAATGGTTTTAAGTTCATTGAAATGTTAATCCAAAATGAAGCATATGCCATTCAGTTACGATGCACGTTTACACAGCTGAAGATGACAAGTTTAGTTTGACTGAAGACCGGAGGAGAAAACGATGCCTCCTCCTACATGATCTGCCCCCTGAAGAAAACATCTGCCTGCATGTTTAACCAGGAATGTGAACTGCTAATGTAATCTGACCTTTAGACAAAGGGAAGATCACTCCAATGTACAAATAGAGAAGAGGCTTGAATTCGATGTACTGTTGAATGTTTTCTGCACGTGGGGATAAAAACAAAATGAAAATATATAAAGGACTGAAGGACATGACTTCTTAGTGAGTCAGGGATTCCAGGCACTGAGGGGAAAATATAAGAGCTTAAGTTCAGCCTGGCATGATTCTTGGAAATTACCTGAAGTGGATCCACTGATGTCTTTGTAGAAATAACAATGTGTATCAGGGCTGTGAAATCGCTTCACAACCAAATTCGCGCAAGCTGCAATTTAGTCCAAGGATCAGCACTTTCTGTGAGCAGTAGGCTTTTGAGGGAAGGACTTTTTGTAATGTTCCTTTGAGATCAAAGAGCTTCCTAGGATCTAGTTGATTAAACTTAATAGGTAGTACAGTGGAAATGATATGGCAGGTGTCACTTGCCTTCTGTCTGTGGAAAGAGCAGGAAAATAAGGAGATGAAATAGACTCAATAGGACCCTTGTTTTTTGGGTAGATGGTGTAAGGCAGGGTATAAATTTAGTTATTTTTCTGCTGCTTTGTACCCAAAATGCATTTTGAGGTGCTATGAGTACTCGAGGGATGCACAGTCTCTCTCTTTTCATATTCAAGCAATGGCTATGCACAAACCCAGTGAAAACCACAGGCACAAGACTTGGGTCCTGTGGCTGTGTTCCTACAGTGACGCAATCCAGCTTTTCCATCATGAGACTCACTGCCTTAGCAATGGTTCACAAAATTATGTTCTTTCAGGTCTGTTCTTTTGAGTAATGTGAGTTAGTTCATTATCCATGTGATACCAGACAGACTGACCCAAATGATCCAAACCCGGGCCATTTAAACTTTCTGAGAGCACCTGAGGCACTTGGCTTCAGAAGAGCCACTGGAGAAAAGCTACCAGTTCTCTGGAGCCTTAGAGCTCTGTTCAAAGCAGCCATCAACAGCTCAGATCAATAGTCTTGGGGTCTGCCAGGGCCTTCCTTGTCTGGTAGCACCAGCGCTTCACATTCAAAATGCTACTATAGCGTAAACTGTCTGGACATGGTAAGTCTTCTCACAGTGACAAGCTACTCAATAATACCATAACTTTCCGATGGTCAAGATTTTCTCTTCATCCTGGATTTATTATGCTTTCATACACCTAGCATGGATTCTCTCACCACCACAATGCACAGCCATTAAATTCCATACCATTAAACTCTGCCTAATTTCTGCTGCAGTGGTCATCAACTTCTCATTGAGATCCTTCACCATGTCGAAAGTGCCTTCTCTCTGCCATCCTTCATCCACAGGAGCTGCAACCTCTTGCCTTTCTGGTGCAGCAGATGTGGGCAATCTGCCTTGTCCCAGGGGTGGGGGGATGTTCCTGATCCCAGTTGGTGGAACCTTGGAGCACCACACTCTTGTGGGCTGGTTCTACCTCTATGAGAGTAGTGGTTCTTAGAATATCAAACCATACACCCAGCTGCAGAGCTGGATATTGTCAACCGGTTTCTAAGGCATTCAGCATATTAGCTTTTTTTTTTTTTGCCTTTTTTTTTTTTGCCTTTTTTTTGCCTTTTTATTTTTTTACTTTCTCTGTAGCAACAGTCTCTGCAGCAAGGATTTCCTTTGTGTGTGGTTTAGCGCTGCTGAAGTCAAACCCAGATATGCTTTTGAGCAGTCCCTGATGCTTTTATTGCAGTTTCAAGCAGCAGACTGTGAAATGAGCTCTGCATTACAACTTGCTCCTCTAATTGCAAAGTCCAAACACCTCTTAATTGAGTGTAGAGCTGCCACATTGTTCTCAATAGTCTCCAGAAGGTGATCTGGGATCCTTTGCTCTTTCCCTTCTGAGAAAGTGGTTGTTCTTTTTTTTGTCTTTTATTTTCCCAATGTTTTGCTTGTGCTTGAACATGCTTTGAAGATTATTTACCACAAGAAGAAGGAAAAAGAATAGTCCAAGAGCCGCCTGTGATGTCTGCCTCACCAGCAGTTTATCTGCTGTAAAGATTACCAGATGCTGTCAGAGCACCCTGGCATTCTAGCAGTTGTCTTCATTGCTGGAACAATTTGTAGCACAGAGGGGATCAAGTCAGCTTCATTCAGTTGCTGGTATTTTTTAATGCCTTCAGTTTGCATTTTCCTTAGAGCATCATCAAACTCTTTTAAACTAGTAGTACTATGTTAATTTCATTAATCCAGTCACATATTCAAAAATTGCATTTTCTATTTTTTTTTATGATTCAGTTTATAAAAAGAGAAATGTTTTGTGTTCACCAGTGGCTTTTGGGACAGGAGATGTAGAATTTCCACAGTCCCAACAAATGCTTTGTCTGTGGGTTTAATAGGAGCTGTAAACTACACAGCAGGTTGTACCTTTTAGCATCTATTACACTCAGTAAACCCAGCACATTTTTCCCATCAGTTACACTCTCTGTGATTATACACTGCTCCAGTCTCACTATAGGTGGGCCAGGCCTCCTCTGAGCAATTTAACAAGTCATTTTCCCGCCAACAGCCAGACATATTAATGCTTTTCAAAACACACACACACACACACACACACACACACACACACACACACACACAGCCCTCAGCTGCTCCCTGCAGTTGCTCCCTGGCATGGGATCAGGGTTCCCCATTCCAAGCCAGCAGCTGGAGCTGTGACATTGGCCCAACATCTGGGCCATGGATGCGGTGCACGCTGGAGCTGCTCACTCGCCATGCGCGGCCTGGGAGCTGCCCAGGCTCAGAGCACAGCTCTGGGCACGGCAGTGACACCCCAGGGCCCTGGCACACCCAACTGAGCACCCTGCTGATGTGTCCACGGGGGTGCTGATGCACTGCCACACCATGCAGCAGCACACTCTGTGTTGTGATGACCATGGCCTGTGCCTGCTGCTGCTACAGGACAGTGTGAACGACTCCCAGGTTAGAGGGAGTGAGCATGGGAGTTTAGGGGATTCCTGCCCTGTCCCGCACAGCCTGCAGAGAGTAGGAAGGGCAGTTCACCCACTAAGAGCAATTGATCTTTCCAAGTGATTACTATGTTGAAGAGGTACAGCTGAGATTTTTCAGCAAATTTGGCAGAACAAGAAATACAAACTGCAGTCAACATACCCTCTGAGGACATCCCAAGAAATTGAAGAAGAAAGTCTTTGTTACTTTATTTGAGCTGTTCTTGGAAGAAGGATAGTTGGCCTGTGCTGAAAGCCCATGCCTGTGTCCTGATTTTGGTTATTTTGCTAGGAAAAACATGGTCCTAATTTTTCTATTGATGACACTGGGATAACTAAGAGGTGTTTGACAACTTTAATGTAAAAAATATTCTGTCCACTTCAAGTGAGCTTCTGGCTGCCTGCTGCTACATATTAGTATGATAGGAAAATTAATATTAGCTGATAGGAAAATAAATGACTGATTTTAATGAGCAGGGCTTTTCAAGCTTTACTGCACCCACTGATAGTCACTCTTTTCATGGAATAGGTGGCCATTGAATTGTGCAGCTCACTTTCTTTCTGCAGAGAAGTTTTTCTGCTTTAAACCTCAGTGAAATGTAGTGATCACTGCAGAAAAGTCTGGTGGGAGGTAATGCTACAACTTTATGTGAAGATGGTACTTGGGAAGATGGGAAGGTCCTTGGAACTGGCGTTCAGCAGGACACCCTGCACTGAGCAGTCATGAACTGTGTAGAAGAATATTCTTTCTGGAGAGAAAACGGATCTTTTAGAGGTTGGATTTTTGCAAGGCAATTTTGGCAGTTAGACTCTCATGATTCTCCATGCTGGGAACTTTCATCAGCTACAATAAAAATAAGAGGAATTGGCACATGGGATTTCTGTGTCCTGGAAAAAGCACAGAATATGAGGCCTACAAGGCTAGTGCTAAGCGCCACTGAAATTTCTCCTTTCATCTCCTGGACACGATAAAGATGGTGAAAGTATTTTCATTTGTGCCTCTGGGCCAAAGCCTGCGTGGTGAAGGACCGTCCTGATTTCCCATTAGCTTCAGTGAGATTTGAGGCTGGTTAGCAAAGGGGAATCTTACACTTGTCAAAAAGCACCTAAGGAGCAGAGGGGATCCTTTATGCAAGAACCTGATGAGAGCAAGACGTTTAAAGTGTTTTAGCACACTGAGGTACAATGGGGAATGCATTTGTGAAACAATAGGTCTAGCAAATTGGAGACATCTTTTTGGTGGTTTTGCTTTTTTCTCTTTTCACCACAGTTTCATTAGTTTCTGTTAAAACATTTAACAGATGTTTAATTGACACATTCAGAAATAGTTTTCCAATCACGTATCACTTTAATTATCTGATGGTCTTTTCAGATCTCTCATGGATATTCCATTTTATTGAGATAAATTATTTGCTGCATTTCAAGGTTCTCTGCTTGAATTCTCCTTATCTTCTCATTACTTTTCCCATAGGAAGGCTTTGTAAGAAACTTGGGAGGACAGAGGAGTATAGAAGACAGGACAGGACTTCATGCTGCTTCAGACACAACGATCCATTTTTCAGAAGATTTCATTTGAAAGTTGAAATCTGAGTGCAATACTGTATTTTAATGAATCAGCAGTGTAACTCTGACCTAATAGGAAGTGTTTCATGATACATGTTACTTGGGATTTTGTGCTTGTGTGAACATCCTGTTCTCAGCTGCATATCCCAGAGCCATATTTGTGAGAGGAGCCTCTGACTATACATTCTTTTTTCTTGTTTTTTTTTTTTTTTTGCATATATAATTTCCAGCTTTAGCAGAGATAGTGCAAACTTTATCAATGTTAAAATAAAAATGTTTAAGTCAATGATAAAGTTGTAATCCATGACAATATAGACAGGATTTTTCCCAAGGTAGAAGGTACTGGATTTTTGTTCGTCAAAATTATGATATCTCTCCATCCCTAAAACACTTTAATGAAAGAATAAATGTTCAGCATCTCTGAAAAATCATCTTGCAAAAGCCTAAAATTCTATAAAACACCATCACAAAGAAAAGGTACCTCTTGAAGATATGTTCTCTCTGTAACTTGCTTTCTAATGAGGATTAATACTGCAAAATATCTGACGGTTGGGTTTGTGGAGCACAAAAATGCAGGCCTGTAGATGTCATGCTGTAAGGCATATCACAGGACACCTTTAACCAGTCATGTTCCCCTAATTACAGTAATGCTTCTTTCAGTAACATCCTCATGCCTTTAAAACACCAACCTCTAGGGATAGGTTAAAAAAATAAGTTGCCAAAAGCAATTTAGAGGGATTTTTTTTCCTGTCCCTCTTCTAAAATAATCTAAGCTTTTTTTTGAAGGTGATAATGTCACCAATCACATTCACAGTTCTGGTCACTGAGGGACATCCAGATCAACATTTCTCTAACACTTTGAGGCAGACATCACTGTCCATGCTCTCCTCACCTCCCTAATGTTTTCCTTGGGTTGTCATCTGTCCCTATCATCAAATTTTCCACTGGAAATACTATACAAGTCCTCTGGTTTCACAGATCACCCTTGTCACAGGGCCTGCCCAGTCATCTGTGCCTCCATACATTTGTTTTACGGAAGCATTACTCTAAATGCTTACAACTTATATGAAGGATCTTAATAATACTAACAATCTAAAAATCTTAAGTCTGTGTTCAAGTGTCCACTTCATGCTTGGCAACAGCTGAAAGATTTGGGATCCTCCATGAGACTGCATGTTGATCTGGAATGGCCTGGGGTTTTCTATTCCGTCTGGACTGAGAACAGGCTCTTAGAAGATGGATAGTAGGATCTACTCCACAACATTGCTGCTGAGAGGGGGGAAAGCTTCAGGGGCATGACAGAAGTCTGTTTTCCACAGCAAGGTGATAGTATCAGCTAAGCTGCATGCTGGTTAAACATGTTTAATCAGCAACAGGTACAAAAAAAATTAAATAAAATTAAAGAAGAGGAGTTATAACAATGAGGAAACTAGTCTTTCCAAATCCTTACCACACCTGGCACGTAGCATGTATTTTAGCAGATGATATCTTTTACCCCTTATGACTGCATTATAGATATATGTTAGATTTGCCTTTTTAAGAAAGGGATGTTAACAGCCTTGAATAAAATTGGGACAAATAGTGTAAACAGGATAGCATATAAAGTGTGATACAGTATGCAGAGGGCAAAGTATGTTTGAAGGTTAGCTTATTAATAAAACATGGCTGGCCTTGATTTAGTTTATAAGAAACTTAAGACATTTATCAACATCTGTCTGAACCCATTTCCAGTCTCTTTGGACTCTGTTGTGGATAAGCTGATTAATAAAAGATGATGCCTTAGGAAGGAAACTTAGATCTTTGCAAGCAATGACAAAAGAAAATTCAGTGCTTAATCTACATATGAAAGGAAACTGGGAAAGTAAACTAGTTTACCACTACATCCCAGGATGCCAATCTCTTATAACATTTCATCTGACTTAGTTTTGGCTGGAGTCTGAAAAAGTAAGAAAGAATTCCAAAAATTAAGTGTGGAATTAATTTACAAGAAAGATCCTAGTGCTCACTTACAGAGACTCTGAAATCTAATCCCATTCCCTTGTGGCTTCCTCCCCTCAGTGTTTTTAACTTTGCAGCTTTCCGTGTTTGTTTTTCATTTGTCTCCTTGATCCTTTAGTCTTTCCTTTCCCTTAGGCTAAAATAAAGTTC
This sequence comes from Melospiza georgiana, assembly GCF_028018845.1. Taxonomy (NCBI): domain Eukaryota; kingdom Metazoa; phylum Chordata; class Aves; order Passeriformes; family Passerellidae; genus Melospiza; species Melospiza georgiana. The sequence continues at coordinate 103,348,174 of NC_080432.1, read as the reverse complement.
TAATACTAAACAAGTGCCACACTTTGCTTATTGATAGTTGTTGCCCAATAAAATGTTGCCCTCAGAAGCCAATTAGTGAAATATGTTTCTCGTAATAACCAGTAATTTGTTTAATTTTCATGCATTCTTGCCTGATAGTCGGTCAAAGGGATGCACATGCATAGTTCCTGCATCTGGGACACAGAGACAGCCCAGAGTAGCTGTGTGCTGCAGGGTGCTCCCTGCACGTGCCCCTAGCACCACAAATGTTACCCCTGCCTGGTGTCTAATGCTGAGGTGTCGCTGGCATCCAAGGAACCTCCTCCTAACTCCACAGGTTCACAAATTTATTCTGTCGCATCGCTGGTGTTTGGAAATTGGATTTTGCAACCCATCCTCCAACCTCTCTCCCAAGCACAGCATGAAAAGCAGTCCCTGGAAATAGCCTCTGGAGCTATTCTGCCCTGCTCCAGCTTCACCAGGGTGCTGCAGCAAGGATCATTCCAATACAGTTTCACTACCTTTTCCCTTAAAAAAGGGTGGCTGCAGATGCCTTGCCTTCTGGGAATTATCTCTGGCCTGTGACAACCTTCAGGCAGGAAGAGAAAAATCCCAGACTGAATATCCAGTTCAGTGTTTTAACATATGGGGAGGCAGCCAAAAATCCCCCTCCTTAACACTTCCTGGCCTGGACTACACTCCCATGAGCAGCGGGCATTTGAAATCATGTCTCACTTCCCAAGGGAGGCTGTGCCAACTAGCAAAACACCGAGGAAAGAGAAATAGATTTGGTGGCTCCTCATTCAGCTCTGGGAAACATGCTGAGCTGAGGGACAGCAGCAGCTCGAACTAGACAGGCCAGGAAAAAAACCTAAAACCCATAGGCCTTCTATAATAAAAAGATGTAAATGCCAACCCAGTGGGAACACTGAACTTTATGAAAGTTGGGAGGGGAGTGACATTTCTCTTCAGGCTGGAGAGAACCCATAAATGTCAGTGAGGGGAATGTGTGTTACTGTTTCATTTCATTCTTGCTGTAAGTCTTGCCTAAAGAGGTTAACAGCGTCTTGTAAAAAGACATTTTCCTATCTATTTATCTGAAGTTTTAAACTGTAAATTACACGCAGTTGCAGGACAAATCCAAATTTTCTTGAATGGTCCAATGAGAGATTCGAATTTAGGCCCTCTTTCTATGCCAGCTGAGAACTGAAGACTGCTGCATATTTCTGCAGAATGGGAGATGAGCTTTTGAAGAAGGAAATATCTCTGGATGCCATTTTATCCTTGTAAAGAGGATTTTGTTCCTTGGGGTAGTTTTAAATGATATTGAAAGCTACTTTAGATTAACTCAGATTTACACAGATTAAGCAGACACTGTGGAAAGGGCATGCTGAGCCAGATCCTACACTGGGTAAAATTGGCATGGTGCTCTCAAAGACAACAGAGTCACAATTAAGACCAGCTGAATATCTGGCCCATTGCATTTAAAGACCCATGTCAGAGACCACCTACCTTCTAACACAGCTTATAAACATGGTTGAAGACATTTAGATCCTGTTATGCTTGCTGGAAATTCCCTATCTGGTTTCTGCATCAATGAAAGCACCAAAACAAAGACACTGAGTCCCACATCCACTTGTCATATTCAGTATATATATATTCCTACCCAAAAATATGAAATCATACATATCAATGATTTGGGTCAGGATTCTGTTAAAAAACCTGATTTATTAAGGAACAAATAGGGCAATGTAATTTTTTAAAATGTTGCTGTAATCACTCTTGGAGCACATCACGCCACATGAGCAGATCCTTTGATAGCAAATACCGATAGCACATTCATGTGCCCTTTGTTGCAGTTTTGAATTACAGTCCAAGTATATTTCTCCACAGTCTGTAGAAGCAGAGGAGTTATAATATTGGCTCTTATTCTACATTCTTACCAGTCAAGATCATTCATTGATTCCTGGATGTGAGGATCAATGGTGGTGGCCATATGGCTTTGGAATGATCTGTTGTCTTTTCCATAATGGCATTGTGGCTTTGTGTTTCCCCAGCAGTGATTAATAGACACAAACATGCGTTACGCACATGTTGATAGATTTAGATGAACTTTGAATTTTCATGGCTTTCTTCTCTCTTCCCCCCTTCCCTCCCCGCTTTTTCTTTTCAGGACGTGGGGAGATGAAGAGTGATTCTGCATTGAGAAAGTGAGAACCAGGTCTTTAGCGAATATTCACTTCTTGAGGACATGGTGTGATTTGATCAGTGAGGCTAGATGACAGACTCCCCATCTAGATGTCCAGGAATAATTATGATACTTTCCCCCAGGAGGACTATCTGGCTGTCTAAGGACCACTTGCAACAGGCAATCCCACAGTGGAGAACAACCAGTGACTCCAAATGCCTCTTGCTGCTAACTGAGTGACAGGGATGTGCAGTGGCGATGTAATCCCACCGTCGGATCCCCAGCAGCTCTTGTAATCAGGAGGTGTCACTCTGAGGGGAGCAGGTTTGCTTACCCTGCCAAAGCTAATGAAGACCTTTTTCCTGGGGGACCAGAGATAGGATGGATAGAATTCCTTCCATGCCATGAAAGAGTCCATAGCAAGAGGTAGGGTGAGACACTGTAGTTGATATTCCTTGGGTACCCAACATGTACCAATAATGGACTAACAAGTCATGGCTGTTCTTGCCTACTTCCAAACTCAGACAAAAAAGCTGTTTGGATAACCCTCTTACTAAAGTTTGAGGTAAAACTGTACAGCACTAACACAGAGACCAGGGAGGAGTGAGGAACAATGGGGAACAAAAAAAAAGCATCACAGGAGTGTGCCTGAAGTAAACTATGGTCTGTGTATTGCTACTACAGATTTAGCAAAGTCACCTCATCTTGAATGACAAATTGAGTAGTCTTACATAGAAATTCACAACTGGGGAGCCTAGATCAGGAGTTCCTACCCATCCTATTTATTTTTCCTTTCTACCTTCTGGATTCATTTAAATGATTGGAATCCAATGCAAAAACAAAGCAATCCACAGTTTGTGTTGGTATCCCCTCAAGGGTTACCAAATTAATAAAAATTACAGCTCTACATCTGCCATGAGAAATACTTGTGGTGCAGGTGGTGGGCGGCTGGGAGACAACAGGGGAAGTGCCACATGCATTCCCTTTGCCCATTTGCTCTTCCCCTCTGGTCCTGTCACACCATTAGATGTCGGATACTGGGCTGGACAGGCCCTTCATCTCACCCACGACAGCTGTTCTCATGTTTGTAAGTTATGGGACTTCAAGCCTTTCAAAAATCCAGAAAAAAAAAATGGCTTCTTGCCCAAGTACCATGTGGGTTTTGTTTTCATCTTCAAAAAGGCAGATAAAATCCAAGATGTTCGCAAGAAGTAACAGAAATTTTGCAAGAAAGCAACTTTTAGAGTGCATCAGATTCCAAGGGTTGTTGGTGAAGCAGTGTATGCAACTAAATGTTATGTTGGACACCCTCTGAAGTGCTAAATGCTGTATGTGTTTAGAAACCCTCTCAATTCTGATCTTTTATGATAATACTCATAAACACTGGCAGCTCTTGGGTGTCTTGGAAAGTTTTTGTCTTTCAACCCTAAAAAAAAGAAAAAGAATAGTAAATTCCTGGAATGATAGAAATATCCTGTTCCAGGTTGGAAATTTTCAATCTTTTCACAGGTCTCAGGAAACTCTGGAAAGAGTAATAGAAAATTGTATTCGCATTTTTTATTGAATTTGAGTTTTTTGAGGCTGGTACCACACAAGCATTCCTAATCAGAAAACCTAAAATCCTGTGCATTGAAAAACATTTTGACAGGAGTAAAAAATGCAACCAGAACATGGCAGCTGCCCAAAACAAGGCGAAGACCTTTGAAACTTTTGGACTTTTTGTGTCTTATTGAACACAGATGGTCTGTTTGACTTAATAGAATGAAGAGTACAACATTCAACTCACTCATCACCCTGCACACACTCTACTCCCAGTGACAGACTACTCTGGCAGTCAAGGAAGTGTCCATGACAAAGCTGGGAAATTACCTTTGGTCACTTCACAGCCAATGCTGATGTCTTTCTTCCCTCTTTATGGACATTGAGTGGGTTGGAGCAGAGCAGGGGACCAGACTTTAGCACAATTCATAGGAAGGGAGATGACCCAGCTCCTCCCCTGTTGTGCCAAAGGAGAAATTTGCCTGGAGATATAAGGAGAGAGGTGATGGACGCACAGGAAATCAAAAGAGAAACCTTTAGACCATAGGAACAAGTTAAGGAATATTTGCCTGTGAAATGGTCCCTTTGAACAAATTTGAGCTAATATCTCAGGAAATTACTGTTTTAACCACTTTAACAGCACACAGAGCACACATTTTTTTCCTTTACTAGTTATAAGTTCCAGTAGATATAACTATTTGCAGTGAGTAATGTGTTACAAGAGTAATCTAAATACCAATAAAATCTCACAGTCTGGGATCAGGCTTGTGCACAGGCTTCTGGATGTCACATGGTGCCAGGGGATGAAAGGACAAAACCAGGACATTCTTATATTTTGCTCATTTTTTTAAGAGACGGTAATGTTTTCATGAGATTATGCATTCTGGTAGCTCCATGACCCCTATCCCAGACAGGAAACATACAAAGCTTTTGTATTAAGTTGGAGTTTTTACAGTTTATAGAGAACACATTCAGGACACAAAAGTTTTCTTTGAGCAAGAACACAAGACTGCAACATGGAGACCAAAGAAGCTAGCTCCAAGGAAACAGAAAAGAAATTTGCAATATTTGGCACTTTCCCTGTGATATAAAGTGCATGTTATTCTCATTTAGCAGAGACTTGAACAATAGAAATGTTTGTTAATACATTCTGCTCTGCAGTGACTGTAAAAGTGTTTGCTGCATTTGCTTCTTAGATGCTGTAGCTCTCTCATTTCACACCTTTCTCCAGATTTAATCTCCGCAGTATTATTTATGTGGCAGTATTAGATTCAATTTACAAATTACAGCCTGCTGCAAAATGGAGCTGTTCTTTTCCCTAGAGGTACCAGTAACAGTTACATTAATCTTCTTTTAAAAAATTATTCAGGGGCTTTCAACATGCTGCCAAGAGCTCCCTCCCAGATTCCTTTGTAGTCCTGTTTTTAATTGTAAGAATATCTGCAGAAAATATAACATGTAAGGCCTGGATCCCAGTGGAACTCCACGCTGGCAGAGGTCCTGCAGTGAGCACCAGATGGGTGGATTTGGGTTTATTTTATCTCTTCCAGCTCAGTTCTGTACGTGGAACCTGACCTTGGGAGGTGGTTCATTGCTGGGTCACTGAGGAGGTCCTGGTGGGGCTCTAGTGGAAGGGGTGACTGCAGAGGCACTGCCACCAAAACTCTGGGAAAAGCCATGGCACCAAGTGCTCCACCCTGGGCATCTTGCACCTGCCTCTGCTTGTGCCACACTGCAGAGACACCCAGGGCTGCTCGGAAAAGCTTCTTCAGGGGATGCTTGCACTGACTGTGAGGGGCATCGCACCAACATCTCCATGAGGGATTGTCTGGAGCCATGGCAGAGCCCAGCCCATCGGGCACCCGCCCCAGGAGCTGGCACCAGCTGCTGTGGTGCCAACGTTGGGCAGTCTCAAGCTGGGGGCAAGCGCTGTTCATGCCCCACAGGTCTTCACAGAGACATTCCTCCCCCAGGTCCTTGTCCCTCTGCTCCAGCTGTGTCTTGATCTCCGTGGCCTAATGATAGCCAGCAAATCCTTGGCTTTCCTTAGAGCACTCTGGGGCTGCTGAGCCTCCTGTCTAGCAATGAGAGCCTGGTGTGAGCTGGCAGTGAGATGATCTCACCTGTGCTGGCTGGAGCCTAGACAGCCTGGAGCCTAGTTTGGGTGAGGCATCATGGTCTGCTGAGCACGAGAGCTTGGATGAGGTGAAGTGATGCTCTGTCCTGCTGTCCCTTTTGAAGGCAATGGCATTCTTTTGTGTCATAATTCTTCTGCTGATGCCAGGAGTTCAGCAACACAAGCAGCAGCCTCACGGGAGCACAGAGACCCTGTGTCCCGGGTCAGGTACTGTGATCTGGAGGAAAGCACCCAGTCAGCTCACTAGGAAGAAAAAAGGTACTTTTAAAAGTGTTACAAGAGCCTTACTGTAGGCATCCGGACCTCACATTGTAAGACTGCTCTGTCCAAAATCTCCTCCAGAAGACTTCCTATGGAAGCAGCTCCCAGGTGTTTGAGTGCTTTTACCCAAGCCGGATTCATATAAGCTCTCCCTCCTTTGAGCCTTCCCAACCTGAGCTGTAGCAACCAGCTTCTTCTCCCCTCACACACTGCATAGGGAAAAAGAGGTTAAACCCCACATAAGACAAGAAATGCCTTCCATAAATTTACAAGAGGTATGAGAAGAACTTCTGTGAGTCCATTACTAAATGTTGATGGTTAAACTCCTAGTAATGAGACGTTATGAGACAGATGCATTCAATAAGTATCTCTGTTCTGGTGGATCAAAGCTGGAGGAAGTATGAGTATCATATGATGCTGATGAAATGTTTTCTGATCTAGCAGTAAACTGAGAGAATGCAAGTCTGCTTAGTTCTGTTCAGTTCAGAAGGGCTGGATTAACTGTCCCCAAGATGTCTTGAGGAGCAGCTAAGGATCTTACTCTTTCTTTAGGTGGGTAGTAAATGCTATGTTTGTAATTTAAGAAAAAAAAAGCGAGAGGGATGATCCAAATAAATGTAAGTTGACTGCCCTGGCATTCATTTGGGAGTAGCACACTGGAAATAGTAGTACTGAAGGCAGAGATAAAAATCTCTGCAGAGTACTATGACTGTAGGGAAGCTGGAACTTGTCAAGTCAACCTGATTTTATTCACAGAAAAATTATATCAACAAATGAAAATCTGACAAGCCAGTCAACTGATTGTAAAATTCCAAGAAATAGCATTTTTAAAAGTACCTACCAGAATTCAACATAGATATTTTATGGGCAAATATCAATGGATGGCTACTTTGTGAAAGGGAATCCACCCCTTTCTCCTTTCCACCCAACACAATCTTTATTTAAATCACAAATACCACAGAAATAATCTCTAATACATCATTTTTCAGATTACACAGATTTGAAAGCAGTAGAGAAAGATGACAGTACTCCTGAGAGTGAAGGTGATCTGGCTCACTTCATAAACTGGGTATAATCAAATGCAGCCAAGTACAGGTTTATATTTAGAAATGAAAATGTTTACGGGATGGGGCACTGCATCACAGGAAGTAGAAAAGGGCTGTGGAAATTGTTAAAAATAATCGATTATCCGTGAATTCCTAAAATGGTTTTGTGGTTAAAAAGGCAAATATGATAATCACAAATACAGAGGTGGTGTCTGGGAATGGGAAGGAGATACTCTGTCTGTGTAAGGCAGGAGTAGGTCCACTGTTATAGTGACCACTGCAGTGGGTAGAGAAGCCAAGGGAGGAGTAGTTGAATCTCTATATAAGACACATTCATTCCATGATTATTTCATGATGGATTACCCTAGAAAAATAGCTTCCAAACGCATTTCTATGAAACAGCAGAAGATCATGAAACTCCTCTGCTGGATCCTCCCTAAAGTCATGTTTTCTGGATTAGGTTCCAGGGGAAAACAGTAGGGGTTGCAGCATTCTGAGGCGAGTTTCATGTTGGATACCTGCCTGTGTGCTGAGACGTGCTGCCTTGGCTAATAAATCCTGACCTGTGTGGTTATACTGGTCAAATGCTTTCTCAGCCAGAACAATTCCCAGAAAATCAGCGGACCCTTTTCACAGTGCCCATCTGACAAGCACTGGGTAGCACACAGATGGTTTAGATATAAAAAAGAATGCTGCATCAATGCTGAATGTGTGAAATGTTTCAATTATTCCTAAAATATTTTTAACGTGTTCCAGATTTATCAGGCAAAATGTTTAGGAAGTAATTGGAGTTTATTCTGTTTTTCATTTTAGTATGGTATATTATAATAAACACATGCTCAAAGTACATTTTAGGTATCACCAAATATTTATAAAATGTCTATAGGTGGAAATCCCAAGGTCAATACAGTAGCTTCACTTTCCTGTTTGTTTACAGGAAAATCAATCACTAAAACCTATGGCTTTTTGGCAGCTGGAGTCCTTTTGCACCTGCAGAGACAGTGGGCAGCCTATTAGGTTAACTTACAAATATGATTAAACCTTCTTTGATTGCAGAAGTTCAAGTTAAGTCACCCTTATATTATTGCCTGGAGTAATAAAAAACTTCTAATAGCATTTCAAAAAGATATGTGTGTCTGATATTTAGTATCTGATCATTTTACTGGCATTTGCCCATTAAAAACCTAATTTGATAAATGTTTATCCCAAGCAATGCTAGTTAGGAAATAAAAAGTAAAATGGCATCATGTTCCCTGAGGTACACTAGGGGCTTTTGCAATGAAAACTAATTGATCCATTGCAAGCTTTGCTACCTGTCTTTAAAAATACTAGCTAGGCTTAGAAACACTGCCTACCAGGGAACCCTTGCCACTGGTTTTAAGACAAAACCAGGCTGCTTTCTGTTGATTGTCTTGATGTCCCTGGAGATTTCAGGGGAAAAAACAGCAACACATTTTCCTAGCCTGAAGTCTGGAAAATCTTGCACTTTGCAATTCCCCGGTTAGGGTAAGTGAGCTCATTTTATTTTGGTGGTTTTTATTTTTTATTTTTGTATTTTATTTAGTTTGCTTGTTTGATTTTGATTTTTAACAAATAATTATATCTAAAGTTCCAGCCAAGCAAATATCCTTGAGACAGGAAAGTCTTGCATTGACTAGCAAGGATTCGGTGCATTTCTGCCAAGACTGACCTATCTGCTTCCATGCTTGCCCTGGCTGTCAGGCTTGTTTAGAAGGCTTGCTTTCCTTGTCAGCTCAGTGAGCAATTGTGGCAGTGGTGGGATGAGAAGAGGGACATGTGCTGCTCTGGGAGCTGAGCTCTTCGCTGGTGCCGACTCCCTTCCAATGCCAGACTGGCAAAGAAGCAGCTGGTACCATCCACAGAAATAGCTTCAAGCACATCTTTGACCCACAAATCCCATATTCCTACAAAATGCCATCACAGACAAACATACTATCCTTTTTCCAATTAAAAATACAATGTTCTGTGGTTTCAGCAGGTAGTAGTAGAGTACTCAAGAAAACACTGTGAAAGATCAAAGCTTTGAGGGTTTCCTTCTTCATTGATCTCCTCCCCCATACAGCCTACCCTTAGAAAAAAGTTGAATTTAGGTCTGTTGCAATATCAACTCCAATACCAAGCAAAATCTAGACATTCTGGGCAGATTCTCACCTGCTGCTAAGTAAATACTGACATTTCTTGAAAAATGATTTGCACAACTATGATTTTAATCAAAAACTTATAATTTTACAAATGCTGTTCTGAAATATCCTTTTGATCTGCTCTACATATTTATTTTATATATCTAATCTGCTGGAAGATCTTTATTGTCAGCCCTTCCTCTAACCCCTTCACACACCCCTTCTGCAGGTTCACTGTCTGTAGGCTAGGAAGTAAGGAGAGCTGGGGATGGCAAATGACTTGAGATACTGGGAAGATGTTACATCTGGGATTAGAAACAGACTGTATCCATGAGGACCTGAGAGTTCTTGTTCACTTTGCAACACTCACGGACAGTAATGGCAAAAGCTCTAAAACAACATTTCAGAAAAAGGAGGTCAGTGAAACAAAACAGCAGTTGGGTTTATTTCTCAGTGTTAATAACTCCAGACTCCAGCCCATGAAGCCAACAGGTGTGATGATTCTAAGGATGCCTGCATAAAAGTTAGTGACCAATTAATGCAAAGAAATTCACTATAGTTAGATTTTTTCACCCTTTTTATAATAGTTTATTTTCTAGAAAAAAGACAGGCTTTATATATGTACATTATGAAGCAGTGCAATCAAGATATGGTAAAGAGTGTTTCAGACATAATTCAGGAACTTAAAGAGTAGACCTTGATGATATTTTTTAAAATTTCTATTTCCTACAGCTATATAGATTAGGACAAACTATTGCAGGCCATTGACTAAAATTAGTTTTAAACAAATCTCTGCCTAAATTAAGAAAATCAAGAATCTGACTACAGAATAACTACAGTTTGAATTGCACAGATCCATTCTGTGTGAAAGAAAAGCTGGTTCAAGAGCTTGGCTGCTAGTTTCCCCATGAGAATCCTGTTTCCAGTCTAGCTTCAGCAAAGATTTCCAGTGGGATCTCAGACACGCCGTTGGGGATATGACAAATCTCACGAAGCTACAGCAAGCAAAATTCCAGGTGTCTGAGCATGAGTCTGAGTTTTATCTGCAGTTAAATGGAAAGAGGATCACTCACTCAATGCCTGGCTCCTCATTTCCAGGTGGCATAAGTTAGACATGGTGAATCTGGGATTGAGAGCACAGTTACGCAAGCAGCCAGAGGAGCAGCTCTGTAGGCATCTCCTGCTGGATAAATAATCTTAAATTCTTCTGCTGAGCACTGCAGCAGAACTACAGCCAGGGAGTTTGAACCAAATCTGGGGTTGTGGATGCATTAGAGAGTGCACACATGCATACACAGATGCACATTTTTGTGTGTATGCTATATATATATATATATATATATATATATATATATACACACATATACACACATACATGTGAAAGTACATATGTATGTATCGACACTTGTGTGTAGGGTCTAAAAAAGGGAACAGCCTAATTGTCCTCAATTCAAAGCTGCATCCAAATACCTCAGACAATATAAACAATTTGTATGAGCAAGCATTAGTTACATGTTTTCCAATTGCAGGCTCGAGTATTTAATACAGCCTTTAGTGTAAAGCTTCTAAACACCCATAAGTTTACTAACTGCACCCTGCTGGGACTCACATTAACACTTAGTAAATAGACTATTCAGAAAATGGCATGGCAAGAGTTACACCTCCAAGTAATATTCTATAGAGCTGCATACAAATTGTAACCACATTTTCATAAGTGATAAAATGTTTTATCCTCTTCTGAAAAATAAATGCCATAAAAACCAAATACAGTCCACAATAACAAAGGAAAGGAAGGATATAGCTCGTCAGGATTCAAAAGGTTTTGATTTCACTTTGTCAAGTTGGACACTTATATGGGAAAGGGCCACCTAAATACCTTTGTGGGTCTGGCAAGAAGTTCTCAGCCACAAAGTAAGGACAAGGAAATGGAAGAAAATTCAAAGTTGCTAATGTGCGGTTCTACTTGAAGGACTAGTGAAGTGAAACTGGCACCACTAAGAAGTTGGTGAGATTTCTGAGCTTATTCCATCTGCCTTGCTTGCTTAAGTGATGAAAAGCCCTTCATTTGAGGCCAGTTTTAACTGTACCAGCATGAAAAGGATGTTCCAGGTTCCAGCTCATTTCACTCATGTGGCCCCTTTCACTTGCACGGCTGTGATGGAGGGTTTTGTGCCTTCAGCAAAGCCTTTATCCCTGCTAAGGCAAACTAGGGAAAGAAAAAGGAATTTTAAGGAAAAAAAAAATACTGGATTTTTCAAACACAAGGTTTTGAAAAAGAATATCTTCTGCTGAGCAAACCACTTTAAAAGAACAGCAGTGATGTAACTAAGAAAATATGGAAAGGGAAAAGTTACAAAAACTCAAATGTTCCTTCTTTTCCACTCTTACATATTTCAAAGGGTTAAAAACCTCAAGTCATATAAGCAAAATACCCCAAAGCATGGCTTTGATTAAAAAGGAATTTTTAACAAAAAGAATAAATGGAAGGTTTCTTTGTGCATACATCCCCACATCCAGTTGCTGCTGCATTAAAGCGAGAGCTGAGAATGATTTTCAAGTTCAATTTTCTCAGTTAGCAAGAATCTGGCCAATTTGAGACAAATCTGAACAAAGAAAAATTATGTGGAACAGAGTCCTCACGTGGTGGGAAAGCTGGCCCATGATACCTGTTCTTCCCAACACAACAGGGACCTTCTGGACTCCAGGTGTCCCTGTTACTACAGGTTATTACTGTTGCATCCTTTCTTCCTAGTAATATGTATGAATTAAATCTAAGGTTGCTGTTTACAGAATCTTTTATAAAAACAGTATGACTAGCATACTAGAAGAGAAGAAGGGCAGGGTAGAGAAGAGAAACAGAAACATCTTTCAAGATATTTTCCTGAAAAAAACCCCAGGAAATTATTGCCTTTTTTTGTCGAGAAAAGAGTATAATAGGTGTATTTGGAAAGAGTATGAACACTTAGGTTATTGGTATATACTTAGATGGACAAGTTGTGAACAATTAATCAGTCATCTCCCTGGTTCAGAGTTTTTTACAGCCTCTAAAATCCCTACCACTGCTCAATCTGCTAGTCTGAAAATGTGGGCCAAACTCTTTTTTTGGATGAAGCAGCTCGTGTATTTTGGCAAAAGCCTGCATTAGAAAATGAAAACCACACTAGAAGTTAGTAGTTCCTAAAATTTCTTTACCTCTTGTTTAAACCCTTTCTACAACTGCTCCTAGAAACACAGTCATACTTCTGTTGACAAATTGCAGTAAGGTGGAGCAGAAGTGCCTGCTCCAGGACCAACTCACACATCATGGACAGCTCTGCCAGATTTGGATCATGATCCTTGAGTCTGAGCTCAGGACAATTCTTTCATCATTCCTCCATAGCAACTAGAGACCATACAGAAGATAAGAGAAGCCTCACCTTCCTGATAACCCTCTCTTTTGGCCAAAGGCGTGATTCCAGTTTCAGAGCCAGTGACCCTTCAAATCAGGGTGCTCCTTGAAGCTGGCAAAGCAAGGAATTAACATATTGCTGTGAGATGCCTTTCTGTGTCATTTCTGCCGCATCTCTGCTGGAGCAAGTTAATGCAGCTGCTTCTTTGGGGACTCAGAAAGTGAACTTGCATCATGGAGCTGCACTAGTGGGACACAATTCTCAGGCCAGCCCTGCCTTTACACTGTGGGTGATCCCCAATTGCTTCCAGGTGCTGCTCACCAAGTACAGCATGTCCCAGATTTCTCAAGGCTCAGCTGATGCCCTTCTCAGACTTTCCACCATTTGAACAAAGCTGGAACTCAGCTGTGCTACAGAGAGCTGCGCTTACACATTTTGCCACCAGCCTCTCTATGCTTTGGCATCTGACCTACCTTCCTAGTTATGATTCTTAACATCTTTCATTCCAGTTTTATACCACCACCCCTCTGGGAGTCTTTTGCAAAGTATTTTTTAGGCAGAGGAGCTCTGGAGTGAGGTGCCAAGTGTAAGGTAGCATCAGGCATCAGCCTGGCAATGCAGCCTGGTTTTGGGAAATACTGATGTGGAGCTCCCTGTATTCAGAAGTAGCTACTTCACTTCCATCTCTGCCAAGGTAATTTCTGGTCCTCAGCCTTCTCCCTATGGTCAGTACAGATGGATGCTTTTGAAGGCTCCCAGGAAACAATTCATTATGCCAAAATGGGTTTTTCTTTCTGCCTATATTGACAGTGCTGGAAACTCTGACACTTCAGGGCTTCTTTATAAGGGCTTTTGGGTTAAGTGTTAGGAAGGAGCAGGAAGTTTTCCTCCTCAGGGCAGTCTCTAGCCAGTGTGGCTGGGATGGCTTTCGTCTCCTTAAAAACTAGGATGGTGCAGATTTTCCAGCCCTGTTTGATCATCCTTACCAGTTAAGTGGTCACACTTTGAGTCTTTTTAGTGTCTGTAACTAAAAAACAAACATGGCCTTGAGCACTGGCATGGGATTGTCCAGCCTGCATAGCTGACAGGCTCTCTCCTCCAGGCTGGGGCTGATGTCAACCCACCTTCTTCCAGGCAGTGCCAAGCCCTGCTCAAAGGACTCCCACAGGGCCAGGGACTACTTCCACAGTACTGCCATCTTTTGGAGGACACAAGAGTATCTGCACGGATGGGAAATGTGGCAGCCAAATATCTTAAAGCAAAAAAAAAGGCTCTGGTCCATTTTCTGGTAAATCTTTGGGTGCCTAGCAGCAGGTGAAGGATGGTCCCTCTCAAAAATGTACTGCAGTTTGGTAGTGAGAGGACTGTGTCTTCCATGGGAATGTGGCAGTTCTACCATGGTCCTTTCATCCAGGCTCAGCAATTTGTTAAAATGCCTTTTTTGAATTGCCTTTTTAAAATGACTGTGCAAATGCTCTTTGACAATCTGACAAGGATTACATAAAGCAGGGAGAAAAAATGAAGGGGATATGAGAGCCCAGAAAGCAGAGCAGCCTCCCTTGCACTGTGACAATTTCTTGGAGAGAGACAGTGTCTGCAATTTTCACAAGGAATTAGTCTAATTTATTTGAAGATCTGCTTGTGATTTGTGGGAGATGTTTGTTAAAGCTGATATAAAAGGTAATGCTAGGATTTAATCCTCAGGGCTTTAGCAAAAACCCACTATCTTTTAATAGGAAGTGGGTGGCATGTTGATTGTCAACTCTAATTTCTTCTCTAGACTGAAAGCCTTCTCCATACTTTTTCTATTATCCTGTACTGCTAACTTTTACAAGGGTACAGGATCTGCCTTGTACATAGGATAAAACCAGAAGGTAGAGCCTTTAACAGAGATTCACCATGTTTCAAGAGAGTATATGGCATCAAAGTGAGGGACAAAGTTAGCACTGAAAAGATGCTCTCAGAACACCCATTGCTCCTGTGGTTTGTGCATTATGCTCTTTTCCAAGAGATCTGGATTTGATGTATTGTCCTTTGCTTTCTGGGGCAAGGAAAACTCTTAGCCCTTTGAGAGTGGGTAGGGGTATTAAATAAGGAAATAAAGGACCTACGGCAAAGATCAAAAAGGAAAAAAAAACAATACACAGAAAAAACAACAGAACTGAGAAGATTCAACCCTACAGTACCTAACAATTTTTAAAGGCGTAAGCTTGTCCAATGTGTTGTTTATTCATCCAAATTATTTTAATGATGAACAGCTTTAACATTGGAGTAGAATGCTAATTCATACTTTGTGTGTGGAATAAATGATAGGCAGCTGTGGGCCAGGAGGCCGCTGGGAGCTCTCTGGCAACACAGACTGTACATGCAAAAGAACGTAACTCGGGGTCTCTGGTAGCAACAAGAAAATATATATTGCAAATTAAGTAGTTCTTCCTACCACTTAATGAAAGCTCTGTGCATGTGACAGTGCTGTTGTCATGCAGTGATCAATTTGATGTGAATTTGGCCTGTACTTAACACTGTGCTGGGGAAGTCTTTCTGTGCTATTCAAATACTTTTGGGTGTAGGATCAGCAGTGGACTACAGCTTTTCAGCAGACAGGTGATAGGGTGGTAGGCTGGTAAGTTATTTTGGAGACACCTTGAGAAGCAGGAAAAATGAAGCATGCTCATTTCACTGTGCTACTGAAATGAAATACTGGGATGGATCCACCCATGCTTAGAGGGTCAGCCAAGGGCAGTGTGATCCATCTCAGCTTGCCCAGGAGTAGAAGTTTAGTTCTTGCATCCGCTGGTTTTAGCTGGGGTAGAGTTAATTTTCTTCATGATGGCGGGTAGGGGGCTGTGTTTTGGATTTGTGCTGAAGACAGGGTTGATAATATAGAGATGATTTTGTTAGCAGGGCTTACACAGAACCAAGACCTTTTCTAATTTTTGTACTGCCAGGCTGGGGAGGGGCCTGGGGGTGCTTGGGAAGTTGGGAGGAGACGCAGCAAGGACAGGTGACCCAAACTGACCAAAGGGACATTCCAGACCAGGGAACATCATGCTCAGCACATAAAGGGCAAAAGCAGTGAATTAATTACTAGTTTTGCTTTGCTTGCTGGTGTGTGCAGCTTTTGCTTTCTCTATTAAAATGTTTTTATCTCAGCCCACAAGTTCTCTGGCTTTTACCCTACTTATTCTCTCATCAGTCTCACTGGTGGGAGAGTGAGTGACTGTGTGGGACTTGTCTGCTGGCTGGGCAGGAACCACAACAATGCAGATGTTTCCACATCTCTGTGCACAAGCAAGATGAGGCAGAGACTTGGTTTGGTGACAGCATGGTCTTGATAGCAGCACATGTGGCACAGTGTCACAGAGGTGAGGGCCACAGGATGTCTCCTATGGTCTACAGCAACCCACAGTCACAGTTAGGGCTGGACATCTGGAGAGGGTGTCTCATTTTCTACACCAAGAACCTATCTACCCCATCTACACAAAAATGATATTAAAAACAGTACATGTTTTCCAGTAAAATGCAAGTCCAAGGGCATCTTATGTCAGCCCAGACATTGGCACAAAGACGCCACCCACCTCATTCTCAGCAGCAGAAAGCCCAGCTCCAGTTTGAAGGACACATGTGAATGCAGGAGCAGACTGTGGTGACTGTGGGCTCAGACTCTGGTTTTGCACCCCGTGTGTAAAAGGAGAATTGTTTGCACAGGGCAGCGTGAAAGTTTGCCAGTTGTCTAAGCCAGCTGGGTTACTGGAATGGGAAAGGGATTGAATGTGAGGAATGCAAACCAATATCTAAAAAACTAAATGATGAGCAGGAGGTAGAATTTTGACTAAAAAAATTTAAATCTTAGAATAAATCCTAATTCTAAAATCCATTCAGGAAACCCTGACAGGCATCAAAATAACCATGGGCTCCCTGGCACTTTTTGTTGAAGTTATTAAAATAGCTCAGTAGCTATTGATTGAACAGCAACTTAGGACTAATGTCCAATGCCAGTCAAACCCTGATCTCCTGAACAAATGAAACTCAACTCTAAATCCATAGCCAAGAATAGGCCAGTAAGGAATGTCAGACTGCATCTGAATACAGAAGATGGAGCCTGATAGTAATATCCCCCAAATCTATCTTATAAGTACCACCTTGATTCAGCAACAACTCCAACTCCTGGCTCAATGACAAGTGAAAATTTGACTCTGACACCAAACCTACATATGTCTTGAATCCTTGTCCTATCTCCAGCTGTGTTGTGTCTGTGGAGTGACCAGTGGCTCTCAGACTCAAAATTGCTCTCAGCTAGATGGTTCTTTTCAGCTGCAATGCTAAAACCTGATCAATAAACCCTTGTAATCCAGGAGAAATGCCCCAAGCTGGGTCTGCAGCAAGAACTAGAATTAGACACGGCGTCTAGGACAACATGAGGATGTTTGATGGCTTTTGGAGAAGTCTCCTATCCAAGTATGGGACTAACATGATGAGGCCATGCATCTGTGTATTGAAAACAGAAAGAGCTTGCTGATCTTTGCTGAAGACAACTGTACTATCTTGTATGACATGCTTGGATTTTGAGTTGAAATGTGAAGCATGCACTGGATCTAACAAGAGTTATCTAGGTTGACAACCCTTGCTATATGTATTTTACCTCAGGATTGATGTCAAGGTGATGTAATACAAAAAAATCTTTGTGACAGATATTTGTGTTTTTGAGCAAGCAAACTTCAGCTGATTTGGTACTGTACAAGTCACTTGGGCTAGTTGGTGGGAAGTCTCAGAATGAAGTTAAGAGTTTGGGATAAAGCTGCCATTTGACTGCCTGGACTTGTAGTGCTGTTTTGTAAAGAAGAGCACTGTTTGTGCTGATTGAAGCATGCTAATTAAGTGCAAAGTTTTCACATTGACTGGTTGTTAAGTTTTGGTGTGTAAAGACACTAGTGGATAAAATTTACTGAATATTATTATTGTATATTATTATTTATTATTACTTTTATTGTTATTATTGTTAACTTTGCTGTGGACTATGTTTGTTATTTTGTAATATAAACTGAAATATACAAACCAAGAGACAAAGAAGGAGAGGGAGAGGAGGTCAAATCCCACAGCAGTGGGAGCTGCTTCCCATGAGGCCCTGTCCTGACAACACTGCCAGGATTTGCAGGTGCAGACCCCTGAAAATAACAGCAGAAAAACAACAGCATAAAAACAATTAAGGAAGAGTACAGCCAAAGGGAGTCTGGAAAACACTGCCTCATCAGCTTCGGGAGAAGGTTTTGGAGCTGCAGACCACAGGCCCTGAACATTACAAAGGCTAGGGGGTACTTAAGGCACGGTGCAGCACACATGTGAGACAAGCACTGTTTTCTAGCGGGGTGACAAGCCCTGGAAGTTTCTGTCCATCTCCCTGAGGGCTCCCGAGCCTTCACAAGAGCAGCCTGTCCATGAGGGACGCAAACAGCAGTTCCCTGCAGCGCGCGGTGACGGAGCGCGGGATCTGCGATGGGTCAGGCACAGCTCGTTTGCGCAGATGGAGCCTTTTATGGATCGCGCCTGCCGAGCTAAGATGTAGGTGTTCCCGGTCCCCAAAGGCTTCCTCAGCACTTAGCCCTGAGCCTGACAGGCGTCACTGCTCCTGGCCAAAGGACAGGCTGGATTTGGGCGTCTCAGTCAGACTGGAATCACTCAGTGAATTACGTCTAGGGATCACTGATGTTTTATTTCCAGGTGTGTCAGAGAGCAAAAAAAAAACCATAATTTTTTTTCTCTTTTTATTTTCTATTCCAAGCAGGGAGTGACATAGTATGTTCATGGCTGCTTAGCTAAAAGTGACATGAGACCCAACCCAACTCCTTAGGTATTTGCTGTGAAATAGATATGATAGCAAGTCAGAATGAAGTGGGAAATGACTCCTTTCCCTCCTCTGAACATGATGTCAGGCACTATTCACCCACACACTTAATTACTGATTTCATGCTATTATTCCATTGTGTTAAAAGGATTCTCTGAAACTTAAAACAGATCTTTACCAGCAATTTAAACTAGCTACCAGTCTCCATCCTGGTTACTGCACATCTACTGCCAAGACACTGTTTTGGTAACAGTTAATAATCATCTGTCTGGACTACCTCACCATAAACATTACAGGGTTTCATCACTCATGTTTTATTTAATTCCGCTTGTCATCAAGGTCTATTATTGGAGCCTTACAATTTTGTTCAAGAGAGCTGATTTTTACTACTGTTGAAAGCTCCTCTATATACTTTTTGCACTTTATTCTCCTGAGCTGGGATCCTTTCCTTTTGGATCTCAGGTTGACATAAGATGTTTATTCAAATAAATTCTTTAGATGATTGACAGCGTATAGGAGTCCCTGGTGGAATATGCTTGAGGTGCCAGGGGGAAAAAGAGGAAAATTCAGGAGGCTAGTAAATTACTTGCACTAAATGTAACCACCTGTCTTTGATTCTATATCCCTTGTTCCCACCCTGAAAAGTTACAAAAGCTACACTCAGCTGAAGGAGGTATAAATTGAAATCATCCTTTTCCATGCACATCATCCTCTTCTCATTGCCTTGGTTTTTGTCCCGTTGTGACCTTGCACACTTAGCCCGAAAGCATGCAGCGTGAATGAGACAGATAGCTGCCTGGAATAAACAAAATGGTTAAAATGGTCAAAGACTGAAATGGGAATAATGAAGTTAGAGTCCTTTCAAGCACTGCTGTTGCACAGAGTCTCAGGCAGGACTCACATCAAGCGAGCGCGTCAGGCCGTGTAATGAGGAGTGATGGCCCCACCACTCACAAGCCTTTGCTCTGCTTTTGCTCGGTCCCCTGACTCTGCTTTTCCTCTGCTGCCAGGAGGAGAGGCTGTAAGGGAAAGTCTGGCAGAGAGCATGCAGGCTGTACTCCTGAAGGGTGCCGGAAGACAGGATGAAGGTTCTATGCCAAGGAATGCGTGTTTGTGCACAGCAAACTGAAGGAGTCCAGAAAAGGCAATTGCTGGGTTGGAATGAGCCTCCTGCATTCCACCAGACCCAAAAATCCATGAATTTGATGTGTTTTAATCAGAAATTCCCGTGTAGACCTGAGAATCTTCTCATCATCAAACCTTCTCAGAGCTGCTGCTTCTTGAAACAAAGTGTCAGACAAACCAGTATTTTTCTGATTGAACAAATAAAATCTCTCCTTGCCCTTTATTATGCAAGTCAGCAGTGAAATATATTTGAACAAAGAAGAAACAGGCATTTCTTTAAAGTCAACAGCAGATGCTCCAGTGAGTATGTTTTTACATCCGCTCTCTCAGCACACTGACACTGCCAGGCCTGGGCAGACGTGTTTGCAATGTGTTCAGGCACCACCTCGGTTCTCCTCTGCAAGACACGCAGTCACATCAGTAGCCCAAAGCCTGAAAGAGTAAGTCCTGCTCAGTGGGTGTGTGTATCATCAACTCAAGGCCAGCACAGTGCTACACCATGGCTGCTATGTGGCTGGAACTGATGGGCTTTTGGATTGCTCCAAGAGCAAGTAGAGCAGGACTATAACATTCTGTGTTTGTTCATGTAGAAATCTCTCATCCTGAGGCTCTTGAATGTGTTTTGCCAACAGAAACAAACAAGTTTTCTCTTTATACCACAGTTCCTCCTGTCTGTCCTGTGATTTGTCCTTTCTCTGTTGTTCCTGACCTTTCTCAGATTCAAACCTGCAACTCGAGACGCAGCACTTGGAGTAATCACTGATTATCAGCAACTAGAAGTCTTCTCTATAGGAGAGCTCACGTTCTTCTCGTTTTCCTTTTATTTGCATTATTCACTTTCATCCTGTATTTTTTCTCTCCAGCCACTGCCTTTAACCTTCCCTTATTCACAAGCAATCTTTTTATCAAAATAATTTATCTGCTTTCAGTATGTGTTTATTTCTGATATTCCTTCACATCTGTCATTTGTGATCTTATTGAGTTGGTCTTGCTTCAGCACCTTTCCTCTCTTTTCCCTTTCTTCTGGAGGATGTGTCCTGGGACTGGACACAGCTGTGTTTTGGCTGCATGTAGGGGTAAAACTGTGCTCCAGGTATAGCCTGGACTTCAGAGAATCTGAGAAAACAGACCTGGTGAACGTTGCTGCCCACAGAACAGAGCCTGTACCCTTCATCATTTGCTGTAGTCTTTTGACATGATAGTCCTGTCCTCCAGAGAGGGCGCAGAAAACTCACCTATGCCAGACTGTGAGCAGGTGTTTTTGTGGAGAACCCACCAGGCATTCTTCTCTTTGGGCATTCCCAGGGCTGGAAGGCTGATGTGATGTCCATGACTGCCCCCCAGTCATAACATGGCAAAAAAAATTCACCTCTTCCTCTTTTGCATATCCTGCCCAGCTTGCCCAGCTGAAGCAAGTCCTTTTTTCTGAATACTTGGGGACACTGAGGCAGATTGATGGTCTTGCTGCATATTCTCATTTTCTTCTTCCTTAGAAGGAAAGTTTCCCTCAGGATGGCAGATGAGTCAAACTGCCCACAGGAATCAGTACCTTTGCCAGGATTTATTTCTAGTCCTTTGCTTAGGGAGCTGAGGAGCCCCAAGCAGCATTAAAAGGTGGCAGAGAAGGAGAAGGAGGGAATTTGGGGCTCTAAAGAGCCATCTTCCTCCCTTCAGTGGCTGGACCCAGAGATTTTCAGGAAATGTCCTTTGTACCTCTGTGTGTGCTCTTGCCATGTTCCTCTCACCATATTCTACCCCATTCCCACCACCCCCTGCCTCGGGCTCAGGAAGAACCTGGCAGAGGCAAGCACAGGCAGAACAGCTGCAGGAGCAGCTGGGTCAGATGCCAGAGTATTTTGCACAGTTTTTGCTGGCCATATTCAGCCATTCATTGCTGTTTGCTCCAAAGCCCATCTCCCCCTCCTGCTCATGGCTCTTCATCACAGCTTCACTCCTTTTGGCCTCTGGCTCCTGCTGCCTTGCTTCTCCTCTCCTGGCTGGGCCAACCTCTCTTGTTCCATTCCCTCCTCCTTCCCCCTGCTGCTTGCCCTGCCTATTTTGGACATGAACCCCTGTCACTCAGAGAGCCACACAGAGCCTGGCACACTGGGGTCCCTTTCCAGGCACTGCTGTAATAACAACCACAGAATCACATTGTGCTTATATCTTTACTAGTTTATACAGGAATATACAGTGGTGTTTTACAAGGCTATAAAATATATATCTTAAAGGAAGCAAGCACAGGAAAACAGGAGAAGTGGGGCCAGATCAGCTGAGGTAAATAAAGGCTGCATTGAATTAAATAGTGCTGCAACTATTTACAGCAGCTGTAGGACCTGACCTGTGGCCCCTTCCCAAAGCAGGGACTTGCTGCAGCCTCCTGCCTCCCTTGTGGCAGAAAGTGAACCGAGCTCCCCGTGCCCACCCAGTGCGGGGAGGATGCTGGCTGGGAGCAGGAGGTGCACCCTGGCTCCAGCCACCCGGCGCTGGGACACAGCTGTGTGGCACTGCAGGTGGTGATGCTGACAGCCAGGCTGCTGCCCTATTCCTGGGGCTGGGGCAGGGACACATCCTCCCTGCCCATCGCCCGTGCTCTGCCATGGAGCAGCTGCAGCTCCGCTGGAGCCGGGCAGGATTCACAGCACTCATCAAATGGTGCCATTTCAGATCTCTAGAGACTGCTCTAGAAATGTGAGGTCAGATCAAATCCAGCTTTGATTTCTAGGTGCTGGAAAGAAATCATTTGGCAAAGGTCAAACTTTTTATTTTGACATTTTCTGGTTTGAGGAGAATCTGAATTCAGTTTTACCTGAAAAGAGTAGAACTTGTCATTCAACCACTAAAATGATAAACTTGTGCCTCTGTAGGACTTTCTGGATTACATACACAGCATGTACAGTAGAGCACATCTTATTTTTCTGGGATCCTATTATTTTCAAAAATAAGAATTCCAACAGCAGTCTTTGAGGAGAGATGGTATCCCACTGAGGCATCAGAATGACATGAATTTTTATCTCTGGCAAGCTGCTGTATTGCATGCTTACAGAATCCAGTTATACAAATAAAACAAAAGGACTAACTCTGTACGGCTAAATTAAGAAAATGGATAAAACTATTTTTGTGTCTTTTTTTCCCAGGACTTTTCAGAAGTAAGGGATGTTTTCTCTATAGGAATGCAGTTCTGTGAACAGTGAGAAGGGGTAGGAAGTGCCAGCTTTACCCTCAACTAGACTGTCTCAGTTGCCATGAGTTATTTACAGATGTCAATATCTTCAAAATACTACCTTACAAAAAAACCCACCTGTATCGAATTTTAATTTTGAAAAGAGTCTAGATGTCAAACAATAGGAGCAGCTGGAGCTTCCTTCTATGCTGAAATGAAATACTCAGAGAACAGCAATGATACACTCTAAAATCTGTTTTGTCAGATCTCCTCTGGAAAACTGTAGATTCCAGTGGTTCTTCATTTCAAAAAAAAAAACCAAGGTAAAAAACCCTAAACCCTTCCAACCAGCTGTAAAGAAAAAGTGTAAAGCTATCTCAGCGCAGCAGTCAGCTTCCTGAGATGGTCACAAAGGGTGATGAAAGGAGGTCATGTGTGGAGCAGCTCTTCCCGCTCGCGGCTCCGGTGGCTGCAGTGGGCTCACCCTGGCCGGGCTACAGAGGCTTTGTGTCCCCGGGACGCTCCCGGCACAGCGGCCACGCGCACCTGCACAGCAGGGCTGGAGAGCCCTGCCAAAGCACCACGGCAGGTTCCTGCTCTGGGGACAAAACAGCACTGAATCAGGCCTAGAAGTGCTCGGGTTTGGATTTCCAAGGATCTTTAATTCTGGTTTCCAAGACTGTAAACACGCAGTGATTAACAGTCTGGAAGCACTCACCATTTCCCCCATGGCCTGAGCCTTAATGGCAGTCCTAGAGGGGGAGGATGATGGGCTAAATCCCATCTTTTGTTGAAATCCATGAGAAATGACTTGCCAGCGTGCATTGGAAGCGAACGCTGTGCTTTGGCTCTGCTGACAAGCTCTGCTCTTGGCCCTCTCAGGACCGTGTGCATCTGCAGCAGTGGAAAACTGCTTTCAAATGCTGCAAAGCACACCTTTCAAATGAGCTGAGTAGGCACATCAGAGAGAGGCAAGAAAGGGAAAAGGGGCTAAGATGTGATTGCTAAATAAGAAATCAGCAAGGCCCATTTGGCACCGTGAACACTCCTCCCTGCGATTTGGCAGGGCTGCCTACATGCTGCACAGGTGCAAATGACTTCTCCAGGGACAAAGCACTGCAAAACCGAGCCTCTTTTCCAGCAAAAGACAAGCAGGGAAATAAAACCTCTGGACCAAACCCTGCTCTCATTAACACTCTTGAATTCTACTGACTCAAGGCAAAACGCTTTCTCAGATTGGGCAAGAAAAAGCTTAATATCTATTTTTTCTGGTTTGACCAGAAGGTACCAGCAGGCCCGGTGTCCTCCATCCGGAAGGAGACGCTAAATTTCCTGGAGTAGTGAAGAAGAGGTTTGCTCCATCTTATTACCAGTGCACTCTGCATACCATTTAAGTGTTCCAAGCATTACTTGTGGTTTACATATTCCCTCCATCTCCACCTTGGCTTGCATGCATACTGCTCACTAGGATACGTACAATGCGGTCCTGCTGCATCCCACCCCCTCCCTGGAGGTGGAGATGGAGTCAATTTTCCAATATCAGGGGTGTCACTGACATCCAGCAGCTCTGGAGCTTCCTTGACTCCTGTGTTTACGGTGCAGCAAATCCCAGGGCAGAGCTCAATCATGGGCGTTACAGCTGCACGGGGCTTTCTCAGTGGTCTCATCACACAACAGAGAATACATTACAAATGCCTCTATTTGCCTTTTGTTTGCAGGGAATACAAAAAGAAGCCACGAGGAAGCATGTGCCATATCAAATCATACCAATGGGCATTTTTCTTAGTTATTAATTAGGAATTAAAAGGAAAATGTGCTAATGGTAGCCAGATATAAAGAACAGCAATTTTTACAAAGTCTCGCCACTTTTTCATTTTGTTTTTTTTTTTTTTTTTTTTTCCTCTGGAATAAACTTTTAAAGCAATTTGGATAAACTAATGTTTATCTAAATGTTCAAAGTGTGCAGAGGTCTTTGATATCAGAGCAATCCCTTTGTGGCCTGGCTTTTTGACATACACCCTGCTGGCCTTTACTTTGTGTGCTGCAACACTAGAATATTATACTCAGATACAAAAGAAGTCAATAAATACAAACTTTAATTAAAATAATGTCTCCTACCAACAAGCTGCTGATAAACATTACAGTCTTCTAGTCCTCTGTTTTTTATATTTTAAGCTGTTTCAGGAATTTACTGAGCTGCAAACTTGCTGGTTTTCTTTATTTTATAGATCAAATGTACACAGTTGTTATCATTTGATGCAAGCTTCTGTTATTACAGAAATATGAGGTTCTTACATAATTACAAAAGACAATTGTAGAAGATCAAGACAAAGAAGACATGTTATACACTTTACACAACTTCCACTTTCATCTCAGCTGTCTTTGCTTCAGGACTTTCCATTTTTTCAACACTTTTCTCCAAATGTTTCAGTTGATCCCCTCAAATGTCACACTGCTGTGATGACCCATTGGGCAATATATAATAATGCTGCAGCACCTAGCACCAGTGGGTTAAAACTGCACTACAATATGAGTATTATTCTACCAACTTGATGAACTCATTTACAACTGTGGTACAGGTGATAAAATTACAGAGCTGCAAATCCCTTTGGTCTTCTGCAGTCCTCTAGCTGATGTCATTTTTCACCAGGAATTAATATGTTATTTCTTACTAGAGAGCTGAGAATTGCAAAGAAGGCAGATAGATATGATTATTAAATGCAGTGTGTGCAAGAGGGGAAAAGATGCTGAAGTCAAATATACACAAAAATTAATAGCTTTCCTGATCTGAGCTCATGTTTCTCATGCTCTTTGGATTACAGTAGGGTTACCCTTCTGGTGTCTGCACCCCAGGGATTCACATCTGTGTAAATGTGGTAATAGAAAAAGGCCCTCATGATGAATTCATGAATTGTTCTCATTGACACTAGTTGATACTTTTACTTGGACAAGTCTCCTTTGCAGGTGCACTGACCACACACTAATTGAAAGGATTATTTTCATAACTTTCTGTGCAGTCTGCAAGGCTTTCTGTGAAAAGCATAATTGTTTCAACCAGCTGCTTGGAGTTGTTTTTATTAATTTCTTTAAATCCAACAATGCTGGATCGGCATATTTGAGACTCTCCTCCAAACTGCATATGAGCATAAATAAAATTAGTGAATGTGGATCTTGTGTAGGAGTGAAATTTTTTTGCAAGTACAGAATTTCTGTGCAGAGGAAAATTGCTTTTGAAATGCACTTTTTCTCCCAGCCTCGTGCTATTTTTACCCTCATCCCCACAACAAATCCTTAATGTGCAGTATGTCTGCATGGCACCTGTTGGGATTAGCTGGGGCCTGAGCAGACACATTACAAGTCCACGCATTTGCACTGCCTGAAACATCTAATCCTGACTTTATGCTGTGTGAAGCTCCAGCCATAAAGGGTTCTTCAAGCAGTGTTATTCCCCTTTCTTGAGTGAAAGGCAGGTCTCTTACCATAAGACTGATCCTAATGGCTGAAAGGCCTTCTGAACTCCATCCTCAGTTCATATAGCAAACAAGTAGTATCAAAAAGAGTCCATGGAACAATTACTTGGATGCCACCTTGGTACCTCCCTGCTCCTTTGTTTGGGGGAAATGCTCAATATGTGGAAATTACTCTGGGCAAGCCGAGTAAAACCAGGCTGGGAACAATATACAATCTCCCAGAGACGGGGGGTGATCCACTCACCCCTCAGCTCTCTTCTCACCTCAGCTCATCCCCTCAGCATCTCGGGGACCAGAGGGTTTAGCTTTCATGCAAAAATCCTGCAGCCTGCCTTGCCTTGCTCTGCAGCAGCAGAGCAAGATTTACACAGGAAAGGGGATTCCAGTCCTACCTCCTTCTGTAGCCTGGGTGTCTGTACACTGCCTGCCTGTCCCAGCCCCTCTTCCACCTCCATTCCCTCTCCATCCCAGATGGGAGACTACAGCCAAGCCCTTCTCTGGTCTCACCCCTCCCTTCTGGCATTCCACATGTCCAGCCATTGAGTGGGGCTCCAAACACCTTCTGAGAGTCCTGCTCACCCCTGATGGCAGGAAAAGCACCCTGAGCCTCTTTCTTCCCTTACATTTGGGGTCTGGCTTGCATGTGTCACATGCCATGAGACTATGGAAACACAACACATGCCATGAGACCTTTGGCAGCTGAACATCAGCTCAGAGATTGACTTAAAATCCATCAGGAGGATGACATAACTGGATCAACACCCAGAAAAGGTGCAAAATGGTGCTTTGGTGGCTGGAATATGAGGCAGGAATTTCTGAACAGATAGCACTCAAGATTTTGAGCTTTCTTAATGTAAAACATCCACGTAACTGTCAGCCTCCTTGTACTCCCACAGCCCCACTGCTAACACCTTTGCTCCTATGGGAAAGGTGGTTTTGTAGGGCAAACTGAGACTTCCCTCTTCCTGCTGCTGCTGTCTGGGACACAAGAAAACAATCACACACTTAAAAAACAGGCAACAAGCCTTGCAAAACCAAGGGGCTGCCTCAGAAATTACTATTAATATACAAGTAAAAGTAAGATTTCCTAATTTTCATTATTTGGACTCACCAGGGTGGGATATACTTTTTACTTTTTCTCTGCACCCATTTAGGATTTTTAAAAAAATAAACAAAAACTTGTTTTGGAAAAAAAAGATATGCAGGAATTAAAAAACAAATGCAATAAATATTTTGGGAACTTCCAGGAAAATAGCAAACATTGGAAATACAGCTGGTCCAAAAAAATGGAATTACCATTTCTGGGCATATTTGGCATGTTCAAGCTTGTTTCCATTAAAAATCAGAACAAAACTTAAATAGTTTAAATTTCATGGTATTTCATACCAAGAACAAAACCACCTCTTTTTTTTCAATGAAATCAGTGTTTTGGTAATAGTCTCATGAAATTAAGTAAAGCTTGTACTAGTGTAGCAGAATAGTTTGCTGGGATAAAATAGCTAATGGTCAAAGGAAGCAGAGACTCTCTCCCAGAGAAGTTTCATCAAATACTTATGCGGATGTCAGGACAGCACCTCTAAGGTTTGTCTCTTGTTTGAGTAGGGGATGAGCTTCTATGCCATCCTATGTCTGACCTGCCAAATTCCCACTTTCCTCCCTGGCCTGCTTAGATTCCTTCTCCTGACCTGCATGGAAACTCTCCCCACACTGTGCTGCAGCTGTGCCTCCATCAGTCCTGGGCACTCATGGGGACTAAGGACATGACAAACAATCACTTAGGGATTTGGGGCCATTGTGTTAGGAGGGTAACATTCAATTTTACTGCAATGCTGCTCTGAGCAAGGTGCTCTTGTGTGGACCTGTTGCCCAGGATTTGATGTATGCCAGTCAGGCTTATGACTGCTGCCTCTGATGTCCTTTTCTAGGCACAGATGAGTCTGGCTAGGCATCCCAGCTACTTTCCTTTGGCCCTGGTGCTTCAATAGAACCAGCATTTTTTCAGGCCATGAACAGCAAACCTCCACAAAACCTTTTACCATGTTCCCACCTTCTGCTGCTGTTCACTTCCCAGTGCTAGCAGTGAATTGATCTCTGAGGAGCCCAGGTTGCAGCCTGTCTCAGAGCAGGCAAAGGTTTTCTTTGGCAAGAAATAAAAAAAGCTTTCTGCACGGAGCCCCGCGTGGCTCAGCGTGGCCAAGGGCTGCACTGTCCTGCAGTGCAGCTGAGGAGCATCTCCTCTGTCTAAACAGGTTTGTAAATCAAACACTGCTTTATTCATGTTTGCTCTCACTGTAGCTTCATAATTCCTGATAATCATACTCAGCTCCAAAGTTTGCTCCTAAACTTCCCAGAAAAGTAAGTACTGCACTGTAAAAATGCAGTGTATGTTTTTCTACTGAAAAAGGCAAAGATAAAGCAGGATCTAGTCAGTAAAAAGCAGGATCTAGTTAGTCAGTAATCACAGCATTCCAAACACTTCCAAGATACAAAGGGCTCTGTAACAT
This sequence comes from Melospiza georgiana, assembly GCF_028018845.1. Taxonomy (NCBI): domain Eukaryota; kingdom Metazoa; phylum Chordata; class Aves; order Passeriformes; family Passerellidae; genus Melospiza; species Melospiza georgiana. The sequence continues at coordinate 103,319,390 of NC_080432.1, read as the reverse complement.
GACTTTCTGGTAACACTGTCATGGGTCTTATTTAGAAAATGGCAGGGGATGATGATAGGTCTCATCCAACAGGGCCATCCTGGTACAGAATATGCTCTAAAGCAAGACCTGCAAGGACATTCTCCAAAGGATTCTCATTAAAGGGCCTCTCATGTCTTGGCAGGATTGTTCTTCCTGTAGCCACAAAGCCAAATAGGGCATCCAGGATGTGCCTCTTGCTAGTGATCCATGCACAACATCTGTGTAAAGCTGCTCATGTACACAAGGGGCCTTCCCACAGCTATTAGGTTTTGTGCCCCAGGGTCTTACCTGAAGATTAGCATTGAAATAAATTTTTGTTCATAAAACCATTTATAACAAATAAAGCATGCTTTACTTGCCCTTTAAGAAATCACTAAAGCCGTGTTATAGTTACTATTTTTCCCTAATAAAAATAAATTTTCTATCCTGCCCTGCCTGGTATCACTAGTAAATAAGGATGGCTAAGGAAGTGCTTCCCTGATAAGAGACAGCCCTTGTTAAACAGCCACTAAAACCACTGCTATCTAGACCACAGCTGCATCTGCTACAGCACGGGGTTCTTTTCATCTGTGATCCAAACCCTGTGTTCCTTGGCGAGACAAGACTCACTCTGCTCTTGAGTGGCACTTTGCTGGACCAAAAACTGATTTGCCCACATGTTTGTCAAAGGCTGATCCTCAGCAGGTGGCATTTATTTGAAACCGGACATGGCAGGTGGTTTCAGCCCAGAAACACATTTTTGCACAGATTCCAGTTAAGTGTTTATAAGCTATTGGTTATATAAAACTGAAATGGGTGATGTTGGCAAGTTTTCTGTACTTTCTCTGTGTGCTAACAACTCAGCTTAACTTTTGTTTGTTGTTGTGAGGCTTTCAAGTGTGTGTCAAATATTAACATTTTAATTCTCAAGGAAATTAGTAGCTGGAAAACTATAATCCCTTACAAGTACGCATGCACGCACACGTGGACACGCTTAGTCCATTAAAATCACTTATGTTATTAAGTTTGTAATAAATCCTCAATGTGGAATGGCACGTGCTGAATCATTGAGGTATTTGACAAAGATCTGTTTAAAGGGTTACTCTGGGGCCCCAAATTCCATTTTTAAAAACAAGGCCCTATTGAACCTAATCAATGGGTTTTCTGTGATTCCACCCCCTTCACATTCCCCAGCAACTTTAATTAAGAGCTTTTGGGCAACTTTAAAGGCTGCTATGTATTATTTTTAGCTGTAGCTGTGAATTGCTATGGAAGAGCATGAAAACATGCCTGCACTGATCTTACTGCCTCCCTCCAGGAGCGGCTGCAAACCTTTCGCTCGCACGTGGGCCGTGGCTGGCGTTGGATTCTCCAGCCCCAGCTGGAGGAACGGGCAGGTTCGGGGGCACTGCTGGCAGGCGGGGGACATTCCACTCCAGGTTCATGCAGGGAAGGTCAGGAGCCAGACCTGGTACTGCCAAAGCATCTCAGGGCAGTGGCAATGGTTTTGGCCCCGAGGGTGTAACGTGGCCACTCCAGGCCAGACTGCGGACAACAGCCTTCAGCAGCTGCCAGGCTGGCAGGAGCAGGCTCCTGTGCTGAGCAGGCACACAGTCTCCTCTTGTTTGTTTACTTTTTAATCAGGGTTTTCTGTGCTACATGTAAAGGAAATAAAGGGGCTGGTGGGTTCGTTGAGTTGGCTGGTTTTTGTTTCAGGATAAATTATGATATCCATTCCTTTTTAAAATTTTTCCCGGTATTCTTTGAATGAGAAATGGGGTCGTCCCGCCAGGACAAAGAGACTTGGCCAGCATGCCAAAACTGCAATTACAGCAAAATGAAAAAAGTAAGAATGAAATGTATTTTATTCATTTCAGCTGTTATGTCTTAATGCAAAGAAATCACTTTGCACAGTTCTGTAACTGACACCAATTTCTAATCTCCAATACTATTAACTTCTAAATCCCTGTTATAAAGAACATTGGCAGAATACCAGAGTCTAGTGCAGCTAAATAAACTTAGTGAGACCTGGTGTTTTATTTTCCTTTTTCTTAAATGCTGAAAAAATCATTAAACTATTTTGTTAATTGCTGATAACATTTTTGATTAGTTGGATTTCCTCTTTTGGCTTCAATAGATACATTCCTGGAGCATGAGCATGTTTGCCTTTGGGACAAACAAAAAAGAAAAAACAGAAAGAAAGAGAGACCATTTTTTGAAATGACAAAATGTATTGTTACAGGATTAGAGACAGGATAGCTCCAGGATTATGCTGTATCACTAACTCAATTTAAGAGGCCTACGAATTGAAACTAAATATTGAATAGCTGTAGGGCAAGGGCATTGTTAAGAAGTAATATCTGTGTGAAAACTTGATTGTTTCATCTCAGCTGGATTGAAACAGTTTTCTGACAACTCAGACTGTCTCATACAAGCTAGCAAACCTTAAAACATTTATTTCTCTCTACTACTTCACTAAAATGGCACTGGAAAACCAATCCAAGTCTCAGATGTGCACAAATAAATACTAACTACAAACAACCTCAACAGAAATGTTTCTACAAGTCAGGGACAGGCTTTGAGTGAGACTCCTGCCTTGACATCATCATTCCAAAGGAATCTGCAAAACTGTCTTCTGCTAACCTTGACTTTAGTGATGTTCTAAACCAATGTAGCATCACTTCTCACTTCTACGCTACAAGATTTAATTGGGAGCTTAAACAGAGCTGTGCCAAGTGGGACAGTGGAAGTAATTACCAGATTTAGATATTCTGGCATCATGGACAGAATTACTTAAGCACAGGAAATGAATTATAGCAGAATATCCTTAGACTCAAAAATTATTGGCAGGGAGGAAGGGAAGAACAATGCAGCCTTGGTTACATGCTGACGAGCTTTGGCTGATTTGCTGTGTTACCATTTTAGTCTGTGTGTGGCTATTTAATTTTTTTTCCTCAAGAGAGCTGAAGTTCTAACACCGTCTAAGTCAGAGCTTGGAGAGCTTTTTCCATTTTGTTTCCAAAGAACAGTTGGGTTCACAGAGGACTGAACAAAGGGAGAATATCAAGAAAATATGGGTTGCTCTTACTGGAGCATAGGATCTTCCATGAATAAGAGCTTCTTGTGATATTAAAATGGGCTGTAAAATCTCCTTCTTCTGTTTCTGACCTCACATTCTGGCTGTACCTGTGTCCCAGTGTCTTTAAATAAATTAATGAAAAACTCTTGACTGAAGCCATAGAGGAAAATATCTGGATTTATCTCACCTAATTTGAGACATTTGCATGAGATCCCTTGGCATGGAGTGTGACACCAAAGGCTCCTTCAGTAATCCCTGCAGACAGACCAGCCCCCCTCTTCCTTCATGGTCTGAATTGCCCTCTGACAGATCATCCATTTAGCAGGCAATTCTCCTACCACACTTATTATTTAGGTCCCAAAGCCAAGACCTTAGAGTGGCTGCAGAGACGTGAGCCCGGGCCATTGGACAGAGCAGACAGACAGAGCAGACAGACAGAGCAGACAGACAGAGGACCATGTGCCAAGGGCCCCGTGGCTGAGTATTTTCACTGGGACTGTCAAGGCTACCAGCAGGGCTAGCAATGTTGGTCAAACACTGCAGACCCGTGACATGCTCAGAAAGGAGACAAGATTGCATCACCTTTACCAGATGTCACAAATGGATCTCAGATGGTAATTTTCTACTGTATGTACTGGCATCTTAAGCAAAATATGATCCAAAAGAGCAGGCTCTGTATGCCATTATCAATCCCCTAAGCCTGTTGTCTTACCAGCTGTGACATCATTAGCTGCACATCTGTCTCTAAACCAAAGGTGGTTTTCCAGCCTAACTCTTATCCCACATCTACTCTGAATAAGCTCTGAATAAAAGACACTTGTTAAAGTTCAGCTGTAGCAGGGGGTACATCAAGAGATGGCAGATGGGCAGGCCCAAGCCTCTATCACTGAATACAAAGATATATGGCCTATTGTCTCCTTATGGCTCATGTGATACCCTTGATAAGAAGTATGTAAGTGTCTGGCAGCCATACAAAGTGAAATCTATACCCGAGGAATGCATATAAGTCAACTTCTACTTAAGCCTTAAATGATGGGTATATGTATAATAGTAGCACTGAGAAAATGTGAGGGTTTCCAGTTCAGTGGCCTAAACTGATGGTAGAAGAGCAAGTTGGAATTGACCTGAAAAAATATTTGAAGGGAGTTTAAAACAACTAGAAATAATTTTTCCTCTGGCATTTTAATAAAAATTATAAATAAGATTCCAAAAAAGATGAAAAGAAGGAAAAGATGGCTCATACTGTGTGTTAGTTTACCAGATTATTATGAAAACAATAACTACACACCTTTCCCCTACTAGTTCTAACCAACATAAATTTCATGCCCCAGATTGTAAGGCTCAGAAGTTTTGCTGTGTCTACATCTACATTCAGGCCCATTGAAACTTTGCTTAAAAAAAAAGCCTCATCACACAAAAAAAAGCCTATCTGAGGCTGAGCTGGAGAATACACAGGTCTTTTTTTCCTTGAACTTGATGGCATGACAGCAAACAGAAGAAATGAAAAAATTGTCCCTACTGGCACCACATTCATAGGAGGAAAGGTGTCACGGTCAGATACTGCACAGTGCTGGAGCCTCCTGCATCCTCATGCTCCCTTTGATAAGGAGAGGGAGTCAATGAGAGCCAAATCCTGACACAGCAATGGCCTTTGCTCCTTAGAGCAACAAGGCCTTTTAGGGATAATTCAACTGAAGCATAAAAGAAAAGAAGCAGAAGTGACCCTGTGTTCCCTAGCAGAGAGAGCTCTGGGCATGTCTGGGTGATACCTGCAGGCTCACTGGAGGGGTCCCTCTGTACCAAAAATTAGTGTATTCTCCCATTCATGCATTTGCTTTGCAAGAAACACTGGGGGCCATGCTGTGAACTGCAAAAGCACAGGCTGGCTGCTGTTTCTGTGGCCTCATCCCACCCCTGTTGCAGAACACAAATAAGGAATTTTTGCTCTTTAACAGAGTCAGGAGTACTCTATAATCCAAGCAGCTTCATAATGAACAAGCTCTCATTTAGTGTGAGGCCTTATTCATTGCATGCCTTACTTACAGCATACTGTTAAAACAGCCACGATGTTGCCCTGACTCTCTTTTGGTTTTGGACTAAATACAGCACAGTAAGTCAAACATTATTGGTCACAATGGTAATGCGCAGTGTGTATAATGTGCTTTTATTGCTGCAAGGCATAGCTGAAATATTTACACAGAATACATGAAATAACAGCAAGATTCATGTTCTGCTCCTTATTTGCAAGGTATTTTATTAAAAAGAATCTGAAGTTCATAAATAAAATAGTAATATCACTTATTTCCAGATACTAGTTCCAGCTTGTTGATTTTAATAGACAAGTATAACACTTCAAATGTGGAAACACAGTGGGTAATATTTATATGAAATCTCCAAGAACCGTAGTATTTTGCTCATGTGGAATATCATGGCATTTTGCCTGGATCAAGTAACCAGCAGATTAGCACATTAACACATTTAAGAAACATGCATGTAATCCACTCTGAATGTGGTCTTTGACTCCTGATAGGAATACCTAATGATTTTCAAATTGGCACGTTACTTTACAAAGCAAATCAAATAAACAGGAATTGTAGAGCAGCTTTGGTTGGGGTGGATGGCATAAGCACACACATGTTATCAACAGAGGAGACAGGATCAGCTCTACAGCCACAGAAGGATTTGCAGTATCTAGAGAGATGCAGGAGCTTTATGGCTTTATTTCTCCATGTGAGTGGGTAAGTGAATATAACATTCACAGTCACCAGTTCGAGGTGAGAGTAATGACAGAACTCTAAGACTGACCAAAGCCAGCAAAACCTGCAAAAACCATAACCATTGCCAATTATAAAGCTCCCACTCCAGTCTGCAGCTAGAGGAATATGTCCACAAGACAGACAACCATGTCCAGGCTGCCACAGGCTCCATTCCTAACCAGGAATTAAGGAGAAGAGCAAGAGGCACAAGGGTTGTCAGTCCTCTGTTACTCGGCCAAGGATGTGTGCCTTCAAAGCCGTACTCCAACACAGACTCTTCACGTGGTTTTGGTCACACTGCCAGTTCCCTGCACTGTTTTTCCCACTTCCCACAGAGAAAAAATCAATCGTTGCCTTGGTGGGAGCTGCTGCTGACTGCAGTGGTGTGCTCGTGGTGATGAACTGCTCCACATGCGCAAAGTCCTGGTTGTGTGGAATGCGCATGCGGGCTCGGTGGTAGGGTAGCTCAGGGCTCTGGCTATTTTAACAGCCTTATAGAAGGGAAAAATCCTTCAATTTCCAGGGTGCTTTCAGTGTGCTGTAGCAACTGAGTTCAACTTCTGAGGCAGGAGACAGCAGGGAAAACCCAACAGCCTCCCTCCCACGAAAGAAGCAGCGGAGTCCAGGCTGCATGCCAAGGAATCCTATCTCCAACCTTATAAAAATCTCACCAGGGCCACCTCAAAAACAATAGTGAAGTCACGCTTGGCTGCAGTTGGTTATGGTTTGAGAGCAAGACCACGAACAGGTCTCCCAGAACTATTGTGGCTGGCTCCATTTCCTGCTAACTCAGTTCATCACACTTGTTCTCTCCTTCCTGGAGACAACTTTTATAGCCCCACTAATGTACTTACAGAGTGTCCCTGCTTTCCTCAAGACCAGATATGGCTGCCCCAGGCCATAGTAATTAAGGCTGTTCTTTGGAAGTGACTACATAGAAGTTAATGGTACAAATCAAGAGATTGTTCACAAAGGTTAAGTTTGGGATCTCACCCTTCATCCTGCTGAGGGCTGATGCCCTTCTTGCTTCTGCACTAGAGAATCGGGAATAAGCGCAGAGTTTCTGGTTCTCCAAATAGAAGGTAAAATATCCTTGCTAGATCATGCACCCAAGATTTAAAAAAAACCCTACGGTTTCAACTTTGATTAAAATAACCTGGCTAAGAAAGTCCCAACATGGATATTTGTGAAATGAAAGAATTTTAGAAAAATAAATTCTGGGATTTGAAAAAGAGAGAGAGAATTGTCATGGAAAGAGTCAAATCAAATTATCTTTTAAAGCTAAAAAACAAATCAAAAATCTGTTCCCACCTCTTCTTTAGTTGCCTGGACACAGAGAAGATTTTTCCTTTGCATTGAAGTCATCTGTTGAAAAAAATATAGTGGGAAATATTAAAATGTTAATCATGAAGAACTTGGAAAACTCATTTAGAAAACAGCTCAGATGTCAATGAGCATCAGTTGCTGTGAACCAAGCACACACTGAGTACACTATTAACATCTTGTCAAAACTCTTGGGTATACAACATCAACGAAGCAGAAACAGCTCTGAGTAAAGCTCCAGTGTCAGGAAAGGATGAGGTTTGGTGAACTATTAAAAATCCAAACCAACCTCCCCCTACTTAAGCTCACACAAAAGCCCAGATTTTTGGAACATCACACTGGAGTCAGGCCTTCCCCTCCCCACTGACAGCTGAAGCTATTTTTGAATTTGGGTTAGATTTAGTGACTAGGCTCCAGCCAAAAAATTTAGGGGGGGTGTGGGGAAATCATTGGAAAAAGTCATAAGACTTTGCCTATTTCAGAAACAAAAGGTTTCCATTTTTTGGGTTGGGTTCACAGGAGGATTTGGGAGCTGACCACTTTCAGATGTGCATGCTGCAGAGGGGTGATTACACGCCTGCAGCTCTGGTACCCCGGGAATGGGGATCAGGGAATGCCATCCTTGTGCTTTTATACTGGCACCCTCCACAGAGGCAGCCAGATCTGTAGGGAAGTGCTTTGGTAGGCAACAGAGCAGCATGCAGAAACTGGTTATGCTGGAGCCTTGTTTAGGATAGCAGAGATGCCTTCACATGAGACCTTTCTCAATTCATTTAAAAATTGACTTCTAAACAGAATATAGACAATGTTTGCAGTAATAAAAAGGGTGGGGGGACAAGGTTGTGCTTCGCTGGAGTGCACTTCCAAGGCCAGAAAGGATGTAATTTGGTCTCTCCTAAAGTCCTATATTTTTAAATCCATACTTTTAGAGCAAAGCAAGTGCTCCTGCACAGTGTCCTGTGGAGGCTTTAACCTTTTCCCTCCCTTCAGAGACTTCTTTTTAAGTTCTTTCATTCAGAAAATGTGGATGTTTGGGCTTGCTTAGTCAAAGAGCAGCAAGTGAGGAAGCACCAGGAGAACCTTAACATAAAGCTGCCTTTTATCCACACACTTAAACAGCCTTCACCACACAACAACTGAGTCTCTTGCAGTCATTGCTAGATTTCATCCTCACAAGACCGTTTATTAGATAAATATGTTTTCTGCTTTTATCAATGCCAGACAGAAGCAGTAGGTGGGGGGAATATCTTGGCAAAGGTCATGGAGGACAATCCAAGTCCAATGATGGGGGAATCTGGGTTTTCCAGGTCCCACCAGCTCCTAGGACATCTCTTTTCCATCAGATAGCCACTGGGGAGGAAACAAGGTCAGCAGCAGTCATGAAGAAAAGATCTGAGCATAGCAAAACCTGGGGCTGACCCAGGAGAGAATAAAGCAGAAAGCAATGTGTTTATTTGAATGCCAAGGTTGTTTAACAGTGCTGCATCTCCATATGCACGGAGGTTTCCTCACTGCTCCTAAAGGGCAGCTTGACTGCAAATTTGGCACTTTCCTCAGAAGGTCCCTGTGTAGAAGTCAGAAGCTGGAAGAGAGCAACTCCCATTTTGAGGGGAAAGTGCTGCTCTTCTGTCATAGAACACTAAATAAATCACTGAAACTTATTAAAAAAAAAAAAACAAACAGGTAAAAAGGGCTAAAAAGCCCAGTCAGCTTAGGTATCTGGTCTTACCTTCTCACGCAGTCCTTTGTGCACAAACCATCTTACCTTTCCCTCCAGCATGCATCTCTTCCCTGGCTCCCATCTAACCATGGCCACGAAGGCAATACTTTCTGCATGGTGGGGTCGGTGACCCTCCTCAGTAGCCCCCACTGCCATGATGATGCCACAGATAACAGCCAGCTGGCAGGCAAGAAAGGCCCCCTGTCTCTGAACACATCTGGGTGGTCATGGAGCTGGGGCGTGGAGGCCACAGAGAAGGAGAAACCCCTTGCCTCCACAAAACTAGGACAGTACCTTAAAAAAGACTGATGGAAAAAACTATGTTTTCCAGTTACGAACTCTGCCAGATAACCTTGAAAACTACTGAGACACAAGAAAGCTTTGGTCCTACAAAGCCTTAGAAAAGTTGGTTGCCTCTCACACAGGTGACATGAGGCACATGCTCAGAACACCACGGGATCACAACCCCAAGCAGAAGGACAGTGGGCCCCTTCTGGGCCTTGTCTGTCATGTTTGTATGAAATGTTTGGGTTTTCCACTGGGAAACAGAAGGAGTAAAACCAAACAAGGATCCACCAGCTAAGGACGTGTAACTACATAGCATGTGCTCTCCAGGCTGTTCAGAGGCATCTTTTCCATATTTCTTGTGCTATTTCAACACTGCTCAGCCTCATTTTCCTGCCAAAGTGTTACATTCAAACAAAAGCTCCTTTAAACTCCACAAGCTTAAAATTAGGTCATGCATGTGCCAGAAATAATTTTTAAATATCCTCATTACCTTTCTGATTCTTCCCAGAGTATTTTACTATTTGTTTGGGACAGAGGGAATGGAGCTGTGCTATTTTTTCTCCCAACACCATTTACATAGAAACTTTAGAGAAGCTGTGCATTTTGAAAGCCTAAAACCTGTTTCAGTGTCTAAAATAATATTAATTTTTCAAACAAATCCTTCTCAGTCCAATAGAGATTCTATGGCTGATTTTTTTTCATTTCACCCAGGACAAAGCAGTAGGCAACCTGAAAGATGCACACATGAAGAAAAGCTGTTTTAATGGTGTGTGTATCTAATGCATGCCTTCCTGGTCAGTCTCCTCTTTCCCTGCTTAGCAGAGAGAGCTGAGTTGACTTTTGGGTTGATTCTTGATTACAGTGTTTTACTGCTTAATTGTAACCACTTTAATTCAGTTTTGCTGTAAGCAAAAATAAGCATCAATTAACTATTAGGTATTTGCGAAAAGATGACAGAGTTAAAAAGCCTTAATTCAATATCCATCTTCAGAGGTTTATAACTGAATCCATACTTGAATTTAAATACCAAATAATCTGCTGATTATTATGCATACTTCTCATTCAGTGTAACAAAAACATGATGTCGCAGTCATGCTGTGAGCTCTGTAGCTAGGTTTCCTTGTTTATATTAACAGCTGTAAACACAGTCTAACTCGGCCTTGATTTAAACACAGATTTCCCATACTTTCAAGAATTCACCACGTTGTGAAAGCTACAATTTCAGAACTTTTCTCACGTGCACATTGATTATGCAGGAACAGCCTGCAATGCTACACATGCACTTGCAATGACCCATTTTAGAGACTATATTAAAAGGGCCAGTTTTTCATTCAAAAGTAAAACCAGCTTTGTGAATGTTTGTGTATAAACTTGTTCTGAATGTTCAGAATGTTCTGAATACAGCCTGAAACCTTCTGCATAAGGTACTTCCACTTTACTGGGTCAAGGCTCTACATGTTCACTCCTTCATTTAAAAATACAGGTTGTGAAAACGTCCTAAGGCCACTTAAATCTGTGCAAAATATATCATTCAATCAGAAATGGATTTTAGTGCGAAGTTTTATATTCCTATCTTGTAATAACAGTGCTGGAGAAGCTGAGCTTTTGGAAAAGTGACGCTGCCTGGATAGAGGACTCTTGAGCTGTCTTCTTCAAGAGTATGGTGAGACGCAAGCTCCATTTAAGCAGAAAGTCAGGTGAAGCAAACAAAACATGATAGGAAGATTTTGTATTATTTCTGCCTTGAGAGGGGCAGCAGCATGTCATTCTAATGGATTCCCCTGACACAGATTAGATCTCCCAGTCTGTGAATGCTGAGCAAAGTGAAGCAGCAAGGCAAAGCAATCTTGAGGGCCAAGCTGGTGGGCATCCATCCCTACAGGAGGAAAACCTCTCAGTCCTACAGAGCTGCTATTGCAGTTTACCAACACAAGGGCTTCCATCCACTGTGCTTTGCACACAGAGAGAGAAAGTAAGGGAGAAGGAGGAGATTTTGCCTGATATTGCAGGGTCCATCAACCCAATCAGAAAAGCTTTTGGAATCACATTGCTCTACCATGACCTAGGGATGTTCCTGGGAAAGTTGATGACATGTCTTCACCACTCCATCACTGTTGACCAAATTTCCCAGTTACACCTCTCCTCCTAACAATCTGTGCCTGGAAAACCTGATTTAGACCATCGCAGACCATCTGCAACTTTGTCACAGTGCATGTGGTCCAGGGAAATACATCTCCAGACGAGGAGGGCCAAAGTGCAAGACTGGTCTCATGACCCCACTCATCCATGACCAGTGGTGAAGCCTCAGACTCCCACTCAGATCCTGTACTCACACAGAGGTGAGCACAACACTGACCACCCACATGCCACCAGCTTTGCTCCTCCTGAGCATGAAGGGCAGGCTCAGGGGTCCGAGCTGTAGCTAGGTTGGGCCCAAAGAGAAGTGCACAACTTAGAATCCAAGCACTTTTGGTCTGCTCTGGAGGCAGTTCTCTGTCAGGATGCTCCCCAGAGTCTTACTGCATTTCTCACTGTCTCTTCCAGGCAGCAAGGGCTGCTGGAGAAGCACACAGAATGACTCATATAGGACTCCAGAACATCTCATGGAGAACTCTGGATCCACTCCTGTGTAGACTAGGACAGGTTAAGCAACCTCCTACTTCAGTATTTAGGTCTGTCTCTCATACCCCTTCCCTTCAATGATGTGAAGTACACTTGTCCAAAACTTTATTTTTCCCCCTTTGAAGTCACATATGGATGAGATGTGTCAAGTGCCTAGTCTAACCATTTGTGGTGATGCTAAAATACAGCCTGGATTTTGAAAGGATCCAAAAGGAGTTTAGCTAGGCCATTCCACATTATCCTTTGCAAGTTATTTTTACATGTCTGAGATCTCATTCAATTTTCTTGGCTTCTCAGAGGACAATTAAAAACAATATGTAGCAGATGGGAGAAGTAAGACAAACAGAGGTTAAATGACTTGCCTGAGGCTGGTAGAGTCTAGCAGAATGGGCAACAGGAGTCCTGGATATTAATTAGTTAATATTTGTACAATGCTAAGAAAATATATAGCCCTATATAAGTATTATTGTAAGGTGGCCCCTGCAGTTTGGAGAAGCAGAGGGCAACAGTGCACAGGCGAATGCAAATATTCTCTCTTGTTTTGTGGCATTTCGGTCATCATGGGGTCTGGGAGGAACAGAGCATTCCCAGGACATGTGAGAGAGGGAATGAGAAAGCCCAGGGAAAGAGATCCCACTCAAGCAATGCTGTTGTGCACCCCCAGGCTGCTCTATCCACGCATCAAGTCCAGGATCAGCTGTTTGTGCTTTCCACTGAGGCCAGCAAATCTGCACAATCAAATCGGGCTACACAGGCAGCTGCCTTCAGCAGAAACCTTGGAACTGAATTTGAGATATTTGGGGGTGTTTACAGCATTAAGAGGTGCAAATCTCTCTGAAGTGCCACGGGACCCACATGCCACACTGCTCTGTGCTCTGCTGAAGTCCCAGGAGGAGAGTCAGGCCCATCTGTATTAAAGAATGATCTATGGGAAAGGAGGAAAGGGTCACAGTGTCAGATTTCTCCTTTTTTTTCCCACCTCTCTGGGGCATTCATCCTGCTCCCATGACTTCAGATCTGATTTCTTCAGATGCCTTTTTCAGTCCAGCTTCCCTTCACACCATCACACATCCCAGCCTCCTGCTCTGAGCCTCCTCCAGATTCCAGTATCAGCCTGAATGAAACACGCACCAGATTTTCTCCAGGACAGCTCTCAATCTCCAGTGTTTTTAACATGATTTTGCTATGCAATTTCAAAAGTGGGGAGAATTTTTGGCCATTTCCCTTTATTCTCTTGGCTAGAATACAAGAACATTAGCTAAGCTGTGATGTGCTTTCCTCTGCAATTTTTAAATCATTCAGACTTCCCGTGTAGTCTACTAAAATTTTCATCCAGTTTTCATCACCTCATATCTTCATTATCTGAACCTGCGATTTCTTTTCCCATCAGTTTTGCTCAGACTTGACTGAAATGCAAAATTTCCAGCTGAAAATTCCAATGTTCATTCTCATCCAATATGGGATAAATGGCTCATATTTTAAAAGCACCTCCTCAGAAAGTCTAACATTTGAAGTTTTATATATTTAGGCTAAACTTTCCAGCATTTCTAGTTGCTAAATTCCAAATGTTGAATTTTTTATTATTTACTTGGCAGGCGTTATTTAGAGTAGAATCAATGTCAGGCTGCCTTACATTTCCCTTGCAGATTCTGCTTGCTCTGAGTCAAAATCCATAGGAAAGTACACTTCAGTGTCATGTGGTCTTTACTGCCTCTGTGGCATGGTACAGTGGGAAGAGCATGTAGATGTGCATTGAGAAATATATCTGGTATAGCAAGGGACCTCACCCAGAAAGGAACAGAGAGCAGAGCCTCGTGGCTGCCCTACAGCTCCCACCAGGCCCCAAAAGGATGCTCATTTCTCTGCCATGCAACCTGGTGAGTTGATTGCACATCACACAATGGGAGATATGTGTCCCACATCCCATTTTTTCCTCTAAGTGATACATCATGCTTTTATCTGATTTTTTTTTTTTTAATGAAAGGGTTTGCATCATTTTAATGAAAAAAAATATAAAATCAATTCGGTCAAGCTAACTTCAAATTAAGCCTTTTCTTTTAGCTACAGAAAATGTCCTTTGCTGAGAAACTGTGTCCTCAACTGGAAAATCATCCTGATAAAAACATTCCATAGCCTCCAGTACAGCTGCCAGAATCATTATTTTTGCTACTGCTCTAATCTGAGCAACCTGATGCCTCTTTGAATTCTTCCATTTCTTTCTTTACTGCCAAACCCTCTTCCCCATCAAACCCTTAAACTGTCCCTCCTGTCACCCACTGCAGCCTTCCTTGTGCCAGGCAATCTCCTTGTGATTCCCCAACCCAAACCCACCTGCCAAGCCATCCAAAACTCTATTCCTGGCTGAGAAACCTTTTTGTTATATAGTGGCAATTAAAGAAAAGAGAAAATTACTTCTGTCAAGAGGGTTGTCAACAGTTTCAGCCAGTGTTCTGAAATGGCTGGAGAAAAATAAGTAACAAAATATAAATATATTTTTACTTGATTCTTTTCAATATTTAAAATGTTCAACATCATTTTTGATTGCCAAAAATTGATGGACTGCTCTGCAGAGTGTTTTAAAAGCATTAAGTACGCGGTTGAGTTTGTGGTTTGAAAAATTTTGGAGCTTTTCTTCATCAGAATTGTGATTTCCAATAAGAAGTATAAAAATGACATGGAAGCCAATAAAAACATAAACATAAAAATAAAATCTACAAAATACAGTCCTTTCAGCCAGGTCTGTTCTCTTTTTCCAAATCTCATATCAAAACTTTGCTTCAACAGCTACAAGAAATTGGCAAATTAACAAATACCAAGGCAAGTCAGGAAGAAGTGCTTCTAAATTACTCTGAAGTATCACATTCTGGTCATAATTAATGAACATGGAGAAAAAAAACCTGCATTGCAGAGACCCTCCAAAGTCACCCCTGCACCTTCTTTTAATTTCTTTCAGTCATATGCTGTATTTTTGTCATGTGTGTAACCTTGGGTCCTCTGGATTCCAAAAACTCCTGGTGAAACATCCTCTGTATCACAGTGCTCTCCATGTTTGGCAGGTCGTATCTGACCTGCAGTCAAGGAGCATCATGCTTGGATTTCAGGAAGCTCAAGCTTGGTGGCTGCAGTTGGGCTTGGTTCTGTGCTGGGCTGCACATGCCCAAGGAATGCCAAGTGCCCTCAATTCCATTAACTTCAGTGGGAATTAGAGATCTCAGCTGTATTTAATACTCTGCAGGGTCAGGCTCTGAAAACTGTATTAGCATTCTGAGTCCCCAGTAGGACAAAATCCAGCAAAGCATTTGGACTGAGATTTAACTGTAAACATGTGAACACTCCCCCTGATTTCAATATGACTATTCTTATGCTTAAAGTTGAGCATATGCCTAAGATATGTGCTGATTTTGGGCCAAAAACTACTGTTTTCAAGGGCTACACAAGTTCACAATAGGCAAACTGCTTGTCTATAACACCAGTTGCATAATCTAGTTTTTCCTGTTTCATAAAGGCTGATACAAGGTTGTCTTTTTAAAATGGAGCAACTACCCTGAAGAAGATGGGGCATTCTGGTGAAACACTGAGTATTTCTCTAAAGTTACTAATCTACTATTATTATTGTTATTATTACTGTTATTCCTATGTGAATGCAGGAAAAGCACCTATCCCAGACTCAGAACTCTTGCTGTTCCTGAAAGAATATAAGCCATACAGCAAAGAATAACAAACTCTCTCTACATGACAGCAAACATCAGTCAAGTGACAGACAAAAATATCCCACTGTCCCCAGAGATCCTCAGTCTTGTACATCTGAACCCTTTCAGGGCCACTAAAAACCAGAAGCATCTTATGGTGCATTCTGAATGTCCCCACCTTTCACCACTCCAGGGGCCGAGAAAGTCTGTGGGCTTCTGAAGAAGGATGGGCTGGCATCTCTCCTTTTTTGAATTAGGAGGGGGCTTCTCCCTTGAAATGGTGCTGGCCCTCAGGAGACAGAATCTTGGCTAGCTCATGGCAAGGGACAGATGTGGCTCTCAAGCAAATTCCTTCAGCCAGAGAAGCAACAGGGAATGTGGAGCCTGCTGTGATGGCTCTTCTCTGAAAGCAAAATGCTCCTTCCTCTGGGAGGACACTGGGGCTCAGAAGCCAGGGGATAGAGGGGTTTCCCAGGAAATCTGTTAGGGCACAGGAAAGAAACATAACTGTGCATCACTCTGCATTTTGGGATCCATTAAGGCTCTTACTATACCCTGCTGAGTGGAAGGACACAAAACAAACCAGCCCCCCACTCAGAGGCCAGTAGGAAGGGAAGAGCTTTTGGGGCTCATTTTTCACCCAGACCATTTAAGTGTATGCAGCTCATGGCACTGGAGCCACAATCTCAGAAGCCATAGGAAGCCACACAGAGGATGAAAAAGCAGAGTATGGTTCTCACTCCTCCACCGTGCAAACTGGGGCCAAGCCAGGAATTGCTGATGTGCCTCCAGGCCACCTCCACAGGTCCATGCTGAGGCTGCCTCCACTGGACTTTCTTTTCTCCTGTAGCAGCAGGTTGTCACTCTGGCTTCTTATATCAAACTCTGGCTTCTCCATAACTCCACAACCTACAAGCCTTACAATGCAATTAACTGGCTGCTGCAAAGGCACCATAAAGGCAGAACGAGGACCCATTTAAGATGGGACAACTGCATGTGGGCATAAGCCCAGAACCTGCTGCTCTCAGTCTGCCTCTCCCTTTTTTGACACAGACGTTTCCTGAGCACCTCCACACCCCAACTGTGTGTGTGCCCAGTCATGGGTGGTACGGCAGAGAGGGGCTGTACTTGCTGCTGTGGGGTGGCTGTGCCTGAGAGCCCGCTGTCCCAGCTGCCAGGGGCAGTCACCGGGGTGACGAGATTTATGTTATTCTCCTGTGCTGACAGAAAGGTAGTGCTGGGGAAGGTTCTGGACACTCACCCCAATGCTGTGGAAACAGATGAGCAACAAACGGAGCCAGGATATCTACACTTTGTAAATATGTGCTGGTGCTTTCATTTTGCTCCAACAAAACTGGGCCTTCCAAAGACTCGCATTCTCACTGCCGCTCTTGTGCGAGCGCCTGCCATGGGATTTTCCCCCGACAGCTGCCGCCGAGGGCTGCCGGGCCACACACCCACCCTGCTCCTCACACCCACCCTGCTCCTCACACCCATCCCGCTCCGCACACCCACCCTGCTCCTCACACCCATCCCGCTCCGCACACCCATCCTGCTCCTCACACCCATCCTGCTCAGCACACCCACCCTGCTCCACACACCCATCCCGCTCCTCAGATCCATCCTGCTCCTCACACCCACCCCGCTCCGCACACCTACCCCGCTCCGCACACCCATCCTGCTCCTCACACCCATCCTGCTCCGCACACCCATCCCGCTCCTCACACCCACCCTGCTCCTCACATCCATCCTGCTCCGCACATCCATCCTGCTCCTCACACCCATCCCGCTCCTCACACCCATCCTGCTCCGCACATCCATCCTGCTCCTCACACCCATCCCGCTCCGCACACCCACCCTGCTCCTCACACCCATCCTGCTCCTCACACCCATCCTGCTCCTCACATCCATCCTGCTCCTCATACCCACCCCGCTCCTCACACCCATCCTGCTCCTCACACCCATCCCGCTCCGCACACCCACCCTGCTCCTCACACCCATCCTGCTCCTCACACCCATCCTGCTCCTCACACCCATCCCGCTCCGCACACCGATCCTGCTCCTCACATCCGTCCTGCTCCTGACACCCATCCTGCTCCTCACACCCATCCTGCTCCTCACACCCATCCTGCTCCTCACACCCATCCCGCTCCGCACACCCATCCTGCTCCTCACATCCGTCCTGCTCCTGACACCCATCCTGCTCCTCACACCCATCCTGCTCCTCACACCCATCCTGCTCCTCACACCCATCCCGCTGCTCACACCCGTCCCACTCCGCACACCCGCCCCATCCCGCTCCGTCCCGTCCCGTCCCGTCCCGGCGCAGGTTCCCCCAGCGCCGCCCCTTGTGCTGCCACCTCCTGGGCGCCGGGGCTCGGGCGGCGGGACTGCTCTCCCGCTTCTGTTCCCTCTCCTCTGCCCATTCTCGCTCCCGTTCCCATTCCCTCTCCCGTTCCCATTCTCTCTCCCGCTCCCATTCCCCCTCCCGCTCCCATTCCCTCTCCCGCTCCCATTCCCTCTCCTGTTCCCATTCTCGCTCCCATTTCCCCTCCCACTCCCGGCCGTGGGTGACCACTTGTGAGCGTGGGCGGCGGAGCTGCAGGTGCACGCCCGTCCCGCTCCTCCGTCCCGTCCCGTCCCATTCCTCCATCCCGTCCCGTCCCATCCCGTCCCGAGCCGCCCTGCTGGCCAGAGGGAGCGATCTCTGCCGTGGATGCAGGGCTGACACGAAACGCCCCAACAGCGTCCTGCTTTCCCGCCAGTGTTTTTTGACGTTCAGGCGTCCTGGGGGGAAGACCCCAAAGCCCATTAATCACTTCAGGATGTCTGAGACGTGGGCAATAACACTGCGGAGAATTCAGGCCCTCTGACACTCCAGTGCAGAATCTGAGCATTTAACAATAACATTCAACACTGCTGATGCCTGTGAAAATACAGATGTAAGCCAGCTGTCTGTCAGGGTGAAAAATGTGTTTGTCTTTTCGTTTTAACGTGTCATTTCCCTCTTGGACATTTGCTATGTTACTGCCAGGATATCACGTGCTTCCAGCACAAACTCTGTCCCAGGAAGACGAACCACATTCACATGGTGTCACTCTGCTGTTTCTGCAACGTTTTTTCTTCATCTGAAGCTGAACAAAACATATCTGACCTAATTCCTTAATTTTTATTATTGTTGATGTAATTGCCAATATCTGTTTCTAGCCAAAGGTAATTGCAGATTTATCCATAAAAGGGTCATAGGAGGGGTGAAAGAGTCTGTGTGCTGGAGGTGTCAATATTGAGATTAATATGAGGCAATGGAAGTACATATATCATGATCAAAAATTAATGGGCATAAAATATGCTTGGGATGGTGGGATGACTGAAAGAGGGCAGATTTGGATCACATATAAGAAGAAATCATTTACTGAGATGGAGACGAGATACTGGAAGAAAGCGACCAGAAAACTTGTGGATGCCCCATCCTAGGAAGTGTTGAAGGCCAGGGTGGATTGGGATCTGAGAAATCTGGTCTAGTGTGTTCCTGCCCATGGCGGACCGATTGGAACGAGGTGATCTTTAAGGTCCCTTCCAACCCAAAACATTCTGAAATTCTATGATAACTCAGGATTGGCATAGAACAAAAGGATGCAGATGTTCATGAAGGACCAATAAGGGGATTTCAAGGACATGGATCTCAATATATTCAGAGAACAGACAAGTATGTTCATATGTAAAGACATCTTACGTAAAAAAAGGAGTTAGGGAAAACTGATGTTTTTATTTTTATGAGAAAGAAATATTGCAGGTAGATGCATAAACTATTCTAAAACAAGTAAAGAAGAAGCAATGATAATAAAACCAAAATGATTACACCACAACCTGTTTCTTGACTTCAAACACTGGAATACACACAAGCAGTGGAAACAAAGCTGGACGGCTAAAGCCAAAAATAATTAGTGTGACAATAAAAAACTAAGTCAGGAAGGCAAAGGCACAAAATGAGTAAGAGAAGTCACTCTGTAAGAGGAAAATCAAGAAAGTACTGAAGGGGAACCTCAGTATTGGAGAGTGATCTTCTGAAGGCCAAAAGCTCTTTTGCTTCAGCCTTCATTGAAGCTAATTACTAAATTGAGTGGCTTAAATACAATACAGCAGACATACAGAGATAAGATCTCCTGCTAGAGTATGGGAAGAAGAAGCAAGGGAGTGCTTACATAAATAAGAGCCTTTCAGATCAGCCACACCTCTACTCTAAAGCATCTGGCTAAAATGCTCTCAGAGTATTACTGGTTGCAAATATGCTGCAAGAACTTGTAGAGTTCAGGTGAGAATCAAGAGAAGCAGGAAGGCTAAGAAACATTCCTGTGTCTAAAAGAGTAAAGCTGGAATCATAGCTGCCTCACATTGAATTCTCAGAACAGGACCAGAACAAATAAAAAAAATCCCAAGAACCCAAAAGTTAACAATGTAAGTAACAGCTACATGGATTTCTCCAGAATACACTGAATCAATTTAGATTATTTCCCTCTGACCACGTAACAGACCTTATAGATGGATGGAAGAGAATGAAGAAGTATTGGTGTACTGTGATTTAAGATGATTTTTGTCACTATCACATAATTGAAAGTCTGAGACATGGTCTAGATGAAATCATTATTGAGTAAATGTTAGAAAGGGTGGAATAGTGCCCTCAGATAATGGTTAACCATTAACTTACTGTGAAAATGGTATTCTTTAAGAGTCTGTCATGAGCTTAGCAACATTTGCATACTCCTTAATGATCTGGATGTTGTGTATTGAAGATTTCAATATACAGACTTCAAAAGCTTCAGGACAGAAGAAGCAAATTGGAGAAATTATCTGACAAAGAGATAGGATGTTGCTCACTTTGGATTCTTTCCTGCATGTAACACCTAGCCAGGAATAACCACCTGGACAAGTAAAGGATGGATGGATGTTCTGGGAAAGATCTTGTGCTTCTGGCAGATGATAACTGAGCACAGGTCAGCAACATCTTGTTGCTGCAGAGAAGACAGAGGCAGGGGTGGGCTCCATGGCCAGGTCTTTGCCCTCAAGGCAGAGGAACACAAACAGTGCACGTGGGTTTGGTGTGTCTGGGGCCACACAGCAGTGGGCATGGAGGGAGATCTGGTGAGGTCAGAAACCATCCATAAACTGTACAAAGCTTTTGGAGTAGATGTCAGGGAGGCAACTATTGCAGTCTGGCTGTCTCTTTTTAATGTTTTAAGGCAGTTCTGTGGTCACCCTGATGAGTACTTCTAGCCAAGAGGCTAGAAGTTACTTCTAGTTGTTTGGTTTTGTTAATCTAGAGAACAATTTAAGCAATGTAGGAGCAAGCAGAGACAATCTATCAGTTGGAGTGGATATGTTATCTGGAGACCTGCAGGTTAAAAAATAGGTTTTGGTTTTGTTGTCTTACAGACCTGATTAACAGTGTAAATACATGTAAATATCTTTGACAAGGACAACTATCTCAGGTCTGTTTCAATTCATTTTATTTCAAGAAGGAGGTATTCCCCCCTGGAATCCAAATCATTTGGATCGCTTAGGCTCCATGACAACCTGTATGGAGGAAGTTGTGTTGGGGCAGCTGGCTGCTCTGTTTCATTTTTTAGAAGTCAAATTAAATTATCTTGACATTCCTGAAAGGAAAAACTTGCCAGAAGTTTCATGAGAGATTTTTCCTTTCAGTGAGAGTGAAATCTTTTTTAACATGCCGCATTGTCACACGAAATGGAAATCTTGAATTTCCAGACATTTCTGCTGGTCAATTAACTCCTTCAAAAAGCTGCTTGCTCTATTAAAAAGAAAATATAGCTTCAAAGTTTATAAGATTTACAACCTCTTCAAGGGTGGAGACCTGGGACACAGACATAGCAGCTCAGAGGTCGAAATTTACTTGCTTACTTCCTTTAGCTTCCACTGACCCTTGAGTATCCTGGTGCTACAGTTGCCTTTGGAAATGTTTTTCTGATTTATTTTGTCTTACCCGTACAAGAGAACTACAAAGGCAGGTGTGAGACTGTAATTTTCAGAAACAGTAAAGGGAAAGTTATTCATTTGTGTTCTTGTCCATCTGCTCTGCAGTGCTCATGGGACCTAAAGCAGAATTTTCACTCAGTTTCTGTGGTTTAATAATCATCAAATTCTCATACAGAGTCTGTGGCCTGAGCCAAGTTTCTCCATTAACCAGCCTGAAACATCTTTCATCCTGAGATGAAATAAGATCAGATTCATTAAGTCCTTCATTACCATAAGGAAAATATCTATATATTTATTGGGGAAAAAAAACCCTTAAATTCCTTCATCCCAGATAATTTGTTCCTGCTAAATGTCACGTGCAGCAAATGCTTGCAGTTCATAACAGTTTTATGAATCAGAGCTTGGGAAGGATGATTAATATAAAATGGGCTACGTGGCATGGACCAGGACACAAGAGAATGGTATGACAGGAAACTGTGCTGGGGATTTCAGCTTCTGATGATACTTTTGTAAATGCTAACACAGAATCCACCTAAAAATCTGTAGAATAACACACCTCTTCAAGCAGAACTTTTCCCCAGTGACTTATTTGCAAAACACAAAGTGCCTTGGATTTTCAATTGTTGAGAATATTTTGAGTTTGGCTAAGGCATAAAAATAATAAAATAATAAAAGTTTCCTTTTTTTCCCTTTATCCTGCATATTTTTTTCCTCTAACATGAATCACAGGATAGATGAGGTGAAAAATGTAATTCAAAGTCTTATATTGTATTCGTACTCATTTTTTTCCTGTAATATATCCAGAAAAGTTGCATTTTAATATTCAGGTCATTTGAAGATTTTCTTTTTATCTTTATAGGAAATGGAATAGTCATACTGTGCTTTGCCTTTTACTCATAGATTTTTTTTGGCAGTGGTCCTCAGAACAAATCTTCTCTATCCTGAATCTGCTAAACTGGAGTTTTCCACAGTGCTATAGAGCAATGGTACTTCTTCACCATGGATCTTGTGCTAAGCATCAATCACAAACAGAACCAAAAAGACAGTCTAATTATCCAAAAAATGTTAAAAGAGAAAAATGTGCCTGACTCTTCCTCAGAAGCATGGGATGTAGTACCAGAAGAAATTTGCTATGAATATCTTAATTGGTTATTAGATGGAAGAAGATTTCCTGCATATGAAGTTATCAACACGCAACAGCTATTTCACGAATTTAAATGCACAAGGGGAAAATATTTGTGGATGATACTTTATCAATTTCAACCAGCCAAAGATCAATTTAATTTTTTTTAAGATCAATTTAATTTTTTTTTCCTAAACAGATCTTTGTTATTCTGACATATTGTTTTATTCTAAATAATGGCAAAGAGTAATTTCCAAAGAAGAAATGCCCACATATAGGTCATTGCATGTTTACTAAAAAGCATTATGGTCAGCTATCAATAATTTGGGAAACAAGTGACCTAAAGCTACTTTTTAGAAATTATTTCTTTTCTTTTGTACCCATATCCAATATAAATATTAATAAAGTTATAGATAATTCAAAATTTCCAGAAATCTTTAAAGAATTTTTGCAGATGCTGCATTAAAGAGGCATCCTGTCTTATATGGAAGAGCAGCCCTGTGAAGTTGTCCCTGCTGTTAGATGACAGAATTCAGGTGCTCCAAAGCCAACCCATACCCTTTCTCCACAGGCCTGGAAATCTGCTCAGTCCTCCACTGGCCAGCTTAAAATGCTCTTTAGACTTTTGAGCAGTGGAAAAGTACAAGTTAAGAGTGGTGATACTTGCTGTGTTTCATGACAACAAAATTATTTCATGTTTAGGATTGAAATTATGTCAGTGTTTGGCGGTAGAGTTGCAAAAGTACAATTGCTTATCATTGTTTGGAGGGAGAGTGAAGATAAGGGGCCCCCATCTCTCCAGGGGACCTCAGTACTCACCCTTCCCACTCCTTAAAGAGAAACGAGTGTCATAGTTGGGAAAACTGAAATCCAGAGTCATCAACAGCCTTCCTTCCCTCCTTACAAAGCTGGAGCTCTGCAGAAGCAGCAACACTCACTCTCTATTGCACAGACCAGCAGCTTTCTGCAGGCTTCATGTTCCAAAGCACTCAGAAGCACTGAGTCAGGGCCAGCCTCAGCAGAATGAACAATTACACAAAACCAGGCCATTTTCAACACTGGCAAAGCTTTGTTAGTGCTTGCTCAAGGAAGATGCTTTTGAAGAGTGGAAGTATGCTCTCCCAGCTGGCCCACTGGCAAGGGACTAAGCATTTATAGGGTCAGTACTTCTCCAGGTACTGCCTGTATGACTTTAAGTAAGTCAGCTGAGGCTTGATTTCTTCAGCAGCAATGACCAGGTTTCATTATATATCCATTAGCAAGAGGTAGAAATGGCCAGCGTGGCTGAAAATCAGGCAATTATCTCCTCGTGCCTCACCTTCCCCACACTAAAAGCAGCAGTGATATTTCCCCCAGCATGAATGGCTAAATTCACATGAAGGGGGTGAAAAGGGCCATTTCAGTCCAGCATGGAGCTCTGTTCCTCTCCCTAGGGGAACAGCTGCACAGCAGCTCCTTACATTAGCTGCAGCCTCACAGACCTACATTATCAGCCCTCAACCCTGAGCTAGCAGCAATATCCAAAAGCTCAGTATGGAGCAGGTCCAGGTCCTTCAGCAATTTTACAGCTTGTGTTGTTTTATAGCTCCATGCTGCCTCAAGCAGGCTGTTACCTGTACCCAAGCAAGGGAATTTAAAGCTTTTGTGGCTTAAAATTTGTGGGTGACAGCACCACCCTGTCTTACTACTTCAGTACAATCATGACCCGGGAAAAACAACTCCTCCAGGTGACCTTGGGGCACAGGCCCTGCACGGCCATGCTCCCCTGCTGGAACGAGTCCTCTGTGCTGTGGCAGGAGCGTGCTGGCAGCAGCAGAGGGTGTCACTGTCAGGCTGCAGTCCCCTGCAGCTTTCCCAAGTAGCAGCACCATCCCGTGATGCCAAAGGCTGTAATTCGAACGCTGCAAACTGCAGGGCCTCAGCTAGAAGGGAAACAGCGAAGCAGGAAGAATGACCATCTCTGTACAGATTATGAGAGATAGATTACAGTCAACTGGAAAAAAAAAAAATCACAGAGCAACAGAGAGGTGGCTGGAAACCTTGGAAAAAAACCCAATTCAACAGAACATCAGTATTTTGAGAATCCCAGGCAGGAAGCAGGACACAGATACCATGCAGTAAAGCGCTGCCAGACATGTTGGTTATTGATTTTTCTGAAGATCCCACCTGAACTGAATGTGTGGACTGAATCCCAATGAGAGTCCCAGATGGAGTAGGCAGTTGTGGAGGCAATGGACTTATTACTCTTTAGGACTCAAGGGACCAAGATAGGTTTTTACAAGCAGCTAAAACGAAGAAAGAGATCATATGTGAAGGTGCTAGGCTCCTATTGTTTCCGGACACAAGTCCTATAACCCAGGGCAAAAGGGAAGAATTAACTGTGGTTTAAAAAAAAAAAAAGAAAAATATTTGAGATATAAAATGTGTCTGCATCAGTTTCTCTGGCTTGCCAAAGTGTACAGTTCACACAGTGAGAAAACCAGCTTCTTTGGGGACCAGAGGCAACAGGAGTTGCTGTCAAAATCATTGGAGACAAAGAAACTCTGCAACTGCTCTCTGCAATGTGCTGGGTCCCCACTGCTCCCCCCAGCAGGGAGCTGAATACTGGCGCCATGTGGGAGTAGGGGAAAAGCTTATTTCTTTTCCCTTTCTCTTTATTTTATGTCTTGTAGCCTGTGCTTCCATGCTAGCATCTGAGTGGTTAAAGTACCTGCAACTGCTGCCAGGAGTTCTAGGATAAGCACATCCAGTCCATCACAGAACTGCATCTGGCTTTGGTATGTGTGGTGGGTGCAATTGCTACACAAACACCACACGTGTGGTTATCTGTTTTGGCACTTTCATCCACGTCCTGACTGTGTTTAGTGCATAACAAAACAATGTCAGTAACATCAGAGCCCCCTGGCTTTTGCAGCAGGGGTGAGTCCAAGGGCCCAGAGAGTGTCTGCTTGCTACAGCCTGAAAATTAACCTTGAATAATGTCATCTTAAATGCCCAGAAAGGTTCAGATTTCAGTGTCTGTCCTCTTCCCTGGAAACCTGGGGTTTTCAGAGGGGAAAAACATGACTGCTGTCCCTTTCCAGGGTACTGTACCTGTGGAGGAATAACCCCAAGTACCAGTAGGGGCTGTGGGCTGACCTGCTGGAGAGCAGCTCTGCTGAGAAGGACCTGGCAGTCTTGGTGGATGGCAAGTTGACCTTAAGCCAGCAGTGCCCCTGCTGCCAGGAGGGCCAGCGGGACCCTGGGATGCATCAGGAAGAGTGTGGCCAGCAGGTCAAGAGAGGTGATCCTCCCCCCTCCACTCGGCCCTGGTGAGCCCCCATCTGGAGTGCTGTGTCCAGTTCTGGACTCCTCTGCACAAGAGAGACGAGGAGCTACTGGAAAGGGCCCAGTGAAGGCCATAAAAATGATTAGGAATTTGGAATATCTCTCATGAAGAAAGCCTGAGGAAGTTGGGCTTGTTTAGTCTAGAGAGGAGAAGACTGGGAGGAGATCTCATCAAAACATAAATATCTCAAAAGATGGGTGCCAAGAGGAAGGTGCCAGACTCTTCTCAGTGGTGCCCAGTGAGAGGGTGAGGAGCAATGGCCATAATCTAAACCACAAGAAGTTCCACCCCTCAACTTTAGGAAGAATTTCTTTACATTGATGTGTCAGAGCCCTGGAATGGGCTGCCCAGAGAGATCATGGATCTCCTCTCTGGAAACATTCAAAACCTACCTGGAAATGTTACTGCATAACCTGTGACCCTGCCTTGGCAGGCAGGTTAGGCTGGGTGATCTCCAGAGGTTTCTTCCAAACCTAATGATTCTGTAGTTCTGTGATTTCCTCTGATGAGAGGGAGCCTGAGGGCCACTGGTGGCTCTTTGCCCCTCGAAACCACGGCCCGGGCTCTTGGGGGAGGCTAAGGAAAAGGCCTTTATGAAGCTGAATAGGTGGTAGGCAGAAGGCCACAGCGAAATCACACATGAACATCCATGGTGCCAGGTGCTCCTGGTGATGACTCTGCTGCTGGCTGTGTGCAGCGTTCCTGAAAGCCACCAGGCCTGCGCTGTTGGCTGGAACACCGCACCTAAGCAGGACTGCTTCAGCTGCTTTTAATTTATGCATCTCCATCCCTCTCCTGGCATCTCTCCTTCCATGAACAAGCACGGCTTAAAGCCTTTCAAGAGGTTTGCCACCCCAGTAGCTGCTCCTTCTGAAAACATCCCAGGAACCACTCGCCCTCCCTTACCCTTTCTCTCCTCCATACATCCTCCTTCTCCTCACAGCAAGAAACAGAAACAAGCTGGAAGAGTAGACTCATTTTTTGAGGTGTTCCCGCCTGCCATATCAGTGCTCCCTCATTGGGGCTGGACTCACGCCCCCAGTTCATGTGAATACTTTCAAATGTGTAGAACCAAAACAGGAGGAGAGCCACTTGCTAATAAATATACTGCCATTTGACTGCCCTCTGCTTAATCCTTTCATTTTCTTCCACAAATGAGATTTGCTGCTGTAGCCCAGACTGCAGAGCAGTAATGAGTGAGGAAGGAAGCTCCCACATGCAAAGAGAGGCTTAGCCAGAAAATAAACAAACTAATCAAATAAATAAAACACCATCCCACATTAGATGAAGTTGTACTGCCACCTCAGGTTTACCATCTGTTTCTACTTTGATTCCAGTGTTTCTTTCAACCATTTTGTCTACTACTTATGAGTTCAGCTGGCGGCTGTTGTTTCTAAACACAGTGGGGCCCCAGGAGAACCACAGTGCCCCATTCTCCTGGTCCCAGATCCTGGGACATGATCTAGGAGAAAAAGAGAGAAAGAAGGAAGAAGATAATGAGTGGGGGAAAGAGGGAAAGAGTGAAAGATGAAAGAGAGAGAAAAAGAGAGAGAGAAGACAGAAGAAAGAAAGAAGAAAGAGGAAAGAAAGAGGGTTCCTTCCCACTTTCTTTTTCTTTTTAAAACAACTCTTCAGTTTGGAGGGATATTAAAAATAGAAGAGTGTTAGATTTGGCAATAAATTAATGTCCAGATGAAGGGAAAACAATTACAAATTGGAAACAGATTTATTCACACTCAGTGTATTAATGAAAACGTTAAAAAAAAGCTAAACTGGGTATACTGTGTGGAAAAAAATAATGGCCCAGCAGGTCTACTTTTTATTAACAACTCATCAGTAAGCAGGTTGTAATTCATAACAAAGAATTTACCCCAAGGAACACCACAGGACTGTGAGCTTTTTAGTTTCCTAAGAAAATACATATGTTGTTCCACTTGGTTTCCTTTCAATAAAACCCACCAGTTAGCACTTCATTTTCGAGCTGTTCTGACAAATCAGGTGAGTTAGCTTTGTAGAAAAAACAGAAGCCAACTTTTCAGCTGAGAATTTTAGGGAATTTTTTAATAACTTAAATAAATTTCCCAAACGGCAAGGAAGTATGATAAAAGGCTGTGAAATGAGTTTGTTTGGAACAGCTTGAAAGAATTTTTCTTTTAATTTGCTTCATTAATTTTTCCTGAGGAAATATTTAGGGATACATCCCTTACTGCTAAGGTATGTGTTTGAGACAAAAGGAATTTTTATGATTTTTGTTGTGTTTTTATAGTGTCTTGAAACCTGATTAAAGATACTGATGAAAACCTGCCCACTGGTTTGCAGCTATGTGCAAGGCCTGAAGGAGATTGAGGTGCCAAGAAATCGGTTTTGTGGAGGTCACTTGAATACGATGGATCTCTTACAGGACACAGAATCCTGGGTTGTTTCCTTCAGCTGCTCCTATCATCTACATATGGAAATGCCCTCTTGAAGGAAGAAAATAATCAAGAAGGCAAGTAGGAAACCAGAGAGAATTATATCAAATTAAAAGAAATGAAAAGGAACCGAGGTGCAAAATTGGTACAGATCTAAGTAAATCACTCAAGTTTAAATTACTGCGGTGCAGTGCTGGTCATGACATGCAGCATGTCCAGCCTGCCTTCAGTAACAGACCTGCCACAAATGCCAGGGCCTGCCAGTTGCACCAGTTCTGTTATACCTGAACAGAATTCTCCATTCAGTCATTTTTCAGAAGTAAAAGAGCAGCTTTCACACTATCAGCCTTTCTGCATGGTTTGGGAGAGCAGAGTTCTAGTGCAAGGCTCCAAGAGACCACTGAGAGCTTTCCCATCAACTTATCAGTTCATATACACTGCTTATCAAATATCACTGAAGGAGAAGGAACTACCTACTCCACTATTTCCAAGCATTATACTGAAATATAATTTGAGATGCAGAGGAGACTGTGTTCCTAGTTATTTATTATTCTAGAGTTGATGGGAGAAGCACTGAAAAAGCAAGGACTACTGAGGAACACAGATCTTACATGCAAAGACTGCCTACAGCCAACAGCATATTTACACTGAGGAAATGCAACTGGAAATTCTAAACCTTCTCCAGAAGAAGATATAATTGTATTTGAGAGTCAACTGTTTCTCTTGTATCTGCTGCGTCTCTGATGACCATCACTCCCCTGGGGGGAAAGTTCTCTCTGTAAGAGATGTGCAAAATTACCTGCTTCAGAAATAGTGAGATGTGAGAGTGTGCCGGTCCATGAGTCACTACTGTAACTATGTGTGTTCCAAAAGCACGTACATCAAGCGGCAAAAGTCTCTGTGACACACATGTAGGTTATAAAGCTCACATGAATAAACCCAGTAAGACTCTCAGGCCCAACTGTAACCTTGTAGCAGGACTGACTCTCCATACAGCTGTTTAAAGAAAATATAAAGTTGTAAAGACTGTGTCTGGAGATAATACTAGAATTGTCTCAGGTGGTGTTCTTAGGTCTTTGCCTCCAGACCCACTTTGCAGGATCCAGCTGCAGAGAAGGACCAGCCCATCTTGTCAAAAGCAACCTATTTTGTGACTGTTGGGCTGGAGCAGAGCATGGACATTGATGTTTCCAAAGCACTTCATCTGAGAAATGCTGGTCAGGCAAGTGGTTAATGCTCAGAGACCTCTGCAGTGACCCGCGAATGGAAACAACCAACTCCCTCTTCCATTTCATCAGAAACAGACCAAGGGATCCTCCGTAATTAGAGACACTTTAAGTGCTTAAGGATGCAGTTCATAGCTTGGAAAGTGTAGGCAGCTGAAGCATTTAGGCACACGAAATCACTGCAAGATTAAAATACTTATTGTGTTCATCCGCTTTCAGCCAATCTCCAATTTGTAATCTGTCCAGAAAAAAATGAGATCATATATCTGCTACTCAAATTATTTTGCTATCTGCCAAAGAATGCTTCTGGGAAGGGTTTTTCTTCCCAGCAGAAATGTAGGAAATAAGTTGGAAAACATTAATTCATATTAATAAAAAAGGCCTGTGAAGACAACAGCTGTTTGATCCTTAGATAAACTGTAGACAGTTTTCACTATTTAAGTCATCATGAGTGATGTACTGTAGGCTTAGAGAGAAAAATGAGGCCAAGAAAAAGAGGAGAGAAAAGAAAAAAGTCTGGAGAAAATATTTACTCGCATACTTTTCCTAGGAAAATAGAAATGTAGCTAATGAAACAGAGTGGTTTAGATACTCCGTAGCACTCCCCGAGGGATGTGCAGGAGATACTTTCCACCTACTCCTAAACTCGCTTCAGCAGGCGTGCCTGGGGTGCTGAGGTGAGACCCTCGTGGGCAGGGGCTTTGCAGAAAGCTGTATTTGGGGCACTGACGGTGCCTTTGGGGCTGGAGGATGGCGACGTGGCAGCCACTGATGTTTGACAGGGCAGCTGCTCAGCCGGGAATCCAGCCCCGGGGAACCCTGCCTGGGGCAGCCAGGAGCTGCAGGGAGCCAGTGGGGATGGGCTGTCCACATCCAAACACAGCTACAGCACCAAGGGGAATCCAAAGCATGAATTAGTTTCCATTGTCCTGCCACCTGAGAGGGGCTGTTGGTGCCTTTCAAGGTGGGCAGTGCTCCTGGGCAAACATTCACACTCTTTCCTCTGCTGCAGCACCTTTCCCTGTTCCCAGAGCACAGTCCTCAGTAGCTACAATTCAGATACAGGTGACTTTAAATCAGGAAGTATACTGAAAAAGAAAACAGAAACTAGCGCATGGTTTCTGCTCCAGAGGCAAGCAGACATGTGTGTGACAATGAGGATGGACATGGCTCTTAGCTGCTCTCCACTGCACTTTGTCCAGGGAAGGGACCTTCTCCCTGGTGTGGAGTAGCCAGAGACAGAAGGGAAGACACTTTCCCCAGGTCCCAGCTAGGAAAGAAGGTGGCCCAATGCTGTGGTTTCCTCCAGCCTAAGCTCCAGAAGGAATAGCTGGGCAGCAGGAAAGCTTCCTCACTCTCAATCCTAACTTCTGCTTCTGCTGGTGAAATCAGTCTGGGTAATCTCTTTGTGGATTTTTTACTGATTGCTCTGGATACCACATTGGCTGGATGTCTCATACATCCTAAGTTTATATTAAATGAAAAAATTCCAGCTTGGGGGTTGTTTTCCCCATAATTAATATTTATTCCCATGCAACTCCCTTTCCTGAGTGCTTGGCAGATGCTGGGGTTCACTGCAGATGCTCACACAGGGGTGGACCAGGTGATGTGAGGAAGCTTTGGGAGGCCTGTTGATAAATGTTTGTCAGTGGAACAGACAGCTCACTGTGGCTCCCATTTACAAGCTTCTTAAACTAGCTTCTAAACTAGCTTTTAACAAAGAAAATGTGTCAAAGTACCAATAAAACTGCTCTAATAAGCCCTCCATAGCAAACTCCTAATTGAAGCTCATAAAGAGAGCTCTAAACAGTATTTAAAGTGCAAAGAAAACATATTGGTCCTCAATGCAAACAAGTAGATGTGGTGCTGATGCTTTTTATTTGACCAACATGAAAGCTGCAGAGCACAAAAATGTAGGTGTGGGATGTGTGTGGTTAGAAAGCTGATTATTGGACTTAGAGGCAGGTTTAAAACTTCTCCTTCAACAAACAGGCAGTTCAGCTCCAGTGCATTTAACCTGCCCAGAAACTTGAGCAAATGCCCATTTCACTTGTACCCTTTCCCACACACGTGGATGTACCTGCAAATGCGGGACAGAGCAAGCAAGCATTTCATTGACTACTTACTGATTTACTTTTGTATTTCAACTACTGCAAATTATGCTTCGCCTCTCCCTGCTCTTGTGCCACAGTTTAGGCTCTCCATATCAGCAGAGAAACTGGAATTACTCTGCATCCCACTGAGGTCATGCAGTGACTCTGTGGCTCCTGCTGAAAGCATCTGGAGGGCTTCTAAACAGTCCCCTTTGAGAGCTCCCCATGAGTTACAATGGTAAACCTCCTCCAAATCCACAGGTTTTTCTGCAGCCTAAGGAAAAGAAGCACACACAGATGTTAAAGAGGAGGGAGAAGGAAAGGAAAATATGCCTGAGAATGGTGTCGTTTGGGAGAGAACATAGCATTCATGGCAACCCATCCAGGCCTCACTGCAACTCCTGCCCCATGAAGAGGCAAAATTAAAATACATTTTCCTCCTGGTTGTATATCCAGCTATGAGCTCTACAGAATGATCTTCCCAACAAAGAGTTATTTCTTTGTTCTTCCAGTTGTTGCAGCGCTTGCTCCCACTGAAGGCAATGAGATTGTGATGGCAGGGTTACCAAATGTCCTGCTGGACAGGACGCAGCCCAGGGTGTGCAGGTGCCACTAAAGCACATCAGGGAGCTCCAGCCATGCTCCAGCATGGCCCTTGGTCCCCTGGCTGGTGGTGGGAGGCAGACGGAGCAGCTGGGCAGCCGCGTGTGGAGGGGACTGGGGATGGGAGTCGGGGGGGGCCGGGAGAGCTAAAAATACCATGGGATGAAATTTTGGGATCAAAGGAGAGGAAATAACAGACTTTGAATATGAGGAAGGAGAGAAAGAAAGACTTAGGAGACACCATTAAAGTCTTTGAACAAGCACTCAGACCCTGAACAGCACACTGGGGCTGTGAGGCCAATACACCTGGTGGTGGCATCTCCTGATCTCTGCCTTCCTCAAGCTCTTTTCAAGGAGGAGCTGCATTAAAATCCATTGTGCTGCTGATGAAACACTTTGTGGTTTTGCCTCAAGTAATTCACTGGTTTCCACAAAACTAAAGGCATTTTTTATAGGTAAAAGCTGTCATTTCACTGTGCTAAGCTGTTTCTGCCATAAAAAAGGTGTGATTTCACTTCCTGCACATGTGTGAAAATTTAGGATGTGTTCTAGTATAAAAGAACTTGTTGCCACATGAAAAGCTGTGTTTTTAACAGCATTTGCAAAATCTCACCCTTGACCAAATCTGTCAGTTCTCACAGAATCTTGAAGACCAGACCATGACTTGGTTTTCTGTGAATGCACAGAAGTGTTAAAATACTGCAGGATAGGAAAAACAAAGAAGATGGAAAAGAAGAAGAAAAATAAGAAGAAAACAAAACAATAAGAAGGAAAAGAAGGAAAAGGAAAAGGAAAAAGAAAAGGAAAAGGAAAAGGAAAAGGAAAAGGAAAAGGAAAAGGAAAAGGAAAAGGAAAAGGAAAAGGAAAAGGAAAAGGAAAAGGAAAAGGAAAAGGACACCATATATGCAGGGACCTGACACAATTTTAAGGG
Source organism: Melospiza georgiana (assembly GCF_028018845.1). Taxonomy (NCBI): domain Eukaryota; kingdom Metazoa; phylum Chordata; class Aves; order Passeriformes; family Passerellidae; genus Melospiza; species Melospiza georgiana. The sequence continues at coordinate 103,286,207 of NC_080432.1, read as the reverse complement.
TGAAATTTACAAAGAATTTCAGTGGTATGAAGAGCATCTACCTCAGATAAGGCAGTTTTCCTGGAAGATTAAGATTCTCTTACCCTTCATTCAGGAGGCAATGGGAGCCTGGACACCTCATGGGCCTGGTATGCTAGAGAAGGAGGGCAGGAGTCCTTCCCTGAGGCACTCTGCCCACCTAAGGGATGCTGCAGGCTTCCTGCTGCACCCAGAACCTGGAGGACAGAACAGCAGGTTCAAGTGGATGATGTAAGACAAACAAATCTGAGTTTCCTTAAAATCAGCCACGTACTTCTTGTGAGGATGTACATGTACACTCAAAAGTCTCTCCATGTACTGAGAATCCACAGACTGGGATGCATCATGTGGAATAAGGTTAAGAGAATAAATGCTTGGTGAAAGCTCTCAGGCCATCAGCACATCCTATGAAATCATCATAAGACCAAAATAGTTTCTCATTTTCAGCTACAAGTCTAGAAATACTAAAACACAAAAGGCTGATAAAATTATTTGGTTACTGCAAACTGAACACTTCTGAAGCAGAGAATGGAATGCAGCTGTTTCTCCACATTGAGGGGGAAAAAAAGTAAAATGGGAATTTTAGACATTTATTTACTTCAAAGTAGCCTTGTTCTCTGTGATGCCCATGTTGTACATATGGCCTACAGTATGTTCTTCAGTGTCTTGCTAATACTCAGATGTACTCAATAACGCTTTATAATGCTTCACTGGGAAGTTTAAGAAATTATTTAAAACACTATGAAACAGCCAAGGGACTGTAATGGAATTCACCAAAATCAGCAAGAAATTCTCCTTTTCAGTTGCAATTGTGAATCCTAATAAAAAGTAAAATCAATAGAGAGCTTTGGATGAAGCTGTGAATCAGCTCTTCAAAACAGGTGCAGAACAGTGAGTTAGTCTAGGGCTGAAGTCAATTAGACCCACTCAGACTTGGTCAATTAGTCATTCTTTTGATCTGTCAATCTATCAGAAAAGAAAAAAAATGCTCATTTTTACACAGCTCTTTAGCTCCAGGGAAGGGGGGTCGTCTCTTAGTGTTGAAGCAGAAAAACTTGTCTGGATTTCTTTATCTTTTCTGTCTCACACATTCTTAGGCTTTCTGCAAGAGGACAGGTTTGCAGATGCTCAGATGGAATACTGAGGAACAGGTTCCTGGAAGGCACTGGGGGCAGAGCTTCAGGATACTAAAGGAGAGTAATCTGATGTTAAAGCAGCATCAGCTGCTTGGAATGGCATTGGGCTGGGCTCAGTGATGAGGCACCTAAACTTCCACACACTGCAGCCAGTGAGCTCACTTCCTCAGCAAATGCACTTGGGGAATGAGCTGGGATGGGTCCTATAAAAAGCCCCCACAAAAAAATGTTACATAAACAGACTGGGCTTTATAACTGGAAATGACACAGGGAAGAGCATGGAGAAGTGAGTCCAAAGGAAAGGTATAGAATTGCCCTAATGAGTTCCCTGGGGTTCATGTCTCCAGGTACAAGCAAGAAAATCACCCCAGCTTCCCTCTCCATCACTCCCTTCCTGAAGCTGCCTGGCATGGCACTTTCCAGCTCCTCAGGGAAACTCTCTCTGCCAAAGAAAAAGTAATAAACTCCAACTTTGCATGTTGAATATTCATTTTTTTTAACTTTTTTTTTAAGTTGTACTTATCTTGCAAGGTAAGTAGTTGTATCCTATAAGTTAGTACTTATCCTCTGAGAGAATAAAGGAGTTTCCCTGCTACTGTTAAATTAATGGAAGCACCCAAGCAGAACTGCTATTTTAGACTAGCCAATTCTGCATGCTTAGACAAAGCCTAAGACCTTTAATAGATAAAATAATCATAAATGTGTTTCCCAAAGTAGAGCTAAAGCAGATTCAAGGATTATTTATAGTAATGCACATAGAATTTTGCATTTGAACACAAAGTACAGTCTGCCTCACTGAAACTATTGGTAGAACTGTGGATTAATTTCCTGCACCTTGGCATAGTAATGTGTACTCGAAACCACACGGACCTGTAACTTCAGACCACAGCTATGCCTGTGGAGAACAAAGCACTGAATGCATTGAGGATGGCATCAATACAATAGTGAAAGCCTGAGCTGCTGGAGACAAGCCAAAGAACATAAATTGAGAGACATTTTACTGTCCAAATATGTTGGAACCTGTGTGCAGAGCTGACCCTTTCTAGGGTGATTTGAAAAGCACGTGGCTTTGGATTATTTTGGTGGATTAGGTATTTCACTGAACTGTCTGTTTTAGCAGGTTCTAATTAAATATCCAAGAATAAAATTCTACCATGTTTTTAAATATTTTAAATATTTGCGTATTGTGGGATAAATGAAACAACTTCTAGAGTGAAAACTTGTTCCTACTGAAATGAGTAGGAGTTTTCCTTTTGCAAATTCAGATTGACTTCTAGAACGGCAGAATTTCATCCTTGAGAAAATATCTCAATACATAAATACCTTGAGAAAATACCTTTTTCATCCTTGAAAAAATACAGTGTGACTTTTCTTCCTACTAAAGGACTCTGGAACAAAAAAAACCATTATACCTTTTTAGCAATAAATATATTTCATATGGGGTCCTTTAGAACTGAGGAGATAGAAGCCACATTACCACAATGAGGTTTCCGTATTTCTTCCCCATACAATTTGTAGGAAAGCTGTCACACAGTATCTGTTGAACCTGACAGTCTCATCATTTGGTTTTTATCTCTGTGTGGACCCAGCCCTGACAGACCCAACGTGTAAAACAGATGACCCTAATAAACTGCAGTTAGTGTATCAATTTTGGGGTAAGCAAGAGCTGGTATAGTTGCAGTGGGCTGGTTGCTAGTGCAAATGTGCAGCCTTCAAACATGTTCTTGTGCTTCTTCACTGACAAGGAATACCTTGCCACAAGCCAAACAGAAAGGAGAGGAGGGCACAGGCACAGGAAAGTGGTGAAACCACTTTGTGACAGCAAATTGGCCACGGCCCTGCTACCCCTCCAGCTGTGCCCACCTGCCCTGCAGGATGTGCTGGGCTGGGTGAAGGGGTGGCTGGCTGCCAGCTGGAATGGCCCCCTCGTCCTTTCCCCCATTCTGTGGCAGTCACAGGGCCCAGCTGTGCACAGGATAAAACATACCACCTTCCCTGCTGAGTCAGCAGTCCCTTGTGCCCTTGTGTGGTGGGGTTTGCAGGGCTCCCAGGACAAGGGAAGAGATGACAATCTTGACTCCATGTTTCAGAAGGCTGATTTATGATTTGATGACATATGTTATATTAAAAGAAAATTATATATTAAAGCTACACTAAAGAATAGAGAAAGGATTCATCAGAAGGCTAGCAAGGAAGGGGATGAAATTATAATAGAATCCTGTGACTGACCAGAGTCCGAGACAGCTGGACTGTGATTGGCCATTAATTAAAAACAACCCCATGAGACCAATCAAAGATGCACCTGTTGCATTCCACAACAGCAGATAATTATTGTTCACATTTCATTTCTGAGGCCTCTCAGCTTCTCAGGAGAAAAATCCTGTTAAAAGGCTATTTCATAAAATATGTCCGTGATGCCCTTGTCACCTGCTCTTTACCACTCCAGAAAGAAATTTTCCAGGTCAGTTGTGATTTGCCAACAAATGAGAGGCCAGTGAGATTGTCTAAGGGCACTCTGCCCGAATTCATCTGCAGATACATTCCGTTATGTTGAAGAAGTCTTGTGTCTCCTGACTTGTGTGCCAAAAGTGGCTGGTCAGTTATCTCTCTGGGATAACTTTGGAATACTATTAGGAAAGTGCTGGGCCTCCTGTGATCTGACCTGATGCCACAGGACTTGACTGCACAATTCCCCTTGGATTTGGTCAGACCCTTATGACTCTGCTGAGGTCAGGGAACCCACAGGCACATCTCTAGTGGTTCTAGGACTGGCATGTTTTTATGTGCAAATGCACAGAAAGGCCAGAGCCACACAACAGAGTTTAAGTACACAACCGTCCTACTATTTACTTCTGGAGGTCTGAGCCCAAAATTCATTTCCTGTGAACTGCACTTGACTGCCCATCCATCCCCTCAGAGATGTGAAGTCCGTGTGTCCCAGTATTTCCTGCACTTAAAATCCCTGGGCATCCAAGAGCGTGCTGCTAAAGGTAGTGGGAAGTAAGAACAGTCCCAAATCTGTCCCCATCCATAAAGGATTTCTCACCCATCTGTGTTGGGGGATGCAGATGTCCCCCTCAAAACTGTTGTAAGACTAGAAGGCAGGAACGTTTCTCACTAATGTGAGATCCTGGCAGGCAGAGTGTGTAGCACCTACACCAGAAGCACACAAAGATCTGCTAACTGGGCTGAGCAGCTGAACCTGCAGCTCCTGAGTCTTCTCACCATGAGGGGCAGAAGTGGTCAAGCTTCTCATCTGAAAACAGGAAGGCTATCTCCAGCACTGCTCCAGGGAAAACATAGTGTTGCGTATTTCAATATTAAGCTGGAGATTTTCAGTGCCCCCACAAAATTGAATAGTGGTGGAAATAATTAGTTAAAATCTGCAACAATTATTGAAAACCTGAGAGAAGGCAGATTGCCTTTTTGCTCTCTCTACTTCTACTACTCAAAATCCTGAATTGCTTATGAGCTTATAATAGTGTATAAACTGGTGGCAGACACAGCTGTTAGCACTATTGGGGCAGCTGCCACTTTGCAAATGACCCCATTTGCAGGAGTTAGTGCAGAAACATCTCCCCACCCCTGATCTTATAGTTGTCCTGGAAGGTGGAATAAGAAAGCAGTCTACAACATTTGCAAAACAAATGTCTGTCTTTGCAGTTGCAAGCTGTAGTTCCACTGAGGGTTTTATCAATATACACATTTCCTAAAGGCTACCATACTGCACACTGACATTTCAGCATCAGCAGAAGTCTCTGCACAGAGTCAGTCTCAGAAGCAGCAGAAGTGGGAACTTGCTTTTGCCAGCCCCTGGGGAGGGAGCTGTTCCATGAATTTTGTACATATAGAAGTTGTTGATAAGCCCTCTTGCAACATCAATGCCTTTCCCATAGGCACTGGAGTAACCACTTCCTTTCTTCTAGTTTGCAGCTGCCTGTTTAACTCAAGACAGAGAGCAGAGATTAAGACCAGCTTAATAGGAGAGAACACCTGGAGCAGAGCCTGTTAGCAGCTCCTGCATCCCCAGGAACAGCTCTGTGAAATGAAAAAGTCATGGCAAGGTCCATTCCTTTGACAGGGAACAGTGACATGATCCTAATTGCTATGGGGAATGGAGTGAGCCTCCTGGTCTCTCCACAGAGAGCTTGACCACTATAAATTTTTATTCTTGTGGCATTTTACTTTCCTGTGCTCACAAAGTTCTGCATTTGTTGACTCTGTGTCAGCTGATTAATTGGGTATTAGCAATGCTTTGGGTGAAATCCTGGTCCTGCCAAGCAGGAGGGGAATTACGCCAGTGAATAAACTCAGGGCTTTAAATTGAATTTCCAAACTTTTATTTTATATATGACAGAGAGTGGGACAAGATCTCAGGGTAATTCACAAATAGGAATGTACTTCCTAATTGTTGCGCCCATCTATGGATATGCTAGATATATTTCACATATTTAAAAAGGAGGAATAATTTGAGGAATCATTTTCCTTAGATTTGAAGATTATATGACAATGTGCAATGCAGTGTGGAAAAGTCCTTGGCTACCTTCTGTAGGAAGTATGTGTTGTGTTATTTATTTCTCAGGGATATGAAAATAGAGCCCAGACAGGGAGAGCCAGGGCTGCTGCCTTTGTTTGTGCTTGAGTCAGACCTGGCGAGCGCGCCGTGAGGACTTGCTCTGTCTAATTTCAGTAGCCAGGCTGGTGCATGATACACCTCCTTTGGCAGTCAAGTCTCATTTTTCCTGCTCCCCTCTACGTGCAACTGTTCATTTCTGCATCCTGTTTGCCAGCCCTTACCTGAGGAGGCAAGTATGCATGTGGGGACTATGCGTGTTTTAGACTGAAAACAAAAATGACCTTCTCCTGGAAAAGATGTGTTGGTATTTTTTTTAAGCTGGATTGTTATTGTTATTTTGGTTACAGCATGGCTCCCCAGGCCAGCCCCACTGCCAGGGCAACAAGTTGCGAATGGGGAGCAGAAGAGAGCAGCCAGGAACTGCTTTTGTTGCCTCTTCCTGCCAGAGAAAATGTATCCTGAACTGCCTGCAGGCAGGGAAACACCTCATCACTCCCTGCTGCAGAGCAGGGACTGGAGATGAGAAGCTGCATTTAGTAAAGGCAGAGATGATGTGGGATAAAACATCCCTGGCTTTCCTGAGTACAGAAAATACAGAGTGAGCCTTAACGCTCCCTACCCCATTCAGGTATCCCCCAATTACATCTTCAGGTAATGAAGCCATATGCCTCCAGTTTGCTTCTCCACAATTCACTTTTGTTGCTATTTTTCAGGGCCTGAGGTTGTAGGGTGCCCTTGAATCTCAGGCCTAGAGGGATTGTCTTGTCTGACCAAAATGTGAAGACAGGTAACTAACATTCTATATGGAGTTTGGGGTTAAACACTAATGCAATGCAGGATTTGAAAAATATAAAAGCTAAAATCCTAAAAAGCATCAGCAGAAGTGACTGAGAGCCACTTCAAGGGCTGAGAAGAGCACTGATGTTCACCTGACAGGTTACAAATGAATAATGTCAGTATTCCCAGCAAGACACTGGCAAGGGAAACACCAGACCACACTTGTTTTGTCAGCTTTCCTGATCAGACCAATAAACACACTACCTGCCAATAAAGTTTCTGTGAGAGCAACTCTCCCACTCAGAAAGATACAGTTGTTTAGGGTGGCATGGAAGCAGTAAAAACAGAGTCATCAGGGAGCCCTTCAGCTCTACCCACTAGTTAAACCCCAGTGATGCAACATTAAGCACATGCCTAAAGGATATCTTAAAGAGTAGGTCCCCATAATATTTGCATTTATTTCTTTAAGCCAGATAAATCTTCATCACTCTAAAAATTACTACTCAGCTAGGCTCCAGAAATGTACACAGTTTCTTCTAATTGCCTTCCTTCATTTCTTCTTAAAGTAATCACATCTACATTTTCAATCAATGACCTGTGATTTTATTTTGACCAGGTTTCTTCTTTCACCCAAGGATTTCTTTTTGCTGTTGTGTTCCAAGATACCTTCCCACTGGAGTTGGAAATTATGGGACTGTTCTTCCAATTACTGTGTGAATTTAGGTTTTTAAAATATTCAAAAATATTTGTACTCCATGAGTTTGACAGGCAAGAAAAACCTGGGAAAAAAAAAAAGAAACAAAAAAAAAGAAGAAAAAAAGAAACAAAGAGTGAAATAACAGCAAGACAACAGTTTCATAAATTTGGAAAGACGGTTTCTTGCCAGTGTGTTTTTATTAACTGTTATATAGGAAATGAGGCTCAAAGTATTGAAAAGATGGTGGGAGAGCAGGATCAGGTAAACAGATTGCAAAGCCACTCCAGACAAGTTTAAATTGGTCCATTGAAGAATCAGGCTTCACATGCCTGAGAATCAATAACCAAGAATCACCACCGGCTATAAAAATCCTCACAACTAACCAGTAATAACCAGTAATGACCATTTGACTTCTTTTTTTTCTTCCTACCATAAAACACACTGAAAGAAACAAAGAAAACATACATATGAGTTCATGTTGTCAGAAGCCTGCAGGAGTTTCTGCCTGTCAGACCAGTGCTTTGCTGGCTTTCCCCTGAGATGCCAGGCCTGTTGGCACAAGCAGACTTGCAAGGGCTCCCAGAGCAACAAGTGCAGGAGATACTGAAGGGTACTACTGCCTCTGACAACTCTATAAACAACATGCTTGAAAGTAAAACAGACCTGAGGTGGTTTGGGAGGGAGAAGCCATTGGTGAAATCTGTCTTTCTGTTTGGGTTTTGTTACTATGGTTTTAGGACTAGTTATAGTAGTTGGTCATCTAATATCTTTCACAGAAAGTGCTTATTTTCCAGTTAAATTTTCCCTTTGATTTCCTTGTAAACCATCCTCGGCCCTTCCAATCAAACCCTAATAATTTTGCATCATGTGCATATTAATCATTCTTTCTGTACTTATTCCACAGATTTTTCATTTGAAATTAAAAGTGATTATTTTGTTGCTCTGTCATTTTCACCTGAAAAAAACCCCCTATATTAATTTTTATATGCTATAAATAACAAAACATATTCTTGGATTCAATAGCAGGATTATTATTCAATCTTGGAACTTTTCTGCCATTCAAGAAGCCTCAAGTTGTACCCTGGTGGTTCCCCCTATCAGAAGAAGATTGTGATTGCATTCTACCCATGTAGTTAATAAGGGACCACATATTACTCAGGGTATTTCTATAAACAGCAGGTTTTGAATGCCCTGAAATACAGTGATAGAGGAATAGGATGTGAGTCATAATGAAGATTCTTTTTTACATGTTTAATTAGACTGTTGCATGGCTTGTGGTTTTTCTTTTTTCCTTTTCTTCTTGGGGAAGTAAATTATGACCTCCACATACAGAAATCATATCTTGTAGATAAGCAAATGCTTCTCAGTTTACTGTCAAGGAAGGAATTAGCAGAGAAAGGAAGAAAAGAATGAAGAAAGGAAGGAAGGAGGGAGGGAAGAAGGAAAAATTAGCAATTGAGATGTGAATTAATCTCTAGTTTTCTGTTACAAAAAAACCTCAGTAGAATTAGAAACAGGAGGGTCCTGAGCTGCCTGTTTATTGTTCAAGGTGACAAACATTTTTGCACATCTTTCTGGTTTTACTGGCTGCTCTGTGCTGAGTGCCCATGTCAGCAGGCAGATTTCAGGGGGACAATACATGTAATGGGCAGTCACAGAGGGAACTGGTGGAGTGCTGTCAGATATTTCCCAGAATCACAGGAAGTGCTGAGTTGGAAGGGATCCACAAGGATCATCGAATCCAGCTCCTGGCCCTGCACAGTGCCATGCCCAAGAGTCACACCAGGTGCCTGGGAGCATTGTCCAAGTGCTGCCTGAACTGTGTCATGGTTGGTGCTGTGACCCCTTCCCTGGGGAACCTGTTCAGTCCCCAGCCACTCTCTGGGAGAAGAAACTTTTGCTAAAATCCAAACTAAACCTTCCTGACACAACTTCGGGCCACTCCCTTGGGTCCTGTCACTGATTACCAAGGACAAGAGATCAGTGCCTGCCCCTCCTGTTGCCCTCAGGCGGAAGCTGTAACTGCATGAGGTGTCCCCTCAGTCTCCTGAAAGCATGAACATGTGCTGTGATGCACAGGTGGGTCCATCACTGGAACTTCAAACACTTTATAGAAGCACCTCAATGATTCACAGCCACATGGGCTTTCATTTGAAAGCCCTCCTTATTTTTACAGTGGCAAAGAAGAGTCACAGTTGTGTTGGGGTAGGGCTGTTTTTAAGAGACTCGCTGGAAGATTGTCAGATGATTCTTTGAAATATAATCTGAGACGTGTTTCTGGGAGCAGAGCTATTGCACTCTTGGTATGTAGCAACCTAGCTTCGATATGGTATTGTGATAGAAAGACACATTCCTTTGGTTTTTGTTAGTTTGCCCAGGAAAAAAAAAAAATTGTACTCTTTCTGTGGCCTTCAGAAGTGACCTAGTCCTTTTTCAGGATATAATAAAGGAAATAATTAAAGTCCTGGGAAAGGTTTGTTATGGAATTGCTGTTTCTCTAGAGCCAGATCAAGTAATAAAGTATTTTACTAGGATACAAAAGGCTCTGGTAATTTAAGAGAGGAGCAAAGTTTTTTCCAATATAGTTTCAGATTATATCATCTCTCAGGAATCCTTTGTGACTGGTCTTCTATTTAAAGAGAAATAGCCCCAAACTAATAGGATACTTGACCCCCAATTATAAATTGTTCTACTGTCATAGTCAGTACTATTTTTTATTACTGTTCATGTTTTTTTAATTTCTCTTTCAAATAAATCTAGTCTTTCCACTGTTTTCACCAAACGTGGGCCAAAAGAATCATTTTTTGATTCCAAATTTCGAAAACCTAATGTCTCAGGAGCTGGTTCCACAAACTCTTCCTCTGTGTTATTTTTAATCTTGGGAAAAAGGATCTGTGGCAACAGCCAAATCTTCTGTTTCCTGGGGTAAGTATCCACCGTCAATAGATCCCTACCCCTGCAGAGAACCTTCAGTTACTTTCCTGTGTTTATGAAAAGGATTGTGGCGAATTTTTTTTGTTTATTTCTGAGCACCCTGTCGAAACTGTAAGATTTGTCCTGAGGCAATAGCTCTACTAGCACATGGATACATGTATTTATTTGTCTGACATTGCTGACCATATTTGTGAGAAAGGCAGCAAGAATAATGTCACAAGAAGTTTGTGAGAGCTCTTTGCCTGGGGCCACCCATCCCCTGCAGCTCCCTCCCAGTTACACACACTTTCCATACAGCAACACAGATGCAGGCCTCAAAATAGGTATTGTGGGCAGGGGCTTGCCTTAAATGTGGTGATTTTTCCTAGCTCTTTGGCTTATTTCTTGCAGCATTAACAGTTCAAATAATCTGTTTGTTAGATTTCTGAGCCAATGATGATATTAAAGTTGTAATCATGATGTGCACCTAAACCTGACATAGCAGCACATTCTAAATACCAGCTAAGCCAGCTTCAGCTGCTAAATAGGATCAATTCAGTGCAGCACAGTATTAATTGAACAATTATTGCTTGTGGTCCGGGTATTATTCTATGTAGTTCCCTTATTCAACAGCATAATTGTGTGTCCTGCATTATGGACCGGCTGCTTCTGTTTCTGCAATGCCCATAAAATGTCAAGGAATTTCCAAATGTAGAAGATAGGCACAGACTATTTCCCCCAAATCTGGATGTTGTAAAATAATCATATTTGTTTAATTTTACCTACTGCCTTATTCACCACCAAAAGAAGAGATGTATGTTTCTGTTCTCAGGTCTAAGCAGAGGGCTGAACCAAGGCCTGTCCCCAGGCAGCTGGGGAAGTGCTCAGTTTGGGAAAAACCCACATTGGTCCTCCTCAAGAAAGGTCAGAGAGTAAATCCTGTGTCCTGTAAACCAATTCTGAACCTGGACGTCACCAAGTAAAGCAGCTCAGAGCATGCTGTCTTTTAAGGAAAAAAATTGTAGATTCTCATATTTAGTTGCCTTTCCATGTAAACCCAAATTTGACTCTTTTAACCCCGTCTTCCCATTTCAACCCATTTAAGCTACTTTGGAGGTTGTTTTTTAAAGATTAACTTGCTAGAGTCTCTGCCATATTACAAAAATACAAAGTGGCATCTCACACTCCCTGCGAAGGGAATTGATGGGCCTGTCAAGGATTTTTTTCTGCTGGGTTAAAAATATTGTGATTTGAGAATTAGTACAGACTATTATATACCAATAGTCTGATTTTTTTTTAATTGAATTGGTTTCAGTGGTGGTTAAAGGAGACTCACAGCTATGCAAGAATAGGTGCTAAATCTACTTTGCCTACAGAAAATTTATTCTGCTTTGGAAAGTCCCAGTTGAATTTTGAAATTACTTTACAAGTTCACAGGCTGCTTTTGTCAGTCTAATATCTGCAGTGCTTTGCAGAGAAATCTGTTTCTTGTGTCAGTTTCCTACAATTGCAATCTCATCTCCTCTAGCACCACTAATGCCCTTGATATTAACTATAACAAGTAAAGTAGTAGCTGCAGCTGCGCTTCATCTCCATTGTACTTCATAATGGCTCACTTTACCTACAACCCTCCAAAGCTTTTCCATGAAAAAAAATTTGGGTAAAATGTTAAAAAAAAAAAAAAAAAAAAAAAAAAAGACTGTTTAAAACCAACCTTGTGTTGTTGTACCACATCCAAAACTGAGAACAGCCATTAGCTGGCCTGTCAACCAGACCTTTGTTTGGGCAGAGTTGTTCTGGACAGTCTGGAGTGTTCCTCTGATATTTTTGCACGACAGTGTCTGTGATTACACCTCTGTCTTGTCCACAGAAGTTATCTGAGGTGAGGTACTCTAAACTGCTGTTAAGACTGCATATTCATAGAGCTGTGCAGATTTAAATGAACTTATCAACACCTATGTCAGCTGGGAAAAAATCCTTTTATTACTATCAACATCTCAGAGGTGGCAGAGGTGAAGTCAGAGATGCTAAGACCTGCATTTCTAACACATCTGTCTGAAATTGCAGAACAAGACACACAAACAGAATCTTTAACAACCTTATATGTAAATGGCAAAATAGTGTTGCCATTATGTATCTCCCCTAATTTCAATAAGCATTTGAATAGTGTCTGTGAGATGAAGGACTCTCTCTGCCTCTGGCATTTGTTATAAAAAATAAAAATACTTTTGCAAGGGACTTTTAGAAATTATCAAGAAATATCCCAAATCTCTTTCTAAATAAGAAAAATAAAGTCATAGTATTACAATTTTTTAAACAAATACAAATATTTCAAAAAAAGTTTTCAAGAAAATTTTTATTCTCTGGGATAGAATTACTCTGTGAGAAAACCACCTTTGTAAAGCCAAGATCCCCCATCTCACCTTGGATGGGGAGATGTCGGGTCAAGTTCCTCATCTGAACCATTGCCCTACCCAACTAGACTACTAAGCTTCTTTTTAATATGCCTATTGTTTTATTTTCTCCTCTCTCCCTTGAAAAAAAAAAAAAAAAAAAAAAAAAAAAAAAAAAAAAGGAAGAAAGATCTCATATTCTTTCTACATTGGAATGAAAACAAATTTTGAAACCGCAACATTTTTCACAAAACAGAATTCTTGTTTTCTGGCCAGCCCTATTACTTATTATTATTGACCTTTCAGAGACTCCAGTTTGAAACTTTTAGCTAAGTTTCAGAGGGAATCAGTGCCAGAGCTGCAGTCAGCTCTTCAAAATCCCCAACTGCCCATTCTGCTAGCTCTCTCACACCAAAGATGCCTCCCCTCCCCAGAAACAGCCCAGGAAGAAAAGCCACTAATGATCTTCACTCTTGCAAAGAAAGCCATCTGAGTTTTGCATTTGGGCAACAAGAACTTCTTCTGTCCTTTCCCATAATAACCTGCTCAGATATTTTTTAAGCAGCTGTAACCAATGCCGTCCTCAATAAAGCAAATGAAGGAGAGGAAAAACGCGCCACGGCACATTTGACAGTCAGACACCTAGAAGAGAAGTTGGTTCAGGCCCCAGGGGACACAACATCAGTGCTCTGCTGCCTGGAGCTCCCCACTCTGACTGGAGTTGGAAAGTGTCATGTTTTTTACACCTTTCTCTCAGAAGTGCTCCCCTGAGGCAGATGCTGCTGTGTTTAACATTAGGGAAGCTCAGGATGAGCATGACATCATTGTGATGTCATTTCTCCTGTCCCTGGGGCACAGGGAAGCAGAATTTCCACACACACTGCAGTACCCAGGAGCATCCTAAGGCAGTGACGCTTTTAAAGCGTCTCTCGTCCTCTCACATCCACAAGGCTGGCGTGAGCATCCAGGCCAGATTTACACTCCCCATTTTATTAGCACATCAGGCTGGGACATACCCTGTAGCAGAGATGTATGGAATTTAAGTGACTGTATTACTTGGCAAAAGGAAATTTCTCTGAGAAGCTAAAGATCTGAGGGTTTTTACAGAAAGCATTTTTTTCCCCCCTGAAGAAAGGTCAGAATTGAAGCATTTGGAATGGTCTAACACATTTCCCAGATCTGTCTGACACACAGTCCTGTTCCCATCTTGCTAACCACTAGTCCTCCTCCACCTCATCCTTTGTTGGAAGCTTAAGAACATCTTGTGCATGTACACATAGCTAGAAAGATGCTGAAGCTTTCAAAATAGTCTGTTGACTTGGAAAGGAATAGGGCAGGCAGTGCTTTTTTTCTTGGATCCTCTCCATAACGAGCATTTGATTAAAATGTTCTTGGCACCTCCCTTTTTTTCCATCCAGCAAATAAAGTCTCTTTGAAAAAGTGTAGTTTTCCTGTATCAAAACTCAGCACCTTTTAGAGAAAACTTTGTTTGCTCCAGCAAAATGGGTCAGGATAATGAAGCACACTAAGGATTGAGTGAACAGTGAAATTAGGGGTCATGCCCATTCCTGATGGAATGCAATTACCTGAACCAACAGTCAAGGGCTGAATTCAACCTCTTAAAACATATAGGACTGGATCACTCTTAGGCAAGAGCCCAGAAAATTTCTGCCCTGCCAACTGAAAGCAAAATTGGAGCATGATCTTGTCGTTACTGCATATGCCTAAACATACAGTGAAAAATACTTGGGGCCCTCTTGAGCTGGCCCCAGGAAAGACAGACCTGATGGGTTTTTTAAAACTTTAGGGGGAAGCATTTTGTGAACAACAGCAACAAAAAACCAACTGCCTGCAGTCACTCTCCAGGAAACTGAGTCCTGGACATTCAGAACCAAATACGGATCACTTTTACATGGCCAGAACTCCACTGGTGTCGGTCATTTACCTTGGGTCTGACTGTGTCCCTGTAGGATCCTTGCATGTAAATGTGGGGCTCAAGACCTGGATGGTTTTAAGTCATTTGCCCCTTCTGTAAATTATAAAGTCTGTAAGAGAGATTTCTTCTTTCTAACAGAGTGGCTTTCATATCAAAGGACTACTTTTGCTGTGTCATGCTTTTTAGTCAACTCAGAGGACACTACATGTCTGGCTTATATTTGGCATGTCCTCCTTGCAAAAGAAAGGTAATTCCCTGTGACTCACCATAGCTTAGAAAAAGTGTGCTGTGAACTGGCTTTGTCTTAGAAAAGACAAAACATTTCAGTGAGCAATGGTCTGTTAAAAAGACCTATCCTCTGGAGAATAGCTTTTCCATAAAGAGAAGGTGGCCACTGGAGAGGAAAAGTAGGAGGAGAGGTGCAGAGCATTGTCAGATGTTGAAACCACATGCTGGTTATAAATCACAGAGATATCCTTGGCTGTGATGAGGCTTGGACTTAGAACAATTCCCAACAAGGGGTTCTAGATGCATGTTATTTCAGGATCTTATCTTGATGAATGGATGATGGCACTTCAGTGGATATTGCATTAGCCATTCTGCACTTTTACTGCTAATTGGCTGTAGGGTAAAGACAAATTGTCTCCTTTCCCCTCTGAACAGTGTCAAGATTAAACAGTGAAAGGACATGGAAAGAATAATTGCTTAAGGCTCTGGCGTGATGTTTTCTCCTGTACAAACATACAATTAGGCTGTCTTAACCTCCCAATGTAGCAATAAACACCACTTCACAAACTAATTTACAGGCAAAAGTCAGAGACGGGGCTGGAGCAGCGCTCTGGAAGGCGAGGGCCCTGTCATTCAGCCAAAGGGGCAGTTCCACTAATTTAAGCCAGCAAAAATCTTTGTGTGCTTTCCTCCAACTCAAATGAGACTGAAATAAAGTCTATACATTTGAATCATTGAGCAAACTAGCTAATAAAAACTGCTTTTCTGACTGGTCATTAAAAAAGAATGTAATTGGTCATACTCAAGAATCTACTCAGAACAGGGAAGCAAGGGGAGCAAGGTCTTAATAATATTGACTTTTCTAACGCTTTGACATTTTTCTGCCTCCATCACTATCTGTCAGTCAGTAACACATATGGACAGGAACTGCCAGCACACATTTCTTCAGCCAGGCTGACAGCAGGCCTGGGCTTGCACGAGAGACACTGCACTTTTCATGCACCCCACGCTGCCCTCCTCTCACTGAGGGGTCACTCAAACCACATTCAGTGCTCTGTTTGCAAAGACAGGACCAGCTTTTAGTCCCTAAGTGCAAAGAGCAGTACAAACTGTGGAATAGGAATGGGCAAACCGTGGCATGGGTTCAGAAGGAAAGCTACCCCAGGTACCCTCCAGACTGGGATCCCACACCCATCCCTGGGTCACACTGGGCACCTCTTGCAGACACAGGCATTGCCTTGACTGAACAGACACTGAGCCACATACAACTGGACAAAATTCTAAAGAGGTCCTACAAGGTTCCTGGACCCTAAAGCTTTCTGCTCCATTTTCCCCGACTTAGGTGAAAAAAGCCCCAAAGCCACCACAGCCTGAGTGAGCTGCTCCAGTCTCCTGTATAAACCTGGTGTTAAGACACAGGCATTGCCTAAAACCCAAGTCATGTTGTTTTCCCAGTGAATTCAGATTGAAAGAGCAAAGTTGGGTTATCTAGCCAGGGCTAGGAATGTACTTTATTTGGCAATGCTGGACCATCTGTGCTAGATCAAACCTGTGCTAGACCAAGAAATCCACCATGTAAACTTTGAAAACGTAAATAATCCCAGTTGTTACCTATGAGCCCTGTGGCACATAGGTTCTCTGTGAACCTGACTGGAATCATAGTGTCACTGGTTACACTGGAAGGAATCCTGTCGATCCAGTCCTTTGGATTCTGACTTGAATGTGTCCTAGTTTCAGGTTTCAGTTCCTGTCTCAGGTAGCAGATGGAGCTCCCCTCATCCCCACTGCATCTCTGTGCTTGGATTCTGCTCAGGTGAAGCTGAGGCTCTTCTCCAATCACCTCTGTGTCACAACAGATTTCTGGGATGGTGTGTGTGGGGAGATGAGCATCCTGTTCCCAGAACTGGTATTTCTGGCCATGAACATTCGTTTCTCTGGCATCCATCCTAAGGGGGGAAGAACCTAGGGAATTCAGCTTCCTGTGAAGTTGGGAAAGTGGCTGGACTAAACTCTTTAGGTCTTAGGTTCTCTATTCAGGAGAAACAAATCATACACTGTATAAAGAAGCAACACAAAAATACTGCCTTCCTCAAGGGGATCTGCTCACTGGCTTGGGCAACGTGCATCACGTGTTATTCACCACATTCACCACATACCATCACTGCAGTATCATCTCTCTTTTCATCTCAGCCTGCACCATAGGTATTTTCACTTTCCATGACAAGTCAGGACAACCAATAGTTTTGCCACTTGCAAAGCCGTAAAGTAATGACCTTTGTCAGCCCTCTTTGTGTCAGCTTCACAAAAGTATGGGCAGCTTTATTTCTTTCATTTATTTCCTCCCATAAACTGTCAGTGTGGCCCACTGTCCATTGTCTTTTCTAATGTGTCCCCTAAGGGTAAATATGACTCCAGATGAAAATAACATTTTGCTGAGACTCCTAACCAGCCCTTTCTGTAAGGCTCTGCCTGGTTTTGTCAAAACCAGTATCACTTTCTTCACTAAAGTACCTTTGAAAAGCAACAGCACCTTTATTCTTGAAGGTGAGCCAGCTCTAGCTGTGCTGCTGAGAGACCACAGTCTTTCCATTCTTTCACAGCCTCCAACAGTATAACAAACAATAAGGTTACCAGAGGGTATGCAGCTTAGCATGTAAAAAAAACCCTAATCAGATATCTTTATTTCCCATAAACACTTACAGCTGCAGCTTCTCTGCCAAAAATGAAGGGTGGGTTTTCCAATAGGGTTGCTAAATTCAGCATCTCATTGGGAAATTTCAGCGGAAAGGAGGGTAAAAGAGTGTGAGGCTAATGAAGGCAAATCCCAGGAGGAGTGAAGACCTATCCCAAAGTAAAGGCTACCTGTGCTCTGAATTGGGGTTCTACCATTGGAATAAAACAATGGGGTGAGCAAGCACTCATCCAGCAGCAAAGACATAACCTAAGAACAAATTTGTTTCTAAGAGTTATAAAACTGGTGCAGAGGTCTTTTTCTCTGAAATGTGAGTAAGGTCATAGGTGATGTTGCATCACCAAGGTGGGACAGACCAACTTACTGATTTTCTCTTTTAAAGACAGCTCCCATATTCTGGGAATTACTGCTCATCATCAGCTTCCTGGGACTGAAGAGATTCACCCAAATCACATTTGTGAGGGGTTTCAAGTTTTCATCTCTACTTGTGATAATCAGACGTGCATTTTCTGTTTGTTCTCATGGCAAAAGCCTCCTGGTGGAGTCTATATGAAAGGAGCTCTGCAGGTAAACTATGCGAGGACACAGGCAGCCAGAGAGAGCGGAGAGCTGTAAGATCTCTGGGAGGACAACCCAGTCAATGTTTTATCCCTGGTGCAGGTGCTGGACACATGGTCTTTCTGAAGAATAGAGCAATTTCCAAAGGGAAACCACAAAGAGACTCAGCTCCCTTGTCTGCCTCCTGCACCCATCTCACCCCACCCAAACATCAGCCATCTGGATGAAACCATAATGCAGTTGCCTGTATAAAATCATTGACTCAGAGGGCCTGCAGGTTGTTTGAGGTCCTTTGCTGAGCTGCTGTGGGAGATCCAGTCACTCAGCTTCCACTGTCTTCCCAGGCTTTGAATTGGGGGGGACTGCATCTTATTCTGGGAATCAGCTTTGCCTGGAAGCATGAGCCCTCAGTCCCCGCAGGGCTAGCAAGCTGTTCACAGCACACAGTTTCAAAAGCATATGAGCCAAAAGTCAATGAGACTTCTTTCCTGAGTAATAAGACTGGGTTATCCAATATCAACATGCAGCTATTTCTGCAAATGTGTGACAACATGCCACAAACGTACAGAGCAGTCTTCCCAAGAAATGCCACCAATGCATTAGGCTGACTGCCATGATATTCTGGGCTAATGAACAGCAGCAAGGCAGCCTGGGATCAATGCAAGGGCTGAAGCAAGAGCAGGGGTTTTCCTGTGAGAGGCATTCTTCTCCAAATTAAAACTCTGATATTTTATACTGTGGAAGTCAGTCTTGGAAAATTGAGGATTCGTCAAGGTAAGGAACATTTTAATAGTTTAATTATGAGCCCTTTAATGTCTTTTCATAATCAGTTAATAAATACCTTAACAATAAAATTGAATTTAAGCTTTTAATAGGCTGTGTTGGATTGAACCTAAACAAAAGAATTAGCAGCTCCAGGCATTGTGCAATAACTTCTCACTGCTTGGTGCCAGGAGAAACAAAGCATTTCAAGTACATTTTTTTGTACCTCACTATAATAAACGCTTGTAATATTCCCCAATTTCTGGAGTGCAAGATGCAGATCTTATTTATCACAGTATGTGACACATCTGGCACATGGATCAGGAAACAACTGTTTTACTTCATTTCTGTCATCACCTTCCAACAGATTTCTTTCACATTCCAATTTGGACGAGAGAACTTGGACTTTCTCTCCATAAGTTCTCCATTAACAGTTTCACAGCAACGAGCACCATTGGTTCTTTCTCCTTCCACAGCAATTAGTTACACCAAGCTGCATATTTTGACTTTTACTACGAGCGAACACGTAAAAATCGCTGGTATTGACTCCGCTCTGCTCGCAGCGCCTCCGAGGCAGGCAGGGCAGGGATGTTTGCTGACTGTCACTGCCTCTCTGCAGTGCCTCCTTCAAGTGGCATCGGTGCCTGGGTGTGCCTGGGCTGTCCCTGCAGGCAGCGTGTGCTGCATTGACAGCGTGGCTCTGGCTGTGTGGCTGAGCCTTTCCCGGCTGGAGGCAGCGCTCCGTGTTCTGCTCCGTATCAAACTGGCCAAGATGGGAGCCTTGCAAGCTGCACAAGCGACTCTGCACTAATAAAGCTTGAAAAGCTTGAATTACACTGGAACCCACAAAAATTTTCAAATTAAAATTCCATATTTAGAGGCCCCCTGTGGGCCGTGATTTTATTTAGTTTAATCCCCTCTTGAGGCCAATTAGGTAGACACTCTTCTGCACATGCACACACTAGCACAAAAAAAATATAAATATATAAGACTAGTTAAAAAGGACAGGGTAGTATATCACTCATCCATTCAAAGACTAGAATTCTTTTCCCTTCTGTTGTCCCTGAAAATAGCATGGCTGTCAGAAATCAATAAAAGTACATGCAAACAGTACTCATTTTTTATTTCTAGGCTGTGCTTTAACTTTTCCTTACTTCTTTCTGCAACATCTAGTAAATTTTCACTGTCGCATACTGTTTCACCAAATGTATAATAAATGCAAAACCTCCAGTGTTACTGGCAGAGAGGGGCTGGATGCCTTGTTTCTGAGCCTGGGAAGTAAAGAGGCGCTGTGAAAATAAATTCCTCAGGCAACTGATTGAAATTTATCATCGCTGCATAAAGAGCATGCAGAGGGTGGGGTGGCGATGCACTGCACTCTCCCGAGCTGAATCCAATTAAGTCCAATAGGTTTGTTCCAGCAGGAAGCCCAAAGAAAATCTCGCTGTGTATGCACAGATTGAATTCGCCCACTCCCACAATGTTTTAGGGTGTTTTGTGTAAACAGTTGGGAAGGATCCAGCTTTCCCACTGTCACTCTTCGCATCTGAAGTGCAAACTTTGTCTTCTTTTTATCAAGTGGCAGACACCACATGCCCCATGTGAAAAGGGAGTTAATAAAATGCATGCTGAAAGTATAAAAGAAGGTCAGAGGTGATGTTTAGGTAACTAGGATTTCTCCAAGTGGGGAAAACAAAAGAACAAAGTTGTTATAACTGTTACAGCTGTCTACAGCAAGGGAAAATAACAACTTGTGCTTTCACTAACCAAGTAGGTTCAGAGTCCAAAATTTTAAGCTCTTTGATCTTTGTCAGATATTTAGCAACAAAAGCACCTTTCCTGGAGGTAACACCGTTGTGCTGAAGTGCTTTCAGGAGAAGGTCTGTCCTGTCTGGATGAGACAGCCACTGCAGTGTGCTCTGGATTGAGCAGACTCCTGGCATGGCTGGGGGGCTCAGGACAGAGGCAGCATGGGGGTCTGCAGAGTCTCCTGGCATATTTTGGGAGCAAACATGAGCTATGGCTGGGGGCTGCTGAGCTTCTACCATGCTATAAGGAAAGCAACTCCTGGTATGGGAAAGGAAAAACCAGTTTGTGAAATTCAGCAGCTCAACTGAATTTTCAGGATAGGCATCTTTCTGATTATCCAAGGGACTGCATGGAGTCTGTGCTCAGATACAGTGGCTTAAATCTTCGAGAACAACATAATGAAAGCAAGAGTTAAGGAAATGTGCCTGAAATAAATGCAATTTTATGGCACTTGGAAAGAGATCAGGGCAAAAAGTCTATTTTGTTTTACAGGGGCTCTCATCCTGTGCTCATTGCTGCAGCGTTGGAGCAGCATTTCGCTGCTCCCACATGTTGATTATTCTCTCATCTGCCACACAGGGGCAATGCATCTGCAACAACAGTCGTGTCTGGGGAGGCTCCCACTTTGCCTTTTTGGAGAGGCTGCAGAGACACATGGAGGGGAGAACTTCTGCCTTCATGCTTGGTTTGGGATTTATGTTTGAGAATGTCAGGTGCAAAAAAGAAAGCTTATTAAACAAAAAACCCAACCAAACAAACAAAAAAATCCCCCAAAACAAAACAAAACAAACCAAAAAACCAATAATGAATCAAATTCAACCTTTTCTTCCAGACCAAGGCTGAAGCTGCATGGGAGAAGCCTTATTCAATATATGCATTGGGTAAAAAAAAACCTCACCTAAAGGGAATAACCTAAAAATAATAAGGTTACCATAACTTTGCGGATACTTTAAGGCATTCAACAGACATACACAGAAAATGTATATACCCATCTCTGGATCTGATTCAAAGTCTGGGCAAAAATGTCTCTTAGACTCAAACTGAGATATGGGAAGAAATTTTGCTGCAAAAAATGGCATTTGGGAACTCAGTCACTGTATTGTAGCACAATTTTATCGTGGTCTTTCAGGAATCCATCTTTGCAGAGGGAGGAGGAGAGGGTGGAAAGCATCACCCCCACACACATACACCTGAAATCAGAGAGAAAACCATGGACTGAATTGTCAGTCTTCTCCTTTTCCCCCCACAGAGCCAGCATCTGCCTCCCATCAGACACTTTCATGTGCACAGGGATGGGTCTGGGACAGTCCCCAAACTCAGTTCGTGGGCTGAAAGAGGGAGATGATGCTGTAGTGAGATGAAGCAACAAATGCCACTAAACCTGCACCAGATTAACAGGTTTCTTTAGCTACTTGAGAGAAATTACACATCCCCTGTCTTTGTATATCTTCTCTATATATGCATAAAGTACACATAATATCAGGAGCATTAAACCTATCTGGCATAACTTTATGGCAAGAATGCAATTTCATTTTATTCAAAAACACAGCAGACCTCACACTGCCTGCTAGGACTGCAAGAACTCAACGGTTGCAATTTACAGCCAAACACTGTGCTGGTGTGAAGGTCTGCCAGGGTGCCTGGAGCGCTGCATGGACACAGAGCTGCCACCCCTCCTGTGCTAGTGGTGAGACTGGGACACTGAGCTCATTTGCCTGATGTTTTCTGAGGGGCATCTAATGGTGGCTGCAAAAGCAGGACAATTAACTGGAAAAGATGTTCCATCTGCAAGTTAGGGAGGCATATATTTAATTTGTTCCAAGGAGAATGCATGCACTAAGTCCTTACCCATCCCCCTCTCATGGAGAAATGAGCAGGAAGCTGCATGCTGAAATTCATTGAGTTTCCTCTACCCTGCATGTGTTATTCCCCTGGAGGGGAGAATGGGGCCCTTTAAACCTCCCTAGCTCTGGGCTCTTTGAGTAATGAAGGGAACACATTTATTGGTACAAGGTTTGGTGTTTATTGATGCTACCCATTTTTCACCAGATTTAGCACTCTGTGGGGAAGGCACATGGACTTTCCAAAACACATTTTATAATCAAGCCATTTCAAGGTTTATGTGGTATAATACGTTTAACTGTTAAATTGTAAATAAAAGTCACTGCCCAATACTAAACTCCCTTCAAGACATTATAGTCAGCTACATCTTTAATTATCTGATTTATAAGCAACTCTGTTGCATGTGTTACATGCATGTGTTGTTCGTCTGACAGAGGTAGTGTGCAAAATTATCCTCCTAGAAAAGGTTATGAGCTTAACACGCCTCTGCCTCACTGAAAAAGAGATGCCCTCAGCTGTGGAGTGTGCTCTGTGTGTCCCCATTCCCTCCCCAGCCACTGCCTTCCCTCTTGTGTCAGCACAGACCCCAAGGAAGCCCCACAGTACAGGGGATTTACTCCAGAGAGCAGCCAGGAATACAGCACAGCTCTGGATGCACGGAGGAAAGGTGTTCCAGGAGGCAAAACCACATGCGTGTGCATGAAAGCACCCCCACCTCGCCCAGACATTTCCCAGACTGGATTCCCGATACAAATCAGTGGGGAATTGCCTTGCTGTGTGTAAAAACCTTGTGCTGTAGTTTAACAAAGGAGAGCCTCCTGCCCATGGCCGGCAGGGAGCCCCCTGCACACCCAGTGGAGCTCCCCAGCTCTCCTTGAGGCCGTGCAGAGGGGTCCGTGAGGAGAATTAACCATTTCCACAATCCTGCATCCAGTGCTGATGTGGCAGTCTGGGCCTGGCACTCCCCAGCTCTCCTTGAGGCCGTGCAGAGGGGTCCGTGAGGAGAATTAACCATTTCCACAATCCTGCATCCAGTGCTGATGTGGCAATCTGGGCCTGGCAAACACTGCTAGCACAAGGAAGGCTCACAGGAGTTATTGCTCTGCCCTCATCTGCCTTTTGCCTGCCAGCTCAGCACTGCCTGCTCAGAGACAGTCAAGAACTCCAACTATTTACTTGTGTGTTATTTATGCTCCACCTGAAAGCAAACCCTCTAATGGAGGAATAAATTAATAAAAACAAACTATCTCAGATTAAGGCTGAGAAACAGGTATCCCATCTGTTTTACCTAGTAAATAAAAAATCCCCAATGAAATAGATATTTTTTTTGTTCCTGACAGCACACCCAGATCAAGCACTTCTCATGGCAAGACAGAAACCCACAGTGGGAAGCTGTCCTTTGAAGAGATTCATTTCCTATCTGGTATTGATGTGCTCCTTAATTTATTGAACCACAGAGGAACGAGAACCTGAAGGCAGTACAAACTTCGTTCTGCTCAAGTTCTTTTGAAGAAAAGGGTTTTAGCTCCTCTTCTTTCTTGTAACTATTTCTGAAAATGGGCATCTCTGTCATGTTGTCACTGTATTGTCATGGTATAAAAGGTTCCAGGTCAGTTTAAGTCTGACAGCTTGTCAATAGGTTTGCACAATAGACCTTACTCTGCTGCCCATTCCTGTTGTTCACTTTGTAGTACAAAATCTGCAGATGTTCATTTAAAGAAATAAATCAAATAACTTACTTGTAAGCATGGTCTGTGGTCCTTATTATTACTTTAAAAATCCAAAACCCAATCAATTTAATAGCAAAGCATTAAGGGGATAACCCATATAAAACATAGAGAATGGTTTAATATTTTCCCTTTTTTTTACCATTTTAGTGTTGCTCAGAGATTACAAATCCGTGCATGTGATGCTTAGGGCA
This sequence comes from Melospiza georgiana, assembly GCF_028018845.1. Taxonomy (NCBI): domain Eukaryota; kingdom Metazoa; phylum Chordata; class Aves; order Passeriformes; family Passerellidae; genus Melospiza; species Melospiza georgiana. Next base: position 103,261,949 of record NC_080432.1, on the reverse strand, counting down.
CAGTACAAAGGATCTTGCAAAATAAGGAAAAGGATCCTGTAAAACAGTTGAAGAAGTGAGAGGATGGAGGATGGAGGATGGAGAGTTACACTAAGGCTTTGTCTTTCACAACATTCATAAAACTTAGTCTTATGCTGCTGTTTGGGGTATTATGTTTTCCCCTAACCACCCAGGCAGTATTGACATCTTTTATCATCTGGGACCAAGGGCAGGTGTTACAATGAGTTGTCTCCCTCAGGAATGATTAACCCCTCAGAAAGAAGAAAACACGAAAGATGCTCGCTCTTTTCCCATTGCAGGAACCTTGAAAGATCAAGGGATACAGGGATACATCCTTTCTCCTATCTTCTTACCCTTCAGCCAGGTAAAAGGGAATAGACTCCAGCTGGGTTGAAAAATCATACCACTGCAGAAGCCTGGCTATCACCTGAGCATGATCTCCTAATGTGCAAGGTCACAGCAGGGAGCTCACCCTGGCAGAAGTTGCGGAGCTTGCAAAGGCAAGGATCTCTGCAGCTTTCATCTTTCCCTGCTCTCAATGACCATGAATGTGGTGGCCATCTGGCCTCAAAACGATGCTGCTGTAGAAAAGCAACCTGTAAACAGCATATCACATTTCTTACCAACTACAATTCAACAAACAGAAGATGCAATTCAATACAGAACTCAGCAGCAGCTGGACAGCCAAGAACATGGATACTGTAATGTAATTCTTTGTATTGTTGGCATCACAAAAACCTGCATTGATCTTGTACAATTTGGTACCTTTACATGTCAGTAATCTTGGGTGCTGGGCAGAGGGCGTCACTCTTACTCCTGCATGCCTGAAATCTCTGGATGGTGAGGACTCAGAGAGAAGGAAACCAAGGAGAAATCTCACAAATGTAAGGACTTAATGCCTCCCATTTGCCTCTTTTCTGCCAGCAAGATATTAAACCTCTGAACATAAACAAAATATCTAAGAATTTTTTTTAAATTGTCCACCCTCCTCTTGCTCTCCAATGACCATTATTAATTGAAAGTCCAACATATGTTTGCATTAAAGCCTATCAGGAAGTGGTATGATCTCCACCCATCTTCAGTGGGATTTCATGGCTTTTTATCACCATGATTCTGCTCTCATTTCAGTGAGAAGTAGTTTTTCTTTTACTTGATCAAGGACAATGTCAGGTCTATACTGAGTTTTAAAGGAGAAAAAAAATTAGCTGATTACAACAGGCTCCAGACAATAATAGTATCACTTTCTTATATTCAGAGAAGTAAAGCAAATATAAAACAAGCAACAAAAAAACTGACAAATAAAGGGGAGTTCATTCTAAGTTCAGTTCATTAAGAGTTACAGCTTGATACTGTTGATTTCCCCTGAGTTCAATAAAGACAAACTCAAGAAAAAAAAGAACATAGCTATCTTTTTCCAAAAGACATGAATGAAGAAAGGTAATAATGAGATCTGACTTTATCTAATCAGTGAATAAATAGCCCCAGCAGTGCAACTTCATCTCCTGAAGTCACCAAGCTGCTGACAATCATAATGGTGCACGTAAAATTTCACGATGCTGCAGTGATGAAAACCACCTTTAAATTAGCAGGTTATCAACAGCAAGGGATTATCTTGACACACACACACACACACACACACACACACACACTTAGTACACTGTGGACAGTAACCACTGAGGAGTGGTTACTGTCTGAGATCAAATTTCCTACATGGAGATTCCTACACGCAAGAAGAGGCTCAGAGTTTGTGCTGTACCCCATGGAGATCCCAGTACAGCTGGAGAAGCCCCAGCAGTGATTAATCTCATCCTTATCTTGGCACTGAAAGATCAGTCCCATTGTCTAACACAGCTGTCTAACTCCACTTTAGACACTGCATGGTACCCAAGAAACCCTCTGGGGCTGGCAGATGTGACATGGGACCCTGGGGACAGCCATGTCTGCCTTAAGCAGAATCTGAAAGCTGGCAGGATGGATATCTGTGGGCAATTCAAGCACCCCAAGTGACTAAAGTTAACCAACAGACCCCCTTTACTGGTGTCCATGAGGACACATAACTGTAAATGATCAAGTTAAGCTGTCTTATTCTTGAACCTTTTCCATCAAAGTTAGATGGAATTACCATAGGTCTAAAGTCAATAATCCTAGCCAATAACTAGGGTTATCAGGGTTATTAATAACTAAATAACCCCATTTCTGAGTGCGTAACAATTGGTCCTTCCCTTCATCAGGTAAACAAGTAAAACAACCCAGATGCTATAGTATTTGCAGCCACCTTGGTATCTTGTCCCAGTCACAAAAAAGCCTCGACAGACCCAGCTCTTCACAATCTTCACTAAATGCTTATTATTTGAGGAGTAGAAATAAATTCATATAACAGGAAAAAATTAATACAGCTGAAAAAAACATCTCTTCCAGTTTCAGCAAAATCTTTGATACTCTCTACTTCTATCAGCAATCTGAGTCCACCTTATGCCTCTGACCACACATTCTTAATACCTTAGTGAAAAGAGCAGAATGTCTCAGTTCAGTTTCCAAAAGATTAATATAAACATAATCTATGGGCACTTTTGGTGGCAGACGCCAAATACAATTTGAGTTTATTTGGGAATTTGGGAAAATTACTCTTGTCTCTACTACTACTGTTCCCTTCAAACCAAATTGGAAGTAGATTGCAGAGATACTTTTGCCATATCTGGTCCACACACAAATGGAGGACTAGCACTTCTCATCATAGCATAACATTGAAGAATATGTTGAATTTAAGGATAAAAGGTTTTGGGTTTGAAAGGGGTTTAAAGATATCGTTGTAAACAGTGTTGCAAATAATCCACAGAACTCACCTTTGGCACACGAAGCCCTTGAGTGGCAAGTGGTTGGTGAGGTGACACATAGGCTTGAGAGGTGACACTCGGGCTTCACCTGACATACTCAATTCCAGGTACCTGGTTTTGGCCTTACTCAAAGTCTTAGGACTGCTTTTTGTATTTCATATTCATGCACACACGCAAGAGCCTGACAATACTGAAACACGAAAGAAAATGCAAGGGTATCTCAAGGAATAAAGTGAGGATTACTAGACCAAAGTTGCCAATATGTTTGGAAAACAGACACCCACACTTAGAGAAAATATATATCTGACATAAATAGTTCATCTAAAATATACCATGAGCCAGTACTCAAGGGCAATTAATGAAACGTGCAAGATTACTTTCCTAGAAATGGAAAATGATCTTAAAAGAAATACCAACATGCATGACAACATTTTTGTAAAGCTGGTAGGCATATACTGCATTGCAGATGACAAAGACTATCTGCAAAGTACACCTATTCATCTTTAAATTTAACCACTACCCTAAGGAATCCATGCAGAATCAGATGTAAATTTAGTAGTGGTATGGATGGTGTGAGTGAAATATGTTCACAAGTGACATCTTGGAAATACATGAAGTAAAATTTAATATATTATGGAGAATAAAGTCTTTTGCACTTTAGCAACCTGATCCAAGCCCTGAAGACAAAAGAAATATTCCCATTCACTTGTGTGAATGCTGGACCAGATTGATACTGAGAAAATAACAGACCATATGTTTCTGATTCCACTGGTCTTTGGGTGGTGAAGAACAGACACTTCTTTGACTGAGAAAGTACTAGGACTCTCAAAGAGAGCAATCCCTGATTTACTCCATTCTGGGGAGAGTGTGACCTGCCCTTGAGTGCATGCTTTCTTAACTCCTTAACACATGGCACTAAGTAAATCCTGCAGAAAAGCTGCTGAACTTGCACATGCAGTAACTTCTAAAGTAAACTCCATGGCTGCCAAAAAGTGTATGAGAAGTCAGGAATAACTTACAATATGGCAGGTGTTACAGTGCAATAAGGGCATATCTTAGGTACATTATAAAACACAGACTGAAGTGGTTCCAGGATATAAGAGTTATTACAATACAGACTGTGTGGTTGCTATTTAGATTAAATTCCTCCTACCATGTCTTCAAACCAACTTTTTCCCCTTCATTTGCTCCATTCACCACATTTAGGTGCCACCATCTTGGATTTCCTTCTCAGTAGAGGAAATCCCCACTTCTCAGCACGAAACCTGAAAAGCTTTCAGTCTTAGAAGGAGCTGCTGAGCTGACATCCTACAGCCAGGTAACCTAAGCCACATGGAAATACGAACCATTCACAACCTTCAAGACCTTCACAGTGGGCCAAGCTCAAAACCTGAGCCAGCACCATTAATACCTCAAGCAGCAGACAGCACCAGTTAGTGGGGAAGTAGGAAGTCAAGGAAGTGGGGAGCATTGACAAAGCACCAAAGAACTGGTGTGCATTAAAGCACCACTCTTGGAAAAGAGATGCTCACATTAGTTTTGTACATGCTGGTACATCTCCACAACAGTGTTGATCCAGGAGATGCTGACTTTGTCCTGAGAGCAGGATGCTGCCTCCCAGTTAATCAGACCTGTCTCCTGTAGGATGCTGCCCCTGACTAATGAACTTTGTTTCCCAGCCCCCTGCAGCATCACTCCTGTGCAGCAACACAGACTCCACCAAGCTGGCACACCTCGGTACCTGTGGATAGCACATCTCTCTGTAGGGCATATGCTCTGCAATCCCCAAAGTCCAGGTTTTGGGGGAACTCTTGAATCAATTCAGAAGGACTTCACAGCTCTAAGAATCTGACTTTTTGGCCCTTTCAAAAAAATCTCACACTAGATCTTACAAAACTGGCAGTATTCACAAGAGTATACATTAGGACTTCAAAAAGAATTCCTTCAAGAAATAAACCCCAACCTTTCATCAAGCCAAGGCTCCATCCTGCAACAGCAAAATCCATAAGCCAGGACCACTTTTTCTCATCTCTAATGTAAACCAAGAAGAGATTTGGAAAGAGCTGCAGGCAGGATTTTGCTTCGCAGGAGGAAATCCAAGATGGTGGCTGCAAAGTGACAGATTCCTGCTTGTGCTGTTTAATTTCTGCTGAACCAAATGAGCCTGTTTAACAAGCCTGGCATTAACATAAAGTGGCCTCTTGCACCCAGATGGCCTCATGTTTTTGGATCCATAGCACAGGTATCATGAGAATCACTCTTCATTTTCTGTAGAAGGTAGAAAGGATGTGGAATGATAAAGCAAAAGTTTTCTTCTTAAACATGGAGCTAGTCTCCAATTTATAAAAATTTGATTTTTTTCCACTTGTTGATAGCAAAACTGCAGATCTGCAGATCTGCAGGTTTGTTGCTTTTATTTGTTTTATTTCTCAAGGAAGCAGAACTCTTTCCCCTCCCACCACATCCCTAAATGAATGCAAGGATGTGACTCCACGGGGCTTGTTTGGGGAGGAAGGCTGCTTGTTTATTGAATCCACTGAGGTGGTCATTCCTTCTGTGGTCATTCCTTCAGAAGGTCATTCCTTCCTTTTTCCTTCTCCTTGTTGGAGATTATTCCTCATTGGCACCTTTCTTCTGTCAGAGATCTGTTCTGTTTGGCATCTCCTCACACATTTTTCACTTTGCATTGCAGCACATCACATAACAGCTGAACCACAGAGCAGAGACACAATCAGCTCTGGAGGGTGGCTCCCTTCTCATCCAGCATTTCAGCTTCACTTGGCTTGTGATCAGTAGCCATTGACTCTCTAACAGAGAGATGGACTCTCTTATGCTCTTTCTGCCCTACTCCCCTTTTTTAAATCTTCCATTGTGCCAAAAATAACCCCAAACTTTGAAAGGTATTTGGAAGCTTTTTGATTTCAACATTTTTAAAGGTGTTGGGCTGGGACTTTCCCCAAAAATAGCAATAGTTAAGTTAGCTAGCTATCATGTTTTAAATGTTTGTTATATTTTTTAAGAGGTTTTTTCCCTTTCTTCTGAAATGTGCCAGAAATATGGGGTTTCTGTTCTAATCAGTGGTTCCCCTCACTTTTATTGTCCTGTTTTCTGTAGGAACAGTAATTTAGGAAGACAGGAAAGAGGCAGAGCAAATAGTAAGCACAATCAGGGATGATTTCCTTTGTCTTCCCTTAAAAAATAAGTCTTATTTATTTCTGACTTTCTGTAACGAATAGCTAAAAGCATCCTATACAACAGATATATGCTAAAAGCATATATCCAACAGATATATCTTGAAGTGTGACAACCTGTTCAACCTAGTGGGACTTTATCTTTTAGTTAGGCACTAGAAGACAAGTGTCAGTGCCTGCAAGCAGCTGTGTACAGATGGTGATGCACTGAACCCACCCAGGATAGTTTGAGCTGCAAAGCAAACAGTAAATCCATTTGGGAGTATAAACACTTTTTTTTTTTTAATTCCTTCTAATTTTCACTCATCCTGGGAAATTTTTGCCCTCAGTGAGCTTCACAAGTCAAATCAGGCAAGCAGGACACTGCTTATTTTTCAACTCCAAGTGATGAAGGGTGGAGAAAGGATTTGTCATCACACTAAGTTCTGGGAAGGGCTTTGGGTCCCAAACGTTGTAGTCAGTGGAGAGGGATGGCAACTCCCATCTCAAATTGCAGGTATGTGAAAGCGCTCTTTGGAAAAGATCTCTTCTCTCTCCATGACTTTGGAAAGAACCCAGGTGATGAAGACAGATATAGATAGACAACAGCTGTAGGGGAAAAAAATCCTTTTTTTTTTTTTTTTGTCTTTTTTATCAATCATTGCTGTACAGGGGAAAAAGCTCACACACACATGTACACACAGACACACAGAGTCCCCGCTGGACAGAGAACAAGAATTATATCCCATGAAACACATAAGACCTCTGTGTGACCCGGACCAGAACTTAAATGTGCTACAAGTGCATAAATAGTTATATGTTTTACACAGCAAATATATAAGTGTTTGACAGCATCAGGTACATAACTCAGCTTTGCAGCTTTGCATTCATGCTACCACAGTGTTTTTAGAGTAAACTGGTGTCCTTGCACACCAGCCATATGCGTGTCAGGAAAATTGTGACTCAGTTTAGCTTGGTGCAACTTGCACTGAATATGTGTTTAGGGAGCTGTTGCAGGAGGAAGAGAGCCTTATACTCCAGGCTAAGGCTGGGATTGTGTGTCATCTGACTTGGCAGCTCTGGGGCATTAACTGGCATCACATATCAGGTTAGATTAATAATCCACCACTGGGTTCTGCTTGAGCAGATCTGTGCGCCCAAGCTAGGGATCAGTTGACAAACCTGGAGTCTCAGGGGAAAAGGAATAGTTGCTTTGTGATCAGCAGGATGGCACTTGCACCACGAGATGTTCAGACCTAATGCCTGGATCTGCCGTGAATCAGAAGCTACATCTGGAAAACAGCAGTACAAGTCCAGCTCTCCAGGGATGCCCATGGCAATGAAAGCAGGCTTGGATGACAAAATGACAGATACTGGCAACTGGGATGAGATATTACCGGAATGGGAGAAAAACTTAAAGGATATAAAAATACCTGCTTTTTTTAACGAGATACTCCAAGAGACTGGGAAAACTTTCCCTCACTCCAAACAAGTCGGGAATTACCTAGTAGGCAAAATGATCAACAAGGGCTCCTTTGCCAAGGTGATGGAGGGACTGCACATCCCCACGGGGGAGAAGGTAAGCTTGTAAGGAGAGGGGAACAGAATCACAAGTAACCTCACACTAATTTATGGCAGAAAACTTCAGATTGCTTAATCTGAAAACCACAATCTACTCAGTGAATTATCCTCTGAACCTTATCCTCATAAATTAACCTCATAAATTCAGTTTATTGAGTATAATCAATCACATGTGTGAATATGTACTGAGTGCAACTATTTTCACAATTTTAAAATATAGACAACAAAGATATCCTCCTGCTGAAAGAGAAAAGGATGCTGGCATAAAGACAATTTCAAATCTGCTTTGCCTAATACTCCTCATTCAGCAATTAGTGCCATGCATCTTTAAAGTTACGGAAGTTATGGACAACACTGACTGAAAAGCCAACCACTACAACAGCAAATACTTATATATGGCAGGACATGGATAGCATTAGTTATCTCCAGATATCTCAGTTGGTCTAAAATAACACACCACTAGACACAGTGTGGAAAGGTGGGTTACTCTCAAGTGACTTTTTGACTTTTACTTTTCTTGTGTCTTCAGTAGCTACACTGTCTGACTAGCTCCCCAAACTGCAATGAGTCCAACCCCAGCCCGTAATAGTCAGTACCTGGAATGGCTTTTAGACTAAGAAGGGAGCATGTTAAGAAAAAAACGTGGTATGTTTCTGATGCAGTTACAAGTCAAATATGAAGGGATTTTAATTTTTCAGAATATTTCATATATCCATCTTTATTAATGCAATGAGAATGACAGATATGACAGACTTCAGCCTTCTTGTTTTGGCCTTAAAGAGAAATAAAAAGAACATTTTTCCATCAGGGATATCTCCCTCTGTGATTCTGATTATCAACACCATGTCCAAAAAAGCCTTTCCCCCATGTCATCTTATTCCATATCCTCCTGAAAACCAATCCTTGTTGCAAAGCTTGCTGCTAATTTGCAAATATCCTGCCATTTAGGTAGCTATAAAAGTCATTGACAAGAGGAAAGCCAAGCAGGATTACTATGTTTCAAAAAACATGAAGCGTGAGCCGCGGATACACCAGATGATTCAGCACCCCAACATTGTTCAGCTCTATGAGACCTTGGAGACTGACAACTCCTATTACATGGTGATGGAGCTGTGCCTCGGTGGGGACCTCCTGGACAGAATTTGTGACAAAAAGAGGCTGGTGGAACAGGAAGTAAGGAGATACACCAGGCAAATTCTGTCTGCAGTAGAGCACCTGCATTGCCAGGGGATTGTTCACAGGTAAGATGTTTCTCTTCTTTCCAACAGTAAGAAAAGGAAGCTTGCAAGAACATGGAGTGCTTTTCTTCACCAAGAGCATTTCTTTATTTTTCCATCATAAAAACAGGGATTAGAAAGAAGACTATGTTCTCTCAGCTCATATTAACAAAATATTTTATTCTCAGTAGTGGTTAGTACCGTTATGAGTTGTTATGAACTCCTTGGGCAGTAAAGTAGAAAAGATTATTATCCCAAGGACAAGAACTGATGAGCACAACAAACCAATACTTTGCCACAATTATCTTGGAATTAGTTAATGACAAATGTGTATCTAATTCAAACATTTCAGTGTGGCTAGGCATATAAATATTGTTGTCCTTTGGTTAGCCACAACATATCGAAATAACCATACATCAGTCAGAACTGAAATCCAAGCAATCACAGCCCACTGCTTGTCACGAGGACATGTCCTGCAGATCTGGGTCTGTGACAGGCTGATGACTCTCCCTGTCAGCTTTTGCATTACGAGGACAGATCATGACTTCAGTCACTGCGAGAGGAACCTGAGCAGCCCACACAAGGAGAGCTGATCTTCCCCCCTGTCAGGGATCTTGGCACATGAGCCAGGAGCAGCAGAATGAGACTTCCATTTTAGCTGGAAGAATAGGCAAGACACAGTTATTTTCCCACCGTTTTTCTGTTTTACTTAATGATTCACAGTCAATCAGATTCTTAATTTTAAATGGTAAATGCACTCACCAAGAAAGCCCAGAGGATCTAAAAAGTAATCCAGTTGACTGCATCGTTACAGCAACCATGAAACAAATACGCTGTAAATGTGATGTCTCAGCATTTACAAGTGCTTTGTGACTTGAAATGCTTGCAATCCAGCACTTCATTACACTGGGTTTGTCAATTAACAAGGAATGGTCAAGAAAGAAATAGTCAGTATCTGACCTAGAGAATTTAAAGGAACAACAAAAACCCCCAGAAAACAAGCCCAAAGAGCTTCACCCATTTAGTCCAGGCTGACATCTCTGACTTGCTGGTTCCCTTACTAATCTATTTTACAGCAGTTCTTCACTGCTCACGATCATAACATTTATGTTCTTCCCATGATGACATTCACCATTAATTTCTCAAATCCTGTTCCCATCTTTTTGTTTGGAATAATTCTTCACAGAGAGCTGGAGACTAAGCCTGACTTCTTGCCCTACTTCTTCCTTTTTCTGTTGTTCAGGCTTTGTTGGAAAAGCTTTGTGAGAGAGAAGAACTTTGCTGTGTACCCTGAGAGTAGGCAGGTACAATGTAGCGTGGGCTCCTCCGGTGACTTGATTTACTATCAAACTGCCCTTACCAAAGGAAAATTCATCCCTGGCTCTCCAGCACTTTGTCATAGGGTTTATGAGTTTCCATGGTCTGCCAGGAGCCCAGTCACAGGTGTAGGTTCAGTCAGCTTTACTACAACTCATGACCTGCTGCTAGCTTTGAGATTCAGAGCTGCGGCCTTGACCTCTTACCAGAAGCAGATTGGGAAGGATCTGGAAGGGCTTCCCTGCTCAGCTCCAGCTGCAGTGATTTATTGCAACTGGCTGCAGAGGTTAAACCAGCAAGGATAATTTTGAGTGTATCCCCTTCTGAAAAGAAGGCATCAATGTTTCCAGAAAGATGAGTGAAGAAGTAGGAAAGTTACCCAGTCTGGTTTTCCTATCTAAGCATTGAGCAAAGCTCAACTCCTTGCACTGCTTTAACACAAGGAAAGGAGGAAACAGCTGCTGATCCACGGGGAGGGTCCTGGTAGAATGACACCAGTTATGAGTTCATGAGGTGGATAATTGTGTGCCAATTCTTGGGTCTATGCCGATAGCTGAGGTGTCTGCTGATTGTAGGGCCTCATCCCTAAACTCATCACTTAGGAATGTGCTAATTTAATTCACTTTTCTCAAAAGTGTCTTGTGGGCATTCCTAATTTTTAACTCTGCATGTATCTCAGAAAAACTATGTTTTCTACTGTCTTAACAATATACTTGATGAAAAATTGGCCAAATTCGTAGCTGTTTTTAGTCCAAATTGATATCTCAACAGAAATTTGACACTGTATTCAGACAGCTATTTGGTTTCTTAACCTTTGCTTCTCCAATTCATCACTTAAATCAGCACTGATGCAACAAATCCTTACAGGTTAAATCGAGTTAAATTTCAGAGTAAGGGTAGTAACCTTTCTTGTCCATACAAGATCATGGCTGATCTTTTCTCACAGTCGCCAAAATGACCCAGAGGACAGAGCATCAACCCCCAGCATTTTCCTGTGCCAGATATAAGAAGTCTCAGGCACAAGATCTGGCTCAACAGCTCCACAAGCTAACACTCATCAGCTGAGTTCTGCTTACTATCCCTGTGCCTGCTCTGGACACGGCCAAGTGGTGAGGTAATGCATCTGAGCTTAGAAACCTCCAATAAAGATGTGTAAGCTGAATCCCACTGCCTTGCAACTGGGCTGGGGCAGCGCGTGCGCAGGCAGCCACCAGCCCCTGCAGCTGGCGGGCGCGAGGTGACAGCAACTCACTTGTTTGTACAGCTCCTCATTTTTCCTGGCTGCTTTTCCTGGATATTTTCCCTTCCCTCATATAAAAATGTCATATATCCCTTTGAATCCCTACTGAACCAAAATCCTGGAGAAACATCACAAGCTGCCCTCTAGGCTCTCTCTCTCTCTCTCTGAAGTCCCCATGGGAATGAGGAGGAAAGAAATCATGGTGTTGCTTAAATTTACGACATTCCTTGGAAAGTTTCCTTTCGGAAAAAAAGAGAACATGATGTATCTTTCATGTAAGATAACTTCTGACATTATGTAAACTTTCATAGTGACCATTATCAGGTTTTTCAGGCGAGAAAATCTACATTTTTATTAATACTGTGAGCAGTCAGCTCAGCCTATAGAACAGCAGTTGTAGCAGTCCAACATAACATTATTTAATGGCAGTGAGTAAAAGTCATCAGAGTGCACTGTAGGGTGATAAATCTGGTAGAGATTTCAGATTTTCAGAAGCCTGAAACACAAATAGTTTTAAACTGCAGCATTTCAGTGCATAGGGTTATGACACAGGTAGGCTACGAACAAATTTACTTTAATTCTACATCCCAGCTTTTGGGGACTGGCTAATTTGCCACTCCAGAAAACATGATATTCAAATTAAAAAATATTAAAGAAATATCACTAAAACCATCCCCATTCTCAGCCTGGGGCAGCAGAGGGTTTTGAATGCAATGCTGTCCCATCCAGAGCCACAGAGTTAAAAGGATGCTGCCCTAAACCCACCCATCCTGACCTCCTCCAGGCTTGATCCCCTCCAGCAATGCAGTGCTGATCATGCAGCACCAGGCCATCCAGCCCTTGTTCCTTGTTCCCATCACTTCTTTTGGTTTGTCCTCCAAGGTCTCTCCCAGAGCTCACAAAAGCACTTCACAACTTCAGAGACGGTGGGAGGCAAATTCAGGACTTAGCAAAGCATCACAGGCTCTTTGACTGGCTCCCTGCTCTGAAATTACACTGGCTGAGCACTCCTCCATGATCAAAAATATTTCAGTTACCACTGCAGGCACTCCCCACAGCGAGGCACTATTCTGACTTTTGCTTTTAATTTGGAAATATGTAAATGTTCACACAAGTACCTAAGCCAGCATTTTTCTTGCAGCTTGAATTACATCCTCCTGGTGGGGTGGCTGATACTGGTTGATCCTGTTTACACAAACAGCACTGAAGATGTCTCCACTTTCAGGGTAGCTGTCTCCAACACAGCTTTGGTACATCTCCCTTCTTCAAGCAAGGCAAACCTCACTTTCCAGTTCCTCTCTCATCCTTCACATTTCCCAGGCACGATTTGCTTGCAAAGAAACAGAGAAATATTCAGCAGTGCTCAGTACTTGAAAAAGCCAAGAGCTGTGGTCCAATATGTGCAACTTTTTTACTCAAAAGAAGAAATAAATGCAATTCATTTTAAAAAAGTCTAAATCAGTAGAACAGATGTTTCCTAAACTTAATACTTTATTTAAAATATATATTCATAAAATATGCCCTGAAATACAGATGCAGTTTCCATTTTTCTGACTGAAACCTTCAGGAAGGAATAAGGGACTTGTTACAATTGTAGGCAGAGCTTTGCAGAACTACTGTTATAATTTCGATCAAATTTTTCCCAAAACTATCTGCAAATGTTTAGCTGGGAAATCAGGCATCCTAAAGTTTGTTTCTGTCTTCATTTCAGGGACCTAAAAATTGAAAATTTTCTTCTTGATGAGAACAACAACATCAAAATCATTGGTACGTGCACCATTATCTTTGAGGCTTGTTTTCTGCTTTTTTTGTGTGCACAGCTTCAGCTACTGTTCAAACACCATACTTGATGAGTGAGCTTGTGATTATTCAGTAAATAATATTTGAGCTTTTAGAATGAATTCAAGTTATGAAGTATACCTAAACATTTGGTTATTTGAAGTTTGGGTGAATTGTGTTTTTAGGAGAATGAGGAAAACAATTTTGCCTATTGTTCTCCCTTGTGTATTGCTGGTGAACCAAGAAACAATTACAGCTTTTATGTGTAGAAAGCTGTTCCTAGCAGAAGTGATTTGTGGACAAAGAAGTAAATCTTCTGGGGTGAAACACAGGTATGGACACATTAGTTTCTGTTTAGTCTTACTTCAGCTATAGACCTCATCATTTGGTATGTGTTAAAAAAAAAAAAAAAAAGTTTGGTCACTAACAAAAATCTTGCTAGGCCTGTGAAGCAAACATTTATAAAAATGAGAGAATTTGCACCAAGCAGTTAACACAGCTCAGAGAAACATTAATTTTATTCTATGGAAACCTCACAGAAAAATCCCTACAAGGGATGCTAAATCTTAGAGAAGCCACATGTTTAAGCCAGTGTTTTCCAAACTTTTAAAAGCTTAACACCTCTCAGAAAAAAAGGCACCAACTCTTCACCCCTGTTTTATAGCCAGCAAGTCCTCTACAATCACACCTTTCTCTTTCCTCCCCCTTGCACACATGCACATACACAGAGAAAAACACTTAAGTTAGCACTTTTCCCCCCACATTTACCATGGGCTAAGGCACACAGAGCTGAGCCCAATGTCATAGCTCATTAAGCCATGCTAATGTGCCTGTGTTCTTAAGCTCATGCAGTCAACAGAGCTCATGCAGTCAAACCAAAATAATTTAATTAAAACCAAAATAATTAAACCAAGATCAACCAAAACAGGTCCATGGCTGGGTAACTTCACTGTAAGGCCCCTGCTAATTCATGGCATGTTTATTCAAACTCAAATTCGCATCCATGGCTGAGACATCATTAGATGCTACAACTAGCTGCTGGTTTTGTCTTTCTCCTATCTTTGGATAACTGGTAAAGTTAAAGTAATTTGAAAAGAGACCAAAACTTATTTGCCTTTGCCTTTGTTACCATCAGATTTTGGACTGAGCAATACTGCAAGATTTGAGGGTCTCTCCCAGGAGCTGTTACATACCCAGTGTGGAAGTCCAGCTTATGCTGCCCCAGAACTCCTTGCTCATAAGAAATATGGTCCAAAGGTAGATGTCTGGTCCATGTAAGTAGATATAAAAAGGTACTTATTGAAACGCTCTCAGCACAGATTAGTTTAGACAAGACTGATACAAATAGGTTGTTGGCATTCTGTTTTGGGGCATTAAAGGCAAAAGCAGAGATATGTCAGGGAAAGGTTGCCAGCAAAAAACCAAACTGAGTATCTTGAAATGTGCCTCCATTGCAAAACACTGGAGAAAAAAATGAATGGTCAATACACATGCCGTTCTGGAGAATCCCTGTGCCTCAAGAAGCCAGCAGAAGGTAGGGTATATCTGCATGTGTAGATAGGAACCTGTGCAGAAAAATCAGAGAAAGAATTTTACATATCAGCCCCCTTCCCTACCCTCCTGTCCAGGCAGGTGGTATCAGCTGAGAGCTGAGCAACTTCTGTCAAAATCAGACTCCTTGAAAGCCCTGACTGACAAATGGGCATTTTCTGTCCAAGGTGTATTTTGCCTAAAAAAAGAAATCTGTACAGAAAAATTGAGTCTCAGGGACACACAGGCCAAAGCTGTGGCTATAACAGAGCTATGAGATCTTCATCCATGTGTTAGTGAGGTCCCTCATACTGAATTATGATAATAAAGTGGAGTTATTTTCTGTCACAGATGACACACACCTTTATGGACTCTATTGTCCTTTTTTATTACATCTACAGGATACATCTCCTGTAATAAGCAAGAATGCAGAAGGTGCCAGAAGAAGAGCAGTTTTTCACACAAAGTATCTTAGACTTTTCACATGCACTTGAAGTTTGTAGTTCTAGTAGGCAAATTATGGGGGTTTTTACTTTTTTTCCCTAGGTGGAGCTGGGAAAATGATGATTTATTAAGTTGATTCATTGATTTTTGTATTCTTTAATCTTCATGGATCAGGACAGGAGAACAGCTCTCCATGTCCATCATTTTGCCAAAGGCAGTTCATGTTTATCTGTATATATGTGTGTGTGTGTGTGTGTGTGTGTGTATACCTACATATATATATATATATATATATGCGCCAGTGTAGCAGCTTCTCCTCAGCTTTTTGATGGTAACCAGGTGTCTGGGTCTCCACCTAGGAGACATTTTATGTTTCAGGGCATGGCAAATGAGCATGAGTAATAGACTAAATCAAAGCTTTGCTTAGAGCATTAAGATGAAAAAAAAATTGGCCTGTCAAATGCACCTTCATCTAGCCTCATCTAGCCTCCTCCCACTTATTTACAATTATGGCCATAACTCCTTACAGTATCCTGACTAACAAGTGTTAGGATAAAAATCCAGCTATTGAAGCCAGCGATAAAATCCCATGGATTTCAAATAGCTCACAAGGCTTTTAAGAGTAATAGCACTTTTTGGTTTAGAAATGCCCCCTCCCATCCCAGCCCACAAGCATATTGATTTAAAGGATGCAATGTTATGCTTCTGGAACAGGTTGCCTAAAGAAGTTGTGGATGCCCCATCCCTGGAAGTGTTCAAGGCCAAGCTGGATGGGGCCTTGGTCAGCCTGCTCCAGTGCGAGGTGAACCTGCCCATGGCAGGGGGTTGGAATGAGATGATGTTTAAGGTCACTTCCAACCCAAACCATTCCATGATTGTGTTTAACACACAATGCTGCATTTGATCTGAACCACTTCATTCAGGACACCTGCAAAAAAGGAAAGGAGGGCCTGGATGTACATAGCTGCTCTGAACTGGGCTGTCACACTTGCCTGTGCATCTGCAAGGATATGGAGGCTCCTTGAGGAGTTCTCAGTAAAGAGTGTAAAGAACAGTAAACACTGAACTGTGTGTTCACAAAGGACAAAGTGTTTTAATTTGCTCTAAAGGGTTGCTGGTACTACATACAGGCATCTGGTTCAGGTGCCTAAAACAGAAGATTAGTTTGCCTATGTGCTCAAAAGGTAAAAAGGATTTACATACATGTATAAAGTATGTTATTCCTCTCAAGGCCTGCTTTGCCAGACATACTATATATTTTGGGTTTTATATAACCATGATTCCCATATGTCAGCTTCTTCTAAATGCACAGGGGTATGAATGGAACACAAAGTTATGGATGAAAGAACACACACTATGAAACTACTTCAATATATGTCTGGTATTCAAGAGTGCTACTCTGAATTTATGTAAGCATAGCACAGATTAATCAGGTATAGAGGAGGCTGTCAGTACTTAAATAGGGTAATACTGACTTCACATTTCAGATATCTGAATGAGGGCAAAGCAGTAACCTTAGAACAATTTACTGAGCTTACTCTGTTAATAAACAGTAGAAAACAGGTCAAGGTGCATATAAAACATCTAAATGGCCCTTGGTGTTTAACTCAGACAGGTTCTGCACCTCAGGCATAAAGTATATTTAAAATTTAAATTGGAATTGTTCACATTATCATACTGGGAAAGGGAATTCTGATGGACTAAAATATTAGTTGAAAAGATAAGTTGCTACTATTGTCACAAAATAGGCAAAGGACTACAAACTCGTGGGGCTCTAGAATCAAAATATTTCAGTATAATGCAGAAGGACTGAATTTATGCAGCAGAACTTACAAGGAGTCATTACAACAGGAACCAGAAAGCCAGTCAGTCAAAAGCACACTCTCAACCACACAAAACCCAACCAGATCCAGCTGCAGTACAGCCAAGGCTCCTGAGCTGCAGCACTGAACTGCAGCACCTGTTTGCCTAGCCATGATTTTTGTGCAGAAGATTTTGGAGGTTCTTTGGAGACTGCAAAGTGATTGGCTTTCATGCAACAGCTGAATTGAGGAAACAGCTGTTGTATTCAAAGAAATCCAGATAGTTCAATAGGACAGAGGAGAAGCAGTTTGTTATGGCTGATAAACCTTCATGTTTACCATGCCATCAGATTCCATCTACAAGTAACTACCAAGTGTGCTAGTGTTTACTAGCTCTAACTGTGTGTAACATTTTAAAAGATATTTTAGATGGCAGCTCCATCTCATGTTTTTCTATTGCTTGAACACATTAATAAAAATTATAGTTGAGCACATCACAGATTTGTTTTACAGATATCATCTGCACTAGTGTACCAACAAGTCAATTAAATTAGAATTGCCTGAATTCCTAAAATTATTGTCTCTGCTGAGCTCAGTAGAGAAATAGTAAAGGACAATTGGAGGGAGGTCTGAGCAACCTGGTCCAGAGGAAAGTGTCACTGTCCTCAGCAGAGGGATAGGAACTGCATGACCTTCAAGATTCCTTCCAGCCCAGGCCGTTCTATGGTTCAGTGGTTCACTCCATGGTGAAGAGCTGTGCTGTTGTGGTGGTGCAGCTCAGCTGGAGCAAGGAAGCACCATGGAGAGTGTTCAGGGAAGCCTCCCTGTTCACAGACTCAGGACAGCTGAGCAAGTTTTCCAAATGTTGGTACTTTTCCAGAGTGAATGGCAAACCTTCACAAAGCTTGCTGATTGCTGCTAGCAGACTGTTAGTCTTTTGCAAGAGTTAAAGATTTAAGTCTTTAGCCAACAGCAAGCTGTTACCAAACAAAAGCCTTCTAGGCATAAGTCACACCTAATTTAGCAATCTGAGCAAAGCAAGAGAACTGAATTACTATTTGGAACAAGATCTATTGCATCAGTCCTAGCTCTGTGTTGTCACTCAGCCTCCAAACCAAAATGCTTTATTCTGATGGGCTGGGTACATTACACTGTCACTCCAATTAGCTTATTTTTAAAATAAACAGCAGGTCTCCACTTTCAACACTGCAGGCTTTCCCATCACTCACTGTACACTCTATTTCATGCACACTTCCCACAACATTCTTTTCTAGATAAAATGGCATTTACACAAAGAAAAAAAGGCGTAAGATGTGTAGTCAGTACAAATTTCTGCTTGGGGGTAATTTGTAAGCTCATTTGTGATGCTGAAGGCAACTCTAAAAACTGATTCATAGCTTTGTGAGATTTTTAAATAAGTGTTTATTAGCATTATATGGAGCTCTGATGTTTGTCTTGTCTTTTGCAGAGGTGTGAGCATGTTTGCTATGCTAACTGGCACATTGCCCTTTACAGTGGAACCTTTTAATATCAAGACACTACATCAAAAGATGTTAATTGGAGAAATCAGCCCTATTCCATCAGATATATCCCCTGGTAAAGCACTTCAGTTTTTATAAAAAATACCAATGCAAGAAAGTTTTAATCCGTGTATTTATGTGAATTTAGCAATAACAAAGCCTTCTGGAAATCAAGATGTACCTTTTCCAGTTGCTTTGTTTGCATTTAGAAATAGCTTTCTTGAGGTTGTGGCAATATCATTTTATCTCAGGCTACAAGAAAAATAACATTGTTGTCTTTTGAACAGACCATTATTCTTGGTTCTTATTTACAGGGGAATAAAATGTACATTGCTTTTACATGAGAGGATCAGCTCTGTAATAAATGAGAATAAATGAGAACACTGCCATGTTTAGTATGTTCCATGCTGTGTGTCACAGCCAGGCATTCTTTCCTGGTTTTCCCACAAATAAGTTATCTAAACCTTAGATATTTTTTCCTGGAGACCTTATCTTTTGGCTACTGACAGATCCTGCAACTCTGAGATTATTAAAGACATGGGAAGACTATTTTTGTGAAGAGCCTGTTCATATTTTTCATGAGAAAAAGCTGAAAACTAGCATTTTTCAGTTAGTTTTACTGGCAATCTTTAATGAGGTACAGTCAGTGAAGCATTTTTGGGACAACTGAGAAAGATAATTCTGGAAAATTCTAGCCTGAATTACAATCCATGTCTCTAAACCCCAGAATTCACATTGGTGTGCATTCACTCTCTGTCAGCAGTACAAGGTTTGCTCCCTCAAAGGTCAAAATCCTGCTGCTTTACAGTGATTCTTATCCACCTCTGGCTTTAATCCCTATTTTCTCTCCACCTGGAGTAGCATCCTCTCCCACAGCTGTTACCTGCACTGCCCAGGTGGGACACCAGAGCAGAGTGAGACGTGTCCTGCCCAGGTATCCACCAGCAGGTGCTCAGATCTCCCCACAGGTCCGAGCACCAAGGCTATGATGTGAGGCAGGAATGGTCCTAGGAGCCAGGATTAGCTCCAGTGGCTGCTGCTTCAGGCACTGGGAAGCAGCACAGCAGGCAGCTCCAGAGCAAGCTAGCTGGATCTAGTCTGGAGCATGAAGAAAATGTGATGATTCAATTTCTCTCTCTCCCCTAGTAGATGGAATAAGGATATCTATCCACAGCTGTCAAGAATGTCTGTGCATTAGTCTCTCATTTCTCTTTCTTTGGAGATCAGTTGCCAGATAGCAGCTTCATTTCTGTAGAATCCATCCCAGTTATTTTATTTCTAATTTTTCTTGTTTATGTTATTGTTATAGTTTCTACTAATAAATGCATTATCTCTGCTTTTCTACAAAGTTAGAAGATTGTGGATAACTCCATTGTTCTCTTACCCACTGGGAATTCAGTGAGAGAGCAGTAATAAACTGGCATTGCATACTTTAGATCTAAATTCTTCTGAAGGAGATTACAAGGGAAAGGAGCAGTATGTTCCCAGTTTAATGGTCACTTTGTCCCTTTCAAAACTTCCCCACTTCCCCAAGGAATATGGAAGAATTCAGTAAAGTTTTCACAAGAAGGACAAAAAAAAAAGAGAGAGGGACTGTATGACTGTATGCAAGGTTGGAGTGATTGACATACAGGAATGTTTGAGCTCTCTCTGCCCCAGCTCCAGGGAGCCAAAGCACATCCTCTGGGCACAGGAGTCCATCTCCATCCCTCCTTACAGAGAGTTTTATCCATGCAATTGGCTTCTTTGGGTGAGGAACACAACTCCTGTGCAGTCAGCTGGCACAGAAGTGCCTTCCCAGAGGCTGATCAAATGCTGAGCGAGCACAATGCTGAGATTACTGCTGGTATCATTGGCTGCATTCACTGGGGTAAATCAACAAAAGCAGGAACTGAATTCCAGTACTGTGTCTACAGCAGCATCCAAAGGTCCCTCACAGGCATCCCAACGTGATTTGGCCACTGCTGCCCACCCTGCTCTTGGGGGGAAAGGGTCACCCTGTGGGACCACAGCAGACTGAATATTGCCTGAGGCTCTTGCAATGTGGAGAAGCAGGGCAAGTGCCCCATTTCTGAAACAGAAAAAGGTCAGATAGTGAAATATTTCTGGCAAACAAGGCATTTTCTTGGAATACTGCACAGGAGCTGTACACTTCATGCAGTCTCTACTTGAGCCAGACCCTGCTAAGAGGCCTGGAGTCAAAGAAGCAATAAAAGACAAATGGTTGAATGAAGGTTTCACCAGGAAAATGCTGAATGCTGCTGCCTACAAGAACAGGTAACCGTTTTGACATCTGTCCTCTACCCTGGGATTTCAGGAGTAGGGATTTGGGAGGGAAGTTTTTTTAGGATTGGTTTGTTTGTTTGTTTTAGAAGATTTTTGTTATCTACTGTGTGCTGTTCCAAAATGACAGTTTTACTTCAGAAAACACCACATCAACACTTCTAACTGTGGGCAAATTTTATTTAAGAGGAAACATCCTTATAGAAAGGTTTATATACATTGTATTAAGAATTTTGTTTTTAACATGCTTCACAGCTGCTACTAATTCCAGTGTGCTTCTAATTCTTTCCTACAAAACTAGGTCTCACATGCCCACCTGAGGAAATAGTTTCATATTACACCCAAGTTCTTGTTATTCTAATAATTTTTATTCTCATCCATCTTTGTAACTGGTTTTAACTAGTCTCCATTTTTTTCTTAAAGCAAAACTTTATGGTTTAAGACTATTATAAAAGTTTGAAGATAAGCACAATGTAACACTTCACATAAATGTTGCCAGCTTTCAAGATGTTATTCATCTTTCATATTGGGAGGCTGCAAAGCATACTTTTTGTGTCTTTAAATGCCTTAATTCAATGATGGACCTTTTACATCATACTCACAGCTGAAAGTAGCCAGTAATGGGTCACATCTTTTATTCCCAAACTGTTCTCTAAAGGTCAGTATTTCACAGTAATTGGAAAAGAGAGCAATTTGGCCTGTGTTATCTGCACCATCTGCACTGGTGTCTAGAGGACACTTAGCAGGTTTCCCTACCATGGTGATCCACTGCCAGTCACAGCCAGAACTGTTAGAAATCTATGTGCAGTTTCTGTGAGAATTGCCACTGCTCCTGCCTTTGCCCTCCTTTCTTCCCTCACCTGGCTGTTCTCATTCATACTGAAATTTGAAAAAACGTTTCAGGACTCTTATAATCTAAGGATGATTTCTAGAATTCCTTTGCTAGACTTTGCTACTCACAGAAGCCCATGAGTAAAACAATTATCCTTATAATGAAACGCTTTATTTCACAATCTGATTTATGTAAACATTAGAATCCTTCCGTACTTTCTTTCATTCTCTTTTGTCCTTCCAAGTTTTCCTGCCTTTGCTACTACATACACACACACACACACTCCCTTTTTATCCATGTGAGGCTACTGTACTGAGAACTGAAAAACACACACTTGATTAAAATGAGAAAATGCTGTTTTCCATATTTTAATTTTCCAAGCTTAATCCTGGTGGGTGTCCTTTCAGAGTAATCAATTATATCAACAATAGGATGTTTAATGATGCAGTAACAGAGCCCCAGACCAGCAGTGAAGTTAGCACAGCCAGACAAGAAGATTATTGCACAACTGTGTATCATAATTTGCCTGTAAAAGCAACTTAGCCAACTTCAGCTGCACCACAAGGAGTGTATTGTCTGCTTACTCTAAATTCTGATATTGTACCTGGTTGCATCATTTGTATTAAAATACTTTTTCCTAATATTTTAGATTTTGCCCCAGTGGATTGAATCCTGTCGTTTTAAACTACATGACAAATGTTATGGAGTTCAGTCTTTCAGAAGTTATCAGCAGTTTAATAAATAACAGACCCTCTCCTGCCATGTCTTCTTATTGCTTGTTGCTGAAGAAACTGCTCAGGTACCAGAAAGACTGCAAAAGAGTTCAGGTAAGATATTACTGTCATAAGAGGCATAAAGTGCTCCCTGGATTTTTATAAGGAACAAAGCAGCAGCTATGTAGCACACATGAAAAAGGTGATTATCCAAGGAATGGGGGAAAATTAATCAAAACATAGTTATGAAATTGCCGATCCAAGTGCAGTCTTAAGAAACTTACATTCTGGCATTCTCAGAGGTGATTAATTTATGAGATTTTTTTAATTCCCAGAGATAAATACATCTTTTTTATGACTAATGAATTTTTTAAATGAGCTGCTGGTTGTAATGGGATTGAGAATTATTTTCTTTTACATATAAGATTACTTTTCCACTGGGAAAAAGAGCATTAGCATCTCAGTGACCTTGCCATCCCTTTCCCTTCTGACTGGTCTGGGGAGGTGAGTGGGAAGCTGTGAAAGTTGTAAAAACTTTTCCCAGCATCTTTTTTTTTTTTTCATATTTTTTACCTATATACCTTATTCTCACACTTCAGCTCCAGCTCACTCAGGAACATGGAGTGAGATCAGAGAGGAAAAACATTTTAAAAATAAATTCAAAAAAATTATGGTAATCATTGGTAAGGCCACAATTAGTCAAAAAGGCTGTAAGCTTTTCTTTTACAACCGTCTCCACTAAGGGGTTCACAGCTCAGCCATAAAAATTTTGCTTCAGGCAGAAACTAGGCAGACAGGAAGCCAAATTCCAGCTTCTAACACACAAGTGCAGTGGGAAAAGTTTCAGCTACAAAAACACACACATTAGCGATTAGCCTCCCATTCAAAGCCTTCACCCTGGAGAAGCTGTATTTTGAGAAGGTCCAGTTGACTCCTCTAGAAATTATTCAGATGAGCTTGAGCAGATCCAGATCTCCATGCCAGCACACAGCCCCAAGGTCGCAGCAGTCTGTGCAGTGTCTGCAGACAGAGCCATAACTCAAAAATATGAGTTGGAGAGTGTGTGTGTGCATGCTTAGGGAGAGGAGGCTTTTCTTCACATATGCGATTTTTTTCATATTACGATTTTAAGTAGGATCTGCTAACTCATAAGTCACTCAAAAAGACCCATATTGTGAAGGCTATTGACCAGCTTTCTAATACCTCTGGATATCAAGCTGATTTACAGCCAGCAGAGATCTAGCCTTCCAGGCAAGTGGCAGTGTTTCATGTCGTGTATGACCTCTTTCAGCATCTTACCCGGGTGGAAGAGGGAAGTGATCATGTACATAAAGTTGCAAGCTGATTAAGGGTCTGTGATACTTCCTGCCACTCCTGACATCCAAAATGCCCTCTTAAGGCAGAGACTCAAACTGAATTCAAGCATGGACCCTTAAATTAGCTCTAATTGTAAGTTAAAACACTAAAAAATATTGTTTTGAAGTCTTAGTAAATACATTTCCCAGGCAGAATGAAACTTTTGGTAGAGCAAGGCAGAAAAGAGGGGAAGTTTAAGGAAGTCTTCTCTTCTCTTCTCTTCTCTTCTCTTCTCTTCTCTTCTCTTCTCTTCTCTTCTCTTCTCTTCTCTTCTCTTCTCTTCTCTTCTCTTCTCTTCTCTTCTCTTCTCTTCTCTTCTCTTCTCTTCTCTTCGTTGACATTTTTCTTGTTAAAAGTTTAAAACCAAACCAGGACTGATGCAAAATAATCTGACCAGCTTCCAGCTCAAAACACTAATGGCTTTCACAAAATCACAGCATCGCAGGCAGGCTGAGGTTGGCAGGGATCCCTGGAAGATCTAAGCCACCTGCTCAAGCAGGGCCACCCACAGATGGTTGCCCGGAACCATATCTGGACAGCTTTTTATTGTCTCCAAGGATGAACACCAGCGTCCCTGGGGAACTTGTGGCAGTGCTTGGTCACCCTCACAGTGAAAAACTGTTTCTTGGTGTTCAGAGAGAAACTCTTGTGTGTGTTTTAGTCTCTCAATCATCTCTGTGGCCCAGAACTCTCTACAGTACACCCCTGTCTCTCTTACTGAGGAGCACAGAGCCAGATGCAGCACTCCAGGTGTGGCCCCACCACTGCTGAGCAGAGGGGCAGCATCACCTCCCTCGACCTGCTGGCAGCACTGGAAACTCCTCCTGCAGCCCAGGACACCATCAGCCTTCTCTGACCAGCAGGGCCACGTTGCTGACTCACAGCCAGCTTGGTGCTGACCAGGACCTCCAGCTGCTTTCCAGCCCCCAGCATGTGCTGGTGCCTGGGGCTGCTCTTCCCCAGGAGCAGGACTTTGCACTTCCCTGCTGGACTAAACACAGCAGGGACACATCCAAGCTTGTAAACTGGATATGGGCCCTGGGGTCCATTAAATTGTGTCATAGCCCAACTCCCCATTTCTACACCTTCCCCATGACTCCCAGGTGTGTAGAGCTTTCTTCTGCACCACAAATCCATGCCGGTCTGCAAATTTTCACATGATCAATGTGGGGAGTTCTTAAAATTGCAGACAGAATCTCCCCTTGATGGTTGCACAGGGAAATGACTCACTTTTGGTAGGACATCTTTGCTGAGAATTTGAAATACAGGCACAAGATAAATGTCTAAATTCGGCAGAGTGGATTCTGCCACAAATAACACCTTCCAATATCTGTTACTAAGACATACAAATTAGGAAATTAGGAAATTAGAACATTCCAATTTATACCATCTTTTCATGTCATTAAAGGTTTGTTTCCCTTTTTCCATCAGCACTAAGTTTGTAAATGCTACTTTTAAACTCATGAACACAAAGCCTTCTACTAGCACAGCTTAGAGATCATTCTGTTATCTAAGACTGTGGTAAACTCACTTTTTTCCCTGGATAATCACTCTACATAACTTTTTTTCTTATTTTGTCCCTCTATTACATCTTACATCCTTCTCTATTACGAAAATTAATATTTCTCCCTTTCTAATTGTTAGGCTCTGCAACTTTTTGCAGTTAATGATGATCTCTTGATTGTTTCTTATTCAAGCCTTTTGGATAATTAACCTGTGCAATCAGTCCTCCCCAGAAACTCTTAAATCATGGCTATCAGTGCTACCACTTTATACCAGTTTTTCCAACGTTCAATAATATTCGTATTTCCCAGCAAGGCTGGAATTTGTGCAAAACCAGGGAAGAAAGAGAGGAAGGCTGGCTAAGAAATCGAGCTGGGCATTCTTACTCAATCAATGCTCGTATTTTTCCAGTATCCTCTGGCCTGTTCTTCAGCTAAAGCTACTTTATGCACATACTTGCACAATGGCAAAACTTAGCCCTAAGCATATGCGGAGTATATAGGGAAAAGAAAAGAATGCATCCCTGGGATGCCAAGGCGGAGCCCCACACGGGTGGCATGACGTTGTTGGGCAGAGGCAGAGCCGAGAGCAGCCCCCAGCTTCCCTGGAGACTGGCCCACGCTGAGCTGGCACAGCAGCTGGCAGGGGATTATCTCGTGGGGAGGGTTCTCTGCTTTGATCTCAGAGAGGCCGAGTTCAACCACCTCGTTGGCAGGCTGCAATGCGCCTCTCTGACCACCCAGCCACAGAGAGCTGAAACTGAGGAAGAGGCGTTAAGGTTGTTAACTGAATGCAAGGGGCAAATTTCCCACTTTTTATTCATCTTCTTTTTGAGATCCTGATGTTACTAGAGCTTAATTGCAACAGCATGGGTATTTGATATTTGTGTTATAAATTATGCCAAGGATATTTCAAAATGCATAGATAGATGTTCTCTATATTCTGTATAAAGCCAACTATTTGCTATTTATTACTAGCAGTGTGTGATCCATCTTTAAATCACATTATTTCCTTTCAGCTCTCCAGATCTTGCAAATGTATGCATCTGCTTTAACTTTAGGGATATGGATAGTTTCACTGAGCTCAACAAGACAGCTTGTGTATATAAAATTAAAGCAAAAATATTAGAATTTGCATATAAATAAAATATAAATTATGGAAATAGACATATAATAATTAAGAGTCACAGGTAAAATGAGGTAAGCTGAAAACTAGTTGCCATTTATTTACACTATTTCTTTCTAGTACCATAAAGTTTATTGAATATTTTTATCTGCCTATGAAAAGAGATATTTACAGGATGATAATATCTAAAGAAGAGCAAATTTATAGTAAAAAAAGTACTCTGGTATTTTTGAGCGAATTAGTAACCTCTTTTCCTCTAAGTAATTAGTAGAAAAAGTTGGCATCTGGCTCTTCTGCATATTCTGTCCAAAAAGAAGAAAACATATCAAATATCAACACAAACAGAAAAGTAATTGCATTCATGATAATGCCTATGAATAAAATGCAATAAAATATTCTGCCAGCACAATCAGCCCAGATATTGTTTGGAATTCAAATGCATATTCACAAAACAGTACATTCAACCCATTCCAGGCAGCAGAATATGCTATGATTTTTCACACAATACCAAGAAACATACAATTTCCTGGGGAAAAATTTTCAGAAGAAATTCTAACCTAAAACTGAAAAAAAAGCATGTGGAAATTACTTTTAATGTACAAAGCTTGTACATTTGTACAACCAGTATGAGTGATTGTATTTGCACCCTCTCCTTGTATACAGAAGTTAACAGTTGAACATGCAAATAGTAGTTTTGTTGGATGCAAACAGATGTGATTCTCATTTTTCTGGCTGCAATTAGAAAAGTCTGTTGAAAGCTTTACCCTTAAAAAAGCATAAGATCCTTTCCATGTTCAAATTCGAGCCATAAGTCATTGGATAAACTTAAAACACAGCCTGTCTCCTTTTATGCATCGTAGTTTCTCCAAGCAATGTATTTACATTTTATGTGTTCTGCTGTAGAAGAGGGAGCCTTAATGATTACAATTTGCCATCCAGAACTTTATAGCTAGTCCTTGCAGAAAATAGCATTTCTGCCAAAAAGCTTCCTGCCCAGGTGCTTAACCAATTAGCTCTTAAGAGGTCTGGCAGTAAAACCAGTCATGGCAAGTTTTCTGATATACTGTATATAAGGTGACAGCTTGCAAAATGTAAGATGAAAATTTGTTTTCTTAACTAGCAGTGTGTAAAATCCTGGGAGACTATTTGATTGCATAGGCTAAAATACTTATGACATCTCAAATTCCCAATTGATCTAGTGTGGTTTTAGCAATATGTTGTCAACTTGAACATATTTTGTTTCTTTTTATAAATACTCTTAAAATTATTTCCCTAATTTAGATTGGGTACTACAAGTACATAGGAAGGATGGGGTGACCCCACAAATTTGAGGTTTGGGGCCCTTCAAATTTTTCCAAACATTTTTGCTAACTCAAAAATGCATTCAACCTATTAAAAGCACCTTTTCTCCACAAATTACACCCACTTTTTAAAATGACATGTTAGATTAAAGACATATTTTTCATAAGGGGAGCATTTTGCAATACAAATATTAGAAGAAAACCATGAAAAAGATAAGTACACCATAGTAAACTTAATTACCTCTGATTCTGGAAGCAATAAGTCTGTATTATGTGGAGATGGCAGTAAAAAAATCAAAATTCACTAGAGAAAATCCTTAAAGTGGTAGCCATGTAACAACAAAGCAGGTCTGTCAAAGATGATATGGAGAGCAGCAAAAAAGCTTGGTATTGGACTGGAATATCCATGTGGGTAGTTGTCTTGGTTTCAAAAGCTACATTTCAGAAATTTCTTTTGCAGGAGCGCCAGACCTAAGGGAGATGCTCTGTGACAGAAGCAGCACACAGAGCAGTCAGCTCATCACAGGACTTGGTTCTGTAGGAAGGAATTTCTTTCTTCTATTCTTTGCTTTGCAAAATGCTCCCCTTGTGAAAAATATATTTTAAATCTAACATTGTCTTTCACAGCCCTTGCATTTTCATGAGGTTTTGATAACTGAAACTCAGTGTGCATGAGGCTGACACAGTGAGGAAACTGAAAACTTGGATCATAGGACAGACAAGTGACCTCCATGTGAGAACCCATCCCTTGTGCATGGAAGATGCTTGCAGGAGTGAGAGAAGTGGCACTGCAGCAAGGAGTGAGTCCTGAAGCCCATGCTCTTGTTGGGATGAATGGTCCAGTTCTGCATGGTGGTCTTCCTGTTGCAATTCCGCTGCAAAACCTCCCCAGATCTGTTCTAGGCCTGTGCTGACCACTTGCCCTCCCAGCAAATGGCAGCTTGCCCATGACAATCTTCCTTCTGGATCAGGGAGTGCCTCACATCATCCTGTGATGCTTCTGCTTTGCAGCTCTGCGGTGCCTCGACCTTCCTTACACACCTTGGGAGACTCTGTGAGCCACAAGCCTCAAAGGAAGTGCCATGGGCACTCCAAAGATGGCATTCTAGAGCCCAATGGATTTTCATTAAAACTTTCTCCCTACAGCCTGCACGGCAAAGGGAAAAGTCTGCCAGCCCATGTACAGCTGGGTTTCAGGAAGAACCTCTGGCACAGGGTCTGTTAAGATGAAATATTGATGTGTGTAACTAAGGCTTGTGTGAAGACAAGATTTACTATTACACCTTATAGTGTGATTTCTTTACAGTTTAGGGGCATTTTTGTTCCCTTCATATCAAATTGTGCCTGATCATTTTACAGAGAGAACATGAAGCAGAAAAACACAGTATTAGTCCTGATAAACAGCTGAATAAGGAGTCAGAAACTAAGATTTCCCCGAAGGCTGAAATGGACACTCTGGAAAACCTCAGAAATTATGGCAATAGGGCATTTCCTACTGTATTAACCCTGGCAGTGCCAAATGCTGTTCCAGAAGATGAGATCACAATTGCATTGGAAAACCAGGAAAACTTGTCAAAAGGTACTGTTCTGAAATAAACATGTTAGTTCAAAAGGGTAAAAGGGTATCTATCTGAGGAAAAAAGGGAACGCAATCCCTGAAAATGCTATAGAAATATCTTTGAATTTTGTTTTGAAACCATGAGTATTTTGAGCAATTGCTTCCCAGGCCCAAATCTGGTAATATATTTAATTTTGATCAGGTGAAGTAATTAGCAGATGAACACCTGATCCAGTGCATACTCTGCAAATACTGACCACAAATAACTGGTCCATGTCCATGTGTAGGTTATTTCCTCTATGAGTAACCCCGAGACAGTACTAGTACCTCCAAGGCACTTCCAAGAACAGACATTTATGAGTAAAAAAGAGCATTTAATTACATTTCCAGGATGAACATGAGCAAGGTGCAAGTGTCACAACTTCACTATACTCAATGAGGGGTTGTACTCATATTCATGTGATAATTTTCCACAATCTCAAAAATATAGAAGATGCCCAGTACTGGATAATCAAACTCCATATCTGAATTTATTTCTGCTCCAGTTATTGCACCCTCATGACTATTTAGATATGTGCTATGTTTCAAATGGTGTGATAAATATCCCCAGAAGCATACATGCATTTGTTACCCAGAGAAGCTGTGGATGCCCCAATCTAAAAGTATTCAAGGCTAGGATAGAGCTCTGAGTAACCTGATCTACACAATGGTGAGTGGGGATTGGAATAAGATCTTTAAGGTTCCTTCCAACCCAAAGTATTCTTTCATACCTTGATTTCATTGTACTCAATAAAATAAAGCCAGACAATTTTTATATGGAGAGGCTCATTTCAGACTGTTCACCCAACCAAAAAACTGACAATTGCCTACCTGCAGATCACCATCTGCCTGAAATCATCAGTGCAAAATTTCATTTCCTGTCAAGATTTAATTTTATTTATGCCTTTACAAATACTGATTTTGTTGTGGGATGAAGCTGATTTATTAATAATAATATGTTGTTTTCTTGCAAATACCATTCAGCAGAAGCTTATCTGATTTGTTCTATATTCTATTTAGTTTCCAAGTTTGCAGGCAGAGAGTTGGTCTGCTGTGAACCTCCTAAGTCACCAAGAAAAAGTATGCCATGTGAGCCCATTTATCAACCACTTTTGGAATCTCAGAAGAATCAGAATGGCTTTGAAGACTTGACAGAGACCAGAAAACCATGTCTTCATGAGAAATCCCCATCCACACCAGCAAATAAGAAATCTCCCTTTTCAAACATTCAAGCAATGCCAAGTACAAGCAAAGTACCTCCACCGTCCCTGGTGAAAAATAGAATTATTACCAGAAGTCCTTTGCCTGGTCAGGACATGAGGTTTAAAGACCTTCTGAAGGCAGTGTATGACAATATTCACACCCCAACACAGAGGCACCTTGATAAAGATGGTGCTGACATCCTCATGACTGACTCTCCCCAGTTCTCACCTTTCCCCAGGCTGCAACAAGCTACCCTAAGAGAAACCCTTCCTAGAAAGATTTCCTTGCAGGAGGCAGCACAGGAGCATGCAGATATCTGCCCTCTTGTTATAGTCAATGGGTCAAAACCACCAGCTTTCCCCATGGCCCAGCAGCAAAAGTTTACCATAAGAGGTATGAGGCAGTTTAAAGAAAACCCAACTCATTTTTTCAATAAGAAAACTAAGAAAAACTTTATTCAGCTCAAACACATACCTACAACTACAGATGTAAATCTTCCAGTTTTATGCCCACCATACCAAACCAGGTCAGGTAAAAAAACAGAGACTCTAAGATTAAATTTTGCATAAATGAAACACCCACAAAGCATCAGAAGAAAAAAATGGTGAAGGAGCAGGTAAGAAACAAAGGTGTACAAGAAAGAGAGATCAAGAAAAGGAAGATGAGAGAGATGAATTCAATATTAAAATTAGAATCCTCCAAATACAGAAGAATTATTTGATTTAAGTTGCATATCCTCTGATATTGATCAAACACAATGCTACAAATTTTGTGGACCACACCAAGGAATCAGAAAAACAGATGCCACTGTAACAGGATATGTATATTTAGGCACAAGTGGACACAGAGGGCAGAAGATGTGATTTAAAATATTTTGCACCAATACAAATATTGTCCTAAACTTGTGTTACTTGTACTTCTGCATTTCATCAGGAAAATAAACCCAGGCAGACAATTTTTATTAAGCTGTGAACATCATGCAGAAGGTAAAAAGCCAGCAACAATGAGGGAATAAACAACACATGAGGAAGGTGGGGGGGATTGCCATGACACAAAAAATAGTCATGGCAATGATAAATTATTTGTTTGTTTCTTTGCTTGTTTATTAGTTTTAACTGTGTGTATTACAACTAATAGACACCATACATCCTGACACCCCTGAAAGAGAGTTAGTTGCATTTCCTCTGTAAATTTAACAACTTAATTATTATTGCCTATTTGTAACTGTTTGTCTTTGCAATGTTTGTGCCTTACTACTAAAACATGGATTTGCTTTCAGTTTCAATGTATTGTGGTTCTCAGTTAGACTGTCATGGTTCTAAGCTTTAAGGCTGTTTCTGTACTCAAACAAGTTCTACATCAGTTTAAATCCCTTAAGCTCAATGGATTTGAACTTGACTGACATCAACAGAGGTGAGAATACAATGGAATCTTCATATTTGCTGCTTTATACACTCCTACATAAAGGATGTGCAAAGGTTTTTTCTCATAAAATCCAATTTCCTAATAATTTAGGAAATGTGTATGCCTTGAATATGTTTTAAGCTTTGAATTGCCCTTAAAACTTTTTTTTTTTTTTTTGGACATACATTTTGAAACAAATTGATTCAGCTGAAAGTTTAGATTTGAATTCATTGTTTCTTTTCACAATGCTGAAATGCTTCATTCTGGACATAAATCATAGAATCATAAAATACAGAATTGTTTATCTTGGAAAAAGACCCTTAAGATTATTAAGCCCAACACTAAACCATGTCTCAAAGAGTCACACCTACACATCTTTTAAATACCTCCAGGGATGGTGATTCAACCACTTCCCTGGGCAGTCAGTTCCAATATTTGACAACCCTTTCAGCAAAGACATTTTTCCTAATATCCAGCCTAAACCTACCCTGGTGCAGCTTGAAGCCATTTCCTCTTGCCCTGCCATTTGTTATCTGGAAGCAGAGACTGACATCCACACGGCTGAGCCTCCTTTCAGGTGGGTGTAGTGAGCCACACGGCTCCCCCTGAATCTCCTTTCCTCCCATCCAAGCAACCCCAGCTCCCCCAGCCACTTCTCAAGGACTTGTGCTCCAGACCCTTTCTCAGCTTTGTTGCCCTTCTCTGGACATGCTCCAGAGCCTCAATGTCCTTCTTGTAGTGAGGGGGCCCAGAACTGGACACAGCACTTGAGGTGTGGCCTCACCAGTGCTGAGCAGAGAGGGACAATCATTGCCCTGGTCCTGCTGGCCACACTATTGCTGATCCAAGCCAGGATGCCACTGCCCTTCTCGGCCACCCAGACATGCTGCTGGGTCATGTTCAGCTGGCTTCCAACCACCACCCCCTCATCTTTTTGTGACATGAACTTTTCTCCAAGCCTGCAGCACTGCACAGGGTTTCTGTGACCCAAACACAGGAACCAGCACTTTGCCTTGCGCATGTCAAGCCTCATAAAACTGGCTTAGGGCCATCTCTCCAGCCTGTCCAGATCTCTCTGCAGAGCCTTCCTGCTCTCCAGTGGATCAGCACTCCTATCTAGCTTGGGGACACAGGGAAATACCCATTCCCTACTAAAATAAACCCCAGAGAGATCAGCATTAAGTGTCTGTGCACCAGGACCCAAGTGCAGAAGAAGTAGCTCCTCTTAAAGGAGCTCTGAATTGTGATGCCTCTCAGGGCCTCAGTCCAGTCTCTTCTCTGTCTGTGACAGGGAACAGGGGTTTCCAAGGGGTGAGATACTTACCAGTGGTCAAAAAAACTTCAGGTCTTTATAGGGCTCAAATTCAAGGTAGTACAACTTTTCTTGTAGGTGAGCCTGGCTGGCTGCCAGGTGCTCACCAAAGCCACCCTACCATTCTCCATCTCAGCTGGACAGGATAGAGAAAATATAATAAAAGTCTCCTGGGCTGAGATAAGGGCAAGGAGACATCACTCACCAGTTATCATCATTGGCAAAACAGACTCAGCTAGGGGAAATTAGTTTGATTTATTACCAATCAAATCAGACTAGGGTAATGAGAAATAAAACTACATTTAAAACACCTTCTCCCCACCTCTCCCTTCTTCCTGGGCTCAATTTCAAACCCCTTTTTCTCTACCTACTGCCCCACAGTGGTGCAGGAGAACAAGGACTGAGGTTTGGCATCAGTTTTATCACATTACATCTGCTGTTCCCTCCTACTCAGGGGGAAGACCCCTCATGTTCTTCCACTGCTCCAGTGCGGGGTCCTTCCCTTGGAAGGCATCCTTCCACAGTCTTCTCCAACATGAGTCCTTCCAATGGGCTACAGTTCTCCATGAACTCCCACAGGGTGCAGAGCTTCAGGAGCAGGCTGCTACAGTGTGAGTCCCCCAAGGGGTCACAAGTCCTGCCACCAAACCTGCTCCAGGGTGGGTTCCACCACCCACAGGTGCACAGGTCCTGCCAGGACCCTGCTCCAGTGCAGACCTCCCATGGAGTCACAGTCTCCTTTGGGCATCCACCTGCTCTGGTGTGGGATCCTCCACAGGCTGCAGGTGGATTTCTGCTCTCCCATGGCCCTCCATGGGCTGCAGTCTAATGGCTACCTCCCTGTGTGCTTCCCTAAAGGCTGCAGGAGAGTCTCTGCAGCTCCTGAAACACCTCATCCCCTCCTCCTTCACTGACCTTGGTGTCTGCAGAGCTGTTCCTCACAGCTCACTCCTCTTTCCCAGATTGTTGAACAGGGTTTTTCCCCCTTCTCAAGGCTGTTATCCCAGAGGCACCACCACCACCACTGATGGGCTCTGCCTTGACCAGCTGTGGGTCCATCCTGGAGCCCCCTGGCATTGGCTGTGTCAGACATGGGGAAGTTCTGGCAGCTTCTCACAGAAGCCACCCCTGCAGCCTCCTGCTACCAAAACCTTGCCATGCACACTCAATGCAGGTTTCTTATACCTAGGACTCTTTCACTAAAAAGCAAGGGAATATCCCTTCTCCTGCTGTCCATCCCTTTAAAGGTAACAAGAGGTTCCCAAAGAGAGAGTTTCTGAAGGAGCATTTGGCTATTTCATTACATCAATAACAATTCCTTGTACAAAATAACTTCACAGAGATTTGCTGCTGGGATGAAACTGGATTTGTCTTCAGGTCCTTCTAGTCCGTCTCTATAAGTGGATCCTGCTATTTTCACAGTCTGTCAATGCAATCACAAGAGATTCCCAGACCTCAGTTTCATAGGTTTTCCATTTACACATAGGAAATGACACCTTTTACTTCTATCCTGTTTCTGAGTCATATTAATAAGTTCAACTGCTTTGTGTATTACCAGTTTTAATGCTGATCTGTTTTTCAAATCACAACTGTTTTCATGTCAGCAAAAGAATTTCAAACCACAGGAAATTCTGAGGATGAGGTACAAATATACACTTGGAGCTATCTGGAAGCAGAATCAAACCTGCAGTTGGAAAAATATTAAAAGAATGTCACTGCTTTCATACTCAACTTTTAATTTCATCATTCTTTAAAGACATAAATGAACAAGATTAATAATTCAGACAGTAAAAGAAAGCCTTTGAAAATCCCTGAATAATTCAGAACTTCTGACATTATATCATTATATAGCCTTTGTCATACTGATCCATCCAACCTGAGTAAGATTCTGAAGAGAGAATGAAGAGAGAAGAGATTCTCTCTGAAGAGATAATCCAATTCTCTCACAACCCTCTCATATTATGGTTTAGGAACAACAAAACTCTGCAAATCAGAAGGTCACAAAAACATAAAAATCAGCTCATGTTCACCAGGGTCTGTACCAGCAAGATGATGAGAAGGGGTAAACAGAAGCATTATAAACACAGTGTTCAAACTATAACACCTGGCCTGCAGCCCAAGAAAACTCACTCCTGTGACCTACCCAGGCTGTAATCATAAGGTGTGTGAAAGGTCTGAGAAATTCAGAAAATATTCATCGTACAAAAACCATTTAAAAACAAATCAAGGTTTGCCAAACTGAGAGTGAACCTGAGAAAAATATAAACATATATTTCTTTCTATAAAGCAGCACTTGGAATTTTTATGTTTCCTGCAATTAATATGCATTTGCCTCATCCATCTAACTAAATTTAAAATCTTTCAGTATTATAATGATAATGAACTATATATACCTTCAACTCTTTCACCTCTTTTCAGTTCTGGTCAATATTTTGGGTCACAACTCATATAGATGGATACCACAGGAAAATGTAAGTTAATGAACTTAAGAAACTTTGTCTTCTTAAGAATAAATAATTGAGATTTCTGCTAGGATTCCTGGCATAAAATATTCCAGAATGGGAGTCATCCACCACTTGCCTGGCTGTAGTATTTGCGCACCAGACACTTATAAACACATATTTTGTGGCTAATCCTTTAAAGAGAAAACCAGAGGCTGCTTTCAGAAAAGACTTATTTCCAACTAAGCTGGAAACTTCCTAAACACTCTGTCACAAAGTTTAAGATATCTGCCACCACTCAGGAGAGTGGGCTGAGGGGCAAAGGGATTTAGTAGAGCTAAGAACCACCAGGCATACTCAGATTTTTTTGAGATTTTGAGGAGGTTCTGCAGCAGGACTTTGCTTACCCAGCATTAAACCGAGAAGACATCTCTGACTAAGCTGATTGTCCAGACTCTTTTGTAGTCACTTGAGATTATAAACATCTGGAAAAGAGGGAAAGTAAACTTCATTTGGAGGTCCTTAAGCAGACTCTTCAAAGGTTGCCCGACGGCACTGCCATAAGGATGACTCAATCCAACATTTGGGGCTTTCAGTTTCCACAGACTCATGAGTAGGAGCTGAACATTCATGTCATCTCACAAAAACTTTAGATGGCACAACTCTTTCCTGACCTCTGCAGGAGCTCAATAGTAGGAGTTTAAGTCTTTATCTGCAGTATATATCAAAGGCTCAGAAAGGCAGAAAGGAGGATCAAATAGGTCCTTGAACTTAATCAGCTGCTGCTAGGCAGGCAGATATTTCACTTGGGACATCTGTATTAGTAATGGTAACAGCCTTCTGAAGCCAGAAAGAAGAGTGAGAACCACGTTTTCAAAGCCTTTCTTAGAAAGTAAGTCCTCTGTAATGCAGAATTAAAGTGTTCCTCTAGACAAAAGAAGGATTTGAGTATCAAGGCTATCCATTGTAACGGCTCAAAAAGGCAATGAAAGCACAAGGGACTATGTTACACAAGTCTTTTCTAAGCTAATAAATACTTAACTCACATCAGCAGCTTCTACAGAATTCTTCCATGGGACCAGAATGGAAAGCAAGTGTTCCCCCAGCAAAGAGGAAGCTCTTTGGTTCAGACCTTCAGAGTCTCTTTCCAGGGCAGCTCGGCATAGAAACTTGTGTGGGTGTAGCAGTATTTAAAAATACTGAGAGGTCTCTTTCACAGAAAACAGTTTATACATCTGCCAGACATCCACTCTTGGCTGGCCTACACCCTTTCCCATCAGGACTGTGAATTCCCACAGCATGGAGACTCTGCTCTTCCTAGGCATTCCTACTTGCCGCTTCCCATATGCTTTGGTAGCACCGCATTTCTTCTGCCTCTAAACCAAAAAGCAACTCCCCAAGATGATTGATATCTATTTACATACATTTACAGGTCTTTAGACATAAGCTAACATAGAGAGGTGCAGAGGATATGGTGTTACATGACGGATGTGAAAGATCAAACAACACACACTGTGTTTGTTCATCCTGCCTCCCTTTTATTGCCCCAAGACCATCCCTTTCCTCAGACATCAAGTGAGACAGACAAGCCATAGAGATGATGATACTGCCTTGTTATTACAACCTTCTAGAGAAAGAAAACCAAGTTCTAGTCTCTTCACTGTTTTCATCAGGAGTCACTGACCCAATCCTGCAGCTGAGAAGAAAATTTATGTTTCAGAAAACCCACCACAAACTGTTGGAAACACTGTGAGTATACCCGGCTCCAATGTGCCTGATTTTCTTCCAATAAGTTAATTATCTTCCTTCCACCAAAAAAAAAAAAAGCAGGCAAGCATCCCTTGAGTTCCCAAAGGCAATCCTTTGAGAACAATGGACATTTGATAGACTTCTGTGCTCATTAACTATATAGTAAAGATGAAAAAAATTCCCATAAAGCCTGAAAAATATTTAGCAGTGACTGAAAGTCAGTAAAACCATGACTGTCATACAGCTATTATGTTATCCTGACAGCTCTCAGTCTGTGAAGCTATCAGCTATCAAACATCTGAGCTCAAAAGTACAGCCTCCAACTACAGATTATATATGACACATGTCTATGCAACACCAAAAAGAATTCACACTCTGCCATTGCTGCTGTCTCTGCAGGGATCCCTCTGCTTCTATTTCTAATTCTGCTTTTGCCCTGTGGATATGACATAAGAAATGCCAAGCACAGATTTCAATGCACAAACATATTATGTGGCGTGGTAAGAGAAGTACCTCATAATAGCCCAGTTTGGAAGCATTTACCAAAAATTTGCTTCCTAATAATGAAGAGCTGGGACTTTGACCCTTGTACAGAGACAAGGAGAGCAAACCGTGGCTTCAGGCTTCACCAGTTGTATTGAGCTCAGCACCACTCCAGGGACTGAGCACATTTGTTATGCTTTATGCCCTCGTAGCCTGTGCTCTCTGCAGATATTTTAACTTTGATTCACCTTGTGAAAATGAACACCTGCCCACTGCATCCTCGCTTTTGCTTCGCTGTGTCTATCCTTGACTCAGAATTCACATGTTGGAAAAACCAAGCTCAGTGCCTGAAATAAAAATAAAAATAAAACCTCCTTTCAAATGGCACAAAGCTGCTTAAAAATGTTAATCTCCCCTATTTTTATGATGTGTTTAATATTAAATGTTCCCATATGAGTACAACACAGCAAACCACGTCCTTCCATTTAAATAACCTGTTTACTTTAAAATCTGAGACTAGCTACAAATTGAAACCCTTTTTGTTTTTGTCCACCTGGAAAAAATTATTAAATTCTTAAGTCTGCATTGTAATCGGAGCAAACACGAAAGAGTGTGAATTCTTAAGTTTCAATATCTATTTTTAAATTGTTTTGCATGTAAGCTTTTAATTTAGATTTAATAAGATTCTAATTGCATTTTTTCAAAAATACCAGTTGATTATTGAAGACATATTTCTGTAGGATTAATTTACAGTTTAGACTTTCAAAATATTGTTTTAAATAATAATTTAGTATTTTATGATTTATGCTACTAAATTTAAATGTAGCTAATGTAAAATAATTATAGAATGATTGCAAGAAATTAACTTATTGAAGATTAACCATTTTATGAGATATGCACATCTC
The DNA here is from genome assembly GCF_028018845.1 of Melospiza georgiana. Classification (NCBI taxonomy): domain Eukaryota; kingdom Metazoa; phylum Chordata; class Aves; order Passeriformes; family Passerellidae; genus Melospiza; species Melospiza georgiana. The sequence goes on along the minus strand of NC_080432.1, from coordinate 103,223,308 downwards.
CTGTGTAATTATTCCATGTCATTAAGTGTCTTCAGAAAGCTGCGGGCAATTAATGTAAGAAGAGTGCTTAGTTATAATTTCACATATTGTGCAATTAAAGGCAATCAAAAGTTTTGCAATTTTCCATATAGCTCAGAAACAGGAAGAAAATATATTAGCGTGTTAAATGAAATAAGCTGTGCAGTTTCAAGTCTCAGGTCTGTCTCAGCTGCTTTTTGCTACTTCAGCAGTGCAAAAGAGCCAGAGACCCAGCAGTCTTTCTCTCCTGATGGTCTTTCCTCAGGGGAAGTACTGGGTAATTCAAAGCAGGAATAGTGGCTGCATGCCACCTCCTCTTCTTCAGCTGGAGGGTGCAGTATCAACACCACATTCCTCTCTTGCTGCCAGATGTACTCTTCAGGGTCACAAGTAGCCAAGATTAATTTATAATAGCTTTACAGCAGCCTAAAGATCTATAAAGTAATTTTTGCCTCACTAATCTGGCACTGACTACTACGGAGGATCTGGGCCTTTAAGCACAGTAAGGTCTTAATTAACTGTTGTCTTGGGCTAGCTGTAGGCTTCAGACCCGGATTGAAAAGGCATTATGGTCACCTGGAATCCGTTCCTCTCCTCACTGGAAGCAGCACAGACCCTCAGCGTGTTGCATGCTCCATGGAAACACCCTTCTTTTGGCAGGCAAGGATCTGCTGGAATAGTTATTATAACAGACATTATGGAAGGACTCCACTAGCAGAGAGGTTAAGGAGATAACCTCTGTCTTCTTTTTCACCAATTTACTTTTATGTTCTCAGAAATAGTACTTCTTTTCCCCCTCACTACTGTCATGACGCCCCTCACTATGCCTCTCCCCAAATATTATTTAGTACATTCTCTTCAGGAGTCTGAAGGTAGAAACTGTCTTTTGCTCTTTTCAGATTAAGTCAAATGTTTTGATTTTTACCATTAAGTTTATGTCTAAAACATGAACTAAATAAGGCATTCAAAAGCACACCCAGCATTTAAGAGGCACTGAGCATTGGAAGAACCAATAAAGATAACATCTACCTTTACTCCTGTGAGTAAAACTGCCCCAAAAAAACCACCATTGCAGAACAGCAGCAGAAGAATTTCTTTCCTTAAGTGCTTCTGAATATGTTAGAGGCACCTTCTATACCACCTTCCCTTAGTGCTAGTTCATGAGAAATTTAATGTTTGACATCTTTATTTGACATAATAATGCCACTTCATGTCAAAGTTAAACTTCCAAAACTCCTGTATGTGACAAGTAAGCCAAGCACATGAACCCCTGCACACCATCAGGAACCTCCAAAGAGCTGCAAGACTTCTGGTGATCCACATCATCACAGGCTCAGCAACTGCTGGAGACTGCACTGATGATGGAGCTGTGTTCCCCTGCCATGAATCACTCTTCAAATAATTAAAACCATTATTCAAGTCAGTACACAACAAAGAATAAAAGCCTGGAACCCCTGGTTTTGATGCTTGATCAAAGCCTATGCTTCTTGTGCAATGTGGTGGCACTAGCCTGCCGGGCTGCTGAAGGCAGCTATCAACCCTGCAAATATGCCAACAGCCCAGTGCAGGTTGGTAATGGCAACAATCATTCACAAAACAAAGGGTTATTTGGAGCTGAAATACAATTGATGTCATTGTTTTCTAGGCTTTTGAAAATTAATGAAGAATAAGCTAATCAGTCTGCTCAGGTTTTATATTTATTGAAGAGCAGTATGTCCAGTTGGGAAAAGATTCATGTGAATGTGGGCATGTTGCTCAATGGAGTAAGGGACTGAGTGACAACAGGCATGAAAAAGGCAGAGGTTCTCCATCTCTTTTTTTCTCCTCATTTTTCAGTGGGCAGATGTGTCCCAGGCATTGCAGACCCCAAAGGCTGCCAGCAGAGTCTATGGGAATGATGTGGAATCTGCAGTAGAGGAAGGCAGGGTCAGGGACATCTTCTGCAAACTGAGCACATGCAGCCCAGGGGAGCAGATCAGCTGCACTGAGGGGTGCTGAGGGAGCTGTCTGACATCATTCTAGAATGAGATGTTATCTTTGAAAGGTCACTGCACTCAGGGGAAGTTCCTGATGACAGAAAAGAAGGTCAACATCACACCCATCTTCAGAAGGAGCAAGCAGGGTGACTCAAGTCAAATAGCCTCACCTCAATTCCTGGCCACATCATGGAGCAAATCCTCTGGGAAGCCATCGCTGATCACATGAAAAGCAAGAAGGCAAAGGGGATCTAGCAAGGGCAAATCACAATGTAAGAATGGACGATGGAAGAACAAAAGATGTTTTACATCTTGACTTCAGCAAGGCTGATACTGTTCAGTTTTTACTAATAAATGAAGACACTCAGCCTCTTTGCAGGTAATACCAGACAATATACAGGGGCTGCAGTTCAGAGGGACCTGGACAAGCTGAAGGAATTGTGCTGATAGGAATCTTACAAGGACTAAGGCAAAGTCCTGTACCTGTGAGAGAATGGCTCCAAGCAGCAATAAGGGGTGGGGCTCAAGCATGTGGAAATCTTGGCAGAGAAGGACTGGGGCACCCTGATGGACAATATGCCGAGTGCAGATTGGCAGTCTAAAGAAGAAGGCCTTTGCAGGAAAGAAGGCCAACTGGACTCTGTTGGCAAGAATTAACAGTGTCTGCAAGTCAAAATATTTGCCTCTATTTGCCCTTGTGAGACTGCACCTGGAGTAGGACACCTAGTTTTAGGCTGCTCAGTGCCACAGAGACATGGACACGCTGCAGTGAGCAGTGATGCCCAGAAGGATGAGCGGGATACCAATGCCCAGGATGCACAAGAAGAGGCTGCCTGAACTGGGTTTGTTCAGTTTTCAGAACAGAGGCTTGGGTGGATCTTCCTGTTGCCTGTAACTAGCTCAGCAAAGGGAATAAGAAAGACAGAGGGAGCCTCACCTCAGAGGTGCACAGGTACAAAATAAGAAGTAAGAGAAGCCACTTGGAGCTCAGTTGAATCAGAAATTCTGATCACATAAAAGGAGAAAACTTTTTGCCACAGGCTGATCAAACACTGGTTTCCCAGAAGATTTTCAAAAACCAGGCTGGATAAGCCCTGAGCAACTGGCCTGGTTTTGAGCCAAAAACTGGATTAGATGAACTCTAGAGTTTGCTTCCAGCCTGCACCACTCTGTTGTTCTATTTTAGGAAAAGACAGGCACAGATGCCTTTACTCCCTGGGAATGCCATTTTTTTCATTGAATATAAATGGAGATGAAGCTGACGAGGTTAGGTGTTCACTTTTCACATTTAGATAGGGTCAGTTGCAAGAGAGAAATATCACTTTTAGAACAGAAAAATTCACTAAAATTGAGACACTGTAGAGCATTATACTGGTAGATACCTTTATCCTCGAAAAAGTTCCTAATTGAAGGTTTCCAGGCTTTAATTCTTAGTTATACTCAAGATAGGAGAATTCAATGGTGGCATGGGCTTAAAATCCCAGAAATCTGTATGAAACATATAATAGATCATGATATACTTTATAAGTACATATAAAATCTACAATATAGAGAAACATACATGCTCAGTTGTGGGTTTCAAACAATTTGAGTAGTATAAAACAGTTTTCTATACAGTTCTAAATGTCATCCTTAAAAATCTGGAATTGCACGTAACAGGACTAGATCCCAATTGTAAATAAGAAAAGATCGTATTAAATACAGGACACTTTGAGTAAGAAAATCTTGATTCTGAAGTTTTTTTTCCTCACTTTTCCCCCAAAGTCTAATTTTGCTGCTTTTTATATCTGTTGTACATCAGTGTCCCTTTCTCCAAAGTATCCCACAGTGAGGCTGACTGGGAAAGGGCTGTGGGGAAGTTTCAGTCTGCATGATTAAAGTAGATTGCTAAGGTGTGCATTTTAGTTTACTTGGTAACTTGAATTACTTTTTTCAATTTAAATATCTATTCAGGTTTGATTTGGGGAAGGAAGCAGAAGTTTTGTCTACCAGCACTACAGTTTAGACTTGAAGACCTATTGCCTTCTACTGGTGCCCATCACTGTCCGCTGACTGTAGATAACTTCCTGAAGAACTTTTCTCATTATTCAAGCATTTCAGCTGAGTGCTTATGGTGAGGGAGTGTAAACCAAGCCCTACAAGTAAATGTGGTAGTGTATTGTGATTTTCAGTTATGGAGCTGTGCAATGGAGCCATTTTATTGTATTTCCTTTGTTATTATTTTTAAAAGGAACATCAGAGAGGATGTTGGCTCACACTCTTGACATGTTTGATGACCTTATTCCTACTCGAAGGGGCAAATTCCAAAGAATTACTCTTACCTATTGCACCCTTCTCTGAAGCATGAAGCATTTTCTATGTTTTCGGGGAACAAAATCTGGAAAAAAGTTTCCAGGCTCATCCACAGAGAGGATATTAATACTAGTTCATTTGTGAGCAGCAAAGGGCAACAGAGTATGGCATGTGGTTATCTGAACATCTGAATTCTACAATAACCACACCTCAAAACTGAGAAATTGAGCCCCTACTTTAAAAGTGTGTTTATTTATTCATCAGATGGGTCTGGTTTTGGATAAGAATGACCCATGTGTGTGTCTGTACTACATTTCCTGTAAATGGTAATACTTACATGAAAACTGGAATATTTCTGAGACTTTCAAAATTTATGCTATATTTTGTGCTTTGAATATCTAATTTGGCCCATTTCCCAGACCACTAAATGCTTTCTAGACTTAGGTACCATTTTCTCCATGATGTCTCCCTGCATTTCCTGACACTAGCTAGAATGTGGAATTGAATTATCAATAAAGCTACGAATCACTTGCAATGTACTTAACCCCCATCCCTCCCAAATAATTTAGTATTCTAAATATAACTTAAATAGAAAGAGATTCTTACAGTACTTCCAGGGTAGTTCTGCAGGCTTTGCATCTTGCACTGCTATTTTTATCTGTCAGAACTGTTTTTAATTTATAGTATTTTGCAAGTGAAGTTTAGTTAGTTCAGAGGAAACTTGGGGTACACATGTAAGGAACTGGCACAAAAATTATGTCACAGTTTTATATTTTTCAAACAAACTCGGTCTACATAAATCACAGACCTTTGGATGCAACAAATCAGCACAGCAGTACTGCAATCAGCTTTATCTGCAGCTGGGTCTCTGGCATGAGTAAAGCCTTTCTTGTTGAATTAATAGCACTTCTCCTTGTCAGCATCTCCCTCCCAGACAGTCGTTCTCAAGAGCACTGGTTATGGCTGCTCAAATATTTTATGACTAGAGAAGTAGATTAATAATGATAGGCCGCACAGTAATGATATTTCTTTCATTTCTTTCCTTTTTTTTTTTTTGTTGAAAGGAACAGGTGGACCCAGGTCCCAGCCCCATATTTCATCAACTCTGTCATTCCAAAGGGAAAAAAGGCAACTTTTAATCAAACATCAGGATTATGCAGGTTGGGAAATAGAAAAAGCATTCTAGTGGGATTACCTTGTCAATACTGGAATAGATTTCCTGTGGGAATTACAGCCTCTTTAGTGGATGTGCATAATAATAGGAACGATAAACTCCTCAGGAGCAACAGAGCAATACTGCATCCTGCCTCTAGACAGGATAATGGACAGGTGATGTCTCAGATCCTTCCAGACTTATTTTCCTGATTCATTAATGCTACCAATTATCCTTCAATGTATGTGAATACCACATGTCTTTCCTGTGTGCCATGTCAAAACATTTGTTCCATTTAGATCTCCTCTGACATTGCAGTGTCACATTTAGTCCTTATTTGCAGTTGTTTATTATGCAAATCTGTGACCATTAGTTTACAGAATCTCTTCTAAAATTTCTAAATACCATAAAATTATTAATTTGTTAATTTATTTATTTCATAATTCCTTTCAAACTGGCCAAAATGTTGCTCTCCTTTAACCAAAATTAAAGACATGTTACAAAGCACCAAATTATCAGATGTCAGAGAGCAACCCAAATTGAAGTTCACAGCTAGCTGTGTATGTGGTCACAGATACTGCACCAGTGAATGGTGAATGATTCAGCCTCCCTCTGAGGGATTATATGCAGGAATCACTGCACAATTCTGGATACTTTAATACCAGTAAAAGGCAGTGGAAATATGGGCATGTGAAAAAAAAAAAAAAAAAAACAACATAAAAATAATTGAACAGCTAGGGGATTTGATTTATGAAGACATTAAAGGAATGATGTTTGATTGTCTGCACAATGTCCAAAAGCCATATGTTAAACACTTCAAGTATCTGAAGAGTGTAAACAGCAAGCAAGGGAATAATTAGCTAGGCTACAACAAGAAGGTGTAACTAAAAATACAGAAAATAAATATATTAGGGGAAATTCTTAACAATGAGCTTTGTTAATTACAGATAAGTATCTGAAGAAAAGCAGCAGGAGTCTCATTTTTCCTTGTAACTTAGAGAGTGAACTGGACAAATCACTGAAAAAAATTTAAATATCTATTTGGGGCTTGTTGGCAAGAGAGCTTGACAGCTATTATTGTTTGATAATATCTTCCTTTGTGGTACTTATAAATCAAAATGCAAAACACAAGTGGTCACTCAATGAATGGAAAGAGCCATTTACCTCAATTAACCCTACTTTTCTAAAATGTTAGAGCAAACAAAATAACACCCTTATGCAAACTATACTCATGAACACTTCCCGGAGGTACTTTCTGTCAGATATTTTTCAAAATAATAAAACCAATAACAATGCACATTTAAAACAAACCAACAAACAAAATTGTTCCTACACAATTGTTTAGGACACAAAGTTGGAACCGTTAACAGAAAACCAGCATCTTCTGCACTTGTAATCCAGAATTCAGGGAGTCTTCTTTTCCTCTGCAGCTTCAGAAATGCTCTCTTGTACTTCTCCTTTGCTACTCAGCCAGGCTGTTGTAAGAAGAAAAGTTTGTTCCTTGTCAAAAGGCTGTAATTCCCATTTATTTGCAAAAGAGGAACTTGATATTCCCACTCCTCTTACACAAAGAAAGCCATATCGTTATTTACTAATTCCCTCTTAGTCCTGCTTCTGTGTTTTAAAGATGGATTAGAAGGTGCAAAAGATAAAAATGTACTCTAGGTGAACTCCTGGGAAAATTCACCTCAAAAAAATTCTGCTTTGAAAATAATTAAACTTAAGCTCAGCCAAATAAAGGTCACAAGAAACAGAAAATGTTGGCAGAAACAGTTGGGTTGGAAGGGACATTTGAAGGTCATCGAGCTCCAAACTCCCCTGCAATAAACTGGGACATCTTTTACTAGAACCAGGTTGCTCAGAGCCCCATTCTGCCTGGCCTTGAAAATTTTCAGGGTTAGGGCAAGTACCAGTATTCTGGGCAACTTCTTCCAGTGCATCACTAGTCTCACTGTCAAAAATATCTTCCTTACATCTAGTCTAAATTGACGCTCGTTCAATTCTGCCCCTTGTGCTATTACCACAGGCCCTTGCAAAAAGTCCCTCCCCAGCTCTCTTGTAAGCCCCCTTTAGGTACTGGAAGGGGCTAAAAGGTCTTCCCAAAGAGAGGAAAGATCAAAGGTCTTACAGAAGCCCTTTGGGAGATTGACTTCCATGCTTCCATGCTTCTGATTGTAATAGCATGAATTATAACATCTGTATTTTCTCACCCTTCACATGAGACTGAAAATAGAATAAAAGTTTTTTAAATGCCTTTCAGTTGCCCCATCTCTGGGTCAAAAAAGAGCTTAATCTGACATCAATCCACTACTCAACAATGCAGGAAAAGAGATTAAACCAAGAGCTGTCTCATTTGAGAAAATTTAATTCCAGTAGTAAATAAGTGCCTCTACAGCTGGGAACCAGGGTCTACAGCCAAAGGAGGGAACAAGCCAAAGGAGCTTTGCTGTCATGCTGGTACAGCCCAGAGTACACACTCACAGCTTCACCTATGGGGGACAGACACCAAAATGCAAAATGCTTGTAAGAGTATCTAATACAGAAAGGAAAACCCATTTTCCCAAAAACAATTTGAACATAGGTGGAGAATTGTCGCTTCAGTATGCTTATTAAGATTACAGCTACCAACATTATACATTCAAATAATTTCTAAAAAGCAGAGACTGCTTTTTCAAATTGAAGTATTTTGTGTAATTCACAGTGCTCTTATTTTTAAGTTGTTTTTTTCTTACTTTCCAGGCCATCCCAGAAGGAATTAATCTAGAAGCTAAAAGCAGAAAAAGTGAGAGGAAAAGGAGGAAGAAAGATGTGACAGAGAAAACGAAAATTGACCATGGAAAATATATTTCAAAATACCAGAAAAAGCTAAAAACAAAAGTGGAGAAGTCTCATCAGGATCCAATGAGGGGCTTTCAGGTTACTATCTCATCTCCTGGTGAAACTACTCATGGAATTCTACCAAAAACTTTGGCAGAGCAATTAGTAAATAAAGGAGCAAATGGGTGGAAATCCACAACTGAGAAAGAGAATCCATCCTGCCAAGCTGGCACCACAGCCATGACCTGCTGGCTCCAGCTCTCTGCAAGGTTTAATGCCCACATCCTTAAAAGCAGTTAGTGCATTTAATAGGGGTCAGTGGAAATGAAGCACCTACATAATGGTTAGTCACCTAAATATCTTTGCAGATCCAGGTCTTATTTCAGCAAAGGGCACAATAGGGCACTATTTGTCATGGAAATTGAGATTCACATTACCAGTGACAGAAATTTCTGAAGGTCCCAAGCTGAGTAGCTTTCTTTGGAAATGACCATGTGTACAGCAGCAGCTACTTTTCTGAGCAAATGTGCACATTTACACTTGGTTCCCAGGGAAACAGTTACAAGAGCACTGAAATATGGAAAGAGTTTTGCTGTATCAGGTGTTTTCATAATAGAAAGTTTGTAAACATACACCTCCAAAAAGAAAAAACAAAAGGAAAAATAAAGGAAGTGTGACTCAAGGGAAAAAAGCATCCAGGGCAGAACAGAAAGTAAGCTGACAGGCCTGTGAACCCAAAACAGCCCCCAAAGAAGATGTGTCTGCCAGCAGAGCCAGCCGCGGCGTCAGCCAAAGAACTCAGCCACAAAGCCAGACACGGCTGCTGGAAAAACACATTCCAGGTCCTACACACCGCTGCCAAGTCCACCCCATGATTATAGCCACGGATTTTGGAGAACCCAGAGGAAGAAGGTGAAAAGGAATAGGATCAACACTGCCTACAGGGAGAAGAGGCAATGCCAAGGCAACACAAAAATTACTGGTTTGTCCGATTTTACTTTGTTCTTGCCCTACTTTAATGGAGAGTCTAGCTACGGTCTTTCAAAGTTTACAGGAGACTTTGTCATTTTTGGCAACAAATCCAGCTTTCATAGCAAACATGATAATGGCCTTGCATTACATGGACTTATGGCCCAATGGATTCCAAAGTGTTTTACAAACTTCAGCTGATACATGGCCAATGTATACAGGGACCTCTTCATCCCCCACTGAAATGTGCTCAGCCTCTAAGATATCCTGTCACAAATGCTTAGCAAAGCACAGAACTCTCCATAGTATTTAAGGCCAGGATATGGTGAATGCTTTGCGCTACTGAATCTGAATGGGAAGGAGGAATATAATTATGTGAGCAGATATTCAGTTGCCGTCACACTCCTTCTGCTCTGCACCTGCTCTTAAACTCTTACTACAGTGCCTTTCAGTGTCACAGTTTGATGACCTTTCTTTTCCAAAGTCACTTTGGGTAATGTCCTCAGTTACACATTGGATTCTCCTTGTATTTTGACTGTGCATATTCTGGGCTCACACCAGTGGTTACCCCTCCACACATGTGTCCCAGTACAGTTCCCAGCCAGAGCCAACTTCTTCTGGGACAGAAATATATAAAGGCCAATAAAATTCTGGGTCAAGTCTTGTAGATCTCTTCCCCTTTGCTTATTTACTGCACAGTGGTAATTTGCCATATATGATGCTTTCTTTCATTTCATAAGCACTGATGTATTTTAACTCTCTCCTCCAAAAAAAGAAAAACAAACAAAAACAAACAAAAAATCAACCCAAACCACCATTTCACAAGCAGTACAAAGTTTGTCAGGCCCAATGTCTACCTGTCATCATGAACATTAATCTTAGCCACAATTTGATTTCTTCCCCTAATTCTATAACAAAATGATCATTTTTATTCTAAGATCTCTATTAAGCACGTAAATCTTGTGGCTTTCCAAAGCCAAGAGAAGGTCAAATTATTTAATCCTGTAAAAAAAGCTTTGTATAGCCAAGCAGATTTGTACAACATCTAGAAAGTTTGATGGATTTTGAAATGTAACAAAATATGTAATGCAGATTTTCAGACACAACAACAACAGAATCACAGATACTCTAAACAAAATAAAATCAACACACTTTTAAACTTCACCTCCAAGACAGGGATATAGACACATATTTCTCTTCAAGGGTTGTTAGGAAAAAATATTTCTAATTCTATTTGTTTTCAACTTTCTTTTTCTTCTCTCATTAAGTATTTTCTCTGGTAACAGGAATTTTTACACCTGTCACTCACACTGTATCTAAATTTGGCCCATGCAGTGCCACCATGGACTCATGTCAGGATAATCATTGTAAGGATGTCAAACTCTGATTATTTTTTTTTTTTAGCTTTTGAAAACAGATGGTATTTTCCAAAGGTAAGATATTTCTGGTCATGTGTGAGAAAGAAATATTAACTGTCATTGACTGAAAATTTCATCCTAATACTGAGCAGATGGTCCCACCCCTTTCAGTTCACCTGAGTGTGTCACACAGTCCTACATTGTGCATCCAAGAACAGACTCGGGCCTTCTTCATATGGTATATGTACTATCACTTCACAAGGATCAGGTAGGAAATCTGTACCAGTCTAGAAGAGGTGATAAAAATATGAAAAAATTGACTACATTTGCCCCAGGAAATGTCTACAAATCAGGTGCATGCTAGCCTTGGGAAACTGCTTTCAGAAGCTCATACACATCAGAAGAACCGAAATAAAACTATTATACCTCAAAACTATGCCATTACACATCTAATAAAATCAAGCACATGTAAAAGTCAAGCCTGTGAATCTCAAGCTGGGTTGTATCTCAATGTTCTTATTTTCTTATTTAAAAGCTTCTTATGCCCAAAAAGTGAGGATAATGTGCTAGACCTGGATCCCATGGCCTGACTTTACAGGTCTTCAACTCACACCCAGTTACTCCTGTGCTGGGCTCAGCAGGTTGAGCTTGGCTGACTCCTGCAGCACACCCATCAGGCACCAGGGCTTTGGTTTGATTTGCAGATATCCAGAGATGGAGACACCAACATTCCCCACAGTGGTATTTTCCAAAGGTTAGTCTTTTCCCTGTTAAAACTTGTGTCTTATTTCCAATATGATTTTGTCTGGCTTCAGTTTCAGGTTATTGGTTTTCATTATTCTTTGGGCAAATAAACCTGTTCATAATCATACATGTAGATATACAGCTCCTATCCTGCTTTCTCTGCAGCTCCCAGAGATCTGAACAGATGGCAAAGGCAGATTAGCTCATGTGTTAAAAAGGGGAAAGCCCAGCTAGGGAAAATACTGCACTTAAGAAAGTCATTTGGTTGTTTGGTTTTTTTTTTTGTTTTTTTTTTTAAGAAGACAACAGCACCCACAAAGACATGCAGCATTTTGAGACCACAGTCTTTTGTTGAACTTCTCACCACCAGCTCCTTGCTGGAGAGCTGTCTCCACAGAAGCCCTCCCCACAGCAGCTAGTGGTGAAAATACTTTTCCTGCTCCAGTTTTTCTTGATGGGGGATCCAAATTTATTCCTCGGTTTGCCACATTTCAAAGGGAATTGTACAATGCCAATCTCTTCCAGTGCTTCTTTGTTGGACTGCTACTCTTAGCTGAGGTGGCTGCAGAAAATCACACCAGCATTTTAATGAGGAATTCAGAGAAGTTAAAAGACCTTTCCATTGGTGTTTAAATCTCACACAAACACCAGGCTGCAGCTGTAGCCTTTGCTGCTTATGGATAAATGTATTATTTTAGAACATGGCCAAGACTTCCTTCTAGGAGGTCCTGCAGGAGTGGAGCCAACAAGTGATTATGAAAGGCAGCCTAAAGAACATTTGACACTGTTTTCTGCCTACGCTTAACAAGCACCTCGTAGTTCGGGCTGCAGTTTGCACGATTTTGGCTTTTAGAAAATATGAAACACCTTAGTAGATGGATTTTACGTCTAGGAGATTCCATCTGAGGCACTGAACCCACCCAATTTTATTACTTTCAAAAGGTTGGGAAAAGCTTCAAAGTCGCATCTGACAACTTCATGAACTTATTCTAAAAAAATATCTGGAACTTTGGCATCCATGCACTTTTTTTTTTAAATAAACACATACAAAAAAAAGATCTACACTTCAAATAAATCTCACTAGACTTATTTTCTTAAGCTAAAATCAATGAATTTGTTCACTATTATGTATTTCATTTCCTTTGAATAAATAAGCCTTTGTTTACTACCTTTTGAAATAATACCCAGTATGTCACTCAGCCCAAGTCTGCCTTGTGATCCAGTGGCTGGGATGGGAGAACCAGCTGGCCACTGAGAACATTTGAGTGAAATAAAAGCAAAGAGCAGAAGCTTCAGAGCGGGCAGAGCTACAAAGGTGAAGAGAAGGTCACCATCCACTCCAGGAGAGAAGCTGGGAGCACTGTTAGGAGCAAACTTCTGAGGACTGCATATGGATTGCCTCCCTCTCCAAGTCTTTTCTAATTATTTTAATAAGACACACACGCCTTCACCCACAAAGGCACTCAGATAAATGATGACAATCTTATGTAGCGCACGGCCATTAGTGTCAATTCCTCAGCATTGAACAGCCACTGGTGCTCTCTACATTCTGCACAGGGCTATCAAGCAAGAAGACTGGATTGAGAATGAGGACCATACTGGAAAACCAACAGAAAATGCTGCAGAGAAGTAGCCTAGACATTTGGGATTTTAATTTCAGGTAAAATAGTGTAGAGCTTTGAAAGACTTGATTAGTGCTCAGTTCTGGTCTCCCCCAAGTAACACTCACTTACTTGGACCCAAAGACACCTATCAAGTTATATGAAATTCACATTTATTTCTACAGAGCAGCCCAGCCACAAAAGGAAGATTGGAAATTGCCTCTTACAATGTTAATTTGGTCAATATCCTTCTTCTTCAGAGTTCTTCTGAGAGAAGAATTGACCTTGGTTTCCTACTCTTTATTAGAGTTATTTGTCCTGGGATATTTGTCCTGACCACACTAGTTTGCACTGGAGGTGTCCATCAGAGGAGCACCACCAAATCTGAGGATGGAGGTGGTGTACCCTGATAAGAAAGGCAGCGAGGTTGCTAATTTTAACCATTGCAACTGTATGTACTCTGCTAATGTGCTGTCTTATGAACTGCTTTTAAATATATTGCAGTTGTATGCAAAGGTGTTTTCTGCAGCATTGCCTGCTTCTCACAACCTTAGCCCAGAGGGACTAAATCGAAGGAATAGGAAGGAAACAAAAGTCTTTTGCAACATCTGACCTTGGCATGCCAGAAAAGCAGGTGTTCATCCACAGGATGAGATCAATAGAAGTATGGGGGCAAGGGACAAAAGAGAAAGAGCAAGCAGAGGAAGGCAATACAAAGTAACAAGTAAAGGGGAAAAGTGAACAAATGACAAAAGGATCATGGCAAATTTCCACACAAGTTTGAAGTCACAAATGAGAAAAGAAGAAATTAGAACCTCCAAATTAGAAAAAAAGAAATCTGAAGCTCCCTTTGAGACCATTAAGGAAGACAGAGTCTGGACAAGCAATCTAATATATGAGAGGCAAGGCTAGACTTGGGCAGGCCTTCAGAATTTAATTAGGAATGGAGCAGGCTGACTCTACCCAAGAAGGAGCTCAGAGGCTAAAAAAAAGAATGGAGGACAACATATACCAAGGAATTGTGTAGGGTTACTAGCCCACCATTCAGAGATTTGAGCCTGGCAGCTCAGACATCCAGTGACTGAAACACTTCACAGAGATGCACAAGAGAGCAAGACCACTGGAAGGACCATTACTAAGCAGAACTCCAGATTGACAAAAGTCAGCAAGCCAGACAATGATGTGAGGAAAGAGCTCAACCACACCCATGCAATAAAGAAAGCAGTAACATCACATTTTGTTGGGCCAGTCAGCTTTCCAGCATTCCAACACTTCTCATCCTCTGGAATCTGGTATCAGAAAATATGACTAATTCAAGAATTCAGGTAGAGAACAATTGCAGTTGGCACTGCTGCATTTCTAAAAATATGCTCTTTTAAACCAAAAGTGCACAAAGTCTCCACAAAGTCACTATGCTACTCTACCTTCAAAATGAATTGTTATTAATTGTTACCTGCAGGAACCAGATAGTGTTTTCCACCATCATACTCCAAAGTCTGCAGTTTTCTGGGACTAGCTCAGTTATTCCAGTTAGCCTTGGAACAGGTTAACTCTGGACTGTTTAAAATCCTAATTCTTGAATTCAAATACAAGATTCAGCAATTTGCCATCAAGTTGCTTGAGCTTTCAACCCTTCTACTCTGCTACCCCTGGATGTGAAACTAAACATATAACAGCTGAAAATAAACTAAAATGATTGGTAGATTGTGGGAGTAAAATTATAAGTAACTGAGTATGTCTTGCAAGAAAAGGTGAATGATATATGAAGCAAGTTAGGACAAGTATGCTTGAAGATTCTCAGTTGAGGTGCTAAGACAGTTATTCATTTATTACACAGTTCACAACTGTGAATGGCTTACTTTGTTTTCTCTTCTTTATTTATTTTTTCCATTTGATGTGGAATATCAGGACAGGTACTCTTTTCAAGTTTGGAGAGGAGGATGAAAGTGTTGTTTCTTTAAAGTATTCTGTCCTTTTTGTTCATGTACCTAATGCCTAAAGCAGGACTGTAATGGAAATTATGGTTAAAGTATTTTCTAGAGGAAAAGGTCAGCCTAAGCAAGAAAGAAGGATGATCTCATATTTCTGACAGCTCAGATACAAGCAAATCTTAGCACCAATAAGTTATGTCATCTGTTAAATTCACATAAGCAGAATGCTTATGTAGATTTTGCACTGTTATGACAAGGCTGTAGAGAACAGGGGTAAATATTCCATATGAAATAGCTATCTGTACAGGGTTACTTATATCTATTATTATCTTTAAATAAATCAACTGAGAGTTAAGGCCAGCATGGTTTTCTGTTCTGTCTTCAGAGACCCAAGCTGTGCCACATTAAAAAACATAGAAAGCATAAATTTATGTTTGGCCAGAATAACAGAAAGCCGTACCTTAGTATCTTACTCACTGAGATACTGCCCATCCTGGCCTTGGCTGTAGCTCCATATTTTACACACTATTACTGTCATAGTAACAGACAGAGCCAACAATAATTTGCTTATACAATTTACAATACATTGTCTCCCAGCCACACTGAGGTCTCTTTAACCATCAGCAGATGTGTTGCTTGTATTAGCTGTATTTGAACAAAGCAGAATCTATTCAGCCCTAAAGTCCCTATGGCTGGTTGGCTGTGTTTGGAGCTTAGTGCATAGCTAATTTGGTGTTCATACCACTGTAAGTAATCACAGCACAGCTGAGGAGGTCTAGAAGTTTTCGCCCACAACCTGCTGACTTAATTTCATGTGTTTCTCCCCTTGCTGGCATCTGAGTTTTAGGATGCCATGATCAGAAAGGTTAATTGACAATTAATACTGTAGATGTTCTGTGACATTCAGTTCTTAAAGTTCTTTCTATGTGAATAATGTCCAAAATTTCTTTCACCATAACCTTAAAATATAAATGTCACTCATTAAATTCTCAGTATTCATGCTTTGTAATTGAGCCACAAAATCTTGTACAAAAAAATCTATATATTCACCTTAATAATCCTGAAAAATAAACTAGTGCAAAGAAGAAAAATACCACCACTGTTGTCTCACATAAAAGACAGAAGGGCTGTGTTTTTTTAATGTGTAGGTATGGACTACTTCTGTAAGCAAAGGCACTAAAGAAAGAAAAAAGCAGGCTCCCCCAAAGAAAAGGCAGGTCTTTTGTTCCAAATTTGGGTTCCTGATACAGCAATACAAATGTATCTAGCACAGTATCTAGCAGCTATAATTAAATACAAATGTATCTAGCAGCTATAATTAAATTTTTTCTCTGTATAAAGTCATTCTGACTGGTGAAAACAGGTTGATACTAATACTTGGTTAGCATCAGCAAATAACTTAAACTAGTTGTCCCTGAACTCAAATTCATTTGGGCAGAAAAGCTGTGTGGTTTCAAGGCTGTTTTTAACGGTAGAAGTAGACAAAGAATTGCCTCCCCAGAAGGTTCCCCAGACAACTTTTGCTTCCTATTAAAAGAATAAAAAGGAAAGAGAACCAGTTCAGAAAACTGCAGTATGTTTTACCTTTCTTTGCTAAATTTTGCTCTTTTACTTTTCAGAATTAGAAGACAAGGAACAAGGCAAGTCTGAAATAGATGGAGTTGACTCGAGCAGTCTGTGTATCCCTCTGCTTCCTTACCCCTTCTTCTATCAGTATTTCCTCACACATTTTACCCAGCATACAGCCTTTTCTTTTTAATATCTTTATCCCATCCCATTTATTTCCCTTCCTGGTATCCATAATACCCATCTTCGACATCTGGCTATTAAACCTACCGTTATAGCACAATGGTAGGTATAAACCCCATGTAAAACATGGAGTTTATAAAGCTTGTTGATTATTTTGATGGTGTGGCTCCACAGCCCAAAGATTTTGCTTTTAAGCCTGACATATCCAGTCTGCAAGGGATTCATACAGCTGTAGAGATGTTCTTATGCCTGCTAGAAAATGAGAAATTTAGGTTCAGAATTTCCCCTTCTTCTTGCTGCCTCCACAGGAGATAGCATTTCTCTAAGCTGATCCCCAGCTGCTTTATTGGACCCTTGAGTCCATTGCCAGATAATACATAACCCCAAACAGCCTTAAGTTTGCTGGAAGTTCCTGAAGGGTCTGGATGCAGGAATACTGCAACTCAGAAAAAGGCAGCTTTATACTTCCTCCCCTGGGCGTCCTTTTTGCTCTTTGGACATAATAGAGCATCCGGACTTCATATTTCACTTCTTTCTCTCTGCTTCCCTTTCTGGAATGCCAGTGTACATCAGGCCTCGTGTCTAAAAATCTAGGTGAATTTGCTGTAAAGTTAGATGTTGGTCTAATTGCTGCAGCCTGGATGTTTAATCCTTCTGCTGCTTCTCTCTGAAAAATCACAATGCCTGAACTGTCAAGCACTGGCAATGTTTCTCTAGGATCTTTTGTTCTTATATAATAATATTCATCTTAGTGGAGATGATTATGAAATGAAGGACCTTATTACTTTTCCTAAGATGGTTTTGCTTAGTTCCAATACGTCTCCAAATTTTCTGAACTTCAGGGTAGTAATTGTCATCAAAATAGATAATTCTGTTCTTATACAGCTCTTCATTGTTCTTCCCAGCTGCCTGAAAAAAATTATAGCTGAGTTTGATAATTCTGGAAACAAAAAACAACGTATCTTGAGGGCTTTTGTGCTTCTGCCCTTTAAGATCTTTACATAAGACTATCAAAATGCAAGGATTGTATAAGTGACAGAGACAGCATTCCCACATTTTAGTTATTTTCTGTGTTTTTAGGAATGCCATAAATCCTGTCATTGCTTCTCCTTTGAGCTGTTTCCTAAATCACCACATTTTGCTCTTCGGAGCCTGTTCTGTTTTACCAGGAAAAATGAGATGTGTGTTCCCTGCACAAGGTTAATCGATAAAATCTTTACAGTCTCTTCTCATCTGGCCAGCCTCACTTTAATTTCAGTAACAGTGCTGTCAACTCACTCAGAGAGGCAGTTTAAGCTTTCTGAAGCCTTTGTACTTCTTTTCCCCATTCTTTTACTCTTTATTGCCAACTCTTTTGAATGTATTATCCAAGTTTCTGATAGCCAATTGTTTTCACAAAACCCAAGCTCTTCAAGTCATGTTACCATGTGAAAATCTCAATTTTTGAGAGTATCTGTTAACCCTCAAAGGTGTGAAAGATTACTTGGAAAACATGTTGTAATGTCTGGGAAATACTGAAAAAACAGGGTACAAATATCTTCAAATGCATACTGTCTCTAAAAGTTCTTATTTTCTTCTTAATCTTGTGATTTTTGAGGCCTGGTTCATGATTTTCAAATGCCTGAGACTGGCAGTGATATTTTTTTCTCAAAAGCAGAGCAAATTTTATTTTTGGCCAGCTGAGTACCTCAGGACAGTTCTGGACAAGAGTCACTCTATGTCTCACCACTTAAGCCATTTTCCCCAGCAGTTGCTTAATACCATACTTCACCTTCCTTTCCAATGGAAAAGACTCTTACCAATGTTCCAAGTCCTTTTACATCAATTTTTTCACCATCTAAGTGTTGGAATGGATACAGTGAGGCAGGCAACATTTATTTTAAAGACATATTTTCCAATACCAGTCACATTTACACAAGCATCTCTGCAGCTTATATACACAGAGACACGTCAGAAGACTGGGTGATCAGACACAAGAGCAGAAATGAATGCTCAAGGACTGTCAGGTTTGGTTTTGCCAGACTGTTTGGTGCTTGTGCCAAATACCACACCACAGCCTGAGATTTGATGGAACTGAATGTTTTGGAGAATATTGTGAACAGCTGTCAACATTACCCTTAAAATTAAGAAAAAGTATGAAATATTGTATTTCATTTTATGACTCTGAGAAAAGTAAGCTATTTATTCAGGATAAGCTTTATGACTGAAATAGATTTTTTTAATTGGCAATTTCACTGTACCTTATTTTTTCAGATCCATCTGTCTGAAAAAATAAAGGGAACAGGACCTGAAATGGTGCACAAAACTTAAGCAAGGTACCAGGGCTGTTCAACATTTGTAATATTAATGCACTAAAAATATCTACTATGTACTAAATGTACTAAAAATATCTGCTATTTTTCCAATTCTCTCATTGTAATATTTGAGAACCTGAGATTATATATTCATAGCATTCTAGTTTTTAATTAAGGAAATTTTAAATTACGGGCATTAAAAACAAGGAAACAAGAATAGTGAAAAACAGTTAAACCTTCTAGTTTTTAATTAAGGAAATTAAATTATGGGCATTAAAAACAAGGAAACAAGAATATTGAAAAACAGTTAAGCATAATTCAAAGTGAATCTTCCTTCTATCATGGCCTAAAGATTACTGCATAGGCAACAAACTCAAGGTTTTCTAAATGAAAATTACCCTAGACAGACCTGACAGGAAAGCTGGGAGCTGAGTTGTTAAACACTGAAAGTAGTGCAAACATGAAAGCACAAAAAGGCCTCTTGGGCAAGTCTGTAAAATATATTTGAAAATGCAACCTGAGGAGATCTGGGAATCACTGAAGAAATTTAAAAGCTAACTTAGGCTGGTTTATACTGTAAATTTGGGTGGGTCTACAGTTCTGGATAATATGAAGAAGGGTTCAAATATACATGGCAGCTTCCACTGCAAAGAGCCACAAATGGCTATCAAAGGGCCATCAAATGCAGGTAGTAAGTGCCACAATTGAAACAAGCAGGATGTGGCAGCAGCCTGCAAACTTATGCAGCTCCTCAACTAGGAGCAAAACAAATTTTACATTCTGCAGCCTCACGCACCTAAATTTTTATTAAAATTGTTATTCCAATAGTAATAAATTCCATCTTTAAAAAGATTCCTTTTAGAGATATTTTAAATTTTTAAAATAAACCTCTCAAATGAAGATTCTTCTTTAAATAAATAACAAATTTTAAGGAGATTAGAACTATAATGTGTTTTAAAGCCTACCAGTTTGGTGTGTAAATTAAAAAACACATAATACAAGAATAGATCTTTTTCTGTTCCCAATTGTCTAGAAGTAATGTCAAAAATCTTTCTAAACAGCAGGATTAAAATACTGCACATTACTTATTATGCTGCTAGCAGCTGTACTATCCTCTGCAAGCTTAGCTTTTCCAAATGATTAGAGGTACATATTACAAAATCATGGTTTGTTTACATTTCTATCTAATACCTTTAATTTGCACTCTGAATGGAAGTGCTTTAGGTTCCAACTCAAATAACAGTAGGTTTTGAAGCTGTAGCCGCAAGGGCTTTAATCATGTGCTATATGGAACAAGTTCTAAATATTAAGGAGAATATGAGCTCCACCAGCTAAATAAAAGGCTGGGTTCCAGCAATACTTCTCTGCAAACACAAACTGAATCTCACTCTCTGTGTGACCTTGAGCAAGCTACTTGATCTTTTTGTGCCTTGACAAGACAATTATTAAAACTTGGACTTCTCTGACTAACAGATGTTTCCGTACATCAGCATAGAGAATACTAGAGTAAACACATTACTGAAAACATTCATGACAATAAAACGATGTGGAACCAAATTTCTTTCATTCCCTGTGATTTGCATCCTCATAATTCTTACTGCACTCACTGACAAAGCCACTTAAACCATGAGATCACTTGTTTTCCAACAAATTAAGTCCCAATACTTGCCAATCACTCTGCTTCAGAGGTCAAGGAAGATAAAGTCCTTCTCTTCCTTGCATAGATCCTTAAGACCATTAGAATTACATCTATTTGCAAGAAGGGCTCACAAAGCTAACAAGTTCCAAATGTTTCCTTTTCTTAAATGCATGTTTGTTTCAAATCACATGTTTTTAATCTGCACGAACTGCCCATTTCTTGCTTATCTCTAGTATATGCTGTCCAAGAGATAGCATAACTAAATACAAGTTAGAAAATACTTTTTCTTGCTATCACACAAACTGTTGAGCTAGACAAAAAACCACTATCTTCTCATGATCAAATTATGGAGTCTGTAGTACCACTTAGTAAAATACTAGTTGCAGAGAGTATCATTAGTAGAGCTGATTACTTAAAATAGGCCTAGCCATAATTAACACTAAATGCATCCCAGTAAAAGGTTTCAATGCTTTGGAGTCACAACCACATTTATCTAATCAGTGTAGGTTCATTATACACTATCCCAAGGTGATCATTCAAAGGTTAAGTCCTTATTCAAAGGACTTAATCATCCTTAATCATCCTAAATTCTAGATGTATTTAAGAGAGGAGGGGAAATGCTTCTGAGGGTGGGACATCCCACCCTCGACCAGTTGATTAAAGTCACCTGTCTCAGTGTAGAGACAGTCTAGACAAAATTCCTAGTTGAGTTATCAGGTTGAACACCTAAATTCAGGTAAGAAAAATGCCAGCCAAATGTGGGACTGTCTTTTTAATGATGGCAGGCAAAGAATGTAAAATTAACCAATGCCAATAAGTCTGTTAGATAGCAAGATACTTGTAGGTCTCTAATTCTTTTATGTGTAATGCTTGGTCATTCTTTTTTGGGAAGAAGACCTTTGAAGCATCTTAAAACTATTTGGTTTTTGGATTTTTAAAATTTATATTCAGTTTAATATACATATATTTATGTAAATAGAGAAATAATATGCTTCAAAATGTGTTCAATGGTTCTACTGTAAAAAGAGCAGTGTTGAAAGAGATAATGCATAAAACAGGGAAGGGAAAACATTAAAATTCAGACACAGAAGAAGTACCATTCCATAATTAATATGACCTCTGATAGGTTCAGATTATTGCTCTTCAGGCTAATGTAAAATAAAAACCCATTAGATGTTTCAGACTCAAGATGGTTCCATGAAACCTGCTCTTCCAGTGGATATCATTATAGATTTTGGGCATTATTTTATTTTCATAGCATTGATAAGATTTTATCACAGGGCAATTCAAATACAAGTGTTTAAACAGTGATTTGGAGAGTTTTGAGGGGATCTTTTTTTGCTTTGCTTAACATAAAAACATCCAATAGAAATTTTTACTTCCACCTAGGGTTATTATATGTGAATCCATATTCTCCCAAGGATACAACCTTGTTAAACAACCTTTCTAAGGTTGTTTAACTGTTAGGGTTTGAAAAATGAATTCATGTATATATTATATACCTAGACATATATATACACATAATGTCTAGGTATATAATAATATAGGGATTAACCCCTCTCTGGTGTCTCAGACTGATTCCAGAAGGTCATCCAACAACAGCAATGATTGCATATGTTATGTGTCATATACGCATCTTGTGATATCACAGCAAGAACCTATTTCATACCAAAAGGAATAATTTTGGCAAGGAAACTAAAGAGATTCTTAGGACATGTCAGTTGATGCTTACATGCTCTAGTGTTATCCATTCTTCCAACAAATTCATGGGGACTAGAACTAGCTGCAGAGCTGGGAATGAAAGATAAAAGGGTAATTTAAAAGAATTTGTGAGCAGCATTGATGGAATTATGCTTCCAATTTGAGTCTGGTATGAACTCTTATGAGGTTTCCTCCAGACAAGTGGAAATTTCTTTGCCACTTGTATCAAAATAGCTCCAGTAATTTGCACTTAACTCTAGCTGAAATGTAATGAGTTTTCTCTCCATTCTTATCTAATTCTTAGAGACATTGAAAATCTAACCATGCAAAGTGCTTGAAAGATGTCTTCGCAAGACATTTTCCAGCACATAACATTGTCCAGGCTCTCACCCATTTTCATGCAGTGAATGAAATACTGACATATAAAGATATTAATCCAAGAAGCATTTTTTCACTTCTAGGTTAAAAGAGCCTCACAACAAAACTCTGCTGTATGTCAATATCACACAGGCAGTTGTCATTACAACTGGCTCTGTCCAGCTTTCTTTACTGTGATCAGAGCTTGATATGAAACCTGAAGCCTTTTACCATACTTTTCGAGAAAAGAAAAAAGGCAAAAAAGCCAAAAAACTGACTTATGTTTCCCAAAGCTATAAATGCAAAGTGATGTTAGTTAGCAGGTTTCTAATGAGCTACATGAGTAATTAATCAGTTTCTTCTGGGAAAAAACAAATCTGTAAACATCAGTTACACTGTTGACCATGGGAAGAGTTAGGTTTTGAGGGATTTTTCTAAGACTGTAAGAGTAGAAAACCATATGGACTCTTCCTATGGATTGGCTTCACCTTCCTGTACATGGAAGTAAAACATACAGTTCTTTCCCACGCAGAGAAGTCCCAACTTAAATGTAACATTATTTTCCTTTGAGAGCCCCACTGCAAGGCAACTTCATCAAGTCTCCTCCACCATCACCTCCTGGCCCTGGCAAAGAGGGCACCCCAGGTCTGCAGGAGGAGGATAAATGACAGCAAGGCTCACAGCAAATTCGGGGTGATGTGCATCCCCTCTTTCACTCCCCTTTTTGAGTAGAACCTGGCACACCAGGAAGCTCCCACAATTTC
This sequence comes from Melospiza georgiana, assembly GCF_028018845.1. Classification (NCBI taxonomy): domain Eukaryota; kingdom Metazoa; phylum Chordata; class Aves; order Passeriformes; family Passerellidae; genus Melospiza; species Melospiza georgiana. Next base: position 103,199,945 of record NC_080432.1, on the reverse strand, counting down.
CCTGGGGCACTCCCCCACCCCATCCCTTAGCAATCTCTTTTCCAACCTTTATGCCATGTCATTTCATCTTTCATCAGTCCTCTTCCTGGTTTAATTCCTCTGTTTCCTTCTTCTTGGCCCCTCCCAACTGGTGAAGACTTGGTTAAGACTGAACATTTGTCTTAAAAGGAAAACGACAAAATAACCACAATCTAGTGGTTACAGATGCTCTCCTACCTTTCAGTCTGAATGTATCCATATCATTTTGCAGCCCTGTGCCTTTCTTCCAGAGTTAGGTAAGACTGAGTAGATCCCAGCTTTTTTGTTTATTCTTATTGCCCTAAGCCACAAAATACATCTATGAACGATTTACATCCCCTATCAATCTTCATCAATCAGGTTAAATAGAAATTATTTTTTTTCTGCCTTCCTGAAGCAGGCTTCCTCCTCCACCCTTCTCCGCACCTGTTTCAATTTGAATATTTTTTGTGTTTTTAAACACAAGAAGATAAAATTGTATGAGAATTCAGCTAAGGTCATATTGGCACCACACAAAAAAATTCCTCTTTTGTTTAATGCTTCTGCTAGCAATATTCCACTTGAGATTTATATTTACTTTTTTCCCAGCTGTGCCACATCCTTGGCTCAGTCAGAAACTTTTGTCTTTCCCTGCTTTCAACTGCAGCTTCCTGCTTCACATAAAATTTAAGAGAAGCTATGGCAATGAATTGAAATGTGTTTAATAATGTCTTGCTTCACTTAATTTAGTCACAATGAAGATTAAATGTTATTTATAGTGCTATTTTACTTGTTTAGATTAGAAGAATTTCTTATTCTTGAAATTCTAATAACTCAAAAATTATACCAACAATTATAAACCAAAGGCAGGGTGAAGAGCAGGCATCTGTGCTGGTCTGGGACTGCAGTTCCAGAAGCTTCAGCTTTGCTACTGTCAGCTTCAAAGCCTGACTACAGTTTCAAAGATGTCATCATCTTGCTGTAAAAATTAAGGCTATTTTAAGAGGTTCCTCAGCTGTTTATAGGGATTCAGCTCTCAGCACAGTCAACTCAAGAGGTGGGGGCACATATTTGAGGACATCTCTGGGCTTCTCAGACGTGCATTGGACTTTTCCCAGTGCATGTTCAGTATCCTGTAGAGCCTGAGACTTATCATGGAAATTAGCAATGAGTTGAGCAGCAGAAGCCACAATCATGCTAAACTAACTCTGGTTGAAACATGAGGTTCTTTGCTTTTTCATATTCCTTGAAAAGGTCATGGCAAAATGACAGATTTACAGATCACATAATCTTTCTCCAGCTGTTGCTGAAGCCGGGTCTCCTCCCATGCTGGATGTGGCCAGTCAAGCCAGCACTGTTGCTGTGAAGCATTAGTAGATCAACAAGCCCAGGAATCAAGGCCTTTCACAGACCATGATGCCAGATAGATTATCCTTTGTAACTGATAAAATTCCTCAATCTAAATATCTTGCAGCTGAAGTAGCTTTATCAGTGCTGTTAAAGTTTTCCAGAAAATGCATAATTTCTGTATTATTTTACTGGCAAAGTATTATTTACTTTGCTGATTGCTGGAGTGTGTGCACATTAGGAAGCTGGCCTTCCAGGCCATGCTCTCAATTTTGTTTTTATTTTCTTTCAATGATTTGTCACTGGATAAAACAAAAGAGCCCTGGGAGCATGATCTGAAATCCCAATTCTGCCCTTGGCCCAAGCAGAGTAGAGAACTAGTCAGGCTCCCTTCTACCTCCTGCTCTCCCCCTCCTGCTTCTCAGCTGAGTGTCTTTAGCACTACCCCATCATGCAAGAGGCAGATGGCAGCATGTCAGGTGAGGAAAGTTGCTTCCCTGACCAGATACAGCACCAGAATGCCTAGAATTTGAATATTAGGATAGTTTTAAGCGGGAAATAAACTCCTCTCTTGAATGAGTGAGAAATAGATTCAAGACTAGACACGAGTGACTAAATAGAATTCTTCAGGCTGTCTGGGTTAGTGTCCAATAAATCTGCTTTCCTATGGGGCTGCCACATAAAAAAGTAGGTAGATTGGATGACCACTTGACCTGTTCCAGAATATTTCTGCCTTTTATCACTCCACTGCAAGGGTTAATATGATACGGGCTGTAATGAACTGGCCAGCTCCTGACATGAACAGAATCTGATTGATTATATGCATAGTACACTAACTCTCTGCAGATGATAATGGCCATTCATGTATCATGCATTCAGCAATCACCAACATCTTTAATACAGATGTAAACCTTTGTATTGATGCCAGTTATGCTACAATGAAGAGAGAAAGAATGTCAGAGAACATTCATTTTATTTCAAAGGGTCACTCCCAGCAGTGCAGCATGCCATTTTGTGCTGCCGTTGTTTCTCAGAAACATAATTCCCAGGAATGTACTGTTCCTAGTTTCAGAAGTAAGGACACAATTAAACAGAGAAATACTGCAAACAGATAAAATCCATTGCAGCACAGCTCTCATCCTTTATGCAACAGCATGACAATGCAATGGCGTTTGTGACAAGATGTCAAAGGGGAGAGGGTGACCACTGTTCCCTGCTGGACCATTTAGGATGAGCTGGACACTAAATAAATTCCAGTATGTTTTTCTTACCTTCAGTTCACAAGAGCATTTGCAAGTACCATGTCACGGCATTTTCAGAATAACGTCAGATCCTCCTGGAATCAATGAGAGACACAGGCAGATATCACAAAACAAATCTGCACAAGAATAACTCAAGGAGAAACTTGTGCAGGGAATGGAAATGAGGTGCAAGTGGAAAAGAGGATAATATGCAAAAGAAACAAGAAACATTTAAGAGCAAGAGAAAGGAAAGAATGGTGAGATATCTACATTTCCTAGTTTTCAGTATGGCAATATCACATAAAAACTTGCATGACAGACTAGACAGGCAAGGAACAGAGAGCAGGAAAACATGGGATGGGTCATAACAGAAACCTGAAATTGCCAGGACAACTAACTTGAGCTGAAAAGAAAGGTGAGATAATAATTTCAAAGGATATGTTTCTTTGCAATTTAAGCTGAGATCAGTCATCCTAGGTGCAACTACTACACACACTGCTAAATCCTAGCCTTGTGTTGAACACAGGTAGGGCTGGAGATGGTGCCCCCAGACGCTGCCCTTGGGTTGCTGTCACCCTGTTTTGTTTTACTCTCAGCTCTTTTCTCTCCTGTGCAAGCACAAGCACTGAGGCAGCAATGCACCGAAAAGCTCACCTGGATGAGAAGTAAGAAGGAAAACACAGCCATTCCTCACCTGCATCAGTTTTCTGATCAAATTCAGTAGGAGCTGCTGCAAATGCTTCTGTCAGCACAACACAGGAGTCAGCAGACAGAGACTGGCATGAAGAACGAGTGTTCATGGAATGGGGCACGGACACATGCAATGAATTACACCCTTGACATTTGCTGCTTCTGCTTCATATCTGAAAGAGGGCTTGTATGCCTGAAATCTTGTCTGTGCTATTTTATCAGTTAGTCTAGTAAAAACAATAACAGAGGAGGGTCAGAATTAAGATTTAGAGCAAAACCAGCTCTAGTTTGTAACTACAATAGTTGCTCCCTTGAATAATTGGATTCACAAAGTTAGCTCTGCTTTGCCTGCATGGTTCAGTACACTGTAAGCCAAATTTTGCAGCAGTTGGAATTATATCACAGTAATGGGATTGGTCAGACAACAAATTATAAAATAGAGTAGCTTAAATGTCAAAGTCCCAAAGAGTTAAGTATTCTTTGAGGAATATTTCCATTCCCTAATGTAGATGGGTGTAACGCTCAGGCTTGAAGTCATTGATAGGAGTGGCTGATTGCATCAGGTGCATGAATATGGCTCCTGAGAGGCCAAAATAACCCTCAACACCAAATTAGATAAATGGGAGATTTGTTTTCTCTTTCACTCTCCAAGTGGTTCTTCTTGCTTACTTCTTCCTCTCTACCCTCCAGCAAATGTGTGAGTCACTTTTCATGCCAAAATGTCCAACAGGGTTACTTCTCCTTTCAAGACAAGCTTAACCTATCTGATGTGCCATACCAAAAACATGACAGATATTCAGCAAATCTACATTTGCCCACACTGCATTTAGGCAATATTTTGACAGAGGTCATTTAACACTGGGACAAATGAGATGGTGTTAGGTATCTGTACTATATGAAGGAGGGGAAAATATTTACCACAATTATTTTTGTATGTATGTAATTCTGAGAGACCTCTGTATTCTGGTACTTAATAATCGTATGTCCAGAAGAAAAAACAGTCACCAATTCAGTTTATTCAGCAGTTCTTGCTGTATTAAGACACTAAGGAAAAAAAAGAAGCAAAAAAAATGTTCCATGTGCTGGAAAAGAACAGTCTAGGACACCAGAGAGACAAAGGAATGCAAGTCCACTTAATGTATAATCAATTCACCTCAGTTTATAATGGGAATTAATTTCACTTCCTCCCATGCAATAAAAAGAATGCAAACAGAGAAGTGTACCTGATGAAAGTATATAAGAAATGTCAAATATTCCACAGATGCAAGCCAGGAGCTCAATTTAATTGGCAAAGTACAATCAAGAGAGAAAATAGATCTAAGAACTTACTGTACTTCTCTTTTTGTATAGCTAATTCCTGTGTATGTTAATGTGCTGCAAAAATTATTTGACCTCAACACATCACAAAAAAATCCAAATTAACTATTTCATCCTGAAGGTGTAATTTTAGGCTACTACGGTTCAGCATTTCCACCTCTCAGCAAAATCATTTAACATCAATTAATTTGTCTGAAATTTTCTGGGGGAGATTACTGAAACTAGGATCTGTCACTTTCTTTGTTTGTTTCATTTATTCGTATCAACAATGGGGATTTCAGACCTCTGTGTTTCCTCCCCAGGAAAGTGTCCCATTTCTGGCATGGATTCAGTCACCTGTAGGTCTGCCCAGAGTCTCAGCCCTTCCACTCAAGAAGAGACATAGAGAAACTTCCTACAGCACAAATTCACCCAGAAATAGCTGAACATGGCCACCAGGAACACAAATAGCCCCAATATATAAGATAACAGTGTTGGTGAATTTGTCTTTTTCTCCTCCAGAATGAGTCACACAGAAACTGATGGCAATACTGTCCCTGAAGATGATGATCAAATCATAGGATCATAGAATAATTTGGGTAAGAAGGGATGATAAAAATTCGTCTAGTCCCTGCTTTGTGCAGGAACACCTTCCTCTAGACAGTTTGCTCAAATCCTCATCCAGCCTGGCCTTGCACACTGTCAGGGATGGGGCATCCACAGCTTCTCTGTGCAATCTGTTCCAGTGCCTCACTGCTCTCATAGTTAAAGAATTTCTTCCTAATATCTAATCTAAACCTACCATCTTTCAGCTTAAAGTCCCGTGTCACTACAAGCCCTTGTAGAAAGTCCCTCTCCAGCTTCCTCATCGGTCCTTTTATGTACTGGAAGGTGCTAGAAGGTCTCCCCTGAGCTTCTCTTCTCCATGCTCAACAACCTCAATTCTCTCAGCCTGTTTTTCATAGGAGAGATGCTCCAGCCCTCTGATCATCTTTATGGTCCTGCCCTGGACTTGCTCCAGCAGGTCCACATCCTTCTGATGCTGGGGTCCCAGAGATGGATGCAGCCCTCTGGGTGGGGTCTCACAGGAGCAGAGCAGAGGGGCAGAATCACCTCCCTCAATCTGCTGGTCACGCTCCCTTTGACTCAGCCCAGGACATGGCTGGCTGGCTGGGCTGTGAGGGCACGTTGTGGATCATGTTGAGCATCTTATCACTAAGATAATCTATCATCCCCAAAGCCTTCTCCTCAGGGCTGCTGTCAACCCATTCTCCACCCAATCTGTGTTTGTGCCTGGGATTGCCCTGACCCAGGGCCAGGACCTTGCACTTGGCTCTGTTGAACGTCATGATGTTCACTCAGACCCACCTCTCAAGCCTCTCCAGGTCCCTCTGGATAACATCCCTTCCCTCCAGTGTGCTGACTGCTCCTTGCAGCTTAGTGTCATCAGCAAACCTGCTGAGGGTGTGCTCAGTACCACTGTCCCTGTCACTGACAAAGATGTTAAACAGCCTCCATCCCAACATCAGTGCTTGAGATATGTCCCACTCTTTGAGCATGACCATCTAGCCAATTCTTTATCCACTGAGTGGTGCATCCATAACATCATGTTTCTGCAGTTTAGAAACACAGATCTTGTAGGATGAACAACTAAAATGGGGAAAGATTTGTGTATCCTTAGTTCTCTACTTGTCTTGATTTTGAGCAACTAGTTGAGATGCAGAAACCCAGAACAACTTCAAAATAAGATGTAAACACCTTCAGGGCTTAGGATTCCAGCCAGCAGCAGATTTCCTTGCAGGACACAGCTATTTTTTAGTGTCAATCCTGCTGTCCCCGAAACATTGAGTAGCCAAGGTCTCTAACATTATAGTTTTTGTTACAGAAGTTCTCCTGCTCTGTCATATCTCAGAAGAGGTATTGGAGAGGTCTCTTGCCTACTTCAGAATTTGTTGAGCCTCTCTTGTAGATCATTTTCAGAGCTACGTGCCAGAACTGCAAGTCCAAATAGAGCCTATGAGCACCACTATTATATCCTACTATAACAGTCATCCTCATCACCACAACTTTCTTGGTTAAACAGAAGGAAGAAGTACCCACAAAGAAATAGGACACACAAGAAAATCTAGGACTAATCTCTGAAACTGCAGGATGTTCTTTTTCTTGATGTCCCCAAATTACATCTCCCCTGAAGCCCTTCAAAATTCATTTCTGGCAACTACTGGGAAACACCACAGGATGAACTACCTGACCAGCTCAACACCTACCTAACACCTGAACTTTCTTCAGATCCACAAACCAGGCAACCTGTTAATCTCTCCTGAGACACTCAATCCAGCAAGTGCTTGAAGGAATATGCAAAAGGCAGTGGAGGCTGCCATAGTTTTCCAAAAGAGTTCAATTTAACCAACACTGGATTTGCTCACTCTGTTGCTGCCAGCTATGGAGACCTACCCTTCCCTTTCACCAGCTCTTGCATTAATTTGACCCCTTGGAAAGTGAATTTAGCTCACTAAACTGGCAGAAATCTAACCCAACAAAACAAAACAAATCAAGAAAAAGTGAATACTTTTCACCACTTTAGTGAGCTAATGGATCAGACACATCCCAGGGATGACAGAAGGGAGACAAATGGAGTGTGTGTCCAGGAACAGGCCGGGCCCTTTCACCAGCAGCAAATTCGTGGGCTGAATCAGCTTCCTCATGAAGCCTCACCCACAGGAGAGGATAAAGCCTGTTGGAGAGGCCAGATACTCTGAGGAGGACTGGGAGAGATAGAATGAGACCTTTTAGTCCAGCTGCGGTGCTGCAGGGCCCAAGCTGCTAGAAAATCAGGGCCAGGTAAGTCTTCTCAGAGCAGAGTTGTGACACCCTCTGGCTTGAAGTTTGATCACCCACCAACTCCAAATGGAAGGAGAGGCAGGAAGGAATGGAAGGAGAGGCAAGGGAGGCTGTCAAAGCCTGTCAGCCCCTGGAGCAGGGGTCCTGCTGGACTGGTTGTGCCTTTGAAAGGGTAGTGCCACATTTGGCTGTGAGCACAAAAAATGATGTGTCCTCCAATAAGAAAATTAAGGACCAATCACAACAAAGTTTACCACAGTGACTGAGGACATAAAGGCCTGAGCTGAAATAAAAGCCGATCTAACACAGCAAAACTGGACCACATGCAACATTTTCTGGTTAGTATATACAATTGAGAAACATCAGAGAGCAAGAAGTCTGGGTTGACAAAGCAAGTAAATAATTTGTCAAAGAGAAGAACCTGCCCCGTGTTATATCCATGTATGGATATAATTGACCACATTTCATCTTAGGAGAAAAGAAAAGTTGTGGCCAACTTCAAAGGGAACTGAACAAAAGTATCCTAATGATTAATGAATTAGCATCGTTGAAGTAAACGAGCTATTCTGAATGCCTGCCCAGAGGCAGTCATGGGAAAGTTTCCAGAACTATTGTCATTTTTCCTGGAACTCATTGACTTTAAGGACTCCACAGCTGCAAGAATTGTGTGAGCATTTCAAGACTGTCATTTTCACCACCGATTTTCTGAAAAATTCTTCCTGAACTGATTTTTATTGGTTTCAGCTGGGGAATCCATTGCGCCCAGCCAGGAAATGCCACATGCCTCCTAAGCTACTGCTCTATTCTTCTTGCACTGATGCTATCAGAGACTCAAATTCACTGCAGGGAGAATGCTGGGGGCCAAATTTGCCCTCTGATGTATGCACACAGCTCCCATAGAGCTAATGCAGAATTTTTTCGCCTTTGATGCCTCTTATAAAGAAGCCTGGAAGTATTGCATTAGAACAGGGAGTTCACACTATTGGTGGTCCCCATTGTCATTAACACAGTTAGTGGCGTTCCAGTGAAAAACACAGAACAACTCTTTTGTTTGTTTGTTTTATAAGCAGATCTTCCAGGGTGGGATCTGGCTTGCTCAAATCCTGCCAAAGATGAAACTTCAGCCTCTAAAATCCATGTAAACCAAAAGTGATCCATTCTGCCTTCTTTGGAGAACTCTCTTACCTTTTAGGCACTCAAATAAATCAGGCACTCTCCTCCTCTACCTGAAAACTCCACGGGCAACTAATTCACAGCTCCATGATCAGCAAGGCCAACTGAGCACACTCCCAAAAGGAGTTAGGGAGGGTATCTCACTCCTGCTCCCACTCTTACTCCCAGCCACACCAAACCATCCCTTCTGTTGTGCTGTGATGCTCATGGGACCCTTGCTGTAGCAGTCTAACTCACTGCACAGCAGAAAATCACCCACTTCTTTGCAGGGCTTGTTTTCTGCTACCACAGTGAGTTGGATCAGCCCCCAGAGGGTCTCAGTCCCACAGACAGCCCTATGTGGTTGCATATGCAGACAGGAAGTGTGAAAGATACCACTCTGACAGAATTTTTGGCCCATGAAACTGGCTGCTCAATTGTCAGTTCATGTTCAGAAGGTCCATTTCTGGGGAGAGAGGAGCTCTAAGTCATCTGCTGCAACTTGCAAGCAGGAAACTACCCCAGATGTAGCCCTACCCTCAGCAAAATCTGCATAACCAAGTAAGGCCAAGACTACAGCTACTGTGAATCACTGACTCTTGAAAAAACCTACATCAGGCAAATTTGTTCAGTTGACTTGGTTTTTCTTTGATACAGTTTGGACTTTTTCTATGAAGTTGAATAAAGACAGACAAATTAGAGCAAATCGTTAAAGTGAATTAAATACATATAAACATAATTTCACATTGAAGGGAACATAAGTGAAGACGTGTAACTTGGAGCAGAACTGAACTCCACGCCCACCAGCTGCAGCCAGTTCACCTCCTCCTTCCCGCATGAGCACACACCCCGGGTGTGCTGCTCTGTGGAACTGCTCTGGTCCTCTGTCCAGGCGCCCAGCTTCAGCAGAGCTTTGATCACAGCTCCTTCCTGAATGCATTCTTGTGTGCTGGAGCAGCCATGTGAGGGGCCTGGATGGGACTGAGTGCTGAGAGCCGCAACAGAAACTCATTTAGTTTGATGTGACAAAACTGCTCCTCAGACAAATGCTCCGTGGTGGTCCCATGGTAGGAACATGTGTAGAAGGCCTTGCTGAAGTAATAATACTGAAGTAATTTCATGCCTCCACCCACTTCCAGGCCTTGAAAATTTGTCATCCTCAACTGGTATAAATGGATGCAGCTTCTCTGAATTCAGTAAAGCCATGGTAATTTACTGAGGATTCAGATTTCCTGAGGGTCTGGTCTTCATGGTCTTACAGTAAACTACCATAATGAGCTTTATTCTGCGTCCTATTTATAAATAAAAGCTTGTTCTTCATAAGTTCAATCTTTCTCAAGTCACAAAAATGCTTGATTTTTTCTAGCTTCTGATTAGAGAATAGACTTACAGATACATGTATTTATAAGTATCTAAATACTTAAACTCCTATTTCACAAAATTAAGGACCAAGTTTTGTAGGAGATCTCCTACAGAAAGAATTCTTTCCCAGGTCTACAATGACGCTTCAGATGAATCTGATATCCTAAGATTACAAAGAAGAAATATTAACACCTAAAGCAAGTAAATCAATGTATGAACTTTTACAATACTTGCACAACTGCCATCAGTAACATACAGACACCTCATTTTGGCAGTCTAATTAATTCCTGTCAGCATTTATCCAGCAATTTTTCAAGCACACAGAAGGTCTAGATTCCCAGGACCACCATTGGTACAATAGCAAGAGGATACAACAAATTCCTCTGCCATCAAAAGAAAGCAGCCATTAATCCATCAGGAGTCTTGAGAAGGACTCAAAAACTAGCTTAGACCAGATTTTGGTGCAACAGAAAAAGTTCCAGAGAGCTAGATGTGACACAGGCTGAAACTGCAAGCTCAGCTTTGATTCTCCACAAGGAGGGGCCAATGTAATCTCATATCTTGCTTGCAAACCTGGTGTGCGAACAACCATCTGAAATTCCAAATCAATGCAGAATGTTAAAACTGTTAAGCTGTTTAAATCTGATGGGATGCATTCAGTGGGGCCAGTTCTCTAGTAAGTGGATATGAACTGAAATTCATTGAAACTATAGTCTCTTCCAGTCCAAGCCATTCTGTGATTCTCTGAAACACTGTTTAACAGCTATTTTATTTAATGAAGTACAATCACAACCAGGTTTTACATTTTCCTAAGGCCAACGGAAAAAGTTAGAGCATTAGATAATTTCATTGCCTGCTTAGAACACAACATTTCACACTGGAGCAGGATGGAAATCACACAGATCACTGCCAGGCATGCAGATTTGTTCTTATAAGATCTCTGAGACTCAAACTAATTTTAGAATAAAGAAAAACTCTCCTTCAAACTACCCTGCAGTACAAAAGTTCCAGTGACAAGCTTTTACTCTCTTCTTTTATATTCCACATACCCTTTCAAGTCCTTCTCTACTCCACTGTCAAGTTCTGTTATCATCAGCACACTGTGAAACAGACTGGAAACTAACCACAAGAAAACCTGTCTTGCTAAAATAAACCTGATTTTTCTTTTCATGTGAGATGACTAACTAGCATTTAAAACCTAGCATTTTACTTTAGTTTAGTGAAGAGTTTTGCCAGAACTGCAAAATTTTGGATAGAAACTTGGTTTTCAGTTTTGTTTTTCAAATTTCTGTTTATACTTTCAAAGTCAAATGGATTTAGGCTTGTGTTCTGACCTCTTCTGCAGGTTTTTCCTCGGTGACCCACCATTCCACTATCTTTCCTCAGAACCTAAGGTTCCTGTTAACTAAGAACAATATATTTGCACACTGACTTGCTAACATAATGAGCATCGTTTTAAACCAGAACTGCTGGACACTTGAAGTTCTCAGCAAATGGTTAAATGAGGGCAGCCACAGGAGGGGCTTAAAATAATTAAAGGTAAATTAGCACTACAGTTATAGAGGCTAAAGGACAATGGTGAGCAAGGAACCATCTCTTTTCCATGAAGCAAATAAGGGGAAAAGATAATTGAGCCCAAGGTCTTATTGCAATATTTCATTAGCAGTGGATGATCTATAGAACTGGCATATTTAGAGAAGTTTTATGGTTTTTTCAGTGGAAAGGAAAAATCTGACATACTAATCACGCATACACTTTCTTTTAAGTCCAAACAGAGAGAGACTTGCTGCTTTAAGATCTCTGGACAATATTAAAAGGGCTAGAAGACTATTGGGACTGTCTTGGATTAGAACACAGCAAAATATCACATTGGGAAATTCACACGGCAAGGCTTGTGGCAGTTGCAACAAAAATTACCTCAAGTGTATAATTTGGTGTTTTGAATTTCTCAAACTTTAGCTGAAAAAAAAAATATTACAAGGCCTGTTCAAGTTGGCCAAATATTCAAACACTTTTATAGTCAGTGAACAGAGATAAAATTTGGCATAAGCTATTAATCCTAGTCAGATATTCTAAATGGAGTCAAACCATCTTGGGAGTGGTCCTATCTACTGCCTGAAGAAACAGCCTGGACATCTGGTCCAGAAATCCGATGTGTAGATGTGTAGGATACATGAGCTGACTCCCTCCCAGCAATTTCTTGAAATGTATCTGTCCTGGAGCAAAAAGGACAGTACTTGCCTGGACTCCACTCTAAGGAGTAGGGAGGGATGGGGTGGAAAATGGAAGTGGGTTTGTGACTGTGGATTTTTAGAAGACAAAGTGGCAAAGAGCAAAACAGACAATGAAATTTAGAATGGAATTTAGGAAAACAGCTATCAAGAAATGCCATATTAACAGGTTAGAAAAAGAGTCCAGTACAGGGCATTGTCAAAAAGCAGTAATTCTTCCAATTCTTCCAATGTCTCTTTGTCAGATGGTGGCACATCACAAAAGATGCCAGCCTCTTGTGGGGAGTCTGAAGAAGAAGTCTAGAAATACAAGGAAAATTAGGAATTGCTGAAGGAACTCAGAATATTTAGGTCTAGGAAAAAAACCCAGACTGATTTACAAAATTGTGATAATATTCTAAAGATAGAGTAGTGCAACATGAAGGAGATTAACCAGTTAGCGTGAACATGTCTGATTTTGAATTGGTCAAAAATGCTCTGAACTTACAGCAAAAGAGGTTTAGGCTGACATTAGAGATTTCTTTCTCCAGCAAGACTAGTGAGGTTGTGCAGTGGAAATTCAACAGTCCCAATCTATAAACAAAACTCCATTAGAATTTTATGAACAACTTTCATCAGGGCCTGCAATAAATGTAGATAATTGCCTTGGAGTAAGTGGTGGAGTAGATGAGCTCAGCCATTTCCTAAAGCAGAGTCCAGTAAAGCTAATTTTAGCCTAGAGATGCTAATTCCTCTTGGCTCTCTCCACAGTTAGCCGAGAGCAGCTACTAAAGATGTAGATAGAGAACAGAACTCTCCTCACTGGCCTAACATGAATAGCGCCAATATTTCCCAAAAGCTAAGTACATCCATCCTGGTGCCCCTCCCTCCACTGCTGCCACAAATAGTTTTGGTGCTCCTTTCAATCCACTCACAGTCTTCTCTTCCTGATCTTTTCAAATACCAGACCTCAGCCTGTGAAACCCAAAAATATTCCCATTCCTTCTCACTGTTATCCTTGTTCCTTATTTCTCTGTTTTGAAGAAGCATAATTTATCAAGAATTCTTACAAAACTGATCAGAGTGACAGGGCTGTGTATGAGAAATGCCTCGGTCTGAGTTACAGTCTGGTCTGTTTTTCAGAAAGTGCAATTACAATATCACAAGTGTCCTTTATCTCAAAATTTTTTTAAATCAACACTAACTAATTGGCAGATATTGGTGCTCTCTGACATATTCCCTCAGGTTTGAAAAGTAGTCACAAGTCAGCAACCATTCTTAAATACTTGCATGAGAAAAAAAGTGGCCTCTTTGCCTTCCAAGAAAACATCATAGAGCCTTAGAAATTAACCATAGTTTAGTAGGGTGTTATGAACAAAAATTCAGTTGATTTTTTTCTGTGAGAAAAAAAGTTACCACTACTGCTGGGCTGCTGCCTGTGTTATGGTAATTGCGGGTCGTTGTCGTTAATGGTTGTTTTTGTATTAGTAAAAGCCCTGGCTGGGGCGAGGTAATGGCCCTTCTCTGAGACAGTGAAGGGTGGGGACCTTCCCAAACAGCGAGGAGAAGAGACCTGGAGGGGGGGGTTATGCAAAGTGACTCCAAGACCAGCATTCTTTGCGGGACCCCCGACTCCAAACCCACGGAGAAAACCCCAAAAACAACGAGCCAAATAAGAGTTGAGAGACTGGAGCGATGTCTGGACGTGAGGAGCCGAGTGCTGAGCCTGCAGAGATGTGGAACATCTTTGGAGCCTCTCGCCCTGACCATGGGAGTAGTCCCCGGAGATGAGGGCCGGCTAAGACAGGCAACTAAAGCATGAAGATCTGATGGGGATCACTGCACCTTAAAGGCTCCCCTGAGGACTGGATCCCCCAGTTCTGCCCCTAGTGAATAGAGCTATTCATATCCTCCTTCTCTGAGTTGCCATGGGACACAGGACGGGCACTGCAGCCCTGCCGAGATACCCAATCCTGAGCTGATCACTTGAGAAGAAGTCTCCTGGCCCTGTTTATTTCATAGGGCATATTGCCCACTTGTGAAAACAAAAACATAATCCCTGACAGACAGAGGTCAACAGCTACAACAGGCTCACAGTCACTCTCAGGTTTCTGCCAGGGATAGGGTTCAACTTCCACTGTGCAGGTCATGTGCAGGTTCAGGGCCCACAGAACAAGCCCTTGAGCCTCCCACTTTCCTCAGGATAAGCTGGCTGCAGAGTGCTCCACCCAGTGCTGTCCTGCACAAGTGCTTCAGTCTGCATTGCATGGGCAGGACTGACGAGGGACACTGATCACGTAGGGTGAGACCACAGCCAATTCAATCTCAGAGGCACACACACAACCTCTGTGCTGTGCTTCCTCTAAGAGCAAGGCAAAAAAAACCCTTTGTGGCCAAAAGCATTTTATTAATTGCTTTTGCTTGCCAAGAAACACCTAGTTCAAACCCTCAGTTCAGAAATAAAGATTCTATCTAAAGCCTCAGGAGATAAAGCATAGTACAGGGTAATCCAGACACATGCAGGTTTCAAAATTATTAGAAGAGTAAACACAAATCTCAAGTACTGCTCAGCCCTTAACACTATGGTCTGCTAACTCCAGTATTATTCAGCTGCAGATCCTATCACTTGCTTCTGTCCTATAAGCTACCATACTGGGAGTCCCTGGGTGAGCCACAGCAGATGTGACAGGACAAGGCCAGAGCCCAGTATGGCACAGGCAGCATAGCCTCAGCGCTGAACCCACCTCGCTCACCCTTACATTCCCACTAGCCAGCTGCAGGATAAGAAGGGCTGTGGATAACTGCTGGGGGCTGTAACAACAGAACCACAGAATCATTAGACCTCCAAGATCATCAAGTCCAACCTTTGGCTGAACACCCCCTTGTCAACTAAACCACAGCACTAAATGCCACATTCAGCTGTTTCTTGAGCACTTCCAGGGATGGTGAAGCACTTCCAGGTGATGGCTGTTTCTCCACCACTTCCCTGGGCAGGCAGTGCATTGGGTGTGACAGCACTTTCCACGAAGAAACTCATCCTGATGTCAAATCTAATGGTTTGGAAGGAAGCAAAGTTATGTTTACACTGTCAAAAAGGTCCATAGGTCACGGTTTCTTCCTTAGGAGATGCTAAGCAGTATGAAGCCAAAGCAGACCACTGGGCTGAAGTGTTGTTGGCAGGAGAGACTTGAGGCTTGGCAGAGGAACCCAGCTATTCAAGAACTGTGGAGGGAGTAGAGTGAATGAACAGCTACAAACTCATTCACACAAGAACATTGAATCTGAATTAGATACCATGAAAAGGTAAAACCACATTATCTGTTGAAAATCAGACAATCCTACTAGGTCATAAGGGGATAAAAAAACCTGAAAATGGCAGAGAGAGCACATGCATTGCTCTCTGTGAAAACCAGAATGAGAGACACAAGAGATCGTTTGCTTAAAGTAACCAGACAATGGCCAGAGAGAAAGAACTGGCTAAGAGAGAAAAGCAGAGCATCACTTGGTGAAAAGGTATGGTCAGTGGCCATTTCTGTAAGCAAGTACCAGAACTAAGGCTCAAATAAGGAAGAGGTCAAGATGCAAGAGATTGAAAGGTCCCTTTAGCTGCAGCCCCAGCTGGAAAAGGGAGAGTGTTCAGGAAAAAAGAGCAATCAGTAAATAGGTACAAAACTTACTAAGAAAAGTAAACAAACCAGGAAATATCATTCAACAGACACACTTGGTTTATTTTTCAACTCATTGAATTGAACTCAACCAAGTTTATGAACAAGTTTATGATAAATATTAAGACCCATGCTGCCTAAGAAAAGCAACAATGTATTAACAAAAGCCATGCCAACTGAATACTGAATGCACCATAGGAATGCTATTGAATAAGAATGAATAAGAAATATTGAATGCCTGGAGATTATTATCTTGATGATGCCTCTATTATTCATGTCATAACCAGAGCTCAGCACTCCTACAGAGTAGCCCTGCATAGCTTCCAGCAAACCCCTGTTTCTTTTCTATTCCAAATGGTGAGGTTTTGTCCCAAGATTTTAAAAAGGTAAAGGACAGAAGACAGGTCTTGGTGAGGTACATGATCAGTCATTCACTCTTCTGACAAATATTCACCGTAATTATGATTTTAAAACAAAATTTCTTTGAAGCACTTTCAGGCGTTGCTTTACAGTTTTCCACACATAAATTTTGGATACAAATAGCAGCAGATTCAAACACTCTGCTGGCATTTCCAGTAGTCCACAGTCATCAAACTGGCAGCTGTACGGCACCAGCAACACCACCTGTAATTTAAGATGCATACGTAAATAGTCAAGGGTGTAAAAATAGGCTGTCAGCTTTCCTGAATATGAATGCTAAAGAGCGAAGTGTTGCAGTCCCTTTTCTCAGGTGATTCAGATTTATAATGAACAAACTTCTTATGAATCCTCAGCAAGTATGCAGACAGCTGAATGTTAGCCAAAGATCCAGCACAAAGGTAGGTTGAAACACAGGAAGAGAAGTGTAATAGTAGCAATGTATAATTTATTCCAGTATCCCAGTTACACTTGTATCTGCTTTCATCTCCACCCAGATATTTTCCTGCACCCTATAAAGAAATGTCAAGCACATTCCTAATCTGGTGTTGAGTGTAATCCGACATTTGGAAAAGTTTGGTAACTAGAAGGTGAGGTCACATACACCCCTGAGAGAATCTGGATACTTCAAAGGATGAAGTTACCAAGCAAGCAGAAATTATTTTTGCAACTTGTACCACAATACTAAGATTACATCTTTCTCCATTATTACTGGATGGAAAATAATCCTTATTCAAACACTATTCTTCTAAGACAGACAGAGGTTCTAGGCAGATAGCGGGGCCCTTTCACTTAAAAAAAAACCATGAAAAATTATTTTTTAAATTCTGATTACATTTCTAAAAGAGGAGGAGGAAAGATGCTCCATTAAATACCCCAAATAATGAGCAACATAGGAGGGTGAGAATGGCTGTGTATGATGGCAGAGTAGCCCAGCTTTCAGTGGGATCATAAAAATTCCAGTAGATCTCTTGGTTCCCCCTGTCCCTGGCTGTGCCAGAGCAGCAATAGTGCTGTGGTCCTACCTTCTGACCCACCAGGCTCCAGCTGTCCTTTCCCTGTATGCAGATTCCTGTAGCCCACTGACAGGGGGGCTTCTCATGACTCAGTTTTCAGTCTGCCCAGCACATTTCACATGCACCTCATGCTCTTCCTCACCAGTGCCTCACAGCACCATGGGCATTCCTCAGGCCCTTTCCCATCAGAAGCCAGCTCCACACAGACTCCCTCAGCCTTGCTTACCTCTCCCTGTCTACCAGCCTTTGTGGAAGATCCATATCCCACTTGATGAGAGTAAATCATTAAGTCATCACCATTTCTAGCCTGTCTTTTACTAGAGATCAGATCAACTCCCCCTGCTGTTCCACAGCTTCATTCTGCTTCATTCTGTCTTACCCGCTCACAATTTCTTTTGTACAGCAGACAGCTTCAAACCTCATTTTTGCCATCTGGAAGACAAGTCAGCATGCTTTGAAGAGTTCCTCTCCACCATATTTAATCCAAATCCTTTAGCCTTGTGGGGATGAGTTGGTTTTGTCAGTAATTTGAGTAGTAAGAGCACAAACAAAATTGCTAACTGAGCCAAGCTTTTTCTGATCTTTCCTCGGTAAAATTCCTGTCCTAAATCACAGCTCCCTGTGTTTTAAGAAATAATTGCTCTCCCAACTCAATCTGCCTTACAATCAGAATGGAGTCAGTGTCTTTTACCTGACTCCAAATAACAAGATAGATGGAGGAACCAGAAATTTAGCTAACAAGAGGGATTGAGAAGATCAGCAGTGCCAACTTGCTATAGAAGTTCTAATAAATGAGAACAGTCCAATTAATAATGGCCTTTTTAATTTTTCTTTCAGTTCTATTTAGTAGATGAGAAATTCTTTTCAAGAAAGATATTTCTAGTTTGGTTTGGTATTGGACCCCCTAGCTAATATTTTTCTTTAAATTCTGTGGCCTATTTGCCTTCATTCCTGAAGATTTCTTTTTCTTTTTTTTTCAAAGCCCATGAAAGCTCTTATTAAGCGTTCATCAGAACACACACATCAGTGCTTGTGTGCTGCCTTCTAGCAGAATGCTTTTAATTGAAAGGAAAACCCGGCCTCCTGCTAGGTTTGGGTGGGCTGCAATTAGTTCCATACTAGTTAGTTTTTCCAAAAAGTCATATAACTCTTCTACTCAGGCATTCCCACTCTGGACCAGCTGCAAACAATATGCTGAGTCAGAAAAAAAGAAAAAAATAAAAAGAGGGGGGAGGGAAGAAAAAAAGGCAGCAGAAGGAATTTTTCAATGAATTAAGAATCCATTCTGTCCTCAAATCTTATAAAATACGTGTTGTATTCCATCTGCCTTGGAAGATACCCACTCTGATCATGACATTTCCTGGCACTTGCATGGGACCTGTGTGCCTGCAGTGATACTGCAAATTCCCTCACTGCATGGAGGCTTTGGACTCCATCAGCCAGGGACAACACCTTGCAAAGCAATGGTGTGGACCTGTGTGGGAAGCAAGAATACAAATGTCCCCTTTTGCCTGAACCATGCTGCTCAGTGAGGAAAAAAAAAAAAAAAAAATTGGCAAATTCAGATGCAAATGAAAAAATGAAAGTTGGAAGAAACCTTTTTCAGGGTACTTCTGGTTTATTTGAAGCCAACAAAGCATAAAATGGTCTTAGCAGTTTGTTATTTTTTGATGTAATGTGAGGATCCAGAATCTCTTGACAAGTGGAGTAGGAGCTCGAGTTTCAATTCGTTGATTGGTGGTTTTCTGGATTCGTCCAAGAAATGTATTCAAACAGCATGTGCAGCAGAAACTGTTGTAGTCATGAATGTCCAATAGCAAACATCTGAAAGTGGACATCAGTTAAATAAATAATCATTTTCATTTCCAAAGACAACTGTTAGAATTGGGATATGTTTTATCTTCTCACATGCACCAAGGAGCATGCTAGGATTTTTCTCTGTTCTAACAGAAAACCATGAGTTGCAGGCACATTCAGAGCCTTTACTAGACCTAAGAAACACTTACGTTGAGACCCATTAATTTTGTGGGGTTTCATATCCATGGCTTGGATCAGCACAGTTGGTCCTCCAACATTACTGCATAAAAATTCAAAATAGTCAGCCCATATTTAGCTTATTCTTTCACAAGCTTCTCTTGGTAGTAGTAAAAGACACCAGGTAAATTTTGCATTGTTAACTACAAGTAAAAGGAGTGTGTCACATTTTATTTCACATGGGAAGTGAAAAAAGGAATCTTTATTTGAACTTTTTCCTTTAAAGTTGCAGTGATTTAGTATGAAAAACGTGATTTAGTATGAAAAAAAAACTTTTGGAGGTATTTGCTCTGGGAAATTGAAAGTTTCCAGTGGAAATGAAGTAACGCCATAAAAAATCCACAATAACAAAACAGTATTTTTGGTAAGAAAATCTTCTGCACTAAATACTGTGGCCAAGAGTAATTACAATTTATTCAAAAGCCTGAGAGAGTTACAATGGATTTTTGGAACCTTTTAAATATCCCACCTAGTGCAGTAATAATGTTGCACAGTGAGAGCGTGAAAAGATTATAGTGAAAGGTTCGTATCCCAGCAGCACCTGAATATAAACAACATGTTTGTTTAACTGACAACAGCTTTTTCCATACATGATTTTCAATTTGCAGAAAACTATAAATAGATAGCACTTTCACTGAAAGCATTAAATTAACCAACTGGGTACTCAACTTCGTAATGTGGAGCAATGTGGAGTGATAATGAACACCATGTGTGTGTGATAATGGGGGTTGTAGAAAATAGATCTGGCCAGCTGAGTGAAAAGGAAATGCTAAAAAGGAAAAAATCTGAAGTCCAAGCCAAAACAAGTGACCTAGTGGAGCAAGTAAAGGTTTGTATTTGGGGCAGGCTAGAGGCCTGAGAGAGATCAGCAATTCAGCAGGGTATTTTTAAGCACATGCTCAAGGCCCTCCTTATTCAGCAGGAAACTTAAGCATATGCTCAGAGGTTAAGCATCAGCTAAAGTCTCATTGATGTCAATGGGTCTTAAACACATGCCTAGAGATACATATGTGCTGAAGTGCTTTTACAAATAAGAATGGACTGGGGATCAGGGCCTCAGTCCCCTGGTATTCCATAGCAGGCTAACCCTGCAACCTCCTGGCTTTCCAAATTCTTCGGAGTAGATCTCATTTATTATACACACAGGACCAGACTTAAGCGTTAAGAACTTGCATTACTGTACATAACTACCATTGGCCCTTTGGTACCAAAATAAATAGGAAAGTACAGATACATTTATAAAACACCAGTAATTTCTACTGCAATGTGTCCAAAGAATTCTCTTCATGATAACAGTGAAAACATAAAATAAGCAGAAAGACAACTTTTGAGCAGGTCATTCAGTCTTTCCAATACTGATGTAAGAAGATTTCCACAATAATGTATTTAAAGATAAAACTGAATTTTAACTGGAAACTGACTTTGAGTAATTTATTTTGAAAGAGTACATGGTGCTCTTAATTTTAATGCGGCCAATGGATCTGTATTTCCTTATGACCTTCTGTGCCTGATTAGTCCCAGATAAGTCCACTTATAAACCACAGAGCTGACTGGACATCACTGCAACAACAGAATAGTCACTTTGGCAATCCAACTTCATATAGGCAAACTGCAAAGCATTACCCTGCCATGACACAAATTTAGAAATCCACAACAATTATTCTCTGAATCTCAGATGGCAGGTTAACATTATGAAAAAAGTCTCCAAAAATTTTAGGTAAGTTATGTCAAACTCAAGTATGGCTTGCCCTTCTTGAAAACTGAATGAAAATATACCATAAAGTGGCACAGGGAATTCTATGGTCAGGCTACTAATGATATTAAATATTTTTTCCATGAAGTTACTTCAGAATTTAAAATTATCAATGGAAATCCTTCCTGTGAATTTTAGTGAACCTGAACAATCACTTGGTCTTTGCATTTTGTAACTCTCCAAGGACAAATATGTGGCAGTGGAAATGGTAATAAAGATGCACTGCAGGGCCTGTTGAGAACTACATTAGATGGATTCTGTAAATGATGGCCCATTTTAAAACACCCTTAATGCAACAGGAGCAAACTGGGGTGCATTTGAGTATCAGGACACTGCCAGACTACTGCTGTGTGCAAGCATTCCATTGCTTTTCTCTAGTGATGCCACAGAAACAATTATAGCAAAAAGCTAACTTAAACAAACAAACAAACAAACAAAGATAACTTCAATAAAATTTAGTAAGAAAATCTATTATTTGCATGTGTGTTTTCCTTCTGTCAGAGGACTCATGTCTTTAACTGGAGAGCATTACAGTTTGGCATTTCCTGCAAATGCACTGAGGAAAAGCCACAGCAATATAGTACTCCTTCCATAGATGTTAACGTTTAAAGACTCACAGAAGTGGCTAATGTTCAATTTCTGGTTAACATTTGATTACTCTCTTGCTTTGTTTTTCCAGATGAAGACAACCTGGTGAAAGCGTTCCCACATTCCTCTTTGCACTTCTGCTATGACAAAACTTAGCTGAAGTAGGCAAATTCAAGTTCCAAAAGCATGTATCTTAGTCCAATTTTGTTTCAAGTTTCTGCCTCTTTATTAACTAGGGAAGAGCACCTCTTCCTTCTTGCCCAAGAAAGCTGCTGGTTATCATTCCCATCCCTCCGGTCGGTCGAGTAACACATGATGCTAGCCTAGTATAAATAGGAAACAGGTTCCTATGGAATCTGAAATACTGTTTGTACATCCTACCACTGACCACAGCGGAACAATGGTGTGCCAATGACAGAGAAAAAAAATAACTCTATTTGCTTGCTCTTTCTGTGCCTCTGTCTGAAATATACCTAACTCCAAAGCTATTATTTATAGTTATGAGGTGACAACTGAGAGCTAGCAGTCTGCTGAGTGAAAAAATGTTTGCATTTATCCTTTCTAGAGATATCTTATATATGCACACACATGCATGTGCAGCAGCTATTCATACATACTGGATAGGGAGAAATACCTAATCAACTGCAGTGCTTATTCAGTGCTATGAAAGAAAAGAAAAGTTCTTTTTTTGGTGTGAATTAAGTGGCAGAACTTCATTTTTTATGATTTTTCAAAATGAAGATAATTTTAATCAAAGCCTACAGCTACATTGGCATTGTTTAAAACACTGAGAAGGGTTGTAAGTTTTCTGTGAACACTTCTGGATATCAATTTTATTAAAAAATCACCTCTTCAGAGTTGCAATATGTTGTAACTTGCAAATATGGGGTTTTTTAAGTCAATCTTGGGGAAAAAGGTTGGACTGGATAGACATTAGGAGAATATCTTCACAGAAAGGATTGTCAAGCATTGCAACAGGCTGCTCAGGGAGGTGGTGGAGTCCCCATCCCTGGAAGTTTCTAAGAAAAGACTGGACATGACACTTAGTTCCATGGTCTAATTGACATGGGGGTGTTTGGCCAAGTATTGGACTCACTGATCTCAGAGGTCTTTTCCAACCTAATCAGAGGTTTTTTCCAACCTAATTGATTGTGTAATTTTTTGGAAAAAAATTTACATTGTTCACACAATCACCAAAATGCTGATGTTGGAGGGGTCTTCTGGAAGTTATCTACTTTAGCTGCCTGTCTGCAGGACTATCACCAGCACCAGACCAAGCCACCCATGGCTTTCCTTAGTCAAGTCCTCAAAACCTTTAGGGATAGATATTCTGCCTCTTCTCTGGGTGCCCTGCTCCAATCATCCAAAGCAAAAACATTATTCCTAACCACCATTCTAACACACAATTTGATGTTGTGACCCCTTTTTGGCCACTTGAAGCTATGAAGAAGGGTTTAGCTTCATCATCTCCATAGCTTGCCTTCAAGCAGCTCCGGATTGCCCATAGCACCTAAATCCCTCAGAGGTCATTTCCAGTGGACTTTACCTCTGAATTTCAAAAAATGTATTTATTCCTGGGTCATTTTTCTCCATGAATGGGTCATTTCAAGGAAAAATAAAAAACAGTTCTATGATCAGATGCAGCCTAAGTCTTATGACTGCTGCCCTTGATTTAAGAGGAGCAGAAATCCCCTACACAACTCTTTCCAGCAGAAAAGCATTTAATAAATCTTGTGAAAGTGTGAGATAAATATGGGGGGAAAGAGACACTGATAAGAGAAATACTTTCAAAATAGACAGTAACAACAGACAGTTTAAAGTAATTTTCTAGCCAAGTAATTACAAGAGTTCTCTGTCATAATTTCCCATGGAGGAAAAAATTAAAAAACAAATAGGTAGTAATTTGCTAGTCTGAACCACAGAAAATCTGTTGTACTGTCCTTCTAAGGGAAGGTTAGAACTTCTGTCAAAATAGGAGGTCTCTGTTTTTCTAATCACAGGAACATGAAGTCTACATCAGTCCTTGGCCCCTGATTGCATGGATTATGGTGGATACTACCCCTCTCATGAGCAGTGCAACTGACTTTGGCCTCTTCTTCAGCAGTTCAGCTGCGTGTTTCCCTCCTTAAGGTGGGAGAAACAACTACTGAACAGAAGAGCTACATTCTAATAGCTGTGATTCCACCCAAATCTATTTTTTCAGCATGTCAGGATGTTGTGTCCATGTTTCCTACAGAGCAAAGCTAATTCCACTTTCCTTTAGGTATCTCCCTGCTCAGTGCCTTGTTTATGCTCTCTGGGCTGCTTTCCAGAAGCCATCAAAGCTGCCTGGCTCTCCCCACATGCTAGGAAGAGGGGATGAGGTGGGATTTAGGTTATCTGACCATGGCCTGAAGCAGAGAGTCCAAGTATCCCACCAGCAGGTGACAATTGCTTGGCTCTCCTCACCTCAGCTATCATGCATGCCTGACCCAGGCCAAATCCCACCCAGCCCAGGGGCTACCCATTCCTACATGCTTCCAGTCAATCTTTGGGAGCTCAGTGTATACACACACACACTCCTCAGGCAGATCCCTGAGAGTGTGCCAGGCCATTAAAAATGTTTCTTGTTCCCAGCTTGGAAATATTTGACCAGTTGAAGAGAAATATACTTTTGGCATGTACTTCCAACCCACACTTTGTTTTCATATTCTTTGCTATCAGTAAAGACATTTTAATATGCCACAAAAAAAAGCTCTGGATGAATTTGCTCAGTTAAAAGTATTTCTGAATCTACACCATAAACAGAAACAGAGCTGACTCAACAGCAACACTTCCTAAAAGCCCAAAACTCAACAGCAAGTTACGTACAGGAAACAAGATAGTTTTAGTCATAAAAAGCAAACTCTAATCTAATATTGGGTATTTCTGTCATCTATATGAGACACAGTAATAAGTAATCAGACCTTTGTCATGTTATTTTCTCAATGCCTTAGGATGCAAATTAGTTCTAGAGAAATAATGAGCCTATTAGGAAAATATAAGGAGACATCTTTCCTTTTTGCACACCGGGAAACTTGAATACCACCTCTGAAGATGCCTACATACACTTGCTCTCCAGCCATCGGCTGACACTGAACAGCAGTGGCAAAAGCCAGCAAATTCCCTCCAGAACTCTCCTGGAGACACACTGATGGGATGGGATTTAGGATTTTGAGTCAAGCTAGATGTCAGCTCAGTTTGTGCCATCACAGCTTCATGGAGCAATTACAGCACTGAAACCAGTGGATCAGCCATGTGAGCAATTCCTGCTCTGTCAGATCCCTCCATGTAGTCTGAACATGAGTACAAAGGAGACCATGTATAACCAATTGCATGAAGCTGCATATTTTCAAGGAATAAACCTTCTAATGCCCTGGGAGACTGAGGCTGGAGGTAAAACCCAAGGTTTGACAGGTTCCTCCTCCCCTTTTATGCCTGTCTTAGGATTAGAGGTATCATTGGGTAACCCCTTCTCAAGGGAAAGGGAAAAAGAAAAGTTCTGGTAGTTGATCTGTTAGTTTTGTGAACATTTTGTTCTAAACTCCTGAAATTGTTTTCAAGAAACAGAAAATTTTTGCTTTGCAAGGACAATTGTTCCCCTTCAAAGAGAGGATAGAAGTGCATTAAAAAAAAAAAAAAAAAAGAAAAAAAAAATTAAAAAAAAAAGAAAGGCATACTTTAGGAATGTTTCTCACAGGAAAAAAAAAAAGGACACTCATACAAAAGGACATATAAGGCAAAATTCACAGGGGTATAAGATCATAATAAAGGAAACATTAAAGCTTACCAAACTTTTCTGGTAATCACACAGCTAACCTGTCTGACTCCTCTCACACACGACCAGACAAGCTGCTCCCAGGTGAATGTCAGTAAGAACAGACCCC
Source organism: Melospiza georgiana (assembly GCF_028018845.1). Classification (NCBI taxonomy): domain Eukaryota; kingdom Metazoa; phylum Chordata; class Aves; order Passeriformes; family Passerellidae; genus Melospiza; species Melospiza georgiana. The sequence goes on along the minus strand of NC_080432.1, from coordinate 103,174,431 downwards.
ACTACAGCAGGCTCAGCATCTTGACCCAGACTAACACTCTTACATGGACACTAAGGACATTGCTAAAGAAACACAGGCCCTATTGTTAATCATTGCTTTTAGCAAACTTCCCTCACAGCCTGAGCTAAGCACCATATTAAATTGTGAAGAAATCACTAGAACCACTATGCTGCAAGTGACTTTTAAATCAAGTGCATCAGTTATACGATATTTAGCGCTGTGCTGTAAAGGGTGGTAAATGGAGGTGTCATAAATATCTGACTTTATCATCTGTTGACTCATAATCCAGATGCCAATGGGATATAAATCATGTAAAGCATGTTTCCAGATTAGGAAAGTCTGGCTGTTCACTATTGTTCTAGCAAACCACATTATTTCTTTGTAGGATCAGGAGTGCCCTCTGATGGATAGCAGCTATTACTGGGAAGTAAGAGTTGACTGGAAAGTGACACATCCTAAATTGTGTATGCAATACAAGATATTCTCACTTTCTGCATTTACAGTCTTCTGTATGCTTAACTACTATAATAACCAACTTTTTTTTTTTCTTGGAAAGAACTTTTTGCATATTTCTCTTTCCATTTCCATCATTTGTATTAGTATTAGGAATGCAGTCTGGGCACTGCATATGCATACATCAAGTTGTAAAATAAATAAACTGAGAGAAATTTAAGACATAAACTACAAAATTTGTGTAACAAACTTTGAGAAAGGTCTTGAAAGGCTCTGACAAATTCAGACACCTGAAAATTCAAATATTCAGCTGAATATAAAAAAATATGTAACTGGGGAAACAGGTAAACTCTCTTAAGTGCTTATATGCATGTAAGAGCCCAAGAGCTAGTATGTATGTATTTTTCTAGCTCTATAAGGTCTATAATCTAATAAAACATGTTACCTCTCTTTGCAAACTTTGCCTCATTTATATCCTTAGGCAATCACAAAAGAGCTATGAGAAAACAGGAAATATTTTTTTTTCCTCTCTCATCTGTTACTTTACCTGTGTGTCAGCAGCACCTTCAGGCTGCTTAAAATTTTAAATTTTATCACCTCTGATATCAACTGCCCTTTCCAAACTGATTTAGAAGCTGGAGAAGAGTCACAGACATGGAGTTTTTTGTGAAGATGACTGTGCCCAGTACCTGGTAATGTCTCTCCCTTCCACTAGAGTAGCAGGACTGGAGCTAACTCCTTTGATGAAGCAAAATCCCCTCAAACTGGTCTCAAACACACACTTTCCCTATTTTACACCAAAAAAAATACAAATAGAAATTTGAAATATCCAAGCCCTTACGATACTCATGAACAGAACCTTAAGGTTAACAGCAATTAATAATAATACTGACCACTCAAAGACCCTTTAAAAAGGCAAAATATAAGAACTGCACATTGTTTAGTAAGTTACAAATGCAGACACCCACAAGTTTCAGAGCAAAACCCATCTCCTTAGACGTGCAAAGGAGGATGGGTGGCATCAAGGAATGTGGCTGAGGAACAGGGAGCTGTGTGCATTTCCCCACGTCTCCATCACTGCTGCTGATGCACAAAGGCATTTGTGCAGCCATCTCACCCCAGGTCTCTCGTACCCTGTTGGCAGAGACCCACACAAGCTCTGCTCTCTTATTGTTACTTTATTTTATTGTTATTGTTAAGATCTAAACCAAATGTCACTTTTAGATTTTGCCCCTGATGAGCAAAGCAGGAGGAGATAACAGCTTCGAATGAAAGACACCAGCAGAAAGTTTTTCTGTGACAGATTTTACTCGAGTTTTACATATACCATAGAACCATAAATATTCTGAAATAGCCAACACTTGGATACTATGACTGTAGCGTCCCTTTTCCACAGGGAATTGCAGGCAGCCGAGACTCAGACTGGGATTATCCAGCCTCTGCCCTGGGTGGGGTATGAGGCATGTCCTCAGCACATCCGTCTGGGAGAGCTCCCGTGTGGAGCCCAGCAGCCCGGCCGGCCCGGGGAGCGGGCCCGCTGCCGGCAGCGCCTCCGGGCCCCCGAGGGCTCTCCCTCGCCGGCAAAGGACGTTCCTGCCTCTCGGTCTGAGGAAGGACTGCCCAAGCCCTTGTCCCTGAGGGTTTCTACACCTCGGCGGAGATGCTCTGCAGCGAGCGGGAGGAGGCAGGCGCCCTGCTCGGGCCGTGCGGGACCCGAGGCGGGCCAGGGGCTCTGCCCGGCCCCTCCTGAAGACACCGGCCCCTCACGGAGGGCGCTGCAATTCTCCGCTAGCGATGAGGAAGGGGAAACCTCCTGCAGTGTGCCCTCAGCTGCCCGCGGCCCCCAGTTAGCCATATGCCGTCTAGTAAAGCTTCACGCAATCGCTCCCGACGGGCTGAGCCCGTCCCAAGGCTCCAGCCTCCGCCGCGATCACCCCAGGCTGCGAGAAGGAGGCAGCGGGGCGCAGACCGGGCCCTGCAGCTGGGAGCCGGCAGAGCCACGGCCTTTTCCAGCCGAAGGCTCTCCCCCCGCCGCTGCCAGCAGTCCCAGGGCGATGGGTGCGCAGGGCGGCGCAGGAAGGGCCCGATCCCCGGCACCGCCGCGCCTCCACAGCGTGTGCCGCGGGAGCGCAGGGCCGCGGGTGCCCGGGGTGTCCTGGAGCGCTCGGAGCCGCCTTAGAAAAGGCCTGGAAAATCGCTTGGAATTTTAGCTAATTTGCGCTGATTTGGTGGAAAAGTGTTAAAGTCGAAATGAAACATCCTTTCCACTTTTCAGTGGGGCCCTTTAATGTTATGTTCAGATTCGTGAAAATATCGAAAGCGGTGCCTTTTGGCTAGTTTTAGAGCAGGATTTTCATTTTTCATGCTATGACCTTTCCCGCACATTAGCACTGCCACCCCCACTGCACTATTGAAGGCGCTGAGGTGCCGTGCCGAGCCTCGGGGCCATGCCGTCCTTGGCGCCTCACAGAGCTTGATCCCAGCCCATCTGAGTCCAGACCCAGCCTTCATGCCTAAATACCCCTCCACATTAATTTTGTATTTTCTTGCATTTTCCCATGTGGGGTTGGGGAAGATTGAGGAGCCCAAGTCTTATGAGGAGTGGCTGAGGAAGCTGGGAATGTTTAATCAGGAGAAGAGGAAGCCCAGAAGTGACCTTATCACTCTCTCTACACCTCCCTAAAAGAAGGGTATAGCCAGAAGGAGGTCAGCCTCTTCTCCCAGGCAGCCAGCTGCAGGACAAGAGGACATGGCCTAAAACTGCACCAGGGGAGGTTTATGTTGGACATTAGGAGGAATTATCCACAGAAAAGGTGATTAGGCATTGGTATGGGATGCCCAGTCAGGTGGTGGAGTCACAATCCCTGGAGGTAGTAAAGGAAAGACCAGATGTGCTGCTTAGTGCCACAGTGTAGTTGACAAGGTGGTGTTCAGTCATGGGTTGGACTTGACGATCTCAAAGATCTTTTCCAATGCAATTGATTCTGGGATTCTGTTGCTGTCACCCACAGGCCTGCTGTGATCTGTGAGCTTGGTGGATAACTTGCATATACACACCCCAGGCAAGTGGCATTATAGCTCTGCAGGAAAGATTTGTAGCAGAAAACTGAGTCTTGTTCTAAAACTAGCCAAAGGGCACCACTTTAGATATTTTCATGAACAAATAATCTGAATAGAAAATAAAATAGATCCACTAAAAAATGGAAAAGTAGTTTTATTTTGGCCTTAACACTTTTCCACCAACTTAATAATAAATTTGCTAAAATTCAAAATTATGTGCCCTTCTAAATCAAAAAAAAGGTTCCATTTAAAAGGTGAAATGGGTTATGCTCTTAGCATTTCTTCAAAACACTTTTCCATTCAGAGTAATCGTAACTAACCCTTTAAGCTTGACATTTTTTTCCAAATGTAAACATTGTCCAGTGAGATAATAATCATCATAATAATCATCATTACAATATCACCAACGCTACTCAGCATCCCAAATACCATGAGATCCCAGTTCTCTTCTGAAATCTCAATGTCTTCACTGTCTAGATGTAGCAGTGTGCAATACCTGCTGTTACTGTTTAGCTATGGCAGTAGCATCCACAAAATATAATCTGTTTTCAAAATGTGAAATGAGTGGTAAAAAAATTTGAGTGAATTTTTTTACCCAAAAATTTTACAAGGGAAAATACTTGTAGTTTTCTAAGAGAAACTAAGCTGTATGGGAGTAGCTCAGAAACAGTAGCTGGCTTATGAGTATGCAAAATAATATGGTAAAAGAAGATGCCTACTGGGTCCTTCCTGTGTTCAGGGCCCTTGGTGAAGTGCTTATGTTATGAACAGTGTCAGAAGAAAAGTACCTGAGCTGGAGCAGGGAAAAAGTGTTACAGGTTTTTGAGGTTGTCCTTCAGTGAAAACGACGTAGTTTGAAATTGTCCTGAGTTTCTTTACAATAAAATACTGCCTTTTGTTTTTGCATAGCACTGGAGAAGCAAAATTACTGCATTTGTACTCTTAAGAGATCAGGGTATTATCAGTTAAGTAGTATGACACCATTCCTATGTGAACACATGGTTTAAATTTATTCTCCAAAGTTTGACTGGACTTACTCTTTATAGGTGAGGCCTTTCAGATCCTGCATACCTGTCTCTGCCATAAATAAGGAGTCAGAAGTGCAGTGTTGTACTTTTCATTTTACTTGTCATTCCTCTGATCTGAAATCTTCTTTTGATTTGCTGACAATTCAGGGCAATTGTGATTTAAACCCAATAGATATGAGAAAGGCAAAATTAAAAGCAGTCCAGAAACAGAACTCTATGGACAAAAGGCAGTGAATTCCCTAGTCACTGGGATGGATGGATTAATTTGTCAATAATTCATCAGTGTTATGGAGAAGTATCAATAATAAAATGATATGAAAATACCAGTCTTGTTGCTTTATGGACAAATCGACCTAGCCAGTCCAACACCTTGAATGAGGGGAGACTGACATGCAAACTATGGTCTATACATCTTTACCCTTCAGGCATGCTGAGGTGATGGCAAGATCAAAGAGGCTTTTGAAATGCCAAGTTCTGAGAAAGGAAATTGGGAAATATAACTCCAGAGTTAGCTGGAGGGGGCAGGGATGAGGGTCATGTTAGAAGGTGTTAACCACTGTAGAGAGAAGAGAGACTCTTATCCCAGATGGTGCAGACATTTCATTGTTGAAATACAACTGTGACCAGCGCTTGTTATAAGGTAATGAAATCTGTCACAACTGGAACATCAAAAGTGGTCACAGGCTATAAAGGAACGGTGTTTGTGGGAGCAGTAGGGGCAAGCAGTGCCGGACACTGGAGGCTGTGTCTCTGAGACGCTGCAGTCAAGAGGATCAGAAAGGAGAGGAAGGAAGAGATTGTCTTGCTGACAGCTGCCCGAGGATAGGAGCGGAGGACAAGTAAGATATTGCTTCCTTTGTAATGAATCCAAGATGTACCTCCGTAGCCTGACATTTACTGAGTAAACTGAGTTAGTTGCTCACTCAGACAAGTCCTTTCAGTCCACTCTGGTTTTCCTATACATTCTTAGTACATTCTGTTTTAATTAGACCAGTTGAGTCCTTGATTGTTTGCAAATTTCATGCAGACCTTTCCTTAGCGGTCCTTCTAAAGAAGAGGAACTGCAGAAAGATGCCTGGAGCCTATCATAGTTGGGATGTTTGGTCAAGGGGGCTTGGACTATGGAGAATTCTCACAGGAGATGGCACTTGCAGAATTGGGGACTGGCAAACACAAAGGAAACACCTGGATGGTCAGATGTCTTTTTATCTTCCTCTGATTTTCTTATGACTTTGAATTTGAGAATAACGGAAGTCAATTCAGAAAGAGGGCTGTCAGTCAGCTTTCATGAAAATGGATGCTGCAAAGTAGAATTGTATTGAAAAGTGCAAACTGATCGCAGGAAAATAGGGGAGAGCAGACTAAAAAATGCAAGTAGCAGAACTAGACACTTCCAGCAGAGTGCAGCATCACCCTGGATGAGATGTGCATGAGCATGAAGGCTGAGAACCACTTGCCTACTGATAAAAGATAAAATAGTAGGTGTCTGCTGCCAATAAATCTCTCCGAAAACTGATTACACCTTTCAGTTTTTGACTTTTGAGTGATACTTAGATGCTCTTAAATTATTGACTGTGTATGATAAATGTGTTGGGGATGAAAAGTAGGAGGAAGAATCTGGGACTGGAATTGGAAGTGGGAGCCAGGAAGATCCAGGCCAGACACGTGGGTAGGAGTGGAGGGTCAGCCAAAGAAATAATGGGTTGACTGGTAGCCTGGTGATAGGGCAGGACATTGGAAATAAATGAACTCATGGAACTGACTGAGCAGAGAATGAAATGAGAGGAAGTACAGGCAAAGAGAAGGGATGAGTACGTGGAGCCAGAGACAGGAAATAGGCAAGCATACTGGAAGAGATGAGACAGGTGAGATCAAAAAGAGAAGGAACAAGCAGAAAGGATATTCTGTTAACCAGTAAAGCCCATCTCTCTACAGAGGCCTTGGGATGCATATGTGGAATTATTCTGCTTCCTGCGAGTCTCTGTGAAACCCCATGCCTGTCATAATATAATATTGTCCTATCAAGGATGAGAACATATTGTTGCTGTCTCTCCTTTTGAAAAAAGTCCCCAGGATTTAGAGGTCTCAAACCAATTGTGGTATCATGGAGATAGTAGAATGCTGCCACGTGATAGAACTTATGATTTTTTGTTCTCATTTTATTAAAAAAAAAAAAAAACTAGGACATTGCAGACAAAATTATTTTTTAAAACCTTCTTAAGTTTGCAGAGTCAAATCTGAAAAAGTCAGGCAACGAGACAGTCAGAGGATTTTACCCAATCCTCTGTGAAAAAGCATTGTGATGGGTTCTTGAAGCACATGGCCACCTGGGTCTTTTTCCACTGGAATTCGGTTTCATTTTTTGTATGGAGAAAGCTTGTTTTGGGGATGATCAGATTTGTACGGTGAAGGAGGGTGACTTCCCTCCCTTTATACCTCTTTTGTTGCAGAAATACAAAGGACATAAGACATGTGGAGAGAAGTTTATAGAGAAGGACAACGATACGGTAAGAGTCACTGGACAAACCCTGAATTTTACTTCAGTGCCTTAGCACCTTCCTAGCTTTGTGATATCTGGGAATTCAGTTAGTGAAACTTTGCTAGTTGTGTTTGTTTTCTTCTGCTTTTTTCAGCTCACTTTTGTTTTCTACGTGGTGATCATGTCATAGGGTGCTTGGCTTGAGGATCTGTGGTGTGCAGTGTGTAGCACTACCAAAGGCTACAACTGCAGCAGTGTCGTGCTTGAGACAAGGACTACACCCACCTGAGAAAGCCAGGTATCAGGAGACTGAAGCTGGGGAAAGTGACAATTCTAATCTTAATTTCTGTGCACCATAAATTCCTGATTTATAAAATTGTCATGATGGTGTCACTGCATTACCCCAGAGAAGCAATCTAGAAATTAAATAACATTTAATTTCTAGATTGGTACAGCAGTGAGGGATTCCATAGTCCATCTTGCACATGAATCAGAGGTGCAATTGAAAAGCATATTTTATGATCTTCTCATTAAAACCTGATCATAACACGCACAGAGTGAAGTGAAATTAATACTGTGTGGCCAACATGGGATTCATCTGACCTAGTTTTAGTCATCTAGACTTGCTCCAGTCAGTAGGGATTTTATTCCAAAGCAGTGTCTGTGACAGGCAGGGCACTTATCTCTCTATGTCTACTTGCTAGGTGCTTTCTCAGAGAAAATTTATTTAAGAACTAGGTATTTTGCTTCATGGCTTAAAAATTACTGTGCTATTTCACATTGTTTGTGAAAACCAATGTGTTTTATTAATGGCAAGTGCAAAATACACAACAACACCCAGTCAGTCAAGAAGAGACACAGCTATCTGGTGAATTTGATTTCCAAACTTTATTTTCTGACCAAACAAAAAATGTGTAAGTAAAATCCAGCTTTGATCTCAAAACTTGTTTTATTTTAGATTCCTACATTATCTTTTTCAGACCCTTTTTTTTCTACTTGATATTTTCCCTAGACAGTTCTTTGTTTAGCAGCCTGTTCCAGGTACTCTTAATCTGGACTGTAAACTCTGGGCTAGGGTCTCTTTTTTATGTGCTGTCTGTGTAACACCTAACATCTGAGACACCTCTTGGGTTTGAAACTAAGCATTTCCATAGAACAGGTAATAAATACTCATAATTCCAGTATCATAATGATTTCAGTCAGGTAGAAGTGAAGCAGCATAGGTCAGATCCATAGCTGAATCTTGCACTGCATCCAGGAGATCTAAAGAGTACTGTTGAAATTTCTACAGTGAACCATTACATGCAGGTGCCATAGGAATGGAAACAGAGACTGAGGAAGTTAAATCTGCTTTCAGTGGCAGCACAGGGTTCAACCAACCACACATGGTTGCTGTTCCATTCTCAGGGAAGAAGTAGTGACTGTCCCATAGCAGCTGGAAGGGATGCTATGAGTCACTGGTACCTTCCCACTCAGATCTACTCTAGTGTGGAAAGGAAGGGGCATTTTTCTAGAGTTTTTTTTGCACATTTCTGACTAGCTAAACTGCCTTAGAAATTTCATTATAGAACCCCCCCAAAAAACTAGGTGTGACAGATGCTCTCCTTTCCCTATCTCCCCAGTCATATGCACAGAGCAGTGAATTATCCTCAAGGAAAGCAAAGTGTCTTCTCATTTTACTAAATTAAAATCACTATACTGGACATAAAGCAGGAGATATTACATCAGTTAATGCCACAAGGCTAACAGCAATTAGTGCTATCAGCAGAAACTGATGCACAGAAAATTTCACATGAATATGAGAAAGAATTTCTTTACCATGCAGGTGACTGAGCACTGGAACAGATTGCCCAGAATGGCTGTAGAATCCCTCTGACTGGTATTTGAGAACCATCTGGATGCAATCCTGTGCTTGAGGAGGGAAGTTGGACCAAATGAATCACTGTGGTTCCTTCTAACATGCCCCATTCTGTCATATAGAGAAAAGTAAAAAATACAGCTGCATCAAAACAGACTGAGTCTGTTTGGACTAAACATTGCAATGAAAATTCATACTTCTAAGACGCAGAAGGGAGAGACAGTAGGTGAGGGTCCCCACTTCACCAGGATGGAAATGAGAATGATGTCCAAAGGATTTACTGAGGGAAAGAACAGTGTGGAGGATTGTTTTGTTTTTTAGACATGCCTACAAGCCCATTACCAGAGGCGTGAGAGTGTGCCCAAGGAGAGCATGCTCTTGTTCAGCTCTGGAAAAGCAATGACAGCATCTCTCAGAGATTATGTAAACCAGGGCAAAATGAAGCCATTCTTGGAGGTGATGAGCTGTATGAGAAGCCAAGGACATTTTTTATGTCCCTGATAGCCTTCTGAAGTTGCTGAGACAGTTCATTGCTCAGTTCAGACTCCCTCTGTCACACAGCTAGAAGGATCGCCTATGTGAAGGCTGAAGGCTGAAGTCTGGTTATTCCTGTAATACCTCCAAGGAAAGAAATGCTGTGAATCACCATTCCTTGCAGTTTAGTAGATGAGCCACACCACCCTGGAATCTTTGCAGTAGAGCATGAGAAATTCCACATATGTGGGACATTTACCCAACTGGCTGACAGGCTCTGTGACAGCTCTTGCTTGTCTCAGAGCCAGTCCCTGAAGAGAGAACTCTTCTGGCCTCGCTGCTCTGAGTTCCTCATCCAGTACAGCTGAGTGGCCCTGTCTTGGCCCATTCCAGAACATTTGGAAACCAAGTATTTTGTAATATCTAATGTGAGCTGCTAGGAATTGCAACAGAGATGTCAGGAAGGAATACAGTGACTAAACAAGGTTTTTACCCAGAAACCCTTTGTGGACATTCTAGAAATTTCTTCTTAGCAACATTTGAACCCTAAAGTCAAAATATATAAATTAGCCTTTGTTCCACGCTGGCATCCAGAGTAAGACCAAGAGTTTGTTTCCCATCCAGTTCTGCTGAGTTACCTAGAAGGACAATACAGAGCAACCTACTCCATAGAGGGAAACAGCAAAGGAGAGGTAATACCCATGGTCTCTCAAGGTACTGCTGGCTGGCCGTGGAGGTCACCAACCAAGGTTTGCAACACTTGCCCATGTCAGAACTAGTCCTGTGTGAGAGGCTTGGAGGTGGTTAAAGGAACTTCACAAGAGCATTTATGAGATATATGCCTGTTCTGAACATGAAGACTGATCTCCACTGTCCTGGGACGTGCCACTGACATTCTGGAACAAGTCTTAATCACTTCTTTCTGAGGAGCAGAAGGGAAGGAAGGAAGGAAGGAGTCAACTGCATTACACATTAAGCCCTTTCCTCTCTCCCTTTAGTTCTCTCTCTTTCTCATAGACTTTCTAGACAGACCCTCTCTGATGCTCTCTTGTCTTCTCTCACTTCAATTTCAGCAGTGTCAGGTTTATTTCTGTATATTTTCGTGATGATACTCTTTTCCTTAAAGCATCGATGATAGGCTGGAGAGGCAGTGATAGGAGCAGATGGATTAGGTATCCAGAGACATCTTGTTTTACTAGCACATCCCTTGGCTCAGATACCCTTGTTTGGGGCATCCCTGCATGATTCTGGAGTAGACCATTTTAGCAATAAGCTAGTCCCACACATTTTCCTCTTATTGCCTGAATTAAATCCAAGAAGCTATTTTCCAGCATAAAAATGGCATCAAAGAGCCCTTCCCACAGCAAAAGGATGCCTATTTATGCATCGATCGCATTGTAAATGGATATCACCCGAGATGGGACCTTCCCAGCAGCAGAAGGAGCAGCTTCCTAAGAGAGTCATCATGAACAGCCAAGGCCAGCAGACACAAGTGGTAGGGTGACCCCCTACGAGTGCTTCACTGTCCACCCTGTTCCATGAGGTGCAGGGTCAATTCAGGAGAGCCCAGGCTGTTTCTACTTCACTCTGCCCAACCAGACTAAAGCACGAGCGTTCCAGGCGTGGAGAGCTCTGTGGAATTTGAGGTAGGGCTGTGCTGTACAGGCCGAAGACAATATTGTGTATACAAGTCCTCTTTGCTTCCTTTGGGGTTTTGCTGTCTCTCTGTTTGCACACAGCTGTGGTGGGCAGAACCAGCATCTGTTTAGAAATGGTGTGTCTGTGAAGGGGGATTGATGAGAAGAGGAAACAAGGCCAGACAGATGCCAACGAGATAAATGGCGTTGGTGCACACAAACATCCAGAAACAGAGTGACTGGCCAGAGTTATCTTTGTTTCTCACACAGCTGACTTCCTAGCAGATTTGAGACACTTAGTAATGATGGTGTTGCTATTTGTCGAGCAGATTAGAGCTGGGCCACTGGATGAGGATGAAGAGGATGTGAATAAACTCAGGCTCAGTGTTTACTTTCAACATATTGTGAGCTATCCAAACTCACCTGGTCAGCAGAGACCTAGTCTAGAGAGTGCACCCCAAAGAGCAATCCACGCCTGCCATGGCGTGAGACACTCGCTTGTCCAAAAACAGCCAGCCAGACACCCAGGCCTCTGCCATATGAGGCTGGTAGGTAGGGCACAAGATCCTCCTTACTGAGGGAAACCTGGAGAGCACCAAGCAAAACCAGCACCTTTGTCTGAGTGATGAATCCCACCCAGCTGGTGTGTCTACTTTAGTGTGACCAGATCCCTCTCTGACTGCCCATGACTGTCCCAACCAGATTTCCTCTGGCCACAGTGAAAGTTTAAGCGAACTAGAGCACATGTAGTCACCTCCTTGTGGACACCTGAATGTGTCCTGGCTTTGAACTGAATCCCAGCCAGGCTGCCAGCAGGGGCCAGCTGAGGAAGAAAGCATAGCCAAAGAGGATGTGAAAAGGAGGGCAGGAAGCACAGCTCCAGATTTTGCTAGCGTGCAACTCATGCCATTAAGAATTGCCCTGTGGTGAGGTGGGCAGTGCACAGTGCAGTCACCAGGGCAATAACAAGATACGAAACAGCTGTTTTAATTCAAGTCATGTCTGGGAGCACAGGGACAGCAGAGCATAGCCATCATGGAAGAAAACTCAGATTCATTCACTTTCCAGCCATCTGAGGAAACAAACAAACCAAATGAGTCCAGATTCCATTCTGTGGACTTCGGGTACTCAGGAAACTGGGGCATGACATCATCCAGCAGAAAGGAGACAGCAGCTCGTTCAACTTCTGTAGTGCTGTAAGAAACCACCACTTCTCTGCACAGTGGGGGAGCTCGTGTTTTTAAGGGAAAAAGTGACCTGTCAGTCACCACTTACAATGTATGATTGTCTAGAAGTTCCAAGGAAGTGTACAGAGGTGGCAGCGCTTCGACCTTGAAAAATTTCTTTCTCCAGATAATTTTGTTGTTTAATAGTGGAAGAAGATGTGGACTGTCACTGTGAGTGCATGATTCAAAGAAGCAGGTGGAATCCCCAGTCAGTCTGATTTTCCCAAGAGATGGTCACCCCATGCTGTACCCCTAACAAGCTGTTTATTTAAGGCATTGGCAGATTTTCCCCTCGCCGTGTATTTGCCAAACCACAACTAAGAGCTTTCCATTTAGCCACGGAAGGAAAATCTTGAAAGCAATTCATGAGTCTACACTAAAACCACTAGAGCTATAATTAAATCAACTCTTAAAGTAGTGTAACTCTTTTTATGGCTGAAATAGCAGTCTTTATTTTAAGCATCTATGGAGAAAGAGGAGGAGAGAGGCAAACATTTCCATGTGAAGGGTTGGAAACTCCTTTCAGCTTACTAAACATTCACCAAGGCTTCCTGTGAGCACTGGAGTTTGTCCTTTCCCTGCTGGCTGGATTTTCATTCCGTTTGACCTCCAGCAGCCGGCTGAAAGCCCTTCTCCAACCCGACAGCAGCTACCTTCGGGTCAAGGACACCGGTGGGACAGCGGGGACTGGGACGGGCGCAGGACACTGCCCGGAGCTCGGAGAGGACGGGCGGACCGCGGGAGAGCAGGAGGGGCGCAGCGGCAGCGCGGACAGCGGGACAGCAGCGAGGGGCGCAGCGGGCAGCCCGGGCGGACCCCGCTCACGCCCCGCGGGCGCGGCGCACCTGCGGCGGGCGGGCAGCCCGTGCCTGGCGGCGGGGCGGTCACGCCGGAGCTGCCCGGGGCGGCGCGCAGCCCGCGCGGTGTCTCGGCACGCTCGCCCGCTCCCCGCCCCAAAGCCGCGCCGCTGCCCAGCCCCGCTCCCGGCGCGGCCGGCCCGAGCGCGGAGCGGCGGAGCCCCCGCGGGATGGCGAGGCTGTGTCTCTGCCTGTGCCTGTGCCTGTGCGCGGCGGCGGCGGAGCTGCGGCTGACCCTGCTGCACACCAACGACGTGCACGGGCGGGTGGAGGCGCAGGGCGAGGGCCCGCGGCGCTGCGCGGCCGGAGCGCTGGGATGCTTCGGCGGCGTGGCGCGGAGAGCGGCGCGGGTGGCGGCGGAGCGGGCCGCGCACCGCAACGTGCTGCTGCTGGACGCCGGGGACCAGTACCAGGGCACCGTGTGGTTCTCCCGCTTCAAGGGCCGGGAGGCGGTCCACTTCATGAACCTCCTGCGCTACGATGCCATGGTAAAGCGGGCCGGGGGACGGCGAGAGGCGCGGTGGGGTCTTCCCCTCCTTCTCTCCCCTTGGCTGCTGGGTCTATTCCTGCCTTTCCTAGCCCGATGCCGGTTTTTCGCATTGCCGCCTCCTCTAGTGCGTAAAGTTGCATCAGAAAAGGCTGTAGGTAATGCTAAAATCGTGGCCAAAGGCAGGTGGGAAGCAGGCGAGGAGAAGGGATTTGGTAATGGGTAATGGGCTCCCGGCCGAATTAAGTCGAGAGCTGGCAGCCCCGCGGGCAGCCAGGAACCGGGAGATGATGGCAAGGCTACCCAGAGTGATGCAATGGAACTCTCCTTGGCAGATGCGGGCAAGGGGCTGGACGGGCTCTGTTGGAGAGGGGTTGGCAAGCCATGGAATGACCCCAGCAAAAGCCAGGCAGAGTCTGGTCTGAGACAAGGGAGTTAACTCTACCTGAGGCTCGAGCCTGTCCTGCTTCGGTCCTGCGGGAGGGCACAGGTGGCATAGGTTGGCAGTGCTATTTCAAAGGGTGGAGGTTTTTAATTTTCATCAATCCCGCCCTGCTTGTGTCCAGTGCCCTCAGAGCTGTGGTATATAAGGGGTATATAAGGGGCTGTGTACAAACAGCCCAGGGATCACAACAGCGCCTTAGTGAGGAAGGTCTCTGAGGCTGTGCTAACCGCGCACCTTTACTCTGCCTCTTTTGGTCATGCAAGTGCTGAGAGGAAGGCAGAATTCGTGGCTGAGGTTGGGGGATGTCACTCCATGTCCTTAAATCTTTTGTCGCAGGGCAGTGGCTTATTTTGCTTGTGTACAATCCCGGAAAGGAGAAAGATTAAAGTCATGTTTGAGCATGACTGCTGTTGTGAGAGTGACTGGAACTTTATTTTATCCCATCTGTCGGCTTGAGGGGAAAATCTGAGCATATCACATTCTCTGTCTTCATCTTTTTTGCTTTGTCTGGAAAGGACGGTGCTTTTATTTGCAGGTGAAAATGGTTTCACCCGTGTATTCCCTCTGCCTCAGGACAGCTGTGGAAGGGAAAGTCATGCCCCAGTGCACTTTCTTAGGCTAAGCACCAGACAGACAGGTCTGTGAGTGATACTGCTCCCTGTTCACGTGCTCTAGTGAACGGTTTTTTAATTGTGAAACATTAACAGGGTCTTTCCTCCCAATGGTGATGGAGAGTGTGTACATTCAGGACTTGTCCTCACTGAGAGCTGGAGAGCACCTTGGGATTCTGCAGTGCAAGAAATAGCTTGAGGTGTTTTTTCCTACTTTCTTCATAAAGCTTTCTGCTGTCTGTCATTTTTCAGTCTTGTGCTTGCTGGTATAACTGGTTCATGGGCAGCCTGCGAGCCTGTACAGTTCCTGATTTTATCACAAGAAGAAATTTTTTCAGGCAGTGTTGAAGTACTGTTCAGTTTTAGAAAAGTTATGTAGGAACAATCTGGATTTGGAGATACCATGAGTTTTCTCATCAGAATAAGCTTTAAAAAATAAACCCACCCCATACCAGATATCCAGAGGCTTGTGCCAGATGCGAATGCCTTAGGCGAAGTAGCCAACCACTTGTTCTCTGTGGAGGACCAGTATTCTATTACAATTTAAATAGAAGGTGACAGGATAGGTGCTAAACGTTGTGTAGCTTTTCAGTCCTTCTCTGCTGCCAAAGACCCTGAGGAATAGATGCCCAGTGTCGGGCAGTGCTGCAGCATCTGTTTCTATTCTTCTCTCTGTGGACCGTGGGGTCCGTGCAGTGGGGATGGTGGCTGGGTGGGAGCACAGGGAGCAGGGCAAGAGCCGCACTGAGGAGGGTGAGATAGTGCTTCTTCTTCAAACAGGATTTGGGAAACCACATCCCTGACAGTAGGGGTGGGGATTACTGAAAGTTTACAAGTGGGCTACAGGACGAGGATTACAAACAGGGTGAAGGAGGGAGCATGAGTCATTAAAGTTGTTATGGGATGCGGGCAGGAGCCATAGGAGGATTTAGGACAGCCTGGAAGCATTAGAGGTTTTCTCCACAAATAGGAGAAATTTCCTTTTTTGAGTTTCTTTTTCTCATTTATACCTGTTATCACCTCCAAACTGTTTTCTCCTGTTTAATTTCCTCCCAAAAAAATTCATGACGCCAGCTTTTTTTTCTGGTGTAATTAAGACTAAAATCCAATATAAATTCCTCAAAGGCAGTAATTGGAAAGGTGATACAAGTCTACTAGCTTTACTTTTAAGTTTCATCTTTCTGTTAATTTGTATCCTGATTTTTGAAATATTTTTAGACTTGCTGCTTGTGAAAAACAGGATTATATAATCACATGTTGTGTGCCTGAATATTTCTGTTTATTCCCCCTTGTGACTTGCACTTATGCTGGCCAAAAGATTCAGATTTGGTTAAGGGATATTGCACAGGTGCAGAGTCCCAGGAGCTCTGAGTGTAAGGGCAGTTAGTTAGAATATAGCAATCCAAAATGGTCCACATCTTCCTCCTCAGAGAAGGAGTAGCATCAAAAGTAAAACCATATTTTAGCCATCAGTGATTTCTCATCAACAACTTAGTAACCACCCGCACCACAGGAAAAGTTTTGATTAAAGCTAGTGTCCTAATGGATGTGAAATAATCCAAATGCAAGACAACAAAGCCAAGAGAAACAATCTTTCCTTACTGGTTGGTTGGGTTAGAATTCTGGGATTTTTTCCTCCAACAAGCTGGTGGCAGTTATAGCCCATTCAATTTCTTAAATCATTTGCAACCTTTTTTTTTGTTGGGGTTTAATTGCATATTTATGAGAAACAAAGGGCATGTGCACTAGCCAAAAGGAAAGAGCTTTTTACCATTCCAATAGACTCTACCAGTCCATAGATATCTTTTCAGAACATCCAGACAGCATCAAGATTAATGTTTTGTTTTTTTTCTCTCTATTAGTATTTTTTTACGGCAAATTAGATTGCAATTAGAATACAGTTAGAAATGGAACATAGTTGGAGTGCACTGTGTTTTCCCAAGTGAGGATTTTTTAAAGATAGTTCTTGGTTCTTTTGGAAAAGTGCTGCAGCAGCACACAAACAATTTGGCTCCTTCCCAGGGGTGTGAGCAGTGTTCTCACCAGTGTCAGCAGGAACAGCTGATTTCCAATGCAAGTTACTGCTGATATCCTGAAATTTCCACCAAGCCGTTGACTAACTGCCTGTGAGGATAAAAGGAGCCGGGAATCTTTATTTGCCCAAGAGAAAAACACTGCCAACCAATTGACTGAAATATTGAGCTCCCAGACCTGTGGTGGTTTAAGGTGCTCCTTGGTTTGGAACATGATCGGGGTTCATACAGCCAATTCCAGAATAAAAACTGGGGCAAGCACAGCTGGGTGTGTGGGCTGCTTAAGTAGAACAGAATGGTACATAAGCCACCTGAGATGATGAATGCAGCTTTACCCATTTAATTTCAGAATGAAATTTTAGAACACTTTTGCCTGGAAGAGTTGGCCCATTGGCTTTGGTACCTCTTATGTGCTTTGGTCCAGCTGCAACTTGAAACCTCATATAGATTTATTATTTACCAAGTTATACAATTGTAGTGTTTCTGTGGCTACATATTTTCCTTGCCTAACACCTAAACATGCTACAAAGTCCTGGCGTGTATTGTGCTTCTGCAAAATGCCATCTATGGAGGTTTTGCTGGCCTATCACCAAACTTGCAGGCATGAGGATGTGGCAAATTAGGCTGAGAATGAAAAAGGGGTAGGTAGGGGAAATTTCCCTCGAGGCAAGTCCCTTTCCAAAACAAACAGTCTCATCTGGGTGGTATTGCCTTGCTAATAAAAAAACAGGACTGCTCGTTTTGTGTGGCAGTCTCAACATTTCACGTGTTAAGTGCACACTCACCTGTGTGTACACACATCCACTGTGAGTTGGCTCTGGGGACTCTCCCTGACTGATAAACATTACATCTTCCATAGGCAAGTAATGATATTGATGGAGGATAGGAAATGATATTTTCTTGTTGCATGGTAAAGCACAAAAAAACCTTTACTAAATGCAACGTAAGTATGTTTTAAAAACTGTAGTCCAAGCAAAAAGCTCTTAAAATGCAATTTTTATTTAAAGAACATGCTATATATCAATGACAATATTTGTTTTCTTCAGTATTTAAGCAATGTATTTTCCATACACAAAATATATGTTTTCATTTGTGGTTATTGTTAATCCTCATTTTTAGAGCTACAGGATGTAAAATGAATGGGTTTTGATCTGATACACTGTCACAAACAGATAGGTTTTGGATTTTGAAATCTGTATCATGTATCTGTATCACATCATCTGTATTTCACATCTGAATCCATGTAAGAGAGTCTGAAAAACAAAAACCTACATCTAAAAAGAAAAACAACCCAACCACTTCTGTGTTCACGAGAAACAGGAATGTGTTGGTTTAGAAAAGTTAGGATTTTCTTTCATAGAACATAGACTTTATTTTCTCAAACATACCATGTAAATAATTATGAGACAATTTACACCGAATATTTGAGGTAGGGTCTCATATTTTCTTCTTCCTTTTTGCAGGCTTTGGGTAACCATGAGTTTGATGAAGGTGTGAGTGGATTATTGGATCCTCTTCTTAAAAATGCAAATTTTACAGTCCTGAGTGCTAATATTAAAGGGAAAACTCCATTAGCAAACGAAATGATGAAATATGTTCATCCTTTTAAAATAGTTCATTTTGACTCAGAGTCAGTTGGAATTGTTGGCTACACTACAAAGGAAACTTCTTTTCTTTCCCAGCCAGGTATGTTTTCTTTAGTATGTAAGTTTTTGTCCTTTGTTACTATTTTGCTCTTTGCCTACTTTTTTAAATCCAAAGATGAATGTTTGCAGCAGAAAAGTAGGAAGTCTGTTGTTTTATCAGAATTTACTTGTATTACTCAGCTTTGCCTGATTTTTAACCATAAAAAGTCTTGCTAACATTAAAACCCTCTTTTATACAGACCTGGACCGTATCTGTGAATATCAGAAAGTCACTGAGATTGCAGGAGAGCTCAGGGGTTGTTGGGATCCTTATTCTTGCTTGGGTTTTTAAAGTTATATTCCATGATATTTTACAGTTATTAATCCATTTAAATGAAAGTTAAAGCATGAATACAGCTTGTCTCTAGCATGAAGTGTGACATTTCTCTGTGTGTTGAAATTTTGTCCTTGGATGCATCCATGCCCAAAACCAAGAAGAGGTTCCTACTTGTTTATGAGGCAAAAGTTGCCCAAGATGTTTTTAGCCTCTCAAAATATTTGCAGAAATTTGACTACAGAAGAAACACCCATCCAGCTTTTACCACAATTGCTTCATTCATGAGTAAAATTAGAATTGATGAGGAAGAAGACTTCTCAGTTTCTGACTATTTTTTCCAGCTTTTTAGGGGGTTTGGTTTGATGAGGGTTTTGTTTGGGTTTGGTTTTTTGCTAAAATAAAATGGTCTACTGGAATTAGAAACACATTTAAATCAGCTGGTGGAGATATGAGTCACTGCCCGCTCAGAGTTCAGCCTACATGTAACAAAAAACAGAGTTTCTTCCCTGGGTTTTGCAGTTAGGGATACTCTTAGCACTGCTTTGAAGCACTTTCACATTGAAAAGGGACTTCATATTATTATTTCATGTTATTATTTCTCTTTCTATTGTGTAGTAATACAGAAATAGTGCATTGTTTTCCTGGAAAAAAGGAATATTATATTATAATATATTCCAATACTTTGAGGAAGTATTAGAATATAAAACTCTTCCTTCTGTGATTTTTAATTCCAATGCTGTATGTTTAACCTGTCAAGAAATGGACATCTGAGGTCTGAATAGACTTATTGATCTCACTTCTATTTTTTTAGTGATGTGGTTTTGGGTTCCTGTCTTTTTGTCTCCCCACAAAAAAAGAAAATGAATCTGTTTTTTGTGAAGGCAATAGAATTTCACTGTGCCTGAGGGCATGAGGGTGGATATCATCAGATGTCATGCTAGGTTTGAATAATGACAGCCAATATTGTCTTCTGTTAGGGAGTAATAAAATCTGCTGCTGCTTTTCTTCCAAACACCTGTGTCAGGGCAGTGAGATCATCAAAGTAACCATCTTGCAAATAAATACATACATAAATAGGTGAAAATCCAGATAGTGCTGGAATGATTCTATGAAGCATTTGAATACATTTCCAATAACATTCAGACATCATAACCAATGCCTCAGTATGCTGAGATACTGTAAGAGACCACAGCTAGATGAAAAAGCAGTGGTAAAAGGGAAATCCTGTTAGCTCCATTGAAGGAGCTGAAGCATCCCTAAGGAAGTATATCCCACAGTGTAACTGAGCAGAGGAAGGCAGAGGAAAATTTAACAGCAACATTTATAGTGATCAGAGTTTTTCTAGTTTTCTTCTTTGCCTTTTTGGTGTGTGGAAGAATATTTAGAAGCTTTGAAAATGTGAACTCAGGACACATTAATACACCCCAGTGACTATATCTTGCCCGTGACCTAGCAATCCTTCAGACTGGTGAAATCGTGGCAGACATCAGGCTAAATAATTATCAGTCTAATTCCTTATATTCAACTGAAAAGGGACCTTGCTAATTTTAAATTCAGCACCTTGCTTATCTCTACACATTTCTTCCAGATGATTCCGTTTTCTCTGCCTCTGTGTGCTTTGGCATACTCTACACTCTTAGGGCATTCTCAAGGCAAACAGGAAGCTTGAGAATGCTGAAACATGAATTCCTACATTACTGCCTTCTGTGGAAGTGTTTTGTGAGTGTGATTTCTTCTATTGTTAAATCTCCATAACTTCCACCCAGCTATGAAATTATAACTTGTACTTTTCTTAGTCTGCTTAAAAAAAGGTTATCAAAATACTTGAACAGAATATAAAGTCCTTAAATCTCAGTGTTTGCACTGGAAGGGACCAACTGATCTCTGCTGAAGGTACTGTTAATGCCACTATTTGGAAACCATAGGGATTGGAAACACATTTATAGATTACAGCCACCTGGCAGTTTTTCTGGAGTTCTGTTTTGCCATGTACAGCTATCTCAGCTGAGTGCCCAGCAGGTTTTTCCATGTCCTGAAAGAGTAGCTCATAACTTGGCACACAGACACAGTTACCTGTGTATTTACTTTCTAGTATTTGATGGTTCCAGCCTAGTTGCTTTAGTTCTGTAATGTTGTTTGGTCCACTGTATTTTTGTATAAGGTGTAAATGCAAACCTGCTTACTCCGTAGTAACCTTACAGGCAGCAAAATATTTACTTAAACTATCAACTTGGCAGAATTTTCAAAAATGGAATTTTAAATTGCATTTATTCCACTTTATTTTGGTTATCATGCATAATATTTTTAACAGGCAGACGGTTCTTCTCCCTTGTTCAGTTGTAACAGTTTGGCTGTTTTTTCTGAAACTCTACCTCACCTAAAAAGAGGATGCCAAATCAGATTAAAACTTTGAAAGAGAAGTGGAATATTGACATGAGCAATAAGTTAGTAATTTTGATTCAGATTGTTTTGAAAAATGCCCAGATGAGTGCTAAGCAGTATGGTGCTTTTTGCCTGGTTTCTTGGAGAATTGAACACTGTGTAATTGCTCTTACAGTCCCCCACTGTAAAACTTTCAAACCTGCTGGCCCATTTCATCTCAACTACATCAAATACTCCGGTGACCAGGATGCAGAGCTGTGTGCAGTGCCATGGCTAGGCCATGGGGAAGGGATGAAAGAAGCCCCTGCAGCCCCAGGCAGAATTCTCTTTCTGAGGGCAAGGCAGACAACAAGGACATCAGTGGGTGGGTGTGTTGGCAGTGGGATGCCCCACCCGAGCTCTGGTGTCTGTCTGTCCTGACAGGACAGTCCTGGGAGAGGGATGGGCTTACCTGCATGGGATGGGCCTTGTTCTTCCCCTCATGATGCGACTGGGTCAGTTTGTTTTGATACCTTTTCTCTACAACTGCCTGAAAGAAGGGTGTAGCAAGGTGGGGAGCAGTGTCCTTCTCCTAAGTAACAAGTGACAGAGGAAATGCCCTCAAAGATTTTCCAGGGGAGATTTAGGTTGGGTTTTTGGAAAAAAATTCTTCTTGGAAAGGGTTTTCAAACACTGGAGCAGACTACCCAGGGAAGTGCTGGAGTCACCATCCCTGGAGGTGTGGATGTGGCACTCAGGCACACAGTTTAGTGGTGGAATTGGCAGTGCTGGATTAATGGTTGGACTCTATGATCTTAGAGGCATTTTCCAGCCTAAAGAATTCTATGACTCTGTGGGTTGAAGACTAATAATAGCATGTCTTCAATGCAGAAGACTCATTTGTAGGCTGCAATGGTGTAGAGGCATAACAGAGCTGGTGCTGATGGGGACAGTTTTTTGTCAGGGACCACCTGGCTACTGGCCATGGCACAAGTTAGCCCACAGGCACCTGCATGCTGGCACAGCTTGTCAGTGGCCTGTTCCTGCTCTCTGTTTGAAGAGCTCAGCTCTCTTTGCAGAACTGGTCCCCTCACCAGTGGGGTGCAGCTGGTCCATGGTGGAGGGAGGAGTACGTGAGGAGCCTGAGCTCAGGGATCAGTTCCTGCACTTCCCTTTCTGCCAGCTGCTCTGCATCAGGCCCAGCTGCTGTCGATGCAAGGATGTGCAAAGAGGGGCCAGTGGCTTCCTTCAGCCTGGAGAAGAAGGCTAAGAGGGAACCAAACGCAGTCTTCCACTGGTGTAAGGGGATGTTTTAGAGAAGACAGGGACAGAGATTTCCCAGAGGGGAAGAGAAAGGACAAGAAACAATGGGCTCAAGCAGTAACAGAGGGAATTATGGTGGGACTTAAGGAAAAAATTTGTCATGGTAAGCATGGTTAAGCCATTAAACATGTTGCTTAGAGAGACTGGAATTTCAGCCAGCTCAGACTAGACCCTGAGCATCCTCATTTGGCTTTCAGTTCCTGCTTTGATGGGTTTTGGACTACATGGCTCCTGGAGGTCTCTTCCAACCTCAATTAACTTCTGACTCTTTGATTCTGAGAAGAGGTCCACAGGAAGAAAATGTGGGGATGCACTGCACAATTCACTCTGCAATGTGCAGTACAAAGATTCCCTCGGGCACTAACAGAACTATTGAATGGGTGTGGTGCTGAACCAACTTATGTAAGCCTCTTTTATCTCTTCCATTGTAGCAGCTTCCTCCTCATTTCCTGAAACATTTTGCAGTGGATTGTGGATTTGTTTCCCTCCTCCCTTTGTTATGAAATAATGTAAATCTTCTTACTTTAAAGGCATTTTTCAAAATGATTTGATCAAAAAATTCTGCAGGAAGGAGAGGAATTAGGTAGAGGAGGAATTGGTAGAAAAGTCACTTGGTTGTCTTCACCAGAAAGTTGAAGTTGAACCTGTCCTTAAGCTTTACTCTTAAAGCTTTGTCAGGGAAATTATCCTCTTACATAGGAAGTCCTTTTGTGCAACCCAAACCAGTGTGCCCAGGATAAAAACGCCTGTCATTCTAGTGTTCATGTAACTGTTTGTCACATTAGAGTAATTTCAACAGGAACAGAAAACTTGCAGAAGGACTGTTGGTTTCCCAACATCCTTGTCCGGAAAAGGTCTCCCCTTTCCAGACTTTCCGTTCCTTATGCTGTTGTTTCAGGATGGTAGCTCAGACATGTGCTGGCATTACTGAGTCTGGTTCACATTAGGTGAGAGTATTTGTATCAAAAGGCAATTCAGAGCTTAATGGACGACTTTGAAGAAGCTGCTTTTTAAAGCCTTGAGGAGGGGGGATAAAGGAAAGAACAAGATGAGCATGCAGTAAAAAGGGAGATTTAACTTGGGAAAAGATAGATGATCTCCAAGAAATACCATTGGGGAAGAAAAAAAAACTTTGTGATAGAATACAAGTGTTTATATGCAAACATTTCAGTTTCCTTTCCCTAGTATAAATAATAAAAGTCATTCAATTTTTGATCCTACCATTGATGCCACTGAATTTTTTTACAGAGTTATAACTTTTTTTAATCTAGGCAAGTACATACATCTTGTTGCAGAAATGTTGTATTAGTCTAAGCACACAGGTGCTCCTGAGAGGCTGAAAAACATTGGGTCAGATCAAGAGCTTGAACCAGCTAAGGATATTTGAATGACACTGCCATTCAAAATCCTTTTAATTATACAAACTAATATCTGATGTCAACTACTTTATTTCAAAGTAGCAATTAAGGTACTTTGTAAGTAAATTCTTTCCATTTATTTTCTTTTTTTAAGGGGATGATGTAACCTTTGAAGATGAAATTGAAGCATTGCAACTGCAAGTGAATAAACTCACTGCTATGGGAGTGAACAAAATAATTGCACTAGGACATTCTGGTTTTACTGTGGACAAAAATATTGCTCAAAAAGTAAAAGGAGTGGATGTTGTGATTGGAGGACATACAAACACATTTCTCTATACAGGTATTTTACTTCTTACTAAAATGTTGCTTCTGAAGCTGAGCTGAAACTGTTTTTAAACTTGGAGAACTTTCACTAATGTAGTTTACTGCTGGCTGCACTCAGCCAGGTTCATAGCTGGTACATGTCCCTAACTTCCATGGAAGAAACCAGTTCAAAACAGCCTGTGCACACCAAGTACCACAACTCACTGAGAGCTTCCATGATGCTGTGGAGGTTCAAGGTGACCTATGCAAAGAGGGGAAGAGGAACAAAGGTAGTAATACCTGTAAATTACTGCTAAACATACCATAATTTAAGCTCACATCTATAAAAGAATAAATTGGTTGTCTACTTTTAAACATGCATGTGACTTAGTCAGAAAAATCAATCATAGAAGACTTCAAAACTGCTATGGTGTTGATTTTCTCTATAATCTTATTCTATATTCATAGGTCTTCATTTGGTCTGACATTAAAATACTTTCCCCAAGTTTCATCTGTTTTTTTCAATACCTCTTTTATTCTTCTTTATTCTTCTTTTCTCTAAAGGCAGATGACATTCTAGACATAAACATTGCTAATCTGTTTTCTCCTGCAGTAGTGCTACTTTAGGCAACATCTACCATCAGCAACTTCCCCAATGCTGTTACCTTCCCCGGAGTGTAAGGACACAAGTCAAAGAGAGGCTGTTTGGTTGTTCTGTTTGATTGAATTTTTAAAATCCTTTAAATTTAACAGAAGCTTTAATAACTGGTTGAGACTATAATGAGAATTTTCTGTAATTTTTAGAAAAGTTTCCTATGTGCCCTAGTCACAGGGATAACATTATGTACCCTACCCTAGGAACTTGACCACTTAAAAGGTTTGCACTATCATCCTCTCTTCTCCCTATTCATCTCCTCTCTTTCTCATGCCCTTTTTTTCTTATCTGCACTCTCACCTTTTGTTATCTCACTTGTTAAAAAGAAACAACTGCATGCCACAGTTGCACACTGAGCAGATCAGAATATCTCTTGAGTTTGGCCTCAGGGAATAACTTTGATGACTAATCTGGAGGCACAAAGCATTTACACACCTACCTACAAGTCAGAGCTCACAAACACTTTGCATGGAGGTGCAGCAGAGAAGTAGCCAAAGTGGAACAAAAAGCAGGATGGAACATCCCAATACCATGTGTCTAAGAGTGACCAAGGGGGATGGTTGAGGGTACTGGATGAGCCTGTGGAGACACTGCACTCAGATCTGCCCATGTTTCCCACCAGTTTGCAGCTCAGGGACTCCCCAAGATAGAAATTATATTTTGATATTTGCTGGCTCCATCTCCTCCTGACTACCTTCAAGTTCCACAGCTGCCTGTAGCAGGGCCTTCCAACACTGACCTGCCCAAGCCACAGAGATCTTGGTCTTGTCTTGGGATGCAGCATGCAATTTTACTGAATTATTTTTGAGATGGGAAAAACAAGGATGGATTCCATATCCAAAGTGTGCATTCCTTGTGGATTTACACAGTAGAATCCATATTCTTTTGCACTGTGTTGTGCAAAATGTCTGTAGAGAGTGTGCTGTGTTGGCCAACGCCTGTAGAGATTTTGTGCCTCATCGTGGTAGCCACAGTAGTCAAAATACCTTTGTGGGTGTGATCCAAAGAGGTGCCACATGTCACAATTTGGAACCTTGATGTGAAGTGCTGCAGGAGCTGCGATATCTGAGCTCATATCTTGTCTAGATCTGCAGGAGTTTGCAAGCACACCTCTAGTCATCCCAGAGAGTAGCCTGCTCTGACCAGACTGGATTATGTCAAGCTGTTCCAGCCCTTTGTGGCTGTCCAAGATTCACAGTGCCAGAGAGAGCACACTGCAGGAGACTCTGCAGCCTTCAGGTTAAAAATCTCAGCTAGGAATGAGTTCTGGTCCCTTTTCCAAGGGCTCTACTCTTTCGATGAAACAAAACTCTCCTAATACTTTTATTAATACTGGCAAGGTGAGAAAAATAATGTCTGGGGGAGATACACCAAAAGTATCTATTTAGTCTAAACATGATTTTTGACAGAATGTGGTCTGAGCATATAATTTTTATCCCAAGTGCTGTGAAACACATGCTCACCCATTCAGGAGCATCCTGAGTGCATTTGTGAGCCATGCCCTGCTGAGTCAAAGCCACCAGTCAGCATTCCCAGAGAAACAGCCACATCTGTGGAGGTGATTGCACTGCAGAGTAAAACATCTGATTCGAAACATCTTTCTGCATGTCTCAAGCTGCTTATATTAAGCTTATAAGCTCTCATTTAAATCAAGAGGTGTAATCAATAAGTGTCAGCAGAATCTGGGTGAATGTTCCAGCTCAGTCTAAGTGGGGATGTATGAGCTGTTCAGCCTGTTCTGTCATGGAAGTTTAGAGACATACTGCCCATGGAGGCATTTCCACAGAGAAATCTTAATGTAAGGGTTTCATCTTGGACTAGTCCAACCTGTCTCTAAGATATTTGCCAATCTCCAGTTTATCCACAGGTTATAAGGCAAATATTGTCCTGACTTGTTCAGGCGTTTGGTTTGTAGAACTGATTGAACCAGCAGTGGTAGTTTTGGGTTAGAGCAGTTGAATTTCTGGTTTTCATCAGAACTGATGTTATGAAAATGTAGTGTGTTGGCTAAAACAGGGTTAGAAATAGGTAAGTGTTCCATGTTCTTCAGTCACCCAGTATGAATTTGTGCATTTGTAATGAAGCAGCGTCTCATGCCTTGACTGAGCATGAATTCTAGTGCTGCTGGGGTAAGATGCACTGAATAGTCTTTGCATTTCAGAAGGAACATATCTATCTTACAAGGGAAAGATGTCATAGTGCTAATTAATCCTGAAAAGAAGCATCAGAATCAGAAAGTATTTTGTTAGAAAACAAGAAATGAGTAAGACTCCGGACAAGCCGTTAACTACACACAGCTGATATAAACTATAATAATGCCTAGAAAGAATATCTTTCTAATGCTGTGTTCATTTGAGGACTAAAGAAGGACAAGAAATCAAAACTTATTCCTTTTTCAGTTCAGAAAACCCCAATGCCACTTTTGCGTGCATAAATCCTGGAGAGTCCTCATTAGTTACAGGATTTCTTAAATTTTTCCCTAAATAAACAAATAGTTAAGTGGCACTCCAAGGAACCAACTCTGTTGGCCAGGCTGAAAGTAGAAAATCTAGTTCTGTGGTAAGTTTGGTTCAGTTTGTTGCAGCTCCCCTCCCTGGAGAAATAGGAGGGATTAGAGAGGAATATGAATTGTACTGGAGTTCTAGCAGGAATATTTATCATGCTGCTTATCCTAGGATTTGATATTAAGTAAACAAATGTAAATGGAAGGAAGCAAGTTGTTCTGTGAGCAGTGGAAGTGAAGAGGCTGCTTTCCTCTGGATCCACCTCCCCTGCACCTGCTCCCCCTGCCCCTGCCTTGCCAGCAGCCCTGAGCTCACCAACACACAGGTGGGAAATGCCACCACCTTTGGGACAAGAGTCAGCAGCAGGCTCTGAGGGAGCTCTGTCACACAGCACGTGATGGCTCTTGGAGCTACCCAGCCTTGGTCTGACAGTGGGGCAGAAATAATGACAGGAATAACAGCAGGGAGAGATACTACTCAGATAATGTTGTCAATTCTCAGATAATGTCAAGGAGACACGGAGAAGCCTGGTACCCTTGAGGCAAGAGCTGTGCTGTGCAGTTCCAGTTTTCTTTGCCACTTTCTGCCCTGTGTGGCTTCTAAATCCTGTGGCCAATTGAGCTCTCTCTTTTTCTCTGCCAGTCCCTTCCCTTAATCTGTTTCCAAGTCCTATCCCTAGTAATCTTTCAGAATTTGCAGGTTGATAGGAATTTTGAATCCATGACCACACAACTTTAATGTTAATGAAGGTTGATTTTGCAGAGGGTTTACAGGCTGTCTGAAATTTTGGAGGCTGTTTGGTATAGTGAAAAAAACTCATCTGGCTCTAATTCACAGAACTGTTTATAGGTATTCTGTCTGCTTATTAGCAGTAAAATGCATTAGACTTTTTCAGACCAAGAAGTCTGATGTATGATTTACTCTGATTCTTACTTTCTGCCTGATGCAGAATAATGTGATGTGAAGGCTCAATAGTAAACTTTTTGTCCAGTGGCTGGTATGTTTGCATTACTGAGGGGTTTGGATTGCAATAATTGGAATGAAAAGTTGCTTTGTTGCTGTTGTGATGTGATGTCATGGCGGAGTGTGCAGTCATAACTTCAAAAAACACCGTGGTAAAGCAACACTGTCTCTTATGAGATAACTGAACGATCAAATGTCTGCTTGACAGCCATGGCTGTTTCTATCCTGGCTGGGTTTGTTAAGGCTGAGAAACATTTGAAATGTCACTGTAGTAGCTCCTTGAAGGTCACATGAGCTGAAGAGCCGCTTTTCATGCTTGTTCTGTGCAGGCACCCCACCCTCCACTGAACTGCCAGCTGGCCCCTATCCATTCATGGTTGACTCAGATGATGGGAGGAAGGTGCCAGTTGTACAAGCTTATGCTTATGGAAAATATCTTGGTTACTTGAATGTTACATTTGACAAGAAAGGAAATGTAGTTGAAGCAGTTGGAAACCCCATTCTGCTGGACAGCAGCTTTCCTGAAGGTATGTGGACTAGGCATTTGAGTTTGCCTACAGCACTCTGCTACAATTCAAGTCTTGTCATGTTAAATACAATGTCTGAATAAGAATTCAGCTTTCTTTCTGAGCTTGCCCATTCTCTTCTGTGAAGGGTTCAGCCTGTGTAACAGTTGAATATGCATGCATTCAGAGTGTGTTTTTATCTATTTAAAATCCCTGAAAGTCCTTTTGTAAGAGTTCAGGTGATACAATACCCTACCACTTTGTAGGACCTGTTTTAGCTAGTCCTGTAATTGTGATTTAAAAGATTATGAGGACTAATTTACAGTTTTGCCACAGGCTGGGTTCTTCAGAGCAGAGTTTAGAGCAATATGGAAAGTGGAAATGTTCCAGGAAAAACTTGAACTACCCTGCCAAGTGCTCTGCCAAAGTGCAAATACAATACAAAACTACATACAAACCCATGAGTTCTTGTATGCAGTTTTAACTCCGAAACATTTAAAGAAGTGGGATGAGGAGAATCTCTCTGTCGCTTTTTGTTTGTAACTCCATCTGAGCTCATTAACTGGGTTTTTTTTGTCAGCTCTGCAATTACCCAGGGCTGGTTTTCTAATCTGTTTCTTCTCCTGTGTTTTTTGTATGAAGTTCTGAGCTTTTATCAGACTTTCTGGGTTCTACCTGAGTATTTGTAAAACAAATAGTTTAAAAATGATTTGTTCATAGATATTGACTGTATTATTCTCACTACCTAATAATGTAGTGAGATGATGTAATGAAACTGTACATTCTTCCCCTGAAGTCAGTAAAACTTAAAATTCAGATACACTGCTGGTAAAATTTCATAGATGTTATTCTTGCTGACAGGTGTGAGCAAATTGATTAAAAACTAGTAGCTGATATAAAATAGTTGTAACATCTGTCTGCATATATAAGTATCTTTGGTTTCTTTCTGAAATAATTAAATTTTCACCTAAGAGACAGATGTGCATAAAGAATTAATTTCTTCAAAATGTTTATTCCCTGATATTGATATTTGAGCCATTTTTTCTTTTAGTACAACATTAAAGGGAGGAAATTACAAACAGCAAAAAAAAATTTGCATCAAAGACCAATCTCACTTGTATTTTTAAAATTCTCTCACCTGTCAAGGTAGGTACTAGAAACCCCATCAGTCAGAGGTTAGAACAGGACTGGGAAAAAGTACAGAGGAGGTAACCTTGCTGTGGCACAGGACTGGATTATTCCCTTGATTGTCCTGTCCTGCCTTCTCCCCTTACAGGCTTTTTTTGAAGTGAATGTAGTTGCCAAGTTGCTTGAGAAGTTTTTAGGGAAAGTGCAACCTTTTAGAATCTTGAACCTTTTCTTTTCCTAAGTTTGTATTCACTTAAGTGTCATTAATATGAGATATGTATGATGCATATTTTACACTTTTATATTACTTTACAGATGAGCACATTAAGGAAGAAGTGGAAAAATGGAGAGAAAACCTGGGGAATTATTCTAAAGAGATTGGAAAAACTAGTGTTTACCTGAATGGTACAAGCCAAGCGTGCCGTTTCCAAGAATGTAACATGGGCAATTTGCTTTGTGATGCTGTGGTAAGATGTTTTCACCACTACTGGTGGCAATTACATCTAAGGGTTACTCCAGAGCTATCCAGATCCAAACCATCAGCACATGGGCTCTGTGCCTGCTTTCCTACAGTGCAATATCCAGCGTGTCCCTAGAAAGACCTGGCAGAAGCGAGGCTGGAAGGAATGCTGCTGCAGAGAGTCAGCAGCAGTTTATTCTTTGTGCACAGCCTTGCAGAGAGAACAGCTTTTTCACAGATGCCTTTGAGGCTGCACTTTCAAGGGACGTGGCAGTGTGATCTAAGGGCCCAGCAAGGAGGAGAGCTCAGCTCCCCTGGCCCTCTCCTGCTGCTGGCCCCTGCTCACAGCACTCACCCTCTGTCCTCTCATTACTCACTGGGCTTTGCTGTCACTTCAGTGCACTGGCACAGAAAACAAATCTGGGTAATCTTCTGTCAAGCTGCTGACAAGAATTGTCCCCCTGAAGAGCCCCAAAGGTGCCAGCTGAAGCAAGGAGGGGGTGGGAGAGGCCATGAACCCAGCTGGGCACAGAACACCCCAGCCCAGAAGGAGCCACCAGCCCCTGCTGTGTTCTGACAGGCACTACTGGGCTTTAACAGTCACATATCTCCAGAAAAGTCTTTTTACAAGAGGTCATTTCCAGTTTTTAAACTTTCTGAGTTTGACTGTTTTACTGCCCTGCAGCAACATAATTTCATTTAAGTGTTTCAGGGAAAAACATTCACTAATGTAACTGTTTCCAGAAAATTAACTTTCCCTTTATGGGAAAGTTAAGGGACAGTTAATAATCATGACTTAGATATGTTTCCAAAGCTATTTATCTAGTCCATGGTATTGCTCTTATTATAGTCCTCAAAATAATTCTCTAGTTCAAGAGCTGGTTTTCAAATCAGACTAACATTTGGGAATTCTGCATACAGTTCTAGAATTGGAGCATCTTGCTTTTTTAATTCTGCTAGATTTTTTAATATCTTTATTTGCAAAAATGTGAACAAATGCTTTGGCACTTTTCAAGCTTAAAGAAAGTAACCCTGCAATCTTTCAGAAGTTTGTAGATTTTCTTGCAATACATTTTTTTTAGGAGATCAAATTCTATTTTAGTTCAATCAATGTCCCTAGACAATCACCTGCAGTCATCAGCAGATACATAGATTTCTCTTCATGTTGCCTTGCCAGTTCTGTACTTTCTTTCCTGTCTGCTGACATGTGGTCAGAGGTATAAAGGTAAAAAATAGATCTGCCTGTTCCATAAGCTTTAATATTTAGAGCTGTCCTGAGAAATGGAGAGATTGAGAATTGCAGAAGATTGAAAGTTTGTACTGGGTCAAAACAGAGATCCATTTAGTTCAGTGATGCATCTCAACCAGTAACCCAAAATCTCAGAATGGAAAGGTTGACAGGCCTAGATGGCATTTTACAAAGGACTTTAAAGGGACCCAGAGGTGAAAAGACTGTGAAATTGGTAACAGCACTGTGTGAGCTCCTCTTTTAAGCTGCCTCAGCTCAGGGCTGGGAAGTTGCAATCCTTTGATTAAGAGTTACAAACCTAAGCATGACTCTGGCCTCAGGGCATGACTTTGATGACTAAGATGGAGGCACAAAGCATTTACACAGCTGCAAGTCAGAGGTCACAAACACTTCACAAGGGGTGCAGCAGAGAAGTGACCCACCTGGAACACATGACAAGACCATTCATCCCTAAATTTTGTCTCCAAGAATGACAGAGTGAGGATGATAGGGGATGAGCACACTCCTGGACAAGCCTGTGGAGCTGCTGTGCTCAGATCTGCCCGTGTCCCCCACCAGCTTGCAGCTCAGGCATTCCCAAGGCAGAAGAGGTCTCTTGACATTTCCTGGCTCAACTGGAACGTGTGAGGAGAGCAAGAAACAGCAACAGGGAGAGAGGGAGGGAAAAGGGGAGGGAGACAGTGGGGATTAGCTCCTGCAGAGTGGCTCCACTGGCCTTTGCCTGCCTCCAGCCTTCCCAGCAGCCGGTGGCAGGGTGTTCCACTATGGACCTGCACATCCTGCAGAGACCTTGCTCTTGTCAGTGCCTTGCTGCTGCCCACTGCCTGCATAACTGCTGGGGGTCAAGAGGTCCTTGCTCTGGAACTAGCTTCCTATCCACCATCACACCAGTCAAGAAGATTTTATAGCCTTAGATATATTCCTTCATGGAAGGAATACTTCCTTCCATGATCTCTGCCTGGTCAGATAATCCAAGTCTACATCATCATTCTATATTCAGAAGTTTTGCGTGTCTTTGGTCATCCTCATCACCCCTCTCTGAATCTTTTAGGTTTTTATCATTCTTGAAATGAGAAAAGACACAAATTCCTACCCAGCCTCCACATGTCCTTCTTCATTTCATAGGCTTCTGTCATGTGTTTCCTGTACTTCTCTCTGTAAAACCAAAGAGTTATGGCAATAGTCACTCCTCCATCCTATTATCCTAGGTCATTTCAGCCTTTCCCCATTCTACTCAGTTATTTCTGAGGATTAACACTGGAGACTTATCATCCTGATGCAACTGAGCAAATATCTGGTCTTCATTTTCTTTACTATTAAGAATGTCACAAGCAAATATTATCCTGTCCTTGCGTTTTGTCAGGGCCTCACCACTGAGCTGCTGGGGACCCATTGCTGTGCAGAGTAGACTTTCTAATCTAGTATTCCTGTTCTTCCACTGTTCTACACCTTTCTAGTTACCCAAGACTGTTCCACATACTAAAAACCAACCACAGAGGAGCTGAAAAAACTTAATTTCTGGCAAAATGATTAATTAATGCTTTCCCTAAGAGATTTTAATGAACAACAGTATTTAAGGTCCTCTTCACTTCTCAGTTCCCCAAATATGCTTGAATCATTTGTCTTTATCACAGTTAATAAAATAAAAAAATTAAGTAATTACTTTTCCTTTGTTCAGCTGGCCTGCCTTGACCATGCCATAGACACACAGACTAGGGCAGAGCCTGAGAGGTCATTACAGTAAAGGGCAAATATTTTTCATGTTAAGAATTTTAAAAAGCAAAATAGTTACTTGGGTTTTTTAGCAACTAAGTATTTTACAACAGGGCTGAAGATAATGAGAAAAAGTCAAAACCTTTCTGTTTTTTTCAATCTCAGATTGTACTTGGTGTAAATTTCCAGAGGCTATAGTAAGTGAAGATAAAATCTGTTTAAACATTTTCCTTTGGTAGCTTTATGAGAATGTCAGGCGTCCGGATCAGAAGACCTGGAACCACGTTTCAATGTGCATCCTGAACGGAGGTGGGATTCGGTCACCCATTGATGAGCAGAGCACTAATGGTAGGTTAAATTACCAGCTGAATGGCAACTTCATCAGAGGAGGAAGGAATCAAGTTATGTCAGCCTGAACACAGTAATAGGTATGGGCTTGTTCTGATGGGCTTTGCACAGTGTTAGGTGTGATTTCTCAAATGGTTGTCCATCATTTGAGCACAACTGCACTCAGGCTGACATTGACAGAAGTCTCTAGCATTGTTTGTACGCAATGCTTTTTACAATTTCCCTCTCTCCTTGCTGCCTTGGAACAAAGGAAGGTCTCCTGCTGTACAGGGTCATCTGGTATGGTCGCTGTGAGCCTTGTGTAGTCTGCTGTAGAGTAAGTAAATTCTGGGGGTTCTGAATGCTAAGGTTTTAGTTTTTATTTTCCTGATACCACATAAACGAAATGTGAAAATAAACAGCTTTCTCAGTTCAGCTAAATCTTTCTGTAGGACTATGTGAATAAATCTTAACTGGAAAAAGTGCCTGATGTAGTATGAATAGCTGTGTTTCATCCTAGATTGGTGCTTTGTCATGTATTTTAGTAGCTCTGTTCTAATAGCAATACATGCAGTTACACCAAACTCTGATTTATTGGTCTTGATACTTGCTGGACAATAAAAGATACAGGTTCTTTGGGATCCTGCAAAAAATATGTGAGTCTCACTCCTACAAGCCCTCATTTTCTTAAACTGTATTTGCCATGTTCCTTGTCAAAAACTTGATGTTAAACAATCCTAAAATAATTCTGTAAACAGGAAAAAGAAACACACACACACCCCAACAATAACAAAAAAAACCCAAAGAAAGAAGTGAACAAAGTGTCTTTCCCCCAGGTAGCATTACTGTGGAAGATTTGCTGTCTGTTCTGCCATTTGGAGGTCGTTTTGATATGGTGACATTAAAAGGCTCCACACTGAAAGAAGCTTTTGAGCACAGTGTGAGGAGATATGGAAAAGGAAGTGGAGAGCTGCTGCAGGTTGGAGGTATATTTTCTTCTTTCCTCTTCTCAGTTTTCCAAAACAGCCATCCCTCCTGTTGGCCTTTTTACATCTGGAAGACTTTTCATAAGAATGGAATGTCAAGCTGGCCATACATCCTCACCCTGTGCCTCCCACATGCCAGCCAGCAGCCACTCTTTATCCCATGTGTGTTTAATTGAGCCACTGCAGCACACAGCCCATCGCTGCTCCCTTCGGCAGAGACAGTGCTCCTGAGCTTCCAAACCCATAATGGCATCAGTTTAACACTGCAATTAACCAGGGGAAAATAGAATTTAGTGTAGCTGTAGCACAGAAATAGCTACAACTCCAGTTTTTAGTTCCTAACTGGCAGCCTACCTGAAATGCCAAACTGGATAGCTGTGCTGAATTTCAGTTTATCAAAATCACTTTGTGCAATTCTCTAATGACTGATGACAGTTTTAGAGTTCGTCCAACTGGGCTATGGAATTGCTCCAGTGAATTTCTAAACATTTTATGGGTGAACAATTAATATAAAAAAGCTACTCAAATCTTCAATTGCAGCTATCTATATGTTTATCCAGATGTGTATTAGCCTACAGTCATGTTTATTCCTGGTCTCTCTGTGATTTAGTGCAGATTTTATTGTTTAGTTATCAGAAGAGCTGAACTTTAGGGCAGAGGTTGATGCATTGGTTCCCTCCCTCCAAGCCTCTCATCCCATACACCCCGACAATGTGCTCCCTCACACGCCACAGACACAGTGTCTCACACTTTCACCAGTTCTTAGGTACCTCTAAGGGGAAACAGGAACAAGCTCTGCTTGCTGCCTCTCCGCAGAAAAAGAAGAAAACCAGTAGCTCTGGAAAGGGTTCAGGAGGAAGATGCAGAGCAGGAAGAGTGCTGGGATTGGAAGAGCCTCAGTGCTTTGAAGGACCTTTAGTGGCTTCCTCATCTGCAGGTTCTTGGTAGGGCTGCTCTGGGGGCCTGGCTCTCCCCTGGCCCTGATCAAGGCAGGCTCACAGTGAGAAACGTTGCCTCTCCTACAGTGAGGAGACACTGCCTCGTGTACAGCCCTGGTCTAGCTTTCCTTTTTCAGGACACTGCATATTATCCAGAATAGCTACCAAGTTGGGCTGGCTGGCCTTGAGAAAAGTAATTTCAGCCAACAGACCAGGGAAACGAGAAAGCATGTGACTACAGAAATAAGGGAAGGTATTTTTATCTTGCAGTACTCCAATCCCATGACCAGTAATTTCCTTTTGTGGAGTAGAGATGAGAACAGACATCAGATAAGTAAATGAGGTGGGACAGTGCTCCAGCAATTCTTATTTCTCTGGAATGTTCTTGCATAGAAGTTGAGTAAGTGTGCAAAGGACACAGGGCGTTAAGTGGTGCAATTCAGAACAATACAACTCTCGGTCACAGAAAGTAATGCAAAGATCCAGCTGAAGATGAGGGAGAATGCTGCTTCTGGCCCTGTGTGTTCAACATGCCCGCACTAAGTGGCATTCCAATGTGTATTTTTGTAGGCATCCACGTGGTCTATGATCTCTCCAGAGCCCCAGGAAGCAGAGTTGTTAGCTTGGAAGTGCTTTGCACAGCGTGCCGAGTCCCAGCCTATGTCCCGCTCCAGATGGATGAAATATACAACGTGACTCTGCCATCCTATATGTTATTTGGAGGAGATGGCTACAGCATGCTGAAAGACAAAAATCTGGGATACAGTAAAGGTAAGGGGGATACAGTCCAGGTAAGTATGGGCTCTAACAGGGTAGCAGCCAAACAACTCACAACAATGGAAATATCTTTCTACAGTATAAACCTCAGACTTTTTGCCTATACTCCATGATTAAACTTGCTTCTACCCTGACAGCTCTGGCTTGCTAGATTTGGTTGCAGGCAACAACTCTATTCTTTTTCAGTTAAAACCACAAAAGTTTCAAAGAGAAACATTATCAATTCAGCAGTTCTCAGAAAGCAGTCCTGAGGTTGTGGTAAACCAGAAAAGCAGCAAAGAACATGTAGAGTACATCTTACACTGCCTTGCACTTGTACTCATTACTGAAAGATGCTATTTTCTACAGACCTTAAATTTCCACTGTATAGAATTATTTAGAAAGACAGAATCATCACCTCTACAACATGCAGCTCAGGTGAACAGCATAGGGTGAGGGGAAAGATGCCAACCTGCTCGAAGGGAATTTTGGCCCAGCCAGAACCAGGGAGCCCTGGGAGCTCTGCAGGCAGCAGAAGGCAGGGTGCCACAGACACCACACCACAGAGGTGGAACAGAGGTGTTTTATAACACCGGCTGAAGGTCCTCTCAAGCTGCATGCAAAGTGTTAGAATGTCTCTGTAAAATTGGTATCGTCCATCCTTTAAGATGAAGGGAAACTTGAAAAAAATTGAGATTAAAATCCATTATTTCTGAAAACACAAAAGAGGTGTAGTGCTGTATTTTTAAAAAAATGTCTCATAGGAGCCCATCTACATTTTTGCAGAACTTGTATTTTTTATATTCTGCTTGTGCATGGTGAAAGCATGCTTTTACCTCAAAAATTTTCCTTCTGGATATTTGTCACAGGCTAATTTTTTTTTCTACAGGTGTTAAAAGTTGATTCTCACAGGTACAATTGGTGTTTTAAATTGAGTTCAGCAAAATTTGATTTAAAACATCAGCCCTACTCATGAGACTAAGATCGTGGAATAGTGAAAGGCAACAACCTGTAAGGTTCTGGTAAAGTCTTTCAGTACAACAGAAGGGTAAAACTGTAATTATTCTTAAGTTGGAAGGTTAAGAGCTTGGATCAGAAGGGGCTCATTGCATGGTTGGCACCAGTGACTGAAAAGGGTCTCGCACTGTAAAAACCCATGTAATACTTTGTGCTTGTGTGCACACAAGCAGTGCCAAGACTAAAAACTTCTCCTAAAAAAAGTAAATTTGAAGAAGTATAACCAATAGCTTTGCCAGGTCCACAGCCCTATACCCCAAACAGGTGGGAGACTATCTCAATCTACCTGAACTGGAAAATACCATTGTAACAAATTCAAAACAAAACAAGCCAAACAAAACAAAAATAATTTGTGTGTTTGTTTGTTTGTAAAATACAAGTTGCTACCACAAATTCTGGCTACAAACCACCACAGGTGATGTGTGCTGATTCAGAATGGCAAAGCATAGAAAACAATTTGATTCTTGAGCTAAAACTGGAATGTAGGCAAGTTCTTACATTTTGGTGAAGAGCTTGGCAGATGCAGAGAACAGTTTTTTGTTTGTTTCTTTAGGTGAACCTGACGTTGAGGTTATTTCGCGCTACCTCCAGAGAATGAAGAGAGTTTACCCAGCAGTTGAAGGTCGAATAAAATTTTCTTCTGGAAGTCTTATTGAAGCTAGTCTGACCCTGATCTCTGTACTGTTGACTGTAACGTTCTTGCACACTTGATTTTTTGTTTGGAGGAATACAGGAGGAGAGATGATGCGGAGGAAGCCGTAAGAGACCTGTTCTCTTCTGTTACACCTTACAATGAATGAGCAGTGAGGCTGCTGCATATCAGCACGGGGCAGCCCCCTGCCTTGTCTTTAACCTGGTGGTGCCACTGGAGCACTGTGTGCAGGGCAAGGGGGCACAATCCACAACTTCTCTTGGTCAGAATCAGCAGGTACCTGAAACTGAGGTCTCAAAAGCAAAGTTCCAGTGAATACTTACTGCTCAATCATAAAACAGTGACAAACTGAAATGGGGTGTTATAAATTGTCAAATTCTTTTAGCTGCTTTAGACAGTGAGTTAAGAACCTGAACCCAGACATAAACAAGATTCTAGAAATGGATTTTTTATAGATATATATTCCTTTCTTTGGTCTCCACTCAGGGTTAAGGTATTCAATCTAATATCTCTATTTTGCTTCCAGTCACATTTATCATACCTACATGAATACCTGAAAGAGCTGGATTAAACTTGGTGCCATTAAAATCATGAAGTCTATTTAATACGCAATTTTAACAAGTTTTTCTTTTACTACTGAAAAAGAACTATCACACTTTGATTTTCCATTAATAAAGGATGTAATGAAAGCTTGACTTGATTTTGACCAATTTTAACAAATTGAGTACTCTTCACTCTTAAGTATGACCAGTTTGGGGACTGTATCGAGAGTGAGAACACAATCTGTGACTGTACTTCATATAAATATGCTCACTTTTAAACCTCTTCCAAAGAACAAAGCACAGGACTGCTGCCTGTTACTCTGTATTAGCAACATTCCAAGAAAATGTCAGATACAGGCATTGACTGCTGCAGCACTTTTGGCATCCTTTGGAAATAGTCAGGTAATGGGGCTTTTTACAGCATAACCTGACTTTATAGTAACTGTGATTATATCTCTTCTATGGGAAGGCTGTGTTTAAAAAAATAGTTGTAAGAGACAGGCTAGTAAGTATGAAATCATATTAAATGCTAAATGTACATTACTGATGCTTTATCAAGAAATGATTGCTTATAAACAAGGGTGAAAATATCATTATTTTTCTAAGATTACTGGGAATTTTGACATCAACATGTTTGGATTGTTTAATGCTGTTTTAAACGGATTGTTTTGAATAAACCTGCTATGTTTTCCTGGAAAGCTCAACAGGCTTTTTTTCAACACTGAAGCTACTTGCCTCTTCCATCCATTGCAGCTGTAGATTTCAAGAAGGTGCATTAAGATAAACATTCAGGATGCTGGTATTTAAAGACCCCATTCACTTCCACATCCATTCAAGGGCTGTGCCTGAAAAGCTCTGGCCCCCAGAGCTGTATTAGGTGTATAAGGGGTGTGAAACAGGGAGACAAATGACAACTGACCTTGTCACACTGCCAGTTGTGCCCTGGCATTGATGATTGTCACTTTGACTCCCTAGGTTGTTAATTCACAGAATGGCCTTCCCTCATCAACATCAAATTAGTAACAGAGAGGGCACTGACAGACAGAGCTGTGCCTGCACACTGATTTTGAGAGTGGCAACAACTGCTCTGGCACAGCCAGAAAGGAGAGAAATAACACTCTCACCTTCCTTTGACAAACAGAAGGAAAAGGTCTGCAACAGTAATACAGATGAGTTATACTGACAAAGAACACCAATGCTGCACTAGATTGGTGAGTTTGTAGAAAAGGAGAAAATATGTGTTTGAAAAAAAAAATTAAGGAATGCCAATTAAAGCATCTCTGTATTGTTCTGCGAGTAAAACTTGTTAGAAAGCCAAACATAAAAGTCCTTTTTAAAATGTCTTTTATAAAGGCTGGGCCAACAAATTAAGACTTACAGAGAAAAATCTTCCACACATTTTTGTATGAATGAACTTTTATAAAATGCTGTGAACAGACTCACATCCTCTTTTCTAAGCCTGTAAAGAGGATGTCAGAAAAAACCCACAAAGCCAGATAAGAAACTGCAAAAAAAATTCTTTTCACATCTGTTATTATTTTAAGAGGGCTTTAGATTTGAAGGTCAGGTGTTGAAAAGACTCAGTTACAAATGTGATTTTCCATGCTCACAGAAAGATGAAGGCTAAAGACAGTTCTGAGATTAGCTGATTATATCTAACAGATTCAATCATATACCTTTGTTTGAAAAAAAAAAGGATTTGATAAGATACTTTAAAATAACTTAATGGGAGCATTCTACAACTTCTTCCAACCAATTTTTCTACATATACTTTCAGGAAGACATCTAGTAATTGCTCTTTCAGCAAAGCATAAGTTGGCTGATTGCCCAGCTGTCTCTTTTGATGTCATCCTGTAATTTCATTCACTGACAGATTTTGGTGAAATTAATTAGACTTTTACTGGTAATAGCTAAAACAAATTTTAAATTAAAAGTACAAATATTTTATTTACTTGCAATCGGTATTAAATTTTAATATCTTTATTGCACAAAGGTATTTTTTGAACTTAAATTTTATGTTATTTACAACAAAATATACAAGGCAATGTTAAAATGTCACATGTCCATTACAGCAGTGCACAGCAGATCCTACTGGGTGTCCACTCACATCCAGCTTGACACAGAGCTTGCTTCCTTTGGACCCTGCTAAACAGGAAAGGGGGGAAATTTACTTATTAAGTTTGAAAATGTGTATTTACATAGAAATGACTGAACTGAGCAGCAACAATTAATGGTATCTGAAAACATCCACCTGAAACCAGAGTTAAGAGAATGGAAGGCTACTGAGTTTTTAATATGATTTCTTAAAATAAATGTTTTCTTCTTTCTCTAGCAGTTCCCACTTCTCCCATTACTAACTGCTAAATACAGTTTTCTTAACACAGCAATTTTCTGCTCTGGAAATTGTACTGGAGAGATATTTTTTCAATTGGATTTCTTTCCTTACTCTGCCCAGAATGCTTTTTCCCTTTCAGCTGTCCCTTTTCCTTGTATCCTGTCTGACAGACCCCCAAGGGACTGGCTGTACACTATCTCAGCAGTTTTTCAGCTCCTGGGGCTGGCTGACTTACAGGTGCTGCCATCAGGCACAGCACACACCGAGCGACGCAGGAACATCCGCACGCAGGAAACGCCTTCAAGACACCAATCTCAGGAGGGGAAGCAGACTGACATCCCCACTAAGGAAAATCTTCCCATTCCTCCCATCACTGTTTTCCCTGCCAAAGGAGCAGTGCTCAAAACAAAACTCCTGGGATGCTCAGTTTCCCCTTTACAAGCTGACTGGTCGGAAACATTTTTCCATTCTTCAGTGTAACTACAAAAACATTTTGGTGTGAAGCATCTCAAAAAGATGCTTCAGTCAATGCTGAAAAGAGAGAACAGGCATTGGATTGATTCCCCCAATACATACATGCACGGATAGCTAAGTAAGAACCAGTCATTACTTTTAAACTTCCTAACAACTGCAGTTGTTAGGAAGAAACAATTCTCTTTCCAAGTGGCTTCACAGTGACAAGTGTTTGCAGTGATTTTGGGGAAATGTTTTTAGGGCTCTGGATGAAAACCACCGCCATTCCTCCACCCTCTCCACCTTGCATTTCCCCTCTCAGTCCTGATACACTGACAACCAGGTCCCACTGCCAAACATCACAGATGCAGAAGTTCTGTATTACTGTCAAGTTCCCAGCTGAAGTGTTTTTCTTCCTCTCCCCTACTGAAATCAGGGCCAGAGATTCCCTTGCTCTGTCCCCATCAGCTTCAGTCACAGGGGACAGGGGGAGCCCATCCCTCAACAACCCCTGCCATTTCACCAGGAGCAAAGGTGGCACTAGAGGTCCCTCCTCAGCAGGTGGTTATGGAACACTGCAGAGCAGCTGGGCAGTGTCATGGTTAAGCAGGAAAAAAAGGATAGAAAGAAGCAGAAAACATGATCTTGATTTACCTTGAATAATCTTTCTCTTGATTTGTTTTTGAAGAAAAAGTTATTTTTTTCCCCATTAAATATCCAACACATCTATGAAA
The DNA here is from genome assembly GCF_028018845.1 of Melospiza georgiana. NCBI lineage: Eukaryota > Metazoa > Chordata > Aves > Passeriformes > Passerellidae > Melospiza > Melospiza georgiana. Next base: position 103,132,555 of record NC_080432.1, on the reverse strand, counting down.
CCACAGCATGGCTGGCATTGGAAGGTGCCTCTGGAGGTCACCTGGTCTAGACCTCAAGCAGGGCCTCCTAGAGATGCTCAGGACCATGTCAAGCCAGTTTTTAAATACCTCCAAGGATGACCATTCCACAGCATCCCTGGGCAACCTGTGACAGTGCTTGGTCACCCTCACAGTGAAGAAGTGTTTCTTGATGTTCAGAGGGAACCTCTGGTGTTTCAGTTTGTGCCTGGTGCCACTGGTCCTGTTGGTGGCCACCACTGGTTCTGTCTTTGTACCATCCCTTCATTATTTATAGACACCAGTAAGACCCTCTGAGCTTTCTCTTCTCTAGGCTGAACAGTCCCTGCTCTCTAGCCTCTTCTCACAGGAAATATGCTCCAGTTCCTTCATCATCCTCATGGCTCTCCACCAGATTCATTCCAGTATGTCCATGTCTATCTTGTACTGGGAAGCCCAGAACTCCAGGTGTGGCCTCACCACTGCTGAGCAGAGGGGCACCATCACCTCCCCTGACCTGCTGGCAACACTGCTCCTACTGCAGCCCAGGATACCACCAGCCCTTTGTTCCACTTTGTGTCTTCCCAGCTGGCTGGCCCCATCCCAGCACTTGGGGCTGTTCTTGCCCAGCAATAGGACTCTGCACTTCCCTTTCTTGGAGTTCATGAGGCTCCTGCCAGTCGATTTCTCCAGCCTGTTTAGGTCCCTTTGGAAGGTAGCACGGCCCCCTGGTGCACCAGCCACTCCTCCCAGTTCTGTGTCATCATCAGGCTTTGCTCTGTCCCATCATCCAGATCATTAATGAAGCTGTTAAACAGGACTGGAGCCACAACTGACCCCTTGGATATCTCCATGTTACTGGCCTGCCTCCAACCAGACTTCATTCCATTGATCACCACCCTCTGGGCCTGACTGGTGCTTTAAAGACTGTTTAAATACCACTCATTTTTTCCACAACCAACTCAAGAAAGACCAGTGTTCCAATAAATATATATAATTAGCTGCTGAGATACAAAACCAGTTCAGCTGAGTAAAACAGCAGGGCTAAGTCAGGTCCTTTTCCTGCACTCAAGTTCCCAGGCTACTTCCTTGTTCCCTTGGTCAGCTGTCTGAGCACTGGCTGGAGGAGGGCAGCTACAGAGCTGACACAAAGTAGGTCAGACTTGCTGAGCCAGCCTCATTTCACTGAAAACAATGCAAGTGTCCTGGCTTGTTCCAAGACCTTGTATTTGTTTCTGTTTGTCATGCAAAACAAATCACTGCTGGCACTCTGCAGTTGTCAGGCACAGGGTTCATGCAACGAACATTTATTGTTAGTGAGGGGGCTTTTAAAATTTGTTTGGGGTTTTGTTTTTTACTAGCTAACTAGCAGGTACTTCCTGCTTGCCATGAAGACCAAACTCTAAAATTGCTATGTAAAAATCTGTCAAGGTTTGATATACATAAGAACAAATACCAGACAGATCCCAAACCTAATGATATGCATTTATACAGCCATTTCTCTTGTGCAAATTCTTTCTCCTGTATCTGGATAGCTGAAGTTAACATTGCAGTGACCAAATTAGAGGTAAGAAATCCTCCTGCCAGATATTCTTGAGAAAAATGCTGCAGCTTGACCTGAACTTTGCATGCAGAATTCCCTTCCTAAATTGAAAAATGCATAAAATAGAGTGGAGACAAATCAATCAAAGAGAAAGGCACAGAGATCCCAACTGCTTGATGATCTGTCCAACTCTCCTGAAAGGCAACTCAGACTTGCTGCATGCTGAACAATTTAGGCTCAAGGTGATTTAAAAAGAGCTAATTAGCCAAAATGTAAGTAATCTGGATTTCAATTATTTCAACATACTGGAAAACACATAATTTCCCCCAAAATTAAAAATTAATATTAGTAATAACAACTGCAAAAATGCACCAGGGATCAGACTCAGTAGCAGCTTGAAGAATTCTGCAGTTCTTGAATGGAGTGAGCACATACCTTACACAGCTCTGGAAAGAGCTCTTGAATCCCAATGTCCAGCAGAACATAAGTTAACTAAAAGAAAATACAGAAAATTAAGGACACTCCAAGGCAAAACTACTGCTTTTTATTCTTGGTTCTGAGTAAGAGCCCACTCCTCTGCTATATCAATCATTCACTTTAGGAAATCCTGCGCCAGAAGGCAAGTTTGTCACACGTTATGAGTTACCTGTTTGTTGAGCACTGGTTGCTGCAGTCCATCAAACAGAAGCCTGATGCCTTCATATTTAGCCTCTTCCCCAATGCACTTGCCTATTAAATCTAGACCAAATTACAAAAACAAATATACAAATCATGAGGAAGTACTGCAAAGCAGCTTTATGATGCAGTTATAGAACTTGATTAATTAATAAGAAAAAAAAACTGTTTAAATTAGAGTTCAATTTCTTTTCTGTCTCAAATGGTAAATGGAAAAAAACCCCACACTTCTGGGTTCATCTTCTCCTCCCTTCCCTTCAGGGCTCCACACCTAAATAATTACTACACTTTCTGTAGTATTTGTAATATTGTTTTGTTCTAATGCACTGTTTAATAAACCACAAGTGGATTTTTAAACATTACTTTCAATTAAATGGGCCCCTCTTTCCTAGCTTATACCGTGCAAGGATTCAGATGTACCTTCCAGCTTAATGATATGCCCTTTTTTTAACACAGTTTTCATCTGTATAAAATACAAACCATAGGAACATTCTAAAGATGAAAAATTACAGTACTAAGTACATATGTAAAGCTCTTGATTTCCATCACCATGTCTTTATTAAATAATCACTATGCTACAGCCTTAGTCAGCAACAGTTAAATGACAAAACTCAACTGCTGGGTTTTTACACCTGGTATTCCAGTAAACTTAAATCTCAGCAGCCCAAGTATTATTTGATTTGGAAAGACAGTATATGACTGTATCTGGGTTCAATATCTGCTTGAATAATTAACCACACTCATACAGGCAGTCATGGAATACAGAACCTGGAATGTATTTCATCATCTCTTCAAAAGTCTGCTTTGCTCGTTTCTGTTTGTCCTGGAGAGAGCGAGGCTCAGTGTTCTCACAGAACACAGCATCTGCAGAGAAGACACATGGAAAAAAAATGTATCTTTAGGCAGCTACACATCACTGACACAGAAATGTGTTCCGGATTGTGGCTTCAAAACTGAACTTCTCTGTATTGTGTTGATTAGAAGGGAATTCTAGTCTTGTCAGATCATACTTTTTGCTTACATTAGCCCGATCAAACCCAGAATGAAGGACATCATCTGAAGGACAATCCCATCTGAAGGACAATCACCTTTTCACAGTTTGTTTCCATTCTTTTCAAAGTTTAAGGAATTCTCTTTAAAGTTTGGATCAATTCCATTTTAGGTTAGTTATGATCTCCTTAATCACAATTTCCCCTATGCTTTCAAAACTATAAGCAGTCTTTACAGCTTGTGCTAAAACACTGTCTGGAACTGTCAAAAACTTCAAATTTAGCTATGAATGAGGAAGCAAGTATTGCTATTAATATGAAGTAACGGGTGCTCAGTTTTGGTTTTAGGCTTTGGAAGTCTTACTGCACTCCTTTTTTGCCTTTCACAAGCTTCATTTTTGGTTTGGTAAGGAGAGAGCTGTCCTGAATCCAGAGTTTTGGCCAGATGCATTGTTTGGATCAGAATGCAGTCACGTAATACTCTACAGTTGTGAGGCAATTAAAAATTTTTTTTTCACTCTCCTCTTCCCTTATTTGAAGGTCAGGAACACTCAAGCCCTCTCAAGAGCTGACCACAACAAAGGGAACCAAAAAATTAACAATAAAAGACTGATTTAGTACACAAGTGAAATAACTTGACAACTTCATGAAACATTTGCATTGATGCACTAAACTACTTTATTCTGTTTTTCTTGCTATTCATAATACTTTCTGTAACCATCACTGACAACATAGGTAGCTCAACATCTTTCCACAACAAGCTCTGAAGTTAATCCAGCCCCACTTGATTTTCAATACTCCACTGGTGTTAGTCAGCATTGCAAAGTTTAGCACTTGGAAACTTCACTGAAGGGATTTCAAACACCAGACTAAAGCAATATTTTGCCATCAAAGATGTAACTATTACTGACCTCTGAGTAGTGTTATCAGAGAAACCAACCGGTGCTCCTCAAACAGCTGTTCTAACTTGTTATGCAAGTAATAGTCTGTGTAGAGTTCCAACGTGTTTTTGAAGAGAATTCTTCCTCCCATCAAGAGATGATGCAGCCAGTCAGGAATGCGGAAAACTACCCTACCTGCAAAGTCACAGCAACATCTATGAGTAGTAACACATGAGGGTCTCCTGCTATACATGCTAAAAGAATCATTTATCCAAAAGAAAAGAAAAAAAAACAACACTGCAAGCATGAAAACAAAAATTCAGTTTTGTTAGTGCAGCACTGAAAATATCAGCATTCTCCACAGTGCTTATCAAATACTTCCTTTAGCTATTTCTATTAATTTAACAATTCCAATTCCCAGAGTCTACCAGCAGCCTAGGTAGGCCTGAGAAAAGGGATGAGACCTACTCTCATAAACTCATACTCCTGAGATGCAGAAAGATGGAGACATAACAAAGCAACTAAGCAATGATGAATGATAAATGACATTTTAGCACCACAGTAAATAAATTAAGTCTTCTAATAAAGTCTTCTAAGGAATGACCATGTCACTAAGTTGTATATTAGCTTGAAAGTGTTGAGTTATATATGACTGCTACAATGGGATTTCATTTCTTACCAGAGACTGTGAACTTTGTATTTGTCATGAAGGATATGAATAATTAAGAGAAATCACTTCTTACCAACATACATTAAGTAGTCATAGACTCCTTCTACAGTCATCATTTCCAGGAAGTAGTTCTGATTTTGTCGCCTTTCTGTATTCTCAGACCGGTTTGCATTGTTCTTGAACAGATCATTAAAAAGCTAAAAACAGAAACATAAGACTGAAACTGCATCCAAAGGCAAAAGGATAGCCAGTTCTTTGGATTGGTTTATTTTTATAGAAGCAGCTTCTTTCCAGAGCTTTCAAGGAACTGATCAGGGGTGTTGATTTGTTTCATTGTTTCTGGTTTTGTTTTTTAAAATGCTTCACTTTCCAATAAAGAGCACATCACATGCTGCCAAGATAGACAACAACCAAAATACCTGGGTTCACAACAAATCAGCACAGGGACATTAATTCATGAGCTTTTCTGCTCCCACTACATTCTTCCAACCTAAACAATTGTATGATTGTATGCATCTAGATTTTTGTCATAGGCTCTGATTTCCTTGATGCACCCTGCTCTGAAAATGAGGGGCTAAGACAATACAGAGTTTGTCTGCCTTAAATCACAAGGGAAGCCTACAACAACAAAGTACTACTAGAAGTTCCTGTTGGCTTCCACTTGAAATAAATACAATGATTTCTAGACCAAATATACAAATTTTTACACAGAGAAATACCTTTTTGCCCTGCCAGTTTAATTATTTATAGTAAAATCTTCATGAACTAACATTTAGGTTTCTTTCCATTTATCTAATTTCTCAATTATATTCTTTTAGCCTTCTATTCTCCTATGTTATCACCTTCCTCCCTGATCCCTTTATTTCCTTGCCTTCGGTTCTTTCTGAAAATATACTGTAATTCTTGCAAAACTCCAAGAGGCTCTTCCCTGCACAGCAAAAGGGGTCCCAAATCACCTAGGCAGCAATCCTTGCCTCCTCTGCCCCCAAGTCTGGGAATCTTAAGAGAAGGAAAGGAAAAATCAGGATCTAAATCCTAATGCTTTCCATGTTTAATATCTAGCAATCCCTACCAGCAGTTTATTTTAAATTAACTTACCCCCAAAATAGTTAATCTAGATATAAAATAGGATTTATACAAGGTACTCCGTATTATGAAAAGAAAGTTCAAAAGTTTATGCCAGGGTTCTAAAAAAAATCCTGGAACTAGAAGCAAATGCTACATAATCATAGAATTGCCTAAGCTGAGGTGATTGCCACTCAGACAGGTTTTTTTTACCACTCCCAAAATAGCATTAATTCCAAGGAACAGGAAGTAATTTGTTTATATATGGTTCACTTTATGTACTGCAATTCTCCCCAAAATAAACCAAGCCAAAAACGTGCAAATCACAACATCACACAAGTCTCTAAACAGAATGCTTTGCACTTTTAGGAAAAATTACATCAGGACATCTGGGAAGAGTCAGGTTTTTGACCTGTACTCCTTCAGGCCCTCTCTTTAGTTAAATGCTGAGCTGCTGGTATTACCTTCACAAGGTTCAGTCAAACTAAACAACACCAACTTCTTACATAAATTACACAGAAGGGCAAATATGGCTAATGCACTGGTGGATGTCTGGTATCCAGGAATGTAACAAACCTAAGCATAACACATAATTATTCACACCTACTTTATGGAAGCATCCCTGGTAGGTTGCTTAAAAAACTCCATATAAACTGAAGTCTACATCCTCCATAATACTGACACCAGAACAGCAGAAAAACCTTAGCTGTAGTATTGTAACTTAACAAGAGCCTCCTTTATTTTTTAGACACACCTCACGACCTGACAAAGGTGATACATACTGAGCCAACTCAAAGCAGCCCATTATGCAATGCAGACACAGGTTCAGTGTCTGGAGGCCAAACTAAATCATTCACAGCAATCTGGTAGGTAACCTATTAAAAAATCAAACACGAAGGCCAGCTTAGGGCAAAGCTTCTTGATTTCAAGTGCTATTTCCTCTTTCACCCCAAACCAGAAGCAGCATCTTCTGAATGCTGACTGTACCCCATACATGGATGATCTGTGCTGCACTTTAAACAGCAATGGTTCCTTGAGCAGAGGCACACTCTGAAAGCATTTCAGAATGCAATCTACAATGCACTGCAGCAGCCACAATACCAAGAGGCATTAGACCTCTACTTCCATGTTTTACACTTTCCAGTATCTTGGCAGAGAAGAAATTCAAGTGAAAAACACACAACAGATTATCTAGCACAGAAGTTGAGATTATACTCACAGCTCAGATAAGCACAGGATTTTGCTTTACATGTTGCTGTGCATGTTAATATTTGAAACTAACACCACAAACCTCAATGCTGTCGTTATTTGTGTCTTTAAGATTAAACAGTAATTATGATTATAATAACCATGAAATATTCTTAAAAGGTTTACAATGAGCAAATTCCATGAATTTGTATTGATTAATAATGGTAGTTGAGCTCTTGAAGTCAGTGAAAGACAAAAGACCAAAGTAATCCCTTGTACAATAGGCTACCATGCCTTACTGGGAAAAGCAAGCAAAGGAAGCATGAATGCTCATAGAAAGTGCCTCACAGAAAAGTTACTCAATGGTGAGTGCATATGCAAACATACACCCATGCATTCCAGCACAGGTGTGAACTGTACAAAAACAATACCATGACTATGAATAATATCTACAGCCAGAGGCATACACCTCTCTCCTGTTCTTCCTGCTCATTTAAAAAGTACAGAGGATACCAAAAGAATAAGAAGAAAGATTTTATGTAGTCTCTGAATCATATCAGTCAAAGTGTCCACATCTTCCTTCAAGTAGCTACTCAAAAACATTTATTATACTGCTGGTGTTCCAAAACCAGCTTTTATTGCTGTTGGCACGCCATCACAAGCCAGCAGAACAACGCCTTTATTGGCATCTTTGCAAAGTCTGCATCAGCTGAGAAGTCCTGACCTATTATAGCAAGTCTGACAAAAGTATGCTCAGAAGATGATCAAGCTGCTTACAGACCTTCAGAACCAAAACATGACCAGAAATCCTGCTAGTGCCCCTAGGAGGGGGAAGCAGAGTTTTTTGTTCCTTTTTTTTTTTTTAACTAGGCAAGTTGGTAACTCTTATTTCTAGTGGATCTGATACAGGATGAAATCCAATTGCTCCTGGTTATATTGGGGTTGATTACCCACTTTCATTGTACATTTTTAAACAGAAATCTTTCCACCAATATTTGGACTACGCAAACATACACACACCCCAGGAACACTCAAAAGGAAGGAGCATGCAGAAGATCTGTCAGAGCATTAGGCACATTTCTGACTGGGCCTGCCCAGACAGACCTTCAGGCATTTCCTACTCAGCCTGCTGAGGCAGAGGGAGCCTGCAGGTACCCACTCATGGCAGCACTGGGGAAGGTGCATTGTAACCCCAGCACAGTCCAACGTGCTGAAACTGAAATAAACAGACCCATGTCAGAAAAGACACATGAGAGCACTGTGGCAATACAAGCATAAGCTGGAAATCAACCACCATTTACCAAAAACCTGAGAAACTCTCTTGCTCTGAGATAACATGCTCTTCTCCCAAATGGGCACCTCGGGAAGTGCTAACCTTTCATCTCTCTGGCTGCCTGCCAGATCCCCACACAAACTCCATGCAGGAGCTCCCACTGTCCTGGAACAGACATTTGGCATTCACCTCCTTCACCAGGAGTGAGGTGCCTTGCTGCTGCACAGCAGTTACTGCACAGAATCACAGAATGGACTGCCTTGGAAAGGACCTCAGAGATCACCTAGTCCCAGTCCTCTGCCATGGGCAGGGACACCTTCCACTAGACCAGGCTGCCCAGAGTTCCATCCAGTCTGGCACTAATACTTCCAGGAATGAAGAATCCACAACCTCTATGAGCAATCTGCTCCAGCACCTCACCACCCTCACAGTTACACATTTTTTCCTGATATCTAATCTAAACCTACTCTCAGTTCCATTTCCCCTTGTCCTAAATGCTCTGAAAGTCTCACTCCCTCTTTCTTGTAGGCTTCCCTCAGGAACTGGTATGCCACACATCTGCACAAAGATGTCACATCTCACAACACAAGTGAAAGTGCAGAACTGAACAGCTCAAGTCTATGCCACACATATCTGGGGAGTAGGAAAGTGTGTCACTGCTGAGTCTCCTTTTGGTCTGGCCTTTGGATGGACTGAACACCCTCAGTGTCTGCATTCCTAGACAGCATTCTCCAGTTTGGCTTCATCTGAAATAATTTTAGTTAATGAGCTCTAAGACAGCTCCCTAGTATGAGAGAAAATGTATGGTCAGTTTTCTCCACTTCTGTAAAATGGGAAAGGAACATGACTTACTGTACCTTCTTGTTATTTTCAGAAGTGGGACTCAGAATGGTAAGTTCAGGCCTGCTTGGTTTAGGCTTGGGAGATTCACAGGAGTTGATGAAATTCATGATGAAAGGCTCCAAATGCTGACCTTTCTGAAAAAAGATATGAGTGACCTGTCACATGCATAATTATAGGAAAGTGAAAACAAAAATAACAAAAAACCAAGAATTTTTAAACAAAGTTTTGATTAGCCTGTAATTCAGTAATCTCATAAAATTCGCTAATGAAGTTAAGATATTGGCAACCTGAAAGACTCACTCACCTCTTTCATCAGCTTTCCTGGAACAGATTTTATGATTTTACCTACAATTAGAAAGAAAGAAAGAAACAATATTTTCTGTTATCACTGTCTGATTTGAAAGACATTTTGCTCTGCTAGATGTTATGTATTCATTCTCTATCAGTCATTTAAAAATACAATAATTTTAAAACGTGCTTTTTTTGATTTGGCAGAAAACCCTATGAAAACAGTCTTGCACATAACCAGCTTGTAACCTAGTGATTATTACTCTTCAAGAAAATATACTTAGAAATATACAGATTATTAATCTGAATACTTTTTAAAAACCCCACAATAAAGTACTGCAGCTCCACCTCTTAACTCTTACAGAGTTTAATCATAAATAGCTCTAACACTGTAACAATAGTATTGCTTCAACACCAGTACAGGCAAAATTCCTTGTATTTAAGTTAGTCCTAGAATCATAAACACTTATCACAGAGAAATCAAGACAACTCAGATTCTCCTCTTCCTGTAGAAAAATCAGCAAATATGGAGAGATGCTGTGGTGAACCAGCCTCAAAAACTCTGGTGAGTAGAATTTTCTAAACTGGACAGGTTACAGCCATGGCCTGAAAGATCAGCTCTTAGGTCCTGATAAGGCTATCAGGATATGGCACAGGAACTTTGAATGCTGAAAAATGAAAGTGTCTAGGACTAGTTTTATTTTAAGCACTACAGTTACAGCAGTATTTTTCTTATCTACATGTCATTAAATTTGGAATTTACACTGAAAAATATGTACAATGATCAAATGATAACAATAAAAACTCTCATCCTCACAAAAAGCCCTACCAAAATGCCAAGACTTGTTATAATGCTCTTTATGGAAGTGAAGCATGGTCTCAGACAGGAAATGCATTACAGTAACACCATAATTATAAGCTTTTTCAGGGTGCACAGTTGGATCTAGAAGGGAGACCTGAAACAAAACCAAAACCTTTTGACTGAAGGCTGAGAACAGCAATCTCACTCCGCAACTCATGAAGCAGACCAAGAGAAGAGCTGCCCCAGCAGGAGCACACCGTGACCAGGAGCTGCAGAAATGCAGCAGCGCAGCTCAGACACGGCTCTCTGGGACCACAGCCACAAGGGGCACAAGACATGGAGACAGAATGGCCATGAGGGTGACCTGACCAGCTCAGGCCCACTATTCTGAGACAGCTACACTGCAGCCAAGTCACACTACAGTCAACCTTTTTGATTTATTATGAACTACTGTCAATAGGCATTAGAACTTCTCAATTTCCACTTGACCTGCCTGTATCACACACAGAGATTCTATTAACTAGCTCATGTTAGAAAATATCTTAACACCAGCTAATACTAGAAATATCAAATATTGGAGTTTTAAGGATAAAAAAATAAGAGGAGTTTGATCAATTAAAATCCAAAGGTAGTTTTGTAAGTGTTCATGCCATCTCATCTGCAAACAATGACAGACACATGCAGATTTGATCTGTGACAACACCGTAAATTTTCTTGAACTAGGCAATTTATTAAGAGAAACCTTATCTTGCTTGCTGACACAAAAATTCAAAAGCCACTTAGGCAATTTTTGCCATAACTTCAAAATTTATTTTTCTTCAAGGAAGAAATTATCAGCCTATCTTCCTTGCTGAGCTATAATTTTAGGGGCTGTGAAGGAGTAGAGTTCTTATTTCATACATCCACAAGAGTTATCTATTCATTACTACAGTCAATCACAGAATTCAATCACAGCATCCACAGCATTCCTATTTGTCAGCATAAACAAATAGCATATTACATACCAAGATTCACATCAGGCAACATTTTATCAAGAAACTGAGTCTCTCCTCCATTAGGGGATAGGAAGTCAGCTAAAAGCTGGCTGTTACTTAGTTCTGGATGTTGCAGAAGTTTCTTTGAAACAAAAGGAACAAAGGAGGTATAAGTACTTTAAAACTAACCTTAAAAATCCATTTCTCTATAGCAAAAAGATATTCAAAGAGTATTATACTGTCACAGATATTGTCATTTGCAAGAGATTTCTATTTTCAGTCATGTGAAACTTTAACATTGCTCACTTGAATCCTTTCTGTAACTGTAAAGTTACTTGGAAAGAAACAAACCCTCCCCCATATATTCTTTTATTAGTTTTATACCATTAGTTTTAGAATATTCTTTGCTCCAAATGTTTGTTTGATACCTGCAGATATTCCTGAAACTCCTCTCTCTTGGATTTTAAGAACTCATAGTTCTTGGGGCCAATGATTCTCTTTGAGGGAAGCTGAGCATCAGGAAATGTACCTAGCAAACACAGCAAGGAGTTTAAATTATTCTTGTAGTGCAGTAAAAACTGATTTTATTATTTTAAATTTAACATAAGTAATGAATGATAATCACAGCAGGGAGAAAATGACTTTCCAAATGACAGAGAACGTACCATGAAATTCTGTAAGTTTTGATTCAAGCACGTAGAATTCAAGATACCTTCTGTAGACAGACCAGTGTTCAGGTTCATGTCCAACTGGTAAAAAAAAAAAGTTAAAAATAAACCAGGTTTTATGGCACCTGGGAGACAAATTAGGAACAGCAAACATATGCTGATTATCATAAGAAAAACCTCAATGACATTAGCCCCCTGTTGTAGTAACATAAACCTCAAGGGACTTTTAATGTTACAGTAAAATGCATAACTGGTAGACAGATATGGTACTAGCAAGGAAATTATCATTTATGGGATCACTACAATCTAAACAATGGAGTCCTGCATAACTTCAACATTAATGATGGCTGACTACATTAGATCTATTTTCCAATGTAGAACCAAATGATTTAGAGAAATAGTACTTGCTGAATCACCAACTTGAATGCTGATGATTCTTAATTCTACCACTAAAGATACCACTAAATGCCTCTTAAATACTTTCTACTTATTGTGGAAGTATTAGTCTCACTAAGATAAATCCCAGTAGCCTTAGGATGATGCTGTTTCCACCCTCTCCATATGGATGCATTGCTATCCAGATACTGGTAAACTAATTGCACGCCACAATGGTTCCTAATAAGCACAATTTTCATTTCCTAAGAACTAACTTTAAGATTATATAAAAAATTATTTGTTGTTCATTATTCCAAAGTTCAGAATGGGTGAAAAAAATATGACAGGTGTTTATTAATATTAATTTTAACATAAGTATTTTTGGAAAGAGAACATTTCAAATTTTGGCATGAAGTCTAAATAGAACTGATTCATGCTGAGGAGTCAGTTCTCAACTTGCAAATGTTAAATGCGATCATTTATCTCCCAAACTCATTTCCTCAGAACTTTCAAGCCATTATTTTGAAATCAGAAGAACATATAAAAAACACACTTGCAAGAGTCAACAGAATACAGCACACTAGAATATTCTGAGTTCACTTTCAAATGACACTTTATTGATCTGCAGCATTGCATACCTGCCCTTCTGTCATTTCTCTCTACATCAATGCAGAATACAGGAATTCTCTCCTTTCTGTCTTTTCTTTCCAAGGAGGGATCATCAAAAAAATCAACATATGGGATGCTGATTTTCCAAGCAGCGAGGTTGCGGGGTGTATTTGGGGTAGTAACAGCCTCCTCAGGAGAATCATCTTCCATCACCATAACACCTTCTTCAATCTGCAAGGATTCAAACAGAGATCTCCAGTTTATTTTAATTGGTACCAGTCTACCTCTGCTTCAAACCAACTCCCTCCTCTTCCCTTTTTCAAATTTTCCATTTGTCCTCCAACTGTGGTTTAGGTAACAATATCCCGTGCAGTAAATTCTACCATTGGCTCTATTCATGACTGTTTAGCATGGAAGAAAAACATTAACTCAGGGAGATATCCGAGACAAAGGAGAAAAGACTATTGGCTCCTGATCTGTAGAGAGAATGCTGCATCACAGACCAACATGACAGTGATTTCTACACCATGTTATTTATGGTTTTAAGGTCTTGTGGCATGCTGCAGATGAAGAGCCATGCACACAGTCTTGTGCATGCCTTACTACCCAGAACTGGAGAAAAAGTCATTGCTCACAAAAATATCTGACACTGCTACTTTTGGTATTTCTCTTTTGGTATTACAAAAACAATAAGCTCAGAAGCACAGAAACTGGGCATGTGACTTTGGCTTGTGAATGAATACAGGGAAGATAAGGCAACCTCATCAGAAACCAGGACATGAAAACTGTGCAGTGAAGAAAGCAGAAATTCAACATTTTCAAATGAGCAAAGGAAAGAAAAAAAAACCAAAGCCCAGCAAAGACTTCAAGTAAAATTTATTGGCTCTACTCACAAAATCATCTTCTCCTTCATTTAAGTTATAGTTAGGCAACATAGCTCCTTCCATTGCAGAACTCTTGAATACACCTTTTATTTTGTTCCCTATTTTGCTGATTCCAAATGATTCTCCTCTCTTTTGTGTGGTCCTAGGATTACAGAAGCCACAGTTCACAACACAAGGTATATTATTACAGCTGCTCATTAGGCCATTGCACACTATTTGCAGATAAGAGAAACAACTCTATAAACAGGTATCCAACATATTTACAGTTCCACTTCTTTTAAATTCATTTATGGTATATCTGTTCTCTGATCAACCAGCAGATTTTCTTGATTACACTTTTTAAGAGACGCAGGATTCCCATATGCTTAACCATGAGTAAACTCTTAAAAGAGTATCCTAGTAATTGATGACAGAATAAACAATTAGCTAGGTAAAGCAACTTTGTTTTGACAGCAGAAACTGGGGTATTGCTACAGGCATGCACATCAAGTAGGTCATTAACTTTGTCCTTTTCCTTGTACTTGTATTTAAATATTTATCCTTCTACCGAGTGTAGATGCATTTTTTTAAATGGAATTTTACAAGCACATATCATTCAAGATAGACCTCAGTTTTTAAGCAGTAGAGACAGATAAAAGGAACATGCAAGGAGCAAGACTAAGCATGAGAGAAAACAGATGCAACTGAGGAATCCTGCCTTGAAGAGCCAGTCTGACCGAAAGATGAAGAGTTTTTAAAGTCTCGCCACTTATGACAAAGCGTCCAAAAGCCAACAAACCAGGTATGGGACTAAAAAATATACAAATACTCGGGCAGCAAGCACACTCCTCACTGACAGATTTTTTATCATTCTTATGCCCTTACACCAGTCCTGACACTGAAGATTATTTCTTGCATAGAAACGCTAGCAATTTTGGAAAGAAAAATGTTTCTGTTGAATATAGAATCAGCCTGAGGTTCCTTAGGGTGATTCAATACATACAGTTGAGAGACAAGTTAAAAATCAATACAGGAACTTCAGAATCAAACATTCAAAACAAGTTTATAGATTGCTATTAGATGCACAACTAGTACTTTGGAGGACAAACAATCCTGTTTCTTTTTCCTTTAAAACAAGAAACTATGGACTTCTGGAAGGGATTACAAAGAGAACCGCAGCAATCAGCAGGTAAAGCATATTCATCATTCATAAAACCATGCAGACAACACCAGCTGCTGACTCCAAGCATGCACATGCATGTTCCTAATTACCTTCCTGTTTACAATCTTACACAGACTGTGTACATGACTGAAAATGCATAAATAACCCACTGTTTTCCCAATTTTTTTGCTTTTTCTATCTCATCTAATCATCAGCTCCAAAGCATACTGGCACCATCTATCTTAATTATCTTGTCTATGCAATGACAAGGTTGCTTGGCTCCTTGCAATCTAAATCCATATTTGAAAAATCTTACTCCATTCTTGAACAACTCCTACTACATGTTACTGTGCTGAACTGAGCTGTTTCACATAGGGGACCCTGCCTGAATCTTGTTCAAGTGCTTCAACACTGGGCTAGAAAACACAAACCTCCATCAGACAAAACTAGCTTTTCTGGAAGGCTGGTATTTCAGACCTTTGGCTTAACCGTGAAGGGAATTTTCATAATTCCTCTGAAAACTAGTGCAGTTCTCAAGAGTTTGAGCAAAAAACATCGATTGCACAAGGTCAGTGATTTGACAGGAGAACTCCAGTCTCAAACCAGTTCTTCCCCACACTGAGCATGCTGCAGGTGAAAGCAGCATTCCCCTGTGAGCTGTACCCAGCCAGAACTCAACCTGGCAGCCAGGAACCAACCCTTCCAGCCCCAACACAGAGCCCACAGACTACACCATGGAAATAAAAAGTAATCACTGAACTGGGCAAGTATCAAGTAACAAACTAGGATGGGAATCTCTTCACAGGAAGTGACAAATCCAGAACAAACACCAGTGAATGAGAGGGTACACAGACACTCTCCATTATATATGGAGAGAACACAGGACTGGTTTGGCAAAAATCATTGATCACAAATCACATTAGATGACCATGGAAATGTGTGGATGTTACCAAAGATGGATGGACTGACAACAGGATGACTTGACACTCCAAAGAAATGGAACTATAAAAAAATATATACAAAAGGTATCATAATGAAAATCTAACAGATTCACTGGCCAAGCAGAAATAGAAAAAGACCTTGAGACTAGGTAGAAGGAAAGATGGGACTAGGATAGGGGCAGGTCCAAGACAAGAAGGACCAAAGATGACAGGAGGTAGCCAGTTTAGAACAGAGACAAGACTTTTTTTAAGACCTGTCAACGAATGTATATACATCCAAAACTTGATGGAAAAATAATTCACTCCCTCTAGTGCTAATCCATATTATAGCATTATTAGACCATCATTCTATAGTTGATTTCTCAGGAGGGCCCTCTGTGCAGAGTCTACAGGCTCCAACATTCCTGAAGAATGATGTGACAGCAAGAGCTTGGAACACTTATTTTTTTCAGACATTCCAAAAGTAACACATACCTAACATTTAAAAAATGACAATTATCATTTACTGTGTAACAGGGAATTGCAGACTGAAGAAGTCCACTGTGCACTGTGACATTCTTCAATCCTGGATGGCTGCAAAATCATTTTCCCACAGGATGCCTGCCTCATTCAGTGCACTGAACAGACCCTGGCAGGTGATGAGCCAGGGCTGTGCAGCTGAAGAATGATGCTGTGAGCCTCTCTGGGTCAAGAAGGACCAGAGCAGTTGTATATATCAGACAAGGCAGATATCAACATGCATGTGAAGTCATATTACCATTTCCTTTGGCTGACTAAACTCCCTACACAGAGTCAGGAGAAATGCTGCACTTGAAAATCAATGAGCTGCATTTATAACTCAAGAACTCCTTATTGCTCAACAATCAAGCAAGTTATAGCTCAACATGCTGAACTGGCACATAAAACATAAAAGCATCTAATTACCTTGATTCTTAGCTTGAAAAACTGAAAAATTTCTCCTCAAGACTAACATGAGCAAACTATGTCATACTTATCCCTCTGTTAAATTCTAAGGAAAAGATTGTTTTCTGAGTTTGGATACCATGTATTTAAAGAGGCATGAATAATGAGAAAACAAACCACTGGACAGCTACTAAGGCATTAATGAGTGGTCATATACTACCTACAGCAAATTATAAAAACTAGCATATGCTGTCATCAAACCTGTAACAGTCACAACTGTTGGGTTTGAGTGCTTAAAAATCATAAACTGGTTATATTTGCAAGTGATGTTAGACAATGATCACTCCAGATCACACAGCTTGCAAGATAAAATATGCACCTAAGTGGATAACAATATGACATGGAGTAAAGGAAATTTTGGAGCAGTTACCAGTCACAAGAAAAAAAATGTTTCAAGCTCTGGAAATATATTTCAAAACAAATAACAACAGACTGTTAAAAGCAAAGTGTTAATGTACAACAAACAATATTAATGTAATGCAAACATGTGAAATTAGCGATTAAGCAATTTCTAAACACTTGTGAAAAGGACATGGGGAGTAAAGCTTTTTGTGAGGAGCAATGCACCTCAGAGCAGAGAAGACATTAATGTCTTTTACAAATAAAATGAACAGTTAATTACTGTTACAAAGGTTGTATGATGAAGTCATGAGAGATGCAGCATAGCTAACACACAACATTTATTGAGTGTTAGATAGACTTACCGTAAGTCATCCAAACTCAGGCTACTTCTGCAACAACAGGCAAATAAATTACCTCAGAGCCCAGCAGGAAATCAAAATAAAACAAAACCAAAACAACAAAAGAACCCAAACCAAACCAAATCTGACTGACCTATCCCAATAAAATTGAAAAGGCTTTGACCATCACCACAGGTTAAGAAAAGAGGTAGTACAATTAGGAGTTCCTGACCTAGAATCCCAAGGAAGTGAAATGTGAACAGTGTCATCTTATCTCATCATCACAAGCCTGGCCTTTGGATTTCAACCATCAGATATTGAAACCTTCAGGAGATTCAGCACAAGCAACCACAAATTAATGGAGAACAACTTTCATTCTTAGAGTTATCTGTCGTGCCAAATAGCCAGCTAACTTTTCCTCCTACCTATATTCAGAAGTCATGTAGGAATCAAGTTAATTTGGCCAATACAATGAAAAGGCTGTGTACATCTTGTGTAATAAGATATGCTCTCTCTCTCTCTGTATTAGTACAGTATATATATACATAATACAGTATAATATATGTATTAGGTATAGTAAGAGCCACTATTAAAAGTTAAAAATTTTAATATTTGTAGTTCACAGGTTTTAAGAGCTGTCACGCATTTTTGACATTCTGCATAACCTGGTACATAGAATCAATGCCTCAGACATCAAACCAATCAAGATGTTTAAATGAATTAACTATAAACACTGTCACCACACACAGGATTTTAATTTATTGGAGCTAGTGAATTGTGGACAAACTAGCATGAGATAAAAACATTAAAATTTTAGATTTTGTTTTACAGAAGGATCTGACTGGAAGACATACTACCTTCGGCTGTGTGAACTGTGAAACTGGAAATATAACCTAGCAGATTAGAAATGATGATGACTATTACATTGCATAGAACTTTTCACAGACTTAATTCCATGGGTTTTTCTCCTAACCACTCCCTGAAATTGTTAGGATCTTTTATGCATGGTCCTTTAACTAAAAAAATTATTTCATTTCACTGCTATTTAATATGAGAGACCAGGGTGTGTCTATTTCGATTAGTGGTTTTTGTATGTAGAAAATCAAGACAGATATGCAGAAATCCAGAAATCTGTGAATTCACACTACATAACAGCTCCTCTTTCTTTGTAAGCCTTTCAACGCAGACTACATTTAAGTAATGTAGTAATGTGTTATAAATACATAAATGTGAGAGAAGGAGAGGGAATTCTTCTTGTCTCTTCCATGCTACCCAAATTAAGTTGGCAGAACTAGAACTTGAAACATCAGTTATCACAGGCCACACATATTAAATATTAGGTAAAAACATCAGTTACAGAGTTAAAACTCACGACAACCACAGTTAGTTATCAAGTTGTCAGAACAACCTCAATGTGACTTCTTTACACTCCAGAAACCCTTGGCACTGCCCACCTATTGCCTTTGCAGTTTTCATAGCACATTATTTGTCCTGTCTGCAAAAAGCTATGATTGTTCTGTACAGTTCAAAGAAGTGATTCAAACCAAAAATTACACAGATGTCACTTCTTCCTACTTTTCCACCTATATTTTCTAGAAACTCTAATTTTCTTGTCTTGCAATAAGGGAAATGTTTCAACAAACTACCCTCATGTACATTCCACTGGGGTTTCATACTTACTTGATCTGGTTTTTTAACCAGCAGTATCTAAGCAATACACACACAGTACCCATAGCAAAGCACATCAAAAATATGGGAAACAAAACTCATCCCTTTGCATGTAATTACTTTCAAGTGGAACTAATGATAGAATAAGAAAGATAAGGCAGGACAAAATAAATGGAATAACATCTGGAAAAATTCTGTGAGAAACCTTGATTTTTCCCCACCCTCTGGGAAGTGACTGTACACAATTCTGCAGAGGGAAAGTCCAAAGCAACAGGCAAACTACTTGCAAGATAGTTTCATGGAAATAATCACTGAGACACCACTTCTGGAACACACAGTATCTTGTACTGTAAATCAGCATATAAACTGAGAGCATTCAAATGGTTCTAAAATGTAAACCAGATACATTTTCAGTAAAGCTATGGATGCTGTTTGAGAATATGCTGCAACAGCTGCCAAAACTTGTTTATTTTGTAGCCAGAGATGCATTTCAAAAACTCCAGGCAGCAATGGCCTGTAACTTCCCCCTTTCTGTTTTTAAAAGCCAAGCACCAAAGAGGTTACCTACATGTTTTCATATTTTAACTAGATTTAAGAAAAGTATGACAGAATAGTTCTAATCTCTGACATGAATAATTTGGGGGAAGAAAGCAGAAGGCAGATTTAAAGGTCTAGGTGAAACGCCAGAGCCATCCTCAACAGAAGCCAAAGTGTCTTTAAGGTCACCCTACAAGGAGCACTGTGCAGGGAAGGATGCAGTTTGGGCAAGCTGCCTTCATCCCATGCCTCTTTGTTAAGACACAGAAGTTTGCCAGCACCACTATGAGACAGCACTACACCAAGCTCCAGTCCTGGACCCACAAAAGCTATAAAGACTACATAAAAGATGTCACCCATGGAGACATAATAAAGACAACAATCATCCCATTTTTGAATAACAGAAGCAGGGAAGAAAGGTATGTGCCAATAATACAAATCTCACAGTGGGCTGTGAAACAGGAGTTTACTGTCAGGTGTAACTCTAATGAAAGCAGAAAATGTTAAGTGAATGAGTGTTACTCCCCTAGAAGAGGACAAGAATTAGCATTTTCCAGAGTACCATGGATCTTACTTCATATCAAGAAAGAAAGCCTATCCAAATTAAAGATTGTCTCACTGATGTTTTCCCTTCCTTTGGCCAGGCTGTAAGAGAAATTCAGTCAGGCTAGTCCATGACTGCCAGAGCCATCCAAGGTAAAGTGAAACAAGAAATTCTGAGACCTCAAGGTTTATCAACCTAGCCCAAACTACAGTGGAAGATCACCCATCCCCACCACAGGAGAGGCTCTTCTCCTCCACAGGCTGTAAGGAGCCTGAAGGGGGTCTGGACCTTAAGTAAGGAGGCCCAAGCCCAGAAACAAGGCTTCTGATGTTGCATTTCTGTCATGGAGTGCGGGAACAGAAAACACATTCGATCTACAAGTGGCAAACCCTCCTAGCCACAGTAAGAGGAGATTCCCATCAAATAACCAGGCTGGTTTGGCATGGGTACACTGTACCTATCTCTATAACATGTGAAGAACATACAGCTTGGCACCACTAAAATGCTACTACATATACACAGCCAATTAAATTACCACTTGATTTTCACATAATCTCATTCTCACTGCTTTTTTTTTCCCCTTCCCTCTTCTCAAATGTTGAGGTCTAAATCACATTCTAAATTCCTGAATGTAAAATACTTCAAGAGAAGAGATGTCTTGTATAATATGCTTGCATCTTTAGTACGTAATTTGTTCATTTAAAAACAAAAAAGTAGAGCTAAAAATTTAGTCAAATTAATATCAGGCAATAACAAAATTCTTACAGTTTAATGTTTCGATGTTTTAAATTAAAAATCAAAGAAAAACGCTTAAAATTTCTACCATACCTACCTGTTAAACTTTGAATTGCGGGTTGGGGACTCTGCTCCTCTCAAAAGGTGTCTGAAGTACTGTAGCAGACAGATAAGGTACCAAAGGAAACACTAGGTTAATTGAGGTAAAGGCTACTGTGCAACAATATTGCAAAATTCAGGAAATGAGAACTGAAGGAAAATCCAAACTGACCATAACCTAGCAATTAGAATTTTAATCTGGAAAAGGACAGACCATACAATAATCAATACTTGAGACTACGACTACTTACTTAACCTGAGATTAAAACCACAAAGCAGAAATAAAAATTAAATTAAGCACCAAAATCTATGTCTCCTCCTTGTTAAAAAATCAAGTCTTTGAAGCATTACATCTATCATGTGAGAGATGACCATCAAAACCATTTTCGAGAAATGTTCTTTTTATTAATGCCAAGTGAGGCAAGTACCCTGGACAAATCAATATATTCTGCCTCAAATAAATGCAAGAAGCTTAACACACCACCTGACTTACACACAAACTTCTGAAAGGAACATGAATTCAGACTCACTCCTAAGATTGAAGTGTGTCCTACTAGAAGGCCTTAGGCAGATAAAGTCAACACAGTGCAGGGAATTCTTAAGGTGGCATTCAGAACCCAATCTGACAACAATCTTAAATACCTTGTAAATTGCATTGAGTGATCTTCTTGAAAACTAACACCAGACTTTTAGCTGCAGGAATGCATAATGCTGAAAAAACCTAAATACAACTTTTGTATCTTTAAATCTCGCTATATTCTTAAAAGTAAATAAAGAGACTGTGTTCTACATCTGTCAGGCAGATTATTTTTGCACCAAATTTGCAATCATAAAGACAGGATGGAGAGGATTTTGGAATAGCTGTGATATACACAAAATGTTACATCAAAAACATGAAGATTTCCTTTTATTCTGTGATTATGGGTTGGACTAGAATGAATTTTATTTTCCTACTGAGAATGGTCCAGCTCTAGAACATCAACTGAAGGGGAAAATGAAGCCATATTTTTCAGTTCCATATACACGTGACTGTTGTAAATAGCGCATCCTAAAAAACTACAATCTCACTTTTAAGACTACTCTTCCAATCTTTCATGCTTACCTCATCACTGTGACAGAACATGGGAGTGAAAACATTCTCGAGCAGAGACAGGACGTGCTCATAAGCTTCAAACAGACACCGCATAGTCTGAAGTTTCACAACATCCTTATATGGACCTTCAGCAACTATCAAAAAAAATGTAAGTATGAACAGAGAGAGATATACATAAGGCATATAAAGTTTATGTTTTCTCCTGGTCAGAGTTTGTGGTTATTTTGCAAGCTACTCCAAGTTTTATAAATAAAAATATAAATAAATTGACAAAACAAGGATTAAGCACAATATAGCACAGCAATAATTTTTAAAACTGGCAAAAAAAAGTTTGATATTCAGCAAAATTTCTTTTCACTTTATTACAGAATGTTGTTTAAATTTCAATGTACATTATTCCTTTCGAATTCCAACTTACTTCTTTGAATCTCTTCCACAATGAAAGGGTCAAATCTGATCTTGTCGATGCTTTCATCCAAACAGTAGGTTTTATAAATTTTCTGTACTTCGTCATGAAGAGACATCTTTTCAGTATCTGATAGTTCTGGTCTCAAAATTCGGTCATTGAATTCCTCTGAGGAATAAAGGAAAGAAAAACCATTTCTTGATCAACTTGGCAAACAAATAACATCCTGAAGCACCCTATAACATCAACTAATTTTCCAGTAGGTAGGTAATTTGCAAAACTTCAAAATTAAAAGAAACATAAGACATCTCAAAATCTGAGGTAATAAGGCAGTTGCCTTCTTATTAACTATAATTCAGCTCTGTTAATAAAGTTATTACTAAAAATATATTGCAATTAGAAGAAATTACTCCTTATCACAGAAAGGATAAATTCATGAGGTTGTTCCTGGCATATGAATGATTTTTTCTCCCTAAATTACCCAGATGCAAATTGCAGTGTTCTATTAGAATGACTGAATGATTTCCATATCATCAAGTAACATCAGCACACTGTAATCTTACCCACAGCCAGGCAGAACTGCAGCACATGGACAGCCCCTTCCTGTTTCAGGAAGTTCATAAACCGAAATAAAAGATCCTGCTGATCTCTGATCTCCTTTAGCTCCAGTTTCAGTACCTGAGTAGGTTAAAAATGCAGTCAGTCAACTTTCAAACTTGCAGTCAGCACATAAATAACACAAAGAGCTGTAGAACAAAATCAGCAGGTAAAGTAAAACACTTGTTCAAAACAGGAAAGGAAATAAATGCTGCCTTTGCTTACAGATGGTTTTTTATTTCTTGGCTCGGCAAATTTCTGAAGGAATGGAACCAATGAAGAAGTAGGCTCAGTTGCTATCTCAGGCTGCAGAAAAAAATGACAACTGGGTAAGAAAGCTTCTCTCATGGGTGATCAAAATGCCACTGTTTTAACTTTGTCAGTACTCACTGGACTATCATCAATGAAGATCAGCAGTAAATGGTTGACAGTATCCTGCAAGAAACAGCACAATAAATAAGAATATGGTTAAAGAAACTCAACAAAATAGATTAAAATAATTTCAATGCTATGTTTTACCCAGTTTAAATGTGAGTATATTAATACTTTTAAAAAAGCAAAGCCTGGCAATACATATTTGAGAACTGAGCTTCAATGGTCTCAAGTTTTTACAAGTCAGGGAATTTCTGAAAAGACCTGCACAAAAATATTCTTTACCCAGTGGAAGAAAGGCCTCCAAAGTGTTTTTACTCTAAGTGCAGATCTAACAAACTAGAAATACTTCCACCCTACAGTACTTTCTGTTTGCAGCCTGGTGATGCCTGCATAAGCACTGTCATTCTGCCTATTAAAATACATGTATATATCAATACAAGGATGGCAGTGTTGCAGCTTCAGAAATAAATGCCCTCTGATTTGCAGAATTGAGGGAAAAAAACTGATTTCAATACAGTTGCAAAAAATGCTGGTTACTAAGACTGCTATAAAGATCCACAGAGCTAGAGTCCAAGTAATCAAGCCCTTTTTAAATGTAGCAATAGCAACTTGTAGATGTTTACATTTAGCACAGCATCCTCCCATTTGACAGCAGCTGTAATCCTTTACTGAAAAATGCATTCTTAAGAGACCACACCAATACTGTTATTTCAGTCAGTTCAGTGAGTTAATTCATATGAACAAACAAAAAAATTGGCCACGATATTTCTTTTTCTTTTATCTAGTCAAAATGCACAGCAAGTAAGTCATTGCACATAATTTGCTTTACCACAACATACTTAGCAAGTAAACAGTAATTTTGAATAAATTAAGATTATTCTTGTGCTCCAAAGTCTTACAGGGTCAGCTAAGAAATCCAGTGAGGGAAGGAAAACTGAACCAGGGAGAATCTCTCTAATCAGAAGGGCCAGGGATCTGAAAAGAAAATAGAAGAAAGAAAATAAAAATCCAAAGCAATATTAGATTACCTAAATTTCTAAGTGAAGTTTCCAATTCTGTCATAAACTACTGGGAAATATTTTAGGATTTCATAATACCATAAGCAAGCTATTTTAAGACCAATCCAAAAAAAAAATCATAAAAAAGGGGTAAGAAGGAAGATGACTGTGAAGTTCATTCTTTCATTTTCCAAAATGATTGTACTACATAATATGGAAACACTTTAAACACAATTCTAAGTAATTTATATACCTGCACTCTGTTGACTTTGGGGGCAAAATATAAGGAAAAAGAAGTTCAGTAAGTTTTCTCAAGTAGTGAAGTTCATCTCTTCGGCTTCTCAAAGCAACATGCAGTTCTGGTCCATATTCTTCTAAAGCAGCTTGCTGCAAAAATTCCGCACTTTTTACTGAAAGTAAAAAACAGCATCACAGAGTTGCTTCAGCTTTTTCTTACTGGTAAACAAAAGATAATTGGTTGTTTGAGCTAAAAAGTTAGTATTTGTAGTACACACACAACTGCCAAAGGGATAAAATGTTGAAATTTTATGAAAGAACCTTGGCTTAGACTTTGAAGCCATGCTATGTAAAAATAAAACCTTACACTGAAATAAGAATTCCTTCACCAAACAATTGCAGTTTGCATAGTATCCAGAATGCTTTCTCATTTATCATTATATATAAATATATATAAAATAATATAAACTTTTATTTATACATTCAGTTTATATACACATATAAACTAAATATAAAAACTCAGCATCTGGATTCTCAAAAAAACGGCATTGTGCAAAGTCTGCCTCTAATTGCCTTTTTCCTGACCTTCTTCATGATCTCCATTGTTTTTGGCCTATGACACAATCTGAAATCAACGTAAACTTTTACTCAACCCTGTAGTATCTGTTTCCTCCTTAGAACATTTAAAAACAAATGTGAAGGAGCATACATTTTAAACACAGGGTGAAACAAGCCAAAACCTTCAGGAGGATATGCTAGAGTACTGCCTCCTAAATTACGGTGGAATTGAAAGAATACATCTTTATCAGATTAAAAACTATAGATATTAATTAGAAGCAACAATGTTCCATTTCTTCAGATCACTTCAAAGGCAAGAACTGAGCTGCTATAAATCACACCTAGCTGAACTAGCAATGTGGCACAGCCTCATGCCAACACCACCACCAGGCATAGTGAGGCATGTAATATATTCCTCAGATACCCTCAAAGTTAAAGCTTATTCCCAGCATATGAGAGAAGCCTGCTGGCTTGGCTTTCAGAGCCAAAACCCATGAGTGGTATCAGCTGACAGAGGGGATGCAGGAATATACATCACCTGGTAAATCTGCCTAGCTGGTGTCGCTAAAAGCAGAGAGAAGGAATGCAGCCTCTAGCGAGGACAGGTAATGAATTGTGGAGGTGTCTGTGCAAATAGGAATTATTAAGAGAGGTAAGGGTAACAAGAGCAGGAGAAAAGGAAATACCTCCTAAAAGCAATCCACTTGAAAAGGATTTAGAAAATAAGGAGAAAAGGTTAGGCTCAACTAGCAACCAAAGCAGGGTCTGAAAGCTGCCTCTGAACCATGTACTGTGATGGCTGCTTTAGCAATGTTTACTAGAAAGTGCTACTAAAAGTAATTTTCAGTTGCTGCTTCACATATCTACCCTTAGGAAACAATTTTTTATTTTTTTTTTAATACTGAGAAAAATGGCTATATTTACAATGTTGTACATATAAAATACAGTTCTTTACTGCTAAAGAAAGTGTTTCCAACTCCTTGGTAGAAATCAAAGGAAACATGAAATTTGGCATAAACAGCACTTCAAGATTATTTATCTTGAAATTGCTGTTGTGCCATGAAAGACATCCAACATGATTAAACTATGTCTCATTACTCATCTTAATCATTAACACTACTCACAGGACCAATGACATGTATTTATGGATATCAAGCAGACATTTGGAGGGAAAGAAGAAAAGTTCATGACTCCAGTTAAAGTAAACATCAACACTTAAAAACTGAATGAAACCACATTTAGTAGATACAGCACTGTGGAACAAAGCCAGTGGAAAAATAATAGCAACAGCAAGTGCTTCCAACTATTTCTTCTATGTGCAGTTTAAATACAATTTTTACATTAGGCTTGTGAAGATAAGAGTATCTTGGATAACAAATATGCTTTTATGAGACTTTTTGCTCAAAGTCTCTCCATGGCTTTTCAACTTCAATATTACAACTTCATTAATGCAGATTTCAAATCATTCTATCTATAAGAGCTATGAGGTACAGTGCACAGATGTACAAATCCCTTCATCTACAACTACTCGTCTGGAACATAAAGGAAAAACTTCAAGAAGCATTCCTAAATGATCTTGATTGCTCTAAATAGACAAAACCCATATTCCTGTTCACCCCTGTACAGAGAGAGAAATTTTGTATTTTTATTGAGGCAATAAAAATCAAAACAGAGAATACAATTATGTACTTTTTCCCTATTTGCCTTTGCACTCACCAGAAGAAAAATTCAAAAGGACCTCATTTTTAAAAAAAGAGGCCATAAGGATAAACAGACAAAGTAATATAATCTCAAACATGCATAAAAGAATATTCATACCTGGCCTTTGAAACTGGCAACATATTAAGTCTTGACATTACCTTTTTGCCTGGCCTTGGCTATTACTTCAATGTGTTTCATTGCTGCCTTAAGCATCTTCTTCGTTACAACCGTTGGAATGTCCACCTAAAGAATAATTTCAAAATCAAACCAAAACTGTTCTATCCCCTCCCCCCCCCAAAAATTTATTACAGACAACCATCAAACAGTAATTTGCTTATATGCTGTGGTTTGAACCATAAAATAAACCATTACGAAATAATCAAAAATTCTCTAGGTGAGCTGACAGTGTCCAAGGTATATAAAAACACACAGAACTAAATGCCATAAACAACACAGTTAACACATTTATTGCCAACTCATTCCCATTACGAATTTTTCATTGCAATAAATAAAACAGGGCAGTGTGACTTTTGAGTCACAGTAGATGAAACCCAGCTCCATGGGACAATTTGACCACCAACAAAAGGAATCAAGTTAACTATGCTCTGCTTCTAACACTTGCATGCCTTAACACTCTACAGTTGCGTCCACAAGGACTAAAACCAAAGAGAAACCTTCCTACGTACAGGCAGAAAAAATGTCACCCCTCATGTGATGGCAGAACCAAAAGAGAATTTGAGTTACACAGTCAAAAGACCATCAGTGCCAAAACCAAAACCATGTGATCATAAGCCAAACAACAAACATGTATGATTTAATAAAGGATTGTATTAGGGTCCTGCATTTCTATTTTCTTTGGTGGCTATAAAAATGGAAGGAGAACAATCCAGGCACAAATGACTTTGGGCTGCCTTAGCCCTGCTCCAAACAGGCTCTGATCATGGTGCTCATGGCTGTATCCAAGCTGGTGCTGAAAACCCCCTGAGTTGAACACAGTCACCTCCTCCAGCCCCAGTCATCTGGGTGGCCCTCTCGTTGAACCTGCTCCACTTTCTTGTAAAGTGTCCAAAACTGGATTAGTATCCTACACGCCATCCAAAGAGCATCCAGTGAAGGCAGATAATCACTTCCTTGATTTTATCTGCTCCTGTCACTACAGCCCAAGATGCTGTTGGCGTTTTAAGCTGCCACTGATGGCTCATATTCAGCTCACAGCCTACTATGGGCCCAGGTCCTTTGCAGCAAGCACAGCTTCTCCCTGAACCCAGTCAGTCTCCAGCCTGTACAGTTTCAAGGAACTCTTTATCACCTGCAAGTTTTCACAGAAACTCATCTAGAAGGTGATTTACACTTCACATACTCTTTATTTTAAACAAGAGACACCTTAGAGATGCAAAAACATGCACCTGTAAGTGCTCAAAATCTAACAATTCTAACCAAGTTTCTTTCCTAATGGAGGAATCCCTCCTTGATACAGCATCTTGCCAGACAAGAGACAATGCAATTGCAAAGGCCACCAGAGCCAAGAGAAAAACTGGTGTTTTTTTATTCAATTGTACAAGGAGAATATTGCATATTCCTGCACACTCCCCTATAATATTTGAGCTGCACAGCTATGACCTGACCTGGCCAGCCCCGACAAGCCAGTACAATTGACTGGAGCTGCCTAAAAGTAAGGTCAGCTCCTGTTTACAAGCACAAAAGGACAAGCTTCTGCTTATCAATGGAAAATCCTGTCTTTTGTGCCTCACATTCCAACAGTAATTTCTAGAAATTAAGAGTTTCCTATGGCATATAAGGATAGGGCAGTGTTTCTTCCTGCAGAGGTAACTCAAAGAGCACAGTCAAGGAAATTGTTATCAACTCTGCAGCAGACACTGTGACCTTCTGTCAAAAACTTCCATCAGATGCAGGGTTATCTATACTATACCATACAAAGGTGTGGTATAACACTTCCTTTTCCCTTCAAAATCCATAACCAATCCAGCAATGGCCACAGCAAGGAAAATCCAGATTTGAAGTATTTCAGCATATTAGAGTTGACTGGCCTGAAGTGCTTCTAATTTAATTCAACAACCATGCTTTGACCTAGGCAGCTTTAAACAGAAAATAAAAGCATTCCTTCCATTAAAGCAATTTGTAATTTTAAGTCTCAATTCAAAAGTAGAATATTCTTTGGCAAAAAAATATAAAGATATAATGTAAAAGATGAAAAAAAGCCTGTGTTTTCTCACACAATTCTTCCTTAATTTAAACATTTTATCTCTATTAGTTAGAACTATTGCTTTCAAGCATTTAATAATAAATCCAAAACAGAGTACAGCTGTTTGGCAAGATATACAACTATTTTATTTTTCAACTGATGATGACTAATTTCTCCTCGACATATGCATTTCTGTGATTAACTCTATTTTGTAGGTCCCCTGACAGTGCTTCATACTGGCTTGATTGTTTGTTGCACACACTGCCTACCCAGAGAACTGAAGACACGACATTTAAATGCTCACTGTCAAAGGCAGAGATGGTAAATTAGCACTCTGCTTCAAGGTGCTGTAACTCACTACAGATATCCCAATCAATGGCTCATTGCATGATCAATACAGGAGACATGGTCACTTTCTGAGTCAACAATGGATCCATGCACAATGCAACTAACACCAGCAAGTATTACAACTCCAAATTAAATTTTAAGACCTTGGTCTAGATTTTCACTTTGAAGCTTTACTCCACTTTCACACCTCCATACAATATCTGTGCTACACAGACATTTCCTAATCTTCTCCCATGTCCATTTTAAAAAGTAACATGCCTGATTTAGAGTAAACAAGAAAGTCGTCTGGATTTGATATGTAAGAAGGAGAGAATCACACTGTTAATAAGTCATGACAGGGTACATGCACAACTTGTAGCTCAGAAAAAAAATGCTGTTAGTAAGGAGGGGGGGAAAAGACACATATTTATGGTCGTGGCTCCAGCAGAGCGGCCAGCACTGACTAATTCTGGAAATTGAGTTAGCAACCCTTTCTGCTTAAGAACAGTCAAATAGTTAGAAGCAATTCCTGTGAAAGAGGCTTGGAGCACTTTACCAGGAAATAGCTATGCTGTTAAAAAGAGAGCACACAGAAAAAAAGTATATGCTAATAGATTAAACACATCAAATAAAAACTTGTAATCTTTAGCACTCAAAATGCTCCTGAAGAACTGCATTAATGTAAGAACCACATCTGTTTTAATTCTTACAGTAACCTGGTCACCTAATGACAGTTTTCTTTATAGACAATGTAAGGGCCTTGTTTGCATTTTAAGAAGACAAGCAAGCAGAAGCTATAACACAGCTCACCAGTAGGTTTTTTTCAGTAATTCCCAAAATGGTTTCCACTTGGATTAAGTCACCAAAAGACAGCTAAAAGATCACAAGGTTTTAATAATGCCTTGCACTGGTGTAATAAATATATCCATTTGCAAGAACTGGGGAAAGGTTTGAGTCACAAGGGACCTTCACAGATCACTTATTCCAATCCCCTGCCATGGCAGGGACATCTTTCACTGGAACACGTTGCTCATATTCAACACAATGCAGAACACTTCAAATGATGAATCTTCAGCGATGGTTTACAACTAGGAAGGGAATAAGTTCCTCACAAAGAAGTAACCTGGATGGTTAGAAACAACCTACAACATAGGGCTGACATTGGAATCACAATTAAAAAAAATAAAGAACTCACAAGAGAGGGATATCAATTAATTCTGATGGGAAACCAAGACTAATACCTTTAAGTCACCTTACCTTGTGAATTCTTCGAACTAAGACAGATGCAAAAAACCGCAGTGTCCCTCTCAGTTCATCCACTGAGGACTCATCATCAGTAATATTTCTGCAGTGTTCAAAGCATGGCATATGAGAAAAGAGAATAAAATAAATTTCTATTAATCCAACCACAATACATTTGGCACTATTAAAAGCATAAGAACAAGAACATTCAACAGTGATACTTCAGCTGGAATGAACTGAAATGAAAGCTGCCAGAGAGTCAGCAGTCTTCTGTCTGAGGAAAATACACAGCATTCCCACAATGTCTGTGCACACAACAGCCTAAGAAAAACATCAGGAAATTGCAATGATATACCAATTCCTGCTACCATATAGTATCTGCACAATTTTGACTGAGTAAAATCTAACCTAGTTTCTACATATCCAAACTCAATGGTATAAAGGAAATTGAAATTATTTAAAGTGGCTTCTGCTTGGAAGCAAAGAAGAATTTAAATAGATTTCCAAATCGCTGTCAAAATATCATCCAAACTTTTAATCTGGCTTGACAGTTTCCATCCACTTCAATAAAATATGTTCAGTGAAAACTCACGGTAAAAATAATCAAATGTGATTCAGGAAGAAAAATACCTGAATCCATGACTTTTTTTGAAAATTGAATGAAAACAGGAAATACACTAAGTCTTAGATGAAGAAACTGCACCTAAACTGAGTGGAAAAAGATCACGATGCCAGCATTCCACAAAATGCAAGGGAAAACCAAAAACCTATCCGTTATTAATATGAACTTCAGAGCATGACTAATATATTGGTTAAACTGAACTATAACAGCTGAATAATGACAAAACAAAGGAAGTTGCATCCAGTTTTAACTAATGATCATATGCAAGAACCATCACACTTCTGGTGATAAATCAGTGTAGTAAGTAGAAATATTACTTGTGTTATAAAAGAACACTACAAGCAAGAACAGGACATTTAAAAATAACTTTTAAAATTATGCATAGAACATTTTATATTATTCAGTATCCAACTTTTAAAGCACTTTTAGCCTGGGTTACAGAACATTCAAAGGCATGTTGATGATGAGCAACCAGGTAAATATACTAGAGATACCAGTGACCTGAGAGTCAAAGTATGTAACTAATTGCATGAGAAAACACCTCAAAGAAAGCAGCCTGGCACAAGAAACACAATTATCCTCCAACTGCTAACCACATGCAGATAAGAACACTGTAGGGGAAAGTTTGGTTTAAGATCAGCAGCTGATATTTTATATGCAATATGGTTAGAAAATACCCACACTGTCAAAGGGATTAGCATTGCCAAGGGGTTGGCAAACCGACTGTATTATGGTATTACTAGCATTTGACAGACAGGAAGATACATGAAGTAATTTGGACCAAGAAGTTGTTATTTTATTGACAGCTGGATAACCAGTATCTTGGCTAGCTCAACTTGGACACAACTTCATGCCACATATTCTCACAACAGATTTGCAAAGACATTGTTTTAATCACCAGCAGACTGAAGACTGGCAAAAAAAACATCATGAACCTGTAAAATGTCAAATCTCCAGTGACTCAGGGGAAAGTCCAAATAACCCTCTTGGAAACATTTTAAAAGCTGGCTGTGTTTTCCCAGAACTTTAGAAATATTAATTGTAAACAGTTACAGAGTCTAATGTCTCAAGAGAGATACACCCAACTGCTATTGCATGCAAAGCCTTATGGGATCCACTGATAAATGAAAATCATATACAAATAACAAAGTGATATTTTTCCTCTGTGTGTCAATTATTCTTAAAAAACTTGGCTAACTCCTTTCAAAAAGATGTAGA
The DNA here is from genome assembly GCF_028018845.1 of Melospiza georgiana. Taxonomy (NCBI): domain Eukaryota; kingdom Metazoa; phylum Chordata; class Aves; order Passeriformes; family Passerellidae; genus Melospiza; species Melospiza georgiana. Next base: position 103,099,946 of record NC_080432.1, on the reverse strand, counting down.
ACACAAGTCATAAGCTAATAAAAATGTACAGCTATGGTTTGTAACTCAACAAAAATTCTAAATTTTTCTTCCATTACTTGCATTTAAAAAGAACTTTCATTTAAAATAGAAGCAGCTCCACATGTGAAAACACTGTGTTTATCACCATCAAAGAGAAATGTTTTCATAGTAATGTATCACAAAAATGTGGTAATTACTGAATTCTGTCCTAATCTGAGAGAACTGGAGTTGCAGTACCATCAATGACCAAAAATATTTAGTAAGCAAGAGTGACCCATTCGAACTTTAAACTCTATTTACAATAAGGTCAGTATAAGTAAGATATTATATAGTCTTGCTGTACAGCATAAGCAAGAGACTTAGACCCGTGTTTTGTAGCTCTGCAAACTTGGCATTACTTACAGCTATGTTTGATTCTTCTCATACAGTTGAAAAAAAATCTTAATATAACCAGTATAAATACTTTGAAAAATAAAAAACAAAAATGCACATAGGTATAATGACCTATTTCAGTAGAATTCAATGGATTTTAAGCACTAACCCTCATTCCCCTAAAGTGGTCCAAATTTAGGACCTGCTTAAATTTTAACCTGTTAATAAAAAATTAGAAATTCTTACACCATTTATTAATGAAACAAAGATAAACCAGTTTTTATATGCTTACAGCACTTTTATTCCTAAGCAAAAAAATCCATGATTTTATCTTGCAACCCACCCTGGAAACATAACACTTCCCAGGCTTCTGACTGAGATACATCCTGGTAACACTAATGTCCAAGACAGCATCAGTTGGCACAGCACATAAAGCAAAAACCAAGGTCGTTGAAAAAATAAATAAATAAAAATTAAAGAAAAAGGTAGCTTCTATGTAAAATCCATTTACATGAAAGGCAGAGCAGCTATCCCAAGGAATTATGCCCGAACTTTTCTATGCAAAGGAACACAGCCAAGTGTTTTAGCAGCCTATCTGTCAAGCATGAATTGCCTGCTAGTGCTCACCCAGCCGCGCTGCTAAATAAGGAGAGCGTGGAGCAAAGGCTCTGGGAAGAATTAACCTGAGTTAGGTTTATTTGCTCAGAAAACAAACATGCCCTGGATGCATGAATTCTAATTTCTCAAGTGATGTGAGCTCTGCCAACAGTGCAGGCACAACTAGAGTAGGAAAAATCAGAGCTGACATGCTCTACAAGCCAGCTCTCAAACTATGGCACACAGACACAGTTCAGGTCTCCCTGCACAAACCCTGCTGGAAACACCTGAATGTCAAGATTAAACAGGGTCACATCTGACATTACTACTGTTAAACTGAAACCAGTAAGCCTTGCAGGACCAAGATGCTTCCTGTATAATTGCTTGGACATCACAGCACTCACTGTAGATCACTGAAGTCCTGGTATTTCAGGTTCACGTGAACCTGAAATTTAACAACCTTCAGGCTGTTAGATTTCATCAGCACAGTGTGAATTTATGGAACTAGCTCAAAATCCAGAGGTACAGCCATGCAGAATTTAAGACAGGGCAGGAACACCTACACTGCTCAGCAGAGGGCAAGATGGAGCACAATGTAGGCTGGTTGGCTTCAGACAAGGTGTACTTTATACTGCATTTCTAACTGTACATTACAGATATAGTGAATTATTATCTCCACCAGATGATGTATTCCAGACTTCCACTGCCTTGGGTGTCAGAGAGGTAAGTAATTGGTGGAAGCCAGGTTTTCTTGTCACTCCATAACAAAGACATTAAAGACACTTTCCACCAGCCAAGAAAAAACTGTTTTCCAGTCATGAAATACAGGAGATGGTTGCTTTACATTTGTTACTTTAACAACAACCCAATAGAACATGCTCTAGTTTTCTGTATTTGAAAATTTAAAACCTCGAGGTTTCTAATTTGCATTCACAAGACATGGTGCTAAAGCTCCCTCTGCTGTTTGCATCAGCAGTGAAGTTTTACACTTCAGCATACTCAACACACAAAGTTAGAGGTGAGATGGGCAGGTATTGGCCACAATCAAAACCCAAGAGGCAAAGAAGTCTGAACAGTAAATTTTGGGTCCCAGAGACAGAAAAAAATCCAAACGACACAGAGTAAAAATAAAAGGAAGCATACTTTTTTTAGGACAAACTGAACTTTCCGTTCAATGAAAAAGTCAAATTCAGAATTAAGGCAAGATGTTGTTTTAACACATTAATGCCAGCATTATCAGTTATAATATTTTAATATCTTCTTACAAAGCATTGCAAAGCACTATAATATATATATAAAAGTACAAGGAAGAAAACCCGAAAGAAAAAAAATCAACACAGAAAAAATAATCAGCCACAGTCCTTTTTTTAATTCACTATTTTATAGTTATTTACACAGCACTAGTGTATTCAGCACAACATAGTCACCAACAGTCTTAGAAGTTGGAAATTTATGAGATGATGTCCAAGAAGTTGGCCATAGGTAGTTTAAATATCTTTTTTTTAAAACCCTGCAAAGTTTGTTTTTTGGTTGCTTTTTCTTTTTAGCAATGTGATAGATCAGTATGCTTCTAATCTGGAAGTAAACTTCAAAGGTAGTGACAGGTTGAATTTCCACACAGATTTTCATCAATCTGTATTTAGTTCCAAGTAAGAGTTATCTCAAAATGAACATAAAAAAATAGACAATCTAAAAGTGGTTTTAGGATGAAATCCGAATTTCAGAACCACCTCTATTATAACTAAACTATCAAAAGATCTACAACTAAACTATCAAAAGATCTACTCTACTCAGCTAGGAGACAATAAAACAATGATTCCTAGCAATCAAAAGGGTCCTTTATCTTTCACTAAGGAAAGAGAAATGTTTATTTTCAGGTGTCAACTTCTCAAACAGGTTGATAAATATTTATGATATTAAAAATAGTAACTTTTAGGTAAAGCTCGTACCTGTACCATGGATAAATAAAGTTTTCCAGCACCAACTCAAGCACCTGTGCAGAACAAAGACAACCACGTTACAAAATAAACAGTTTACTACAAATCTTGGTTAGAAGAGTTAACATCACAAACACCTTCCAAAAGTCATAGGACATAATTTATACATGGTAAAACATAAAAATGTGTAAGTAGTGATCCTGTTGCTAGATCAACCATTTAGCATTGTGATCAGTACTTTGGGCAACTAACATCAAAGTGATGCTTTCATCAGATATCAACACGAAACATCTGCCACAAGTACTATCAGTAACATGAAGCACAGTGTCATGGCCACTGTCAGGCAAATGCTACAAAAACTGTAATCTTACCTTAAACAGCCCATCCCTAAATTTTCAGATCAGTCCCTGTTTTTTTCTGGCACAGCATGGAGTGTCCCACAGGCACAGTTACATACTACCCCCTTACACACACCTCCATCCTTTCTCACCCAACCTCCACCTTCAAGACGGGACAGTCATTCCTGCATGCTCACCACTCCCAAAGAAAGCAAAAGAATAGTCATAAATAGCAATTCCTATGAAAGCCATCTATAACAAGGAAAGAGACAGAAGGATGCAGTATTCTTAAGATTCCTCTTCCTTCAGTATAGCCCCAAGATATCACCCACACTACCTTCTCCCACTGCAACTTATCCCTCAATTTGAATCAGGGTTTTAGAGATCAGTTCATCCCCAACAACACCAATGCTGATGAGGGGAGTAAGAGAGAATACATGTTGCTATGTGAGGCTCCTCAGCCATGTTCTGAAGGAAAGGTTTTTCAAAGCCACTGTGTACAAAGAAAAATGTGAAGTCAGTTTGAAAGGAAAGCTGAAGGTACCAGCTGATATACAAGTGTCATTCGTGAGAATAAGTGCTACTCTTCTTACAAGATGTGCTGCTGCACTCATTCACATGGCAAGAATTCAAGACTTACTAAATTTATACTATCTTTAGGGTACTACATGCCTCTGCTCCTCTCATGATTATAAAAGCATACTCAATAAAAAACACACATGGGCTTTTTAATTCTTCTCAACTCTTCAGACCTGAGCAGCTCAAGAACACTCTTTTTCTGTCTTCACTAGTAAGAATATCACCTACTCAGATTGGATAAGATACTTTCTCTTTTCCAGCTGTTCCATTTCAGTGATTTTCTTCCCCTCTCTCTGAAGAGACGTCTTGCAGCTTGGGATAACATCAGATGTCTGTGTTATGGACCACACAAAGTCATCAGTGTCTTTTCTCCTACCCTTATGTGCTACAGCAGTAACAGATCTCAAAACTGTAATACCATCATGTGTTAATGATGGACGGGTAAACTAAATGTTTTATCATGTTGTCGTGTGAATCCCCATCCCCCATCTTGTATTTCCATTTAAAAGCAGGTGGAAGGGTAAGGGAAATGACAACAGATGCTTCAATTCCCAGTCTAGAAGAAATTAAGAAATCCCAGGGAACCTTCTATGGCAGTCAATCTTCAGACAATAGAAAGGAGATCTCATCCAGCTCCAGTCAGCAATCACAGGCCATTAGCCATAAAAGCAGTATATTAAACTACTTAACCCAATTTCCCTGATGCCTTCCATAGCACTGCCACTACATGAGCCACAATTTGCTCCACAGAAATCTCAGTTTCACAGGTATGGTGACACTATTTTTCCTCATGCAGAGTTTCTAACAAAATAAACCTCTTTCAAGGCTCAAAGTGCACTCTTCAAAAGAAACGCCTTACAGAAAGCTTGCAAAAAAAATCTGTCTATTAAAGGAGCCCTTTTCCTTCTTCCTCCACTTTTCCTCTGTGCTTCCCCATCAGAAGCAACAGCAGCAGAGCAACTTCTGTTTGGAGTGGAAAGTGCACTTGCAGAGCCTTCAAGCACAGAACAGTACATTCAAAGGTATACAATGAACTCCTCTTGAAACACCTTTCTTCATTTATGACTACTATTTTTGAACTGAGAGCCTGTCTATCAAGTTTTCCATGAATGTGCCACTACAAATTCAGTTCATTTGATGCTAACATAACTTATTGGCCCTCCCTTTCTCTATAGTCCTATGGAGGCCTCTGAAGGCACTTGAAGAATTGTTTCCAACAGAGAGAGATCTGATCCTTATTGCCGCCTGAGCAAAACACAGTTCTGAGATTCATCTTCCCATGGTTACTAAATAAGCAAGGAAAGTAAAAAAAGGTGCAAAACCTGATGATCCTTCCCACTCAAAAGTGGAAGACAAAGTCTCCTTCAGATTCATCCCATGTTGTAGTAAGTGAGCCCCAGCTGAACCATTTTACAGACTTACCAGTGTTTCTCTTCCACAGCCACACTGTAAGTGCAAGCTTTATGGTACTGCTTCCACAGAACACTGCAGACAATCCCACCAGACAAAGACACAGAGACAGCATGCACACAGACAGACAGCTAACTCAAAATGCACTTTTCACTGCAGTCCACTTATTGCTGATAAGATATCAGAAGGCAAGACACATTCTACTAGGACTCAGGTTACCTATATGGCCCTAATAAAACATGTGTGGGCACAGAAAGCAGCCCCTACTTGCAAATTAATTAAACACATGGCAGAGGCAGTTAAGTATGATGCTCCATTCCACCAAGGTGTTGAACAGAAGTTAAAGCAGAGCTACTGTGTGAAATCATCCCTACTGCAAAAATGGAAGTGCTGAAGAAGTAATAAGCCATTATTACTGCCACTAACTTTTTCAAGGCATGTAGTCCATACCGGTTTTCCTTCAACCCTATCAGCATTCCAGACTGTATAAGTGCAATTGTGCTTGACAGAAAAATTGGCCACATCATCCACTGTACTTTCATGAAGCACTGGGGAAGCAGGACATGTGCACCCACTTCCATTCTATCAACAACAAAAATATTATTCGGGCTCAATTGCTCACATTGCACGCACACCAATGAAGTAGATGGGACACCTCAAAAAATGACAGCTAATGAGAAGCCATTTCCTTGTCTGTAAAGTATTATCCTCCAGTTTTAAACACAAATGATGAGTCATTCCATTTAAAGCCTACCTATTTTTCAAGCATTTTGCAAAATGACTGGTTCTACTATGCGTGGGCAGCTTTGAACTGGAAAAAGATTACAAGTGTAAAACCAAATACAGCAGGTAGCAATATAAGGAGCAGCTGAATTAAAAAAAAAAAGAAAAGAAAAATTATTTTCTAGCATGCACTGCAACACTGCAAGCTAGTCAGTCTTTGCTGCTGAGACAAGCTTTTTGGGGACTGCCACACAACTGACCCCAATTGTCAGGAGGAGGAACTGTGCAGATGAATGATGCTGAATCAGTGGCAGGTCAGAACTACCAGGCCCAATCACAACAGAAAGGAGCAAGGATTTGATACATAAACCACAATAACAGTTCTAAAGCCTTAAAAGACAGCACAACCTGACAGCTGAGGCCACTTTCTGGGAGTAGAACAAGCCACTCCAATAAGAAAGCATACAGTCCATTGTGCTAGTGCAAGAGTTCAGGACTTGCAAAGAGCACATTCAAGCAACAACTGATTTCTTGTCAGGCATTTGTCTATTTCTTGCTTTTAGAAAACAAAAACAAAAAAAATCAAAACAACTCATCCCATAATGGAGTCAAAAACCTGAGAAGAATTAAATGGGATCAAAAGACAGCAGCATCTTGATCCAGTGAGACTTTTTTCACTATGCTGATAAAGAGTAGCTGAGCAGCTTTCCACAGATTTGACTTGCAACCGTCTCTCACATAGCAAAAATGAGATTGTATAAAAGAGAATTGAATCCTGTTGTTCTGGTAATGAATTCATCTTTTTCTCTACAATCTGTAGCACCTGGATTATACACAATGTAAAACTAACCAACTGATATCATGTCCTAATTCAAAAAGAAAGAAAACATTGAAGAAACAAGCATAATACAAAATGGATTAGAAACTGGAAACAAAATTAAAATTAGGTGACTGCATTATTTTTTTGCAAGATACAGCCCAAATTATAAAACACTGATGGATGCATGGTTGAGACAGTTTAGCATTCAACTGTAAAAACAAACAAAAACGTGGAGGGAGGAATGTTCAGGCACAGGTTCTGTTATTCTTCTAAACCACGCACAGCAGCTGAATAGACTAAAACAAGGCTGCAAACGATTAAGAATTTGCAAAGTGAGACAAACTATCATCACAATCCAAGACAGAAAAATCCATACTTGTGAGGAAAACTTGGATTTCTTCTGATTTGAGTGTGTATTAAATTATTCTGAAAACACTTGAAAAACACAAGCTTGAAGGCTCTGCACCTGGCTCAAATTAGAAACATTTGGAAATGAGGATATTGCCAAAATTCTTCAAGCTGCAAAAAAATAACTAGAAAAATTAAAACATAATAAAAAAATTCCTAAATTATTCCAAGTATTTGAAGAAACTGCTTTTTAGAAACAGACTGCACTCTGCACTCCTTTAGAATCTAATTAACCTTAATTCAATTCACACTGTATCAGCTTCTCTCTAATGTATGACTAACCCACAAAAGAAAATAAGAGCAGTCTCTCCTTCCAACCTGAAGCAGGCTATCCAATTGCAGGCCAGCATTACATGCTGCATCCTCAGAGCAGGTGGTGAAGAGGAATATGGTGTGGGCAGAACCCCTTGCTACCCTTTTAACCAGTAGAGAAGAGCTGCAGTGAGGAACCATGCAATGAGATTTCTCACCCCAAACAGTATCTGCCCAACGCAGGTGAAAAAGGTGACTCACGCTACTTGTTTGGGCTAACTGAGGAGGGTGACCATGGCTCAATGCCCTGGAATGGTCCAGAACCCAGGCCTGGCTCTTCCCTTCAGGTAAGCACACAAAGGAGGTAAAGGAATGAGAAGCACGGCCATGGATGCACATGACCCACACCTGCAGTGCTAAATAAAGCAGGGCCTGGGACGTGCCACTGAAGTGAAAAGTAACAGCAAAGAAAAGGTCACTATTTTGGTAAAAGCAGAACTACAGCAATCACACGGAAAATGCCAAGAAGGTAGCTATGGTATCTACTCATATCAATTGCAAAGAGATACTACAAAGAACCTACTCAGCATCAAATTCCCATTTAAGCCAAACAAGAAAATTTCCAGTTCTTCAGCATCTACAACATCCTTCATTAGACTGCCCCAGCTATTTGGTACCACAAATCCTAAAAATATTAAATGCATGGAAGCATTTATTTTACATTCTATTATTAAAGCAAGAGTCTATTGAAATTCTATTCAGCAATACTGTCATCTTAATACAGTTAAACTTATTTTTAAAATAAATTAAGTAGCTGTAAAAGAATAAATGTTTATTTCTGAAATCACAGAAGAAGTCACTTCATTCAACTAGTGGAAGTCAACAAGTTGTTACCTGTTCTTTTTAAAAAACATTTTTCAACTGTCCATGCCTTCCTCAAGGTTTTCATTCTCCTCCCACTCCTTCAGTGGGCCATGCTTGGGACAATGTCTCTCAGAGCTGAATAGAAGTGTCAGCTTATACCACAGACACACATGGCTCTGACTTCACACACCATGCTGCTAACTGCAAGAACTGACACACAAAAACGGACTCACTTCTGCCATGCCAGTTGTTCATCCTCCTCCCACAGAACCCCAAAGTTGGAATTCTGAATAAATGGATATTAATCTACATATGTGCTTGTGTACCTTCCTAGCTTCAAAAAACACAAAGCTTATCTGTTTAGCTCCCAATACACTGCATCAATTACTAATCAAGGAAATAAAAATCTCTTTTTTTAAAGAGATTAGAACGAAATAAAATTTCTGATTTACAGTCTTGCTACAGAAAATACATATGCTGTTCTTCTTTGAGTAAATTCAGCAATTTCTTTTTAAAGAAAGGTTTTGTTACAGCTTTATCTGATGACTTTAAATAGATTCATGGAATGGTTTGGGTTGTAAGGGACCTGAAAGATCCTCCAGTTCCCAGACCCTGCCACGGGCAGGGACACCTTCCACTTGGCCAGGTTGCTCCATCCCACCTGGCCTCAAACACTTCCAGGGACAGGGCAACCAAAAGTTCTCTAGGAAACCTGTTCCAGCTCCTCACCATGCTCACAGTAAAGAATTTCTTCTTAATATCTAATCCAAACCTACTCTGTCAGTTTGAATCCATTCCCCTATGCTCTTGTAATTTTTTCCATCTTTCTTGTAGAGTCCCTACCATCAAATTCTCATCTTCATTACAGAACTTTCGTAATTGGATCAAATCATCTTTTACCCTCAACTCCAAGAAACTAAGCAGGCTGAAATCCTTCATTTCTACGACACAGACATGCTCAATTTTAACTGATCTTTCCATTATTCTTCCCAATTTACGCAGACATTTTTTCTGTGTTTTAGGTGCACTGCTACACAAGCAGTCCATGTTTAAAAGCAGGCCATCTTGGCTCCCTGCTCCCAGCAAACACTCCTTTGACTTGACTTGTATTTGAACAAGTTAAAACACCTGCAAGGTACATCTGAACCATCTAGTGAACCAGAAGCAAAAGGTTTCAAAGACACATAATAAAAACCCACAGAATTTTTATGTACTGAAGAAACAATGCACCAATTACCTCTGAAAGTGATGCATCAACCTTGGAAGGCACTTTCAGATCCAGCCATGGCTGATAGTTTTCCAGAAGCAAAGTAGGTCTGTAGGAGAGCATGGAGAAGTTTATGTAACAATGTGCAACTGACAGGTTCCTACTGTGATGTGTCAAAGGGCAGCAGTGCCACACATGTAATTTACCTGTGCCTCTTGCATTTGACCTTGCCACACACAGCACAACTGTGACCACGGGGAAACAGCTCCGGCAATTCCAACTGCTAAGAGATTTGGACAAGCTTACATTCTCCAAAATGATGACTCTAGTAACATAGCCAAACATTAGTAAATTTCCTTTCAGAGCATACTATTACAGAGAACTGAATAAAGACAAACTTATTCTTTCCAGCAGGAAAACAAGATAACAAAGCATAGCATGAAAATCAACAGAATCTTAAAAGAAAAATGGCTTCTACTGAAACAAAGTGGGGACACAGATATCCTTTCACATCTCCACTCACCTCCCTGTACATTAATCAGTCCAGTAACAGACCAGATGGTTTCTCTGCCTTACTCATAGCCTTGAACTATTGCAACTATACCCTTTTAGCCCTATGAAATTCTACATTGAATTAAGTTAGAAAAGAGCAATTTGCTTTGGGAATATTTTTCTTTTTGAAGTGCAGTACTGCTTAGAGAATTTTGATTACAATGAGCAAAGACTCACCACTGGCCTATGAAAAGGAGGGCATCTTTAGAAAAGAAAAAGCCCCCTTAAAGGAGCAAACAACAACATAGTTTCTCCACTGCCTGCTACTGAAATGCTCAAAACGTGCAATGAGAGAAGGAGGAAATAACATCCTTGGACAGCCCAACAACCGGCCTTGCAGCCGTACGTGGATTTGACGGGACTATGCAGAAATACGCAAAGAATTCAAAGTCTTAACCATCGTCTACTTGCCACAAAACACCTGTCAGCAGGAGTGTGTGAGCTGTACTGACGCACAATATTTCTGAAAGCAGCTAGGCTTAGACAGTAATTGCTACTCCATATAGATTCTTATCGTATTTTTAAAAAGCACAAAACTCTTTACAGGCATATTTACCTTGGGTTTATATTTTATTGTGAACAGAAAATTGGGCAGGAGGGAGTCCGGTCCCAAGGAACAGTAGAAGGTGACGACCCCAGCCACGAAGGACCAGAAGACCATCAGAACATGAAGATACCTTACAGACACACAGGAAGGAAAAGCCGCTGGTGAGAAGGCGCAGCGCCGCCCGCGCCCGGCTCCCCGCCCGCCCGGTTACCGGTTCAGGAGGACGGTGGCGGCGCCCAGCCCCAGGAGGAGGCAGCAGGAGAGCGGGTACTGCCGGCAGGTCTCCCGCAGCCCCTCGGCGCCCCGCAGCCGCCGCAGCAGCCGCCGCCCGGCCGCCCGCACCCCCCCCATGGCAGCCGCTGCCGCGCCGGCCGGGCCGGAGGCGGGGCCGCTTCCGCTGCCGGCGCCCGCTGATGGCGGCGAGGCCGCGACGGGCCCGCCTCAGGGGCCGCCGGGGCGGGGACGGCGGCGGGGGCGGAGCGGTGCCCGCGGAGCCGGGAACGGCGTCCGTGCAGCACCGCCGTGGCATTTGCAGCTGCGCCGTGTCACGTAGCGTGCTAAGCACTGCAAATAGAAGGGCTCTGATGACAGCAAGCTTACCTCGTTATAAATACTCGGGTTCTGGACAACGAGGGGTTCCCAGCGCCAAGCGGCCAAAAAAGTGCTACGTCTGATTAAATGCTCTATATTTGGATGATGACTGAACTAAATCATTGAGTGACTGGAACACTAAAATCCTATAAACACCATTCAAAGCTTCGTATATTGGCTGTAAAGAAAAGGAACAGGGCAGGAAATGTAATAAGATCGCACCTTAACATCAGTAAGTATTTAAGAGTAAGAAATTGAAAAGAGAGGAATGCTAGAATGTAGTTTATTGCCAGCGAGAAGAATTTAAAGCCAACTTCACACGAATAACACCTTCAGTTACAGTGTAAGCCACAAGCTTTCAAACCACTGGAGTGCTTTCAGCAGCTCTGTAGTTACACAGCCTTACGAAACTCAAGGCTCTGCTAACAAGACACGGCTGCTTGTGGGTGTATCAGTTCAATGGGCAAAATGAAACAACTTCTGGGAGCTCGTATCCATAGAGGGGATTCTAAGTGCAAGTATGAAGGAAGCCTGCTCAGAAAGAGATGCCCGCTTTTAGTTGTTTTGAGAAGTTGCTGCTGCCTTGTGTGTCCATTTGCACGAGCCCCGCGCAGGCACATTGGGCACACTGAAAAAGTGAGGGCACATGAAATACTGAAATACATCTGTTCAGATGAGCCATGTTTACAAATCTTCACTGACATCCCCTGCAACTACGCTGTTAAGAAAATACTGGTATTTGGAGGGTGAGTCAGCATCTAGAAATCGAAATCCGAAAACAGCTCTCAGAATCTTTGCTCGGATGCTTTGTCAGTTTATGCAACACTTCCCTTGACCTCTCGAGTAGGTGAAACGCTGCAGCTCAACTTCAGTATGTTGACCTTTCTCAGAGTGCTTGGCAAAAGCCCAGGGTCAGCTTGAATTTCTTTAAGAGTCTCTGCAGAGTATTATTTCATGTCAGTCCACATTTTCTGGAAGAAAAAACCAAGGTGCATTCACACAGCAAATCTCCGTACGGCCTATTCAGAGGAAATCAATTTTCCTAAGATGCATTTTTTTGTTATCAGCTTACTTTATCCTCAGCTTTACTGCTGGTGATTTTTAGTCACTTATCTTGAAATGCTTTTAATAAGGAGTAACTTCTAAAAATCTGTAATTCTTACAATATTTCATGAGGATGCCACAGCATAGCATATCTATGACACAGGAAGTGACTTGCACAGCAAACCAACTTAAGTCAAACTTCTGCTTCCATTTGCATTCTCTCCTTCAGGTAAAGTTTCTTCAGTTTATAGCTTCATTGTTCAGAATTGTGTTTATTTACTGTAAAGTTGCCACATTCACATCTGGCACTAATTGTACCTCATTATCTTAGAAACTGTGCAATTTCCTTCACAGACTTTACATCTGCTGGGCAGACACAACAAACTGCTTTACCCCATCCTGCTCTGCTGGAGACAGCAGTGTTGGCATTGCCATCACCCTCTGTCACTACAGACAGACCCCTAGCTTGTTCTGGTACACTGAAAGACTAAGCAGATGTTTGTTTGTTTTTCAACAAAATAAAACTATAGAAGAACAAAAGGGAACTGCTGACGACATCAAGGTTTTCAAAATTCTTTGAGAAATAAGAACTTCATCCATTCCCTGGAAAGAGAAAGATTTGAATATCAAGGCTCTGAAGTAATGTGGCCAGGATTGGGTTATTCTGGATAGATTTTATTTTAGTATTTAAAATGTAAAAGGATCTTTCACTGATCCTACAAGTCATCTTGTGGAGTCAGTTCTCCCTGGTTTGGGGTTTAGGGTGTGTTTTCTTTGATGGCAGGAGAAGCTTGCCTATTCTAGCATTTAAGAAGTATATTAGAGCAGATTTTCAACAACCTGAAATATAAAACTTCAATTCTTGGCTAAGTAACATCAGTTATTAGGCTGAGATTGTATTTACCAAAGTGCTTCTTTTTTTACCTTAAAAAGGCTTTTTTAAAATAAGCCAGACAGCGAACTGTAATAAACAGATTCTCACCAGTTAATTGCATTTAATTTATTCTGCAAGGCTGCTTTTGCTCTTTTCAAGGCCTGACATAGTTCTCTCTTTCAAGGATACAGTTGTCAAGGCTAATTTACAATATCTAATCCTTCATATTTACTCAAAAGTAATGATTGTTATAATTATTCCTCACTAATCCCTGTTCATGTTGTGGGCCCTTTCCAAGAAGCTTAAAAAGAAGGCTTCATATTAACCTTTAACTACAAACATTTAGCAGAAAACTCTAGAGAACACTTATTTTTAATATTCAGCAAATAGCTAAGCTTAAGTAAAGAAGTGAAACTGAAGTTGGCCCGTCAGATTCCAAGAAAGGCAAGCATTAGTAGGCTCTTCGTACTTGACTTTCTCAGATTCAAAACTTAAAGAACATCCACCAACAGTTACTGGTTTCCACCTGAGAAGATCCAGGAGTATGCAACAAATGTAAGGTGAAAACTGCCCTTTAGCACTACTTTCTGGGCTTTAAAAGAACACTGAAACTCCAGGGAAGTGACGGCTCTCCATTTGCTGCACATTTCTGGTTTTGGTAGAATAATTACCAGCACTTTGAAAAGCAAAATTAGCTTTATTGTTATAAATACAGTTATATTCATTTGTCTGTTAACGAGTTAACAAACTGTTCATAGTCTAGATTTATGGCATTTGGAAGTCATATCCAATATCCACACCGACCCAGGCTTGCCAGCTGCATGGAAATGTGTGCTGCCTGTAGTTGTAGGGTCTTGTATTTGCTTCCTGGATCACATGCTGACCCTCAGTATGACCAGATTAAAGCAAACTGGATGAGAAAGTGATAACCTGGGCCCAGAAGCACCTGCTCAATACAGCAACAGGGACTTTGGGTTCCTGGATAAAATCCCTCACAAGTTTTCTTCTAGACAAATGGGAGAATTCACCTGCTGCAGTAAGGAGCAAAATGGCAGGTGGGAGGGAGAAATGGTTTAAGAAAAGATGTGTGAAACATTTTGTAAAAGATCACTGCTCTCCACATTTGCAGGGAATGACAGAGACAAGTTGTGTTGTTTGTTTAGAAGCAAATTTAGAAAGCAATTGAAATTAAGAGGAAAAGCTAAGAAGTTTCAATTATAACATACCATTAAAATTAATCTTTTTTTTTAAAGAGAATGCAAAATACAGTTTTGTTAGAAAACCTGAAATTACTTACTAAGCTGTGTTTAGGACTAAAAATACCAGGCAGAATAAAGACTTGCAGTGAAAAAAAAAGAAAGACAAGGAGACTGGAACAATGCTCTGCAGAGCAGGGGGGTGCTGAGGAGCACTGAGTGTGTTAGAATTTCACTGGGACAAGGTCCACTGGGAAGAAGAAAGAAAGCCAAAACAAAAAAAAAGGTAATGTACTAGAGTCAGTTTTGCCTTGAAGAACTTTTAACTCTCAAGGAGAAAGTAAAATGATTCAGAGACAGACTGGTGTATAGAGTTGTTTTCTTCAACTTGTTAACATAGAAAGGAATTTTATGAAGAAATTCTTTCACAGACAAGACACTGGAGAGAATTTAGATATTAGAGATGAAAATAATTTGTTTGGTGGTAAACTGCTATTTATGGGACATTAAAAAAAAAGAAAATAGAGCAGTAAGTTGCAAGGTGTAGAAATTGACTACAACACAGTAAGAAATAGAGGCCTGTAGGAATATGTACAAAAAAGAGGAGAACTAAATGTATACAGGTGACACTGGAAATTGTTAAAATAAATTATAATTATGATTTATGGTGACATTTGGCAAAGTTGTACTCCATAGAAATTTTATCTTCATTCACCTGAGAAAAAAACCAGGTTTTTGGATATGCACCTTAAGTATTTAGTGAAGTTAGTAAATTGGCTGTATGTGCAAAGGAAAGATCTGGAAAACCTAAATTCTTTGAAAAATGTAAGCTGATCAGAGAGGAATGAGGGAATGTCAAGATGGATGTTAAGAATTTGTAAGAAAATGCTTGTGAAAGAACTAAGGAGCTGTACTCATGCAAACCATTAAAACAATGCCTGAGCACATTTCTAAGAGCTCAGTCAAAATGGAAATTAATCTGTTGACTTACTGTGGGGATAAAGAAAACCTTGCCCTGGACACAAACTGTGAAAATAACTATGTCAGGTCCTGAAGGGAATTCCTGCTTACCAGCCATGGTCAGTGGGGAAAATTTTCAAGACGGGAGTTCAAGGATGAACTTGAGCCAGAATCCCTTGTTTTCAGCTGAATTAAAAAGCATCAAGATAATCCTGTTAGATGATGTGTTTCTGTTAAATAATTACAAACTGTTGCAGCACCTACACCTCAGAACTATGGTGAGACTTGAAGAATTTAAAGCTAGTTAGGTTTTTTGTCACAGATACACACTGGACTCATGGAACTACTGTGTTGGATCAGCAAAAGTTCAGCTGGGTGAACATCCTGTTGATGATGGCTATCAGGGATACATACCTAGGAAAAAGCTGTAAAAGCATGGCAAGAATATAATAAGTTCCTGGAACTCTGATTCTTAGTCTTGGGGATATCCTGAGAGAGAATTTATTTCCTAAGTTTCAAGTTGCTTTTGAAGAATGAGAAACTTTAACATCCATAAAAATCATGCAAGGAGTTCCACCCCTTGCACTTGTGTGAGTGAAGATACAGCTCTCCAAACATTAATGTGTTTATTAGAGATGGTGAAAAATCATTCCCTATTCAGCACAATTGCTGCTTATCATTTTACCAAAATGCTCTGGTCACCTGAGAAAACAGTCTTTTCTAAAATTAAGATTCCTGCTCCAGTGACTTATCCGTCACATAAGAGCATTTTTGTACCTTTTATCATCTTTGTTCTCCTTTTCCTTTTGCAATTTTATTATCTCCTCTGTTGTGTAGCAGTGAGTAGGGACAGGCTGCAACATAAGGAACAAAACTGTTAAGAAAATAGCATTCGAAATTATTTTTATTAGTCCTAGTGCCTTCTTAAATAGTTTGATTTTTTTGCCCTGCTTCTAGAGTATTTTAACATTTTTGTCAGTGAAGATTTATGATCCTTTTTCATCATTTGGATACAACTCTCATTTCTGATGGATTTTTTTTCCACCTTAAAAGAAAAACGGTGAAAAAAATCCCAACCTAAAGCCTTCACATATTCAGGAAATTCTAATCAAAAGGCAGAAGTCATTAAAAGTGGAAAAAAGACTAACTGTAACTACAGGTTGCTGCTGTAAGGCAGCTAGTATCCAAGAAAGCTTTCTGTGGATACTTAACATGAGCATGTAAACCCAGACCCAGTGATGAGATCTGCAAGATCAGGCTTAGATCAGGCTTCTTGTGGTGACTGGTGAGCTGGTATCCTGGAGCCCTCTGCTTTTAGCTTCCGTGGACACAGCAACAAATTCCTAGAGTGTTTTTGTCAGGTCAGAATTCCACAGAGATATTTTTAGTTCAAGCAACCAGTTTCTCTGACAATATGAAGTATGTAAAAACAGCATAGGTTAAAAGTTAAACAACATGAATTGTCACTTTGCAAAGGTTATTTTGCTTATGTGCTTACGTCTTTCATCAGACACTTCATAGGAACTGTTACAGAGCCAGTTGTATAACCAGGATATTGTTTTGTTTACCATTTGTTGGCTGAGGACACATGGAATCAATCTGGTATTTTCTTCCTTTTAAATGACATATGGGAAAAACTGAAATATTTACAGAATGGTTCAAGAGAACTTCACATAAATGTTACATTTCCCTAGCAAGAATATTAAATATATGACAAAAAGCAAAAAAAAAAAATCTGATTCTGTGCAAACACGCAGAATGCACAAGGTGACACTACAAGAGCCCCTGGACAGAGGGCTGTTCCTCCTCATATGTATGGATGAGTCCTAAGGCTTTTTGAAAACAGCTTTTTGGAGCACATGGGCAGCTTGCCCATGTCTTACCTATTGTGTAGTATACCTGGAGCATACAGCTCTGTGGTAGAGCTCCACTGCAAGAGGAATATGATTGTTTTAATGACAGTTTGAGAAGTGGATCTCAGTACCATGCCTTCTGCAAGGCCAGGCTTCCTTACACTCATAATTGATCAATCCTTACAGCTGATCAATGCTGTCTATCAAAGAGGTACCCAAGTTCCTGGAGGTATCCCAAGCTTTTTTGCCATCCAAATTGCTGGTCTATGTGATAGAAAGGCATATATTATTACATAACACTTCCCCTCTAGCACTGGCATTAATAATGCTTCTGCAGAAGCAGATGGTCCCTCTGTGGGTCTACCAGCAGACAAGGAAGAGGCACAAACTGAAATCAAGAAGCAAGGACTATTTGAAAAACTTTGGTGAGTACTGCAAAACTCCACTGAAGTTTTGCTTTGCTTTTTATTTTCTGTTTTATTTAAGTAAACTAGCATTCTAGCTAGGAAAGGATTGGAGTTAATAAGGTCTGATACCATGTAGGGAACTATTATTACCACTCAGTATTTTTTCTGAAACTCAATAAATTGATTTGTGACTGAATTACTTGCTACTATATAAGCTACCTAGCTTACCTTTGTACAAAAGAATCACAAAACAAACTGCCTAAAACACCAGGCAGTTTTTCTTCTTCCATAGAAACATATTTTAAAGTATATATTAATAAAGGAACATTTTAATATGAAAATCAGTTTACTATCCTTTCTATCAAACTTAAGAATAACACTTTCTCCCCCTTAAGACACTGTGAATCTTCCAGTCCAGTCTCAAGTTTGGATGTTCTCTGTAGGTAGTTTGTAGTATTTTCACCACCACCACCTCAGAAACTGCAAGTGAAGACTGAGGTCTTTGAGATTTCAAGATAGGCTTAAACGTAGCTCCTAATGCAACACAAAGAACTTTGATGCTGCAGGTAGACCTCAAGTTAGGGTCACTGCAGTTCAGATGGAGGGAAGGTTTTTTTCCTGAAGAAAGTAGATTTTGCTTCAGAAGATAATCAAAACAGAAAGGATTATCTAATATCATCCAAGTTCCTAGCAGACCATATAATGAGGATGAGTAGAAAATTCTCCACTTACCACCATTCAGCTTAGATGCAGTAAATTGTACATTAAGTACTAAGCTGTAACTGTAGAGTGGTGTTTTGTCTACATCCAGCGTGTTTCTGGGATAGATTGTGATCAAGAAACTTGGGAGTACCATCCAGTCTTAAATTCTGGAAAGCCCGTGTATCTGATGTGTTCCTGGACCACTGCCCAGCTGTGTGCTCCCCTCTCCATTTTCCCCTTAGCTGTTAGGGCTGCAGAAGTAAAGCTACCCATGCAGTAATGACTAACTCTCCTTCCCCAAAGCCCAAGGGCAAAAAGAACAGAGAAAGGACCAAACTGAAATCAGGTATTATCTGGAGGGGCAGCCTTGACAGTGAGAACACATGAATTTAGTACAGTTAGTCCAAGGTGTCTTAATTCAAAGCTGCTCACCTGAGTTTCACCAAGAACTCAGACCAGGCACCTATTTCTGCAAGTTCCAAACTTCACATTACTTCTACCTTCAGGCACATGCCCTTTTCCCAGTCTTCAGAGATGCTGCTCACCATGCTCACACCTGCAGACAAAGTGACTTTTCCTGACTAAAAGCTCTCTATGAAAACAATCCTGTGTATTCTCAGTACTAATGAACAACATACATTTATCCTCTTTTAACATTGATCCTCTTTTAACTCAGGAAGTAGAGACCGTTCTGGCAAACAACTTCCAAGTGTATTCTCCCCTACCACATTTCTTCTTCAGCCTCCTCCTACCTTCTGATGTGATACAGGCCTTAGCTTTAGAAAAAAAATTCCTTTTGTTCATTAAGGAAGTATAATTCCTTGAACTCAGACATGTAGCCTAGACTCAAGGAAACAGAACATCTTCAAACAAAGTTCAGCAACCTCATACTGGTTCTTAAGTCTTCGTCCCTTGGGATCGCAGAGATATGCTTCCAAGCACATACTGTTAATTTTAAGCACTTTCATTTCTGAGCAGCAACCACTTTCAGGGTAGAATACACCTATATTTGGGTTCCTTGCACTACCAAGTCTTTACTGAATTAATTATCAGCCACTTCTCCCTCGCAGGATGCTGAGCTTGTATTGCACTTTTCAAGAACAAATGTGACTCTGTACAAGGCACTGGTATACTTGGGAGCTCTTTGGGCCCATCCTAAACTTGAACACTGCAGAGGCTGCTGAATTGGCATTGATTCACCCCAGCTTTACAAGTGAAACACCTGTTCTCACTTTGTGCCCTGCATTGAGACATTCAAATCAAGACTCCAAAAGCAAACTTTGCTAGGAACTTGCCATTTCCTCAAGCATCACTCAATTATGAGGCATCATCAGACCTTATTAAAAGTATTTCTCAACTACCCTACTTTTACCCACCCTCTAAGGGATTATTAAGGGCAGTGAATGGTAA
The DNA here is from genome assembly GCF_028018845.1 of Melospiza georgiana. Classification (NCBI taxonomy): domain Eukaryota; kingdom Metazoa; phylum Chordata; class Aves; order Passeriformes; family Passerellidae; genus Melospiza; species Melospiza georgiana. The sequence continues at coordinate 103,080,303 of NC_080432.1, read as the reverse complement.
ATGTGTTATACCACTGAAAGGAGATGGAAGAACTCCTTACCTACGTGGGGAAAGGTCTGTCTTTGGAATATGTGTATCATATATCCAAGGCTGGCTCTTACTTCCCTCTAGACAAGGCCATTAGTTCATCACTTCCAAGCTGCAATTTTACAAACACCAGCTCTAGGACATCACTCACTTCTCTGAACAGGACATTTGAAATAGCAGCTTTAGGCATAGTAACAGAGTGATTTTTTTTCTACAGAATTTCTATTTTGCTGTGTTTATAACCTCCTCTCTTACAGATACGATTTTCTTTTGAAATATGTGTCAAGATAAAGTGGCCCTGATGATTATAACAGCCAGGACTGGATATTCTTACCTTCTGACATATAGTCCAAGGGCCCTGTCTGCTTTTGACCTGGTGTTTCCATCTGGCCAAAATCCATCACCTGATATTCCCCTCTCATCACGCTGTGGCTGCGACATGGTGCCTGGCTAAAGAGTCTACCTACCTTCCACGTTAGAGGCAGGGAAGATTCTACAAAGCTGTAACATAGCTAAATGAACTTGTTGTATGTTGTGGTTTGCCAGGTTACTTGCCTATTTTTATTTTAATCCCAGATTAGAAACTTGCCAGTAATGTAGTTCAGGCAGATTTGATGGCTGTGTTTTGCCCACAGTGGGAGGACTTTTTCAAACTGTTTCATTTCTTTCCCTTTTCTCAGGGAGCAAATAATATGCTTTGTTAAGAGCTTTCCAAAATGGGTAATCAGTGATGATTGTGATGATGCGATCAGATGATGTGATCAGGCCAACCTGTTAAATACAAGGCAAATCCCTTGGTATTCCCCTGAGGAGGAACTCCCCAGGTGTCAACATTGCTTGAGAAAGAACAGAGGTATTTACAGAAGACCCTGCAAGGTTTTCTTTTCAGAGACACTTTTTGCCCTTCCAGATGTCTAAGTCGTGTCATGTCTGCTCTTTCTTAACGTGAACATTAACCACAATTTTCGTTCATTTGTGAAACCTGAGATCTCTCTACATTACTTTTACCATGTGGCAGGAATGCAGAAATTCCAAGATTATCACATTAATCTTGCCTGCCCCTTATCTAAGGATTCCAGCACCTCTTCCTAAACATCTTTCAGGGTCAGAGGATACAGGTATGGGGGGGGGAGGGGTGTTTGTGTTTTGGTTTTTGTGGGTTGGTTGTGACTCCCCCCACTCGCCCCCCAGCAGTATATGCATTTTTGCTAACTACAGGTATTTTAAGATTGGCCCTCCTGTTAAGCAGGTTCAGTTTTTCTCAACAGTCAAAAAATTATCTTGATTCTAAAATGCATGCCTTAAGTATGGGCTCTAACTACAGCCAGCCATCTGAGCTTAAAACCAGAATTGCTAAGTTATTCTATCTTGAACTGCATTAAGAATTTGAATCACACGTTTTAATCTTCATGTATTGAAAAAGAATGCTTCACAAGGGTTTAGAAACTTGTAATACACACTATGCATGACTGTCTCCTGTTCTTCCAGAGACTACAAAAATTGGAGTTGACCATCATCTACTTGCAGCTGTACTAATTATTGTAGCTCTTCTTTACTAGCTCCACAGTAAAACTCCAGGAGCATTTTAGCACTCTTCAATTCCACATAATCTGCTTTAGCACAGGCCACCACTGAAAGCAGTTTGTGCACACTTTGTTGAGATGTGAGCACTACCTGTTATATCTCAATGCCACCTGTACCTGCATGGAGGGTACACATTACACACTGGCAGGCTTCACTTGCCAAAAAGCTTAGTTAGCAATGTTTTTTTACTATGCATCTGTATACTCCACTTCACTCATCACTCAATGAAAGCAGTACTATTTAGAAATATTACATCTGAGGCAATAAACTGTGAATGTTTATATACTGCCATTAAGAAAACAAAATTCTTTACTTGCTAGTAGAAACCTGTACTGATTTTAACAGTTAACCTAAGAAAACACCAATGAGCTCAAATTAACTTCTAGGGTCTAAGACTTACTGATCAGCTCAGGACATATGAGTATTAAGATCATTTTCTTGGATAGAAACATGGCCACCTGAACAAACCAAACTTCAGGGTAGTGTAATATTAAGCATAAATGCAAACTGCCATTTATTACACTGTTCCCACTGTAAGGTCACCTCCATGCAAACCCAAGCTGAAAACACCATACTAAATCCCATGGATTTAAGACCTTACAGATCCCTTCTTAAATAGAAGATCGCTCTCACTGGAGTTATCCCCATAATGAATTGGGTTTTTTTCCTGAGAGGTTGTGTTAATATTACAAGAAAATAGTGGAGAAATAGTGGAGCAAGGCACTGCTAATGCTTGAGGCCACCTAAGCCTTGTTATACCATCAGGTCTTCCAATGAGAGAAGTTATGACCTGTCCCTTTGGGCCTAGTCTTCTGTTAGCATGAAACCCACGTTTCTTCATCTGCAAATTCTGACAGATTTTAACAATACATATGCCAGCTTTCTTCAAAGCAGCTTTTAGGCATCTCACTAATTCAAAAGTAAGTGTAAATGTACAGTTCCTTTTGTAACTGTAGATAAGAAATAGAGGACAGTTTCACTAGACTAGTTTAAGGCAGTTACACACTGATCACTTCCCGGTGAAAGACATCAGTGACTGTCACTGAATCTTTGTCTTCTGCTAGAAGTATCAACTTAAGCACACATACAAAACTCAGAATTCTGTTGAAAACTGTGGATTGGAAATAGGTTGGCTTATCAAAACAACTATTTGTACTAGAAGAAAAAACATTTAATTGCAACATCCAAAGGAAGTCTTTGACCACAATCTGAAACAGGAACAATCCTTTAATAGCCACTTCAGCTTTCCAGATGCAGGGACTATGTATTTTTATCTGTCATCTCAAATACTGTAATGTTAAATCATCCTTGAATTGTAACACACATCTGCATAATGAAAAGATTACCTATAATTTATTTTATGCTAGCTCTTAACAGTGTTTTGTAATACAGCTTCATTTTAAAGTATGCTGACATTGCTTCTTAAGCCCTGGTTTACTGATAGGGCATCTATAAATTTATCTTTGTCAAATTCCCAAGGAGGAAGCTTTTAATTCATTACACTTGGTAATAGTACGTAGTAGTTATTTTTAAATAACCATTATGAGTGACAGAATTAGGTACATTCCTCATCCCACTGAAGAGAAAAAAATCTGAAAACTGTTACTTTAGATGGTAGAACAATACCAAAAGCCTGACACTTGGAACCAGAAACTCAGGATCTGATACATTCCATTCTTGGCTCTCAATAGATGACTTGTGTTCGTGTAAAAACCTTTAAACTACTATGATTACTAACCCATTAATGTAAAAATAGATACTGAATTATCTATGAAGCATTTAAGACATTTTTAGATCTGAAATATTTAACACTAAATAGTGTCAGATTACACTTAACAGTCACTTGGCATTGGACACACTAAAATTAAGAATTAAAATGCACAACCTGGGTTAATCACTGCAGCTAAGGAATCAATTAAACAAGTGTACTGAAGTTGGATTTTAGGTACTGCAAGTAATTTAAGTACTAGAAAGTCTATTTTTACTTACCATTATCTTCTGTGCAGTCAAATGACATAGACTATTCTACTGGCTGTGCAGCAGAACTAAGAGTGCATTTCATAACTTCCTTAGTGCAAAGAAAACAAGGAGTAAGATTCCATGTCTTTCCTACATGTTAGCGACCAAAGCAAGTACAATAACCGTGCACAGGGAACTGTCACCAGTAATCAGCCCAATGAATCACTCTCAGACTATGGGGAATTAGATTTTTTGACACTCCAAGTTTTACCTAAATGACTGTTTGAATACAAGTGTCAGCTTTAGAGTGGACACCAAACTTCATGAACAATTACCTGAACTGAAACGTATTTTGTGATTCAAACATTAAATATTCAATCTGCATTTAAGTACCTGTTACCTACACGTTAGAACTGCATTTTCAGGACTTCACAGATGCTTTTATCTTTCTACTTTTTAAAAAAAATATAAAGCTTCTACCAGGTACCTGGAAGTCTGACCATCTAAAGAAGCTTTTGTGAAGACAGCTTTAAATAAATCATATAACCCAGTTTAGCCAGATGAGCTCAGCTGTGCAGCATCTGCTCAGGAGCTGGCCATTTAAAAATATGTATTTTGTGGAAAAACTAGTAACCAGTTATATATTGGCAAGGAAAAGTATAATTACATGAGACAGCCACCCCTCTCCAGACTGCCAATAAACTAACAATGTAGTCCTAGTGGCACTTTTCAACTCTCTTGTAACAATCTAGACAAAGGGGCATCTAAGCAGTGACTCTTTCCTCCCATGGATTTTTTAACATCAGGAAATTACACTTGCAAATTGTGACCAGATAACTGCGAAAATCAGGCTCCTGGAAAGATTTTAACATCAGAGCTTCTAGGAAGCATTGTTTATTTGTACTAGATGGCTGTAAAGTGACAGTAATTTATTCTTTCTCCCCTACTACCTGTATTAAGGATCAAGGAATCTTCAGCTCAACTTCCTCTTCTGTTGCCACATCCCATTTTCCTCTGACAGAGCAAATGGCAAAGTACAACCTGGTGTTTCCTATACCAAACTAATTCAGCTATTAGCCTCAGACAAGAGACGTCATATGCTGGTGCTGCAGTTAATTCAGCAAGACACTCCATAAAGACAGACTTTTATGTCCATTAAGTCCAAACAGCCATAAAGTCAGGAATCATAGGATTCAGGGCATGAACACAGACTCAAGATTGCACTTGACCTACTTCAATTGTCCAAAAACTGTCGTGTCACATTCACCGCCTCGTTGCCCACTTCAAAACTTGCTACTCCATTTTAAGCAATTAGTATTTTCCACTAATATCTCACTAATGTGAGGGAATAACAGTCTTAATATTGTGCTGTGTATCAATTTAAACACACTCTTTTGTGAAAATGTTCTGTGTGTTTATGCCTATGTTGCCTTTCAGTTTTATTTCTCAGAAAAAAAAAGCCTCCCCTCACTGGCATATGGAAGCACTAAAATAATTGCTAGGCTGAACAGGAAAGTTAAGCCTCTGAAGAATAATCAAAGGCACAAGGGAATAAAAAGTTGCAGCCACGTATAATATTTCTATCCTGAAGTTGGGAATCCTGCTTTTAGAGGACACTACATTTATTTTAGACTATGTCATACCCTTCACCCCCAACAAGAAGAGAATTAGTATTCCTTATTTTAGATTTTAAAGACAGTATTTACATAAGAGTTGTACAACGCAGAAATTCAGAAACTGATCTCAGTATCTTATTGTAATAACAGCCTTCCTCCAACAGTATAAACACAAACATAAGTTCTGGGTCATAACAAATCTCCTCTTTAAAAACTGGAAAGAAAAAAAAAGTACAGTTGCATGTCCTATATGAAACTTTTCAAAAAAAAAAAGAGTATTAAAACAGGAGTATAATTTAAAAAGCTGTGTATTGGAGTGTTTATAAACCAGAAGTGTTAAGCAGCAGCAGTTTCCGGTTTCTTATTAAATTCAACTAGACTTCAAATTTAGAAACATATTACAAACCAATGTGGAACTATACTACTTATGCACCTTTGCAGGTGTTTCAGTAAAGAAAGCCTCCTATGAGAATAAACAGAGGCAGCACATTATATTAAGTCAAAACTTGCCTTCAACATGCCAAAAGAACGTGTCATATGTTCATTTGTCACCAAAGCACCCCCTAAGAGATGCATTATTGCTGTAGAACATTTCAAGTTTACCAACACCCAAGTGCAACAAACTGATGTTGTATATATGCACTTGCCCACTCTCACCAGTATTTCCACTTAATGTTTTTTTTTGTTTAAACAATCAAATTTAAAGCTTTGAAAAATAACATATTTTTGATTTTAGTTTTTTTTCCACAATATTAATCATCACATGCAATTTAGTTTTCTGATAATTTTTCTAAAAAACTGCACCAATATCAGAACAGTGCAAATCATATTTAATTGTAAAAGTTATAATGGCTTGAGTTCATAATTAGAGGGAACACTGTCAGGATCTTGGTATTTTGCTCACTCACCATTGCTTGCATTCCATTAAAAACTTTCCTGTCAATTTTGCTTTTTGTTTTTCTTTAAATAATCATCCCCCATGCTTTTATCAGAGCTGAAATTAGGGATTTAATCCACAATTTCAACAAACATAGTGCCTTAGTTGCAATGTTTTTATGCACTTCCATCTACTGTTATGATTCCATAAACGTATTATCCCCCGCAACACGTTTCCAGACTAAGAACTAGTCACTAGCACTTGTGATCCAACAAGTGTTTGAAGTTTTTCAGCAATGGAGAGATTTCAAGATTAAGAAATCTGAGGACTTTCCCTCTCCTACAGCCCCCAGTGTTTCATTTCATAGCAAGTTCAAAATTGGTTTCCACATCTTGACAGTGTTCCTTATAAAACCGTATGACAGTAAAAGTGCCAGTAGGCATGGCAACCTCTTTGAAGGGAGCATTTAAACTCCTTGGCACTGGGAATGCCAGCACCAAGGATTACATTGAAATTCAAAATTATACTTAAGGCTACAATTAGAAAACTCACTTTCCATAAGCCTAATTTCTCTAAGTAGATTTCAAAATTCAGAAGCTAATGCAACTGCTAAGTTTTACGCTCGAATTTGAGGAAGAAATTTCTTTTCTTTAGCAAGGGCAGTATATGAAACTCTGGTAGCATTGACTACTCATTTCACCATCCTTCACTTACTTTGTCTTAAAGTTCAAAACTGGCAAGGCACATTTACATATTCCAATGAATACTTGACAATTTTTAATTACACTTTATGTCCCAGCTATCCCAGTAATTGACATACAACATACTAAAATGGTTTATTAAGATAACAAAAAAAAAAAAAAAAAATCAATTAATGTGAAAACATACAGGCTATTGGCAACCACTATTCTAAAAATTATGTAAATACAAGTAAACATACTGAAATGTGTGCGATTCTAAGTTTTTAACCAGAAGATCTCTGTACTAACACACATTTATATTAATGACACATAAAAAAAATAAAAACTTTATTACAAAAATAAGTTACACTCGCCTCCAGCTTACAGTATAAAACAATTTTATTTGCAGGAATGCA